>NC_046313.1:16936353-18136353 GCF_009819535.1 Lacerta agilis | reverse complement strand
TTGGAATGTCAAGGAGAACGCCAACCTGCAGAGGTTTCTCTTCACTAATTGGAGTTTCTTGATTTCTGTGCCATGCTGAGAGACATTTCCTTGACCATTCTATGCACCAGGATACCTCACTTCTTCCTAGCTTGTCACTCCTACCGATGTCCTCGCTGGCGACACCAATAGCCCATCCTGCGCTGTTTCTGGTGCTAACTTCCCAGTAGTGACACCCTTGGGAGAAACTCTGGGAGCCCAACACCTGGCTGATGCGGAATCTCTTTGGACAATGTTCATAGTCAGAGTCCCAAGGGGTCACAGAGACTGTCTTTTTATCTGCTGTGAGTTGAAGTATGTTGTTGACCCTCTTGGGATCAAAAGTCACGTGGGATGCCCCTATAATAAGCAGAATCATTTAAATTAAACAAGATCAACGTGTTGGATCAAGAGAATTTTTGAAACAGGCAAGGACCGCCTCTTTCCATATGAACCTACCCGGACCCTGAGATTATCTTCTGAGGCCCTTCTTCATGTGCCTCCTTCACAAGAGGTCCGGAGGGTGACAACACAAGAACGGGGCCTTCTCTGCAGTGGCTCCCCGTCTGTGGAATGCTCTCCCCAGGGAAGTTCACCTGGCGCCTTCATTATACACCTTTAGGTGCCAGGCAAAAACGTTCCTTTTTAACCAGGCCTTTGGTTGATCTGATTTACATCCTATGCCCTTTTAATATGTGTTTTTTGTAAGGGGGGGGGCTATTGGGTTGTTGTTCTTATTTTTACATAGCTTATCACCTTGCAGCGAGTCATCTGGAGAGACCAGGGAATTATGTCAGAATGCTGTTTATCGATTATAGCTTGGCTTTTAATACCATCCTTCCGGACATTCTTATTAAAAAGCTGATGGACCTGGACCTTTCTTCTACCATCTGTGATTGGATTAAAGACTTTCTGAGGGATCGCACACAAATAGTGAGGATTGGGCCTGTTACATCTACCTCTCTGAAGCTCAGCACTGGCACCCCACAGGGATGTGTGCTGAGTCCTTACCCGTACTAGTGGGATACATTATGATTGTATTTCACCCGATCCATCCACTGTAATTATTAAGTTTGCAGATGATACCACCATAATGGGTCTTATTACAGGTGGAGATGAATCAGAGTATAGGGAGGAGGTTCAAAAAGTCTCGACATGGTGGCTAGAGAAGAACTTGCACCTAAATATCAGTAAGACAAAGGAGATGGTGTTGGACTTTCAGAGGAAGAGAGGGGAACTAGCCCTGTTGTATATTGGGGGGGGGGGCTGTGTGGAGAGAGCCTCTTCCTTCAAATTCTTGGGAGTTTACCTTAGTGAAGACCTCACTTTGAAAATCACTACAACCCAGGTGGTTAAGAAGGCCCAACAGAGACTCCATTTCCTTAGGGTCTTGCATAAGAACAATGTCAAACAAAAATTGATGATCTCTTTCGACCGGTCCACAATAGAAAGTGTCCCTCCATACTGTATTACAGTGTGGTACACTGGTTTGACAGCCACGGACAGGAAGTCCCTACAGAGGGTGGTGAACACAGCACATGATATCATGGGCTGTCCCCTGAGTTCACTAGGTGACATCGCAGGAGACCGCTCGCTGCCTCAGGAGAGCGAGGGAAATTCTCAGGGACGACTCAAACCCCGGCCAGCACCTCTTTAATCTCCAACCTTCGGGCAGGAGATATAGAAGTATAGTCAGCCTCACCAACAGGTTAAATAACAGTTTTTATCCGTGGGCTGTTGGGCTGCTGAATGGAAATAAATAGTGGTTCAATTGACTTCCGACAAGCACACAGAGTGCAAACAAGACTGAGTGTATGGGGGCGGGGGCTCATTTAATTTCACTGCACACAGGTGGTGTAGTGACAATAAAGGTTTATTATTATTATTATTATTATTATTAATGTATTTTGTGGTTTTATATCTTGATTTTATTCTGTGAACCGCCCTGAGACCCCTGGATATAGGGTGGCATATAAATTCATTCAATCAATGCTTATTTTGTATCATGGCTATTTAATTAAAAAACCCATAGTACATTGGTGGGGGTGGGGTGGGGTGGGTACTGTATACTGGTATGATAAATATTTCTCTGTGGCTAGGAAATCATTTAGAACCAGATCCTATCTCACACAATCTAGAGAAGTTTACAAAACATCTTGCAGCTCAATAAAACTAAATGTACCAATGAACAGGATTTCTGAAAGCCATTCATTAACAAAGATTAAGAGATGCCATGCTGTGCTTTCAAAATTTAGGATTGAAAGAAAGGTAGTTCATGATTTCAGTGTGAAGGTTTGACTCTTAAAACAGACAAACAAACAAGTTTGACTCTTCAGGGCCGGATTTAGGTTTGATGAGGCCCTAAGCTACTGAAGATAATGGGGCCACATAATGGGGCCCTATGTCCAGCTGTCCTTTGTCAACAACAAATTGTCACTGTTTTTTGTGTTGAATATATGCTATATGGTAATTTATGGATCTAATAAGTATCTAAAGCCATTTGCACATAACTAAATATGTATTTTATCAAAGTAATTGTTGAACTGAAATACAATTAAGAAGTATATTAATAGTGAAATACAAGTAAGAACTATATCAATAGTGAAATAATTCTTAAGCTCTAACTGTATGTAGGTTTTATTTTATTTGTTTTTTATCTTATATTTTGGAAATGTACACCCAGTTGTTGTTTTTCTTTAATTTTTTTGGGGGGGCCCAAGAGAGTGGGGCCCTAAGCTATAGCTTGTTTAGCTTATACGTAAATCCGACACTGCTTTAACTGGACATAAACTGACAGAAGTCAGCAGCAGGACAATCAATCTAGGTCTTGCAGTACCAAAACAACAGTTCATTGAATGTCTTGTCCACACTTCCTAACACCACTATCTTGCATATACAGTGACTTATACTTACACTGAGAAAACTGACTTGAAATTGCTGGCACTGGACTATCTCTGGCCGGTGATGTTGCTGAAGAAGAGCAGCCGGTTCCCTGAAGAGAATCTTGATGGAGTGCTAATAAAGAGAGTCCCCTTGTTAGCAAGTAAGAGGTCCTTAACCAACAACAAAGGGATGGTGTCATTTGATAGCTGCAGAATATACAGGTGGCCCTAGAAACTCCTCCCTGGGATTATACTGTATATTTACAGTCGTACCTTGGAAGTTGAACGGAATCCGTTCCGGAAATCCGTTCAACTTCCAAATGCGTTAGGAAGCCAAAGCGTGGCTTCTGACTGGTTGCAGGAAGCTCCTGCAGCCAATCGGAAGCCGTGGAAGCCCCGGTTTTCAAAAACAGTTCGCATACTGGAACAGTCACTTTTGGGTTTGCGGCATTCGGGAGCCAAAACTTAGCTGTTCGAAAACCAAGTGTGACATTGACACATGAGAGCGCTGGAGGTGAAATAGTTAAACAGGTTACCCAATCAGAACCCGGGGGGTGGAGTCAGAGGGACTATAAAACCAGCTCTGGGAGAGGCAAGAAGAGTTCGTTGGCGTGTTGGGTGGTTGGTTGGAGTGGGAGTGAATTGGGAGAGTCTGTGGGTAGGTTGAGTTAGTGTAGCAGAATAAGCTGAGTCAGGAACAGTTAGGAGCTAAGAAGACAAGTAAAAAGCGGAGAGGTGGCTTAGGGAGTGAGAGCAGGGAGAAGAAGTTATAGGTCTGGATAGGCACCCCATGATTGTAATTGACGGAGATCGTTTATGAAACCACACAGCTTGTTAAACTACAATAAATAAACAGAGGTTTTATGTTACAATTGAACCCTGACTGGACTCAGTATTTTACCAGGTAGGGCCTGGTTGGTGGTAGCGAGAAATAAAGTGGTGGCACAGGGATCAATAGACGGTGAAACGTCCGGGGACCCTGTGTGATCGCCACACCAAGGTACAACTGTATTTTTTTACTTTTCTTACATTTCCATTCAATATTTCTTCTACGATGTAACCAAAGGTGGTATCCATGTGTTTTCCATGTGGCCACCCATCCGGGAACTAACCAAACCTACACCTGTTTAGCTTCACCAACCTCATGTGCTCTGAGACCATGCAGTGTGGGACTACACAGAGAAGTTACTTGATTTCTTACGGTGCTCAACATTTAAAGCACTATTTTTCTTGGAAAAGATCCAGGGGCCCATTGAACATTAACTAGAGGGAGCTGTGGCTTTCAACTCAGAAAAAATAAAAGAAAACTTCTGCCACCACTTGAAGCATGAGACTGCAGTCCCATGAACTTCTGTGCAGCTGCTCAAAGTTGTAATATCACCCAATTGAAGAAGAAGAAGAGGAGTTTGGATTTGATATCCCGCTTTTCACTACCCGAAGGAGTCTCAAAGCGGCTAACATTCTCCTTTCCCTTCCTCCCCCACAACAAACACTCTGTGAGGTGAGTGGGGCTGATAGACTTCAAAGAAGTGTGACCCAGCAGCTGCATGTGGAGGAGTGGAGACACGAACCCGGTTCCCCAGATTACGAGTCTACCACTCTTAACCACTACACCACACTGGCTCTCGAGCAACAGAGAAGGAATAAGATTCAATTAGTTAACTACTCACAAGAATTGCTGGTGGAGGCAATTTCGTCCTCTGCCACGTTGGTTTGGATATCATTAGAGTCACAAGTAATGTTACTTATTCCTGGAGAAAATTCTGTAGCACAGAAAAAGCATGCTCAATTAAATTACTGAAATGTGAAGCCTGTGTTGACAGCACATGTCAAATTGTTGCTCCTTTGCAGACTATGGTTTCAATTCAGATCTGAATTAGATTAGAATCTGGGGTCCTTAAATACATACCCAAAGTAAAAAACTTCTGTATATGTAAGGGGCTTATTTGGACAGCAATCTACATCTTGGAACGAACTGAGTCTTTGCGTAGACCTCATGGCAACAACATGCAGCCTAATTTTTAGACTCTTGTCTTTTTATTGCCCCTACCCACTTTTGTGCACCATCTTCTCTGATGAAGAGCTCTCAAAAACTCACAAAATCTGCCACACCTTTGTGATACTTTAAGTGGATCAAAATACAGTGGTACCTCGGGTTGCACACTTAATTCATTCCGGGGTGCTGTTTGCACCCCGAACAGTGCGCAACCCGGGTGGCGCTTTTGCGCATGTGTGAAAGCTCGATATCGCGCTTCTGCACATGCACAGACTGCACAGACATGCGCAGAAGCGTCCGCGCTCCGTGTTGCACTTCCGGGTTAGCAGAGTACGCAACCCGAACGTATGCAACACGGTGCGTGCGCAACCCAGGGTATGACTGTAAAGGTATTGCCCAACTGTGGATTTTGGAGTATCTTTAAACATCTTTGTAATTACTCATACAGTGGTACCTCTGGTTACGTACTTAATTCGTTCCGGAGGTCCGTTCTTAACCTGAAACTGTTCTTAACCTGAAGCAGCACTTTAGCCGCCAGAGCACGATTTCTGTTCTTATCCTGAAGCAAAGTTCTTAACCTGAAGCGTTATTTGTGGGTTAGCGGAGTATGTAACCTGAAGCGTCTGTAACCTGAAGCGTATGTAACCCGAGGTACCACTGTATTGGCCTGAAATTACCAAATATCGCACACATGTCCACACCTTTGGGGTGGGGGTGGGGAAATATTAGCACTAGAGCTGCCAATCAACAAAGGAACTAGTCGATTTAGTAATTAGCCAATTTAAATAAATGTGCCTATTATCAAAACCTCAACAGAGGTTCCCTTCTGGGATACTGCAGGAAATACAACACAAACACATTGCTAATAATAGCAGCTATCACTCATAGTTAAAAAAAGAAAGAAAGAAAGGCTATCCTTAATATTTCCTCCTTAAAATTCCCCATTTCACCAGAACTGAAACAGCAGTCTCAACAAAATAAACCTCTCATCAAGCATCCTGTCTGTACAACAAACAGGGTCCAGTACTCATAGTGTTGGCAGAACAGGAAAAATAAAAGGGTGTCTGTCGTGTGATATACCCAGAGCAAAAGAAAGCATCTTGAAGATGTTTGTGTATGTGTGGATATCTTAATATATTAATCCACAATCAGGTTCACTGCACTAAGAAGAAGAGTTTGGATTTGATATCCCGCTTTTCACTACCCGAAGGAGTCTCAAAGCGGCTAACATTCTCCTTTCCCTTCCTTCCCCACAACAAACACTCTGTGAGGTGAGTGGGGCTGAGAAACTTCAAAGAAGTGTGACTAGCCCAAGGTCACCCAGCAGCTGCATGTGGAGGAGCAGGGACACGAACCTGGTTCCCTAGATTACAAGTCTACCGTTCTTAACCACTACACCACACTAATACAAATTGTCACAGCTGTAAAGATTAAGAAAACTGTAAGATCTGATTTTTAAAAAATACCTATTGTGGGCAATTCCAGAGATTCAGAGTGCTCTTTGGAATCATCTATGAAGCTCTCCTCACTTACCTCCCAGGGGCATTTGGCTGCTGTCATTGTAAGGACACAATGTGCGACATGGTCTGATCCAGCCAAGGCAGTACTTACTGAATGTTTCTGGCTGTCAGCACTACACTGGTGTAAATATGCAGACTCCTATTTACTTCTTCAGCATCTTACAGGACTCAGCTTGGTAATGAGTCAAACACATTCCAGATTTCCTTTAACTAGTGGAAAATTTCAAACTCCACTCACCACGAGGCAGCTGCCTGGGGCATTTTTCCAGCACTGCCCTATCCAACTGCCTTCTGAACTCTTCCACGGCATATACGATGCCGGAAATCTTCTGAACACCAACAACAACTTCGGTCACTCTGATAGGCTCACCGATGGAAACTTCTTGTTCTGGCGAGGTATTCTAATATTTGAAGAGGAAATCACAACAACTAGCAACATTTCCAGCAAGGATTTCTGACAATTCTTAAGTTAGAAAAGTATACCGGTCGATTCGGGGCGGTGGACTGAAAACTTCCAATGGGGAAAAAAAAATCTGGAATACATCGGTATATAAATCTATCCAGGGCAATCTAAAACCTTCCAAAGAACGCTGATAATATTAACACAAAGTTTGAAAAAGGAAAAGGAAAAAAAGTGCCAGATTTTCCCATGTATAAGACTATTTTTGGGGACTCAGGTTTAAGAAAATGGGGGGAGATGGCTCCGTGTATAAGACACCCCCTAAATTTTGACATTATTTTTTAGGAAAAAACCTAGTATTATACAAGGAAAAATATGGTATTTTAATTCAAGGGCTAGTATGAATAAATGGCGTTTCTAAAATCCTCCAGTTATGTCACATACATACCTGGGGCGGCAAAAGAAAATGCCCCGGGGGCAGGGCGTTGTGACCGCCTGCGCAAAATGTTGTGTAGGCACACTCCATCGCAGAGCGAAAAGGCAGCTCGTGGGGCTGCCAAGCGCGATCGGCAGCTCCCCGCCGATTGCGCATGGCAGCCTCACAAGCCGCCTTTTCACTCTGCGGCTCAAAAGGGGGCTGCGGAAGCGGCGGTCCGACGACGGAGTGCACCTACGCGAAATGTCGCGCAGGGGCACTCCGTTGTCGGGCCGTGCGCTGCTGTTCCCGGGGCAACGGAGCAAGCGGCGGCGCATGGGGGTGACAAGCAGCGGCCCCTCCCGCCACTACCCATGCACCGCCGGTCACCCTGGGAGCAGCAGCGCTGCATGGACGGGGTGCTCGCTCGGCCATGCACTGCTGCTCCCGGGGTGACGCAGGGAGCCGCGGCGCGTGGGAGTGGCGGGAGGGACCGCCGCTTGTCACGCCCCCTCCCCTGTCACCCAGGGCATACCGCCCCCCCTAGCGACGCCCCTGGGTGTGTCTTATGGACCAAAAAATACGGTAAGTGTGCACCAATAATCTCATTCCTCCCCCACCGCTTTTACCTTAATCACTTCCTCAGAGTTACTTTGCAGTTCCAAAAGCCTGTGAATTCTTGCTATGAGTTGCTCATTCATTAAGTCTATGCTTTGTTGAGCTGCAGCACACTCTTCGTCAATAACATTCAGCACCTTTTCCTCTTGATCATTAATATACTTCTTCATAAAACTGAAGCCTTCTCCAATGGAACTTTTGATCCGAGATACAGAATCCTAAAACCAAGGAAGAGAAGCTGATTTAGGAAGACACATAAGCTCAGAGCTTCCTGAGAAGTGTGGCACAAAACCCCCTCTACCCCACAGACAGGAATTCTCAACCCCTACGTGGGCTTCTGCCTCTTTAAAACTATGGGAATTTATATAAGAAGGAACATTTCAATATCTGGCTTATGATCTACAGACGAGGATGGCACAATTCGAAGTAAAACTTTACAACTTGACTCGATTGAATTAATAAATGGCCTCTTGCGGTATGTGGAATAGCGGGGCGAATGGATGTACAGTGGCACCTCGGTTTTCGAACGTCTCGGAAGTCAAACATTTCGGTTTTCGAACACCGAACACCCAGAAGTAAATTGCTTCGGTTTTCAAATGCTTTTCAGAAGTCAAACATGCTACATGACTTCCGTAGTGAGTTTTCCGTAAGCAAATGCTTCGGTTTTCGAACGTTTTGGAACTCAAACAGTCTTCCAGAACAGATTACGTTTGAAAACCGAGGTACTGCTATAATAACCAAATGGGATAGCTCAGTCGATAAGAGCGTGTGGCTCTTAATTTCAGGTCCCCAAGTTGAGTGAAAGATTCCTATACTGCTGGGGGGTGGAGCAGATAGATGACTCTTGCGGTCCCTCCCAACTCTTCAGTGCCAGTGTGGTGTAGTGGTTAAGAGCGGTAGACTTGTAATCTGGTGAACCGGGTTCGCGTCTCCGCTCCTCCACATGCAGCTGCTGGGTGACCTTGGGCTAGTCAGACTTCTCTAAAGTCTCTCAGCCCCACTCACCTCACAGAGTGTTTGTTGTGGGGGAGGAAGGGGAAGGAGAATGTTAGCCGCTTTGAGACTCCTTCGGGTAGCGATAAAGCGGGGTATCAAATCCAAACTCTTTTCTTCTTCTTCTTCAGTTCTATGATACTATAACATGCCACCCCCCTGCAATCTTATGAGTTGTGAGGAAGGGTCAGGGGCACGGCAGACCTCAACTGAACATTCTCTGACCAAATGAACAACAACCCCAAAAGGCCTCTACATGTTCCAGAAGAGGAGAGGGTAGAAAGAAGCCAAACATATCATCGCAACTCATTCAGGTACCGACCTTCATTTCAGCGCTGTCCTTCGTGCACTTGCCAATTGCTTCACACGCCGCTTCTATTTGTTTGCAGACTTCACTTATTTTCACCACTTCCTGAAGGATGGAAAACCACAAGCCACATATAAACCTAGATCTTGAAAAAAATACCTCACAGACCGCCTCTCCCCATATGAACTGACCGGGATCCTGCGATTATCATCTGAGGCTCTTCTTCAGATGCTTCCCCAACAATAGGTCCAAAGTGTGGCAACAAAGGTATGGGCCTTTTCTGTGGTGGCTCCCAGTTTGTGGAAGGATCTCCCCGATGGGGCTCGCCTGGCACCTTCATTGCGTATCTTTAGGACCCAGGAGAAAGTGTTTCTCTTCAAGAAGGCTGATTAACACCACTATGGCCTTTTAAATGTTTCTGTGGGAGGAGGGTCGTTGGTTTCTTTTGCTCTTGTTTTTGTTTTATTGTGTATCTGGTGTTTTCACTTTGCATTTTTATGCTGTGAACCACTCTGTGATCTTCGGATGAAGGGCACGACACAAATTTAATTAATAAATTAATAGTTGAAAGCCCTTCCAGTTTCAACTGGGTGTACTTCCAAAATAGGCATGCAAAGGTTCTTTACACTACAGTGGTACCTTGGTTCTCAAACGCCTTGGTTCCCAAACGCCAAAAACCCGGAAGTAAGTGTTCCGGTTTTTGAACATTTTTCAGAAGCCAAATGTCTGATGCAGCTGTCAGCTATTGTTTCCAGGGCACCTGCACCAATCAGAAGCTGCACCTTGGTTTCGAACATTTCGGAAGTCAAACGGAAGTCATTTCGGAAGTCAAACAGACTTCCGGAATGGATTAAGTTTGGTACTTTTTTTTTTTTAGGCTTTTTCAGTTCATTTGTTTTTGTGACTGTGTGGAATCCAGTTCAGCTACTGATGGATTGATTGTGTGACTGCGGAAATGGATAAAAGCCTTCCCCCCCCCCATCTAAACAATGACTGTCATCAGTGCAGGTAAGAAAGGGGGGGAATGTTTGGTTTGGTCTGTGAATGTGTGAGTGTGTGTATTTCTGTATATTTACTTGTATTCTTTTTTACTTTTCGTTTCTTCTGGGGTTTTTATGGTTTTTGGAAAATAAATAAAAAGAATTTTAAAAATAATAATAATGTTATATTATTTTTTGTCATCTACAATACTGTTTTATTTATTTTATAGCACAGAGCATTGTTTACTGCTTTCATTTTATGGGTCAATGGTCTCGTTAGACAGTAAAATTCATGTTAAATTGCTGTTTTAGGGGTTGTTTTTAAAAGTCTGGAACAGATTAATCCGTTTTGCATTACTTTCTATGGGAAAGCATGCCTTGGTTTTGGAACGCTTTGGTTTTGGAACGGACTTGCGGAACGGATTAAGTTTGAGAACCAAGGTACTACTGTATATAGTCAACATAGCGCCCTCCATGGTGCCCTGTGATCTTCGGATGAAGGGTGGTATTAGAAATTCAATACATAATAAAATAATAGTAATATGCAGGGTTGTGTTTGTTTCTTTAAGGTGCCGGTACTCACCATGAAGTTGTTACAGTAAGTACCACACTTTTAACACTGGGACGAAGGGAGGTGCGGGTACTATGTACCCTTGAATATGCCCGGTGGGGAGCACTGGATATGTATTTTTGAGCCTTTGCTTTGAATCTAGAAAATATCACCCTGATCCAGCTTATAGCTGTGCCACACAGAATAAGCTGGTATGTATGACAATGTTCCTGTCACCGCAAAAACTCTACAATGGCTGGAGAAAACTAATGCTTCAGAACAAAGTAAGGTAAAAGGTAAAGGTAAAGGACCCCTGGACATTTACCGTAAGTCCAGTCCAGGGCGACTATGGGGTTGCGGCGCTTATATCGCTTTCAGTCCGAGGGAACCGGCATTTGTCTGCAGACAGCTTTCCGGGTCATGTGGCCAGCATCACAAAACCGCTTCTGGCGCAACGGAACACGGTGACGGAAACCAGAGCGCATGGAAACGGTGTTTACCTTCCTGCCGCAGCAGTACCTATTTATCTACTTGCGCTGCCATGCTTTCGAACTGCTAGGTTGGCAGGAGCTGGGGCAGAGTAACGAGAGCTCACCCCGTTGCAGTGATTCGAGCCGCTGGCAAGCCCAAGAGGCTCAGTGATTTAGACCACAGCGCAACCCACGTCCCTCAGAACCAAGTAACGAGTTCCTTGTGGGTATTTTTGTCAAGAGTCCCTGCTGACAAAACACTGCTACTCTCCCATAACTCAGATTAGTAAAGCTTCCAGGACCAAACAGTTTCAAGTCCTGGACGTCTCATTTTATGTTGTGTTATATCCACACCCACTCTCTTCAGCAACCGCCCATGATAACTGGAAAAGGTTGGTGTGAAACAACAACTAGTTTAGAGACTGTGTGCTATAGTGTGGCAGTCACTCACCTGGACTGCTACAAGTGCTGACCTTGGTAGATCTTCCTGGAATGCTGGAACAAGCAGTCACTCAAGGCAGGAAAATGGGTTTATAGGCCAGCCACTAGTAACTGATGAGGTAACAAAGTAAACAGCCTCGGCCTAGTATACCTGAAGGAGTGTCTCCACCCCCATTGAGGTCCAGCTCCGAGGGCCTTCTGGCGGTTCCCTCCCTGCGAGAAGTGAAGCTACAGGGAACCAGGCAGAGGGCCTTCTCGGTGGTGGCACCCGCCCTGTGGAACGCCCTCCCATCAGATGTCAAGGAAATAAACAACTATCTGATTTTTAGAAGACATCTGAAGGCAGACCTGTATCAGGAAGTTTTTAATGTTTGATGTTTTATCGTGTTTTTAACATTCTGTTGGGAGCCGTCCAGAGTGGCTGGGAAAACTCAGCCAGATGGAAGGGGTATAAATTAATTTATTGTTGTTATTATTATTATTATTCACTTAAGCTTTACTTAAATGTCACCAGCAGTGACAGGACTCCTCTTCCCACCCCAACTGTACACCATCCCCATACAGTATCTGCTCTGGAGGGTTAGGAAACCACAACATATTTGGGGGGGGTGAGGTCAAGGGGAGGAGGGGGTTTCCCACTTTCCCAAGGAAGCACTTAGCACTACTTTGAATACAAGCCATTATCAAATTTCCTTTGCTATACAGGGGAGATATTTTCCTTCAGTCCCGTTGGAATGTAACACTTAGTCCTGCCACAAAGGAATCAAACCCCACTGCTTGAAGTTCTAGAACCAGTTCATGAGAGCATGTACACCTCCTAATCTTTTATTGCTTTATCACAACTCAATATTTGACCAGTTCCAGCCTAATATGTGTACTAGCCACTGACAAGTAATGCCTTTGGTATTTGATCTTTGCCTGTGGCATTTGATAGTTGTTTATCCTTTCCCACATGCAATCTAATTGTCCTTAGATTTTGCAGTCACCCAGCCACAAATGTATGTGTCAACAGCGTCCTAATCAAGCCCGTACATACCTTGAGCTGATATGGAAAAACTCCAGCTGACAACTTCAGATCCTGGGATCCACTGGCTGCTTGATGATCTCTCCAGGAGGGTCCACACAATTCCTGGTGGTTTTTCTTCATCTGCTGGTAAGTTTCCACTATGTTCGCAAGTGATCTATTGTCTACCAAATTATTTTGACGGAGCTCCCCCCTGCACCTGGGGCAGAGTGCCTTGGGCCCCATCTTTTTGCAGTGCTTAGAGATGCACTCCTTGCAGAAGCTGTGGGAACATTTGATAATCAGTACTGGCTTGTTAAAAAAATCCAGGCAAAGGCAGCAAGTCAATTCGTCCTGCAAATTCTTAGCAAGATCAACAGCCTCCGCCGCGGTAGCCATGGCTGCAGGGAGGCAGATCTCTAAAGGACTTTCAGTTTCTTTTACAGTATTGGGATAGATAGGTTTCTGTACTTGGAAAGAAAACAGAGTAGGCAGGGTTTGCGCTTCCGCTTGCTGCTGTTTTTGATGCGGGCGGGCGAAGAGCTGTGAATCGGCGGCTTTCAGCAGCCTCTCCGCCGTGTAAAATGTAGACCCGGTTGCCCATCAGGCCTGAACGTGCGAATGCAAGAGCGCAGAGTCAGAAGCAGCAAAGGTACGTCGCCCCCACTAGCCTCGCCCCCCGCCGCCAGTTGCCGCAGGGGTCTGTGTGCGTGGTCTCCATTCTCACGTTAGAGCGGACACGAGTATAATAACACTTTGCGATTCTCTCTAAAGAGAGGCCTCCGATCGTGGGAAGAGACGCACTCCAGTGTAGAAAACAGCTGCGGGTCACTCCCGAAGCATTTCTCTCATTTTCATTTAAGGGTGAAAACAAGGAGCAGCCCTCCCACCTCCACCCGCGAAGGCCTTTCCCCGGGAAAAGACAACGGATGGGGGCGTCAAGAAGCGGGTCTGCTCCTCTGCGGGTTCACACGAGCGGCGGAGGCGGCAGAGGGAAACGCGCGTGTTAACTTTCTTAGAGCCGCGGGAGGGAGCCGGAACGATGCGCACTGGGCTTCGGTTGCGGGGTCGGGGGGACGGACTCCTTTTGAGGACGTGCCAATGGAACGGAGGCGGTGGAGGGGGAAGGAGAAGCGTGTTGCACCGAGCCGAAGTGGGCGAGGATGGGCTTGAGAGGGCTTCCCGACCTTCTCCGGGCAGGTAGAGACGGCATTGGTGCTTCCGAGGGAAGGTTTCCTAACGGGGTGGAAATTGGAAGAGAAGGGGGTGGCCTCTCTGATGCCTTCTTGCATCTCTGCCTCCCAAAGGCCTGCACAGCTGTTCGTTGCAGCAGCCCTGGCTGCAAGCTCCCCGGGTGAATGGTGCCTCTGGGGCTGGCCAGGGGGTGCTTCCCAGGCCCCTGGGGGGCAGTGCAAGGAGGCACCTCTCTTTAGGGCAGCTCAGAGACCAGGGGCAGCAGCTGCGGCCGCTCAGAGGACCCCCAAGGAGAGGGGAGAGGAGACCGAGGGAACACTCCACAAGGGAGGGTGTTCAAAAAGGGGCGAGGGGCTGCCAGCTCTGCAGGCAAGGGGTGACATAACTGGGCTTCTGAACCTCACAGGGGTGCCGTACAAAAAAAGTAGTTGGTCAGGGAGCCATGAACTCAAAAAGGTTGAAAACCTCTGCCCTAAAGCAAGATGCTGGGCTCTTAGAATCTTGGAATTGTAGAGTTGGAAGGGTTCCTAAGAGTCATCTTGTCCAACCACCTGCAAATGCAGAAATCACAGCTAGATCACCCATGACAGATAGCCATCCAGCTTGCTTAAAAAGCTCCATTAAAGGGGAGTTCTCCACCTCCCAAGGGAGTCTGTTCCACTGTCAAGCAGCTCTTACTGTCAGAAAGCTCTTCCTCATGTTTAGTCAGAATCTCCTTTCTTGTAACTTGAATCCATTGGTTCAGGTCTCCGGAGCAGGAGAAAACAAGCTTGCTCCATCCTCCATGTGACAGCCCTTTAAATATTTGAAGATGGCTATCATACCTCCTGTCACTGTCCTCTTATCCAGATTAAACATACCCAACTAACTAAGGATTCTTGAGAAAGATTTTTTTTTTTTGCCCATCACACAGATTCTTCTTCCAAGGATGAAGGGCAGGATGTTTTAAAAATAAAATGTGTATTCAGAAGTCCTGTTCAATACACTTACTTGTGTCTTTTATTGCTGACTGGCACAGAAAAGTTTGGCTAAACTATTCCCTATTATTTGGCATAACAGTTACAGGACATTGAGAATCTATTTACAGGTTTTGGAGAGGAATGTAGAAAAGATTCTGACAGTGAGGCCTTTTTGATAGATCTGTAATGAGAAATGGTGTGTACGATCCACTGAATTTTTCAACATATTACTCATGCTGGTGAAATGACTCAAACATGACAGGCCCTTTATTTTCAGGTAGAAGATGCTTTCTGCAGGTTCCATTTGGTTCATCTTCACTTCAACCTTTATATCTTCTACTGTGTCACAAGAAGTCAACATATGTCACACACCTGAATTCTGCACCAGCAGCTGAGAATTTTAAGGAGGCAAAACGTGCAATAGATGACTTGTATTCTACCGAGCAGAAATCTACTGTTTTGCAGCTACTAAATTCAGCATCCGAGAAAGAACTTAGTGCTGTGAAACTAATGCGAGGAAGGAAGTCCATGAACATAATAGAGTACAGGAACAAGCACGGGCCATTTCGGAATTTACAGTGTTTACTAGAAGTGCCTCTTTTTCAGTATAAAACAGCTGTTAAAGTCTGCAACTTTATTCTCAATCCCAATGCAAAAGAAGAAAGAAAAGAGAAAAAAACGCAGAGTGTCACGTCTGCAATGAAATATATCAAACCTGATATAGAAAGAGAGAGGCTGGAGGTATTGTTTTCATTGTGTCCTACGAATATTGCCATTTCCCACAGAGTAACATTAAGTCTTCAGTCATGCAACTTGGGAACAAGTCACTGAATCCCATTGAATACACCAGGGCTTACTTCTGAGTAAATATCAATGAAATTCAGCTGTGTGATTTTTAATATTTTAGATGGTTAGGCAGAATTATGTGTAATGGTGGATTCAAAGACTTCCTGTGAAGGTACCAAAGGGCTTGAATTTTCTCAGTGAGATTATTATTTTTTAAAAAAAACTTTTCCAGCAAACCCACTGCATTTTAAAGCTTACTCAACAGCAATTGTCTTGTTATTTTGTAGGGGGGGGGGCACTGCTGTTTAAGAAACATGAGGCAAAAGTTCCCTTGGGTGGGCAGAACTTGGTGTACTGTTATTTGGACAAAGTACATTTTATAAGAAATGTATTAAAACAGGCTTGCACACAGCCCAAGCATGTGGGTATCTGTGCTGCAAGGTAAAGGAATGTATCTGCACATACTGCGTATGAGAGTAGGTCATTAATGCAATTCATCCATTTCTCATAGCAAGATGATTGTGCAGTTGGGCACTTCTTATGGTGTTGCTTAGGGTTTATACAGTGCTTCATATTAGTAGCTATTTGTTCTGCGAATAAGTATGCATAAGCCAACTACTCACTTCTGTACTCTGCCACGTGTTTAACCTGCATGTGTGAAGAATTGCCCCTTAGTGTTTATAACAGGGGTCACCAACCTAAGGCCCATGGGCTGGAAGCGGCCCGCGGAGGTTGTTTGACCGGCCCATGAGCTGCCCCCAAACCCAGCTGCCCGCTCGCATGCTGTGCTAATCCAGCGTGGGGCAGGGACTTGCTTCCGCAGTGCCAGAAATCGCGTCTGTGCAGACACCAAAAATGGGGGGGGGGGCGGCACAATCCGGACCACGGAGGAATCTCTGCGGGGCTGATCTGGCCCAGGCAAGATAAACCTTGCCGACCCCTGTTTTACAACCATCTTAGCTAGACTAATTGCCATTCTTCTTTTGTAAAACTCAAAATAGAGATGCGTTTACAGTGTTATACCCTTTATTCTGGGGAGATTTTACAACCTGTAGCAAACAGGAGATGGGGAAATTATGTATTAGAAAACATGATGTGGTTAATACTGTAAGTACCAACAAATCTTTCCTATACTCCCTTTTAGACTGCCAATAGCATTGTGTCCATTGTTTTTGGCACTCGCAAAATTGCATGGGCTCATGTTAATAGACACTTGGCTGTTCAGGATTGGCAGCAGCAGGAGTGCACTATGTTTATGAAAGGTGCTTATATGCCAGCCGTCTATTTTGAAGAGGTAAGCCACGTTAAGTTTTGATTGTATGCAATTTTTCTAGCAGCATATTTCTTTTGGGAGCAGCATGGTTCTGTTAGCTACATATAGACCCAGTTTGCAGAAACCACAAAGCCAAATCATGGTTTGTTACAAGTGTGTGAGAGCTCCGCAGAAGGGATTGTGGCCACTTGCTCCTCCTCCAGTCCTGCTGTGAACTAACCCATTGATTGGATTAGTGCAGAGGTCACCTGTGAAGGCTTCCAGTGGTACCCCAGACTCTTGAGCATTTAAATTTTTTTTTTGAAGTAGGTCTCTAACCCTCCTAGAAAGAAAGTTATGGAGCAAAAAGTGCAGGTACCTTTAAAGCAATTTCTGTGAACTGAGTGTAGCTACCTTGTATATTTTTCATGGGACTGTACTGATAAATGATCCCTGTTGCTATTAGGTAGCAACAACATCTGTGTGCATGTGTGATCTCCATAATCAGGATCAGCAGGACTTCCCATGGTAAAAATAAAGGTGGTTGGGGGTGGTTGTCTCTCTAATTTTGTGTTATGCCGCGCCCCCTCCATGGCATCCATTTTGTGACTGGTGCCCCCAGCACACTCCTTGCCCAATTGGAAGTGCCTATTTACTCACGAAAGACATCTCTTCGTCCAAGTTAATGATTCTAGCTATATTCATGTTGCATATTTTTTTTTAAATGTGTAAAATTCCCTTCATTCAAAAAAAAAATCAGAGAAATTCTTTCATATGTTGAACCAACCTTACTTTGAAACCGTTCAGGGATCCAGTAGGTTAAATAGAAAAATGTTAACCTGTTCTGCATCCTTGTAGAAACAAGCCTTAGCCACATCTCAAATTTGTTTGTATTTCATACTGGCAGATGAATTTCATAGAAGCCTTGACAGCCTAATCGTAAGACATGGTTTTACTTCCTGTTGAATCCATTTGTTTGAGAGTTAGAGTCTCCCGTGGTGCAAGGTTGCGCCACTAGTCTTAGTTTTGGGGCCAGTAGAAGGAAAGGCTGGTACAGTCATACCTCAGCTCCCGAACGCCTTGGGAATCAAACGTTCTGGCTCCCAAACAATCAAAAACTGGGAGTGTTCCGGTTTTTGAACATTCTTTTGGAAGCCGAACGTCCGACGGGACTTCCGCAGCTTCCGATTGGCGGCAGGAGGTTCCTGCCGCCAATCAGAAGCCGCACTTCGGTTTCCAAACGTTTTGGAAGTCTTAACGGACTTCCAGAACAGATTCCATTCGACTTCCGAGGTACGACTGTACTTCTGTTGTAAAATGTTTTTTGCATGGTGCTCCACTAGGATTGATGCTACTGCAGTCCATGTGCTTGAGCAAGTGTCAGCTCCCAGGGAAGAAGTTGTTCTTTGTTTTTAAATCCCATTGCTGGAACTACTGTGTCAGATCTTTTTGTTAATTATCAAAGTATAGGTGCTTATAGGAGTATGAACAAAAACAGCTCAATACATTTTGCAAGTTGAAGTCAAAAGGTCCAATTCCTCCTGCTTCCTTAATGGTGATACAATTTAATCTGAGTTTGCTGCCCTTTAAGGGGTCCCCATAATCTACCACTTGAGACAAGCCATCTCACCCTTGCTAATGATAATGTACAGAGCCAGCTGTCCCAAAACTTTCTAAAATGTACTTCATCCTACTGTATATAATTACTTGCTCTGGGTAACAAAAAAATAGTGTAAAACATTTCTCATAGTACAGGAGATACTATGTTTACGGTGGATTGCTACTATTTATTCAGTGCTTGTTTATTTCAGATTTCTTCAGTAATATCCCAGCTTCCTGAAGCAGATTTTTACGTCTTGGAAAAAAGCGGACTTTCTGCTCTGAATGCTAATTTGTTTCCAGTAACGTTACATCTTCGTACAGTGGAAGCCATGCTCTATGCGTTGTTACAAAAAACATTTTCGCAGGATGGCCAGTACAAAGTATTAAGTATGGCCCGAAGCGCTGTAGGAAAGCACTTTGAGTTGATGGTTGGGGACTCGCGAACTAGTGGAATAGACCTTGTGAAACAGCTTCTCTTAGAATCTGTTACGCACGCTGAGCCCCGTGTGAACTTTTCAAGAGAGCAGGTAGTAAATTATCGAAACGTATTGTCATCAAACAAACAGTGGAGAGACGAAGAGCTGTGTGATTCCTTGCTGCAGGCAGTAGCTTTTTATGAGCTACTAATACTGAACAATATGACTTAGTTCTTATCTTATTCAGTTTTGTTATTTGCTGCCATGGATGATCTGTACAATAAGTTCCAACTGATTCACTGTATATGGGGCACTGGACAGCATTTGATAGGAAAACAGCATTTAATTCCTCCTGAGATATTAAACTTAATAAAATGTGTAGAAACACTTTATGTCAGGATTGTTGATAGTAACATGAGGTTTTTTTTAGGTTAGGGTTGACTGAAAAAAAGTGGAAGAACATAAAACAGGATCATTTTAACCATGGTTAGTAACAGCATGAATTAAGTGAATTAAAACTAGACATGGGGAACCTCTAAGCCCTCCAGCTGTTCATCAGTCACAGCCAACACAGCTAATGCTCAGGAATGGTGGGAGTTGTCCTAAAACACATGCAGGGGAGCAGGTTCCCCATCTGTAACCTAAACCTAGTTGTTATATTTACATGAGACTTGCCTCAAAGCCAGGGTTAGCTAATGTAGCGTGTTCTAGATATTGTTGGCCTCTCAACTCCCATCAGCCCTGGTGAGCATGGCCAATGGTCAGGCATGATGGGAGTTATCATTGAGCAATATCTAAAGGGCACGCAGTTAGCTAACCCCGTCTTAGATGCAGGTCTAATGTGAATGTAATAGGGTATACATTTAGATTACCGATGGGGTACCTGCTCCCCTTCCGACAACTATGATCTCATTAATAACATGTCTGTACATAAACCAAATCCGATGTTTAGATGAGCTGGACCATAAAAAAGACTGATCACCGAAGAATTGATGCTTTTGAATTATGGTGCTGGAGGAGACACTTGAGAGTCCCATGGACTGCAAAAAGATCAAACTTATCCATCCTTAAAGAAATCAGCCCCGAGTGCTCACTGGAAGAACAGATCCTGAAGTTGAGGCTCCAGTACTTTGGCCACCTCATGAGAAGAGAAGACTCCCTGGAAAAAACCCTGATGTTGGGAAAGATGGAGGGCACAAGGAGAAGGGGACGACAGAGGATGAGATGGTTGGACAGTGTTCTCGAAGCGACTGGCATGAGTTTGGCCAAACTGCGGGAGGCAGTGAAGGATAGGCGTGCCTGGCGTGCTCTGGTCCATGAAGTCATGAAGAGTCAGACACAACTGAACAACCGAACAACAACATTTCCTTTCAGAGCTGCTACTATCCTTATAGCTCCACATAGCAACTATGGAGGCTAAATCTAAAGAAAAAAGTTAAAATCGCTAACAAGTCTTGGATCATCTACTGTTTGCTTCTGCTGTCCAAAGTAACAAAACAAAGATGCAGTATGCTAAATGCTTGGATTTTATGAAACGTTTTGGATTCGTGGTGGAAGGTCTTAAATGATTGTCAGTTGATAGGCTTATATGGTGGTGCAGTTTCCATAGACAACAGGGTTGACCACTGTGAGAATGGAACCGTGGACTAGATAAGCATTTGGTTTGAGCAGGCAGGGCTCTTAAAATTACTACATTTTGCTGCTACTTCAAAAAGCTTTCCACAGCTCTTGATACAAGATCTTCTTATTGCTTCAAAGAGAACGGCACTAAGGATTTTAATGGTTTTGGGCTGCATTTTAGTACAAGCCATTCAGAGAACCTTAGTGATGGAGTGGCAAAGAGTTGTTATTAATATATACATATTGGCTATTTTCCCAACCTATCGACATGTATGCAGCAGTCTTCAGCAATTTTCAAATGCTTTCCTAGTTCAGAAGTATGATTAATGGTTATAACTGGGGATAATGTCTACTCTTACATCTAAAAGTCACCCTGCAAGAAATAGGATTCAAAGCCCATCCAGATATTTATTATTTCACTGTAGGTAAAAAAATTAAAAAATAACCCAGAAGAACTTCAAGTGTAGTGGTAGGAAAATATCAGATAGTATAAAAATAAAATGTACAGGGTTCCAGATAAATACAGATAAATATGACTATACAACCCAGTAGAACTTTTAGTATAAATTTACAAAACACAGATTATTTCTCCCAACTGGCTAAAGACCTTACTGTGTTGGTGAAGAAAACATTACTGGCTCATATGCACACACATAAAACCAAGCCCAAATGCAGCCTTTGCAATGAAACAGCAAAAAAGCTTACTGTTACTTCATTATCAGCTAGCTAATCTTTTCTCAAGTAGCACCATACTTATGTGGAAATTAGAAAAGCACCTTATAAACACGATATTATGCCTGAATATATGGGACAAAACCCACACCCTAAAAAGTCAGCCAATCCAGGAGTTGCAGCAATGGGCTTGATATGCTTCAGATTGTATTTGAACGCATCTGGTGTAGATTTCAACACATAGTCACTTCGCATTTGGAATGTGGAAAGTACCTTGGCAGTAGATATATACAAAATAGTTTGTATTTTTAAATACTTAAAAGATTCAAAATATAAGCAGCACTCTGTACATCATTAATGTATATTCAAAGGTACTACAGGTTTGTTTTATGGAAAGTCATTTGCCAGGCTGTTCAAAATTTCTCTTGGAAAATCGAAGTGAATTCCTTCAAGGTAGTGGAGAAATCTGTTGGAAAAGAAATGAAGAAACATGGTCTGTTTTCTTGAAAGAAAGGAAATAAGGAAGAAAGAAAGAAAGAAAGAAGGGAAAGAAAATGCAGTATGCTAAAAGTGACATGAAATTTACATGACTCTTCCCCAGTTGGGATATTTAATACATTTTGTCTACATGAATATCAGTTCTGATGCACAGGTTCTGTGCATGTCCACACAGAAGTCCCACCGAGTTTAATGTTAAGTGAGCATAGGATTGCAGTGTATGTCTCCTGATAAGATATGAACATGATTGTGTTGCTAATAACATGAATGGAAGATTACCTTCTTTTGGCTTTCCCCTGTTCTTTCTGTTTCTCCAACTTGCAGATGTTGCGGAGAATAGGCAGGTAATCCACTACACTTGCTTGTCTGTTACAAAGATTTAAAGAAGGTCTACTGGAAAATACAGTTTCGATTATTTCCAACCTCTTCTGTGCATTATGGTAAATGCTGCAAAAGAAAAGCACATAGGTTTTTCCCCGTCTCAGCTATAGTTTAACAAGAAATAACAGATTAAATTTCAGCAAATGTGCCCAATGTACAATCGCTGTTACACTGTGCTGAACTAGCATCTGTTTAATTCCTGAATTTTTATGATCCAGTTCTAGTATTTTCACCCTTATAGAACCCAGGATTTAGCCTCAAGCAAGCATCCCATTGAAAGCAAACATTTTTCAAATGTACTACAATTAATAAGTAGTTCTGATGTAGATCTCAAAGCTTATATCCTTCTTGGGAAGAGTAGATTGCAACCCTATTCAGTTTGAATCTGCTTGGGCATTGACCAATATTGCCTCCGGCACGTCTGAACAGACAAAAGCTGTTGTAGATGGTGGAGCAATACCTGCCTTTATTTCCTTGCTGGCTTCCCCCCATTTGCACATCAGTGAGCAAGCTGTGGGGGCTTTAGGAAATATTGCAGGTGATGGTTCTGCCTACAGAGACCTGGTTATTAAATATGGTGCACTTGAACCGCTTTTGGTTCTGCTTTCTGTTCCTGATCTCTTCTATAGCTCTTGGCTACCTGTGCAATGTAACCTGGACTCTGCCATAACAAGAACCCTGCGTCATCCATAGAAGCTATTAAACAATTTGATTGACATCCTATGCCCTTTTAAAATGTGGGGGTTTGAGGGGAGGGTTATTGGGTTGTTGGTTTTTCTTTTTGAGTATATATTTTGTGGTTTTATATTTCAATTTTGTTCTGTGAACAGCCCTGAGACCTCCGGGTATAGGGTGATTTATCAATTCAATAAATAAATAAATAAATAGCGTAAATTGTTTTGTGAGATTTGCCTGAAAAGTGGTATATGCATTACTTAAATAATAGGTTCAAAATTAGGTAGCATGTGTCCCAAATGGCAGGCTTAAAAGAAAGCCAGTCATAGAACTTCCAAATGTTGGCCAGGTTGTGTGTGTGTGTGACCTTTTTACCTGAAGAAGTGTGCATGTGCACACGAAAGCTCATACCAAGAACAAACTTAGTTGGTCTCTAAGTGCTACTGGAAATATTATTTTTAATTTTTAATTTTGTTTTGACTTTTTACCTGTGTCAGCCCACAGTCAGGCAGCTGACTCAGGATACTCAGCCAAAGCTTACTGACACCTGCAATCAATAATGTTGTTGCCGTTTCAATTCCAGAACACTGTTTTATCTGTTTATTTCTATGTTTTACCACCTCTTCCCAGTGCACAGGAAGGCTCAAACTGTGGGGAGGTGTAACATGGATGGCAGAGAAAACATTCCATGTATTTTACTTGCAAGGTCCTTTTGCTGTTAAAATCTCTTCCTTCCCTACATTTCACACATGACTGGGCAGTCCCGTATTTGAAAGATGGTTCTGCTACCACCTTTGTTATAGTTAAACTGAGGCTGAAAGCAGACGGGGGGGGGGGGAACTACTAAAAACCAGGCATCGCTAAGACTCCAACTAACATTAGAGTATTAGTGAATATTTGTAATAATTAAACAGTATTATTAGCCCACAACCAACATTCCATGGCTCTTCCAAAGCATACATGGAGTTACTGTGCAAGCAGTCTCCCTTGACTGCTTCAACTGCTTAGAGGTACCTCTGCAAATAAATATTCACAACATGAAAACGGAAGGGGGAAGCCTTTGCTCTCCCTGGAACTTTATATACTGAAAAAAGCATCCTTTTTCCTGTTCATTCAGTATACACCTGTGGTATTTTGACCTTACCTGGAATTAGCTATTGACTGACCAAAGTATAAATCGGCTCTGTCTTTTGAAACATTGAGTGCAAGTTCTTCCAATTCATCCTTCCCAGGAGTCCTGCTAGAGTTACTTTCCATAATTTTTGAAATCGTCTTAATGCACTTGTGAAAACTTAGTGCCTCCGCAGTTGCTTTCAGTTCAGTAGAGCTTTTGAAGTTCCACCAGTCATTATGCTCCATGCTGAACTCGTCCGACAGACCATTTTTTATCTTCCCTTTTGTCCAAACAAATTCCTCATATTTACATGATGGTTTTGATTCCTGACACCTCCTGTTGAAGCAATAATCTAAGAAAGACATATTGTCCACAAATTCAGTTACTGAATTTAGGCACTGGTATGCAGGTGCAGAGCTCTTGGCTTTTGTTGGCGTTCCACTGTCCAGTGCTGCTGTGTTACCCACCGCAGGTTCCAGTCCACCCTTTTCTTCTTCCAAGCATGAACTAGGCATGCCAGATGGTAAAGTAATGAAACCAGAATAGTCTAAATCACTTTCAAATAAATCACTATCATCTAAGAAAGCCGTAATTCTTTGGCGCTTTGTCCGTTTAACCTTTTTCACAGGGCTTGTTTCCTCTAAGCCATTGCTGTCCAAAGACTTATTATTTGAATTGTTTTCTGTAACTGTGTTACATGAAGGATTAGCCATTAGCGTTGGTTCTGGAAGTATATTAACTGGTAAAGGTAAAATGAATTCAAGATTGCTATAAATAAAGTCTATATTCTTCATCTGGAATTCTGTGAGCAGATCTGTCAGTCTACTCCAGTCTTCTTTTGTTGTAATTTCATGCTGTGAAAGATGGAATTAACTAATGAGTTTTAAATTTTTCTTTTAACAGATTTGTAGCATATACAGTCACTCTAAAGCAAGGGTGTCCAACTTCCAAGAGACTGCGATCTACTCCCAACTATAAATAAACTGGCAGTGATATAAGCTGTTTTGGGGGGAGGATGAGCCAAGGTTGTTGAGCTTTTTTTGGGGAGGTGGATCCCACAATCAACCAGTAGATCGCGATTGATCGGTTGGACAGGCCTGCTCTAAAGCATGCAAGCAATAAACAATAAAACAGATGCAATAGTATTTTCTAAAGCAGCCATTATGAGCACAGGACTGTGCAACTTTGGTTTAAGTGAGTAAGCAATATTTGTGTGGGTGTGTGTTTTGTAATTCCCTAGGAGTTCCCTCTTTAAAGTATTTTTCATGTGCCAACATGGCTGCTTGTCCATTCTACTTGGATAGTGCTAATTTGACTTCCACCTACAAAAATGCATGAACCAAACATTTTTTAAAAAAATATTTGAGATGCCACAATACAATCTGTTATAATAGTACAGTATTCTGTTTCATTTATGTCATTAATCAGCAGCATGCCCTAGGGAACTTCATTGTACCAAAATAAACGTACCTTAAGAAATTGGAACAAATCTTCGGAAGGCAAAAAGATGTTCTTAAGGCCAAGCAAGTTCTCAGTGCAGCCAGTGTCACATTTTGGAAGATTCGCTGGAGGGCCAGGTTTACTGATCTTGGAGCTGGTTGCATCTTCAATGCAAATAACCTGTTCTTTGCCACTTACCCCTCTCTCTCCTACAAATAAGAGTTTCAAATGGAATTCGTAACAATGATAAGCTCTGACAACAGTGTAGCAGTCCTGTTCCTTTTTATAAAAAAACTAGTGGATTCAGCCCGTTAAAATAACGGGCGCTAGAACATATGTGGTCATGCCGGCCACATGATCCGGAAGCTGTCTGCGGAAAAACGCATAAATAACGTTGAGGGGGAAATGAAGGTGGGGAGGGGTTGAACAGGCAGAGCGAGAAGGGCAGGAGAGGGAAGCACGTGGAGAGATCCTGCCGCCGGGCGCGCTTGCCTGGGAGTAAGTCGCGCTGAGGCGCTTCCTCCCGAGCAAGCGGCCCTGGTGAAGCCGGCAGGTCCGCGGAGGTGCCTGGGCAGGGCGAGCCCGGCGGCGGTCGGTTGCAACATCAGTGGCCCGGGAAAGCTGCCTGCACTAACTGCGAGCTCTGGGACACCCAGCTCTCTCACCTTGGGCTTGTCGAAAACGGGCGGGCTGTTCTCCATGCTGCTGCCTCCTCCTGCTCCTCCACCAGTCCGGGCTTTAGAGCAGAGGGGGCTGCAGCAAAGTTCGGCAGGTGACAGGCAGGCCGGGCTTCTGCAACCCTTGCCGCCGCCTCAAACCCCCCCCCCCCAATCTCAAAGGCCCAGGGGCGCAGCTTGGGGCTCCCCCCTGGGGCCGTCGCGGGGACAGCGCGCCGGTCGCGGCTAGGGGCCGCCTTGCCTCAGCGCTCCTCCTCCGGCTGCATCAGCGGTTCATGTGGGACTTGGACATGCCGCGAGTCGCGGCGGGGACGTCCCTCGATCGGGCCATGGCGCGACTCACGCTCTTGATTACCCTGATCCTGCCCGGTATCGCGCAGCAGGCCGCCTCCCTTCTTCCCCGCCGCCGGCTAGGTACCGACCCGCAGCTGCTCCGTGGTGCTTGACCCCATCTCCCTACAGCTGGAGACCGTGACTGGCTGGGTCCCTGTGGCCGTTGCCTGAGCTAACCTGACCGAGGGCATCCGGGAGACCGGGTAGGTAGGCGGGCGGGCGGGCGGGTTTTCGCCCAATGCAGCGGGTCAAATAGGTCCCTGGGGCAAGGCTGCGGTCCTAGCGGCTTCATCCGGGGCGGAGAAAAAAGTAGGAGCCCACGTCCCGTTTCTCCCTCCTTCCCTCCCTCCGCGTCTGGTGCGCTGCACAATGGCGGCAGCCGCGACTCCCAAGCTCCGGCAGAGGAGAGGCCGCGGCCTGCAAGAGCGGAGCAAGGAGGGAAGCGGGGGTGGTGATGGAAGCGGAGGTTGCGAGCGAGTGGGGGCCTCCAGAGCTGCGGCGCTCCGCAGGCCGGGCTGCTCTGGGCCGCTCCCGGGCTGCTAGGCCTCGGGGCTCTCCTTGTAGCGGCAGCAGCGGCAGCGTGGCCTTCCTCCTCGGCCGCCCCTCTCTTCTGGAGGCCGGCGTTCCATTTCAACGGCCCCGCTTCAACTGCCACCGCTGCTCCTGGCCAATGTCTCTCCATCCAATCCCTGTGTCCCTGGGGCACATGCGCAGTAGCGCAAACCCAGAGACACACGGACTGGACGCAGAGACACTTGCATTTTATATATATAGATATTTCTTGGAATACATTTTTTAAAATTTTGGATATTTTCTCTGCTGTCATTACTCATTTGATTGTTTACTTCTTTTAGTCTAGTTTCCCCTTGTTGCAGCTTCATTCTGTAATTTCCTCATCTGTTCTATGTTGCTTCTTCATCTATCCAATAAAAAATCACACTAATCATTCTAATAACAAATTCTGGTGACTGAGTGCCAACAGGATTGCATCCTAAAGGGTGTCATATACTCAGGTGAAAGCAGATGTATGCAGAAGTTAAAAACATTAAAAATACAAAAAAGCAGGCTGAGAATGCCATCAGCTGGAAAAGGAAACCATGTGCACTAATTTGTTCACCACTCTAGCTGGGCAGACTTGCTGTGCAGTACCATACCTTTTTCCTTTAAATAGCCGCCGCCACTTCGAACCCAGAACTGTAAGTACAGAATACTTTGTCTGACGTCACAATTATTTGCAGTTAACAAAGCAGCAAGATCTCTTATATCCATTCTTAAGTTCTCAGCCAAACAGAGAACTTGGAGATAGCTGGCAACATTTATCTAAAATAAAACAGATTGAAAAATTAATAATACAATTGGGGGGGGGGGACAACAGCAGCATGTTACTTTACATGGTAAGAATCTGTGCCTACTAACCAATGCTGTCTGCCATGAATGGGTAGTGTTTAAATACAACACATGTAAGCAAAATTTGAACATTTAGGGCAAGAGCTGTAGCTCACTGGTAGGGCATCTGCTTTGCATACAGAATGTCCCAGGTTCAGTCCCCAGCATCTCCAGGTACGACTGAAAAGTTGCTGCCAGCCAGTGCAGACAAAGCTAAGCTAGATAGATCAATCATCTTACTCAGTATAAGGCAGCTTCCTATGTTCCTAACTGCAGTGTTAAATCCCATTTAACTACTAAAAAGTACCGGTAGGTGGAAACCCAGCCAGATGGGCGGGAAATGAATGAATAAATAATAGATTGTTATAAGTCAACTGTGCTGTAAGGTGCATTATTTATAAAGATTTGCTGTCACTGCAGAGCTGTCTTAAAGCTCCTTGCATGGGGATGCTTGAACTAATGCATAAATTTCACAAATCTATAAATTCAACTGCAGTTGTAATAATAGTCTGGTCCACGTTTTGTCATACTAAAAAATCGTAAATTACCGTACTTGTTTTATATTCCAAAAGTGAAAGACTTACCACAGAAGGTATACTGAAGGTGATTTCTTCAAGGTAGCCATCAAATATTAAACTAAATGATGGATCTACACAAAAGATTCAGAAGTAAAGCCTTTTAAAAATTGACCATTGAGAATTATTTTAATGTAATATTAAAATGTGACCCCTGAACGTATATTACAACTGGAGAAAAGGAGAAAAAGATGGGGGGGAGGGGGGACAGAAGCCAGTCTTCAATGCTTCTACTCTCCAATAGCTCCTGAATAGGAAAATAGCTCCCACTGCTGTTCTGCCAACATTTATACAAGTCCTAGAGGAAGAGTTCACTCAGTGTAAAAACAGGTAAACTGCCCTGCGTTTTGTGTAGTATGGTGTAAGGTAAGGTAAAGGACCCCTGGACAGTTAAGTCCAGTCAAGGGCGACTATGGGGTTGCAGTGCTCATCTCGCTTTCAGGCCGAGGGAGTTGGCGTTTGTCCACAGACAGCTTTCCGGGTCATGTGGCCAGCATGACTAAATTGCTTCTGGCACAATGGGACATCATGACGGAAACCAGAGTGCACGGAAACACTGTTTACCTTCCCACCACAGTGGTACCTATTTATCTACTTGCACTGGTATGCTTTCAAACTGCTAGGTTGGCAGGAGGTGGGACAGAGCAACAGGAGCTCACCCTGTCACGAGGATTCGAACCTCCGACCTTCTGATCAGCAAGCCCAAGAGGCTCAGTGGTTTAGACCACAGCGGCACCCGCGTGGTATGGTGAATAACAAAGATGAAGGTGGAAACAGAAGTAGGGTGCCAACTTATGGGGTGAGACTCAGAGAAGACAAAATGTGGGCACAACAAATGGGGTTGCAGAATTAATTAGATCCACTATGCTGTTTCGAAGAGAGACCAGCCTACAAACAACCATAATAGCAACAGCATGTTTTGTTCCCTCAGCATAGAGTACTGAGAAGTAAACAGTTACTTTGAGCAGAAAGCACCCATAGGGAAAAGGGTTAGGCATCCCCCGCAGCACTGCCTGAGAAACCTCCTTGAATTCAAGATTTCAGACTGTTTTCTCAAACTCCAAAACAGAAATTTCACTGTTCTAATGTTCAATTAACAAGATTCTTGGAATCATAATAATAATAATACTCACCATTGGTAGTAAGAATGACAGGTCTCTTGGTAGTGCTCATGAATGTTTTTATTGCATTTAGAAATCCAACATCTTCATCAAATATTACATCAACCTATGAGAAGTGGAAGGTGTTTATTCATATAACGTCCAACAGATTTCATATTTGCTTTTTCTATTTTTCAAATGATTCCAGATCCGGTGTGATGTTTGAGTACAAAAATAGGATTGAATTCAGACTAAGTTAACCAAATATAGTTCCCATTGAAATCAGTGAGACAAGTCATTACATTCCCAATGAAATCAATGGGACTTAACTAATTTATTCTGCATCCAATCCATATATTTTTTAACAGTTTAAATATACAACATCAGAACTAGAATATGTGCAGTTCTAGATCAAATCAAGCAAATAAAATTCAGAATAACATCAGCAATTTTCTACCTCTCTTTTGCTAGGTTTTGGAATACTGAGAAAGCAGTGAGAGTGCTTTCCACACGTCGCTTGAAACCCAGTGCACTAGAGATGGCATTGTGAACCTTTTATCAGTTATACAAATGTAAAAAAAGAAAAGAAAGGAAGCCGACATAATTATGAATAAATAAATGAATAAATTTTAAAAGTACAAAAGTCCTCCAGCTCATTGACCATGTTTGGCAACAACATCCCTTGGAAACCTTAAAAGAAGCTGCTGCAGGAGAGACAATGTGAGCAACAGAGGGAGGTTTCTAGGACTCCGGTGAAACGTTCCCTTCTTATTTTTGCTGTTGGATGCTATATGCTGTTTAAGTAATCTTGTTGCTCTGGTTTCGCCAGAGGCGGCTTAGTCATGCTGGCCACATGACCCCGAAAAACTGTCTGCGACAAACGTCAGCTCCCTCGGCCAGTAAAGCGAGATGAGTGCCGCAATCCCAGAGTCGTTTGCGACTGGACTTAACTGTCAGGGGTCCTTTACCTTTACTTTAAGGTTGTATTATGGGAGTTGGGGGAGATATACAGCATAGCTGGCCAACTCTGGCCCTCTTTCCTTTATTCTGGATGGTGCTGGAACTTTTTTCTTCTGAAAGCAAGACCTGCATTTATGTCTTACCTCTTCAAAGAGGATAAGAGAAGTTGCACTTTTTTTATTGGAATCCTCTTCTCCAGTTTCCCTTTTTAAAGATTTGAGCTGCACTTTTTCTCTAGGCAAGCGTTCTGTATATCCTGAAGGAATAATATAGTGGGATCTGTATCAGTGGAAAATAAAGGTCCAGCAATGCTGCCAAAAGAATCACTTAAGCATGGTGACGTGTGCCACATATACATAAAAATATCTTCAGATTGCCCTTCCTCTCAAGTCTGATTTTACAATGATTTGTAATATCTAAGCAGTACATCGAGAGTTTGCTCATGCTCTCAACATTTTTATTCTGTAACATTTGCAATCATCCCCCAAGCAGCAACCTTTCGATTTAGCACTTGTCTGGTCTTGAATACATAGCCACTAACACAGATTGCACCCATGGCTCTCATTGTTCCTCTGCTGGTACTGAAAAGGATAGAAAGGAGGCAGGGAGCGCTGCGTGTCACCTTCATTCTGCTGTTCTAACACAGGGCTAGACCATGGAGGCTATACACAGTGCTTCTAAATCCATTCTATCCGAAACTCCAAAATAAGGCAATTATTTCTACATACTCAAAGAACCACAGAGATACACTGAATATATTTGTTTGTAAAGGGGGGGAGTTTTTTTTATAAACAAACTTGTAAGACTCAGTAGCTTCCAGCACCTCAATTAGTTTGAGGGTGTTAGTTGGGGAAGCGGGGGAGGAAAAGGAAGACCAAGGAGGTGAGGGAGAGGACATTGTTCTGCTTTTGTACCTGGAATAGCACATCAAGAGGTGTTTAGTTGGCAGAAAGAACAACCACCCTACATTTACATGGCTGCCATAGATTATAGCTCAGTTTTCGTGTCTGATAACACATGCTGTGGAGTTCATTGCTACACAAATACACTATGATCTTTTGTTTCCCATCTCCAAAGATCAAGGACATGCATGTGATGTTAAAAACCTACCTTTGTTGTTTTCTTGCACCTTTTCTCCTTCATTCTTAGGCCTAGGAGAGATTTTGAAGTAGTTTGCTAGTGTTCTGGATGCCGAGCCTTGCTTTAATCCAACTCTTTTGGGTGAAACTGGAAACTTTCTTGGGGACTTCTCTTTTCTGGGAGAGCTTTTTCCTGAAATATACATTTTACGTCTTAAACTTGAAAGAGAAAGCATTGGCCTGCATAATCCAGTTGCAGAACCCCACACCCTTTCCTCAGAGGACTATGGTGAGATGAGATGTGCTGCCGTGGCCAGCAAGGGCAGACTGCTTCCATCACAGATGAGCAAACTTCAGCTGCCCAATCCCAATGCCTTGCTCAGGGGAATATGAAAGAACAAGGGCGAGGTCTGCAAATACTGCCCGAATTATCCTGGTTGCATACAGGTGCCATGCAATTTCTGTCCTCTGTCCTCAAAACTGATTGTTTTATTTTGATAATCTTTTAAAAAAGATTTTTAAAAAAATCTTTTAAAAGCTACTGTAAGAGCCTCTCAGGACTACAAAGCAGGATATAGGTATTCCACATAAAATCAGTCTTGCAATATTTATGCACCTTCATGATACAATTTCAGTTTCCAAATTAAGTGGTCTCTAAAGCCTCAACCATCTTTTGCCTGAGAAAATGAGGGTGAGGTGGTTATCTTCCTACTTCCATGCCCCTTAAAGCTTCAAATAGACAGAAGGCCCAAGGACCAGTTTCTCTGGGGTTGGTTTCACTGAGGGAGAAAGGAAAGTGATGGGAGAGGGAAGTGTGGCTTCTTTACAACAATACCATTCTGAAAGTTTCACTCCATGCATGCTCTCTGGACTCATAAACACTAGAAGGTCAGCATGACCAGAAATTCTGAAGTGCCATTTATATATAAAAAATTCCCATTATTTGGCCATGGTACTAAGGTGCACTCCACTCTCCTAACCTCCGGAAAGCCATGTACAATCTGAAGTACCCATGTGGCCCAGTGGTGTTGGAAAGAGTGTGCCTCCATGGTGCCTGCCAGGAGGTACTACTGCTACTATAGACAAGGTGGGGGGGGACAGGGGGATGCCCTGATGAACAGAACTGTGAGAAGGAAGCACCCTCATTCCCTTGGCATGGAGCTGACAGTCAGCCATCATGAGGAAAGCAAGGGCAAGACTTTCTCTCAGCACTGCTCCTTGTTAACTGCAGCCCAGCAGCAAAGGTTTGGGATATTGGCCAGGGAAGGGGAAGTAGGAGGAGGTCAACCTCACTCCCTTCCAATTAGCAATATGTATTATACCATCAAAAAGTATGTATGCCACTTCTATAAATGGCAACCATGACAAGCTGACAGCTGAGTTCTGCCTACATGAAAATTAAGGCATTTATTTTACAGCATAGATTCCTTTTAGTCAGCAACTGTGACAGTACACTGCCCTGAAACTCATTAAAAAAAAAGGTGTGGTGCATAAAATCTTAAAAAATAAATGCATGTTCCGACCAATTCCCCCCCCCCCCAACTTTTCTACCGATAAAACAAAGAAGCCCATTACTTACTGGGTGATTTAGAGCTACTGTAACTGTTAAAGAAGCATGGCTTATGAACATTTAGACCTTGTTTGTCCACCTGATGAGACTGAGTAGCTTCCTTTAGCTGAGAGAGAATCTGCCTTCCACTTCGCTGACAAGAAGCATTAACTTCAAATATCTACAAGAATGTTATAAAATTAAGATTTGTTAAAATCACTTTGCAGATTCCACATTTGTTATGTAAGTATCTACCCAATAACAAACCTTGAAGCCAAGCTCCTGTGCGCAGGCATAAACCGCTGCTGTCTTCCCAATGCCTGGGGGACCGATAAGCAGCATTGTATTGCACAGAACAGTCTCTTCCTCGCTGTCTGACTTCTCATCTTTAAAATCCGCATTGTCAAAGGATTCTAGTAAGTTAGATCAGAGTAAACACACACATTTGGCTGTGTTATTTTATATACCGTATATTTTTCTGCCTCCCTTTCTAAGAAAAAGAAGCAAACTCACACCAACTTCCATTAAAAAAACCCTAGATGAAACAAAATTTAAAACAATCTTACATATTCTAAAACTTATATCCCACTCATAAGTCTTCTTTTGGTTTCTGAAATAAATCATTTTTATTAATATAAAACTCAGTATTTTACAGATTGAAGATTCTGAAGTACCATCTAGGCTGCCATTTTTTGCTTCTTTTTGAGTTCTGTCTTCTTCGCTGTCAGCTCTTTTTTTCCATTCACATAGCCACCTAAAAATAAAGACATAGGACTATTTTGGTGTCTTTGTGCACATTTGTACTATTTATTGGGACGTATAAGACTGGTTCTCATATCATGCTAAGCTATGGCTTAGCAACACATGCATGAGCAGGACTGGCAGCTGTTATTTTTGCTTTCCCTTAAAGACACGAGAGATCATTTTGTATTGGATGAAGTACTGCATCAAAGAATCTGTATTATTAAGCTATATATGTGGTATTATTAATTGACATCTCCATCAGTTTCTGCTCTCCAAAATGTTCCCATTGGCAAAGGCTGACTTTCTGTATTATGTAGTGACCCGCCCTGCAACCTTTAGTTGAAGGGTGGGATATAAATACTGAAAAATAAATAAATTAGACAGAGTTGGTTATAAACCACAATCTTTGGTCTGGATGGCAGGACAAGCTGAGAAACTGGGGAGCGGGAGAAGCCGCTCAAGTCATGTGTGCATGGTATGCAAATTAAGCCACTATCTAAATGTGCAGTGTGTTCTAACACGACACTGAAAGGGTGGTGGTAAGGAGGAGGAATAGCACATAACCAGAGACTGTTTTCACTAGGGGGTGGGGTTCTTTTGTGAAACTCTCAGTGCTTTTTTAAACTTAAAGGTGTTTATAAAAGTCGTTTAGGAGCTTCATGAAGCTGCCAACACGGACCCAACAGAATTGCAGCTATTTAGCTGATATACACTTAACACTGTCAGTTTTCCTAACCAGATAGGAGACTGGCTCAAGCCACATACTCATGTACTCTCCTTTGCCAGCATGGTGCAGAGTCACACCTAGTTAACCAGAACGACCTTTAACTAGCAAAACATATCACAAAAATCTGGAGGGAAACCCAGTTGCTGCACTAAGCACTTAAAAAAAAAAAAAGATACAAGAAATTCAACAGTTTCTAACCTGTGTAGTTTTTGAACTGCTGCAGCATTTCCTACAAGCTCACTGGAGTGCTGTGGCTGGTATTTTTCTGTCCAGAGCACATCTTCATTTGCAAAATCTGCAGATGATGAACATGAACACAGAAATTACCGGTACCTATTTTAATAATTACCCCATGCAGAAACAAGGAAGATTTACTATTTCATTTTCTGAAGATGTTTTTAGCCCAAATGTCTGGCCTACAGAAAGGAAACAGTGAAGTAAGTTGTGATCAATATTTATAGGTCAAAGCTGCAGTGTTTTAATACACAAAACATTATATAGAATGTCTTACATTTCAGTCTCAGATGCATTACTTGAAAGGGAGTTCTACTATTTTCAACAGACGTAACTGACAAACTGACAGCAGAGGATATTAGAATATTAATAGGTATTATTGATTATCAGATCTTTTGACAAACATAAACGCAAAGACAAATGCTCGAACTACTAACCCTGAAGGCTTCAGAATAAGTGGATTTGAAAATAACTGGATTGAAAGTTACAGCTTTATGTTTGCAAGAAACAAAAGGTAAATGGTTAAGACACTCGTGAATATATAATCTGCATTTTTAAAACAGCAGTCTAACTTATAATAAAAGAGTACCATAAGTCAGTATAATGGACTCAAAGATCCCAATGGCGAAGCAAAAAGCAAGTGTATATTATAGATTCCCCTTCCTGTATGCCGCTCCCAGTGCCCCGCTCCCAACAATTGCTTCCAGAGACCATAAAAAGCATTTTTTTTTCACTCATAGAGAAGGCAACTGGTAAAACTAAAACCTTCTAAGGCAGGATCCAAGTCATGGTGCTTATTTTTTAAAGTACATTAATTCCTTTTAGGTCTACTGGGCTGTGCTCCAATAAGGTTCTCTGTGAATCAATAGACTGCAACGTCACTAATATCCATATAACAATTGTCATTTAAAGAAAGGGGTATGAGGTTCCAAAGAACCCGTTAAATATATTCTTTCATTGCGTAAGAGGACTGTACTGATAAGGTGGACTTTGAAATGTCACTGTTCTGTTAACAGCAGTCAGAATGTCAATCCCAACTTACTGGAAAAATATAGTTTCCCCCTGCCCTTGTCAGAGCAGTTTTTTGGGGATTCAGGATTTAGCTGCAATATATAAACTCAGTTATTATGTCAGGAGCAAGAGAAAGTGAATTATATGCAAACAGGTTTATTGAAATATGGTGCTTTTGTGATAAATATTTATAATAAAAAATTATTTTTTAAGACGTCATTGGCGCTGTGGTCTAATCCTCTGAGCCTTTTGGGCTTGCCGATCGAAAGGTCAGCAGTTTGAATCCCCGCGACGGGGTGAGCTCCTGTTACTCTGTCCCAGCTCCTGCCAACCTAGCAGTTTGAAAGCATGCCAGTGCAAGTAGATAAACAGGTATTGCTGCGGTGGGAAGGTAAACAGCGTTTCTGTGAGCTCTGGCTTCTGTCACAGTGTCCCGTTGCAGCAGAAGCAGTTTAGTCATGCTGGCTCCATAATAGTAATAATAATAATAATAATAATAATAATAATAATAATAATTTATTTATACCCCGCCCATCTGGCTGGGTTTCCCCAGCCACTCTGAGCGGCTTCCAAAAGAATGTTAAAATAGAATAATTAACATTAAAAGCTTCCCTAAACATGACCCGGAAAGCTGTCTGTGGACAAATGCCAGCTCCCTCAGCCTGAAGCGAGATGAGCACCACACCCCTTAGTCACTTGTGACTGGATTTAACCATCCAGGGGTCCTTTACCTTTTTAAAGAATTTGTCATCTTGAGCACAACATGTATTAATTTAGGACATTTCAGATTAGCCATTTTAGAATGGATTCACTTCTACATCTAGTTAAATAAGAAACATGTTCTTAATCACAACAGCCATACTTAATATGTTCTAAAATATTATGGATAAAGTGTAAGTTACCAGAAGCAAAACTACTTTCTGATCGAAGTTCAGAGTCTTCTGTCTCATCTAAATTTATTATGGGGATTATGTTTTCCATGCCAGTCTGTTTTTCACATGGAACCTGGTCTGGAAATTTAATCTCTGCTTTTCCAATTTGTTTCCTTCTTTTGGATTTGTGATCTTCAGCTTTTCGTTTTCTTTTGGTTGCTTTTCGGTTATCAGAGTCTGCATTTGTCCCGGTGCTTACAGCTTCACATTGCTTTACTAGACAAAGAAAAACAAAACATGCAACATGTCATACCACTGAACAATTCCTAGCACCTCTTACTCTTGCCACCACCAACTAATCCAGACAAATAGGCTTTAGTCACGCTGGCTAAGATGTATAGTACTGTGTTCAGTGTTCCACAAGAGTGTGGGGTTTTTCCAGCTCCCCCCTGCAACCTCATATACTAAGACATGGCCCCACTACCTGAAGATCTCTGTGGAGCAGCAAACGAAACCACCACTACCACTACTTGCTTGAAGAAAGACTCTGCTTGCATGCATGCACAGAGTTCAGCAAAGATCTTTTAAGTTGCCTAGGCTGAAATCCTGTGTATACTTTCCTGTGTGTAAGTTCCATTGAGTAAATAGGCTTTATTTCTGAGCAAAAATGCTTCAATATAGCCAGGCCTCCACTTGGTCTGCCACCTCTAGGGGAAGGGACTGCAGTGGTAACAATTAACAGCAAGCATGCTTAGGATTGTGCTGCTAGACATTTACTTGCTACCCATGCCTGAATTTTACATGTCAGTTACATATACTTGCTAACCTTGTTTAGTAGTTTGGTAAGCAGCTTGTTTTTTCAACAGCAAATGAAAAAACCGTTTCACAGGAAACTGGGCATTGGAAGAATGAATCTCCTCCAACAAACAATTCCTTTGAGTTTCAGAAAAATCTGGTCGCCATCCAGAAGACTATAAAACAGAAAAAGCAACGCAATATATTTATACACAATTAATATTTTTGAAGATAGAAAACAGAGTTTAGTAGCACATTACCACACACAGGGAAGCATGTGATCTATGGAATTTAAAAACATTAAACTGCTACATGTCAGTTTAATAAAAACAAAATGATAAGAGCTTTCATAAGAACAGATCAACTGAACTGAAAGCCATCATGGCAATAAAGATTTGTAAATACTAACCACAACAATTGGAGAATCAGTACTGTCAGACTGTGTTTTTAACACAGAAAATTCACCAAGTGGAAAAGTGAGTTTTGCAATATCAGTTACTTCAGAATTCACCTCTCTCAGATTACTTAGAAGTGATGAGGGTGGTGCCAACCTCCACATCAAACATCCTATGAAAGAATAAAGACTCAATTAGCAAGCGGGGTTTTAGAAATAGGTAACAAGGAATAACTTATAGAAGGATATTCACCCAATGATAGAACGCTTTGTTGATAGTAGCCAGGCTCCTTGCAAAGAGCATTAGATACAGTGCAGCACTCAGACTCGGATGAATTCAGACACCTGAACTAAAATAACTTGACAGTTAGGTCCCTTTAACTAAAACCAGTGATCCACTTACCCTGGCATGCACTGTCAGCACTTTGCAGTCCCATACGTGCTGTTAAAAAACCAATATCTGCTTCTTAAAATGGGTGCATCTTTATACCTAGGCTGCTCCTATGCAAGCTGTCCTTAACATTTTATCTCTTATGGCTCTTCTACACAGCCACTCTTCTTCTAATATGATACATCTCTAGGGAAGCACAAAAAATTATCTGATCGTATACTATTTCTCCCAACTATTAAAAAGAACATTTAGCAGCATTAATGTCTATAGTTGGGGCAGAGGAGAGCAGAGGAAGGACTAAATTAGTGCTTGTTTTTGTCGCCGCCTTCTTCCTTATGAAAGAAGCAGTCACCATTCCCACTGCTCTTCAAGTTTCTGCAAAGCAAGAGGCAATCATCCTCAAAGCTAGGAGTGTGAACAGTGTCTAAGCTGAGAACCACATTATAACAGGAAAAGCTGTCAGAAGCTGCATGCAGTAGTAGGTGGGGCCTGACACACACAGTCACATAACACAGAGAAAGCTATTCCTCATAGGGACAGAGGCATAACTTATTAAGTCAAGTTCCATCTTCCATTTTCTCCACATTTTGTAAAACTTTGTTTTTTAAAAAAAGCTATCCAACATCCTTTACCTGCCCTGACTGCTCAAAAATGTAAACACAACTCAATCCCTGTAAAATAACACAAATGTCAATTGACAGGTGAGCTACAAACCCTGCCCTATAGCTATTTGGAGCCCCTAACTTCAAAAATGCAATTGTATCCCTCCCAAACGCAATTCATGCAATTGCAAAGTGTGTGGACGTTTTTTTCTCATACAGTGGACCCTCCGGATATGAACTTAATTCATCCTGGGGATCCATACTTACCCTGAAAAGTCCGTATCCAGAGGCGCCGCTTCTGCGCATGTGCGAAGCGCGCAGAGCACTTCTGCGCATGTGGTGAAACCCAGAAGTATACACTTCCAGGTTTGCCACGTTCGTAACTCAAAATTACATTGCCTGAAGGTAACATAACCCAAGGTACCACTGCATTTGAAAGGGAGACAATCTACCACTCTTGCTGAAGCATTTCCTCCTCTTGCTTTCATCTTCTTGTAGCAGATACAGTATACTGGCAGAAGAAGGAACTGTAATTGCACACTCTGCTCAGTATCAAAGCCCTTTCCCTTATCAGCTGATTCCTACTGAACAGCTGATGGATAGGACAGGGTCCAGGGGCCACAAGCTGGGGTGGTCACCTCTGCTCTAAGCCCAAACAGAATATAGTTTTATGAAACTCATCTAAATTTATGCCACCCAAGCATTTGTTAGTCTCTTACAGTAACAAAAAGTCAATAAACGTTATTTTAAGGCAAAAGCTCCAATAATGTACAGTCATTGCAAGAACTTCAGGAGGTCAATACTCACCACAGTCCTTCTGCTGAACATGGACCACTGTTCGAAAGCAGGAATTAACTGAAGAATATGCTTCCAATGCTGCTGCTTTCTTTGCAATCTGCCTTTTTAAAGACTCTGGCAAACCACTCATTAAAAATTCACGTTTCGCTTTGAACTGCTTGCCATCTTGTGAATTTTCAGAATCTTGATCACTAGGTGTAAGTGACAACCAAAAGCAGATAAGCTTCATTATTTAATGTTGTTTTGCATTCCTTTCAGCAAAGGCTTTGGAACTGTTCAGGAGAACCCCAAGATTCCTGAGCAGCTTACCACAATCTACAATGATTATATCAGTAATGGGAGGAAAGCTTCTCCGAAACACCACTTGCCTACAATTACTGACTGTTCTCTGGAGTGTGCAGCCCTGAGAAGAACCGTCAATAATCTCTCACTTTATGCTGCATCCTTGCTTGTTGTATTGCACCAGACAACCCTTTCACCAAGTTTCCACTTGTGTACACTAATACAGTTCTCCTCCAAGGGGCCCAGGTCTGAATACAGTGAAACACACCACATTTCACCCTCTGAAAGGTTAAGCTAGGTTGAGAGAAAGGGGATGTCCAGAGTCACCCAGTGTGCATCATGGATGAGCAGGGGTTGGAAACTGGGTCTCTCCCATTCTAGTTGAACAGTCCTTTCATTCCATTATGTTGCTCATGGTTCTATAAAAATGGGTGTGGATTTATGCAGTTCCATCTCATTCATTAACACACACACACACACACACACACACATCTCATTTCTAGTCATAAAAAGTATCAGAGCAGTTTACAACAATCATACATAAAACCATAATATAAACGCCATATTAAAAAGTTGAAATCAGCTATTATGGAAATATGGAATTCGTAATTGCCTGCATAAGCCTAATGAAATAGAAAAGTAGGTGTTTAAAACTTGAAACAGAAGGTGCCTATTGGCAGAGTGTTTCATAATAATGGGCCAATGACACTTAAAGGCTCTGTTTCTTGAGGTCGAATGAGCCTCACCAGCTTGGGGAATGAGCAGTGATGCTCCTACAGATGATCACAGTGATCATGCTGGGATAGAAGGGCTCAGAAAAGTCCCTGAGGACCTAAGTTGTTCAGGGCTTTGTAAACCACTATAAGTATATATGTGACAAACTGACCTGCTTTCATCCAAAACATAAATTGCTGCATCTGTAGTCTTCTGGACCTTTTTCCTAATTAATGAAGACACTTTCTCTTTGCCTTTAAAAGTAAAATATTGCCAGATTAGCAAGGCACTAATATAGCCCTAACTCAGTGCTGCAATGTAAAGTTATGGAAGGAACAGATATACATCAAATTAACCACAATTAATAATTAACTGCACACTATATCTCAGATTCTTAAATTATTACATAAAATGTTTTTAAAAGTACACTGTTTAATTTCCCCAACGATATATTAACTATGTATATTTTAGCTGAATTCCATGCTTCTATGTTACACAGTCACAGGACAGATATTCTCTCGGTTTCTGAAAATCTTAATATTCTGTGACCACAAAACAGTACTGTTACCTGAATGAGCATGTGTACCAGGGTGCACATATTTCAGAAAAAGCAAACAATTTCATTTTCAGATTTATAGTATAAGGAAGTATGTAACAAATTTTAGGAAAAAATATTGGGAATGTGGAGTTTTCAGAACAGTGCACAAAACTCCTGTGAACTTAGTTGTTTATCATCTGCTCATAAACGTGTTTTAGCTGTATTTTAAGTTCTGACAATCTGCATAAGCATTTCTGTCATTATGCATGTAAAATTTATACCAAACCCCCCAACAGGAGAACACAATCCTCAGGGTGATAGCTGTAACACACACTAACACACAAAATCCAGATTTTCTCTTAATGGGGAACATAACATGCACCTCCCCACCCATTGAGGCTATATTCATTGGGCATATAGTGCAGCTTGAGAGGGCTAAACTTTGCCCCTAGCATCATGGTCCCATTCTAAATAACTCCCATGGCTGCTTTTAATAAACATTTAAGGAGATGCGAGATCACAAACCTCCAACATTTCAATATATTTCGGCTCTGTGATAGGTGCTTAATACTGTACTCATCTCACGTTGAGTGAAGGACACTTTGTGGTGACATGGAATAGGAACCTTCTTTGTGGTGGCACCTTGACTGTAGAATGCCCTTCCCATTAATTTAGGCTTGGTGTTGATATTGCTTACCCTTTGACACCACTTGAAGACATACCTCTTTCCCCAGGTTTTTATAGCAGCCCACATAGTGGCTAACACAGTGCAGTGAGTTGAAAATTTTAGAAGTGTCCACCTGCTTTTGCTACAATGACTTAAAAATGCTATTATTTAAATTGTGAGTTGTTTTATCATTGTAACCTATCCCGATTTTATGAAACATTGAAGTATGGGCTAGAAATTGGAAAGTTAGTGAGTAAAATTTGGTACCATTTGATTTCATAGCTGTCTTCACATTTCCAGTCTTCTTCCCCAATACATCATTCAAGTTTCGAAGTTTCTTCGGTTTGTTCACATTTTCTGAAACAGGACTTGAATCCAGAAAAATCACTGAATCCTGAACACAAACAGGATAAATATTACAGGTCTCAGGGTGGTTCACAGAATAAAATCAAAATATAAAACCACAAAATACATAATCAAAATTAAAACAACAACAACCCAATAACCCACCCACCCCCAAGTAATTTTATTGTGCCTATGGAGCCCTGCATGAAAAAGCTCTTGCCACCGTTAGATAACTCACACATCCCCAGTGCAAAGTCCCTGACAAGGAGGAGAATGCAAAAATACATGCTTCAATAGAGCTCTATGCATACACTGCAGTTCACCAGACATTTATTTCATTTTATTTAAAGTATCAGAAAATTCTAGGGCAGTGCACAACATTTTTAAAAAAAGCAAATATAAATGAATGCAAACCAAAAGACATGATACTAAGTAACAAAATAAGCTCTAGCAACTTGCATTTGGTTCCAATATTTCTATGGTATTGGCTGCTACTATATTTCAAATGAACAGTTGTATTTCATACAAACTTCTGTCAGTATTACATCAAATAAAAATGACCCTCTCTATCTACTCAGTGTAGTATGCAAAAACTATTGCACAGCTGGATGTGGAACTTGAGCTCAATTCAAATTCACCATCAAATTCACTTGGTAACCATGAACAAACCACTTTCCCTTTCTCATTTTCCCTTGTGTAGAACAGGACTAGTGAGAGATCAAGAAAGTACACTGCATAGATACAGTTAACAAAAAGTTCATTTTTTATAGAAAGCGTGTTATACGTTCACTGAAAATGTTAGGAGAAACTATACAATTTCTGCTTAGTCTTCTTAACATACGGAAGTGTTATATTATTATAATAAATACTCAAGAACACTAACAAGCACCTAAAATGTGATCATCAGCATTTATTGGAGTATGACTGACAAGTGAGAACAAACAATTTTTAGTTATTCATAAAATTAATCTCAGAGACTGTCAGAGGTCAGCAAACTAAGGTCCGCGGGCCGGATGCAGCCCACCGGGCTCGTTAATCCAGCCTGCGAACCTTGCGGACCCTGCCACCTGCTCGGTCAGTCCCCGCACTAAACAGGCGCAGCATGGAGGCCTTGCCGTGCGGAAACTGACTTCCGCGGCATGGCACGGCTTCTGATTGGCTGCAGGAAGCTCCTTCAGCCAATCAAAAGCCGTGGATGCCTCTGGGCAGGCAGGACGCTGGCGCAGCTTCTGGTTGGCTGCAGGAAGCTCCTGCAGCCAATCAGAAGTCGTGGACGCCTCTGGGCGCCACCCCTTCCTTCGCGCTGAGGCAGCTGAGCGGGAGGAAGCGGCCGAGCAGGAAGGAAGCGGCAGCGGCACAGAGGCTGCCTCCCCTGCCCAGGCCAGCGGCTTGGGCTCTGCACCTTGCTGAGACAGAGGACACTGACGCTGCTGAAGACGAGGCGGCGTCGGCAGCTGCGTCGTGAGTGGCATCGGCAGGGGGGCGCCTTTTGGGAGGGGGGTGCTTTTGGGAGGGGGTGGGTCCAGCCCCCCACAAGGTCTGAGAGACAGTGGACCAGCCCCCTTCTGAAAAAGTTTGCTGACCCCTGGTTTACACTCATCTACTTTATCACTAGAACAGATACTTTAAAAAATTGTTTTCAGACAAATTCATAGCAATGACTACAAGTTTACAATATCATCACAAGTCATTTCAAACCCCTTATACTACAGAATAGAGAACAGGTCAAAGACAAACTGTTGCTTAAAGCAAGTGAACTCTAACAACAATGCTGATTCCATATATAAGCTAGTTTATGGACTTACTTCTGTGTTCTGTGACTTTTTCTTTTCAGTCAAGGCCTGTTGTCTAGAAGAGCGTCGCAGAGGCATGGGTAATGTCTCTTCAGTAATCTTCGTTGCTCTGTTATGCTGTAGAGCCTTTGCTTTCTCAACCAATTTCTTTGCTTTGGACATATTGTTCATCTACAGTAAAATTAAAAGGAATCATTAATGGGCCAAGGGCCAATGTACACCGTGGCTTGGATCTACAGAGGCAAAGGTGGAAATGTTCTTCACCAATTCCTCCTACTCATTAAAGCACCCCCACAAAAAATCCTGCTCCTGGGGGCTGGGGGACTCTCCAAAATAGCATGGCAAATTACATGGGCTTGCAGCAGGTAGGGGGAAGCGTGGGAAAATCAGACACCATGCCTTGTATGAACAGAAATCCTTTCTGCTCAACAATGCACTTTTCAATCTGTGCTAAATTTAAATCTATTAATCCAGGTAAATATTTAAAAGCTGTGTATGTTGTATTTTTAAAAATAATTACATAATTATATTAAACTGTTTCTCACTGAACAAAGAAAGATTGTGTATGCCAATATATCAAAGTGTATGACCAGATATATATTAAGAGCCTTTTCATACAATAATTTCCCTCAGAAACCTAGACATGCACAAAGATCAAAAGAGGTTCCAGATTTGTCCTCCTCACACTCAACATTCATTTGTGTAAACATAAAGCCAGAACAGGAAATTCTAGGTGATATGCAATGTAAGTCATAGATAGACCCACTGAAATCAACGTACTTGAAGTCCATTAATTTCAACAGGTCTATAATTCCATCTTTATTTCAAATTTATTTTCAAATTTGGATTGCAATGAAGATGGTAATTCCTGGTTTCAGTGTTACACTCTAAATATAGTGAGGAGCTTGGAAGAACACCTAGAAGTAGTACAATGCTTACGTTCTACTGCTGAGGGGGAAGAATAATATCATTCAAAGTATTCTGTGCATAATTCAAGGGTGTGCAACAACTTTTTAGACTAGTATATTTAATTCTATTGGGCCTTCATATTCAAATTACAGTGAAATTTATTCAAAACAATACCTTCACACTCTGTTGCGTAAATCTTTCAGATGTACTAATTCGAGTGAATTTCATCCTGTATGAGGGTGAAAAAAAATCCCACTTATTATATATTTATTAAACACCACTCCTTAATACTGTTTTGGGATAAAGAGCAAAGTGCTAAAGCTGCAAATGTTCAGAGCTACTGTCTCTAGATAAAGTTTAGGTACTTAAACAAAAATTACTTACACTCTAAAATATGTTTACCTTATTGGGCTCGTTGAATCAAAGGGTTCAGTAATCACCACAGCCTTATACAAGACACTTTTATTAAAGGATTTGTTTGTTTGGGGAGTAGAAGCCTGTACAGGAATAGGATCTGATGTGTTTTCATCAACAGTCTCTGAAAACCTTGTTTTTTCTGGTGTAATATTTATGGAGCTTTGGCTTTTCTTTTGCCGTGGACTTCTTCTCAATCCATTCTTTTTGGGGGACAATTTGCTTTCTGCTTCTGTTGAAGTGGTTTCCCCAGCAGCATGGTCCAGGCTGTTGTTTGTATTTAAATCTTTCTCCTCTGCTCTTAGTATCATCTTTTCCCTGCTGAGCTTGCTGTTTCTTACTCTGGTACGACCTTTCTTAACTGTATTACTATGGGAATCACTACCAACAAAATCAGATGATAATTCATTTCCTAGTTTTTTATTAGAAACATCCTCTGATTCTTCCACTTCCAGTTTGTGCTTTGAAGATTTTTCTACTTCCTTCTGTTTACCAGGTCCTTTTTTAGATCCATTTTTTACCGTATCAGATGCTGGTTGTCTAAAAGCTTTCATAAACTGATATCTTTCTTCTGCAGTGCATTTTGACTTCATGCTCTCGGAACCTGCAGCTTCTAATACTGCCAGTTCTAACTCTTCTTCTGCTATCACCACATTAGATTTTCGCTTCTGTGTAATTTGCTCAGCATTTATCTCTTCTGAGGCAGACGGACTGCTTTGTCTTCTAGCTGCTTTGGTTTTTTGCTTTAAAAAGATAGAGGCTATTTTCCTAGAAGAGGGAGATTTTGGAGGCATAGAATGAATTTGTGCAAGGACAGTTACTTTCTTAAGTGGGAGCTGCTGAGCAGCTTGGCAGCTCACTGTTTCACAGGGTGCAGCGGGACTATCTGATGTTTCTGCTTCGGGAATTTGATGACTTTTAACTTCACCTTGGCTTTTTAGAAAGTCTTCAAATGATACAGTAACTGTGCAATCATTTAAAAGTGGTGTCTCATGCCCATTAGTCTCAGGATGCATAATGTTTTCTACGCTTTCATTTTCTGGTTTACTTGCAGATATACCTTGTTTATCATCAACTTCTCTACTATGATCTTTCTGTTGTGTTTCAGCAGAAAAATGTTTAGGCAAGTCCACCTTATCTTTGTGTTTCCGTTTCTTTAATCTTTTTTTGCTACTTTTTATTCCTTCTTCATGTTTCCCGTCAACAGTGCTGAGACAGTGTTTACTACAATCATTTAACATTTCTTCCAGATTTGTAGGGCCAAGCAATGCAGGAACACTGTGACTATTGAAACTGTTAGAGTCTTCTTTTGAACTGAGAAATTCTCTACTATCATCACTATTAATTTCTATCACATGGTCATGCCCAATTGTTTTTATATCTTTTAATTTATTATTTAAATTATATATCTTTCCTTTCCTCTTGAGTCTTGACAAAGCCTTTGAAGAATTTTCCAAGGGTGATCTATCCGTTTTACTTTTCTTCTCTGTTACAGGTGCAGCAATATTCTCATATGTGGGGGAAGTTTTTTTAAAATAATCCATTATATTGTTGGACTTTGGTGGTGACAACACTTTATCAACATTTTTTCCTAATGGTGAAAAATATTTTGTAATTGCTTTTATAGAAGGATCATCTTCTTTCCGTTTCTTACATGGCTATAAAGGAAAAGCAGAGTTGTTTTGTATAAATGAACAGCTTTAGCTAGCATTAAAATTGCTTATGTGTTTATTTCTTATTTGTTATTCAGAACACAAATTGTCTAAAAAGCTTGTCATGCTTATTACACCAGAACTGCATTCAAACATTTCATTTTAAAAGAAATATGGGGCATCATGTTAATCGGTAAAGCTATGTTAATTGTTAAAAGCAAAATAAAAATGAAATATGATCTATCTATGCCACCTCAGAAGCAGTTAAGCTGGAAATATTATTAAAGCAGGCTGTCACCTATGAGACTGGGTTGAATGAAATAACTAATTATTAAAAAGCATACAAGCAGCCTCTCATTTATGCATGTTCAATATGTACGTGACCATGTATACATGCATTGCACTGACCCTGGAAGTGACACAAAAATGTTATAAAGATTTCACTGAAATATCATTAAAAGGGCGGAACAGGAGTGGGGTGGAGGCAGAATGAGATGTTTGCGGGCTTTTTCAATGGGTTTCAATTATATGCGATTTCATGTAATCCCAGTATGAACAGGGGGCTGCCTGTATTGAATAGCAAACAAACATGCTCCTATCTAAACTGACATGAACTTTATTGTTCATTCTGAAGATCCCATTACAAATACAAGAGACTGGTATTATTTCTATTTTAGCCAGTGAATACAAAATTGGGCTCAGACCTGGGAAGCTCAAGTTCTAGCTAGAGCTCAACTACTGAGTCAGGCTTGCAAAACTAAAAAGGACAATGTAAATAAATTCAACCACCTGAACTTCAGCAGGTACTTCTGTACCCTCTACATCCCTACTATAGGTCAGCCAAATGGAACTGCCCCTCATCCTGAGCCTTAGGGCCCAAGTGGGATGTTTAACAGTTAAGCTGGACTATGACTGTAAAAACATTCCCTAATGAAGAACATGTGGGTTTCTTTTTTTCAAAAAAATATACACACATTTTCTCTGAAAGATGATCCCTCTCAGAACATGGTATATAGCAACAAACCAATCACAAGGTTGCTAAGTTTTCTCTGGTACAGGCCGCTATGCCCTCTCACCCAGAACTACCATTCCCAGGATTCCTTGGGGACAGAAAAATGTGGTGCTAAACCGGTTTAACACCACACACCCTCAACAGCATCATAAATGAAGATTTTCACCAAGGCCCTCATGTCGGCCTATGTGTGCCTGTATGTACTTTCACATTTATTTTTATTCTATTTATTAAATGTATATACTGCCCTTCATCAAAAGATCTCAGGGAGGTTCACTGAATAAAATACAAGATAAGACTATTATAAAATTATGAAGAAATCTGTACTGGAAAACTCACCGACCCCACTGAGACAGTAAAAGGCGGCATTTTTCCAGATCTCCACCATCAGGCTATGAGAGACTACCTTTGATCCACCAATTTGTTTCAAATGTTTAGAATTTGAATGGGGGTGGGAAGTGAAAACACGCCTGATGCCACACACCCCAGTAAACAGAAAAACATCAAGAATGCTATTTTAAAAAGAAAATAAGGTGCGCATACGGGAGTGTGTCATGATTAACCCCTTTCAAAAGAGCCAACTCCTAGGGGCAAATAAATAAATATCTGAGGGGGCTGCTTCCCCCCAAAAAAGTTGATGAGCATCGCCATCCAGATGGTGCGAAAGTGCTGAGCATCAATGTGATCAATGACATGAGCTGAGGCTTATCAGGGGGCCGCCAATATTTTCTTCAAGTTATTGTTATTGCTTATTACATTTGTTAGTCGCTTTATCTTGCTCAAGGCAACCCAGGGCGACTTACAACCAAAAAATCTAGCCAGTTTGCATGGCATGAGTAGCTCCAAAATTGGCGCCCCTGGTCCCTTTACCTCTGCCACAGGAACCAACTCCTAGGGGTCAAAGGGTGTCTTCGACCCCTAATAAAATAAAATATTTGAGGGAGCCGGGCCAGCCCCCCCAAAAAAAGTTGATGGCCGTTGACATTCAAACAGTGTGCGTCCACCCACGTCATGTGATCGATCATGTGAGGCGGGGCTCACCTCCCCCCAAAATTTTTTTGTTGACTCGAGTTGGCACCCCTTTACCTCTGCTGTTCATGACTCTGACAGCTGCAACCCGCCCAGAGGCGGAGCCGCCTCGTACGTATCCTAAGCCCATTTCACTGGCACCGAGTCCGCGAAGCCAGAGGGAGAGGGAGCTTCGCCCTCTTTCTCTCCCTCTCCCTCTCCCTTACCTGGACGTCGCCGTCGGTTGAGGCAGCCGCAGCTTCGGCGGCCATGGCCACCCTCCCCACCACCTGCCGCCTTTCCTCAGCAACGGCCGGCGATTTATCTCGCCTCTCAGCTCAGCGGAGGAAGGTCCTCGGAGCCATGAAGGAGGCAGGCGCTCGCTCGATGGAGGCCGCCTTTGGACACCCCGCCTGCCGACCGGCCGGCCCGGTTTGGGGGGACACGGGAGGTCGTGGAGAGAGAGATCCTGTCAGAAATTCGCGCGCCAGACAACAATCGGACAGAACTAGAAAAGCGCGCGCTGGAGGGATTCCGCTGCGGTGGGCGGGGCGTGCGCCTCTGGAGCTCACGTGACAGGGGAGCGCGCAGCCGCCTTAGTTCCCCCAACCTTCGCCCGTGTCACGTGAGCTGTTCCCGGCCAAATGTATTGTAAAGGGAATCCGGCTTATCTCGGGGTGGAGTCGCGCCCCACAACCTTCTGCTTTTCTGTTTTCTCGCGAGAACTTGGCCTCTCTCGAAGGAAAAAGCACCACGCGCGGCTTTTTCGAACTGCAGTTCGCAGGCGACTGGAGCTCCCTTGACAGATTGGTGCGCATTTAAAGCACGTCCGGGGGGGGGGCACACAGAATCATAGAACTGTACAGTTGGAAAGGGACTTCCCAAGAGTCATCTAGTCCTACCCCTGCAATGCAGGAATGACTTTTCAAAATTTGTTGTCATTCAGTCGTGTCCGACTCTTCGTGACCCCATGGACCAGAGCACGCCAGGCACCCCTATCCTCCACTGCCTCCCGCAGTTTGGCCAAACTCATGCTAGTCGCTTCAAGAACACTGTCCAACCATCTCATCCTCTGTCGTGCCCTTCTCCTTGTGCCCTCCATCTTTCCCAACATCGGGGTCTTTTCCAGGGAGTCTTCTCTTCTCATGAGGTGGCCAGAGTACTGGAGCCTCAACTTCAGGATCTGCCCTTCCAGTGAGCACTCAGGGCGGATTTCTTTAAGGATGGATAAGTTGGATCTTTTTGCAGTCCATGGGACTCTCAAGAGTCTCCATCAGCACCATAATTCAAAAGCATCAATTCTTCAATCACTTCCATACATTACTACTGGGAAAACCATAGCTTTAACTATACGGACTTTTGTCGGCAAGGTCAGGTGATGTCTCTGCTTTTTAAGATGCTTTCTAGGTTTGTCATTGCTTTCCTCCCAAGAAGCAGGCGTCTTTTAATTTCGTGACTGCTGTCACCATCTTTTCAAAATAATCTTTTCAAAATAATAATAATCAAATCTGGGAACTGTAACGTGTTTTTTAAGGTGCTGGGAATTGTAGTTCTGTGTTGGGGGAAACTGCAGTTCCCACAATTCTCTGGGAGAAATGGCATGGGCATAGCCGAGCTAAATCCTCAAAAAGCATAGAAAAGTGTTAAAAATTCTGAATTAAAGGAGTTGAAATAATAATAATAATAAAAATAATAGTCCAGTAGCACCTTAGAGACCAACTAAGTTTGTTTTTTTTTTTTTTATAAGAATTTATTGGCATTTTTCTATAACAAACATATACCCACACCCACACCTACAATTAACAAATGCAAAACAAATAAAACAAATACAAACAATGTCAAGCTTTCTTATTGCATCTTTCTAGGAAAAAAATTTCTAATTCCATATCTTGACTTTTGACTTCCCCTGCCTTTTCACCTTCGAGTTTGTATCCTTAGTCTATTTTATAACCATTTCTCCTACAAAAAAAAAAACATTAACTACAATTGTATAATTACCTTCAATTATATCTTCAACAATTGCTAAAAATACATCATCATAATAATACCTCACCATTTAATCTTCTAGATCCATAAACTTAATCCACTTAAATTCACTTTGCTTATACTCCACCTCATAAATCTTCTCAAATCATTCACATCTAATCTATCTCTTCTATCCTTAAGGTTGCTGCTAGTAACATAAACACTTGAAATATCTCCTTTCATGTTCCAATAAGAAATATAACAAAAAATTGTTGACAGTATTCACCCTCCGATTTCAATTTACCATTTCAGGCTGCTTAAAGTTTTACTTAATGCTTCACCCCACACCCCCTCTGTCCATTATTCTTCTCCTAATGGCATCAGCACTGAACTTCCATATCTCTTCCCTCTCCAAGCGTCCACAGATCCAGGCACAGTCCAAACCTCTCCTTGCCGCAAGTTCAGAGGTGTCCATCTCATCATCTCTCAGCTTCTTCGGTTCTTTGTAACATTCCTTTTCTTCTTGTAAATACCTTAATTCTCTGTCCCTGGCCCCCGAGCTCACACCTCGGGGACTGGATATACGAAATCTTAACGTCGCCTTGGGGCTGCCACCCCCAAAAAGCGAATTTCTTCTCCGAAGTAGCTCATTCATTTCACTCCATCTTTGCATCCATCCTCTCAGCTCTTTGGCAAGGCTTTCTTCCAAAGTATCAAAAGTTTTGTAAGCCTCCTCTGTGGGCAATTGGTTCCATTTCAGACCCCCACACAAGACTTTGACTTTTCTATAAAGCAGTTCCACCTTCAAGGCAGTGAGTCTCTGTTTGTCCGTTAGTCCAGAGTTCAGTGCCAGTTCAAGGACGAAACCCATCATACTGGCAGAGGAGGAGGAAACGGGTGTCATATTTCTACTCCTCTCTTTGTTCGTCGCCATTTTCCTGAACTGGAGCGCAAATACCGCAACTTTAAAAGGAGATATTTTCCTCTAGTTAACTTCCCAAAAGAAAAGTTTGCCAGTCTCCTGTGTCAATTTTAAGTACATTGTAACCAGTTCTGTAGCAGCAATCAGTCAAATTGGTTAGATTCTTGAGCTCGAAGGGAGGGAGGGCAGGCTGCCATTCTCCTTCCCCCCGGATCGTTCCAAAAGCACGATTTCTGATCAATTTCTTTACTCACGACCACCGGGTTCTTTTAGCTCCATTCTTCACAGGTAGAACTTGGACGCTCACCGCGGGCTCTGTCGCCGCATTTGCATCCCGGTTGGGGCATGTCCCCGAAGCCCGGCTCCGTTTGCCCTTCACCCCCACTCCCCCTTTACAGGGGGGGCAAGGGAAGGGTTCAGAGCCTCCGCGGGCGCAGCCGGGGAGCCCAGGGTGCGGGACGCTCTTCCCGCACCCCAACCGGAGCCGCGCGCTGCGGTAGCGCGGCTCCTAACCCCCGGGATGGACAAGGCGCTTCGGACCCGAAGCAGCCTTCGACCACCCGACGATGGCGTCGCCGCCGGAAGTCGAGACCAACTAAGTTTGTTCTAGGTATAAGCTTAGTTGGTCTCTAAGGTGCTACTGGACTATTTTTTTTTTTATTTTTTATTTCAACTGTGTCAGACCAACACTGCTACCTACCTGAATCTTGAATTAAACGAGGTTCTGCCACACCCCCCAACAGAAGCCTGCCCCCACAACAAAAGTCTGCCTCCCCTAATGGGGGATTTGGGGGAATTTTACCCGTGATTTCCCCCAAAAAGCTCAACAACTTTTGGGGCACTCTGCCCCCAAAAAAGCCTGCCCCCCCCTAACAAAATTCCTGGCTATGCCCATGGGAAATGTCATGCCTTAAAATGTGTGCGCAGCTGGTATTTCTCTCCCCGTTACTGGTGATAACAGAACAGCATGGCTAGAAAAATTCAGAGTGGTACTAGTTGCATTAGTATATACTTGTTTTCTAAAAATATCTGTATATACAAAAAACAGCAATGAAATGAAACAACTTCTAAACACAGTAATACAGGTGGGTGCAATTTGTGCAGCTAAACAAACACTTTTCGTTGCCAAGTATTAAGGTAAATCAGCCTCTAAACACCACAACAAAGTAGGATGACAGCCTATTGCAAATAAAAACACTTTCAGTTGCCATGATCTGTCTATTATAGATGAGCATCATGTTCAGTTGCCAAATGCGTTTTGATCCCTCAGTTTTTTTCAGTGGCACATCTTGAAATGTAAAGTAACCGTTTCAGACTGAATCCAGAATGCAAAAGTCATTTTTATTTCGGGGCATGTTGTGCTCTTAAACAAATCTGTAAAATAATTTGATATTTTTCTGTTACTTGTGTTGTATTCACCTCTATAATTTCATTTAGAATCTTTTAAAATTATTGTTATTTTTCATATAAGAGGTTGCATTTTCGTAAAGAAAAATAGTTGCTGTTTTAGTCCTACTTCAATACTGCATTTTAGTTATTACTAGTATTTTTTAAATTTATATGTTGCCTGTCATTTGAAGATCACAGGGCAGTTTATAGTATAAACACTCATACAAAAACACGGATCATAGTAACAAAACAAGACCAGTCAGGAAGTTTTTTGTCTTCCTTTGCTTTGCCCCTCAGTTTTGCTAAACTATTCACAGCGCCGACAAAAGGGCTGCTTAGAGTTAAAACTACGACAAACTTCTCCAAAACAGTCAGTTAAGCTACTTTGAAAAACTAAGGTTCTGGAAGGTGTAAATACAAACAGGAAATCTTTGCTGCGCACACTTCATACAAAATTTGTCAGCTTTCATTTTTTTAAGTGCCGTATTGTTTTGAATAATTTCCCATCAAAAACTGTAAATCCAGATAAGTCATGATGCTTAAAAAATATGTTTAGGGCTGGATTTAGGTTTGGTGAGGCCCTAAGCTACTGAAAGTAAAGCTAAAGGGACCCCTGACCATTAGGTCCAGTCATGGACGACTCTAGGGTTGCGGCGCTCATCTCGCTTTACTGGCTGAGGGAGCTGGCGTACAGCTTCTGGGTCATGTGGCCAGCATGACTAAGCCGCTTATGGCGAACCAGAGCAGCGCACGGAAACGCCATTTACCTTCCCGCCAGAGTGGTACCTATTTATCTACTTGCACTTTGATGTGCTTTCAAACTGCCAGGTTGGCAGGAGCAGGGACCGAGTAACCGGAGCTCACCCCATCACGGGGATTCAAACCTCTGGCCTACTGATCGGCAAGCCCTAGGCTCTGTGGTTTAACACTTTATATGTCCAGCTGTCCTTTGTCAACAACAAATTGTCACTGTTTTTTGTGTTGAATATATGCTATTCAACATATAGGGGATCTAGCCAGATAAAATAATAATAATATATGGTAATTTATGGTCCTAATTACACCATGGGCGCTTACACAACACAAAACAAAACACTGTTGCTGTATGTAGGTGTTATATTATTTGTTTTTTTATCTTATATTTTGGAAATGTACATCCAATTTTTTTCCCTTTCAATTTTTTTCGGGGCCCCCAGGCGAGTGGGGCCCTAAGCTATAGCTTGTTTAGCTTATACTTAAATCCGGCACATGCATGCATCACTAAACATTCTTATAGCAAACAACAACAACAACCAAGAACTCCCGCCTTGTTTACCCATTGTCTAAACTTCCTCTCCGTCCCCGCCCTGCGATGCCTCTGGGAGAGAAAGCGAGCCAAAAATACCGCCAATTGGCACGAGTCCAGGAAGAGGAGACGGGGAAGCGGGGCGGGGAGAATCCCCCCAGACCCCGCCCTTTTCCTGCGCCTGCCGACGGCGCTGGGTGCCCGGATGCGGGTCGCTTCCGGGTGTGAGGCCGCTGCCAGCAGTAGGTCCGCCCGCGGCCTGCGAGCACCTCTCTCGCTGTCTCCCCGCCGACGGGGACGGAATGGAGACGGAGGCGTTGTTGCTGGAGGCTCGCGAGAGCGTCGAGGCGGCGCGCACCTACCGCCGCGAGCTGCAGCAGCGCTTGAAGGGGCTGCAGCTGGCACGGCAGCAGGTAACCGGGGTGGGTGCGCGGGGCTGCGGGTGGAGTAGCTGAAGGGGACCGGGAGGTTTTGCAAAGCGCCGCGGAGCCCCTCTCAGCCTGAAGCTGAGATACCTCCGCCGAGGGTCGGGGCAATTCGGTGTTGTGTCGGTATTGCCCCTTCTCTACTCCTGACAGGGCTTTTTGCGCCTTCTCTGCAGCCACGGCTGCTGCTCCTCCCGGGGACGCCAAGAGGAAACGTTTTTATCTGTCTCTCTCTCTCTCTAGCTATTTCTTTGGCGTTTTTGAACATCCTTTTAAACGTGTTTGCTAGGCGGGGCTTATTAGTTTGTTCTGGGTTTTTTCTTTTTTAATTGTGTCTTTTGTTGTCCTCGTTTCTTTTCTTTCTTTGAATAACTTTATTATTATTACAGGTAGGTAGCCGTGTTGGTCTGCCATAGCCAAAACAAAATATAAAATAAAAAAATCCTTTCAGTAGCACCTTAGAGACCAACTAAGTTTGTTCTTGGTATGAGCTTTTTGTGTGCATGCACACTTCTTCAGATACCAACGTTTTCCATTCATCTTGACACCAAATTCATCTTGTATGACTTCCCCCGCCCTCCCGGTTTCCAACTTTTTTTTACATTTCTTCCCCTTGCATATAATTACTTTTCCAATTCATTTTTTAAGTCTTATTTTTTAAAACTAAGATATCAGATTACTTCATAAATGCTACACCAATCCTGCTCATGTTTTAACATATTTACAGTGTTCTTTGTCATAATCTATAAATTTTATCCAATCTTGCTTGAATTTCTTCTCGTCTTTTCGTTTTTTGAATAACTTTTTATTGGGTTTTATAAAACAAGAAAAATGTTATACAGATAAGTATGCCAAGTTTTCTCATGTCATTTGTATGTCACAAAAATAGCATAATAAATATCTTCAACGTATGGTTCATTATTAGTGGTCAGTGTGGATAAGTTCTTGGTTCATCAACTGGTTTAAACAAAGGGGAAACAGGATAGAACAGAGTATTTTTATTTCTATTTTGGTGGGAAGAAAAGAGGGTTGGAAGGGGTTGGGGGGAATGGTAAGTGGGTGGGGTCAGGTTGTTATGTTGTGGTGTTCTCGTTTTGATTTTTTCATGCCACGAACCACCTTTGGGTGAAGGATGGTATACAAATTTAATAAATTATGATGATAATGAAGATGATGATGATAATCAGTGCTTTTTTTCCTGGGGAAAAGATGGGGGAACTCACCATGAAAGTTAGTTAGTTATGAGCCTAGTCCCCCCCCCCCCCGCATAGACACCCTGCAGGCGGTGGCAAAATATTAATATGTAGGTGATTAAGGAACTTGATCGGACAATGATATGAATCAGAAATGGCCACAACTTTATTGATTACAGGTATAGGTGGATTTTGGCCTCAGGGATAGGGTGTATGTCTGTTCCAGCCCCCGCAGATAAAAATAATTATTATTTGATTATTATTTTTTAAAGGTAAGGGAACTCAGGTGCCCCGAGTTCCTGTTCAAAAGCCCCACCAATAATACCGGTAATAATAATAATAGGTGTCATCAGTATGTTCTTGTGCAATAGGCAAGGGCGAAACTAGACATTTCGCCTGGGTCAAAGATCCAGTTTGGCATCTAAGAGCGATAGCTATGGGGGTGGGGTAGCTGAGTTTCTTGCCCCTGGTGAAGCCTCCAGAGGGGCTCCATTGAGGCTTCCACCCATGGATATCTATGTAGTTGGCTGCACATTGATTTTTGTATTTTGAAAAGAAGCTCTTGCTTGTTTTGATTATGATCAAGGACTGTAAGCATGACCCCTAAAGGAGCTAATTTTTAATGAGCTCAGACAGCTCCTGTGTGTCTTCAATAGACAGGAATTAAGTAGATCTTAGATCTGCTTGCTGACCTCTTCCAAATGTTTGAAGATGTTTTTGCCTGTTCAGAACCAGGTTAATTAAATAACTCTGAAATTGTATAAAATACAAACCTAAATTATAAAAACAATTTCACTGAATGTGCAGCTCACTGTAGTAATGGTCATAGAGGTAGCCGTTTCAATTTGTGTTGCAGCAAGAAGTAACAAACTTATAATTGAATAGGGTCCACTTCATCAGATGCATGAAATATTATCCCCACTTGCAGGAGGATTGTAATTGGTGAGATTAGTGGGGAATTAAGTAAAAAAAAAATCAGATAGTGGACAATTCAATAAAAGCTTTAAGGTGTGCAAAAATAAGCACAGTGACCCTTCTCTTCATAGCAGAAGTGACAGGTGAAACACAATCAACTTAGCAATACTGGGTTAATTAATATCTGCAGAGACAGGAAATGGTTGTTTTTGTACAGACCCAAAAGAAACTCTTAATAAATTGTAATCCAGCTGCTTTACATTGCAACTCCCATTGAAATCCCTTTGTTCAAGAATGCCCCCGTTATGATCAGTAACAGAAATCAGCTGGTTTTTTAATATTGCCATTTCCTACGCCACTCGTTTCTTTTTCAAAAGCCTGCTTGACCTATCCAGAATGTGCTGCCTTGTTGTAAGTGTGGTTAAATAAGGGATTGGAGCTCCTTCCCAGTGAGGAAGGGGTTTTTGATTTCGAAAAAATATATATTCATAGAGCATAATTAGCTTATTGGGTTCACTGCTACTGGCTTGTGGCTGGAATGGCCAATGACTTGTTTGGACTGGTTTATCAGTGTCTTTTATGCATGATCCCCCAATGAAACCAACCCGTTTGGAGGCACTGTGATACTCAAGACCAATTGCTATGAGGAAGCAGGCTGGCAAGCTTCCTTGGATTCCTTGGTTGGTAGATCTTTGGTGGTCTGTTCCAGCTAGGCTGCTCTTGCATGCACACAAGACCTGCAGCCGGATACAAAGGGTTAGTTTGAGTGGGATTTTCTTCCAAGGAAGTTGGTGTTGAATTTCAGCCTTAGAAAACTTCTAGAACAATGTAACAGTGTCATCATCAAGGTACGATCTGGAAAAGTGCCCACTGTTACGTACAGGGTTGTACAACAGCCCGTCTTGCTTGCCACACTGTAAGCACCTTCTGAAACTCCTTGAAAGCATGCGTTGGTGGTGTGAGCATTTAGGCAAGAGAGAGAGAGAAATCTGTACTGCGCATACTTCATTCTAACATTTGGTTTATTGGTCTTGCCTTCTATTTAACCTGGTGCTGGGTGTACATATTTAAGCTCAGTATTGAGAATACTTCCTTTGATTTCTTTGAGTTGTTATCAGGGCACATGTTGATATTTGGGTTATTGGGGCTCAAGGGCAGAGGAAGGCTAAGACTGAGTGATTGATGGCTCTGAAATTATGCTCCTCTCATTCTCAATTATTTTTCTATGTAGCAATGAACTTTAGCATAGTGGCTGAAATGCTTTCATGGGCTTACCCAACTTGGTGGCTCTGCTCTCTCTTACACAAGCCTGGACATTTGGGATGCAGTGGAATGTTTTTACCATTATGCATCACTGTAATTTTTCTTTAAAGCTTTGGCTCCAAAGCCATAATTTTCTGAGCATGTATGTGCACATCTTTCAAGTTCCCACAGTTGGGTAGTCAGGGCAGATTGAGTAAAACTGATTCCTTTATGTAAAAGGAAAGCTTGGACATGCTACCGGTAGGTGGTGGGTGTTATGAAGCGCCCTTGTTTAAACAATAACCACAGTTTAGGATTCAGGCGACACGCTAAACTGTAATTGATTTCAGAAGTGAAATCTTCCAGAATTTGATTGGCAAATAGCAATTTTGAATTGATATAGCAACCGAGGAATTTCGTTGTTTCCCGCAAGGGGACAGTGACAATAAAGATTTACTCTATTCTATTCTATTCTATTCTAAATGAAAGCAAAACTTCTTGGACTGTTGTCTCTTGCTGTCTTGTTGGCCTGTTAGTTCTGCGCCTTCAGCAACGGCCAATAACTACTTTCATTTAGGCAATATTCTCATGGCACTCTCTTTACCTCAGAAAAGGCAATATTTAACTACAACTGCTTATCTCTAAAACTTCTCAGACTCTTGGTGCCTGTTGCTGCCAACCTCTTCTGTTAGTGCCAGATAAATGTTTCTTGCAGAATCCAGATGCTATTTGGCCTTGTATTTGTGTATCTAATCTCTCTAATCCAAACAACTGTAGGTGTATCAGCGTAGTAACTTCCATTGTTGATGCTGTTCAGGCAGCAAGATAGCCATATGTTGACTTTAAGGCCTTGATTTGAAGCTGGAGAATGTCAAGGGCCAGTGTGGTGCAATGGTTATAATGTTGAACTTGGACTGGAGAGATTTAAGATCAGCCATGGAGCTAGCTGAGGCTGCACTCTTCTACCCACCTGCCTGGGCGCCAGCTCCATTGAATTCTGATTGGGCACTGTGAGTAACCTTGTGCTTTTTGGAGCATTCTTGTTCTTGGCCTAATCTTCCTTAGCACAGGCTGTGACTAACATGCTCCAGGAATCCTAGTTAACACATGAATTTGCAGCATATTTACCCAAGCTTGCAAGCAAGTCCACATAACTCATTGGTCCACAATATTAGATAGAACACCTGTCCACTTGGGCTTTCATTCATCATTTGTGGCCCAAAGGAGAGAAAACAGAACCAACTGTAGCCTAGAGACAATTCTTGCTTGCCCCAGATGTCCAAACAAGTGGCTTTTTAGAAGCCTTTTCTAATCGAATGTAGCTGCCTGCAGGCAGTGTTTTTACACTGGGGCAAGCTGGCATCTTGGATGGCATCCTGTTCTTAATCAAAAATCCTGTTCTCTGATTGGCCTTGGCATTAACGTTTCTGAATAAGATACTTGCATTTTCTGACCAAATTATTGCACCAGTGCAAAAAGGTTCCCTGCTCATATAATCATAGGAATGGAGGGGGCTTTATTATAGACCATCTTGTGTGACTGCCTGCTTGATGGAAGAAACCTAGAACTCTTACAGCATGCTTATGAGAGTTGGACTCCAACAACATCTGCAGGATCCCAGATTCCCCATTCCTGACCTAAAGTAAATACTTTTTTTATTCTTGCCCAGGCATTTTATATGCTGTTTGAACTGTTTCGTTTGCTAACTTTTTAATAAATAGTGTATTTTTTTTATTCCAATGTGAATGTAGCTTTCGTTATTTTTAACCTTTTGTAAACAGCCCTAGGGGACGACAGAGGATGAGATGGTTGGACAGTGTTCTCGAAGCGACTAGCATGAGTTTGGCCAAACTGCGGGAGGCAGTGAAAGATAGGCGTGCCTGGCGTGCTCTGGTCCATGGGGTCACGAAGAGTCGGACACGACTGAATGACTGAACAACAACAAAACAGCCCTAGAAGCTGTTTCAGTGAAGGATAATATATGCAATTAGTTTTTTAAAGGCCTTACACTACTGCAGTTGTGCTGTCCTGACTTGCAGCATCAGTGCAGTTTGTCCCCCTAATATGAATGCTTTATTTATTGTGCTGGATAAATAATATACTGTACCAGCTGATAAATTGAGATTTACTCATGCAGCCACCTTGGCCCTGTGTCCTTGCACAGCATGGTGGAGGATCTTCTGGCTTAAAAGATCTGGGGGAGAAAATAGTGCTTCCCTTCTCCTTTTCCTGCCACTTCTGTTTTATGTATATAGCCATATACTTCCTTTTTTCTGAAGCACTGAAAGAGCAAGTGAAGTCTTAACTGCAAAGGGACTTCAAAGTCCTTTGAATGTGGCTTAAAGAGGAAGTTGAGCTTTACATAACGGTAGAGCATCCTGTGTTTTTCTGAAGATCAAGAAGTTACATCTGGCTAACATCTCTGCAGCCTCTCCGATTGAGAGGAACTTCTTAAACAACTTTTCCATCTGGACCAGGATTGATTTCTCTCCTACTGAGTGGCTTAATTCTCTTTCCAAGCCAGATTAAATTTACAAACGAGCTCTATTCTTTATCGTGCGAAATGGTTATTGCTAAATCATTTTGGCATCTTGCGGTGGTGATTGCCATCAGAGTGTCTGTTCTGAAATTCAGCTGCTCTGCTTGGCATAAATTAGGCACGTTGCCGTACAATTAGTGCCATTTTTAAATTCGCACCACTGGCTACTCTCTCCTTGCATCATTGCGTTGCTGATTGCATGAAGCTGTTGATTAAATGAGGGTGGCAGCAGTGGACCTTTCTGGAATGGATGAGAATGCCTTTTATGCCTGGTTTTCAGGGCAGAAACTGCCCACGCTGCTTTGTGCTTTTCTCCTTAATGTAAGCAAGATGCTTTGTTCTGTTTTGTTAATCAAGGGTGTGTGGAATTCTGGGGGGAAGGCCGCCTAATTCTGTCGTGGTGATTCTGCATCACAATGCAGATCCTTTTGATGAGCTATGCCAGTGACATCGACAGGCTAAGCCAGATGTAGTATAAAGGTAAAGGGACCCCTGACCATTAGGTCCAGTCATGTCTGGCTCTGGGGTTGCAGCACTCATCTCGCGTTACTGGCCGAGGGAACTGACGTTTGTCCTCAGACAGTTTTTCCAGGTCATGTGGCCAGCATGACTAAGCCGCTTCTGGCGAACCAGAGCAGCACATGGAAATGCTGTTTACCTTCCCACTGGAGTGGTACCTATTTATCTACTTGCACTTTGATGTGCTTTCGAACTCCTAGGTGGGCAGGAGCAGGGACTGAGCAACGGGAGCTCACCCCGTCGCGGGGATTCGAACCACCAACCTTCTGATCAGCAAGCCTAGGCTCTGTGGTTTAACCCACAGCACCACCCGTGCCCCCAGATGTGGTACAGGAAGACCTATAATCAGCTCTCCTGTTTTCTTTTTTAAACTTTAAATCGGATGCAAGGAGCACCAACTTCGATGCAGCGACGAGAGGGGGAGATGCTGTATCCTCCTGTGCCATTTCTCCAGTCTAAATCGTATTGTTAAAATAGTTTGTAGGGATCAGCACAAAATGTCAAGATGCTTACAAAGTGCTTACAAAGGTGTTTACAGTCCTGCTCCCCAAACCAGCTGTTAAACTGCCTGGGGGGGGGATATGTCTCTTCCCCCCTCCCCTTGGAGCTAACCGTAACTTAGAGAGGGGAGTAGTTTTTACTTTGGAGACCTTGTTTCTTAGATTTAGGAATACAGATTGGGCTGTTCCTTCTCGTTTTCTGACAGGAATAAATAATTAAATTGATGATGATGATGATAATTGTATTCCTGTAATTTTTCTCTGTTGTGCTACATTATTTTGAGAGCTCTCCTGCACACTGTAGTGTTACTACAGTCATACCTTGGTTTTTCAACAGCTTAGCTCGCAAACAACTTGGAACCCGAACGCCGCAAACCCGGAAGCATGTGTTCCGGTTTGCGAACTTTGCCTTGGAAGCCAAACGTCCGGTGCGGCTTCCAATTCCTGCAGCCAATTGGAAGCCGCGCCTTGGTTTTCAAACATTTTGGAAAGTTGAACGGACTTCCGGAACACATTCTGTTAGAAAACCAAGGTACAAACTGTACTATTCATCCCCAAATCCTGAATGGCAAGAGCCCAGTTGGGTTTGGCCCGGCTTCTCATGCCTTTTGTCTCCTTCCAGATCAAAGAGAGTGCGGCACTGACAAGGGATGTACTTGAACAGCATTTTAACGACTTGAAAGGGACCTTGAGGAAGCTTCTGGATGAGCGGTTGGTCTCCTTGCTGCAAGAAGTGGATGCCATAGAAGAGGAGAGCATCAAACCGTTGGATGAGTGCCGGAAGCTAATAGAACAGGGCGTTGGCACTGCTGATGAACTCCTCCGGGAAGGTAGGAGGCTATCTTTAAAACATGGCAGTTCTTTTTGAGCATGGGGACTCCCCCCCCCCCCCAATAAACCTCACTTATTTACAGCACACATGCAGGGATTACACTCTCTTGCCCCACTCCTCTGCCAGTGATGCCTCCCACATCTTAGGTGACAGTCGGCTGGTCCTACTCAGGTACCAGTATACACATACAAGACACCTCCAAGCGACGTAGAATCTCGATTGGCTCCTCCCTTGGGTGGAAGGAACCCAATGCATGTGTGATATTATGCACTTAGAGCCTGTCCACATGACTGCCAAGCATGCAGTGTCTCTGATTGGTACACCCACACACATCATTGGTGAGGGGGTGGAACTAGCTGCTGCGACACCCCCTTTGCACATGTTTTCAGTGCGTGTGGATGTTTCTGTGGAACACGCCCTCCACACACACATGATAGTTATATTTCATTTATGGTACACATGACATCAGCTAGGCTCATTGTGCTAGATCAGCCTTCCCCAACTCCCATCAGACTCAGCCAGCAAGGCCAATGGGCAGGGATGATGGCAGTGGCGTGCGGTGGATTTTTTTGTAGGTGAACAATTGGGGCCAGAGGCACCAGCTTGCAAGGGTGATTTTTTCTGAGGTGGGGAGACGTCATGCGCGAGCATCGGACCTCCTTCCCGAATCCAGGCAGAAGTTTCTCTGGCTTTGGGAAGGAGATGCCAGGCCTCTCAAAGGATGCTGGAGCCCTCTTTTCCAAAACCAGACGGGCTCTCTACAATAGAATTATAGAGTTGGAATGGATCCTGAGGACCACCTAGTCCAACCCCCTGCAATGCAAGAATAAACTAGATCATACATGACAGATTACCATCCAACCCCTGCTTAAAAACCTCCAAGGAAGGAGAGTCCACCACCTCTCGTGGGAGTCCGTTCCACTGGTAAACAGCTCTTACTGTTAGAAAGTTCCTCCTGAAGTTTAGTCGTAATCTCATTTCTTGTAACTTGAATCCACAGGATTGGGTCCTAGCCTCTGGAGCCATTATATCTGTTGTAGAAATACCTTCCGATACAGAATTGAATGTTGCATGTTTCCAGTTGCTGCCTCCAGGTCAGGCTTGCCTTTTCTCAATTAAAAAAAAAAGAAGAAGGTAAAGGACCCCTGACAGTGAAGTCCAGTCGCGAACGACTCTGGGGTTGCGGCGCTCATCTCGCTTTACTGGCCGAGGGAGCTGACGTTTGTCCGCAGACAGTTTTTCCAGGTCATGTGGCCAGCATGACTAAGCCGCTTCTGGCGAAACCAGAGCAGCACACGGAAATGCCCTTTACTTTCCCGCTGGAGCAGTACCTATTTATCTACTTGCACTTTGATGTGCTTTCGAACTGCTAGGTTGGCAGAAGCTGGGACCGAACAACGGGAGCTCACCCCATCGTGGGGATTCGAACCGCTGACCTTCCAATTGGCAACCCCTAGGCTCAGTGGTTTACACCACAGCGCCACTTTTCTCAATAGGAACCTCTTAATTTTTAATTTTTATTCCAGGAGAAACTGTCATCCATGGTGTAACAGGGGAGGAGAGTGACAAGCTGTGCAGCTTTACCAAAAAGGCGTTGCATATTCAGCTGGATAGGTAAGAGCATGGGTAGGCAAACTAAGGCCCAGGGGTCGGATCCGGCCCAATCGCCTTCTAAATCCGGCCCGTATACAGTCCGGGAATCAGCATGTTTTTACATGAGTAGAATGTTTCCTTTTATTTAAAATGCATCTCTGGGTTATTTGTGGGGCATAGGAATTCGTTCATTCTTTTTCTCCAAAATATAGTCCGGCCCCCACAAGATCTGAGGGACAGTGGACCAGCTGAAAAAGTTTGCTGACCCCTGGGTAAGAGCCATGAATTGAGGGTGGAAGTTTGATACTTCTGTGACTGGCTGATAATGGGTGTCAGGGTTGATTTAGTGCTCCCTTTTCCCAGTTTAGTACAGTTGATCTGAATGAGAAACACCTCTTTAAAAAAAAGGTATAGTCTATGCCAGCCTTTCCTGACCTGGTGCCCTCCAAATGTTTTGGGACTGATGGGAGCTGTAGTCCAGAACACCCAGAAGGTGCAAGGTTGGGCATTGCTGGTTTAGACTTCCCTGGCCTGTTCATACATGAAACTAGCAAGACTGGTGTGCTTAGCATCATTTACCCTTACAACTCAAAGCACTGTCTGGTCATCATTTGAGATGCCTGGGCTTCAGAAGAGATTACTGTGAAACTCAAGTAGGCTAAATTTGGGGTTTTGTAAAGAGCTTTTTTTTTACATTGGAAGGTTCCTTTGACATTATTCCCTTGAAGCCCTTGAGGGGTGAGGTTGGGGAGATAATCAAATACATGTGCACTCTCTTGTAAATCCTTTCTCTGTAATCAAATCAAGAGCGCCAAACACTTGTTGATTCTTTGAAAACAGTTGCTTATCAAATTGCTAACAGTACTGAATAGTCTCTCTCCTTCCCTCTCTCTCTCTTTCTAGTTTGCCAGAAGTACCATCCTTGGTTGATGTGCCTTGTTTATCTGCCCAGTTGGATGACTCTCTCCTTACAGTAGTGAGAAATCAGATCTTTAACCATGGAACAGTAGCATCTCGACCACCAATACAGATAGAAGAGCTGATTGAGAAGCCGGGGGGCATCATTGTTAAGTGGTGCAAGGTGGGTGGAAAAGAGTGTTTTCAAGACCAGTCTCCAATATGCACTTTCTTTCTTTTTGTTTGTGCTTCAATCCCTTTCATTTAAGACAGTTTGTGATTTTTGATTCTCAGGCAAGACAGTTTGCAGTTAGTCTGCCCTCAGTCCTAACCGTGTATACTCAGAAGTAAGTCCTGTTGAACTCAGGGAGGGCTTACTCCTGGGTAAGTGGGGTGTAGGATGCGACGAACCCCCACCTCTCAATTACTAAAATCGTGTCCACAAGGGTACAGGGGTTAAACCAACCCCCCTCCACTTGGTTCGTCTCAAAACAAACCCCTCTTACTTCAAGGGCTTAATAGTAATGAGAGTCTTTTTCCAGCTTTTGTGGCCTGATATCCTCACTACTCTGGGTTACTTAAATGAACAACCTCTTGCCTACAGTAAAGGGCCTCTCTCAGCTCAGATCCCCACTGTCTCGATTTGCCTCAACACTCTGGCAACTTTGTGGCACTCTAGGTTTTCACCATCTAACCCTTTTCTGTGTGACTCTAGGACACAAACTATCACCTCCCTTTCCTCAGGTAAGTTTTGCCCTTTCTTGAGTCCACACCTCTTTGAGATTTGATACTCTGCTGGACCAATAATGACGATTCCTCCTTGGCACCAAAAAGAACTGAACTTTATTTTCTTGAGAACATAGTTGTTTTAAAGATTCATGCATTCGCCATCTTTGTTGCGGTAATACAGAAACATCTTTTGATCTATAGTTTCATGTTAAACTACTCCTAACCTAAACCACCACTATCCTGGCCCCACACCCTTCTTCTTCCCTGTCTCCACACACACCCTCCCTCTTCTCCACTGTCAAAACGGCTGTTCCCTCCTTTTAAACCCTCCTTTAAAACCGGGGACCGCCCCACCCCCAAAGGATGAACTGTCAGTCAAGATGAAGGTGGATTAACTCCTTCTGAGCTGGGAGGTAATAACTCCTCCACCCTAGAGCCAATCCATCACATAGGATTTCAGCCTTAGCTGGCTATGATTATTTTTTTTTTCAAAAATCTGTCTTTTTTTGCTTTGCCTTGGAATGTTTTGGACAGTTTCTGCAGACTTCTTGAAGTTCTTTGCAAAACAAAAATTAAGTTGCAGCATCTATAAGCAAAAACAAGAAGAAGGGTACAGAAAACATGCCTTCCTCTCTCTGTGCGTTGACCCAAATTATTCCCCTTTTGAAATTACAGTATATTTCATTGCTTCATATTTCATAGACTCAGGAAGCTTCTCCACAAATTAAAGACTTTCTCGTGAATTCATATTACAAGTAGCAGTTTTTAACTCCATGATTGTGTGGCTTACAAATACCTACTTTGAGATGGTTGCCTAAACGGATATACAGTGCGTTTTGGGGTAACTTTTTGCTTTTTAAAAAAGAAGTAACCAGCCTCAATAGTGAGTGAAGACTGATATCCCGCTAATGATTGCAAGCAGCTACAATGTTCACATATTGATTGATTTAAATTATTATTATTATTATTATTATTATTATTATTATTATTTCATTGCATCTTTAGGTCAAGGTTAGGAACATTACACATAACAAATGCAATGCAATAGTAAGCACCCACAACAACCCATTAAAGAAAACACAACTCCACAACGATAAGTCAACGCAGTAATAAAATAGCACCATCATGTCATCAGCTGCTTCCTGGTCTTTTCTGCCTCCGACAGGATTTATGCTGCAGCCAATGGAACTCCAGTGTTCAAGGGATACTTTGGTGCTCTGCATGGCTTCCTTTTCCCTTCCTTGTGATTTCTTGCCGTTCTCGACTGCCACTTCTCGTTTGTTCCGTCCTTTTCCTTCTGAAACCGCGCAGGTTGATTGTTTATTTACTTATATCCCATTTGCATGCCAAAATAGCTTCTAAGCAGTATAAAATAAATTACGTTTTGTTTTTAAAAAAACAAAAACCCCACAACATGATTCAACTCAACATAACAGCCAAAAACAGAAACAGAACATCACAGAGTGGTTTACAATTACTAACAATAAAATAGCTTAAAAAAATACTCAGCTGAGTAGAATATGATAAAAGTTAAATTAAAATTTCAAACTGTATATAGCAAACCATTCCGTTTCAGGACTGAGGTCAGAAATTTTGCCATATGTAAAGTTACAGTCGGGTCTGTATCTTGCAACAGAAGAGCAAGGTAAGTCTCTTCCAAATACCCCGGTAATTTTTGAATTAGTGGAAGTAGTAAAGTCTTTCGGGCATCAGAATACAAGGGGCAGACAACCACTATATGGTGCAAGGATTCAATCGAGCGGTTATCACAGGCACATAAGACTGAAACTTTGCTCACTTTGCTCCCAGAAAATCTGTGAAAAAGAACGTTTGAAGGGAAGACATTAAACCGTGCTTTAGTAAAAGCAAAATGGTGACTAGCAATAGAAAGAGATGATAGATAATGGCAGGTGTTTGAAGTGGGGGTACAATGCCCAGCGATCTCAGTGAGCATGTCCCCCCGCCCAGCATAATATTGAGCTGCAGCTCAATACCATCCAATCTTTGGGAGATGGTCTTCACAACATAATTTAATTTCACAATAAAACAAAGCCCTAAAAAATCATTAAAAAAATCACCCACCATTAAGACGTACAGTAAAAACAAGCCATTTCAGAAGCATAGCAATTAAACCAGCTCAAAATACAATTAAAACAGTTGGATCAGATAGTTTAAAGTTCAGGGGAATGCTTGTCTAAACAGGTTCTTTGAGCCCCCTTGCCTGTTTCTTTTTCTTTCCACAAAAATTACAAAGAGTGAGTTCAAATAAAACATTGCAAGCTGATTCCTTTTTGCAAATCGAACATTGGTTTGCATAATTATCTGTTCACACTGTTTTATTCAGAACACACAATTGGACTTTCCGGGCACCCAAATTTTTATTTATTTATTTGCTGCATAATGCAATTAACCCTGAGATGTTTCTCCTTTCGCTGCTGTGACACGAGAGCTTGTGTTGCCCTCCTTCCCCTTGGGAGAGGTTTCTTGAGGACTTCCTGACCCGTGTGACCCTGAGCCAGCAAAAGATAGCGTGTTGCTGCTTTGCAATGTTACCTTGACAAATGTTGCACTTTTTGAGAGCTAGCAAGATAGTTGAATTGGAGGAAGATTAAAAGGCAGCGTGTTAATCCAATAACCGGGCTCTTGTTTCAGGTCGACGAGGACTTTGTGCCACAAGATTACAGACTCCAGTATCGCAAGAGTACGGCCAGCCACTTTGAAGATGCGTATGTCGGCTCGGACACAGAATTCATAGTGCTCCATATCGATCCAAATGTCGATTACCAGTTCAGGGTTTGCGCACGAGGAGATGGCCGCCAAGAATGGAGCCCATGGAGTGTTTCTCAGACTGGTCGTTCCACCTTGGTGCCCCACGGTATTATTCTTTGCATTTATCTGTATTATTATTTACTATTTGTACCCCGCCCATCTAACTGGGTTGCCCCACTCTGGGCAGTTCCCAACAGAATATTAAAAACATGATCAAACATCACACATTTAAAACTTCCCTAAACAGGGCTGCCTTCAGGTGTCTTCTAAAAGTCAGGTAGTTGTTTATTTCCTTGACATCTGATGGGAGGGCGTTCCGCAGGGCGGGCGCCACTACCGAGAAGGCCCTCTGCCTGGTTCCTTGTAACCTCACTTCTCGCAGTGAGGGAACCGCCAAAAGGCCCTCGGAGCTGGACCTCAGTGTCTGGGTTGAATGATGGGGGTGGAGATGCTCCTTCAGGTATACTGGGCCGAGGCTGTTTAGGGCTTTAAAGGTCAGCACCAACACTTTGAATTGTGCTCGGAAATGTACTGGGAGCCAATGTAGGTCTTTCAGGTCATTATTAATATAATTACCATCATGATGCCCAATTGATGCGAGGGGTTGCAGAGAAATTCCCCCGACAGGACTCAATTGGATCCTGCCCTTAGGCATTGATTCCAGCGGGACCTCTCTGTGTGTGGACATATTTGGGTCCAGATGTAGGTGTGTTTAGGAATAGAGACTCGTTGTCTTTGTAATGCTGCTGAAGTGCGTGCATTCTCTGGAGTCGTCCCGTCCCATCCCCCCCCCCAATTATTTTTTTTCAAAATAATGCGGTTTTCCTATTTTGGAGTGCAGACAAACGTTCTCTAAACATGAGAGCTGCAGCCCCTCTTTTCCCGGCTGGCAAACTGGGGTCCCAACATCCTGGGAAGGCTGTGTTGCATCGCACAGCCAGCTTGCACCTAGTTACTGTTTGCCCTCCTTCACTAGAATGGACGCCTGGCTTTGAAGGCTACAGCTTGAGCAGCCGAAGAAACATTGCGCTTCGAAACGATTCACAAGTGGGTGGGGTGCTGTACTCCAGGGCTCCAACCTACTATTGCGGTCAGACATTGACATTCCGGTAAGTCGTGTTGCTTAGCTAACGTGCGGCGGCATGTTTTTCCTAGCAGGATTTTGTGTGTGTGTGTGTGTGTGTTCCTTTCTTCTTTGAGAGATCTGGCCATCTGTTGTTTTGACTCAGTGGAAGCAGTGCCCGATTTTACCCAGCATTCCTAACCGTTGCCTTATTTTGCCCAGCATTCCTTGAGCACAAAAGGGGGCAAACCTGTAGCACCAAGGGCAGTGTTAGAAACTCAAGATATATAAGCTGGGAACCAAGTGGCTCCTTAAACCAAGGTTGCAGTTGCCAAATTGGAATGTCTAGTTGCCATTTTGGGGCAAGATGGCTCTAAAGTCTCTCCCCCCCCCCTGCCAAATGATGGACTGACTGTGATTGATTCTCAGTTAAACATCTGGCGAGATCAGATGACAACCTTGAACTAGGTTAAGAACTTTGAGAACTTAAAGAAGAAAAGTAACTTTATCCAGGGACAGTCCGCATATATATAATGGCCTGTTCCAGCCTCTTTTTTTCTTAACGGCGACATGGATCATTCATAACGTGAAAATACAGGGGACCCTCCGGATATGAACTTAATTCGTCCCAGGGGGGGTCCATACTTACCCTGAAAAGTCCGTATCCAGAGGTGCCGCTTCTGTGCACACACGTGGCAAAACCCGGAAGTATACACTTCCGGGTTTGCTGCATTTGCAACCTGAAACTAGGTTACCCGAAGGTAACGTAATCCGAGGTACCACTGTACTCTTCACAACTGTGAGCAGGGCAGTGGGGTGGGGTAAGTGAAGACAAGTTACAACAATTAAATATAACGTTCACAGCATTTTGGTTCCTGAAATTCAATCCGCTTGTGCAGATAAAATAAAACCGGTAGATTTCTACAGCATGCAGTATTAGTGTGTGAAAACAGTCTAGATCCAATGACCCCCAGGCACACACCTCCAGATGATGGAGATGTCAGGCCCCATCCTGGCACCCAGGCATCTTTACTTGGTCGCAAGTGGCCGCTAGCTAGGTGCAAAATGCGCCTGGCGCTTGGCTCATTTCGAACACTGGCCAAGGGTTGGCATGGATAAGGGGCTGCCCGTTGCTTGACCTTGAGAGATCCCTGACACTGCTGCTTCTCTTAAATAGTGGTGCAGACTGGGGGCAGAGCAGAGGTGGCATGTCTGTAGTCCAGCTTTTCTCCACGTTCTTCTTTCATTAGATTCCAAGATGGACCATATCCCCCCCCCATCAGCCTTAAAGATATTTGAAGCCCACAGTGCCCTAAATTGTTCTGAGTGGTCCCTTATCTAGTCACTTCCTCCCTTGGCAGAGGAGCTCACTTGTTCAGCTGGAGCCATTGCAAAGATTCCAGCTGCAATTGCTGGTTCATTTGTGTCCAATATTTGCCACCTCCCCCTTAATTATAGATCTGACTATGCTACGGATGGCTGACTTCAGCGGAAACTCCCAGCGGGAGGAGGCTGCTTGGGCAACGTTGACTTTCGGAATTAAACTTTCTAATTTGGGACAGTGAAAATAGAAATCTTGGCACTGCTCCTGTCCTCAGGGTGATGCTGTTTGGGCCAAGGAAAGGCCCCTGTAGAACCGCCCTGGTACCAGTTGTTATTAGTAGGGTAAGAGACTTAGTCTCTGATTACACAGGTGCTTAGCTTTAGGAAGCCTCGTTCAATAGGCTTCCCACTTGCTCTAACCAGCTCCATATGGCTCTGGTAGGCTATTGGCAGAGGCCCTACTTTGCATCCTCCTGCCTTCTGCGGCTAGTGGGTGGGGACCCAAGAGTGGACCTACTTGGCTGCTGCACCCAGGTCTCTAACCTGGGTGTGGCTCCCCTCCTCCCCTCTTGAGTTTCCATCTGAGTGTTCACATTCCCACCCTCTGGAAGCACATAATGCAACCGCCTTGCTGGAGCTAAGCTTAGTCTAGGTCTGTTCAGCGCCTGAATGGGGTCGTAGCTTTGCCTTGAGTTCCACGACAAGAGAAAGGTAGGGTGTCGTTTTTCTTTCGTTTTCAAAATAATAACAATCCTAAAAAATAAAGCAACCGTAAAACACCACAGGTATAAAATATCAGTTACTACTAAAGCCGAGAATAAAACAGGCTCAGAACTTCAGCAGTATAACGAGATTCCTGCCTCCATCCAGTGAGCAAGGCAAAAAATTGCTCTGGGGAGGCCAGTGAAAACCAATGAAGAAGAGGAGTTCGGATTTGATATCCTGCTTTATCACTACCCGAAGGAGTCTCAAAGCGGCTAACATTCTCCTTCCCCTTCCTCCCCCACAACAAACACTCTGTGAGGTGAGTGGGGCTGAGAGACTTCAAAGAAGTGTGACTAGCCCAAGGTCACCCAGCAGCTGCATGTGGAGGAGCGGATCCCCGCTGGTATCCCAGAACCAGAAGAGGACTGAAACAGGTGGAGCAACAGCATTGTAGGCGCAGTCTCTGATTGCTTGGGGGAAGCCCTGGAGAGGAGGTGACTTAGATGACTGTGGGGAGGTGGGGACTTTCAGTCTCGACAACTGAATCATGGGCCAAAGCCTACTGGGGATGAGCTGCTGTGCTCATTTGGCTTGACGCTCAGGCAAGGGTGAAATGTGAAGATCGTGTTTTTGCTAATAAAGAGTTAAGGTATGATTTATTGCCGGCCAGCCCTTAGACATCAACTCATTTTATAGGGCCATCATTCACCAAACACAGTAGTGTTCCATGTGTGAGTAGTTAATTAACTGAATGAAATGCTATTGTGTCCATAGTTGCTCCCTGCCTCCCCCTCCCCACAGCTTGGGGAGAAACCATAGGTCAGTCGTAGAACGTATACCACACATGCAGAAGCTCCCAGCATCTCCAGTTAAAAGGAACAGATAATTAGGGGGGGGGAACTCTTCTCTTCCTGCGTTAGATCCTAGAGAGCTCCTGCAATAGTAGACAATGCTGGCTGGTTTAATGTAGAAGCATATCTGAGCCAATGGCTATAAATAAGTGCAGAAGTTTAAAATAGTATTTATTTTTATTTATTTTTTTTAAAAAATATTATTTAAAAGAAACCAACATTGGCTGACAAGATCTGATTGTAAATCTCGGGTTTACTTTTCCAAAGAGAGCTGGATTGCTTCCAGATGTAAGAGATTTAGGTTTTCCCTCCCCTTCCCCCCCCCCATTTTGCAATGCACATTTTTGGCTCTTGGGAGGCAGGAAAGCTTGGTGGGAGTATTCGCAGTGCAATACGGCTACGATTTTGAGCTGTACTCAAAATGTCTTGACAGGCGACTCATTATTGCCCAACCTGTCCTTTAAAAAAAAAAGCAAGCAAACAAGCAAGCAAAACAAATGTAATTTCCTCCTGAAAATTTCAAGCGATACTTATCGCTCGACACATGTTCCATATCCAGTTTGCTTTCATGGCAGGCTATAGGAAATTGCGTCATCTCTAAAATAAACTGGTGTGTTTTCTTTTATGTCTGCCACTATGATCAATGTCTACAACTTCACTGATCTGTTTAACCGGCAAGAAGCAGGGCAGTAAATGTGCTTCTCTCCTTGCATAGTTCCAATCTGCAGGTGTTTTGTCTCATCGGTCTGCCAGATAGCATTCTTCCATGAATGCTGGGGATTTTTTTTTGAAATGGGGGAAAAGAATGGTGTCTGCCCTTCCCCGTTAATAACCCTCTGAACAAGGATAATGCAGTGTTTTCACATAGCGGTGCTTATGACACATTGATGAAATGGGAAGATTGGCAGGTTCTTCTGGCAGAATACTTACAGCTAGCAGTGTTGACAGGGAGAGTTAGAGGCTACTCTAATCAAAAGGTCCAAAAAGAATGGGATTTCCCCCCCCCCCCAGAATATTTAAATCAGTACTATAATATCAAAATCTCCTGGTAGACTTAGCGTGATTCTTGTATATAAAGAAAAATAGCCCCTCTGTATCTAGAAAGACCCGAAGAAGACAACATAATAACGTAGATCCGTGTATAAACAAATGGTAAAAATAAGGACGCAAGGAGTGTAATCGGAAGTCAATTGTGTTTATTTTGTGTTGTATGTTTAGTTTTGTCTTTTCTTTTTTGTTTCTTTTTCTTCCTTTGCTCTACTCGAGCTTCTTTTTGCTTCAGTTCTTTTCTTTTGACTTTTTCTTTTCTTTGATTTTGGCATACTTTTATTACTTGACCTACAGAAAAAGAAGGAAAGTGGGCAAAGCTTAATATACCCTGTTTCTCCTAAAATAAGACATAGCCATAAAATAAGCCATAGCAGGATTTCTATGCATTTGTGAAATATAAGCCGTTCCCCAAAAATAAGCCATAGTGACGTGGTACCTCCCATTAAAACAGCCTGGAGAGGCGTGGCTATGCAGCATACCGATGCGACACGGTTAAAATAAGACATCCCCTGAAAATAAGCCATACTGTGTTTTGTTGAGCGGAAAAAAATATAAGACGGTGTCTTATTTTAGGAGAAACACGGTATATTATGGAGGATTCTTAAAGGAGGTTATAAATTAACAAACATATTAGCTTGTAAATACGGAGGAAAGGGTCAACGGTAATGAAGAAATGCCATTATGTTATTGTTTTGTTATGTTATGTCACTATATGTAATTAATATTGTTAATTTTGATTTTTTTATGATGGAAGTTTCAATAAAGTAATAATTTTTTTAAAAATGAAATGTCAACATTGTCACCGTAATTTTCAGGGTGTGGGTGTGCGCTGATACCATAAGAAAGTTGCATTGTCATTGATAAAAACTGATAGAACTTATATTAAAACCTCAAAATGCATCCAACTTTCTCCTCAGAATTGAAACAGTTGGTCAGCCGGACAAAAAAGACAGTATAGGTGTTTGTGTGGCGCAGCAGAATGGCGCCGATTCCCTGCAGAGAGATAAAGCAGTTTGCGTGAGCACCAACGGTGAGTTACCCAAGAATTCACTTGCACAACTTTTAAAAAAAATTATATGAAATCAACACATTATGGAACAAAGAGTAGGGCTCTTGAGAACAGACTTGTAAATACAGTGGAACCTTGGTCCTCGAACTTAGTCCGTTCCGGGAGTCCGTTTGACTCCCGAAACCGTTCAAAAATCAAGGGGCGGCTTCAGATTGGCTGCAGGAGCTTCCTGCACTCAAACGGAAGCCGCGTCGGACGTTCGGCTTCCTAAAAGCGTTCGAAAACAGGAATGCTTACTTCCATCTTTTTGGGAGCCAATTTGTTCGTCAACTAAGCCGTTTGAGAACCAAGGTATGACTGTACCCAGCTGCCTGAACATCTGTTGCAAGTAAGAATTGCCTCCAGGTGACAGAAAAGTTAGATTTTGTAGACACTTTTTTCAGATAGTGTCATAAATGAAATAATAAAGATGTGTTTGGACCGATTAACTAATGCTGATCTCTTGCTGGCCTAATAACCTTTATAAAGTTGTTTTCGAGGCTGCAAAGGGGGATAGAATAGTCAGGTCACAGGCCAGACGTTACTGGGTTTTCATGTCTAGTTGATTGTCGTCCGCGAAAGCTAAATGTTTCTTGCCTTATCTGTTCCAGGTGCCGTCTTCGTGAACGGAAAAGAGATGACAAACCAGTTGCCTGCGGTTACTTCAGGATCAGCTGTGACATTTGACATGGAAGCTGTGAATTTAGGCCCTTCCAATAATAATAATGAAGGGGGGAACTTCAAACTCAGAGTGACAATTGGCTCCAACAACAGGGAAGTGGTCTTTGACTGGGTACTCGATCAGTCCTGCGGTTCTCTTTATTTTGGGTGTTCGTTCTCCTATCCAGGCTGGAAAGTGCTGGTGTTCTAACTTTTCCACCTCTGAAATGATGCCGACTGTTTTTAAACTGTATCATTCCTCCAGTGGTTGGACTAGATGATGCAGCGATTAACTAGTGCAGGCTCTGAGTACACTGGTGTGAGTCTGTGCAGGAGGGGAGTTCCCTAACGCAACCTGCCTATGTGATACAACATTACTTGAACTATTTACTGGATGCAGTTTAAAATACTGGTGGTGTGTTTGAGTAATCTGGGGGGGTGGGGTGGGGAGTAAGCCTTCACTGTTGCTATCAAATTTGTATTATTTTTATTTTTATTAATTTTAAGGGAGGAAAAGCCAGAGTCGATCCTTTTACTGTGCTCCTGCCTGTGTGGTTACGCTTAATGAACAGCCCAGTTTTGCTAAAGTGCTGTTCTTTTGGCTCAGGGTTTATGGACCAAAGTTATTTGTATGCTTATCCTATTCATCAGAGTACGGTACTGTAAACTGCTGCTGGGCATGCACTCAGCAAATGCTTCATTTTTGTGAGTTGGATGCCAGGCATTAGCGTTTCTTGACCTGCTATCCCACCCTGCTCCCCATTTACTGCAGCAAGTTGAAGCATTAGTTTCGCCATGTGCAGTACCTCGGTCTCATCTCTTTACCTGTGTGCCTTGGTTTTTATTGGAAAGTATTGTACAGGACGGAGAATTAAGCTTTCCAACAGTGAACATGCAGTGCCTAGTTGAGTGCCACTGAACGGCTGATATTTAAGTTGGGCCTTATATTACCTCCTGCTTCAGAAAGTGCCTCCACCAAGATGATATCACATGTTCCCAGGGGAAATTCTGTAGTAGGGGAGGCCAGCCTGTGGGGAAGATCCTGCCCAGGAACCTATGTGTAGCAGCCTGTTAAGATCAGGCAATTTTGGTTACCTTCGGAAAGTGTCTCTTTTCCCTCTGGCTAAGGTACCATTGCAGGAAGATCTAGAGGCTCTGAGAGAGAACACTGCCTTCCTTGCAGTGGTGGCTCCCGAAAGGAAGAAGAGATTTTTACAAGGGAAAAGAAGAAGTCCTGATCTAGATGTTCCTCTCCTAGCCCAGTACTCCCATGAGGAAAAATGCTGTTGAAAAGATCCCTGTCTCTCCCTCCCTGCCTCTGGTTTTTCTGCTGATCAGCAGAAGGGGAGGGTGTGTCTGATATATGGATAGTGACTCTGCTGGCCACTTCTGGCACATGGCTGTTAGTGAGCTGACCCTCAACAGGGTCCTTCAGCTGAAAGAATTAAGCTGCCCTCATTCTGTAAGGAGGTTTTGTAGAACTTCTGAGCATTTGTGGGTGGGTGGGAATCTATAGTAGGTGGCAGTCAGAATTAACCAGAATTCTTACACATAGTTGCTTTGCCCTTTCTTACCCACCCGTGAGTTCAAAGAACAACTCTGCAATAACTTAGTTAGGATAGCGTGCTACATGAGTGATGCTGAAGTGGAGGTACCATGTAGACAAAAGGTGTCTGTAAATGCATCATCTTTCAGGGATTTTATTATTTTGCTGATGTAGCAAGGTCAGTGCGTAGACAGGGTAGTGATATTAAACAGGGAATAACTGCCGTGTGGCACAGTTGTGCACTCAGTCGGGGGTTTCCCAAACTTGGGTCTCCAGCTGTTTTCGGACAATTTCCATAATCTTTGAGCATTGGTTCTGCTAGCTAGAGATGACGGGAGTTGTAGTCCCAACAGCACTTGGTCTAAATGATAGTTTAGGCCAGGTGTGACCCTCCAGATGTTGCTGAACTACAACTCCCACTAGCCTTGGCCATCGGCCATACTTGCTGGGACTGATGTGACTTGTAATTTAGGAAGCTCTGGGAGGCCAAAGGTCTCTCCCCCCCTCCACCCTTTGTTTAGGCAAATTCAACCATGCAAGTGACGTGAAATGCCCTTTTTCCGTGTTTAAAATACAGTACAAATCAGTATTACTTGCAGACATGTCCTGTCACAAACTGTAGCTGCTCAGCGCCAGCCAGAGGCTGCTTACCACAGCATCCTGTTGGGGACAAAGAAAGTAAGAAGTTGTTGATGAAAAACAGGAAAGCACCTTTCTGTATATCCCAGCTGCTCTAGGGCTGCGCTAAGGCCGAGACCTCGGGTGCCGGCACAAGAGCTCCAGTGACCCTTAAACTGAAGCCTAAGAGGATGGCATTATCTCCTTGCTGCACCAAGTTTGGGCCTCTCCCCTGTCCTGAAGCCTTAAGGCTACTAGTGGGGAATCTTTGTCCATCCAGATGTTGCTAACTACAACACCCATCAGCACTAGCAAGCATAGCCAATGTCCCGGAATGATGGGAGTTGTAGCTCAGTAACATCCAGAGGGCTAAAGGTTCATCCACCTCCTCTGTAGCCCAACAGCTCTGCGGAACGGGGGCTGTTGACATTTTGCAAGTGAAAGGCCCCCCCCCATCCCACCCGGCCACTCCCTTGGCCTCCAAGTACAAAGCTGGGGTTTGTCGTGGACTTTGGGTTCTCTTGTGCCACATGCCGGTATATTTCCCTTGCACTCAGGCAACCAGCCTGCCGTATTCATGTTAACACAGGTTTCATCGTAGAATTGGGAGGGATCCCCCCCCTCCCCGATGATCATCTAGTCCAACCCCCTGCAATGCAGGAATCGCAATCAAAGCACGAGCTACGTTAGAGCAATTCTAAGAACTGGGCAATAAAGTAAAATCTAATGTAAGCAAGCAGAGCTCTGCAAACTTGAAATGGAGCACACACAAAAAACACACTATGAGATGTTAAGGGTGGCTAACCCTTCTTCCCTTCAGATCTGTTTCCTAAACCTCCCATAACAGATTTTGAGGGTGCATTGGGGAAATCCTGTTGCATCATTAGGCCGATGATGTCACCCAGCTGTTACATGGGAAAATGTGAAGGCAAAGACCAGTTCACATTTAGCTGTCAAGTGTGTGTGTGAGAGATATATACACACTGGAGGGTGGGGATTCTTTTCCTCCCTCTAGAATGTGCTTGTAACAAAATAGAAAATTCTTTCCAGTAGCACCTTAGAGACCAACTGAGTTTGTTCTTGGTATGAGCTTTCGTGTGCATGCACACTTCTTCAGATACACTGAAACAGAAGAAAGCTCATACCAAGAACAAACTCAGTTGGTCTCTAAGGTGCTACTGGAAAGAATTTTCTATTTTGTTTCGACTATGGCAGACCAACACGGCTACCCACCTGTAACTGGAGCTTGTAAGTGTGCCTCTTGACCAGGAGGAGGCTGTGCTGCCTTCCACAAAGGCACACATATGGGGGGAAATTGTGGCCTGCCATATGCTGCTGGGACTACAGCTCCCATCATTCCTGACTGCTGGCTGCGGGGAGTTGAGAAGCCCATGCACCAAGTCGTGATTGGTTCGTAGAAAACCTGTGGACAGAACTGGGTGGCTGAAGTTGCTCAGCTTCACTCCTACAACAGTAGTTTCCAACCGTTTTCCCAAATGAGGAAGACCCAAAGGGCAAGCTAGCCATTGGCTCTATGTTTTACCAGTTCTGATGCTTTCATTTAGCCCAAATGCCTTTCTACCATTGGCTGACTCGTCACATATGGGGGGTGGGGGTGCAGTTTACGTGGGGCTGATAATCCTTTGAGGTAGTGTGTGTGAATGAGTTATATTTGGGGAAAAGCAGCACTGTGCAAAATATTGGTTTGAAAACTTACCAATAAAGCTGAAACAAGGACCAAAAGGCTTGATGGAGATTAAAGGCACCTAGCAATGGACCAGTGATAAACTGCTTGGCTAGTGAAAAATGTATATAAAAAGGAAAGGTTCCGGATACATTCGCATTTATTTTAATAATACCCAAAAAGTATTTGGTCCTTTGGAATACATTTTACCCCATACAGTGTTAAGGTAAAACTTTGAGACAATGTTGTGAAGGGAATGTGTTTATAAAACTTCTATTTACCTCAGCATACGTACTTTGTATTAAGACTTTTTAATAAAAGTTTGTCCATCTGCCTGACTAGTGTTATTCCATTAATACTGACTTGCTATACGTGACCATTCATTCAGCAGCAGTGGTGGCACTGAATTATCCTCAGACCAACACTAGGGCCAAGCAAAGTGAAAACAAGGCTGAAAAGTTGTTAAAATTCAGTATTATTTACTGTTTCATTGATAAATGGCTACAAAGTTCATGGGAACATTATTGCCTTGGGGGACCAACTTTCCTCTAATTCCTAAAATCTCCACTGCCTTTAATAGTAAATTCGTGAATCTGAGCCAGAGAATTCTTAGACCAAGTTGTTATGAGCTACTGTGGAATCATCAGTTTAATGCATGCCAAATAATTATTTCATTATTTCTATGCTGCCCGTCTGGCTGGGTTTTCCCAGCCACTCTGGGTGGCTCCCAGAATATCCAAAACACAATAAAACATCAAAGATTAAAAACTTCCCTATACAGGGCTGTCATCAGATGTCTTCTAAAAGTCAGGTAGTTGTTTATTTCTTTGACATCTGATGGGAGGGCGTTCCACAGGGCGGGCGCCACTACCGAGAAGGCCCTCTGCCTGGTTCCCTGTAACCTTTCAGGAAGGGAACCACCAAAAGGCTATTCGAGCTGTACCTCAATGTCCAGGCTGAATGATGGGAGTGGAGATGCTCCTTCAGGTATACGATACCAAAGCCGTTTAGGGCTTTAAAGGTAATCACCAACCAGTGTTAGAAACTGAGATAAAAGTACATTAAACAAGGCTACTAAAACCTAAACAAAACATGTTGGGTTTAAAAGAAAATTTTCACGTCCCCAATCTATGCACGTTTTACTTGTGAGGAAGCCCCACTGAACTTGGTTGGGATTTACTTCCAAGTAACAGTGGCAATTTTAATCTGAAATCTTAGGGGCAATACTGCGCCCAGAGCTCAGAAACTGTTCACATTTATGAAATTCCCTGTTGCAGGACGCACCTAGAACAATGGGAGTTTTGAACGCTGGCACCAACACTTTGAATTGTGCTCGGAAACTTACTAGGAGCCAATGTAGATCCTTTCAGACAGGTGTTATATGGTCCCAGCGGCCACTCCCAGTCACCAGTCTAGCAGACACATTCTGGATTAGTTATAGTTTCCAAGGCACCTTTAAAGGTAGGCCCACGTAGAGCACATTGCAGTAGTGCAAGTGGAAGATAAGCTTTTCAGGCTCAAGAGATACAACCAGTCCTCATTTTATGCAGGTAAAAAGGGAAAGTAAACAGAAGTTACTTCATTTCAATAAACAAATAATGCACAAATTAATGCATAGAGAACTGTCCATATCAGGCTGCAGATCACAATACCTGTTCCAAATTCAAACTATAAAGTGTTTTCAAAACTAGATATGCCTGGTTCCAAGACAGAATCTCTCTCTCTCTCTCTCTCTCTCTCTCTCTCTCACACACACACACACACACACACAGCTTACCTGGTTGCACATTTAAAAAAGCAACAGCACACCTCAGAAGATTTTATATTATTGAACTTTATGTACAAAATCCAATTTCAAATAAACATTTAATGTAAAAACAAAAAGGTCCATTAAACACTTCTTTTATATCTACTGTACCATTCAAATGTTCACCCAGTTTACATGATTTACTGAAAGTCTTATTAAGGGTACATATAGAAAATCCATCTTTATTATAAATAGAAACAAAGGGATTCTCAGCTTTTATTATAAATTGACATGACATACAAAGTTTATTGGACAGAAGTAATTTTATTACTATTTTGGGAGGGGTCACCAACTTTTTTTGTGCAAACAATGCTAGCCTCCTTTTAAGTATTAAGAGCGCAGCTGCTTAAGAAGTGACATAAGCAATAGTTCTACAACTACGTCTCTCCTAAAATATATTTTTTACATATGTGCACAGCTTTAGCAAATTAAAGCCCAAGAGAAATGCTTGACCGGCTATTCAAAGGTGTAATAAGAGTTTGCTACAACTCAAGAGCAGGAAATTCGAGAAGTCTAAAGAAAGCTGCAGTCTCCCTCTTTCCTATTGACACAAATCTGTGACCAAGAACTTAATACTGGATGACAAATCACATCCACACCATTAGTTAAATAGTCTCACAGTTAAACACATCTTTAGGGACCAAAGTCAGTATTTACAGTTTTATAAATTTCTGGGAAAAAAAACCCATTACAAAGCTTACCCCCACCCCCACCCCCACCCCCACCCCAAACAAAAAACAAAAACCAACAGGGATCTGCCTTCTTGTGGTGGTGGAATGAAATAAAAAATTAGAAACACCTGTATTTACATAATCAATCCTTTATAAATAAAGAATATGAAAAAAATGAACTATTCAAGAATTTTAAAAAAATGAGGTGATGCCACTCAACCACAGTGCTTGCTGGAATAAACCCTTGAAGCTGATACTGTACCAGTAGTGAAGCTACTTTCCATTGGAAAAAAGAAAATCTGTAAACATGTGCATAAAATGTGTTAGCAGTGCAAGACTGCACAGGTTAGCATCTGTATTGAATGCAATACATCACAGAGTACTTGCATAAGAAGTGCAACACATTTTCTGGCCTAATTTTACAGTGCATTTCCCCCTCAAAACTTAGCAACCAAAAATCCTCTTTAACGCCATGCTTTGATCTTACTGTCTGTATATAGGCAAAATAGGTACATATCCAGGCACTGCCTACCACGGCCTCTAGGTGTTAACACTTGATTTCTTAGCCAAAAGGCCGAGAAAGGCCTGGGTGTTAAACAAAGCATTCTATTAAACAACTCTCAACAGTTATGCTTGATTAGGTTAAAGGTTTGATCTAGTACACCTTGTTATCTACAGATTCGCTCGGACTACTGACAGAATTAATATGGTACTTCCCCTGTGTTTGTAATGAGAAAAGGTGGTCCCCCCCCCCAAAAAAAAACAGGCTTGAGACAAAGAAATGCTATGTTACAGCTGAATGTTAAAAAAGTGTTTAAAAATTTGCAACCTGTAGTTTGACACCTATGAGATCAAGGTAAACTTTAAATGGTGTGTTATTTGCCACAAAAAAAGGTTAACCTAAGGAATTTCTAAGTACAAAGCATAAACTGTCCAAATCTCTTTCCCTAATTTTCAACTCCATGGTAGGTAGGAAAGACAGCCAGTACAGATGCAAAAAAAGGAAAAAAAGATCTTTATATAAAAACTGGTTTACATATACTCAAGTTATGTAAATTCAGTACAGTTCATAATTAAAATTCCCAAAAATTGTATTGCTCTTCATGCTCAAACTTTGAGTATTGTCATTACACCACTAGAACTGATATACATGTAGTACTTGCATAATCAACTCAAAAGGAACCATATTGTTGAAATCCTGTTTCCAGCAGTGCCTGTTAGGAGCCTGTGTATCTTATTAAATTCCTTATAGAGTTCATGCATCTTAAAAAATGTCACTTCATTATTTGTGCATTGAATGCCCCTTCGCTCTTCTTTTCAGATCTTCTGTTTTCTATTCTGTTTTGCCATACACGAGACAGCATCCATTTCCGAGGATCTTTCCCTAGTGTTAGTTTCACTGCAGCCGTTGGTTATTCCAGTTTGTTCTTCAGAAATCTCCTCTGTTGTGGTGGCAGCAGCAGACTCTCCTTTTTCCAATTTCTGCTGCATTTCTCGAAGCTTAGTAACAGCTTTGTCTATGGACATTATGCTTATAAGGTTAAAGTCATGCATGCTGACCAGGTGAAGCATGAAGTTTCGACACAAGTTCTTCTTAATTATTTTGTGTCCATAATTTTCAACAAACAGCATACAGGCATGATTCATTTGATTGTCTGCAATAAACCTGTGACATAAAAAAAATGATGCAAGGCATTATTACAGATTTGGGTGCCCAAAGATGCCTGCAATATCAAAATCCTGCTCAGACATGCTATCACGTATCACTTGCTTCTCCACAATTCCTACATAGGGTTTTGGAACTGCTCAGTAGTTCACACAATAAAAAACACATTAAAATAACAGATATGTGAAATGTTTAAAAGGATTTCAGGGTTGTTTTTTTATTTTTAATTGTAACCTAATCACTTTTCATGAATTTATAAATTCTAAATACGCACCCGTGCTTCATAACGTGTAGATTCCATAATTTCATCACTTCTTTTTCTCCTTCATTCACATCTGAAAACTCTTCAATTTGCTGCAGTGAGACAACCATTTAAAGGTCATTAGCAGGCATATATTTAAGTCAGGCAGTACTTGGCTTGTTTCCCCCATCAGCAGCAGCAAGAGCTGGGAAAAGGCAAGCAGTTTTGCTACAAATGTCCCTGAAGTTACTTTTGTAAGAAATTGAAGAGATAACAGTTAAGATATTTTGGGAGGGGAAGGGGGAATATAGGGAAAGGGCCTTGTGCTTGCATCTGAGTGTTTACACTAACAGAAAATATCCCTGGTTCCTTTGGGGGTTTTTGCGCAATGGCAAAGAGATATGAGAGGGGAAAGTCTATTAAATCCCTTTATTGGGTTGATGCAAAGGCTCTTTCACTTCAATATACACATATTATTTGAACTGGAGGTTTCATTTAAAATAATGGTTAGATATCACTACATGTCAAATCAATAGGATGAAACTTGAACAGAAAGCTGAATGCTGTCAAAAAGCAGGGATGTTACATATTTGGTGATGTGGTCCTGCGATACAAACATTATGGAGGTGAATAGTAAGGAAAATTAAGGCTGTAATTGAAGTAAATATTTCTTCAGACCTTTTAAATAATTTTATTTTAAATAATTTTATTAGGGTTTTTGGAAGAAACAGAAGAACTAAATTTTTGTGGGGGGGGTTATTGGTGGCAGACAAAATACTAATTAAAAAAAGGAACAAGTCCAAAAATGATTAGAAATTTAAATGTTAAAAATAATCAAGTTGGCAAAGTTAACCTACTGGATTAAATAGAGAATAAAAAAGGAGCCTGTAAAATGAATTATTGTGAAACTTCTTAAAAAAACTGTAAAAGTAAGCTAATTTTAAGTGGAAATTGGATCGAATTAATGGAGTTCTAAGCAGGTGTTTATAGATATGGAATATATATAGATTTAAAATAATTGTTGTATTTAAATTATCAATGTATAGGTTTAAATATTAAGTTGTTATCTGAAGAAATGTATTCTCAGATTTTGTGATTATTATGAGTATTTTATTTCTAAAGTGGAAATAATAGCAGTAATCATAAAAAGAGCAGGTTCTTTCATGAGCCTAAAATGGGTTATGACGAATGAGGATTGCCATGCCTTAACTTCAGTTTCCTAAACAGTCCGCAGTGTTTTGTATTGGGATTATTTGTGTGGCATCCAACAATGTCAGTCTGCCAACAGAATGGACAAAGCAGGCAGAATTCCTCTCCCTTCTACAGCACTCCCCAATAACCCTGCTCCCCAATAACACCAGTACAGATTTGGGGAGGGGTGTGTGGGAGTTGCAAGGGGGAGGAGAGGAAATCAAAGCCTGCTCATGTGACGTTAGAGGTCACTCTTCAATCTTGCTTGCCGAACTAGTCCTTAGGCCATTACTGAATATTCTAGTATTGTCCAAGTGATAATATTCTGTTATGATAGCTTCTAGCAGACATTCAGTATCCGGCAATTCCAAAATGTTTATGGCACAAAATGTGCGTGCATGTAATTGTTACTGCCTCTGACAGTCACAACCTATTATTTATAGGGAAGAAATGCCAATGAAAACCCTCGTCGTTATATATTTTACACGGCTGTTAATTTGTATTCATTTTAAAATTTTATACATGGGTGTTTTTTGATGGCCAATACTTGTAATGCCTAATAAAGGTTTGGCGAAGTAAGCAAGCTAGTCACAACCATCAATTTGGTCCCGTTTTATCACCAAGCTCGCACATCCAATATTTCACCACCCCATAAAAACTAATTGTGTTAACAGATGGCTTCCTCAACCTCGGCCCTCCAGATGTTTTTGGCCTACAACTCCCATGATCCCTAGCTAGCAGGACCAGTGGCCAGGGATGCTGGGAATTGTAGTCTCAAAACCTCTGGAGGGCAGAGGTTGAGGAAGCCTGGATTAAGACATAGTATCGCAATGTGCCTTTTCCAAGAATCCAAAGTGGGAAACACAGCATGTAGGTTTGTCCCATGGAAAGCAGGAATATTGCTCAGCAAAACAAGAACAATCTGCTGTTGGACAAAGTTACCGTGATAGTTTTCTCCCTTAGCCACTCAGGGTCCTTTTCATCTTCACTGTCAACTTCCATTTCTTGTGGACGGAGAGGTAAGCATGTATCACTGTGGAAGTATAACCGATTGTGTCCACTGCTGTATGTTCTTTGCTGTTCCACTTCTCCATCTTCAGATTCAAGGAATTCAGACATGCTAGCTTTTGTACGCTTTGGTCTGAAAAAAAGATACATTGGGGGGGGGGATATGCATGTATGGTTTGTAGCAGGTACCTAAACAGCTTGGCAGCCATATATCTGCAACACATAGAACAGATGATACCTACAAAGCTCACTTTTCAGTTGGATCAGGGCTATTCTATGATCCTAGAGTTGCTGCCCATCTGCAATTTACCAAGAACTTAACAGCATTTAGCACAAAATCCACGAAAAGAAGGCCAGATGGGTATCCATGTTAGCTTCTTACAGAAAAAACAATCAAGTTTTATACAGGTGATCTTTAAGGTGCCACAAGACACTTTGCTGCATTTGTGGGGGGGGAAATGGAAACATATACAATGGCTAGCAATATGGAGTGTCATTGCTGCACATTTCCAACTATTTCAAGAACCCACAATAGTCTGTTTTGACAGGTTTCTGCCTCTGCATAGCATGTCACTAAGGAATTATCTGAGCCTGACTAAAAATCAAGATCTGATAAGTGGTGAGTATCACAGACAATGTCCTGGCAACCAAATTAGCTGGATACCGCAGTTTAAGAATAAAGAGCTTTGTTTAATTTTCCGACTTCTATAGCTGTGGGAATAACATTCTGATCACTACAGCCACATGCACAATCCTAACCTTGTCTATGCTACAGAATCCATTGGGGCTTACACCCAAGTGGGGTTAGGACTGCGGCCAAAGTTACTAGAAAATAGGAAAATCTAGATTGGATGCTATAAATTAAGCCAATTTTTGTTAGGCCTGCAATACGTTTTGCTTGGTAGAAGAACCAAGTGATCAGGGGAGACCAATTGGAATCAACAGAGCTATGAAAGAAGAGCAGACAATTTCATTTTTTGAGGCTGTGGCATTACAGGAACAGCAAAGTATTAAGGATGGCCTTTACTTTCAGTGGGTGGTAATGCTTATTAAAGGAATTCCTTCGCTGTGTGTCAAAGCAGGCTTCCACATTTTCATTTGACGCAGTGGCTATGGACACATGCAACACTGAACCAAACTGTGGCTCAGCATGAAGCAGCAAGCCTGCTAATGCAGTGAGAAAACAGCAGCCACTGTGCTGCACTCCTGTGAGCTAAGCCATGGTTCGGTTTAGCATTACATTTGTTTGGGGAGCCAAACAATGAGCTCAGATTGAAACATAATGCTAAACCTAACCATGGCTTAGCATGGCAGCAGCAGGACTGGAGAGAAGCACAGTGGCCACGGTTTTTGGTAATGTCCAAATGTTTCAAAAGGCAGGCAGAATAAAAGCTCCTCAGTTGATGGTCCTAAATTATCCTAAATTAAAGTTATGTTTAGGCTTGTTGCTGAATTTAATTTACTCTACTTTGATCACTGCCCACCACTGGCTTTATTTAACAAGCAGCACATAAAGTTAAACGGAATGTACCATTGTGCACCACTATAATATGTCCTGCAAAGAAGAGGGCCATTTTTAATTTAAGTGGGAGGAAAACATGGAGATCAAGAACTTACTGTAATAAAACTGTTTAAGTCGCTTTAAGATTTTCAGTAGCAGGCAGTACAGAAACGTTTTAACAGATAGAGAGAGATAGCTATATAAACAGATTAAATAAGATCTTACAGACAGGGAATGCAAACAGTTGCAGATATCTGCAGAACAGTTTCCTACCAACCTGCATACAAGAATGTGCGTAATTGGTGTTCGCTTGACTGGCCCATTGCGACTGAATGCAAACCCAGGCTGGCGATGAATATCCTGAGGATTTCCTGCATATGAGCCATCATAACACTCATTGATGGAAACATCTATCCTAGCACCTTTGGGATGATACTGTAATAAATAAATATTTAGCATCGTAAGTGTTAATTGCAACCACACATTCCTTCCGCGACATGAAAATTCTGCTTTTCCTTTTTTTTTTTGTATTTTTTATTGCTTTTATTCGTTACATCAACAGATTCACATAAAGAGAATAACGACAGTTTTAAAACTTATTACAAACAGTTATAAATTCAGACATTTTCTTTGTATATCCCTATACTCTGCCGAGTATTGTGACTTCCCTCCCTTCCATCCCTGGGTTTCAATCTTCTCATCCTTCTCTCGCTTTAGTTGTTGTCCATCACCATTGATATGTACATTTTTGATTTATTCTTATCTACATCTATTATCGAATATTCTCACATTGCAAGTATTTTGTTAAATCCTGTTGGTGTTTCCATTTTATTACCAGACTTTTTTAAATACTCAATAAATTTACTCCAATCTGTTATGACCTTTTGGTCTCTCTGGTTTCTTATCCTCCCTGTTAATCTAGCCAATTCCAAATATTCTACTAATTTATTTCGCCACTCTTCAATTGTAGGTAAGTCCGGTGTTTTCCATTTTTGAGCTAACAAGATTCTGGCCGCCGTGGTGGCGTAAAGGAATATCTTCTGGTCATTTTTTGTAATATCACTTCCCATTAATCCTAATAAAAAGGCTTCAGGTATTTTGTGGAATGTGTATTGCAACATCTTTTTTAGTTCATTGTATATTGCTTCCCAGTATTGCTTTACTTTCTCGCACCCCCACCACATATGGAAAAAGTCCCCGTCTTTTGTCTTACACTTCCAACATTTCTTATTTCCTGTTCTGTACATTTTGGCTAATTTGGTTGGGGTTATATACCAACGGTATAACATTTTCATCAGATTCTCTTTTAATACTATGCATGCCGTAAATTTAATGTTATGATTCCATAATTTCTGCCATCTATCATACTGAATGTTATACCCCAAGTCGACCGCCCATTTTATCATGGCCTCTTTCACAAGTTCATCCTTTGTGTACCACTCTAATAAATAATCATACATTTTAGTCAACAATTTCCCCTTCCCTTCCACAATTTCCAATTGAAATTTAGATTTGCTTTTTTCAAAACCGCCTTTTCTTTTATCCTCCTTGAATATTTCATTCACTTGGTGATATTGTATCCATCCAGTCATTTTATCCATTACAGCCTCATAAGGTTTTAGCTTCCATCCTTTATCATGAAAATTCTGCTTTTCCTGACCCATCTCTTACTCTGGCTAAAGCCCCTGAACACCGAAACAGCAGCATTAACCAAATTTAAAATAACGTTTTCCAATCCTATCACACAAGGATTAGAAAGTTTCAACCATTGTTAGTCTCCTTTCGGGCAGGTTAGTTATGAAAGCTATTGTAGCTGCACTTTTGTCACTCTGCCTTGAAAGTATCAAATTTGTTTCACTTGACCTTCTGACTCGGTATCATACCAAGAGCAAGGTAATAATATCAACTGCTGCCCTTGTGGTCATAGAAGGGCTTTTGGCCCACTGAAAGCATCTGCCAATGGAACTTTGGGGGGGGGGCTATTTTCCCAAATTTCATTTCCCCTGCCTCATTCTACCCTACAGTGGTACCTCCGGTTGCGAAAGGGATCCATATTCTGGAGGTCTGGCCGCATCCCGAGAAATTCGCAGCCAGAGAACCGCTTCTGCGCATGTGTGCAGCGTGGTTTAGCACTTCTGCGCATGCGCCGAAACCCGGAAAAATACTTCTGGGTTTGCAGCATTCACATCCCGAAGTTTACTTATCCAGAGGGATACGTAAGCGGAGGTACGACTACATTATGGAAGATCCCCAAACTCTCTAGAGCTGATCTTCCAGGGTGCCAGGGGGGAAATCAGATGATCATCTCCCTTCGTCTTCTGTTAGTGGATCACAAGTCCTTGTGTGAGCTATAAGAGCAGCAACTGGATTACCTCCGTACCAGAGATGTTACAGAGATACAAGGAAAAATACTCACCACATAATTGAAAATAAACCGGCTGTGACAAAGCTTGAGATGTTTGAGTAAGCTGTAAAGTTTACGGCAGTTCAGTGTGCACCACGGGCAATGCAAGTCATCTCTAGCTTCAGTCTGCTGCCTTGTATTGTTGTTATACAGGAACTGGAAAAAACCAACAGTTTGTTATTAGTCTCTTTTTCTAATATGCAGATGGGAAGCAGTGCTTGCAAATGGTCAGGTCTAATCATGTACTGTCTCAAATAGTAGCTTTTTCAATACCTGATAAAATATTCTCAGTTTCTGTCGAGGTTCATTTGAAACATCCCTTTCTCTTCTTGCTTGCAGGTCCGGCGGCAAAGATTCTTTTACAGCTGCAAAAGAACATGGATGTCACTAACTGTACTACTGTTCAAAATAAACCTGTACAGGACTCAATGTTTTGTAAGCAAAGTGCCACCATTTTATTGTAAGTAGCTGCTTAGCAAAAGGGAATTGAGTGGTCTTATTGAATAGTTACACACGTTTCAGAACACAAGACAGGGCTCCTTATTAAGACAACAAGTAGGAGAGAATAGTATGCTTTTAGCACTAGCTTCAACCTCTCTTCCTTCTAAAAAAACCAACAACTTCCACTTTTTAGTGCATAAAAAGTACAAAAGAAAAATGAAAACAAAAAGAACCTCTTGTAACATATGAACGGATTGCTGGTAGACATAGACTGTGTATGGACAAATATGCAGACATAGACTGTGTGTGGACAAATAAACTGACAATTGGAATGGATTTATAAAAAATATAGACAGTTATATATAAATAAATAAATGTATTAAAATAATAATTCCACTTATATACCTTTGTATTAGACAAGCGTGTACGCAATCACCCCTACTTCACATACCATACTACCTACATTTGTTCTTGGAGAATAATTATGTTAATCTTGCAAACAAACACAGACTTCAATCCTATACTACATTTGTATCAGCCCTTACTTCCATGCAGCTTATTATCCCGTTCTATGATCTTAAACGCTTGCCTAAAGCTATCCACAAGCTTCATGGCTGAGCAGCTATGTCTAACACACCATCTACTAAATCACACAAGAACCTAGTCAGTATATGAACTTTTTAACGATTGGCTGAACAAAAAAAACACCTTTATTATATATAATTTCTCACGGTAGATCACTCCTTTTCACCCATCTGCATGGCAGCATACCATGATTTTCGAGAACCTTTTGATAAGAAGAAAAAAGCATTTCCACCCTCAGAAATGAAAGGCAAACGATGCTTCATACATTATAATACAGTGGTACCTCGGGTTACAGACGCTTCAGGTTACAGACTCCACTAACCCAGAAATAGTACCTCGGGTTAAGAACTTTGCTTCAGCATGAGAACAGAAATCGCGCAGCGGCAGCAGGAGGCCCCATTAGCTAAAGTGGTACCTCAGGTTAAGAACAGTTTCAGGTTAAGAACGGACCTCCAGAACAAATTAAGTTCTTAACCCGAGGTACCACTGTACTGCCATCACTGCAATTCTCACACCAATTTCACTTTTCCCACCAATCTTTTTTGGAGTGAAAACTGGTCTGCATCTAAATCTTCCCCGTACCTGTGCCACTGCTACATGTTGATGAAAGGAATTGGAAGCAGTACAGTTGCTTTTTAATGAATATTATAAATATTATTAATTTGCACCCCCTTGGTTTGGGTGCCCGGTGTGAGGGAACTGCTTGCACTGCCCTAAATTCAGCGCTAGCTTAAGAGTCATAAAGCTAAAGACAGTACTAAAGGTCTTCAAGATCCAGACACATTGATTCTTTGCAGATAAGATTGAATATATCCAATTCATTCTGGTCAGTGGCCGAAATAAATTGAGTCACTCGTTCATTCAATATATCCAATACCACTACACTAAGAACGGTTCTGACCTAAAAGGTGACATGGGTGGTTATACTGCCCTCTTGTGCGACGACAGAAAGGACTGGTCAAAAGGAGAAGGAAAGCAAGTAGCTAACCATGTGATTCCAGTCTTATGGCACTAGAGGGCAGCATAACTCACCATGTGATGTGCTTACCACCTTTGGAGAAGTAAAAAATATGATGTTTCCCCCTTCTGTACCTTGGGGAAAGGTGAACTACGCAAAATTTCATGTGGCAGAACGAAAAAACCTTAGTAACCACATTTTGTTGTTATTTTGACATACACTTCTAATGCAGGTCATGATCCTGTAACCATTACTGAGATGCTTGCCTTCTGTTAGCCTGATTCTTTGCTTAATATTAGCAAGGGTTTCTCTTCACCAGAATTTGCTAACAGATAGCACAGGGACGGAGGTGATCAGAAGGTCGGCAATTCGAATCCCCGCGATGGGGTGAGCTCCCGTTGTTCGGTCCCAGCTCCTGCCAACCTAGCAATTTGAGAGCACGTCAACGTGCAAGTAGATAAATAGGTACCACTCCGGCGGGAAGGTAAATGGCATTTCCATGCACTGCTCTGGTTCGCCAGAAGCGGCTTAGTCATGCTGGCCACGTGACCCGAAGCTGTCTGTAGACAAACGCTGGCTCCCTCGGCCTATAGTGCGAGATGAGCGCGCAACCCCTGAGTCGTCCGTGACTGCACCTAATGGTCAGTGGTACCTTTACCTTTTAGCACTGTTAAAATCTGTAAGAACCATGTGCTTGTTTGCGTGAGGTGGGAATACTCAATGGTTAGGAGAGTTTGCCTGCACTGTCAGAGTGTGTGTCCCCTGCCCCAGTTATTTTAACAACTGGCAGGCCCCATTCTATGGAACAGCATTTCTGTTGAGATACAACAAGCATCCATTTTTTGTACTTTCTGGAAATAATTGAGGCCATTTTTGTTTGGACAAGCTTAGGTGTTCATTTTGTATCATTTTAAAAACCGCTTTCAGTTGGTTTTTGTACTTAAAAAAATATTCTAGCTGTTTTTATGATTTGACTAAATTGCCTTTAGACATATATGTAAAAGGCAATTCATAACTAACCAGCAGTAGTATGCTATAAACTACTATATCATACATTTTGAATACATTACAACATAGAAACTGAAATTATCTTAACATGAAAGTTTGTCATTAACGCAATACAGTATGCAAAATAAATTATTCTGTTCTGTTCTGTTGATATTTCAATGCCACTTGGTTCTCACCATAAAGGTAAAGGTACCCCTAACCGTTAGGTCCAGTCACAGACGACTCTGGGGTTGCGTGCTCATCTCGCTCTATAGGCTGAGGGAGCCGGCGTTTGCCCGCAGACAGCTTCTGGGTCATGTGGCCAGCATGACTAAGCCGCTTCTGGCAAACCAGAGCAGTGCATGGAAACGCCATTTACCTTCCCATTGGAATAGTACCTATTTATCTACTTGCACTTTGATGTGCTTTCAAACTGCTAGGTGGGCAGGAGCTGGGACTGAACAATGGGAGATCACCCCACTGTGGGGATTTGAACCACTGACCTTCTGATCAGCAAGCCCTGATCAGCAAGCCCTAGGCTCTTTGGTTTAGACCACAGCGCCACCCACGTCCCTCACCATATTACATTCTAAATGCACAGCAACATTAATGCTCTACATTTGTATTAGCTCCTGGGGGAAAATAACTGAAAATAAACACAATTTCAGCCTTCCCTAAGATTCAAAAGAATCTGAATCAAACCAGTTCTAAGAATACTTTCCTAGCATTCCCTGAAACTACTGAAAGACTTAAAATAGTAAGATTTTTACAGTTGGAATCTCGACTCCTGATTCATTACAAAAAGTCTTTACAGCAGGTTTTAACAGGCTGCAAAGAGGGAAAAAGAGTGTCAAGAGAATGTTTGAAACCAAAGGGAACAAAGCTTCAATGTTTTAAAAAGCTGTATCTATAAAGAGTATTCTCCTGCTAAAAATGGGCTTGTGTTCATCAAGATGTATCTGACCAATTTAAGAAAATAAACACTTGGCGAATAACTGTTTTCCACATAATACAGACACCTGCATTCCAAAACACGCTAGCATTTGGAATATCATAGTTTTATCACCAAGAGCAGTGGGTGAGCATTGAGGGGAAATTCACAAAACCATATTCCACAAACCAAAATAAGCCCAATTCACCCTAAACATCTTTTTTATTTATCAGAAATCTTCGTTTCTTCTATCACATATTAACTGCTAAAGATGAAAATGGAAACTCTTACAAAATTAATCAACCTAGACAGAAATATAAACAACCATAAACAAGCTGCAGATTTAAGTGAAGGGCTCATTAGGGAGTGGAGCTCTGCTTATGGAGGGAGGGGGTTGCTTCCATCTGACTTTTGGCAATTCCCCTCTTCCTTCTCATGTTCTCCCCCTCCCAACCCCACCCAAGATATACTGTGCGTTTATAAGCTTCACAGAAACAGGTAACAAGAGCATTCGCCAACTTCTTATCTATTCCATACCGAACATATCCAGCTCATGTAAACATTAAAAAACAGCACAGAAATACAAATGTAATTAGGAAAAACGCTATTAACACAATAGACTTTAAACAACATAAATTGAAGTTGCAGTCAGCAGCAGAAAACAAGACTAGAAAAAAGGGAACCTGCAATAATGAGCACAGGGACCAACTGGAGTTCCCTAGGCATAGGAATTCCTAAGAGGGTACCATGATGGGAAAGAGAAAACTCTTACAGATCACACCAACAAAAGGGATGGGGTACATGCAGAATTTCAGTTGCTGATCTCACAGTGTGATGAGGCAAAGACAGAAGCAGGTGTTCCCAAAGGTATGCAGGATGCAAATGTTAAGGGCTTTAAATGTCAACATTGGGTTCAGGAACAAATCTGAAACAGTGCAGTTGGACCAGCACACAACTGACAGAATCTCTCTAGAGCAGCCAACTAGGAAGCAAACAAGCACATCCTGAGCTCTGACACAACAGGATCAAATTCCCACAGATTTCCAAACAGAGACCACCAGATTAAGAAATGTAAGCATTGTACACCCAATCCTACCCGACAAATCCCATGTAAACGTATATATTTCTCTTGATTTTAGACTAGTAACAGAATCACAGAATTGTAGAGTTGGAAGGGACTCCCAAGGATCATCTGGTCCAACCCCCTGGAATGCAGGAATGTCAATTAAAGCAGCATACACATGGAACACATTAGAGCAGTTTTCAGAACTAGGCAACAAAAGAAAACGAAATCCAATGTATGCAAGCAGCACTATCTGTATGTCAACATTTCCTTACCTATAGTCTGTGTAGGTTTCACAGAGCTGGGCTTGTTTTCTTGAGGGAAGCTCTCCGAATTTCGGGTTGAAAGGGGCTTAGCAGTAGGAGTTATTGGCTTGTCATTTGCCTCTCCAGACCATCGAAGGGTAAACTGAAGTGTGGGTCCCTGAGAAAATGTTTCAAATGGAGGCAGCCTCTGAAACAAAAATATATTGCTTTGTGATATTTTCAAAGGAGCTTCAAACTGGGACTGTTACAGATGCCATTCCCAGCGCTTGCAAAAAAAAAAAACAAAAAACAGACATACAGAAGTTTTATGCATTCAGTCTGTTTTTAGCTTACTGTTGATTTCATGTTTGAGTATTTTTAAAGTACCAGTTTTTAACTGTTTTTACTGATAATTTTAACGGCTTTTAGGGTGTTGTTGTTGCTGTTTTGTAAACAGCTTTGAGGTTTTATTATAATTAATTACAATTATTATAATTAAGCAGTACAGTGGTACCTTGGTTTGCATACGTTTTGCATTACAAACACATCAAAACCGGAAGTGTGTGTCCCGGTTTGCAACCTTTTTTTGGATTACAGCACATTTTCTTTTGATTTTTTTTTGGGGCGGGGGGGAAGCCCCATTGGTGAAAGTGCGCCTGTTTTGGTTTACAAACGGACCTCTGGAACGAATTATGGTTGTAAACCAAGATACCACTGTAAATAAATTTTGTTAATTAAATAGTCTATTTCGCTTCAAGGCTTCGGTCCTACAGCTTTCAAGAAGCATCACTACTTTCAAGGTCCTTAAACGTTTTGAAGTTCAGAAGGCAGTGCAAGAAGCCTCCTCACTTTATATACACTTTTCAAGAAGGCTTTTTGGCAAATACCAATGACACAAACCTTCCCATCCAGTATTGTCTCCCATGTTGCTCTTTTCTTGCTGATTGGACACTCTTCCACTTCTTGCATGGCTACTTCATATTCCCCATCAAGAAGCTGCAGTCGTCTGTTGCACAAAATAGATGTTTAAAAAAATAATTTCATTAGCTGGTATTCAATAACAGTCATGTTAATTTGCATGAATCCATCATCCATATCATGGCTGGGCTGCATGCACACCAGGGCTTTTATAAGTTCCCTTTCCTATTGCAGTTCCATGGCACAAACCTACCCCAAAGCACACCTGAGCAAGGGCTTCTGTGAATCCCAGCCAGTTTTCTAAATAGTCCAAGGTACATGACAACCAAACACAAATATTCCCAAATCTATTTATTCCCACCACCCCTCCCAGAAAAATAGCAGCATGACAATAAGGTGTACGGTTTCATTAGAACAGCAGCTGCACTTGTTCATCCAATGGAAAACCCACCACAGGAAGCCCTTAAAAACTATGATGGTGGCACATGAATTCTAGACATCAAGTTCCAATATAATCCATGAAAGGAGAGTACAAAGACAGTGAAAGGTAGCTACTTATTGTTTAGTCAGGAACTTAAAGCTGCAAGTTTGTAACTTTTGTTTGCATGCGAAAAATGTATAAATTCAGTATCCTAGAGTTTAATCACAATAGCACAGCCCACTTGAAGGATGAAAGCTCTACCCTTTTCCATAATATTTTAAGCATTCCACCAGATCAGAAGGACCGCAGCAGTCATATGTTTTAAAACACACACAGAAGTAAAAAATGTGTGGGGTTTATTTATTGACGCAATTTCGATACTATTATGTACACATGAGCAGCTTGCATTTTAAACAGAGATGAGGGTAGTAGGCATGTTTCAGGCAATTCTTTTTACGATGCCACTACAGTGGTACCTCTGGTTGCGAATGGGATCCGTTCCGAAGCCCCGTTTGGAACCTGAAAGGTCCACAACCTGAAGTGCCGTATCTGCGCATATGCACGGCGCGATTCGGTGAATGCGCAAAGCACAATTTAGTGCTTCTGCACATGCGCAAAGTGCTGAACCCAGAAGTAACCCGTTCCGGTACTTCTGGGTTCGGTGTGTTCGTATCCCGTGACAAACGTAACCCGCAGCGAACGCAACCCAAGGTATGACTGTACTAGAAATGTGAAGGCTGGGGGTGTGGAGAGAGAGGAAAAAATTGGGGAAAGAAGATGATTTTTTGGGAACATTGTATTTTAAAATAATGAATAAAACATTCAGAACAATATATTTATTCCCCCTAAATGATTTTTAAAAACTATGCTAGAGGAAGACTTTTATGTAAGGTTATGTACTGGAGGAAACTTAATATTCTGGAATACTTAATATTCTTCTTTGTTTTACTATAATGCCAGTGGTCTCTTTTATTTATCTTTTATTTATTGCTTTTTGCTTGCTTCTCATCAACTGGTACAAATAAAAAATGTGGTGGCTTCTTACAGTAGCTCATTTGTAGCAAAAAAATAATTTTGTTAATTTGTCTGATTGAACTATGTTTTTAATATACCAAACATGATAATTTTATGGCTAACCAATTCATACACAATACATTTTATGCTTCTAAATTGACGGTTGACTTGTAAACGGGGTTTGAAAGTAAATCTTGCAATTCTTTCAATTTCCCGCAAAATTTCTGATTTCCTCCCATTGCTTCAAAATTTCACATCTCTAGCCTTGACAAAGAATTTCTCAATGCCATTTTGGGAAACATTAATCTCCAAAAATAGGATTTATTTTACAGAAGACATTTAAAATGCAATTCCAATACATGCCCTGGAAGAAGTCCCTTTAAAAAAAGTATTACCTGTTTTTATCAAATACCGTCATTTGTGCTACAAAAGTCTTCTCCCCATCTTCACGGTTGGAAGAATTGCGTTTTCTTCTAGCTGGAAGCTCCTCATTAACATCTGCATTTAAGCACAATAAATTTAATACTTGTAGGGAATAAATATACACAAATTTTCTGGCATAGCTATTCAGTAAGAGTCACTGAATTAGATTCAATGAGGGTTTATTTTAACGATCGTTTCAAATTTTATACAGTTCTTTGTTCAACCCCTGGTAAATATTACATTATTAGAATAAGGTTCAGTTAAGAATCTTCCAAGGACATCTAAAAATGGAAGTTCTATTCTAGCATGAAAAAATGAATATAGAAACCTCAAAGTTAGTATTCTTGCAAGGAGTGGTTTTCTTGAAATCTTACACACACATTTCAGTTGCTGTAGTGGTGGTGGTGCAATTGTTATGCCAGTGTGACATCCAAACAATTCCCATGTTGATCCTTAACTTTTTAATGGGAAATTATTTACACCAGTTCCTGATGGGTGTATTTATCCATGGAATGAATAGGCATAGATGCTCTTCCTCTATGCCACCCACTTTACCAGCAGAGCTTGCCTGCAGTACGTGGGGGGAAATTTCCATGGACACATCTACAGTCAAGGCAGTGGATCTGCAACCTCCAGGGTTGTCAGGAACACTTTGTCTCATCCTAAAACCACTCACCCAGAAAAATTGTTGAGTATAGGATTGGAAGTAATTGGAAGTAACGCCCACACATTCAAAAGCCTGCTTTTTTCTTTTAAGCAGCTAGCTGATTCCCCCCGATTAAATGAGTAAGTTCTGGATATACTTCATGCTTACCAATGTTTTCATTAGTTTCACCATTTATCATCCCATTAAATTCTCTTCTTCCTGGACGCGTTACTCTGAATAATAATGAGTAAGACTTCACCATATGGCTGTTACTGGGTTCAAATTCGTTGCTGGAAACTGCTAGTGATGGAAAGTTGCCTGGTTTCATTTGGTTGAGGTCTGGATTCAAGGGTACCTGCTTTTTACCAGTAGGTACTTGCCTTACTGGACAACTAACATCCTGTAGACATAGAACATATTTAATACTTTTCAGTATCTGGATAAAGTGAAAATGAAATGCCTGTGAGGTTTAACAAACACCCATGGGGGGCAGTTTATAAATAAAATGATGAACATGTTATTGTAAAACTCCCTCTTCTATAGATTCTAAATCTAGGATATGACACATATGATGAAGTTAACAAATCTGCTTAACATGAGAGAGAAGACAGCAAGTAATCTCTTTCAACATTTACTGAGTTTATTATTTTATTAGAGCAACAAAGCACAAGATTCTGTAAACCCATATTCTTTGGGGGAAAGTTTAAAAGCAGGGAGTACAGACAAAATATTAAAATAAACTGGAAAATGGTTGTTACTTTTTATGATTTGTAGAAATATTTAAATGATTGATTTCCCACCAGGGAAAATGTGGGGTATTAATATATAATTATAATAAAAAACAGCAGCAGCAGCAGCATTTTGGAGATCTTACAGGACTGAATTTAACTGTGGATTGTTGTATTATATTGTATTAAAACACCTTTGCAGAGTCTCATTAATAAAAAAATGGTTTATATATATTTTTAGGAAACTCTACTGTTAAATGCTGCTTTCTCCTGGTATTGCTAAACCATGCCTAAACTTACCTTTCGCTTCTTGTGGCAAACCTTTATAAGCAGTACTTCCAGAGTTACAGAACTTTGTTCATTTTCTGAGTTTTGCAATGGCTTATCTAAAAAGAGCCCAAGGGAAAAATGTTTTAAACTTATGAAAAAGAGGTTCTACCCCAGTGCAACCCAGATACATATCTGCCAGTCTAGGTGCTGTCTTTTTGCTTTAATGTGTCACTGGCCCTTTAAACTATATAGAGAGCCTTAAGCACAGCACCTGTAGCACTGTACTGCATTACCCAATTTGTGTGCAGGAAAGGGAAGAGATCAAGGGGAGAGTTGAATGGAGAAGTGCATGTTAACTCTCAGCTGTGCTCACCGGAGACACTGCTGAAGCCCAGGGTTAATAGCCACAAGATGGGGCAAATGACAGGGCCCACTGCGGCTGATACTAGATCCCTGATGTCCCCCTCTTCTTTTTCAAGCTGCTGTTAGGGTGGCAGTGCTCAGACCAGCACTATAAAGTGTTGTGTCAGGTGAAGATGAACCCACTACGAGGTCCAGATTAATTCCAGGGAAATGAATATTACATGCAGCTATCAAAGCACTGGGCCTGACTGCTGCAAGCTCACCACCTCCCTAGTAACTACTTTTTTAAAAAGCTATTTCCATTAGCTATTGGTTAGCTAATGAGAACAAGTCCCATAGGACAGAGCAAGCGCCCCAGCAGGGCACTTGGACCACGTCCCCCTGAAACCTGATTCCAACCCTGCAACTGCTATTCATTTATGGAAGCAAGCAAACAGCAATTTGCAGAAAAAGAGGACTGTTGCCATTTTCATGGACATGTAGAGCTCAACACTTCCTGACAATTTAACACCATTCAACCAAGAGGCCAGTCCTTAATGTGGTCTGCCTGCACATGTCCCAATAAAATTACATGGGTTACAGCACTAAAATTTAAATGTATCTTGAATCTAGCTTAGATCATTTCTACTGTTATTTTTTAAGTGATCTTGGTTGTTTCTCCATGATAACTTATCATCCCAAAATGATAAGTGTACCATAAAATGATATACCATTCAGCTTATCTCATAATGAAAGGATTTTATAAGGGCACATTTTGCAGTCTACAAGCAAACCACAATAAATACTATTTAACCCAGTGAAAAAGCAAAGGTCTATGAACCTCAGTTACACACCAAAACATTCCTCTTTTATCAGTAAATGACATTGAAAGAAAAAGTGTATGATGAAATACGTACCATTTTTATGGAAGAAACCAGTAAAGGTGAGTTGTAGATGAGCAGACAAGCTAAAATAAGGAAAGAAATATTGTTTCACTCTTCAGACATTTTAGGCACATTTAAGAAACGTGAGAGAAGACGACAAGTAATCTTTTTTTTTAACCTTTATTTCCTTAGTCTAACCTGGCCTCATTCATGCAATAATTGCATCCAGATTATGTTACAGAAATGCACTTCACACGTGGCTGCCTTTTTAGACAGTTTAGGAATTTCTAGAAGTATCTGGCTGGCCAATGCGGGATGTTAATCAAATGGGTCCTTCTCATGTTCTTATGAAAACATGAAACATGCCTCCCTTTAGCAACATCATGGGACAAAGCATTGGCCCAGGAATTTCCTGAAGGGATTATACTTAATGGTCAAATCAGTGTTTTTCACTCATATTTTGGATCATATCACAACTAGATGATTATGCACGTGGAATGACTAAGTGCAACAATGCTTCCCTTCCTTTATTAATTGTATCTCTTTTTCCTTTATTTTTATTGTGTGCCCTCTTATGAGTTTTATGCTTAAGCAACCTATTTTTTTTTCTTACAATAAACAAGTGATAATAGGGTCACCAATTCATTAACAAGTTCAAAATAGCTTTCTTTGTTTTGTATTAAATTCAGGTTTTTAAACAAGGTAATTAAAAAAAAATCATTCATACCCTATCTTTCCAAATAGTTCAAGGTGGCCAACAAAATTAATATTAAGATATGAACAATAACACATAATTAAAAACTGTACAGCAACCAAAAAAAACCCCCCACCCTTAAGGATGCTCAACCAAGTGCACTAAATTCACTAACAACCCAAGGATTTCCCTAAAGTGGAAGATTTTCACATTGCAGTGGAAGACAAGTCAGGTAAAGAGTGAGGTACATGTGTCTGGGAGGCAATTCCAAAGTCTGACCAAGGCCATCAAAAAGGCCCATCACTCTGGTCCCAGGAGCACAAAGGTTCTCCTGTTAATTATCTTAATACTTGAACAGACTCATAATGGAGAAGATGGTCCATCAAGAATCCTGGTCCCATACCATGTAAGACTTCACATGTCTTAACCAGTACTTTGAATTGGGCCCAGAAACCAACTGCAAGCCAATTCAGCTGTTCCAACAATGATGGAACTTACCCCTGGCATTTATCTCTAGTTAATATCCTAGCCATCACAGTTTATTTTTCTGAACATTCTTCAAAGGCTGCCCCCATGAAGTAGTTCAAGCACGATGTGATCACCCCAGCTGGGCAAAAGCATATTCCACCACAGCTTGTCACCTGGTCACCCAGGGTCAAAGCTGGGTCCAGAATTACTCCCAAACTATGAAGCTGCAATTTCAAGAAGACACTTCCCCATCTATCAACTGATACGTTTACAATTGGAGCCATAGAAATAATTAAATAATGACGGTCAATAAACTTATTCCTATCTACAACAAAGCATAGGAATTTTATGAAGGTTTTCTGGCAAGGTTTTGGCATATTCACTAACACCAATGCAACAACGGTTTTGAACAACAACAAGCAACCTGCAGCAATAGATGGAAAGGTGTGTTTCCGCACATGCACTACATACAGAATAAACCGTGATTCAACTACATAATGGAAATCAATGAAATTTCAAAAACAAATAAATTACTAGAGCCGGTCTACATGTTTTGCAGTTTTTCAGGAAGTGACTGTATGTTTTATTTCATCCATATTAAAAGCTAAACACTGTAGCGCAAGTTTACCAGAGAACAAACAGACACCACACACGACACCTCTGGTAAAATTAGTTTGCAGGCATTTTATTATGGGAGGAGGCGGATTTCATTATATTTCCAGTCATATTTCAGTATGACTTCTACTGACATAGAAAATACATAATCCCATTTGAAACACTGTTACTGAAACATTCTCAGTAGATAAAATGAATGTTACCTTTGCAAGTCGTGTTCTCCCTTTGTTTTCTCTACTTTCGTCAGCATCCCGTCTACTCTGAATGTTTTCCTGTAATAAAAGTTGTTGTTTTTTTTGAAATTTCACTGATCTCCATTATGGGTTGTTAAGTTTTGCTTCATAAAGATTTGTTCCAATAGCTTTTTTTTGAAGACCTAGAAGGGAGTCGGGTGCACCAAGTTGTGAAATACTTCACAACATGACATAGAAAGCTAGTGTTTAGCCGCATGATGTTAATCTCTAAATATTTTGTCTTTCAATCATGGCTATTTTCAAAATGTTTCAATATTTACTCTTAGCTAAAGAACACTTACAGAATTAAAATGTACTATCACTTAAGAATCACCACAGGCATAAATAGACAAAGGTACCGTATCAGAAAATGAATTCTAGAGTTACAGAACTAGAATTCAGAAATGCTGTTTTTGCTTTGTGGGAGCTAAGCTGAACACTAGTGACATTCCTTGTACTAAAAACATTCGTCTGGCAGTGTGCCAGTGTCTTCATAAGACAGCCCTTTACTGAATATTGGGGTATAGTACAAGGAGGGCTTAGGCGAGGCATCAGCTAGTAGTTGCTAGATGCATTTCTCCAAGAAGATAACTGAAAAAGGTTACACAATCGTTTAGATCAGCCTGTCAAACTGAAAATAATTCACAATTGAGAAAAGCTGGTTTCATATCAAATAGATCTTGAAATCCTATACTTGACTGCACTCGTCAAGCTTTAATACTTTTATTTCTCAAGTTGTAAAAGACTGAGAAATAAGTATATATAATTGGAAGGTACTTCCCTTTGCGATTCTAAGGACAAAAAATATAAATATGAGAGAATGTTAATATAGCATCCCTGTTAGGCTACAGTTAACCTACTTTTTAAAACAATGATGGGAAATTTTCAAATAAGGTGTAAGTAAGGCAAAAGACAAAAGTTAAAAAAAGGAATAGTGCAAGTTCCTTAAAGGCTTAAGCAATGCTATTTTCATTGCTTTGTAAATAATTTACTCAAACAGAAACATGAATATTTATACAAGACAATCCATGCCAAACTCACTCAGCCGCCTTATATTCAGAAAGCTAGTAACAATGGTCATAGCATTTTATACTTGCTTTTACTACTCTGAAGAATAAAAAGCGAACATTTTGACGTCTCTGCAGCTTAGGCTTAAAATACAGTATATAGTTTAGTCTCTGCCCATGATTGATTGCACAACTGCTACCTGAGGTTTTTAGTTGTTCTTAGCACTTGTAGGCTTATGTGTGGAACCGTTGTTAAATATTCGGGAAACACTTTTTGACTGTTTATATTGGGAGTATGTTTCTGAAGCTGGACGGATGGGGCAATGTTACTGGATATGTGTAGGACAGGAAGGTGTATAGGATAGGGAAGAACACGCTAGGTAATGGGAAGCTGAGATATCACACAAGTGTCGCTCCTGATCCCTCCTCCAGTTCTGGGAACTGAGGTAGCCTTGCTAGCAATCCACCAAGTCTTCGAATGTTGTGGGTGAATACAGGGTCAGTTAACAAAGAAACGATGTTCATCCACAATTTGATTCTGGGTGAGAAAATAGACATGTTGCTTACTAAGAGCATCTGTTTGGGGGAAGGAAGCGTAAATCTCCCATCTCTGCCTACCAGGCTGATTGATGCAACAATCTCCTGAATGAGATGAGCATGCGTGTGACCCTAGGATTCAATACCCTTTTTCAATGAGCCTTGTCCAACACTCTGCTAGCTTCCAGTGTGTGTCTTTACAACTGGGTTTATAAAGACAAGATACTATTTATTTATTTGTAGCATTTGTACCCTGCTCTTCAGCCAAACCACCTCATGAGAAGAGAAGACTCCCTGGAAAAGACCCTGGTGTTGGGAAAGATGGAGGGCACAAGGAGAAGGGGACGACAGAGGATGAGATGGTTGGACAGTGTTCTCAAAGCGACTAGCATGAGTTTGGCCAAACTGCGGAAGGCAGCAGAGGACAGGGGTGCCTGCCGTGCTCTGGTCCATGGGGTCACGGAGAGTCGGACACAACTGAACGACTGAACAACAACAACTTCAGCCAAAAAGGCTTTCAGAGCTGCTTACATAAGCAAAACAAGACAGTCCCTACCGGGCCTACCCGCAGGCTTACAATCTATACACACACACACACACACACACACACACGTGCGTAAATGGACAGGGAGGGAAGATGGGGGAAATGACATCAAGGGTTATCAAGTCCAAACCCCTGCTATGCAGGAATCTCAGCTAAAGCATCCTTGACAGGTGGCCATCCAACCTGTGCTTTAGAACATCAAAGGAAGAAGCACCTGCCACCTTCCAAGGGGGTGAGTTCCGCTGACAGCTCTTACTGTCGGAAAGCTCTTCCTGGTGTTTACTCGTAATTTCCTTTCTTGTAACTTGAATCCATTGGTTCAGGTCCCAAGCCTGCTCCGCCTTCCATGTGACAGCCCTTTTGATATCTCCTCTGTCTCCTCTTTTTCAGGCGAAACATATCCAACTCCCTCAACCATTTCTCATAAGGCCTGGTTTCCAGACGCTTGATCATCTTGACTGCCCTCCTCTGCATGCATTCCAGCTTGTCAATATCCTTCTTAAATTGTGGCATCCAGAACTGGACACAGTGTGGCTGACCAAGGCAGAATTCTGGACGCTATATTTCTGTTGATGCAACCTAAAATAGCACAGGCGTGGTTTTTTTGCTGTTGCATCACACTGTTGACTCTTGTGGTCTATTATAATCCCAATATCCTTTTCATATATACTACTAGCAATCCAGCTGTCCTCCATTTTATATTTGGGCAGCTGGTTCTTCCTGCCTAAGTGCAGAACCTTGCATTTCTCTCTACTGAAATTAATTTGGTTAATTTTGGCCCAGTTCTCCAATCTGTTAAGGTCTTTTTGAACCCCAATTCTGTCTTCAGTGGCATTAGCTACTCCTTCGAGTTTGCTCTCATCTGCACATTTGATTAACATCCCCTCAATTCCATCATCCAAGTCATTTATAAAATGTTGACCAACAAAGGGTCCAGGACAGAACCCTGTGGCACCCTACTTGTCACTTTTTCCCAGGATGACAAGGAACCATTCATGAGCACTCTTTGGGTTTGGTCAGTCAACCAGTTACAAATTCACGTAAAAGTTACTTTGTCCAGTCTACATTTTACCAGCTTCTGCACAGGAATATTATGGAGGACTCTGTCAAAAGCCTTACTGAAATCAAGGTACGCTACGTCCACAGCACTCCCCTAATCCACTAAGCTGGTAACTATAAGAGAAGAAATGAGATTCATCCAGCATGACTTGTTTTTGAGAAACCCATGATGAGTTTCAGCAATCACAACATGCTCTCCCAAGTGCTCACAGACTGACTGTTTAATTATCTGTTCTAGGACCTTTCCAGGCATTGATGTCAAGCTCACCAGTCGGTAGTTACCTGGGAATTCTCCCCCCCCCCCTTTAAGATGGGGACAATATTTGCCCACCTCCAATCCACAGGGACTTCACCTATTCTCCAAGAATTCTCAAAGATTATAGACACAGGTTCTGAGATTACATCCAAAAGCTCCTACAGTAAGATCACTGTTCTTTCCCTCTCCTACAATGTTTACACAATCTGCCTTCCATGCTCAAAATCTTAGATATCATCACAAGTATACACATCATTTATTTTGAGCAGGTTGTACCCCTCAATTTCTACATTCCAGCCATGAGTCTCATCCCATCAAGTTTCAGCAATGCTTATTAGATCATATTTGTCATCCTGTAAGAGCTCAAATTCTTCTTGCTTGCTTCCTGTACTTTGTGCATTCATGTAGAGACAACTAAAACCACCAGTCATTCCTCCACACATTGCTGCCCCGTCCTCTGCCACCTGTCGTCACCACACATCTTTTCCTTCGCTGGGGAGTGGCAGAAATCGTTCTGTACACTGTACCTTCCACTACTACCTCAATGTATTCCGAGGTCTGCAGTTGCTGTTCTTGCTCCTCAGGCTGAGAATCAGCATCTGAGGTGAGGACATGAAATTGATTTTGTAGCTCCAGAGACACAGCATGGCTCCTGACAGCCCTGGATTTCTGCCTAAAGTTGCTGTAGCTTCTCTTCCAGCAAGGCAACTAGCTTGTACTCACTACAGGTGCAGCTCTGCATTCTCAGGCAGGAAGACCAACAGGGCACTGGTGTTGCAGGTCACTGAAGCAGCTCCCTCACTGTCAATGTCTCTTGGTCCTACATGCACCATGAGACAGCACTCCAGGCTTCCCCCTCAAACTTCTCCCATAAACACCTGTTTACAAGTCCCTCCAATGCTCCAACAACATTCCTTCCTCCCTAGGAACTCTCTTGACTTTGTGGAATTTAAATATCATTCCCTGCGAGGTCATTTGTTCGTGTCCCCTAAAGCACCTTTGTCTTGGTGGGATCCAGCTTAAAGCACAGAACTCTCTTGACTTTGTGGAATTTAAGTCTCATTCCCTGTGAGGTCATTTGTTCGTGGCAAAGGGAAATGTGATGTTTTGTTAATAGGAGGGTGTGTGGGGTGAGTGGGTGGGTGTCTACAACTCTGCTAAGTAACCCTTTTCTCGCTAGAATCTATATGGGATCTCCTGCTTTGTACTGCCCTTTGCAAACATAAGAGCCCTGATGGATCAGACGAAAGGCCTATTGTCCAGGATCATGTTTCCCACAATGTCCAACCAGATGCCTGTGGGAAGTCCTGCAGTTTGCTCTAAAGCACCTTTTCAGACCTCCCCTGGCCTTATACTTTTCATTTTGCACAATCTGAGAACGTGGACAAGATTCTTGAAACTGAAAACCCAGCATGATCTTTGTTCATCATGGCTTGCAAATTCAGCCAGAACAGGGTTTGGGTTGCAGAGGACGTTTGACAGCACTTAAGTAATTGTGAAGACACTCTTGAAGATATCCTTGCACTTCTCTCCAATATGAATGAGTTTTGCCCCATTTCTAATATGCATTTTTTATTAAGATACCTGACCATGTTGTGGTGAACTAGCTCCAACCTTTGATTTTTGGAGTCCTAAACAGTGAGGCGAATGAATCTGTTCAGGAAGTCTGTTGTGGATCTCCTCTAGATTCCATAATGGGAGGCCCTTTTCTGTGTTTCCCCTGCAACTTAAGAACGGTGAGCGAGCACAAGAATGGGCCTTCTCACCTGTGCCATCCATATTGTGAAATAGCTATTTTACAGAGGTATGGTTTGGCCCCCATAATACATCCTGTCCTTTGGTGGGCGGTAAAGACAATTTTATTTCAGCAAGCATTCTCCTAATTTGGTCTCTGTTTAAACTGATGGCTTTTACAATTAAATTCTTTGCACTTTATTATTTGTAGCTGTGAGCTGCCTTGAGAGTACACTTCAGGAAAAAAGACAGAATAAAAATATATTCAACAATATTGTTGTTTTTGCTTCTTGCAGAATACAGCTGACATGACCATCATTCACCTACAATTCAGATCACCTTATTTTGCAATTGTGCTTTCACATTAGTATTCTTATATTGCACAGTTACTAGCCCTTAACACATTTTAATAGTCATTTATGTCACACTGTCATTTATACCACATTGCTGGAAATAACCAACGGATCTCATTTACAAAAGCTTCACTGCCTGGCCTCTTGGCTGCAGTTCTTTCTTACCAAATGTTTACCAGTCAACTACCAGTAACTATATGCAAACGTGAATTAAAGATTAAAGCTAAGAATCTAGGCCTTTTCAGAGTGAAACGTGGCATTTACCAATGCTGTCTACCAATTAGCAGCAGTAGAGAGAAACATACACAATGGCAGCTTTTGCATATCACAGTAAGCTATGCCTTACTATGTACAATAGAACAGCAGCTATTTTGCTCCTTCCCTCTTTGGCTAGGAGAAAACAAATCCATGACCCCCAGTTTAGTGTTACAGCCCAATTAGGAACCAGTTTATTTTGCTCAAGCTATAACTGCTATGCCAAGAAGAAACACTGGCTTATCAGTATGGTTTGCTTTAAAGAGCAAAGCAAACCAAAGCAGGATCACTTGTTTGGACTGCTAAGCCAGGGGTCGCAATTTGCTTCCTCCCAACGTTACTGAGGAGTGAAGTAAGCACAATTCATTTGAACATGGCAATCCCTGGTTTATGGTTTACCATGATGTGCAAACACAGCCAATTTCATCTTTCTTCATCACACTGCAGAAATATATGCTAAGTATAGGTGCTGCAGTAAAAAAATATTCCTTTGCTATCTGCAACAGCAGAAAAAGCAGTCTCCCATACTGTTGCTAAATATAAGACATTTCTGGAAAGAAAACAGATTTAGTTTGAGAAATTCCATGAGTCCTTAAGTAGCCATGCTCTTTCAATACCGCAACTACATTGAAACAAAGACATAAATAATAATACACCTATATGTAGCTGGTGCTCCATTATCATCCAGTAGCAGCACTGGCCATTACAAGTTATTTGACAAAAGTCCCAGAATCAGAACATGATCAAGGTTTCATCCCTCTGTTTGCACTAACACCCTACAGCACACAAACCTAACTCCTGAATCTCCAAGAATAGATTATCCTAGATGTCCACTGATCTATACACCACTATAGTCTTGTGACTAATTAGACCTATTTTTACATTATTTAAATCTGTTGCTTCTTGCTTTATTTTAAATGGCTTTGGATAACAATTCGTGTTAATGGGCAACAGCAATGCTATATGTCTAAGAATTAACTCCCATTGTAGTTCCCTTTTCCGTGGCAAGCATACCCCATTCCTTCGGTGTACATTTTATCGCTTTGTTTTTTTCCATCCTCTGACGTATCTTATGCGTATCTTGTTGACTCAAACAATGTTTTGCACCACTAATTCCATTCAAGTGGAGTTACAAATTTAATCTTTATAGGTTATCTGAGATAAAAACATTACATTGCAAGCACTCAAAGCTAAAGGCTGTTTTAATTATTTTGAAGTGTATTAGTATTTCAAGGCTCCTGATTGCTAAACCCACTGCAGAAGCTCAAAAATGAACAGTTGGTTTGGATTACCAAACACTCCCAATTACTTATGAAGTGTATACATTTTTTCTGCAATGTGATCTCATATTTGACAGCAAACAGTTGATATTTTTCATTGCTATGCATCAGCAAAGTGAATCTCTGAACTACCACTTGCAAGCTCACATTGCAAACCAAATACAAAGGCTTCATTACATATGTGCATGTTATGTGGTCATTTCCAAGTGAAGTTTACAAAAAGAATTTAGGTCCCAATTTTGGAGAAAGTTATCATTCATACTATACATAGGCAGTACCCTACTATTATCATCATCTCAGTTGCTAAAGAGGGGAGGATGTTAACATATTAAATAACAAGCATTTTTAATATGTGATGTTACCTTTTGATATTTGTTCGAGAGTTTCTGTGGGACATATACGTGAGAGTTCTGTGCAAGAATATTGGCTGCAACAGAAAATGAAAAAGTCAATTCAACATTGCCATGAGTGGATCAAAAAATTAAAATAAAGGATTAACAGTTACTCACAGCTATGAGATTGCGGGTGCGTAGAAATCTATATATTTGTGTTGGTTCTGTGAGAGAAAATAGAGCAGTCTTTTACAAAGCAGATAATTTGAGACTTTACTAGCTTTTCCCTGCAACACATTAAATTTTTGAATATACAACATTATCCATTCATACCAAACATGTTTAGTACATAAATACCTAAGACTGTAATGAAGCTAGTGGGCTCTTTCAAGCAGTAACCTAATCACTATCAGCTACAACCAAGTGACCACTACTCATCTACTACTGGGAAATATAGCAGTATATATTTGAAAATAAACACCCTCAACATACAGCAGTAGATCCAATAAGATAGATTAAAAATACTTTTGTGGAATGGAGTATTTCCAGAAGCTAATTTTGTGTCCCTGACACTTGAATAACCAACCGCAGCATTACACCCTTGGATATAATACATTCTATCTTGCTAGCAAAGTCTTGACTACAGTACTTGGCTTCTATGAAACACAAAGTTCACAAAGGAGGAATAATATTTAGATGCTTAACCAGAGTTACCGGTATTCCTGTTAGTGTACAACCCTTCAATATTTCTACAACATCTTTGAAAATATATAAATTAAGTGGAAGAAAACATCTCAAATACTTGCTGCTGTCTTGTTAGATCAAAGTTGTAGGGACTGAACCTTTTCACTTTAAAAACTAGTTGTTGCAATGTTTAAAAAGGGGTGGCAGTTAAAACCTTTTTCTATAAATAAGGCAATTTTACAAGGTTACCAAATAATTGGCCACATTCTTCAGAATAATTCCTGATCACAAGTTTCCTTCTGGAGTTCTCCACTCCTCCTTCACCAGCGTTTTCCATACCTTCAGCCTTCACCACACAACTCAAAATGACAAGTCTGCAATTTTTGCCCCAAGTAGAATAAGCAACCTTTTTAAGGTCCAAAACCCGAGGCCAATTCTCTAACCCTCCATACCTCCCCTTGACTTTCCTTACAGTTCATAAAACCTCCATTTCGAAAATGATCTTTTGTGGGGCGAGGAGTCCTTCAATCGCTTAGGAAGACCAGCTTCCCAATGAGCTCTCAAGGGATGGGGGGAGAGAAAATGAAGACACTCGAAACAACATAGTATCAACTTACAACGCCCCCCCCCCCCCGCGGCTCTCCCGAGCCCCAAAAGGTAATCCTACCGAGAGGCGCAATCTGACTACTGTACTGTACTCCTTAAAATCCTTCCGAGGTGGAGCGTGTGTGGCACGGCCTCATTAATGTAACAATTAGGCAGGGCGCGGGTTTCCCCCCACGGGCAGCCCTAGGGGCTGACATCCCTGGCAGAGGAGCAACAGCATTGCTTGCAGAGCGCACACACACCCCACCGAAAGAAGGGGGGAACCACCTCCCGCCGAAGGACCCGCGCGCGCCAGGGGGGGAAGGAAGGCAGCCCCGCCGCCCCACAATGAGCGGCCGATGCTTCTCCCTCTCCTCCGCCCATCACGCCTCGACTCGGGCGGACGGGCGGCAACAGCGGGAGGGGGCGCGGTAGGGGAGGGGAACGGTTGTTATTTTCGGGCCCCCCCCTCCCCCCACCGCGAAGCTCACTCTCGAAGGCCTGCAGAAAGAGCTCGTGGTCGGCCTGGATCTGCTCCATCTTCGGCTTCTTCACCGGCGGGAGGGCCGCTGCCGAGGCGGCCGCTGCCGACGACGCCGAGGAACCGCCGCCGCCTCCGCCGCCGCCCCCCGAGTAGCCGCTACCGAGGCCTCCCACGGCGCCGCCGGACTTGCCGCCCGGCGCGGCGGCCGAGGTCGAGCCGCCGCCGCCGAACCCGCCTCCGCCGCCCGTGGCGGTGGCCGCGACGGCGCCTCCCCCTCCGCTAGGAGCAGCCGAGCTGGGCCCCGCGCCGCCACCACCTCCGCCGCCGTGCTTCTGGGGAGCCATGGTAGTGGGAGGGGGAGAGAGGGCCCCTTCCGACGGGGCCGGGTCGCGTGGCGGGAGACGCGGGGAGCGGCGGCCCGCGAGGGCCAGAAGGCGCGGCGAGGCGAGGAGGAAGTGGGTAGCGCTTCAGCTCCGCCAATTCGCCCCGCCGCTCGGTTCTCCTCAAGCGCCCTCTCTGCTCCAGCCAAACCCGACGGCGCCGCCGCCAGCCGCTCCCGCCCCCTCCGCCGAGCGCCCATTGGCCCGCGCCGTGGCGCCGCGCCGCTCCATTGGTCGGCGGAGAGCCCGCCCAGAAGTGACGGCAGAATGATTCCGCGAGAGTTTGGTTGGATCGCGCGCTTCGCCGCTGGGAGCTTACCTCCCCCCCTCCCCCTCCTTCTTCCTTTGAACTGAATTCGCGGGAAAGCGGAGCTGCTCCTTCCTCCCTCCTCCCCCTCCCCCCCACCCGCACGCTTTCGCCGCTGCGGTGCATGACGGGAGAGGACGTGGGCTTTACGGAACTTCTTTTAACCGACGGCTCACGTCGAGTTGCGAGGGGGCACCGAGGCGCGCGCCCGCGTTCCGTGGAACGCGCCCCCATTGGAGCCGGAATCCGAGCGCGCGGAAACAGGAGTGGGATGGGGGGGGGGCGGCGCAATCGCGCGATAGTGAGGCTGTGTCCACACGTGCCGCGCAGAGTAAGGTGTCGGCTGCCATCTTTGTTCTCCTCCTGCAGCACCAGGTGCTCTCTGGGTGTATTGGTCTTCAACTCCCATTAACCCAGTGGGGGGAAACTGCCTCCCCGCTAAATAAAATAAATAAATGACATAGTGCATCGCAGATAACTACCCCCCCCCAAAAAAAAATCCTGGCTACGCCCATGTCCCCAACCAAGCATATGGGGAGACTGTCATGGCACTCCCTTTTTTACCTCTTTGCCTGGGGTGGGGAGCCTACGTTCAAATGGCAGGAACTACAGTACTGTATGTGTTTTTGTTAAGGGAAAGGGTGAAAGAGCCTCATCTCGAACTGATCTGCTAGGCTGACTCCTAGTGTCTGCCTAACCCAAGATGGCAGCTACTTCTGATATAATGCGCTAGGTGTTGTTGAGTGAGAGCCTGCGTGGGTTTAAGGATGTGAGTGAAAGGTGTTCAGTTGTTCACAAGCCACAGAGGGGGGGCCCTTCTTGAGTGAGAGGAAGTGGAGGTGATTTGGGTGCACTAGCTAACAGAGGAGGTGAGAACTGTTGCTAAGGCCAAGAGGGGGGACCTCTTCAGTAAATCACAATCTGCAGAACCCATTCTTTTTTAAAGAGAGCTGCTAGCATTTGTAGAACCTAAAAAAAATGTACCGATTCTAATCATTCTTTTCTTTAGAAATTGGGCTGCTTCCCTTTTTGGTGTTTTACTTTGCCCCCCCCCCCCAGATTCCTGCAGACACCTGTGGTTAAATACAGTATTTTCTTTACCTAGGTATTTTGTTAAATTGCAAACTCTTAACTCTTGTTTTGCTTTACGATGGAGCTGTTAATTTGGTTGTTATTTCCTGGACTTGTTTTTATAGGTTTTGCTGTTTTTGTATATTCCTTTTTCTGTATCATGTTACTGTTATTTTGTTTCACTGTTCCCCACTTGGGGATGGAAATGTTCAGTGAAGAGGATATACAAATAATATCCATAAGGGCACAAAGTGTTTCTCTTTTAAACATCTTTGAAAGGTAACCCAGACAGCAGTTTAAAGAATAAAATTCCAGAATTACTACTGTGTGATTACCCTTGTAGCTTTTCTCCTGTTGATATGGCACCTTTCCTCAACAAACTGCAGTTGAAGCAGCTAACAGACATCCATTCTTCAGAATTCAAAACATGGTGGGAAGAGAAACTAGTTTTGTAAAGTTTAATAAAATCAAATAATACAATATCAATAATTCAACAAACAATTCATTACTGCTGATATACAATCCAGGCTTTATATGTAAGCACAAATAAAAATAAAAATTAATGGGCTATCAATAAACACAGATCAGAGTGGAAGAGGACTTTTCTGAGCATGCTTGATGGTTCAAGGTTGGCTCCCTCAACTCTCCGCGAGAGAAGGGTGAAAGCAGCTAGAAGGAAGTCTTGAGGGCAATGATGGTGTATTTTATTTCCCAGCTTCCCCAAAGCAACAGCATTTATAAAATATATAATAAACAATGTGGTGGTTCTGGTAATCTCTTGGAAGTTTGTTTTTTAAAGTAGTATCAAGTGCTGTGGAGCAGCAACCTATTTTGCCTTGCAAGACCTTGACATATTGTGTCCCCCGCCCAAATTTAGTACTTAAAGGTTCTAGGTACAGTAGTTTCTAGGATGAAACCCCACTTCTTGGGAATCTCCTGAGAATAAACCAGTCTCTTCTATCCTGGTGTTCTCCAGATGTTTTGGAAGAAACATCTGTTTTGCTCCAAACATGCACACCACTTTCCATCATGAGTCATTTTCAAATTCTACCTCTAAACTCATTAAAAACTGGGTTTTTCTCCAGACCCAATTCCTGAGTCCAAATAATTGTTATCTATCTTCTCCTTTGAAAAGGCAGAACTATAGAATATCTTCTCTGGTGATCACTCGTAGCTGAGTAAGATTGTCTTCCATGAACACTGCCTTAACAGTGAGTCTGTAAGTGACTGTGGAGGCCAATTCGTGATCCACACGTCCTTCCACAGTGGGACATAGGTTTCTGGGCAGGAGTTGATCATGGTGAGGGTTTGCCAAATGTGCCTTTCTCATGGCAAGTTTCTCCCTTTTGCCCCAAGTTTGAGTGTATTCAAAATCCATGACAACTTTGGTAAAGGCTGTTCTCCAGTTGCAGCACTCGCAGGCCAGTGTTTCCCAGCTGTCGGTGATTATACTATATTTTTTAGATTTACCTTAAGAGAGTCCTTAAACCTCTTTTGTTGATTACACTTTCCATTACCTGCTACTGAATCATGATTCTGAATCTAAACTTTTTATGAGTCATAATTGCCTACTATTCATATTCAGAAAAAAATTAACTGCTTTTAGTTAGCTCTGAATTTGAACATCTGTAGGCAGCACATTTTCCGTAAGTGATAGGGTTGGCATGACCCTTAAATATTACTGAAATACAGCTCACATTGTTAACCATAGGTACCGTAGCTTATCTACTGGCTGCAGGAGCTACAATGAAATCTGCTGAGGTTTTATATTAAGTTTGAGCCCATTAATATTAGCTATAGGAACATCTGAATACCAGCAGGTGAAACTCCAGAGGTGCTTGACCAGACATTACCTGTGGAATAGTGATGCTTTTAAAGAGGGATAGAAGCCTTTCATTTTGGGGGGGAGGGGGGGAGGCGTACAGGGTGGTAACAGAGCTCTTTCCAAGTGCTTATTTCAGAATACTGGGTCACTATTTTCTCAGTGGAGGGAATTGCTCAGATTTTGTTTCCTTGAACAATTTAAAATGTGATACATGCCTTTCCATAAATTACATTTAGATTAGTTAAGTGGGTTATCCTTACACTGATAAACCCCGATCATATTATTTTTTTGGTCAATATCCCATGTTTTGATGGGAGCTAGCAGCATTAGTTTGGATGACTTTTACCATGAGAAGGGAGAGTAATGTATGGTACTTGATATATGTGCTCAAGGGAAAATTGCTCTTAAGCAAATAAAAGATTAAAAGATTGCAGCAGCAACAGAGCATGAGGGACAGTAATGGGCCTCCCTCTGATTACCCTGTTGTAGCATTTCTGAGACAGTCTCTCCCCTACTCTGAAAAATGTGTAATAGATCCTTTTTGCCTAATTTTCCGTGATCCGTTCAGATGATAAGCCTACAAAAAGGGCACATGGGAAGCATTTAAAGTGGATTTTCCATGGGGGAAAGAACAAAGGACATGTCAGGTTGCATTTTGATTTGCATTCCAAATCTACTGTGCAGTGTTCTCCAGGGTCTGGTCTTTGCTTGCCTGCCATGTGCTGCATTTGTTACTTTGGTTTGAATACTTCTGACAGTCCATAATATTAATTGTTCTAAGGATCACTTTGTTAGACTGTGAATTAGGAATGAGGTCTATTTTGGTGATTTCCCCACCCCAGAAAAAGAATATTATTTTCAGTTATTGGTTATACTTAGACTGGTTATTTAACATCACACTCCAGCATTTTAAATATATTTGTTGTTGTTGTTTCCTCAACATTTGTGTTTTTAGCAAAGAGACTTCAGGCACTCCCGAAATATAAAAGCTTTGGAATTCCATTGTCCTGCTGTACTGCTTTCTTTTTTGTTCTGCTTTGAGCCTAACAGCTATAGGTCATGCAGAGTGGTTTCAGCTTTGTCTGTGGGCTCATATCATTGCAATATTGTAAGGCTGCATACACCCTACCTGTTTGTAGCGCAAAAATAAAGTTTTTCTAAATCTGTAATCATTTGTGCTCAACCTCAATGTAATCCAGATTGATTCTAGATCCTGCCACCCACAAGGGTGGGCGTGGTTACTTGAAACATGTTTGAAAACTCCCCTTGATTAGGTTATCCGTGTCTTTTACTCTCTGCACATGCCCCAAATGAATTGAGAAGGAAGTGGTTATTGCAATATTGGCATGTGCCCACTCACAACATCAGTGGGCAGGTATACACCACCCCCATTGATAGGACTGCCTACATCTGTTTTCAAATAGACATGTAACAATCAATCCTCAACAAGCTTTTATTTCCAGAATAAAACCAGTTTCTCAATAAGAGCTTTTAAAGGGCAAAAATCAATGCAATAGATCTAGAGTGTGTGAACTACATAAGAAAAAAACAAATACTTGATCCTCCTTGATTCTAAAATAAAATGTTGTGTGTACACTGACTCTGACAATGGCCAATTAGCCAGCATTGCTTTATATTGTTGCTCTTATGTGGACAGCATCTGAATAACTTTTCAAAATCTGGTGAGTAGATTATTATTTTGGCCTAAGGATGACTAGTGAAGTAGCAACAAATAGGAAGAACCTACTGTTTCTCTCCTTCTGTTCCTTTTTTTCAGAAGGCAGTGTTAGAAACTTAGATATACAGTCGTACCTTAGAAGTTGAACGGAATCCGTTCCGGAATTCCGCTCAACTTCCAAAACATTCAGAAACCAAAGTGCGGCTTCTGATTGGCTGCAGGAAGTTCCTGCAGCCAATCAGAAGCCACAGAAGCCCCATCAGACATTTGAGTTCCGAAGAACATTCACAAACTGGAATGCTCCTGGGTTTGTGGCATTCAGGAGCCAAAACATCCAAGTACCAAGGCGTTCAGGATCCAAGGTACGACTAAACTAATCACCAAATGGTACCTTAAACCTAGTTTATGGTCACCACAATAGAATGTCTAAGCACCTTTTTGCGGTAGGATGTTGTTGTTTCTATACCACTTTAACACATTAAAACATCAGATAAAACAATCCAGAAACAAACAAATTCAAGATTCTCTAAGTGACACATTGCTTTCCCCATATTTATTTACCTACTTTATTTATATAGCTGTTCCATAGCAGAAGTGCTCTAGGAAGCCAATGTGGTATAGTGGTTAAGAGTGGCAGACTAGGACAAAGGAGATCAGGGTTCGAATCCTCAGTTGGGAGACTCACTGGGTGATCTTGGGCCTGTCAGAGCCTCTTAACCTACCTCACAGGGTCGTCATAGGGATTAACTGAGGAGGCAGGTGAACCATGTACCCCTTGGAGGAAAAAGGTGGGATATAAATGCAATAAATGAGCTCTTCTGCTTACCTGCTTAAGAAAGCTGGAGGGGCCAGCCAGATAGAGATGTCAGTCACCAACTTAGCATCCAGAGATATCCACACGGTTGCGGTTGGACTCATGCCTGTTGCAAAACATGCCTGGCATTTGGGGGGTTTCTAACACTGCCTGTAAGAAAATGAATCACACAGTCTGTCTCCAGCTTTATATCATGCCAACCAGGGTTAGAACACAAAAGTGTTGGGGTGTGTTTTTTTTTTAGCATACTGATGCAGCAAAGATGCTGAAGTAATTCCATCCCCAAGTCAGTAGACCAGCCTCATAATTTATTCTTCCTATGGTGAATGCAATGTTCTTACAATCACCACCTTGCTCACTACTATCAATGTTTGTACTTACTACTTTGCCAAGTTGCAACACTGAGCACCTGTAATAAAAAAAAATGGATGCTGTTAGGGCTCACGTTGCTTTTTATGGTATTCTTGCTGGTTCTGTCATCGCCGTTTCTTCACTGACTGGGTTATAAAATTCCAGAGAGCATAATTATTTTTCCAGGTAAAGGGGCAGAACACAGTGGTTGCTAAGCAGAGCCTTGATTTGTTCTCCACTGCTTCCTGTTCACAGCTCAATTCTGGTATGATCACGCATAAGGAAGTCCTAATGTGTTGAGTGATTCTTATTTCCAAGTAAAACTGCTTGGAGTTGCATCAGCGTGTGAAAACAAGTTATATTTTCTACTGATATCACCCCCTTTTTCTTATAGTAAATAACTATCTTAATGCAACTGTAATATAGTTCTGGATTTGCAGTCAAGGATGTTTCCTCTGTGTGCTTTCAGATTCCCGACTGATATTCTATAAAGTGTTTCATATAATCTACGAATTGCAGAGAAAAGCATTTGAGGCAGCTGCACATGGTGACAGTGCAATCCACTTTTCTGCAATTCCTTTGAGCATTAGAGTAGCAAATATAAATATATACTTCAGATGTATGAATTCCAGATGTACAAGGAATATGATGATCACCGTTGCACCAGAAGATGGGCATCTTTATGGGTGTGAGCGATAAAACAACTGGATCTACAGCTATTGGAGAATGTTGTTGTTGTTTAGTCGTTTAGTCATGTCTGACTCTTTGTGACCCCATGGACCAGAGCACACCAGGCACTCCTGTCTTCCACTGCCTCCCGCAGTTTGGTCAAACTCATGTTGATAGCTTTGAGAACACTATCCAACCATCTTGTACTCTGTCGTCCCCTGCTCCTTGTGCCCTCCATCTTTCCCAACATCAGGGTCTTTTCCAGGGAGTATTCTCTTCTCATGTGGTGGCCAAAGTATTGGAGCCTCTGTTTCAGGATCTGTCCTTCAGGGCTGATTTCCTTCAGAATGGATAGGTTTTATCTTCTTGCAGTCCATGGGACTCTCAAGAGTCTCCTCCAGCACTATAATTCAAAAGCATCAATACTTCGGCGATCAGCCTTCTTTATGGTCCAACTTTCACTTCCATACATCACTACTGGGAAAACCATAGCTTTAACTATACGGACCTTTGTCAGCAAGGTGATTTCTCTGCTTTTTAATATGCTGCCTAGGTTTGTCATTGCTTTTCTCCCAAGACCCTACTATAAAGAATACTCGATGAGGTGTTGTAGTCACAGAAAGGTGACACTAATGTTGTATAATGTAGTAAGAGGAGAAGAGTCCTCCTCTTTTGATTCCTCCTGAATATTCTTTTGATATATTCATAAGAAAATACTGTTAAAGCTGGTAGTGGTCATGGTCATGTGGCCAGCATGACTAACCCACTTCTGGCGCAATGGGACACCGTGACGGAAGTCAGAACACACGGAAATGCCGTTTACCTTCCCGCCGCAGCAGTACCTATTTATCTACTTGCATTGGCATGCTTTCAAACTGCTAGGTTGGCAGAAGCTAGGAGAGAAAAACAGGAGCTCACCCCCATGGTACAGATTCAAATCGCTGATCTTCTGATTGGTGAGCTCAAGAGATGCAGTGGTTTAGACCACAACCCCATCTGAGCCACAGTAAAATGGTACATAAGTATATATTGTTCTGTAGATCCAAAATGGTGACGCTTTCAATGCCTCCAAAGCAAACATGCGGAAGCCTGTAAGAATTGTCAGTAAAAAGCTTATCACAAAACCTGACACACACACACACACACACACACACACTGCGTTTCAATGAATGTCAGTCGTCAAGGTTCAGAGAAATGAGAACAAGCCAAGAATCAAATTTTCAGAACATTGCTAGGAAATCAAGGATGTTGCTAGGGAATCTAGAAATAATGCTTCAGGTGTGTGTTAAAAACGTTAAAATACAGACTTGTTTAATTATATTCATGAAGCCATAATATTAGCACACATATAAGTAAGGGAAGGATGATAACGACAAACAGAGGAATGTAGTCTACGAACACAACCAGAGTATACTTTATACTGACTGGTATAAATAATGTACTGTATGTGCAAAATCATTGATTTTTATATGGGTTTGGATTCTAAGACAAGTTAACGAAGTTCATGGAAGGCAAATTTATTATTTCCTTCTCCCTGTGTGGCACCATAAAAGACCCTCTGCAGGGTCAGAGGATTTCTGAGCAATGTTTGACAGAGGCATGGGAGGCTGCTGTTGGGAGAAGAGAACAGGAAACCTTTCTGTGAACTTCCCTAAGTAAATTTACTGAGGGTGAATCCCCCTACCAGCAGCCGCCTCCTGTACCCCATACAACTACATTGTTCCTATTTAGACTTTTAAGGGGGCTGCAGTGGTAGGGTGAGGCAGGACGCCTTCGTTCCACAGACTTTCATAAGTTAATTTAGGATCTAAGTGGTTATGTTCAATTGCATGTCATATACACTGAGTATAAAATCTGGATTTGTTTCACATGCACTGTAGCATATGCATTCGTCAACACCTCCACAGTTTGTAGCAGCTACAGTGTAGGCTACTGCAGCTGGCTCTTCGAGGCCAGCACTCCTCCTAGCCAGCACCCCTCCTAGCACAGCATACAAATACATCCCTTCTCAGGCAGGGCCTGCAGCAATACAAAAATGTAACTACAGTATTCTCAGCCTGACCGTAGCGCAAGGGTGAGTCACAAAATGTGAGAGTACCTTTTGAAACCTGTTTGTTAAGAAAGGTGTTCTCAAGGGCGGGGAGCTTTAAGCCTTTATCCTGTCCTGCTGCCCCATCTGTATGGGGAAGAGGGCAGTAAGTATGCTAGCTCTCTTTAAAGAGAGCTTGCATTAGCTGTTTAACCATGTACCAGGAATGGTCTTTTTCGACAGGAATACAGCTAAATATTTGGAGTTATCCTGGCCAAAGCACACTTTCTGGGTCAGGGGAGAACCTTTATTATTCCCCTTTTGCCGAGCAGTCACATCTAATCTGCAAGCCCCTTCCCTGTCATCTCCGGCTGGTTTTATTCAGGATAAATTCAAACAAACAAACAAACAAACAAATGTGTGCTTTGAAAATGACAATAAAGTTTGAGCTTGAGAAGTTGCAAAATGTTTTACACAAACATTTAGTTAAATAGTCCCTAAGGGCTTAATTGGAACCAGGGCTCAGCTGCCAAGCCCTAGTTTTGTGTCAGGCGCAATCCTGGAACATGATTTAATTATAGTACAGTACCTCAGAGCCTCACCTTGCCGACAAAAGTCCGTATAGTTAAAGCTATGGTTTTCCCAGTAGTAATGTACGGAAGTGAGAGCTGGACCATAAAGAAGGCTGATCGCCGTAGAATTGATGCTTTTGAATTATGGTGCTGGAGGAGACTCTTGAGAGTCCCGTGGACTGCAAGAAGATCAAACCTATCCATTCTCAAAGAAATCAGCCCTGAGTACTCACTAGAAGGACAGATCCTGAAGTTGAGGCTCCAGTACTTTGGCCACCTCATGAGAAGAGAAGAATCCCTAGAAAAGACCCTGATGTTGGGAAAGATGGAGGGCACAAGGAGAAGGGGACGACAGAGGATGAGATGGTTGGACAGTGTTCTTGAAGCTACTAACATGAGTTTGGCCAAACTGCGAGAGGCAGTGAAGGATAGGCGTGCCTGGCGTACTCTGGTCCATGGGGTCACGAAGAGTCGGACACGACTGAACGACTGAACAACAACAACAACAACAACAACCTCAGAGCCATGTTCAAAGTGCATTTCCCACAACGCTTGCAATCTGATCCTACTTAGACATTTGTTCAGTGGAACTTTAATTACAGCCCATCTTCAATATACTCAGAGGAAATATTTCAGGCCACCATATAGTTTCCAAGAAGGTGTAAGCTCCATCACCTCTCTTATATGTATTGGTTAGTGAACCCTTGCATTGAAAGTAGGTTCTGGAGCCCTATAAAGCTTTGGCTCATAGCTGTCAAGTTTCGGATTTGAAAATAAGGGATCAGCAGTCTCACCTATCCCGGGGACAGTCACATGTCAGTGGTGGGCGGAGCCAGAAGCAAAAGTGGGCGGAGCAGCAATGTAAACTCCAAGTGGGCTCGGGCTCGGAGCGGAGCAAAGAGGAGGGCAGCCATGTGCTCCGCGCCATGGAGCCTCATCGTCTTCTTGTCTGATCCCATCAAAACAGGACAGGAAGCAGCAGCTGCTCAAAGGCAGCCAGGCTCCGCCCACCAGCTAACCCTATTGGCCGGCTGAGGGGCTCGGCGGCAACGGATAGGGGCTGATGCAGGGGGAGGAATACACCCCCCCTGTAAGCACGGGAAACGGCTCCCACTTGCTTTGAGGGCTGAGGCTTTTCTCTCCAAGTAGGCGAGGTCTTCCCACCCAGTCCCTGGCCAGCAGGGGAGGAGCTGCTTCCATTAAAAACGGGAAATTTAAGGGAAATAAAAAATAAGGGAGAGCAGCGGGAAACTGCTTAAAATAAGGGAGAATCCCGGGGGAAACGGGATACTTGACAGCACTGCAAGTTTGGCTCAATCTGAGTATTTCAAATTCCGGATGTGTTTGGTGTGACATGTAAATTACTCCGTCTCTAGCCTTCCTACTATAGACTCAAAAAGCCTTTTAAGACATATCTAAAACAAACCTTATATTGATTTTCTACCAGAGAAACTGTAGTTTGGTGAAAGGGTGAAGTTCTCACCGAACAAGAACCGATAAGTAAAGTGATGAATCAACAAAGTTAACAGCTAAAAAAAGAGAACTTAATGACGATTGTTTTGTGGAAGAATGGAGGCCTTTTCAGACAATTTAAAGAAATATGTTAGTATGATGAATTCGCGAGCTGGACTATGAGCAACAGAAGGAATTAAGAGATTATTGTTTTATTGCCATGATATAAGAGAGAGAAGACAGAGTGCAGCAAGGAGGGAAAATGAAAAAACACCATGGAAAAATGGGAAGGGAAGTCGACAAAACAAAGGAAAAAATATATTGTGTATTGGAATGTATATGTGAAATTTGTGGGAATTTCACGGTCAAAGGGGCTTTTTTCAGGGGGAACTCGGCAGAACTCAGTTCTGGCACCTCTCAGGCAGGCACCATTGCCATTCTAAGAGAAAGAGGGAGGCATTCATGGTGAGCTCTGGCACCTCTTTTTATAGAAAAAATAGCACTGCTTAAAAGGATTGACTACTGAACAACAACAAAAAATCCTTTTAAAATGCCCTTTTAAAATGTGTTTTTTGTTGGGGGGGGGGGCTATTGTGTTGTTGTTTATTTTTTATTAGGTGTTTTGTGGTTTTATATCTTGATTTTATTTTGTGAACCGCCCTGAGACCCCTGGGTATAGGGCAGTATATAAATTCAATAAATAATAATAATAATAAGTAATAATTTTTAAATAAATACATTTCCACCTAGCTTTGACCCCTAGTGGAGAACACTACTGTCATAGATAGTACTGTGTATAAAGTAGCTTCTGCACTCTTCCACATCTTAGCAGTTCAGGTTGTCACCAGGCCCTCATCCCACCTCAGGTCTGGACCAGGCTTTCCTTTCACAGGAGCCAAAGCTGACCAAGCGGCCCAGATCTGCCCTGACCCCGTTTCCCGGCCGGAGCCAGAAATGCTGCAGTTCCCCTGGGAGCCGCAGGGAGGCAGCGAGCCCTGCGCGGAAGGGAAACGCGGCGACACCCCGGCGGAAGCGGAAGCGGAGTCTCTCTCCTGGCGCGGGCATGTGTGTCTCTCGCTGCTGCTGTGCATCTAGATAGAGACCGGCGTTCGGAGGCTGGTCGCCTTTCCATATCATGGCGGAGAGGACCGAGCAGCGCATCGAGGACCGGATCCCCGAGCTAGAGGAGCTGGGGAGGGTCGGGCTTCTCACCAGCAAAGAGATCAGGTTGGGCGAGGCGGGATCTCCGCGATCCCCCGGGATCTAGGGAGGGAACGACCCCATGGATTGGGGGTGGAAGCAGCAGGATGGTGGGGAAAGGGAGCTTCGTTTGTCTGGGTCCTACTCAGTTCCGGTTTTACGTATAAGCTAAACATTCTCTATCTTAGGGACCCAGTCTCTTGGGGCTCCCCAAAAAAATTAAAGGAAAAAAAACCTGGATGTACATTTTCAAAATATAAGATAAAAAACAAATAAAATAAAACCTACATGCAGCAACAGTGTTTTGTGTTGTGTAGGCTCCTGTGATGTAAGTATAATGGGCCCCCCAACCATTTTAAGTTAGAGCTTAATAATTATTTCTCTGTTCATGTAGTTCTTAATTGTATTTCACTATTAATATACTTCTTAATTGTATTTCAATTCAACAATTACTTGGATAAAATACATACTTTGTTATGTGCAAATGGCTTTAGATACCTATGAGGTCCATAAATTGCCATATAGCATATATTCAACACAAAAAAACCAGCGACAATTTGTTGTTGACAAAGGACAGATGGACATATAAAGCGCCACATTACCTCCAGTAGCTTAGGGCCTCATCAAACCTAAATGTGGCCCTGGTCCTACTCCTTCAAGGGTGGTAGGGAACAGGCTGTTCACCTTACTCAGCAGACCTACAAGCAGCCAAGCCAACCAGGCACCCATCTAGAACCTGCATGCCCCTCACCAGACATGCACGATAAGGAGGAAGTTGAGTTGTTAACACCTTCCCCAAAAACGTTGTGATACCTGTGTTTTCTGTGGATGATGTTGCCCTTTTGTATTTCTGCAGGGCAGTTATTAAGAAGACCTTAGCCCTTGAATATAAAATACAACGGAGAGCACTGCATAAGGAACATTTTATCAGTTACATTCAGGTAGGTTTCTTAAGATTTATTTTCAATATGCTTTCATCTCTTGATATTTATCACAGTTAACAAGCATTATATCTTGTGGTGTTCCTTAAAAATGTGAACCGAAAACATAATGCAAGAAAGCACTGCTTAGTGGTCAAATGCACAGTCTGGTATATCTCTTGATTCTAAATTTTGCTGCAGCATATTTATACATTAATTACAATACAGTTATAAGGATGTAGAGAGGGCCTTTTAAAAACACAGGGAGCTGCCTTATATCACCAGACGAGTAGATAACTTATTGACCCTCTAGATCAGGTGCCCCCAGACTTACCGGACCTTGGGCCACTTCCTCCAGCGCCAATCGCGTGGCGGGGTGGGGGAGTGCGCGCCCACACACTATTTCCGGCGCACTTTCGGGTCGGCGGAGCACCGGAAATAGCTTGTACGCATGCGCAGACGTAATTTCAGGCACATTTTCGGGTCGGTGGAACACTGGAAATAGCTTGTGCGCGCGTGCACAGGCCTCTGCAGACCCAGAAGTGCACAGGAAATGACACTTGCGCATGTGCACAAGCTATTTTCATCGCTCCGCTGACCCGAAAGTGGGCAGCTGTGCCGCGCTGGTAAGAGCGGGCGGCGGGGGTTGCCGGGAGCCGGATAAATGAGCCCCTTGGGCCGCATCCAGCCCGCGGGCCTTAGTCTGTGGACCCCTGCTCTAGATGTTGCTGGACTACAGGTCCCATAATCCCTGACAATTGGCCATGCCGGCTGAGGTTGATGGGGTTTGGACTACTAACATCTGGAGGTTCGCAGGTTCCCCGTCCCTGGTCTATGCACTGATTAGCTCTTAAGAATAGACAGAAGTCTTATGGACCCTACCTAGAGAAATGAGTGTGTGTGTGTGTGAGAGAGAGAGAGAGAGAAGAGAAAGTGGTAAATGTATGTTTTGGTTCCATCAAAATCCAAGATCGTTCATTCCACTTTTTGAGTGGGGAGAAGAGTTTTTCCATATTTAGTAGCTAGGATGAATGGGTACTGGATAATTTTTGATTTATTCACCTCATTATTACGGACCTTAATTGCAGTTGTTATTATATAAAAAAAGCAATAAATGCATGGCTTTTTCTGTGCTAGCCATTACTCATTCTTTATCATCCTTGAAGTATTGTTGACCTTTTAAATATTTTTCCCCCTTCAGTATGAAATCAATCTATTGGAATTGATTAAGAAAAGAAGAGCGGTAAGTTGACATGTAACTGAAAACTTGAAGAGGTCCTTATGGAATTTACCAAGGATTGTAAAGTTGGTCATTGTTTTCCATAGCGCACTGGCTACTCGTTCAAGAAGGATGAGATTGAGTACTCCATTCTGCAGAGAATACATGGTGTCTTCAAACGCGCCACAACAAAATGGAGTGTAAGACTGTTTTATTCTATAGAACTTGATAGTTTTGTATAACCTCTCGTGTAACATTATGCTGACCTTATTTGTGCGTAATTCTAAAGCCAAACTGCAGCTAAGTATGAATGAGCAGGTGTGCTAGCGACATAGTTAGAAAATAGCAGCTGTTTCACTCCTCTCCTGGTGTTAGTGTTATGTACAAACCTGGGCTCATGGGTTGTCTTGCTCCAAACAAACCAAGAGTGCTAAGCCAAGAACAAACCAGTTGCAATTTGTAGCTTTCTAGTTTCTAAAATGCTTGTTTTAGAATGCTGGTTCTTCCTCCTCCTGAAAGATAGGTCCATCAGTGACTGCTAGTTGAGACACTTCTTCATGCCATAGTTTCTTTTCTCAATTGCTGGCTGTAGAAGCTTTGACTTTCCCATTTCTTGCTCCTTACGCCGTTGTTATAAAAAGGATAACAATTCTGGATTAATGGTACTTGTTGTGTTCTTAGCTTATCCGTACCCTCCTCTTTGTTTAATTTCCATAGGATGATCTTCAGCTGTGGTTGTCTCATGTTGCCTTTTGCAAGAAATGGGTGAGTATCGGAGTGTAATTTCCTCCTTTCAGCTGTGAGCTGATAAGCAGTTGAACCTCCTTTCAAGGGAGACATGGAATGTGGTCTTTGCATTGTGAAAATTTGGAAGAACCTTGTTGAAATGACTGGACTTGTTGGAATGAATGGACTTGCTTTTGATATTTTTACCTGCCAGTACTATAAGAGGATTGTGAATTAGTCCCTGTCTCTTATATATGAGTATGTATGACAGAGTTTACAAGACCCAGAGTTTGTGATAAATAAATAAATGTTTAGGGAAGTTTTTAATGTTTAATGGTGTAAGGTAAAGGCACCCCTGACCATTAGGTCCAGTCGCAGACAACTCTGTGGTTGCGGCACTCATCTCGCTTTACTAGCCAAGGGAGCTGGCGTACAGCTTCCGGGTCATGTAGCACGCATGACTAAGCCGCTTCTGGCGAACCAGAGCAGCGCACGGAAACGCCGTTTACCTTCCCACTGGAGCGCTACCTATTTATCTACTTGCACTTTGACGTGCTTTCAAACTGCTAGGTGGGCAGGAGCTGGGACTGAACAACGGGAGCTCACCCCGTCGCAGGGATTCAAAGCGCCGACCTTCTGATCAGCAAGCCCTAGGCTCTGTGGCTTAACCCACAGTGCCACCCATGCTGTATTGTGTTTTTAATATTCAGTTTGGAGCTGCCTAGAGTGACTTGGGGAACCAGCCAGATGGGCGGGGTACAAATATATTATTATTATTATTATTATTAAAATACTAAATAAATATTCACAGTCTTGGTGCTGTTTGAGCTTTGTTGTTCTGCCCAACCACCCCAAGCTTTTGTTATGGGGAATGCAGATACTAAAAGCTGTAAGTTTCCTCCTGTGCAGATCCAGATATATTTCATTGTAAGATGGCAAACCAAACAGTATCAAAGTCCTCTGTAATGAAGGCGAATCTGTTTCACTTGAAAAGGTACACAATATAAGAGAGTGATATGATGCTTTCTGTTTCCTAATAGAACAGGAAAATACAGCTGAGCAAGGTGTTTTCAGCCATGTTAGCTCTTCATCCCAACAAACCAGGTACGGTACTTAAGCTTGTAAATGAAGTGAGCAGGGTAGGCAGTCTTGGAAAAGATGGATGGGATATCCTGGCAGTGGCACAATTCGCTTGCCTGATCTGGCTCATTTAAGCTGATGGAACAGGTTATGTTGGTATACTAAAGCAACCTTCCCCAATGTTGTGTCCTCCAGACGTTGGCCTCCAGCTCCCATCAGCTCCAGCCCGTGTGGCCAATGGCCAGGGATGATGGGAGTTGTAGTCTAGCAGTATTGGGGAAGGCGAGGCTAGCAGAACAAGGCATCAGAAGCATTACTTGGAATGACTTCTTGGTTGTCAGCTGGTTTTGCAGCGACTGTCTTAAATAGCACCATGCATATCTCTCTCTCTCTCTCTCTCTCTCTCTCTCTCTCTCTCTCTCTGTTGTAGCTCTCTGGATCATGGCTGCAAAATGGGAAATGGAGGACCGCCTGTCATCTGAAAGTGCCCGGCAGTTGTTCCTTCGTGCGTTGCGTTTCCATCCAGAATGTCCCAAACTGTATCAAGAGGTAATAGGTGATGTTGATGTTTCCCCACCTCCTCTGCTGCAAATGCTTAACTAGTTCATTTCAGCTAAGATCTGCTTGTTCATTGAATGCTAGTTTGTTGAACCGAAGAACGGAATGCCGAGCACAATTCAAAAGTGTTGGTGCTGACCTTTAAAGCCCTAAACGGCCTCGGTCCTGTATACCTGAAGGAGCGTATCCACCCCCACCGTCCAGCCCGGACACTGAGGTCCAGCACCGAGGGCCTTCTGGCGGTTCCCTCACTGTGAGAAGCAAAGCTACAGGGAACCAGGCAGAGGGCCTTCTCGGTAGTGGCACCCACCCTGTGGAACGCCCTCCCATCAGAGGTCAAGGAGATAAGCAACTACCTGACATTCAGAAAATACCTGAAGGCAGCCCTGTTTAGGAAAGTTTTTAAACTGTGATATTTTAAATGTATTTTAATGTTTGGTGGAAGCCGCCCAAACAAAATGCATAATAAAAAAACAAACCAATAACCCCCCTCCCACAGACACATTTAAAAAGCCATATAATGATAATCAGCCAAAGGCCTGGTTGAAGAGAAATGGTTTCATTTAGTACCTAAGGAGATGTAATGAAGGTGCCGGGTGAGCCTGGTTGGACATACTGTTTTTTTTTTTTAATATACATATAACTTTCAAGCTAATAGTACGATGCCCTTCTTTCATTCTCAGAGCTATAGTTACAGTAAATATGGTGGGCACTGAGTTTGAGTGTGTCTGCCAGGAAAAACTTCAGATGTAATTGTCTTTACCACGGGTGGGAAAGTTAAGATATGCAATAGTTGTTGTGAAGTCCTTTGTGTTTTATCTTTGCAGCCTGAAAATGATGCAGTTTAGTATTGCTTTTGTTGTTAAAAATCACCAAAAGGTCCAAGGGAGCTGGAGAATTTCTCTTTAAAATTTTAACATGCCAACTTGATCTCCACTGTTGTCATTGTTTTTATGTGTTAGTAGCAGCCTTTGTTGTTGTGAAACAGCCATGTTTATCCTGGTCCATCCACACTCACGGCCTCAGTTTTTGGTGAAGCGCTTAACCGGGCAAAATCTTCAACAATTTCAAGCACAGTAGTGAGGGAAAAGTCCAAAGAACGAAGAATGCAAAGTTAATTAAGAAGAAGGCTGCTATTTATTTATTTTTAGTAGTAATAATGCTGGGAGTCCCTGAACCATTGTTAATTGGGAGCGGGCCACAAAATGGCTGATTTCCTAGTCCAGATTTTACTCCAGTTAAGTTTTACATCAGCACCACTGTTAACCACTGTAGTAACAAGGAATCCTTCTCCACTTGCATTTGAGGCCCTTGCCACCTCATTTTCCCCCTCTTTGCCTTTCTTTGTTTCTGTAGTATTTCAGGATGGAGCTCATGAATGCTGAAAAGCAAAGGAAAGAAAAGAAAGAATTTGAGCAAGCAAAGATGGACCTGGTAAGAAATGAGATGCCGTTGTCACGTTCTGCCTGTGTCGGAAACAATTCCTCTTGGATCAGGGGTGGGGAAACTCTAAACCTGTCCGTTGAGCCCTTGGGATTTTCCCCCAGGCTACCATCTCCTGTCCCCAGGCCACGCTCCTTTTCAGCCTGTCTCTACACCCTTCTCAAGTGCTTTTGCTTGGCGGGAATAAGTCCTTGTGAAGATGCCTCTTTCCTGCCTGGGTGGTGATGGGTGTGTGTTTGTGGAAACCTGTGAGCGTTGTGTGACTGGCAGTGCCAGATTTACGTATAAGCTAAACAAGCTTTAGCTTAGGGCCCCATTCTCTTGCCTCCCCCCAATATACTTCTTAATTGTATTTCACTATTAATGTACTTCTTAATTGTATTTAAGTTCAACAATTACTTTGATAAAATACATATTTTGTTATGTGCAAATGGCTTTAGATACCTATTGGGTCCTTAAATTACCATATAGCATATATTCAACACAAAAAACGGGGACAATTTGCTGTTGAGAAAGGACAGCTGGACATATAAAGGGCCCCATTACCTTCAGTAGCTTAGGGCCTCATCAAACCTAAATCCGGCCCTGGCGACTGCGATGCACGTAACTTTGTACAGTGAAGTGTCTCAACAGTTGCTGTATCCACTTTTCGCCTGCTTCTAGCCCCCTTCCCATCACTGGTGTGCATCCCCCAAAACGTTGCCCAGGAGGGAACGGGACCTTTAAGCTGGAAAATGTTTTCCCGCCTCTGACTTAGACAGTTAAGTAGTATCATTTGAAGTGTTTGCGATACCATAAATTACGGCATTCTTATACAGTACTTTCCTGTGCTGTGTGTCCATTTGAGACACCTGAAGCAAAAACAGCTATCCCTTAATTGGTCTTGTGCTTGTCCTTTAAGTGCAGCACGGAGTCTGCATGACTCGAGGAACATCACTGGCGCAGCTATCTCCCGCGGAGCAAAGTTTCTGTGCTCCTGTAATAGTGCCGAGTCATCAGCTTGGGACATGTGCTGTGGAACAGTTCTAGTAACTTGTACAGCTGTTAACAAACACAAGGTGAAAACCAGATTGTGCTTCGTTGAGGGATTGCACTCTTTCAGAGATCACACACCTCTTGTGAAAGGTTCTTTGCCAAGTTCCTTTTTAATTTATGTATTCCATTGAACATATAGCCCACCCCATCCAAATGGCTTGTGGTGGGTAGGAAAAAGCTAAAATATTCCATCTTTCCCTTCCCTGACCCCGACCGCCAAAGTGTATTGTGTTGCTCCTAGAAGACATTGACAAGCTGCAAGTTTCTTGTGACCTGCTGTGCCTTTCCTCCTCCCCTACTTTCGTTGCTTATGGAAAATATATGCCAACGAAGCTAACCAGAGGCCACACTCTTGTTGCTTTTTCAGTGTCGGGGAATGTCCACCTATCAATATATGTGGAGCATTTCTCTGGCACTTTTCGTGCAGTGGCCCATATGTGCGGTGGGGCCCCGGTTGCAACTCTGTGGAGGAAAACATGTTGGTCATGTGCCGTGAATTGTTTTTTTATCTGAAAGGGGTCTAGGGCATGAAAGCTTGACTTTTGCCTGCAATTTTAGGGTGAATTCAGCTACTCTGAGGAAATGCTTAATGGTGCAATGGCTCGAGTTGTCTACAGAAATGCTGTTCAAAAAATCAAAGGTAACTCCTTGTTGTGTTTCGTGTGTGTGTGTGTGTGTGTTTTGAGTAGCAACCTGCCTTAGATTTTTAAAAATAAATATAGGCCACTGGTGACTGAAGTTTGGTTGGCTGGGGTTGAATATTGTGGCACCCATTCTAACAGAATAACTCTGGGATGGATACAACCCTGAAGGTGTTACTGACAAAGGGGTACTTTCACAGACAGTTAAAAGACCTCTCTTTTACCCACCCTAGATTTCCACAGCTGTTGATAACCGAGTTCTGGTTTGGTTCTGGCTGCGGAGGTTGCTGAAATTAAATCGACTTTATGGATGTTTTTCGCTGTTGTTTATTGTTTCGAATGGTTTTATGAATATTGGGACTGATTCAAAATTCCAAAGTGGCATCTAGGTTTTTAAGAAATATATCTGCTAGTATGTAGGATGAGTTGTTCAGCTTTCTTGTAGCATCTAGATTTGGCTGCTCTCAGGATGCCAGTGTTGATGGGCCAGTTGTCCCTGACCCGGTATTACCTGCATAGAATCATAAGGGTTGGAAGGGACTCTGAGGGTCATCTAGTCCAAACCCATGCAATGCAGGAATCTTTTGCCCAATGTGGGGCTCGAACCCATGATCCTGAGATTAAGAGCCTCATGATCAACAGACTGATCTGTCCCAGCTGTTCTACTGAGCATTCATGAATTGTGTAGGCAAGTTCACATACAAGTCAATCCAAGCCTTGGGGCAAAATTTGACACTCCACATTAAACAGATGCGTTTCAAGCAAAGTTTGGAGAGTTCTTATGGTTTATTTTTTATTTTAATTAATCCTCTTGTTTTAAAGTACATATACTTTATTTGTTAAATATTTTCTGCCTTAAGAGAGACTGTTTATGAGGTTCTGGACCCCCCCCCCCTAATAAATGTCTGTCTGTGTGACTCCATTCTAGGTGCAGAGTTTCTTCTGTCACTGCTGTCAATTGCAAAACTTTTTGATTTTACACAAGACCTTCAAAAGGAAATTCTGGAAAAGTAAGTTTGGGGTGGGTGTGGAGAACTAGCACGATTAGTGTGGTCCATTCAGGTGGTCTGCAGTGTGTCTGTAAAAATACAGTGTTAAAAAACCATATAGCATCTATCGCAGCGCATTGCAATTGCTACAATAGGCAGAAAAATCATTAAGTGGTCGGCCAAGACCTTCAGTGGTCTGTGGGAAAGAAAGTTTGGAAGCCACTGTGCTAGAAGTATTACTTTGTTTAACATGGAAAGCATTCAGGTGTGATGCCCTCACTTTCAGTCTACCACCTCATTCCCATTCTGTTCTTCAGCGTGTGTAGACCAGACTATGACTTGGCAAGACTCCGGCATGTCTGACGTGGCTTCACCTGAATCGGTGCCAAGAGTCTCTCAGGATAAATAAAATGTCACTGTTGTGATATCGCTGCCTGCTTGGAGAGCAAAGCACTCTTAATGTTCCCTCCTAAGAAGAGGGTGGCGCATGGAACAATAGCATGATAGTTTCCCTCTTAGCCTGCAGGCAGAATACGCCAACGATCCTCTTATGTGGGACTACATAGCACGGCAGGAGCTGGAGAAGGACTCGTTGCCCACATCAGAACATCGGTCCAAACAGTCAAAAGCGCTGGAAGCAGCCCTAAAAGAAGAACGGTGTTGCATGGTGTTTGAGGAAGCAGTCGCCTCCCTTCCCACAGGTATATTTGAATTAAAACGGGAAGGCAATACATTTGTTTTTGCCAATGATGTCATGCAGATGCTGCGAAGAATTTACATGCGCGATGAGCCTCCTTCCCACGCTTAAACACCCATCTGGAAATGCAAGAGAGGCAGCAAGGTTTTTTCTTTACTGGGTCTTAGAAAAGCAGTGTTGTTGTTGTTGTTGTTGTTCAGAAGGAGTGACTGCTGTTTTTATTAAATAAAACATTTTTAACCCTCCAGCGGACATGTGGGAACGTTACGTCGCTTTTTGCTTGGACAGATTTAACCGGAAGACAAACAGCGAAGAGTTAAAGCAGAAGGTAAATGCTTTAAGTATTCCTGCAGACAATTTCAAAAGTTTACTTTTGTTTTTGTGGAGGCTAGTCTCCGTGGCAGTGAAGCTTATTCCCCCCCCCCTTATCTCTTCTTGTTTTTTTTAGAGGTTGGAAAGGATATTAAGTGTTTACAGTCGAGCTCATGAATTACAGTTGCTGCCAGCTTCTCTCTATCAGCAGTGGGTAAGGATGTATATGATTCTTGCTGGGTTTTTTTTTAATATATAAAAAAGCTCCACATCGCACGAAACGGGAAGACTTGACTTTGTGTCTCGGGACACATTTCTCAATAAAGGCTTCCTTTTTATCTTTGATTTGCGACCTCGTCAGCTCCAGCTCTTACTGGGGCTCGACCTCCGAGAAAAGGCTGAAGAGGTGGCAGCAGCGGCAACGAGGCGATTCAGCCGCTCGGTAGAAATGTGGGAAATGAGGCTGAAGTTGCTACTCCAGCTGAAGACGGATGGTGTAGGCCCTTGTTTCCAGGAAGCGTTTAGAGAAGTTAAGGCGAAGGTAAGTTACAAGCCCCTGGAATGAAAGGATTGCTGTTTGCAAGCCTCGTGGTGGAGGGGCAGCTTCCTTGAAATACCCCCTCCCTAATTTGCCACCTCATTTGCATTTGGGGGGGCATGTGTTCTGATCTTGGGTTGGTAGTGGGAAAACGTTCCCCTCATCTTGAGGACAGGTGGTGTTCAGGGATGTGATGGCAGGGGCAGCAACTCTTCTCATTTGCTCCTTCCATTTAGTGTTTCCCCCCAGAATGCCTCTGGAATGATGGCTGGCCTATGGGTTTCTTCAGCCATAGTAGGAAGGGTGTCTTGTGTGCATGCGTTTGTGCTTAGAGTACTGGAGTGCACTCTGTGTGGGGCTACCTTTGAAGGTGACTCGGAAACTGAAACTAATGCAGAATGCCGCTGCCAGACTGGTGACTGGGAGCAGCCGCCGAGACCATATAAACTAAAAGGATCTACGTTGGCTCCCAGTACGTTTCCAAGCACAATTCAAAGTGTTGGTGTTGACCTTTGAAGCTCTAAAGGGCTTTGGCCCTGCATACTTGAAGGAGCGTCTCCACCCCCATCATTCAGCCCAGACGCTGAGGTCCGACTCCGAGGGCCTTCTGGCGGTTCCTTCACTGTGAGAAGTGAGGTTACAGGGAACCAGGCAGATGGCCTTCTTGGTAGTGGTGCCCGCCCTGTTGAACACCCTCCCAGTCAAGGAAATAAGCAACTATCTGGCTTTTAGAAGACATCTGAAGGCAGCCTTATTTAGTTTTTTTTATGTTCGATGTGTTTTAATTTGTTGGAAGACGCCCACAGTGTCTGGGGCAACCCACTCAGATGGGCAGCATAATAATAATAATAATAATAATAATAATAATAATAATAATAATAATAAAAATTCGTATAACTTGCACTCTACGCGGGTGGGCAGCAGCTGCAACTTGGGGAAAAGCACAAGACTATGGGGACAGCCCAGGGTTACTAAGATGGTGTGCCACACACCCCCTGCTTGTAATGCTTAAGGGCTAAGTCACTTGCCTAAACACCTGTAATTAGAACACAGGTATCATCCATTATTGTCCCCTTACAAGCCTTTGATATTATCCTCTACAGCAAGGGGTTCCAGCTGCTTGATCTGCCTGGACCCCTCCCAATAGGAAGATAAGTGCATTAATTCTGCTGCCATCCTAATCTCCTAGCCCACCCTGGGCTTTCTGGTGGCTTTTAAAAATATGTTGCATAGCTTTCACATAGCCTCAAACGCTGGGTCTGGCTCCTATGTGTGTGCCTCGCAAACAAAGTACCATGCGCAGTATTTTCATGGCCTAAATTTTCTCTCTTCCTACCACTAGGACAGCTTGCCGTTATGGATTCTATGTACAGAATGGAGCGGGAAAGTCAATAGTACTCCTGAAACGGAAGCACTCTATCAGGTACTACATATCCTATTGAAAACAACAAAATGAGTAGAACTATTCAGGAAAGCGGGTGGGAATAGCTAGCAACATTATCATGTTAGCATTAATTTTAGAACCAGCACTGGGCTTGGTAATCAGCAGATCAAAGAAATTATGTGATCCCAAGGCAGAGCCTTGTAGAGTACGGGAGGCAGACTTAAGTTGGAGCCAAGGGCTTTGGCGAGGGAAGGTAGGGTCCGATCTGGCTGCCATACTTGGGGAAAGCCTTTGCTGAAGATGTGAGTTGTCTCTGACAATAGAGAAGTGGAAGCAAAGACAGGAGGAGGGTGCAAGAAAGGGGGAGAAGGAGGGGAATGACTGGAGACAGTAATACTCAAGGGGGGGAGCGCACACCCATTGAAAGCACCCCAGATATAATGTGTGTATGAATGCATTCAGACACAATCTCCATTTCTAAATACAGCGGTACCTCGGTTTTCAAACGTCTCCGTTGATGAACATTTCAGTTTTCGAATGCCGTAAACTTGGAAGTAAATGATTTGGTTTTTGAACACGCCTCGGAAGTCGAACATGCCACGCGACTTCCGCTGAGTGCAAGATCCTGAGGCCTAGCTGTCGGCTGTTGGGTTTGCGGTTTTTGAACGTTTCAGAACTTGGTCTTCCGGAACAGATTACGTTTGAAAACCGGGGTACCACTGTACAGTCATACCTTGCAAGTCGAACGGAATCTGTTCTGGGAGTCCGTTCGACTTCCAAAACGTTCGGAAACCAAAGCACGGCTTCCGATTGGCTGCAGGAAGCGCCTGTAGCCAGTTGGAAGCCCTGTCGGACGTTTGGCTTCCAAAAATAGTTTGCAAACCAGAACCGTCACTTCCGTTCAGGAGCCAAAACGTTGGAGAACAAAGCTGTTCGAAAACCAAGGTACGGCTGTATATTGATTTGGAAAGGACAGTCTCAGAAGTACAAAATGTACTCAGATTTGCTAAGGTTTGTTCTTCCATCTATGTACACCAGTCCTGCCCTCTATTTGAGTCCTTAGCTCTCTGTTTGGGTTGAAACATCCCACTTTGGATCAAAACCGGTCAGCAGGCCCTTCCCTTTTAGTTCGGAATATGCAGGCTCCTCATAGTCCATGACACGTGCTTAAGAGCTTCACAGGTCTTTTCTAAATGCGCTCATGTTCTTTTTACATTTTAACTTGCAGAGATCTTTGCTTGCCACGCTGCCTGCTGACTCAGTAACCATGAAGGAAAAGTATATCGAATGGGCGTACAGGGCCGGTGGCTATAAGAAAGCTAAGAAAGTCTTTACCAGGTTAGAAGAACTCCTCCTGAAACACACACACACACATATACAGAAGTACAATTATTTATTTCTTCTGCTTTCTCTGGTGGTTTTTTTTTTTTTTTTAAACCGAATCCCTCACACACCATCTTTATGTCCTAGTTTGCATGAAAGCCGTCCGTTCTCCCTGGAGTTCTTCAAGAAGATGATTCAGATTGAAAAGGAGCAAGTAAGTAACGTAACTTAGGACAAACTTAGTTTTAGGATGTTCTGCATCATTAGAGGCATATGCCACTGTGAATTTTTAAAGGAAGCAGCGGCTAATATCCTGGAGTACGGTATTTTGGGATTGGACTACTATTAGGTGCCTTTTTAGAAAACATCTGGGTTTTTTTTTTTTTTAAAGGATTTGACCTATATCAAGTGCATTGTTGCTATTCAGTTTCCCGACATGACTCAAAATGTGTTGTTTTTTGAAAGCCCTAAACAGCTAGAGATGTTGCTTATTATTATTTTACTTTTTTTGTTTTTTTTTGGGGGGGGGAAGGTCATAGCTCCGCAGTGTCAGATTAAACCAGGGGTCGGCAGGGGGCCGGTCCGCTGTCCCTCAGACCTTGTGGAGGGCCAGACTACATTTTGAAAAAAAAAAATGAATGAATTCCTATGCCCCACAAATAACCCAGAGATGCATTTTAAATAAAAGCACACATTCTACTCACGTAAAAACAGCAGGCGGGCCCCACAAATAACCCAGAGATGCATTTTAAATAAAAGGACACATTCTACTCATGTAAAAACACACTGATTCCCAGACTGTCTGTGGGCCAGATTTAGAAGGCAATTGGGCTGCATCCGTCCCCTGGGCCTTAGTTTGGGGACCCCTGGATTAAACGTTGTGGATGCCTCTAGGCAGTAATTTTTTGGGTGGGAGGGGCCTTCGCAAATTATCTCCTAATATATATATATATATATATATATATATATATATATATATAAAACCAACCAACCATTTTAATAAACCAATTTTGATACATTGTCACAGGGGCGCTAAAAGGTGTGGGGCCCCTAAAAGGCGTGGCGCCTGTAGATCAGTGCCTACTCTGCCTATTTGATAGTTAGCATAATAATAATAATAATAATAATAATAATAATAATAATAATAATAATAAATTTGTACCCCACCCATCTGACTGGGTTGCCCTAGCCACTCTGGGCTGTTTCCAGCATATTTAAAGACATAGCAAAACACTGAACTGTTATAAGCTTCCCTATACACAGGGCTGCCTTCAGTGGTAGATCATTTGCTTTGCATGCATAAGGTCCCAGGTTCAAATCCTGGCAGCTTCAAGTAGGGCTGAGAGATAACCCTGCCCCAAACCTTGAAGAGCCACTGCCAGTCAGTTCTGAGCTGGATTGATTTGCGTTCTGTCTTGGAATAAAGCAGCATCCTCTGTGTGCTTTCTGAATGTTTTTAACTTTCATGTTAGTTGGTGCCCATGGTAGGATCTGGTGGGATACGGATATGTGTGTTTTATGGATAGTTTTCAGGGAGCTCCAGGGGGTGTGGTGGGACAGTGGAGAAGGAATAGCAGGGGAAGCATTCAAGGCTATGGGTTTGGGTGGTGAGGCAGGAAAAGTGCCATGTGAGAGGGGAAAGCTTCTCAATACTTTATTGTCCAAGCCTGTCACAGCTTCTGCTCTTACTCATGTGCCCTTTTAATGCATGGGCTGAAGGACTAAATAGCAATACACTGTTTTATGTACTTGGCAAGTATATTTAACAGCCATAACCTTTGGCTCAGCATCCTTAGTTACCCCCCCTTTTTTTCTACCTCCAAGGAATCCTGTAAAATGTCCAATATCCGAGAATATTATGAACGTGCCTTGAGAGAATTTGGTGCCACAGACCCCGGTAAGAAGTTTTCTTTCTTCAAGTGTTGTGGGTATAACCAGAGATCCTCTCTTCCTTCTTTTTGCATTTTGGTTAGAGTAAATTTAAACACACGCACACAAAAAACGGGATTTTATTGCGTGTCATCTTGAGAACCTACTTAGGCCAGAATCATAATAAGCAGGCGTAGGCAAACTCCGGTCCTCCAGATGTTTGGGACTACAATTCCCATAATCCCTGACCACTAGTCCTGTTAGCTAGGGATGATGGGAATTGTAGTCCCAAACATCTGGAAGACCGGAGTTTGCCTATGCCTGGTAATAAGGATTAAGTCGGCAGATAAATAAGCAGGCAGCCCAAATAGCAACGTCCCTCAGATGAAATCCCCACACCACCCCTCCAATCCCCAGAATTAAGCATCTGGCTAACCTGTGGGCTGGCCATCAGATTTGATAGCCAGAGCCATCCAATGTACAGGAAAGGGATATTTTTTTAAAAAAAAGTTGTACACAAGTTATTTTACTCTGGACTTGGCCCAAAGGTTGTTCATCATCAATGTCTGCATTGTTCAACATATACCATAACGTAAATCGTAACCCATCACTGCTGCTGGAACCACTTTCTCCTCTTTGATGCAGAGTATATAATCTTTAAGAAGGAGCTATTGTAAGTACTATAGCAGCTGCTAAGTTTTTAGTTCCAGAGTTTTGCAAAAGAAAACCCCAAACACTCCACACATACAGGTGAAACTCGAAAAATTAGAATATCGAGGAAAGGTTCATTTCTTTCAGTAATTCAACTTAAAAGGTGAAACTAATATATGAGATAGACTCATGACATGCAAAGCGAGATATGTCAAGCCTGTATTTGTTATAATTGTGATGATTATGGTGTACAGCTGATGAGAACCCCAAATTAACAATTTCAACTTTGGGGTTTTCATCAGCTGTGCGCCATAATCATCACAATTATAACAAGCAAAAGCTTGACATATCTCGCTTTGCATGTCATGAGTCTATCTCATATATTAAACTCCAGTAGCTAATGAAAACAATTGCTAACATAAATGGACTTTTCCACGATATTCTAATTTTTCGAGTTTCACCTGTATACCCCATGTGTTGCTAAGTTTTGGGCCCATGGGGGCATTTCCATTATTACAATATTAACTAGCCTTTTTTCTTTCTTTGAAGATCTTTGGCTGGATTATATCAGAGAGGAACTGACTCACTCCCAAGGCAAACCTGAGAACTGCGGCAGCATTCACTGGAGGGCGATGAAAACGTTGCAAGGAGAACAAGTGGAAACTTTTATTTCAAAGTACACATTGCTGCAAACTGGACACCTGTGAGAAATATAATCGTAGATGTGTCTTATCTTAAGAGCTAAACCTACTTTAAACTTTGTGTGTAAATTTTTAACCCAAAGGCAAATAAATATATATATATATATATTGGGGGGCCTTCTCTCTTTACTGCTGGATTTTTGATGGGTGGATCAAAGATTCTGACTGGCGTTCATTCGGCGTACTCCAGTGAACAAAAAAAACAACAACTATAAGAACATAAAAGTGGAGTTAGAGGAAACAGCTGGCACATTGTTGTGTGTGTTCTGTTGACCCATAAAACGGAAGACACAGAAAGAAAAGCTTACATTGCTATGAATCACCTTGAGATCTTTGGATGAAGAGCGCTATACAAATAAACTAATTTATTGCATTGTCCAGGGTGTCTGAAGAAGTGTGTATGCATACGAAAGCCTATACCCAGAGCAAACTTGGTCTCTAAGGTGCTACGGGATAATTTTTAAATTTATTTCGACTGTCTCAGACCAACATGGCTACCTACCTAAATTTATTGCAGTAACCACTTTGTCCCTGGCTCTTCCAGCTGTTTATTGTTACACAATTGATTAATTTGTTATACCCATATTAAACTAGCTTATTTGGACACTCGGAAGTTGTTACAAGAGACGTCTCTAGTTCAAAGTAATAGCCTGAACTAGGGTTTCCCCTGCTTAAGAGAACACCCCCATCCCATAACACTATTTTGTGGTTTTGCTGTTGTTGTTTTTTTTGTAAAATCTCTTTGCTTTGTCACATTTTTCAAATCCACCTTGTGACATACACTGAAGAGTGGTCTACAAGTACAATAATAAAGAGTATTTAAATAAATAGTATTTCTAACTCTTGGACATTAATTAGTTAGCAGTGCATATAGAGCCAGTAGCATTAGCTGTCCAAAGTATCATTAACAATCTAATATCCAATCACTTGTGTCAGATTTTTTTGGAATGCATTGATATTACTCAAATTGCAAGGAACTTAAGACCGACCGGTCAGTTTGGTCTCATGAAGTTTTTAAATTTAAAAAGTGCCAATAGATTGTATCTAAAGGTGTCCTTCTACAAGCAGAAAGCCTCTTCAGTTCAGACTTTTGTCTTAGCATGTGCAGCATTGCACTAAATAGCAATGTGAAATCCAAGTACATCCATTTGCACAAAATCCTTTGCTGTCTTCCCACCCCCCGGGGTCTGGATTTATTTTGTTTTGATTATTTTATAAACACCTTGTCTAGGGCAGATGAAGCCCAAATAAATAGCTGGGTCACGTGCAGTTGCACACTGCAAAATGATACCCTATTGGCTGGTAGAGAAATGCTGGAAAGCAACATTTGCTTGCCCAAGACTTGAGATCTCAGTGGCTGTGCTTGTAAGGATATCCCAAGGGGGAAAGTGCACTCCTGCTATTGCTTTCCACTGACATGCAGTTGCAGGCATATTGGCTGCACTTCCACATTCTTCCAAGTCCTAGCAGAAGAGCTTGCACAAGAATGCAGTTAACAGAATGTGCCCATTGGTGCACTTGTATTTAGATTTCAATAGATGCAACCCAAAGTTTGCGGGCATACAGTTGAAAGCTAAAATATAAAATTTAGGGTACTACTACGACTTCCAGGCAGTCTTGAATTCTTGCATCCGTTATTTTAGGGGGGGGGGGAAACAAAACTGCATGCCCATGACCTGTGTTAAGACTCCAAATGTAATAAAACGTTTCCACTGGCCCATGTTTTCAAACAGGTGTCATAACACCATTGCCCAATCCAAACCTGTACCGTGCTCTGGGTAAATGATTTTATAAGTTTTAAGCATAAACAGAGTTTAGAAAGCATAATAAAGCAAAACTTGTGCAGTGCTGGCTCGCATGCCAACAATCCTTTTGGACACAGGACAAAGCGAATTCCTCCCGAGTACGCGTGGATAGCCAAAAATAAATAATCGCCGGAATAATCATGGATGATGTGAGGTGGAGTTCAAACTTCTATACAGTAATGTAATGGTGATGATGATGATGATGATGATAATAATAATAATAATGGATGATGTGAGGTGGAGTTCAAACTTCCATACAGTAATAATAATAATAATAATAATAATAATAATAATAATGTAATAATAATGGATGATGTGAGGTGGAGTTCAAACTTCTATATAGTAATGTAATGATGATGATGATGATGATAATAATAATAATAATGGATGATGTGAGGTGGAGTTCAAACTTCTATACAGTAATGTAATAATAATAATAATAATAGTAATGGATGATGTGAGGTGGAGTTCAAACTTCCATACTGTAATAATCATAATAATAATGTAATAATAATGGATGGTGTGAGGTAGAGTTCAAACTTCTGTATAGTAATAATAATAATAATAATAATAAGGCAAGCTGCAGCGCGCAACCTCCTCTCCGCCCTCGCCAACCCTTGCGTCGGGCAGGCGAGACGCCGGCAGGGGGCGCGCGCGAGGGAGGGTTCCCAATGGATCAGCTTCTCGGTTCCGGGAGCGGATTGGTCGGCTGCTCAAGGGGAGCTCCCGGGGCGGGGGTTTTGGTGGGCCACGTGACGCGCGCGCGCGCCTGAGGCAGCGGAGTAAGTGGAGGCGCTGCTGCACTTCGGGGCAGGCGATGGTTGCGTCTGGGTGACTCTTGTGACTGAGGGGAGGACTGGCCGCGCGGGGCGGCAGCGCGCGCATGGAGGCGGCCGGGCAGCGCGAGCCTCTGGGGCGCTTCCTCCTCCCAGAGCAGCGGGTGAGGGAATAACGGCCACGGGGTGGGAGAGAGAGCGGGGCGCTCTGGAGTTCACGTGCAGGGAGAGGAAACGCGTGTTAAACTTGTGTCCACATTCCTTTCCCTCGACATGTTCAGCTCTTTTTTTGGGGAGGGTGAGGGAGGTAGGTCCCACGAAAAGCTGTCGAGCGAATCCTTTAAAACAGTGGTTCCCAACCTTTTTTTTTTGGCCATGCCCCACCTAAGCATCTCTAAAATCCTAATGCTTCCCCCCCCCCCACGGTAACACGGTTGTTGTTGTTCAGTCGTGTCCGACTCTTCGTGACCCCATGGACCAGAGCACGCCAGGCATGCCTATCCTTCACTGCCTCTTGCAGTTTGGCCATCGCATAACAAATGCTATCTCATAACAAATGGTCATGATGGTTGGATTTGGATACTGGTATAATGGAGAAATGTTATGAATTATAAGTCAAAAATTTTGAGACCGGTGGGAGGAAAGGGCGCAGGTAAAACAGAGGAATTTAGGTGTGGAAATTTAGTTTTAAGTAGGAGAAAATTGGATAAAAATATTAGAAAGTTTCAGAAGTATTAAGGAGCTGAGGTGGAGTATAAATTAATAGGAGTTAAGCATGATTTGTGTGATTTTGTTTAAAAAGATAAGGGGAAAATATATAATGAATAATTAAAAATAGATGTGAATATGAATTGGAAAACTGTAAAAAAGGATAGATAATGAATTCAACAGGGGGGATCTGAGGAAGTCAATAGACAATGAAATTGAGGAAAGGATGAATGTTTGGGAAAAAGGGTCAGACCTAAGCTATGATTCTTTGTATCTTAAGTATGTTAAATTTGTAATGTTCAATATGTTCTCCTGTGAGAGAGGGGTTTGGAAAATTGCTTCCCCCAGTGGGAGAGGGTGAGGGATGAAAAAATTTAACTGATATGTAATGTGCTTATAATTGGTAAAATCAATAAAATATTTAAAAAATAAATAAATAAACAAATACGGGACAGTCCTGTATTATACAGGACAGGTGGCAACCCTAAAATGCAGGAACATGAGGTCTCCCATCCCATTTGAAACCATACCGGACCCTGCTTAGCTTTGCAAATGTGCTAGTGGTTTTATTGCTGCAGACTCACATTTCCTCTGCTCTTGTAAAGAACAGCTTCCCAGGGTACCAGCTTTTTATTATGTTTTGTAGGGAGGGAGTGGAAATTAATATGGGCCTTTCTGCATCTGCGGCATTTTGTTGTTATTCTGGGGATCACTGGATAAATTATTTACTTTCTGAGGGTGTTAAAAAAATCTTCTGTAGAGTGTTTCCCTGTGGTTGATCCTATATCTTCTGTTCTGCTCCTGACAAAGACAAAGAATGAGCATTATCAGGTGAACAAATGGGTGGAGCCTTAGAGGTTTTTTGTTCATTTTGATAAACTTGTTGACATCCTTCTTTAGAAATAAAATTTCCTGCCTCTGAGCAGGAGGGTTGGAGTGCATACGTCTTTATATGACTTCCTTTTTTTGACTCCAGGGAAGCAAGTGTGCCAATGCATTTGTATATTGTGGTAGAAGGAAACATTTTCTTAAGACAGGTGTTGGGATTGTTTTCATGAGGTTACATGAGGAGGCTAATAATTTACACAACATACGTTAGGAATAATCATCTAACATTTTAGTTAACCAAATAGGTCATAACAGTGAAATCAGTATTAAAAATTTACACAAATAGGTCACAGACATTTTGCTAACTGTAAAAGGTAATGCAACACAATCTTTCAAAAATAAAGAGATGGTTACCAAAAGCTCAATAATAGGATACTTTATTGTTCAGTAACAGCCAATCTCATGATGAGGAATCCAATCAGAGATGTGGATCATTTGACTTCTTAAACGGTTTTCCCCTCTAGAAAAAGGCTGATGCATCTGCTTTTGCTGAACAGGAGGAATTTGAAGTGGTGAAGACTTTCAGTTGGAGGCATGGAAAAGGTACTTTTTGGGGTGGGGAGGAAATGGCTGAGAAGTACAATCTTAGCTTTGAATACCAGAGATTCCCATATTCCTGGGAGAAGGCTCTATAGTTCAGTAGTAGAATACATACCTTGTTTATCTCCCAATCTCTCAATCCCTGTAAGAGACTTTGAGTAGCAGAACTGGGAAAGAGGACAGCCACTGCTAGTCCTTGCTGGTTTAGGTGAAGTACTGGTCTTGTTCAGTAGATGGTAGCTCCTTATAACATTATATACATATATTGTTGGCATCTGCCCTCTTGGGAGACAGTGAAAGAGTGCGCCTTTGGGGGTGAAGTCAAACTGTTGGAGCCTGCTGTGGCTATGTATCTCTCCATGAGCTGGAACATGTGCAGAGGAGGACAACCAAGACGATTGAGGGTCTAGAAACCAAGCCTTTTGAGGAACAGTTGAAGTTGCTGAGTATGTTTGGCCTGGAAAAGAGGAGACTGAGAGGAGATACGATAGCCATCTTCAAATATCTTAAGGGCTGTCACATGGAAGATGGAGCAAGCTTGTTTCCCCCTGCTCTAGAGGGTAGAACTCAAACCAATGGCTTCAAGTTACAAGAAAGGAGATTCTGACTAAAAATCAGGAAGAACTTTCTGACAGTAAAAGCCTTTCAACAGTGGAACGGCCTCTCTCGGAAGGTTGTGGACTCTCCTTCCTTGGAGGTTTTTAAGTTGGATGGCCGTCTGTTGAGATTCCTGCACTGCTGGGGATTGGACCAAATGACCCTTGGGGACCCTTCCAACTCTTGTGATGAGAGCTGTGAGGTTATAAACAGAACAAGGAAGTGCTACCATGAGAGCTGGAAAGCCATGCTCCCAGGTTTGCACTCTGGGAAGGGAGTTTGGAAGATTACACAAAACACTTTTGCTAGCTAAAACAACTTTTGTTATAAATGAGGGACGGATTAACCCCTAGCATGTATCCATCCCATAGGAGCCAACTCCTAGGGGCCAAGGGGTCTTCGCGTTTCCACCCCCAATAAAATATTTGAGGGCCCCCCTGGCTGATGGGCATTGCTATTCAAATGGTGCACCGTGGCATGTGATCAATTATGCAAGGCTTACTTGCTCCCCACCCCACCCCACCCTGCAATATTTTATTCCAAGTTGGTACCCCTGATCCACTCTTGTACAATGAGACCAACACTTCTGTTGTGTCCCCCAGTTGCATCCCTTTTGGATGACATGGTGTCACAGTCATTCTGCACCCCATCCTTGTTTTCTTCCATCTCTCTCTGCCACAGTCATTCCCAGAACGACCAGTCTTCCCTCCCCAGACGTGCTTCACAAACCCACAACAACATTTTCTTCATTTTCCCTTAACCGCACTGTCCCTTCCTCTCTCTGGCCTAACTGCCCCAACTGCCACTTGACCAAACATTCAGATTCCCTTTGCAACAGTTGCCAAGGCTGCCCTGAACTGCCTCTCAGTCCCAACTAGTTACGTTTTTACTTATCCCTTGTTTTCCTCAGTCAACTAGCTTTATGAAATAATATCAGTTAAAACTGAAAGGGAAATATCAGACAATATTTGATACTAAAAGATTACCAGGTGTGAATTTGTAATATTCAGACATCGCCTAAAACAACAGCAGTTGTTTTCTGCTGCCACGTACAATGAAGTGAGGAAATGGCTAAGCTGATTTATCGCCTTAACCTATGAAACGTCCTAGGTTTCTGGATCCATTTTGCTGTTTAATTTTTCAAATAAATCATCGAAGGCTTCTTTCTTTATAGGTTTGGCAGAACATGCGATGGAGAAAGCGAAAAGCGCCCTTGAGGAATGGGAAGACTTTGAGTCACCCTACGAAGACTCCGAGTCAGATGGCGAAGACTTAAGCGTGCCCACAGATACAGCTTTTATTGAGACGAAAACTGTATCTCACTATGTAGAAGAGGACTGGGATAAAGAGTTGGAAGAAAACGAAAACAATAGCAATCCTTATGGTAGGTGGATGCCTCAACGTGGTTCTTTAAAAAAAGAAGAAGAAGAAAAGAAATGCTAGAAAGCCAGGTGTCTAGGGAGAGGTGCATTGTGGGAAGATTTCTTTAGAACTGCTCTTGCAATAGGCCAATACAAGTGTCACAAGAACATAAAAAGAGCCTGTTGGATTGCTAGTCCAGCATGCTGTTCTCATGGTGACCAGCCAGATAAATGTCTGTGAGAATCCCATAAGCAGGACATAAATTCAATAGCACTTGTGATTCCCAGCAGCTGGTATTCAGAGGTATACCAGCTCTGATGCCTGTGGTGGTACATAGCTTCATGACTATTAGCCATTCATAGTCGTATCCATGATTTTTTTTTAAAAGTATTCTTTGAATAAATTGTACCAAATTGAGTATGAGATTAAAACTTAAGGGGTGTGGGTGGGTGGGTATTTAAAGGGAAGCTACTGTGGACTTTTTTTTTTAACCCACCTGTCTATAGAGGACAGAGTGTGGTGTAAAAATAGGGATGTTTCAAGAACACAAATGTATCTCTTTTAATTTGTGAAACCTTGGAGATACGCAGTCTAAGACAACATGTGCCACTCAGTTCATAGCAACAGCATTAGATGTGTGAGAGAGTGGAGCAGTCTGGGAGAACAGAGTAGACCGGGTATATGCACCAGTCTTTTGAAAAACCAGTTGTAAGTCAGCTAAAGATCAAAGTCTACTTGGCACCTAGATGTCGAGATTACATTGACAAAACGTACATCCCGTCTCCTTGTAGGGTGGAGTAAATCAGCCACTTCTGGCAGCAGCTGCTGTTGGGTGGTGGCAGCAGCATCAGTTTTTTGAGCCATTTCTCCTGAGCCCTCTAGCCATTCCCATTCTGAGCTGGTGCTCTGGAAGCAGTGATACTTCCTTGCTGTTGGTGTGGGTTGGCTGACTGTCTCACCTAGTTACCTTCTCCCAGTACATCACAGATGGTTGGGAAAAGCCCCTGAGAAAACAAGCAGAGAGCGAAATAGGCCAGGGCTTGTTGTAGTCTAGCAGCCATCAGACATATGCACATATTGCTCTACTCAACATGGTGTACTCTGGTGCTACCACTTCTGGATTACAGCATTGATTTGAGCAGTTAGTGAGCAGTAGCGCCAGAGAATATTATCTTCCTGAAACTTGTTCTAATCAAGAGAGGAAGTTTCCAGTTGTTCTGCATGATTTGCCGACATTCTTATTGCAATATGTTTGGAGTGGTGAAGGAAGGGGAAATTAATTATTCAGTGACATAACAACAACAACAACAACAACAACAAATTTTCTTGCCATGTTATTTTACTTAACAACTTAGACCCAAATTTCATTGTGTTCAGCATAGACCTTTATAAGGCTAAAGTAAGCTGACATACTGCTAAAGTAAGTTGATATCCTTTGATGAGGGTTGCAACCAAATTGCAGAATAAGCACACACTGATAAATGCTCAGAGATCCAATTTTGTGCATGTATTTAGCTTTCTGTTCTCTTGGCTCAAGGAAGAAAGCTGACAACATGGCCTTAAGAGTTGTTGAGAAGATAAAATGATATCTTCTCCATGTATGCTGCCCTAGGCTTATTGGAGGAAGTGTGGGATGAGAGGAATAATTGCTATCAAAAATAATTTGCTCTGATGTCAAGAGGGCCTTATTCCCTAGCGTGGGTTCTTAGAATTGCAGCCTGTTGAAAACAGCTTTATAGACATAGTCATATTGATTTAAAATCACTCAACACTTTAGATTTTGAAGATGTGATTCACTGCGGAGGTTTCTTGGATCAAGAGCCAGTGGCATGTTCAGTTCAAGAAAAGCCTTTGTATGACCCAAGCTTGCACCATGTAGCACCGGTGATTTGGAGACAGGTAGAGACCATGCCAGTGGAAGGCCAATTTGACGACGCTGTTGACTGAGGTGACACTGGGGTAGAAATGCGGACTTCTAAACTTATATCTCCTTGAAACTTACTTGAGACTCAACATGAACACCTCTTGTTTTTTTTGTGAAATGGTTTATAAAACTTGGAAACTAGAAAAGTGGAATATCAGAAACTAGGTGGATGGCAATTTTGTAGCACTTTTCGCTTTAAACTGGCTTGGAAACGGTATAGGTTTTATTTTTTGGTTTAGCATGCTGTTACTGTGAGCTGCTTATTATTTTCCCCTTGTCACGTGTGCAGTTTTAGTTCTTTGATTTGATGTGAATGACCTCATTGAGCTGTCAATCCATATTTGTATCCATGTTACAAACCCAACATCGTAACTGTTGCACTTCAGTTTTCTTGTATATGTTATTTATTAGACATTGGTGTTCTTACAGGATCGCTCCTGAAGAATACAGGCTTTTTGAGTGTGTACAATGTGTGTGTTTCATTTAATGTGATTGTCAATATAAACGTGGGGGAAATGGCTGGTGCAACATATTGCTTTCGCACCTGAACGCTTTTGCCTGCCTTCCATTGATTTAATCATGCAAGTACAATGGAGCTCTTATCAGCAAACGCAAGGCAATCCCCAATTATTTCGAGAGCTATCATCCCCTTGTCTTGGATTGAGCCTCAAACTTGCTTCCATGCACCTGATTTCCTAGAAGCCAAGGAGCTCCTGTGCTGACCCTGTGCCTTTCCCCAGTAAAAAGGTAAAGGACCCCTGACGGTTAAGTCCAGTTATGAATGACTCTGGGGTTGCAGCGCTCATATTGCTTTATTGGCTGAGGGGGTTGACATTTGTCTGCAGACAGTTTTTCCGGGTCTGTGGCCAGCATGACTAAGCGGCTTCTGGTGAAACCAGAGCGGTGCACGAAAACACTGTTTACCTTCCCCCCGGAGTGGTACCTATTTATCTACTTGCACTTTGACGTGCTTTTGAACTGCTAGGTTGGCAGGAGCTGGGACCGAGCAACGGGAGCTCACCCCGTCGCAGGGATTCAAACCGCCGACTTTCCGATCGACAAGCCCAAGAGGCTCAGTGGTTTAGACCACAGTGCCACCCGCATCCCTTTGTTCCCATAGTTCGTTGCAATTGCAGCCTATGCCTATGCAGTGCCATTTACATGGTGAAAACATTCACAGAAATCTGTGCAACATGGCACCTTTTCCGTATATCACACTTTGGCACTGAATTGAGTTCACTAGATGCTTCCTGCCAGCTGTTGCCTCGAGTCTCTGGTTATTTCCCAGAGATATAAATAGAACATTGTGACCTGGTGTTTGATTTTGATGCCAAAACTCTTGAAAAACTTCTGTGTATGTGTGTGAAGGCTGATTCCTCCTTTGAGGATTAATTTGAGTGACACCTGCTATTGCAGACCATGCAGGACAGCCCCTAGAGGGCAGCACCAACCCAGCCCATAGTTCATGGCATGTTTCCTCAAACAATAGGCTCTTACAAGGTGCAGTGGCAAAGCGATATAGTGTGAGACATGTTTCAGTGGTGATCAGGTGATATTGTGCAGGTGAAATTGTGCTTAATTGGGCCAGTGAGGTCCCCCCCCCAGTGGTAACATCTTGAAACTTGCATATTTTATCTGCCAGTTATCAGAATAATAATTTAAAAAACTAATAATGATTTATATTTTTTGGTTCAGTTTAATTGGTATCCAGCTGCACCTGCCATATTTGAAAACAAATTGAGCTGCCTTTCCTATGAGCTCAGAAAGAATATCGCCTTGTCCTTACTCTCGTTTTCAAGGGATCAAAATCAATATGTAGACAATTAGACTGCACATCATTCCCATATCTTCATTCCTATTACAGCTTAGCTCTGTTGGTAATAGTCATTCCTGTCCAGTTTCCCAAGGTTCAGAAGGCTTTATCCTAAAGTGGTTTACATTTATATTTAGGGGGTAAAGTTGGCGGCGGTGATAGCAATAAGATCAAGTATAAATAAAAATTGGAATAATGTGATCTCTTGGCACATTTACTACGAAGTAAGTATCTTTGGATTTCATTCTGTACTTTTTCCTAGTATGTTTGTTTAGGATTGCAGGCAGCCTGAATCCTCTCAATTCCCGCTCTTCCCCACTCATCCATTCCGTTATTTGCTTTGCAAATAACTCCCCCCTCGACATTCATGCAAAACGAAGACTTATAAACAAGTGGCTTGATTCAAATTTCAGCAGGAAGGGGGTTCCCTAAAATGGGCTCTACTGCTGAAAAAATGCAGACCTTTGTGCTAGCCAGCCTAGCCTCACCTAAGACAATGCTGACATGCATTTCACTCTTAGTTTTTCCACCTTTAACTTGTTATGCTGCCTTTCTGTGTTGTTATACAGAGGGCAGTTTACAAGCTGTCAAAACAACAAACTATACAACATATCCTATAACAATCAAATCCAATGCAAATAAGTCATCTTGTTTCTTGTGTGTGGCCTGTTATTTAAACCAGGGCACCACTTGATGCCAAATTGAAGTCTCTTACCAAAGGAGTTCCTAGTACAGTACTGGGGTAGGAGAGTTGGAATTTTTTTTTTGCCAGCGCACCTCTTTGATTTCAGATAGTGCATGGGTAGATGGGTCTGAAAAGCCCGAGACACAAATTTTCTAGGAGGCTTAGTTTGTTCAGAATTGAGTATGCACTCCCAGAGTTAATGCTAAATACACTAGTTCTGGTAAATGAGCCACCATAGCTGCTTGATGGTTGTGAAAATTTGTGTCCCAGGCTTTTTAGACTCATCTACCCAGAGTGGCTGGGGAAGCTCAGCCAGATGGGCGGGGTACAAATAAATTATTATTATTATTATTATTATTATTATTATTACTACTACTACTACTACTACTACTATCTGAAACCAAAGGGGAGCATTGGTTGCCAGGTGTGAAATACATTGACATCATTTTCAGTTCTCCTACCCCACTATAGGCCTAAACTGTCTAGACCACGGGTAGGCAAACTAAGGCCCAGGGGCCGGATCCGGTCCAATCACCTTCTAAATCCGGCCCATGGACGTTCCAGTAATCAGTGCTTTTACATGAGTAGAATGTGTCCTTTATTTAAAATGCACCTCTTGGTTATTTGTGGGGCCTGCCTGGTGTTTTTACATGAGTAGAATGTGTCCTTTTATTTAAAATGCATCTCTTGGTTATTTGTGGGGCATAGGAATTCGTTCTCCCCCCCAAAAAATATAGTCTGGCCCCCCACAAGGTCTGAGGGACAGTCGACCGGCCCCCTGCTGAAAAAGTTTGCTGACCCCTGGTTTAGACTATAAAGATTAAAGTTATCGCTATTAACTACACACAGGCACAGATTGAGACCTAGTGCAGTTACTGATATTTATTTATTTGGTTTGTTAGTTACCTATCACCAGGCAGTCTCCACACAACTTAGTCAGATTTGAAGGCATACAAGGTTGTTAAAAAGCAGCCATCAAAAATTAACAAACCAATACATAAAACAAATAGAAAACTGAAAGCAGCGACTGAAAGCAGCACTAACACACAAAGCTTTGATGCAGCTGAATCATATCCCTTTAAATGCCTGGGGAAAAGAGGAAAGTCATAACCTGGCACTTAAAAGATGCCAGTGTTGGCGCCAGGTGGTGCCATTTCTCTTGGCATAGGTATAATACGCTCCCTATGGCTCATTATATAGGTATTTCCCAGGGATGTCCAACAGGTCATTGGTGATCTACTGGTCCATCCCCAGCAGGTTTTGGTAGATGGCGGTTGATCGCTGGCTCCTTCATCTGGCCCCTCCCCCTGTCCCCGCCCTTTAGATCTCTATACTGTAAGACGAACCTCTCACTGCGCGGCTGAATTAGCGATCTGTAAATGAGCGACTTTATAGTTATTAGTTTGCCCTGTCCCCCCCAAAAAAGCCTGGGATTTGCTTTCCTAATTTCCTAAAGCTCAACATCTTTGAACTGAACCCCCCCCCCCCCAACGGGATGTTTCGGCCCTTCATACCTGAAGGAGTGTCTCAACCCTCCATCGTTCATCCTGGACACTGAGATCCAGCTCCGTGGGCCTTCTGGCAGTTCCTTCACTGCAAGAATGGAAGCTGCAGGAAACCGGGCAGAGGGCCTTGTCAGTAGTGGTGCCCACCCTGTGGAATGCCCTCCCATCAGATTTCAAGGTGATGATTGACTATATAACCTCTAGAGAACACCTGAAGGCAGCTCTGTTTAGGGAAGCCTTTTAATGTGCAATGTTTTGTCATGTTTTTATATACATACATTGGAAGCTGCCCAGAGTGGCTGGGGCAACCGAGTCAGATGGGCGGGGTACAAATAATAAAATGCTGCTGCTGCTGCTGCTGATGTGGTAGAATCAAAGGAACAGCACCCACATTATGGATGCAGGCTAAAGCACAATTAAAGTATGCTTGTATGTGATGCACTCTTTAGTGAAGCACCTGCCAAAGATTGTAGAATCATAGAGTTGAAAGAGACCACAAGGGCCATCCAGTCCAACCCCCTACCAAGCAGGAAACACCATCAAAGCATTCCTGACAGATGGCTGCCAAGCCTCCGCTTAAAGACCTCCAAAGAAGGAGACTCCATCACACCCCTTGACAGTGAATTCCACTGCCGAACAGCTCTCACTGTCAGGAAGTTCTTCCTAATGTTTAGGTGGAATCTTCTTTCTTCCTAATGTTTAGGTGGAATCTTCTTTCTTGTAGTTTGAATCCATTGCTCCGTGTCCACTTCTCTGGAGCAGCAGAAAACAACCTTTCACCCTCCTCTATATGACATCCTTTTATATATTTGAACATGGCTATCATATCACCCCTTAACCTTCTCTTGTAGATTGTAATTTTTTTGTGGTGGTGGTTGGGAGATCTTTGACATTCTAATTCTTTCTTTCGCAAGGAAAATGTTCAACACCCCTCCCCCTTAATCGCATGAAATTCCTAAAGCTGTGCGTTTCTTACCATTTGCTTAAAAAAAAGAAAATAGTTGAGGTTTTTGTTGTTGTCAGTTGCCTGGCAAGCTGTTGCATCATTAAACATGTTTAGCCTGAAAGTGTCCCAGTTAGTGTCTGCAGTTCCAGCTGTAGAAATAAAAGGGGGGGTGGCATGCAAATAATTTCATAGACTGGGAGGAAAACGCTGAAGACAGCAGCTCTTCCTAGCCATCTGCTATTCTTGGGGATTCTAGTCTAAATCCCTGAGAGTCTGGCAGAGGTCACCTAGGTTAAGCAGGCTGATAAATTATAGCACTCTCATGAGCAAATGGCAAAGCTCACAGTTTACCAAGGACATCCTGTGGATGAAAGCCAGGACCAACTTCGGGAACTTCCTGTGACCGTGTGCTGAAGCGCCCCCTAAAGAGTATTGCAAGTGTCTATTTATTTTTTTATCTGCATTTATAAAAATAAATATACAGTATACCACTAAATCATAAAATATATCAAAACATTAAAAATATAAAACACACAATAACAACATGAAAAGGCAAAAACAACAGAAGTTAAAAACAAGCACCAATGAACTACTGATGTAAGGCATTAGCCTCCTGTGATTGGCAGGCACTGTGGAATCTGTGGATTGGCCAGACCTGGTAGAGGGGCTGGCAGCGCAGACTTCTGCCTTTGACAGCTCTCAATAAAGCATCACCTGTTGCCCTGTGGCTTCAGCATCTTGCCTTTCCATGTCCTCCAGGCTTAGATTGCAGCATGGCAGTCCAGGACTCCCAGATCAGGATTGGTGGAGTTGCCACACAGACTCATGCAGCTATTTTATAGGTTGGAACTGAGGAAATCGGAAATATTTAATGTCCAACAAAATGCTGGCAGATAATCAGAAGTGGCTTCAAGATTCAGTACTACAGTTTTGAGAGAAGGATAAGAAACGTACCCTTTCTTGCAAGCTCCCCTCCCCCCCCCGTAGAATCTTCCACGGCTCTTTTCCCTTCTGCTCCAGATGTGGATTTCCTCTTGTTTTGCAAATTTGCACCTGGAGCTCTGAGATTCTGAATGGGGAATGGCTGATGGGATCTGGGTTAGCCACATCTCCCTGCACCACACCTCTGCTTGGATCTGCGGCCTCTGGAAGGAGATTTTCATTACCTGCTGGGGCCATGCACAGTTACTCTCAGGTTTGCCCCTCCGCCAAGGGACAAACAGCAAGGGAGCCCAGCCATATGTACCAGCTGCCCCAATTACATGCTCTTGTGGAGAGCAAGGAGAGTCTGGACCCTGTTAGAAACTTCCTGCAAAGCACATGTGGGCGTGTGCCACAGCTTCTTCCGGTAGTCATTAAGGCTTTGATTAAGCTTCTTTGGGGTTTCAGTGTAGTAAACGCAGAGCCGTCTCATCCATAGAAGCCGGTGGCGCGGTGCGCCAGGGCGCTGGGCGCCCCAGGGGCGCCCCGCGAGCCCGCCGGCATACCGGGCTCCTCCTCCCCAACCCGCCCCCGCCCCCACGGGCAGGCGGGCACTCGCGCGCCGGCGGGCGGGCTGTAAGCCGCCCGCCCTCGCCTCCCAGAGCCCCAGCTGGAGCGCTGGAGCGGCGCGGGGCTTTGCGCGACCTTCCAGCACTCCAGCTGGGGCTCTGGGAGGCGAGGGCGGCCAGCTCGCGCTCCCGCGCGCAGCCGGCCGCCCGCCCGATGCAGCGCAAGCTGCCCAGCAGCGCCGCGCCGTCCAGCTGCGCGGGAGCGCGAGCCGGCCGCCCTCGCCTCCCATCCCGGAAGCGCTGGAAGGGCACGCAGAGCCCCGCGCCGCTCCAGCGCCACGCCCCTCACCCCCCGCTCGCCCACCCCCCTCCCAAGGGGCGGCAAGCGCGGGAGGGAGGCGGCGGAGAGGCGGCATGGCGGGGGCGCCGGAGGGATAGCCGCGCCAGGGCGGCAGATCCCCTTAAGACGGCTCTGAGTAAACGGCTCCCACCTCTTCAATAACCCCATGATCTGGCAGGAAATAAAGTGAACTTAGCCTTATTTTTGCTGATCAAAGTTGATTCCCTCGCCCATCCAACGCGGGAGATGGTTTGTTTTCCATGCGGTCACCGTGTTTCTGTAACTATTGGCAAGAGCAAGCTCACAAATGGAACACGTTCAATTCTGTATCAGAGAAATTGATTGCCTTTGCAGCAAACCCTTCTTATCAGTCCAAGGGCGGCTTGACTGGATGCTGGCCTTATAAACAGAAGCAGCGAAGAAAGGTGAGCACTTGGACATTTTTCTGCTAAAACGCTTAGAAGGCCCTGCTGGGCTTAAGCCATTCCCATGCTTAAAAGTTTAAACTGGATCTTAGAATCATAGAGTTGGAAGAGACCACAAGGGCCATCCAGTCCAACCCCCTGCCAAGCAGGAAACGACATCAAAGCATTCCTGACAGATGGCTGTCAAGCCGTCGCTTAAAGTCCTCCAAACAAGGAGACTCCACCACACTCCTTGGCAGCAAATTCCACTGCCCAACAGCTCTCACTGTCAGGAAGTTCTTCCTAATGTTTAGGTGGAATCTTCTTTCTTGTAGTTTGAATCCATTGCCCCGTGTCTGCTTCTCTGGAGCAGCAGAAAACAACCTTTCTCCCTCCTCTATATGACATCCTTTGATATATTTGAACATGGCTATCGTATCACCCCTTAACCTTCTCTTCTCCAGGCTAAACATACCCAGCTCCCTAAGCCGTTCCTCATAAGGCATCGTTTCCAGGCCTTGGACCATTTTGGTTGCCCTCCTCTGGACACGTTCCAGCTTGTCAGTATCCTTCTTGAACTGTGGTGCCCAGAACTGGAATATCTTGAATATCCTGTGCCTTTAAATCAGGGTTGTTATGGACCCTCAACTCCCAGCATGGCTAATCATAGGGATGAGGAGAGCTGCTGTCCAGAGACATCTGGAGGTCCACATCCTGGTTTTTAAGTCAAACGCAGAATGCTATCTTGAATGAGGGTAAAGTGAATTGAGGCTCCTTTCTGCTAACTCTCATTAACAAGACTCTCAGAAAAGCTTTGTCCTTGTTCAGACCTTGAACAAGGGAGATTTCCCAAGGAATAGGCAGTCCCTTCATGCGACTACCCTTCCAAACAGTTCTTTTTAAGGGCAGTGATTCTTAAGGTCACTATACAGTGATTAGTCCTGTAGTAAAAGAGCCCTGTTGGATCAGACCCAAGTCCCGTCCAGTCAAATATCCTGTTTCCCATCATGACTAGCCGATGCTTCTGGGAAGCCCACAAATGGGGCATGAGCAAAAAGAACACACTTTCCAGCAGCTGATCTAAATAAATTAAAGGCATCGCCAAGGTTGAAATACTGTTTAAAGCTGCCTTAGGATACATTGATACACACAAACATTATGGTGAATCTTAACTGTGTTTATCAGAAACGAGCCAACTTGAACTTCACGAAGGAGGTGGCAAAAAATACTAAGCACCTTTCTTATTGAAAGAAACACAATTCCTTTAATTCCACACCATTCCAGAAACACAACCACTTCAGTCATGGAGAACCTCAAGACACTTCTTCGTACATCACATGACTTCTTCAGTGCCTTTGAAGTTTGCCAAGGAGTCTCTGATGAAGGAGTTGGCTGCTCCATTCCAATATACCACTTGCAACAGCTAGGAAGTAAACAAAAGGACTTTGCCAATCCTTATTGTTGTGTGGGATTCTGTTTTTTTTTTTTTTTTAGTTTAGTTATGTGTCCAATATCTATTTAATTGATTAAATCCAGGTAATTCTAGTTGTTACCAATATCTGTGTCTTTAGCAGATATTGAAGAAGCAAATTAATGAGCAACAGCAACTCATTTTTAAATTGAAAGTCTATTTTTAATATTTAATTCTCATTACTGTGCTAAAATAGCCTCAATTAATTCCCTATTATAGTAACAAACAAAGACCAAAATAGTCTCATGACTCATACAATAAACTGTTTGTTCTTATCCCAGCACTTTTGGTTCATTAGCTAAATATTTAGTCGATTAGCCTAATGATTAAAATGTGCAGCAGTCCCTTAATTAGAATTTTTCAAATCGTTGCAGGATAGTCTATATGTAAAAGTAGCCTCCACAAGGGGGCAGTCTTTAGCAGTAGCCTGCAACATTCTCTGGAAGCACCGAATATAAATCTACACTATTGTAGATTCTGTAGGAACAGCTAGCGCTGTATTTGCACTAAGACACTGCAGAACTGGCCAATCAAGGGGAAGTAAAATGGCAAGCCCCTTTCTTAGTTGAAAAAAAGGAATACGAAGGAACTGGTAATAATTAAACTTAAAAAAATGTTAGAGCTGGGTCTGCAAAGTTTGTCAGCATAATACAACCTCTCCTGAGCTAGTCTGGGCAGGTGCTAAGCCAGAATGAATGCAAAAAGGAAGGGGAAAAACCAGTATTTGTCAAAGTGAGTTCCAAAATAACCACTTAAAAAGTGTTTTTCAAAATTTACCCTCTTCCCCCAGCATATAAAAAACAACAACACACGTTTGTTCAGTTAAAAATTGGTTACTTACAAACTCTCCAAAGGTCAGATTCATGTGCTTCAGAAAAGTTCAATGGGCAGTAAAACTTAGTTTAGTTACAAAGTGGTGAAAGTTCCTAGATTATTGGTATAGTGCAGGGGTTAGCAAACTTTTTCAGCAGGGGGCCAGTCAACTGTCCCTCAGACCTTGTGGGGGGCCGTATATTTTGGAGGGGGGGAAAGAACCAATTCCTATGCTCCACAAATAACCCAGAGATGCATTTTCAATAAAAGCACACATTCTATTCATGTAAAAACACGCTGATTCCCAGACCACCCATGGGCCAGATTTAGTAGGTGATTGGGCTGGATCCAGCCCCCGGGCCTTAGTTTGCCTACCCATGGTATAGTGGCTTGTGCGAGCCATGCGGTTTTGCTAGAGCAACCAGTTCAAACCTCTTCACACACTGAGCTGCTCAGGTAGACTGTAGGAGAACAAAGGCTTGCTTATCTAGTTCCTCCTAAGATGAGGGGAAGAGGACATAGCTAAGCCTGGCAGGACAGCTTACTTTGTGGTATTAACTCCTTCATGCATTAATTAAACTTAAGAAAGTTGGTTATATGAGGCTGGTTAATCCCACAGTTGCCATGTTAAGCCAGCAGAGCTGATAGCTGTAGCCACTGATCCTCCTCAGTTTGCTTAGGACAATGAGGTTCCTAGTTAAGCACCTACTGGTACATTTTCTCTGCTATTGAAAAGTGAGGCGTGAAGAAGAACTGCTGATGGTATTGCTGGAATCAGCCAAGAGCAGGCAGGAAAATAGCCTTTTATAGCTTCCAGATGGAGGGATCCCAGAAATACCATATACGTTAGCAGTTGAATTGGCATTTTGAAACAGGTAAATCTCGCCATCATTTTAGCACCCTATTTGATTTGTGAGTGTTTTAAGTCAGCACCATTTTTTAAAAAAATGTATGAAGCTGCTGGAATAGGACAAAATGGGGAGTGAATGGATGGATTGACCCAAATAATGTTCTTTATTAAAAAAATATTTTTGGAGACAGGGAAGGCTTTTCCTCTTTATTCTCTTTATTGCTAGTTTGTTTTGTCATCCATTAATATATTAATCCCATATTAGTTGATTTAAGAGTGGATCCTGCATGATGAAATGGATGAACTATTGTTGAAATTGGACAATTTCATGCCGTGATTGTTCAAAGCTATTTGAGAAAAGAGGTAGGAGGGTGGTTCAAAGTAGACCATTCCTCTTGAACTTTCTCCTCAAGAAGACACCAAGGCTTGTTGTCCTTTTGTTGTTGTTCAGTCGTCCAGTCGGCCGACTCTTCGTGACCCCATGGACCAGAGCACGCCAGGCACCCCTATCCTCCACTGCCTCCCGCAGTTTGGCCAAACTCATGTTGTCCTTTATACACCTCAAATATTGTTGATCTCCACATGGTCGTCACATTACCCAGACACTTCCTGCCTCCTGAGGGGAGCCATTTTATGACACAAGCCTACCAAGCAGAAAAGCACAACCAATCAGAAGTCCAGTGGTCAAAACGATAGTAATGACTATGGGGTTTGGCTAACCTATTGATCAGAAATGGTCAATGCCTAGACATTTGTATTCTTTTTTAAAAATGTACTTATTAACCTTTTACAAACATCAACAAAATACATAAAACAAACCAATACAACAATTACAAACACGTTACAAAAATAAAAAATAAAAACTATTACAAACAGACTACAAACTACAAAAAACAAAAAAACAAAAAATTATTTGTTTAAAAACTGTTTCTTCCCTTAACATTGTTGTTTGACTTCCTCTCGTTTGCCCTTTCTGTGTTCATTGTCATTCATCTTTAGTAATTTCTTTACATTATACAAACCATATTTCCCAAAAAATCTTATCCATTTCTTCAACTATTATCCTAATTCATTATTACACATTTCCTTAACACTTAACATATTCTAAATCTGCAGCCTAACTTTTCTTCAAACATTTGTATTATTTTGGGCCCAGATAATGCTTTATTACTTGGCTTGCCCTCTTTTCAATAGTTGGACTTTTTATGAGAACATTAAATATGCTGGCAAACTGTCCATAAAAAGCTCCCTGTGTGTTTTAATCCAAAGCGATGATGCCGAACGCATTCCTAGACAGAAGTGCCAAGCCTACAAAAGCAGAACGTTTAAGATCATCGAGAATAAAGAAGAGTCTCACTGTTAATATTATTAGCTCACTGTAGATACTTGAGAAGTGGGACGGGGAGAGGCTGACCCAAATGGTTTGTGCAGTTTTAAAATAGCCCTAGATGGGGTAGATTGCCAAGGGTCAAGCTACAGGAAGAAGATCTAGAAATAAATAACCATCCGCATAAACATAGCCTTTTGCAAGCAGGTGCACAGCTACAAATCAATATTTCTTCTCTAAAAGATGTCCTGGGCCAGATGAGTCTCCAGATCCCCAAACCTAAATCCCTTTGATTGTGGAGTTATGCTAACATTATAGGACTTAACACCGTAGCTTTGTTTGGGGCAGGGAACACAGTTGACAAGGTCACTTATCCAAGGCATGTACCCCTGAACACATCACTCTTCTAGATTAAGATTATGCAGCACAGCCAGCCCTGGCAGAAATGTGTCCTAAGCTACTAGCCAACTATTAGTTTGTGTTTTTGTTACATGGAACAAACAACATTTTATATTATATTACTGTTGTAAATGTGGAACTCCAATAGGTGGTAAAGGTAAAGGTAAAGGGACCCCTGACCGTTAGGTCCAATCGCGGACGACTCTGGGGTTGCAGCGCTCATCTCTCTTTATTGGCCGAGGGAGCCAGCGTACAGCTTCCGGGTCATGTGGCCAGCAAGACTAAGCCGCTTCTGGTGAACCAGAGCAGTGCACGGAAACGTCGTTTACCTTCCCGCCGGAGCAGTACCTATTTATCTACTTGCACTTTGATGTGCTTTCGAACTGCTAGGTTGGCAGGAGCAGGGACTGAGCAGCAGGATCTCACCCCGTCGCGGGGATTCGAACCGCCAACCTTCTGATTGGCAAGCCCTAGGCTCTGTGGTTTAGGTGGGCTATGTTGCATTTCCTAGATAGGTCTGTCTTTGAGCTGGGCAGCATCTTAAGAGATGCGACGAGGACCAGACTGGCACCGCCATGGTGAGATGTCCCAGCTGGAATATTTAACAGCACCCTATGAATTGGGTAGTGTAAATTCCCCAGCTCCAATCCATGTCACTGGGGGCAACTGGCAGGGAAGCAAGGAACTGACAGCAACAATCTCTAGTGGCTCAGTTCATCTAGTAGGGGGGGAATTATTGGTTTGTTATTGGTTGTTTTCTTTGTTTTTTATGCTTTTATATTGTATTTTTTTTGTTGTGAACCACCCTGAGATCTGCGGATGCCAGGGGGGTATACAAATTTTAACAGCAACAGCAAACCACATTGTGACCACCACTTCACATGGTGGCAATGACAGCTGAATCCAATTATTAACTGGATCCTATCTACCACTTTCCCCCAGTAAGGTGAGACTTTGACATGGTGCCACCAAATATGCAAGAAACTAGCATTATCGTTGTTATGCCTCCAGCAAATCCTAGCAGACCAACCCATTTTGGAAGTCTAGCAAATGTGTGATACCACTGATATACAAGCCTTTCTGAAAGTTTTCTTTTAAGCTGACATGCATTGAAATATCCTATCCTTGTTTACATAAATGAGAACATTCTTCATTATGAATGGATCTGCTTAGAACTCTCTCCCATCTTTTGTTAGATTACAAGTTCAAAAGAATATTATATATTAGTAATCTTTTAACGGCTGTTGAGTCTGTTAAAAAAGAAGCATTTTTTGTTAGTCTTGATTAATGCAAAAATTATGATCAAACAAATACCATAAAAGACTTTATCTATAATATTGTAAAACTGGAGGGCCTTTAATGTAATAATACTTAACATTTGTATGGTAGTACAGATGTTTCTTCTTGTGTCTTGCAGACATTAAAACAACCCTGTAAGTCCATTTATTGCAGACAGAAGTCCTGAACTCACTTGCTACTCTCTTGACAGTGGAAATAAATGAGCCAGGAACATAGGGATGGTGCCTTATACCGGTAAAGGTGATTTGTCCATCTATCCCAGTCTTGACTATTCTGACTGCCGGTGGCTCATTTTCAGAGCCTCTGGCAGAGAACGGTCTTCTTTCCCATCACCACATTGGATGGGATGGGGTGGGAGGAGGATAACAGGGCATTTTTTTGTTTCTGTTATTTAGTCATTGAATTTGTGTATCTAAAGCAGGGAAGCGGCCACCCAGATATTGTTGGTCACCAACTCTCGTCAGACCCAGACAGCATGGCCAGTTGATCAGAGATAATGGCAATTGCCTCAGGCACAAAATTGTTAGGGGGCGCAAAATTTCAACACCCAGTGCTGTCTCAATACAGCTGCATGCTTCTGTTGCTGGGCTCCATTGAAAATGGCTTATCCATGTTAACCAGGAAGTGACCTCTCCAGACAACGGAACGGAACTTCTTTTATTATCTTTGCAGCTGCAATCTCCTGGGTGACGTGGAGTTGAACGTGCATGCATACTCCCCCTGTTTCCCTCCCTTCCACCCCACCTCCTTCACACAGCCCTGGGCACTGGCAACCCACGCTATGCCACTGGTTGCTCCTCCAGCATTGCCCTTCCCTTCCCCCCTCTACATGGCCCTGGGCGCTGGCAACCCATGCTACGCCACTGGTTGCCCCTCCAGTATTGCCCTTCCCTTCCCCCCTACTGGGCACTGGCAATCCACACTACGCCACGGGGCCTCCCCCCCACTTTTTAACCTTCTGCTGTAGCATGTGGCACAAATAATCTGTGTAGTAAATGCAAACTAAATCAGCTCCCTGTTGTGCTTTGATCCCACCTAGTTGTGACGTGTTGCTCAATTTCCTTGTGGGCTATGTCCTACTTCACTCATTAACTTTGAATTAAAATAATGGACACACAAAACAGTGGCTGGGATGGCTGGCAGCCTTAGCGGAACTGCATGTATTTAAGAGTGGAACTGCACGTTGCAAAGAAAATGGACCCGCTGCCCCAAAGAGTAGCATTGCCTGAGATTTCCTTTCCCCTCTCCGCAATGCCTGGGTCAACTTAAGCCCTTGCTTGGACCTTGGTGGGCAATTTATCAATGTGGAAGTTTGCTGGAGTGGCAGAAATCACGATGCCTTTGTTTTTGTAAATTTTGTACTTTGCCAGGCAGTGGATGAGGGGGCATTTCTGCCTTGCATCCCTACCATAACAGTTCATGGCAAACAGAAGACCCCCCCCCCTAATTCTTGCATATGTTGCAAATCCACTAAGGAAGTGGTTAATGAAACCATATGGTGGTGCATATTTGGAACCCAGAAAAATGCTTTTCAACTGCAGCCTTAATAGATGCAGAAATGTAGTGGAAATAACATTTTGACATCTCAAAGGGATGCTGGTGTTGTCTCACAGAGTCATTTAATGTTTTTTTAATGTTTGACATTTTATTACATTTTTATATATGCCGGAAGCCACCCAGAGTGACTGGGGAAACCCAGCCGGATGGACGGGGTATAAATTATAAAATTATTATTATTATTATTATTATTATTATTATTATTAGTATTATTATTATTTCCAGTGACTACTGTATACAGCCTGTGTTACCTTGCACAATATATATGAATCAAAGGGGCATTCATTAAGTGGAATTGATTGTGCAGAACCTGCTATTGCTTGGTTCCCTTACACAGAAGATTATCTACCTCACCAAAATAGGAGCTTAAGTGAGGGAGAAGTGGTCAGAAACATGATCTCAAAATTCATGCTTGAAAACGATGGTTTCCAAAATAATATTGTTTAGAATTCCTTTTTTTTAATAAATGAACTCATTGTCAGCTGTAGCCTGCCTTTCCCCCCACCAGTTGTTGCTGAAGGTATGCATAATTTTTGTTAGTTAGTTAGTTAGTTAGTTTGTTTGGAGGGAAGGGAATTAAAACAGCTCTTTTGCACAGAAGCGCTCTTGCAGAAAACAGCTGTATTAAAACAAGCACAAATTACACTGTGACAAAACCATTCTACTATCTGAAACTGCTTATGTGGAAATCAGAAGCGGTTTCTGGGGGTGGGGGAGAAAATTTGCCATTGCGTATCCAGGAGGCTAAAACACACACACACGGAGAGAACAAGAAGTAGCAGCTCTTCGTGTGACTGATTCCAAATCCTTGGGTGGCACTTTCTTCCTCTCTTTTGGGAAACCCAGCCAGATGGGCGGGGTACAAATAATGAATAATTGTTGTTGTTGTTGTACAGTGGTACCTCTGGTTGCGAACACGATCTGTTCCGGGGTGCTGTTTGCACCCCGAAAAGTCTGCAACCAGAGCGGTGCTTTTGCGCATGCGTGAAGCGTGATAGAGCACTTCTGCGCATGCACAAACGGCAATAAGCACTTCTGGGGCTGCTGCGTTCTTAACCTGAAAAAACACAACCTGAAGCGACCTGAGATGTGACTGTGAAAAGATGCTCAAGCTTTCCAATGTTCCAATTTACATAACAGAACCGCGCACACAATTTGGCCCTCCATTGCTTCTCTTCTTCTACTTCTTTTCTCATCATCTTCGCGTATGAAGCAATTGTGCAAAATGCATCCAGTAAATCAAGACACCTGCTGACTTTGCTGCGTACGTGCTGAGAACCGCAGAGCCTCGTGGGACAGATACATGGCCTGTTTTGCAACTCATGCAGAATCAGATGGGTTTTTCCAGTTCCTGTGTGGAAACCAAGCTTGGGCATGCAAGGCCTGATGGCTTCGTTTATAGCTCTTGCCAAACCCAAGCTTTTGTTTGTGGCCTCACCAAATCCATGATTAAGGATTGCAGCCGCAGTTAAGTCCTGACGCAGCGAAATGGCTCAGGGGACACCCCCGTATTACATATCTAGGCTGGAATGCTTTTTAAAGGTCACCCTACTGAACAGAGGGCCACAGATATTAATTGAGAGGTTTGTTGACTTGTTAAAAGCATTGAAACTTTCTGTTTAAAAAAGAAATATAAAGTTGCATTTCAAAGGTAAGTGGGAGAGGAAAATGGAACTTTTTAAAACTGTGAGCTAAAAAAGGGATATAACTTTTCTCTAGGTGGTAAATTTTTCTGGGACTGGCAGCTGGGTCTGGCAGTTTATTTCCTGGGATAAAATCCCAAAACTTCAATCCTAAAAAAAGGTCGACAACTTTGATTGGCCCTTTGATTGGCCCTTATGCATGTTCATGTCATCAAATCTGGCCCTCTTTGAAAAAAGTTTGGACACCCCTGACTTAACCTTTAAAACCAACAAAACCATTAAAAGGGGGGAGCAATGCATGTGTCAAATAGGTATGGATCTCATTCACAGCTTCATAGCACACTTAGTGCTAAGAATAAATTCAGAACATGCCAGGGGACAAATCTGCTAATTTAGGGCTCATCCTCACTTCCCTTTGTTCTGCAATTTCTTCCAATTGTCCTGTGATTTATAGCCATGGGTCTGAGAAGTTTTTCTTTAGTTCTGCCACTTTCACCAAGAAAACCGACTCTTTACTTGGACTACTGCAATGTGCCCTACGTGGGGCTACCTTTGAAGGTGACCCGGAAACTACCGGTACAACTAATCCAGAATGTGGCAGCTAGACTGGTGACCGGGAGCAGCCGCTGAGACCACATAACACCAGTCCTGAAAGACCTACATTTTCTGAGCACAATTCAAAGTGTTGGCGCTGACCTTTAAAGCCCTAAACGACCTTGGCCCAGTATACCTGAAGGAGCGTCTCCACCCCCATCGTTCAGCCCGGACACTGAGGTCCAGCTCCGAGGGCCTTCTGGCGGTTCCCTCACTGCGAGAAGCAAAGTTACAGGGAACCAGGCAGAGGGCCTTCTCGGTAGTGGCGCCCGCCCTGTGGAATGCCCTCCCATCAGATGTCAAGGAAATAAGCAACTATCTGATGTTTAGAAGACATCTGAAGGCAGCCCTGTTTAGGGAAGTTTTTAATGACTGATGTTTTAAAGTATTTTTAATCTTTTGTTGGAAGCCGCCCAGATGGACAGGGTATAAATAATAATAATAATAATAATAATAATAATAATAATAATAATAATAATAATAATAATAATAATTTATTATTATTATTATTATTATTATTATTATTATTATTATTATTATTATTATATTTACTGCTGAATCAGAACTAATGTCAAGCTGCAGAAAATCCAACTGACTTTTTTTTTTTAATTCAGCAGTAAGCAGTGGGTTTTCCTGGGCAAAGCACCAGAATGAAATAAAAACCTCTCAGAACCTTATCTGAAAATTACAGGACAGACAAAAGTGTGGATTAGTCCTCTGTCTAACTTGTGGTTGCTAACTTATAGTTTAGGTAGTTCTCAAGGAAGCAGCCAGGTAAAAGCACAATGCATCAGCGGAACAACACCCAAAGGGATGTGTTGGGAGAGACATGGTGGAATAGATAATAAATACGCAAGAGGCTGAACCAAGCGGAGTTCAGTGTGCATCAGCGGCAGAGAGTTGCAGAACTCACACCAACATTTCCCAGCTATTGCAGCAGTTCCTCAGCCAAGAGGGGCCAGTTTCAAGTCCAGCCCCCAATGGATAGGATTGCCCATATTACGTTCAACAGCTCCAGCTCGGAGCAACGGTGTGGATCCTATCTGGGCACTGTCCCAAAACTCATGTGGGGAAACCGTGTGGGACAACTGGCCGGAAAGGCATGTGCAAATTGATTCAACAATCCTATTATCCACAGAGTTCGATGGGATTTGCTGTCCAAAAGGGCGGGGGCAATTAAGAGCAGGAAGTCAGCCGGTGGGAAAAGGATTAAGCTGTTCCGCTGCTCAAAACCGCAGCCTCCTGGGTTTGTTTATGATTGAATGAAACAGCCACTGAGTAATGTGTAGTTCGCCCTGAATGTAGGACTCTAGCCCGACAGTACAACCTTGTAAATACTCAAGGGAAAATGTCCCACTGACCCCAATGGGGCTCACTTCCGAGTAAACATGTTTTGAGATTGCAGCCTCCATTTCTGGATCTAGCATGGCAACTACTGTTTATTGTAATTAACATCTGATGATAATCATAGGGAGCCGCGGTGGTGAATTTGAATAACTAGAGCTCCCAGCCGCATCAAGAAAGAGTGTTCTGCATCTTAAACTTTTCTTTGCAAAGCTGTTTGTGCCTGCAAGCCAGCGAAATTCGAAGCTCTTCGGCACACAGCTGCTCTGCAAATATAATTTTCCTATCAACTTTGACAAAGAAAAATTGCTAAACGGTTCCCACTTCTGCCATCATTGCTCTTGACAATGTTTTAACAAGCTAAGTGTTTTCATATGTTTGCTTTATGTAAGAGATACAAATTGGCAACAACCAGTGGCGGCGGCTGCTAATGCCAATCCTGGCATTGTTAACTCCAAGGTCGTAAAGTTAATAAAAAATAGATTATTATTTTTTTTAAAAAAAATCAAGTTTCTTCCCGCCCGCCCCCCCCCCCCAAAAGGAGGGTTCTGATCTGATCTGGTCATGAATCATGCTGCATTTCTAATTAATAAAATAAGTTATTGGGCACTAGAGAGCAGGTTCGAAGCTGGCTCTGTGCGCCACCAGGGCTGCTGGCTGGAGGAGGAGGAGGAGGAGGAAGAAGAACAAGAAAGATCTGCAGGAATTTGTAGATGGGGCTCATGCAGCTTCCCAGAATCTTGGTCAAGGGAGTCTGATGAAACTAGAAGGCCAATCTTATGTCTGTTTGGTAGAATACTTGTCAGCATGAGCAGCTTATACCTCTGTGAGACCAGCAGGTTCGTCCTCTGGTCTGTCAGACTGCCGCTCTTTGGCCTGTCTGGTGTTTCACATGTTTGCCCTACCTGCCCGCAGACTGTCTCGCCAGAGTGGTGCATGCTCTAGTCCAATACAAACACCTTGGGTTACAAACACTTTGGGTTACAGACTCCGCTAACCCTCGGGTTAAGAACTTTACCTCAGGATGAGAACAGAAATTGTGCACTGCTGGCGTGGCGGCAGTGGGAGGCCCCATTAGCTAAAGTGGTACCTCAGGTTAAGAATGGTTTCAGGTTAAGAACGGACCTACAGAACGAATTAAGTTTGTAACTAGAGGTACCACTGTAAAGTACAGATTTTCCAGGGCAAATAACCCCAACTGCTCAGGCATGGAGCTTTTAAGCACAGACCTGTGCCTGGAAAGAGCAGAGCAAATGGTAAGTATGGATAATCCCTTAGGGATCTCCGGTGAAGGGATGGGGGATTATGTGGAGAGTAGCAGAAAGTTAATTGGGTGTTGAGACTTGTCCAAGTTCCAGTTGGTCCATTCTCTTTTTGTTTAAATGTTGTTTTGAAGGATTTTAGTACAGTGAGACCGCATAAGAAAAAAAAGAAACAGCTCCTTACAGATACTATTAAAAGCTTACCAAGATAAAAACGATCTTGTATATTTATATCTCGTCTCCAGTTTTTCCAAAAAATACAAAGGAGCTGCCAAAGAGTCCAACCGTGATGGTCATTATTCTTCCTTGTCGTATAAGAGCACAATAGGTCATTTTATTAATAAAAGAAGCATCCAGATTTCAGCCAGCTATTCCAGTCAACAAGAAGTGTGCTTGGTCCTCCATTTTTATTTTATTTTATTTTATTTTATTTTATTTTATTTTATTTTATTTTATTTTATTTTATTTTATTTTATTTTATTTTATTTTATTTTATTTTATTTGTAACTGCAGTACTGGCTGCTGTAAGAGGACATCATACCAAGGAATGGCACTTTTTGTCCATATACGTTTAAATAAAATAAAAATAAAACTAGAGTAATTGCTTCTGGTAGCTAAAGAGGCTGAATCTAATTATTCACTGGATATTTTTCTTAGTAAGGTGAGACTTTGACATGGTGCCACCAAATATGCAAGAAACTAGCATTATCGATGTTATACCTCCAGCAAATCCTAGGAGACCAACCCATTTTGGAAGTCTAGCAAATGTGTGATACCATACTGTTTACATACTGTAAATAAGAACATTATTCACTATGAAATGGATCTGCTTAGAACTTCCTCCCATCTTTTGCTAGCTTTGTCTTTCCCTAATTTCAAGTTCCAAAGAATATATATATGTATGTATGTATGTATATGTGTGTGTGTGTGTGTGTGTGTGTGTGTGTGTGTCTGTTAAAAAGAGGAAGCATTTTTTGGATTACTCTTGATTAATGCAAAAAATAGTAAAATAATATTATAAAAGACTTTAGCTATAATATTGTAAAACTGGAGGGCCTTTAATGTGATAACATTTGTATGGTAGTACAAATGTTACTTCTTGTGTCTTGCAGCAGTCATTAAAACAACCCTGTAAGTCCATTTATTGCAGATGGAAGTCCTGAGGTTGAAAGTGAGCTGCTTGCCTGATGTCATCTTATCCTGGTGAAATTTGACCTGGAAACTTTCAGAGATACAGCTCAGTTCCAGGTATTACATCCGGTCTCATTTTATCTTGTTAAGCCTAGAGAATGGAAGTGTGAATTATATGTCCTTTGTATGTGCATTTGCCAGACTTTCTTTTCTCTGACTCTTTCTTGGTCTGCTGCAATGCATATGGAGGGAAGTTGGTTGAGTTAGGACTCATCTACACTGGTGAGTTAAAACGTTATAAAGGTGTTATAAACATGTGGCACCAGAGGGCGCTGTACATCATCAGTGTAAAAGTGCATTGAGAGCTATATAAGTTTTTGAAAAGCGTTTTTGCAATCAGTGTAGATCCAGCCTTACTGAGGGGTCGAAGAGGTAACTGGCCAATCAGTGGCCAGAGGCAGAAAAAGCATTTGATCCCTTCTTTCTTCTGAATCTAAAGCAACATCCTAAAACAGAATGTTGATGAAGTTGTGGGTTATGTACGATAAAATTTAAAAACGGAGTTTTTGGAGTGAAATCTACAGAAAAGGGTTACAAAATGCAGTGCAATGAGGGGTTTCTTTTCAATGCAAATGTAAGCTTTAGAGAAAGGATTTTGCTTAGGGCAAGCAGGGGAGTTAAGGGTTAATTAGCTCTTCATAAAATGCTTCAATGGGTTTAGCACCAAACGGGCACAGTAAATATACCTTATTCCTTAAAAAGAAAAAAAGTTTGTCCCTAAACTAAAAGTAAAAACTTCAACATTATTAAAATGATTAGATATCACAATGGGAACCAATTTATAATCAATAATACTGGCTCCATTGGAAGAGAGGACTGTGTAATTCCCTTGCTGATTCCTGAAGTCCCTAACATCACAGATTTGAAATAATGCGGAAATAAAAATTTCAGAAAATGGGTCATTTGTATCTAGGTTCATCAATTGTACCACAAAGTTATTTTCATATCCGGCATGAGCATTCCGCTTTCCGAGGAGGATTATGACTCAGTTGGGATTTTTGCCCTCTGGTTCATCTATCACTTATTCCAACTGTTTGCAGCTGTCCTAAGAGTAATATTTGGATGGGTAGTAAATTGATTTTTTTTAAATAATACTTTTTTATTAGTTTTCAATTACAGTCCAGTAATAGCCTCATTAAGGGACACGGGCGGCGCTGTGGTCTAAACCACAGCGCCTAGGGCTTGCCGATCAGAAGGTCGGCGGTTCGAATCCCCGCAACAGGGTGAGCTCCCGTTGTTCAGTCCCTGCTCCTGCCAACCTAGCAATTCGAAAGCATGTCAAAGTGCAAGTAGATAAATAGAAACCACTCTGGCGGGAAGGTAAACAGCGTTTCTGTACTCTGCTCTGGTTCGCCAGAAGCGGCTTAGTCATGCTAGCCACATGACCCGGAAGCTGTCTGCGGACAAACGCCGGCTCCCTCGGCCAGTAAAGCGAGATGAACGCCGCAACCCCAGAGTCGTCCGTGACTGGACCTAATGATCAGGGGTAGCTTTACCTTTACCTTTTAATAGCCTCATTATAACAATACCAATTTATAGTACTGTTATTAATAGCAGTCATTCAAATATTGAATTATATAATTTAGATAAAGTGGCCCCCCAAGATAGAAAATTGATTTAAGGGGAAAGCTAGAGCGACTGGGGGCTTGTTTGTTAATGGGTATTTGTTAACAGGAATTTAAAAGCACAGTTTTCACTACTAGAATATGAGGGTTGTTCCTCTTTGTTCACTGAAGTGACTTGTGGTCAACGGCATTCTTGTAAACGCTGCATTCTCATACATGCCTGAAGATATGGGGCTACATTTCTCCAGGGAAACGTATGCGTCTGTAATATCAACAAGTTCAGCCCCTGTCAGGCAACTTGCCAAGGAACTGACGATGATGGAGAGATGGGGCGTTTCTGTGTCACATCGAGAAATCGCAGCGTGCCTCATTCATTGAAGAATGAGTCAGCAGAAATAACCTGCCTAATTAATAGATGTTTGGAATTGCATGATAGCCACACTATTTAAAAAAGAAGAAGTTGTCTTTCATCTTGTTCCAAGAAGATATTGTAAAGATGCCAGCTATAGCAAGATGACATTGGGTAGTTGTATAACCATGTATCCCAAATCCAGAAGGGATTTATGCTTATATAGAGCTCAGAATGCTTTGCCCAACATGTTCCACATATGAGCCTCTCCTCACTGCCAAAAAAGAAAAAGAAAAGAAAAGCTGAGGCTGGATTAACTGCAAACTCTACGATCCAGATTGCAGGGCGCATAGCTCTGAACGCAGCATGGACAGCATTGGAGACAGCCTCGAAACAAGAAATGGCATGAACCAGCTAAGGCATATGCTTTCTTCTCTTGAAGGAAATCTCAAATCCAATTGCTTTCAGATCCAATTAGCATGGCCGATGTAAGGTTCAACAGTCACTCCAGTTGGCTTCTGTGGTTTTTGTACAAAGAAATCTTAAAATATTTGCACGGTTGTGCTGAAAACGAAATAAGGGTTTTAGAACAATTTTTGATTGTTTGAAACAAAGAAAGAAACAGCCACCGTGCTGCTTGGTGCTAGGAGCTGCCCTCCTGGAAGCATTTTCTAAGAGACCCCCTTCTGCACGACACATTAAAAGCAGTATTACGGCTTCCCCCAAAGAATCCTGGGAACTGCAGTTTGTTAAGGCTGCCGAGAATCATTAGGTGGCTCCTGTTTCCTTCAGTGAGCTACAATTCCCAGAGTTCTCTGTGAAGAGGATTTGGTTGTTAAACCACTCTGGGAACTGTAGCACTCTGAGTGGAACAGGAGGTCTCCAAACAACTCTCAGCATCCTTAACCAACTACAGCTCTCAGAATTCTTTGGGGGGGGGGGAAGTTATGACTGTTTTAATTGGCACGATACTGTTCTAATATGTATGGTGCAGATGTGGCCAGAGAGAAGTTTGAAATGGCCCTTTTTCTTAAGGCGGTAAAGTTATGCCTTCTTCCACTGGGGTGGATTTTCAGACAAAGGAAAGATCCCCTTGTGTAGTTCAGAAGGACAAAAATGGGTGGGAGTCAAAACTTTCTGTTCTTTTGGTAGGTTTAGCAAACTGATTTTCTGGCTGCGGCTGCCACAAACGCACAGTGGACTCCCAGCTCAAAAACCTGCAAATATATCTGCAGCATGAGACACACAGCCATTCCCACATCTAGAGGACGAAAGTTGGGCTTGACTAGGAGATATGGCTGATGTTCCTGGCCAGAAACATCTCGCTGGCATACACAGCTATTGTATCCTCCTTAGGAACAATCACAAAGGCAGGGCTGCACATTTGAGTGTGTGGGTGTGAGATATAAATCATACTGTCCTCAACATGGCTGATCTGTATGTATGAGGCTTTGTACTGACATTCATTTCTTGCAAATGTTTGGCTTGGGCTGGCTGAAACCAGGGAGCAAAGCAAAGCACACCATGATCGACATGCCGTGAATGGTTTCACCTTTCATTTGCTGATCCTCCTAGTTTGTTTGAACTAACACCTGGTACCCTTCACACCTTGCTTGTAGGTATTCAATGTGTTTGGTCATAACACAGGTCATCTGCAAAAATCAACGCCGTTCCTGGAGAAAGCATGCGCCCAGAATTCCCTTCTTTTCCCTGAGGGAGTTATCTAATGGGCTTTGATTTTGTAGGTATGGAGGATTGTTTCAAACGTTTCTTGTGCCTGCAAGTCAAGAGAAACAGAATATACACAACTTGCACGCACACAGATGCAGTGTATACAGGCCATTTAGACTCTGGATTTCATACACAAAGTTGGAAAAGTACTGAAATACCAACTAAAGAAGAAGGGCAAGGAGAACTGATGGAATACGCTGAAATGGCAAAACTAACGGAAAGACTTCGAGATAAAGACAATAGAGATTTTAAGAAGGACTGGGAATAATTTATGTTATATTTACAGAATCAATGTAAAGAAGTGGACTCACTTCCAGGGTTTGATTAAACACTTGCAATTCACAAAATAAATGTAGAAATAGAAACAGGATGTCAAAATGGCTAGAGAATAATAATAATTATTTAAAAAACTATAAAGAATAAGAATTAACCAATGAGCAGGGAGAGATAATATGCCAAAAAACAAACAAACCCAGAAAAGGAAGTTGAGGGAAGTCAACCGGGGTTGGGGTTGAGGATTTATAATGTACAGTATTTTGTTTTTGAAATATTGATTGTGACGATGATAAAATTGTAAAATTCAATACAAATCATTTAAAAACAAAATTAAAAATAAACCGGATTTCATGGGCTTACAGGGAGCTCTTTAGATAGTAGTACTTTGAAGTGGACAAGCCAGCCCAGCTGCATTTGGGAGTCTTCCTGCTCATTCTGCTGTGTGAGGTGCATCAAACTCCTGCCCCCTCAATACACCATTGCACATGTCTGGTGGGTGCAAATTGCCGGATCAGTGTGAGCATTGCGTCCAGCAGTTCTGGCTGTCCTGGCTTACTGGGCCTTTTCATTTCCTGGATCCAGATTGTTCATGTTCCCAGTTGTGTGTCATGCAGCCAGTCCTGGAGCACGGAAAGTTGGTCCCTAATGGAAGTGCACAGCCCAATGCTTTGTCTTCCAAGCAATTTCTGCATCTGACATCCAAGTGGCCCAGATGTGTCACAGCACAAATGATGCATGTTGGCTGTACACCTCTGCCCACCCAGTGCTCAGCCAATGGTAGGAGAGGATAAGTGAAGCAGATTTTTGGCATGCCCTGAGGGTGGCAAAGGTGTTCTGAAGCAGTGTGCAGAGAACGTTTTTGTTAGATGGTCTCAGAACGGTGTAGGAAGGGAATCCAGGGAGTGGTGTGTGTGTGTGTGTGTGCTTTTAGATCTTTTTGAATCAAGGGTATCTCTTTCGAAACCGACCCAGGGGGTTGGGAAAGGTGGGTAAATGTGGGCACCTCAACTCCCCTACCTTCTTCCCAGACCATCTGAAGTTCCCTTTGATGAACGCAGATGCATCTGCCTGGTATTACCTCATCTACTACTTTCACCAGCTGTAGTCTTTGACACAATAGCTCACTTTTATGTGGTGTAGAAGTATGTTAATGAAAGGCTTTCTGCTGCTCAGCCTGAAATGATAAAAGGGGGGGGGGAGAATAAATGAGAGGGATTTCTTGCCCAAGAAACATATTTTACATATTAAAATGTGCCTCTGATCTCAGAATAAGTATTTGTTGCCAAAGTCGGCTCCAAAGGAGTCTTGAATCAGCCTCACGTTGATATGCTGCAAGAAGTGACTCAAAAAAACCATGCAACTCATTTAAGCGATATTGCTTTAAGTAAGGGTAGCTTGAGAAAGGTTGAAGCCAGAAGCAGATTCACATAAAGCAGATTCTGAAAAGGGATTTGCGAACGTTAACAAGCCTTTTAGCGGGGACAGGAGCCTTTCGAAGACGATCTCAGTAGTTGCAGCTAGGGCTAAGGCTGCAGCTTGGCTTTCTAAGATCGTTATGAAACACAACCTGTATAATCCCAAATGACTTTGAGTTTGATTTCTCTTTGCTTTCAGAGTGATTGGAAAAAATGGCAGCTAAAACTTTTATTTGTGTTGGAACTTGAAAACAGGTTTGTTTGTTCAAACACTATTAAGTTATGACAAAGCGTTTTCGAAAACCCCCAAACTGCACTTCAAGTGAAGATCAGGCAAATTTATGAATGTTGGGAAACTAGGAAGCTGGGTTGATCAAATTCTCGAGAGGCTCCTAATCCTTTAATTGATTGAGGCTAGAAATGGAATACACCCAATTGTCCAAAAGGTTTACTCCCAAGTAAATGTGCACAGGACTGCAGCTCAAGGCTGGGTCTTACCTCCCCCAGCCATCAACACATCTGCTAGACCAGATCCCATAACAATATTTTTCAAGGCTATTGGTAAAGTGCATTGGAGTTAATTGAATAACACAGAAGTCAACTGACATGCATCACATGATTGTTTCATTGGCCATCACCACTTGGAGCTGTTTAGTTTGTTTTGTTGGTTCAAAGCTGTGTTTTGAATGCTAAGGCAAACTTCCCATTTTCTTCTTACCGAAGTGTTCTTCCCATCACTGCAGCTGCTCATTTTTGCACCTCTTTCAATAAGGTCTTGCTGAATCCTGCGGCAAACAATGAAGCTGCCATATGTTTCCAAACGCAGAGCAAGAATCAAAGACTTTGCAAATATAATGAGGGGCGGTGAGGGGGAAAAAAAGTTCAAATCAAGGACACCAGTGACAATGAGAGATTCTTGCCAGATTTGAATTATTGCCCAAACCAACAACAATCTGATACATTGCAATACTCTAATTGTTATTCTTGTGTGGTCCATTTAACTTTAATTGTATTATTTCATTTTCCGAAAGCGGATAGACTAAACAACACCGTGGAGATAAAATGCTGAGTCATGATCTCCCACTTGCCTCTTTTTAACAAAGGTTTTATGTGTAATAGTTTGTAGCCCACTGGATCATTAAAAGCCATTTTTTGACTCTCGCCATCATTTACATGCAATGTTAGCTCTGTCTGCATCCCTTTATGTTTCCAGTCAGGCATCTCTGATGGCCAGGTAAGGATTTTATGTAATTTACAGCAACAAAATCCCTGATCCTACTCTATTCTTGCTTAAGGAAGAACAGTCTAAGTTAGATGAGCTTCTATAAAATACCATTAATGCCTCCTCCAGGTCCTATGGAAGTGACCTGAAAGAAAGAAAGAAAGAGGGTTGTTGGATTAAAACGAGAACTCTAGAAGGTATGCTTTAGTATCCAGTGATACAATAACCATCCATATCACTATCTTGGAAAATTCTAGGCTCCCTGGACCACAGAAAGTCATGTCAAAGTCATGTTTCAGTCTGTCATCTTGATTCAAAACAGTGCCTGGTGTCTAAATGTCAACGAAGACTCTCACTTCAACCTCGGGAACCCTCATGCTGAATTTGGCAATGATATAGTAAGAAGGCTGATCGCTGAAGAATTGATGCTTTTGAATTATGGTGCTGGAGGAGACTCTTGAGAGTCCCGTGGACTGCAAGAAGATCAAACCTATCCATTCTGAAGGATATCAGCCCTGAGTGCTCACTGGAAGGACAGATCCTGAAGCTGAGGCTCCAATACTTTGGTCACCTCATGAGAAGAGAAGACTACCTGGAAAAGATCCTGATGTTGGGAAAGATGGAGGGCACAAGGAGAAGGGGACGACAGAGGACGAGATGGTTGGACAGTGTTCTCGAAGCGACTGCCATGAGTTTGGCCAAATTGTGGAGGCAGTGAAAGATAGGCGTGCCTGGCGTGCTCTGGTCCATGGGGCCACGAAGAGTTGGACACGACTGAACGACTGAACAACAACAAACGACTAAACAACAACAACAACAACAACATCATCAACAACATAGTAAGAGGTCAAAAATGGGCAGAGCCATCCCAAATGATGTTTTGGTCTGCTAACTTGATTCAAAATGGCTCCTGGCATCCTGATGGGGACAAAGTCTGCCGATCCCACCTTGAGAACTCTTGTGTCAAGTTGTTTATTATTATTATTATTATTATTATTATTATTATTATTATTATTATTATTTAATTTCTATACCGTCCTATCACCAAAGGTCTCAGGTCGGTACACATAAAATCCCCCAAAGAGCCCGCATTTTTAAACAGGGTATAGGATGTAGATTGAGTCAGGCAAAGGCCTGGTTAAAAAGAAACATTTTTGCCTGGCGCCTAAAGGTGTATAGTGAAGGCGCCAGGTGAACTTCCCTGGGGAGAGCATTCCACAGATGGGGAGCCACTGCAGAGAATGCCCGTTCTCGTGTTGCCGCCCTCATGTTTGGTGCAGATGTCTTGAGAGGAGGCCAAATCTATGTCAAAAAAGGGTGAGGTCATGCCAAAGTCATACTTCAGGATGCTATCTTGACTTGAAAGGGTGGCTGGCACCACAACATCTACATAGACCCCCCATTCCCACTCCAGGAATCATTGTACTGAGTTTGTGGCAAGGATCTTGAGAGGCAGCCAAAACTATGACCAAAATTGGTCAAAGTGACATTTAAACCCACCATCTTGATTCAAAATGGAACCCAGCAGTGGTGTAGCATGGGGGGGGGCATAGGGATGGTTGTCCTGGCTGCAAAAATGTTAGGGGTGCAAAATTTCAGCAACCAGTGCTGGCTCAATACAGCTGTGTACTTCTCTTGCTGGACTCCGTTGAAAATGACTTCTCCATGCGAACCAGGAAGTGACCTCTCCAGACAACAGATCGACTCTTCTTTTCTTATCTCTGCAGCTGTGATCTCTTGGCTGACGTGGACGCTGTTAGGCAGTTGAATGCACATGCGTATTCTCGTTTTGGTTTCCTCAGACCCCTCTGTGTGACCCCGGGCACCAGCAGCTCATGCTACGCCACTGGAACCCAGTGAGAAGTGTTGATGAAGAGTGCAGCCCCCACCTCAAGCTTGTATCAAATTTGGCAGCAATATCTTGAGAGGTGTCCGAATGTGTAGAGAAAAAACAAATAGACAGACAGACCACTTTCCAAAATGTATAGTAGATGTTGGACATGAATACTTTAAAATCAATTGCTCAGCCAGTTTTCCAAAGTAACATAAACCCAGAAAGCTCTCCATCCTGGTTTCCTTGCTGAACAACTGGTTGCTGCTGGAGAGCAAAGGGAACATTTTAATGTCAGTATTTAATACATCTTGCCATTCGTTGGTAGATCTTCCAGTTGAGGTGGGGGTGGGGCGGTGGCCACATTCTGCAGTAAACCCACTTAGGTGTAAAACTTCCAATGACAAATGGAAGGACATCCTTTTTGTTCTCTCCCTGCCCAACTCACTCCCATGGTGTACTAACGGGTGTTGGGATTTATAAGCTGTGCCAGATTCAATAAACCTGTGTTACAGCCTTTTTAAAATTGTTATATAGAGCATGCCTTGTAAACCGCCGCTATCTTCCTATTGTTTCATAATTTATTTGCCCCAACTTGCCTTAGCCAGATCATTAGCAGGGCAGTAAAAGTGCTCTCGGATAAACTTCATTGAATATGATAACTAATTTGGGCCCGTATTACGATAACTTCTGCAGAAGGAAACAATTACCTCGTGATTTGCCGCTGCGGCTCTGAGCGCAATATCTTTCTCGTTCACTTAGATGCAACATCACTTGTAGATTTTTTTTAAAAAAAAACTTTTAAAAATGCCCTTGTATAGTGCTATCTCCACAGGGCCGGGTTGATCGCCACCCCATATGTTCACTATGGATACAGATGCTTGTAAATATATAGGGCTGCTTTAAAAAGCAAACTGTTTTGCATACATAGCATTATCCTTCATTGGTGGCAAGCTTGGAATACATCTGAGGGCTTTTATCTCCCCACCCCTGGTAAATCTGCATGCCAGCTATTGCTATATTTATCCATTTACATGTGCTAACTACACCACACACTGCTTCCTCCTGCATTCTTTGCGTATGGTCAGTGTAAACTAAAGATAACTTCTTATCCTTGTTTCCCAGAGCATTCTGTGTTTATGTTTTACAACACCGAATCGAAAACATTTCAAAATCCCCTAGTTAGAAAATACACATTAGGGCATTTATTGTGAAATTGCTATCCTGCCTTTATTTTCAGGCTACCCTGTGCATCCCTACTTTGGTAGGAGTACAGCCGTACCTTGGAAGTTGAACGGAATCCATTCCGGGAGTCCGTTTGGCTTCCAGAATGTTCAGAAACCAAAGCACGGCTTCTGATTGGCTACTGGAAGCTCCTGCTGCCAATCGGAAGCTGCGGAAGCCCCGTTGGACGTTCGGCTTCCAAAAACAGTTCGCAAACCGGAACAAGTCACTTCCAGTTTTGCGGTGTTTGGGAGCCAAAACATCCGAGTACCAAGGCGTTCAGGATCCATTTGCATTATTCTGAAAATTTATGTCAATATTGGTTCTCTGGGGTCTGAATGGAGATGCCCCATGGTCGCCGACCCAACAAAATTGCAGGAATTATGCCGCCTCCCCTGGGCTAATGGCTAGGGATGAAGAGAAATTCGGTTCAGTTTGCACCTTCCGAAACAATATGCAAAATGAGACACATCCTTTGAAATTTGTACTTCTCTGAATTTTACGACACAGTTCTCCAGCCAATTAATGTTTACAAAAATGCACGTACTGTGTTAAAATGTGCAGGGAGATGCATATGTTAGTAACAATAACATAAATTCAAAGTGTTGGTGCTGACCTTTAAAGCCCTAAACGGCCTCGGTCCTGCATACCTGAAGGAGCGTCTCCACCCCTCCACTGAGGTCCAGCTCCGAGGGCCTTCTGGTGGTTCCCTCGCTGCGAGAAGTGAGGTTGCAGGGAACCAGACACAGGGCCTTCTTGGTAGTGGCGCCCGCCCTGTGGAACGCCCTCCCATCAGATGTCAAAGAAATCAGCAGCTATCCTATTTTTAAAAGACATCTGAAGGCAGCCCTGTTTAGGGAAGTTTTTAATATTTAATGCTGTATTGTTTTTAACACTCGATTGGGAGTGTTATAAATGCGTTATATGAGTGGAAATGGCTGTGCAAACAAAATTATGCATATTTGGCAAAACCCTGTATAAAATGTATTGTTTTTAATCAAAGCAATTCACACAAAAATGCTGATGAATCTTCATTAGGACTATCTATCTATCTGTTTACTTATTTATCTATCTGTCTATCTGAAGGCAGCCCTGTTTAGGGAAGCTTTTAATTTTTGATGGACTACTGTATTTTAATATTTTGTTGGGAGCCGCCCAGAGTGACTGGGGAAACCCAGCCAGATGGGCGGGGTATAAATAATTTATCACCATCACCATCATCAATCAGCTATCAGCTATCTACACTGTGCATATATAATCATACCTCGAGTTGTGGACGCTCCGTGTTGTGTACCTACGGACCTCCGCGATCCAGAAGTCCTCCCTGGAGCATGCGTGAAAACGCGCGAACTTCCGGGTTTTTTCTTTTTTGGGGGGGCGTTTGTGTTAAGCACGCCTGTGTTACGTAGCGCGACCTGGAAAGGATCGCGTGCATAACACGGGGTACCAATGTACAGCAAACTTCAGCAAACCTGAAGGAGCGTCTCCACCCCCATCATTCAGCCCGGACACTGAGATCCAGCGCCGAGGGCCTTCTGGCGGTTCCCTCCCTGCGAGAAGCAAAGCTACAGGGAACCAGGCAGAGGGCCTTCTCGGTAGTGGCGCCCGCCCTGTGGAACTCCCTCCCTTCAGATGTCAAAGAGATAGACAACTACCAGACATTCAGAGGACATTTGAAGGCAGCCTTGTTTAGGGAAGCTTTTAATGTGTGATATTTTAATGTATTTGATTTTTGTTGGAGGCCACCCAGAGTGGCTGGGGAAATCCAGCCGGATGGGCGGGGTACAAATAATAAATATTATTATTATTTGGAAATACAGACAACTGAACTTAAGCCTGGAAAGAGAAGAAGCTTAACTTGACATATTCACCCTTCCCCTACTGGTGGCAGCAGAGGCCAGTATGTGTTTCTCCTTTGGATCCTGCTGTCCTAGGGCAATATATGTCCCATAGGTCACCTTTCTTCCATGAAGTTCAAGGCTGCATCTGCAGGGCTCCCTAATAGCCTCCCATCCAGACCTGCATAGCTTCCACAAGGTACCCGTATCATGTGAACCAGCTCTGTCGGATTGCCAGTGGCAGACGTGGAACGTGGAGCGTAAGTGCCAGTTAGAACTCAGTAGCCCCTAATATCCTGGTGGGAGAACGGAACCTGCGTTTCAGCATCCTTTCCAATATGGAATGTGTTCTGTTAGCATGCGCAAGCATCTTTCATCTGCTGAAACCCCCCTCTTCCTCCCGTGCCTGGAAAGGATGAAAACCTAAGAAGGGCCCCAACTGGAAATTAGGTTGCTAAATGCCATAGGATATGACTGGCTCGAAATCTTTCCTCCAGACTGCAGGAGGGAGCTAAGATATAATCAGAGCTGTCAGATCCTTATAGCATATTACTCATATTGGGAGAGGGGAACTTTTAAAAAAATAAATAAATAAACAAAGTCGCCCCCTCAGTTCTCACATGTTGGCTACTAAAACTGCAATGGAGGATTATGGGTCTACCGTGATGAATATGGAAAGAGTTTATGCTCATAACAAATTGCTTCCTCATAGCCCACCTGTTGTTCTCTGTAAATCCTGAAAGCAGAGAAAATCTGGTCTCTTAATAAGTTGTATTTTGGAAGGTAACGGGGAGTATAAATGAAAGGCTTCAGAATTCCTGGCCTTAAATAGGAACCTTCTGAATTATTATATATAATGGTAAGGCCTTTAAGAAATCAGCAAGAGACACTTTAAGGCATGTGTGTATCAGTAGAGAAAGCTTGACAGCCTGGACACTTAGAAAAAGCTATGACAACCTGGACACTTAATAAATAATCCTCCAAATGTTGGGTTTAAAGAGGACATTGGGCCCATTTTACAGCGGAAACTTTCCATGCTGACCTGTATGTAATGGAAAACAATGTCTCTTGCAATATGTTTGGAAAGAAAAAGCAGAAAACTTTGCCTCTGTTTTCTTCTGAATTGTGTTGAGATTTACGCTCAAGATCAAGCATTGTGGTGTGCAGGGGTGCCAGCTTGCGTAAAATATGTCCTACCCTGCGTAATTGATCACATTACATGGCACACACACACCATTTTAATGGCAATACCCATCAACTTTGGGGGAACCCAACCCCTTTAAAAAAAATTGGGGGGTGCTGAAGGGAGCTACTAGGGCAGAACTGTGGGTATGTTCGCATTACGGCTTACTCTACATCCAGTGAGCTTCCCACTGCTAATATTTGAAGCCACATTCTCAGGTCATTAGCCAAAATCCGTATTGATCCTGTCGTTTCTTTCTTGTATCGAAATAAGATTGGATCCAGCTTTTCTTTACATTGGCAGCCTATCCTCTGCATGTTTAACCCAGTCCCACTGAAGGAATGAAACTGTTCAGCCATTTTGTTCTTTGTCCCTCGCTGTAAAGTGATTGTTTACTGTTTAGAGGTGGCTCCCGCTAGGAGGTTTAAAAGTTCACCCAGGAAATTGAAACTCAACATTTCTGAGATGGTGAAGAGTCTTCTTTGGCCCAAGCGATGACCATTGTGTAGTAGTGGAATGATCTGAATGTGAGGAGAAAAGGTTGCTTGAAAGTGGCTCAGGAAATAGCCAAACGCTAACTCTGTCCAGGAAAGGAGAGATGAGCAAATCTGTCACTTTTCAGTTTCTCATTTTTCTGCTCTTAAGTCCCCTTCATTTCCATTTGTGATTTTTTTTAAAAAAGTCTCCATGAAAATTCACCAGCATTTTAGCATACATTTCTCCAGATAAACACATGTTTGTATGCAATTTTGTCTAATATACACATTTTTGGCAAAGTAATATTCCCTCATGGAGAACGTTTTTGCATGCTATTTTCACCATTATTATTATTATTATTATTATTATTATTAAAATTTCTATAATGCCCTTCATCTGAGGATCACAGGATTGTTTACAATACACAAACAGAAACAATACGCCCCCCCATATGCAGAAAAAATACGAAACTCTTCACAATATTGTGTGTCGTACTTGCGGATCTTCTCTGGATCATTACAGTTTTACAATATGTGCTTTTGTAGAAAGCATATTCATCTGTTATGCAAATGTTACTCTAGTATGTGCCTTTTTAGTACACTTTACATGACTGGAAAACTGCCTTGCAAAATTCAGAGAAGTGCAAATTTCTAAGGGTGAATTTTGTTTCAGCTTGCATAGTGTTCTCAGAAAGTGCAATTAAGAAGAAGGAGGAGGAGGAGGAGGAGGAGGAGGAGGTTTGGATTTGATATCCTGCTTTATCACTACCCGAAGGAGTCTCAAAGCGGCTAACATTCTCCTTTCCCTTCCTCCCCCACAACAAACACTCTGTGAGGCGAGTGGGGCTGAGAGACTTCAGAGAAGTGTGACTAGCCCAAGGTCACCCAGCAGCTGCATGTGGAAGAGCGGGGAAGCGAACCCAGTTCCCCAGATTACGAGTCCGCTGCTCTTAACCACTACACCACACTGGCTCTTCCTCCCTGCTCCCTCCAGTGGGCCTATCCATTCCTGATCAGATCCAAGCAACTTATTAGCTCCTCACTAAATGTTTTACTATGGATGACTGTCTCCAGAAATGACAGTCTCTTCACATGAGACCTTGTCTTGTTTTCATCATGGGGTTTTGCAGTGTTTATTTCTGAAATGTGGGTAAAGCTTGTTCTTAGTGGCTTGGGTAACTTCAAACCTCATTCCTCTCCAATTTCCATATGCAATCTTATATGTATAAAATGCATTTATATCCCATCTTTTTCCACTAAGGAGCTCAAGGTGGTTCACATGGTTCCATACCTTCCAACATTTCCCTGGTGAAAATAGGGACGTCCTATTCAACAACAACATTTATACAATATTTATACCCTACCCATCTGACTGGGTTGCCACAGCCACTCTGGGTGGCTTCCAACATACATAAAAACATAATAAAACATTAAACATTTCAAAAACTTCCCCTATACAGGGCTGCATTCAGACAGCTCTGGGGTCAGATAACTCCATACCCTCCTAATATTTATTCAATGAAAATAGGGACATCCTAAGGAAAAGCAGGACATTCCAGGATCAAATCAGAAACAGGGACGGTGTCTCTAAATCAGGGACGTTCCTGGAAAATAGGGACATTTAGAAGGTCTGCCATTCCCTCCAACATTTCATCCTAAGGAAAAGCAGGACATTCTGGGATCGAGTCAGAAACTGGGGTGGCTTCTGTAATCCGGGACTGTCCCTGGAAAATAGGGACCCTTGGAGGGTCTGTGGTTCTCCCCTTCCTCCTTTAATCTGTGAAATAGTTTAGGCTGAGAGGCAGTGATTGGCTCAAGGTCAGCCTGTGAGCTTCATCACTGAGTGGTGATTTGAACTCTGGCCCTGGTCCAGAACTCTAACCACTGCACCACACCAAAATATGCCAGGTGTTGTTTTTTTTGGGTTAGTTTCCTCTAGCTTTGTCCTGGATTTTTAAATCCTTTCTGGCTTCATAACCTTGGAGATTTGCCTTGATTTTCATTACTGCGATGAGTTAGCATCTCTCCCCCCCCCCCCGGCTTCTCCTTGCTTTCTTTTCTTTTCCTCAGTTTTAAGGATGAGATGGTGGCGGAGAAGCCAAGTGGGCTCTTATTCATGGTACCAAAATAGATGTAGTGTTAAAATCTTTGGGCCAAGAAGGCAGCTTTCATCCAAGAATACCCTTGTCAGGGGCAGGACTGAGGATATGCAGTTTTCCTTCCATCCTGCCAAGTTTCCCTCAGAAAGAAGCCAAAGCATGCTGACACAGGGCAGAAGCTTGACCCGCGGACCACAATGCCAAGTGATGCCTGCAATGGGAATTGGCGTTGAGGATGGGGGTGTGAGGGAAGAAAAGCTGTCTGAGACCCTTTCGCCTTTCTGCAGCATTTTTTTTCTGGCCTCTCCCTCCCTCTCTCGCAAAGATGCAGAGAGACTTAATTTGCAAATTCCGGGTCGCTCAAACATGTCTCGCAGACCATTAAAAGCGATATTATAGTTTTGCAGCTTAAAGAAAAGCACCCCGCCCGTCCAAACCGCATTTGTTTAATGAGCAAAAAGCCCGTCTCTTGCGATAAATCCACATGGCAGGCAAATCACATGGTGTCAGGCATCGTTATATATGATGATTTGCTGATCAAAACCCAGAAGAGAAGATTTATTGCTCAGATTTACTTTCGGTGCGGTGCATGTGTGCGACATTAACCGAAAAAGATGGGCTGGAAACAATATAGAAACATCACAAGAGCAAAAACACATTATCGGATTAACGATACAAAACCGCCTCCTGTATTGGTTATTTTATAACCCCTGCTCGTGTGGGAGATTTTCTGTGTCCTTTTTAAGCGACTTTATGTATAAATCAATCGCTGCAATAACAGGAGAACAATGGTAGCCATTCTCTTAAATAAAAATAAAGGTGTTCAGTTTCATCTTCCCGAGTGGAGGGATTTCGGAGCAAAGCCCTCAGAGATGCTTTCCTTTTGTTAGGAGAGCTGCACTTTTACTATGAACAGTTACCGTGGCCAACACCGGGCCGTCGCCAAACCCAACCCTAGTGAATTGGGGGGGGGGGGAACGAATCTTCAAAGATGTATTTTGAAAGAGCACTTTAAACCTGTGTGCATTTTTTAAAAAAAATGTATTTTTATTAAAGATTTTCTTGATTTACAAAAGTATGTGCAATGTCTCTCTCTCTCATTCTCCCCCCCCATGTAAAATTTTTTAAAAATCTGTTTCATTTGTCGAGACATTAGGAAGAAAAGGGTGAAAGAGGTGGAGGGGGGAGATGAGTGGAGGGGGTCGAGTGGGGATGTTTCTATTTATGTGGGGTTTTGTGTCAGCGTTGCTCTTCACTCGTGTTCCTTTGGTGGTGAGAGAGGTTGGGGTTGGCCTAGGGTGTGGTTGTTCATTTGTGGTTGGCTGTGGTGGTCTTTGTTTTCCTACATTGGCTCCTAGTACGTTTCCGAGCCCAATTCAAAGTGTTGGTGTTGACCTTTAAAGCCCTAAACTGCCTCGGCCCAGTATACCTGAAGGAGCGTCTCCACCCCCATTGTTCGGCCCAGACACTGAGGTCCAGCGCCGAGGGCCTTCTGGCGGTTCCCTCACTGCGAGAAGCAAAGCTACAGGGAACCAGGCAGAGGGCCTTCTCGGTAGTGGCGCCAGCCCTGTGGAACGCCCTCCCTTCAGATGTCAAAGAGATAAACAACTACCTGACATTTAGATGACATCTGAAGGCAGCCCTGTTTAGGGAAGTTTTTAATGTGTGACATTTTAATGTATTTTTAATTTTTGTTGGAAGCTGCCCAGAGTGGCTGGGGAAACCCAGCCAGATGGGCAGGGTACAAATAAATTATTATTATTATTATTATTATTATTATTATTATTATTATTATACACAGCCCAACAAGACAATGACAAAAATCTACCAACAGCATACAAATCACAGATAGGTAGCCATGTTGGTCATTTTGTGTAAGAAAGTCCACAAGTGGACTGGTTGTATCTGCATGTGCAGTTTGTAAAGGATAAGAAAAAATGGGGAAGTTTCACAACACTTTTATTGAATGTTTGAAGTTTATAATTGGCTGGCAGGTATTAAGAATACATGCGGGCATGCCCACCCATACACATGCTCCAGTATGAAGAAAATTGTAAACAGAGTGTCCCAAAAGGCATGAAATGTAAGAGCTACAATTTGTGACAAGTATATTCAAAGATAAAGTGTTTTCCCCTAAAAGCCCTCCTCTCTGCAAATTCACATCTCAAATCAACTGAATGTGTTAGTTCCAGTTACAGGTAGGTAGCCGTGTTGGTCTGCCATAGCCAAAACAAAATATAAAATCAAAAAATCCTTCCAGTAGCACCTTAGAGACTAACTAAGTTTGTTCTTGGTATGAGCTTTCGTGTGCATGTATCTGAAGAAGTGTGCCTGCACACGAAAGTTCAAACCGAGAACAAACTTAGTTGGTCTCTAAGGTGCTACTGGAAGGAGTTCTTTATTTATTTTTTATTTTGTTTTGAGCATACAAATCAATATGGCTAACCTGATCCAAAACCTGTGTGTATTTAAACACAAGAGGGAGTGATGAAATTAAGGCAGGGAAATGGCATGCCTTCTGGAATCTGTTGTCTTATGCAACCGCCTCACAAAAAGGCCAGCGCCAGGTGTGTGCATTCCTTTCTGGATCATGGCCAGCAGCAGCATATTTACAATGCAGCGAAATGTCCATCTGGAGAGTCCCTTGTGCTGCTGATCCCCTGCTCTTCTTTCTTGTGCAAGTGGTGTTTTCCACCTTCTCCTTCAGAAGGCTTCTCCTTGCATTTTCTATGTCTTTACCTCCCCACCCCACCCTTAGGAAGCCATCACGACAGAACCGACGCTTTTTACTGCGAGCAAAGATTAAGGCTCCCCTCTACATGTCTTAGATGAGGAAATGCCTGTGATTTAGATGTCAGGTTTCTGGCCCATTAATAGTGCATGGCCTTGTGATATATAATCTTGAGCTGACAAGTGGCCAATAAAAAGAAGTTTCCAGCTATCAGTTCCAGATCATGGTGAGGAGAGAGAGAGAGAGAAGACATTTAAGCTAAATTTATGAATCAGACATCTGACTAGTGGCTACACCAGTTAACATGGACTGAAGGGCTGGCTCTTTGCATCTGGTGGTTGGAAATAAGAGAGACAAACTATTTAGCAATTGCAATTCAGTTCCCAGTATGTGCAGGAATGTGAATATGGGACAGTCTCTGGGACACCACCCGTAGTGCAAAAGATTCAAATTTAGAATGCTGATACTTTTTTTTTTTTTTGCAAAGAACTAGCTGCCTAGAAAATAAATCATAGAATCATAGAATCATAGAGTTGGAAGAGACCACAAGGGCCATCCAGTCCAACCCCCTGCCAAGCAGGAAACACCATCAAAGCATTCCTGACAGATGGCTGTCAAGCCTCCGCTTAAAGACCTCCAAAGAAGGAGACTCCACCACACTCCTTGGCAGTGAATTCCACTGTCGAACAGCTCTTACTGTCAGGAAGTTCCAGTTACAGGTGGGTAGCCGTGCTGGTCTGCCATAGTCAAAACAAAATAGAAAATTCTTTCCAGTAGCACCTTAGAGACCAACTGAGTTTGTTCTTGGTATGAGCTTTCGTGTGCATGCACACTTCTTCAGATACGAAAGAAGAAGTATCTGAAGAAGTGTGCATGCACACGAAAGCTCATACCAAGAACAAACTCAGTTGGTCTCTAAGGTGCTACTGGAAAGAATTTTCTATTTTGTCAGGAAGTTCTTCCTAATGTTTAGGTGGAATCTTCTTTTTTGTAGTTTGAATCCATTGCCCCGTGTCCGCTTCTCTGGAGCAGCAGAAAACAACCTTTCTCCCTCCTCTATATGACATCCTTTTATATATTTGAACATGGCTATCATATCACTCCTTAACCTTCTCTTCTCCAGGCTAAACATACCCAGCTCCCTAAGTCGTTCCTCATAAGGCATCGTTTCCAGGCCTTTGACCATTTTGGTTGCCCTCCTCTGGACACGTTCCAGCTTGTCAGTATCCTTCTTGAACTGTGGTGCCCAGAACTGGACACAGTATTTGAGGTGAGGTCTGACCAGAGCGGAATACAGTGGTACTATTACTTCCCTTGATCTAGATGCTGTACTCCTATTGATGCAGCCCAGAATTACATTGGCTTTTTTAGCTGCTGCATCACACTGTTGACTCATGTCAAGTTTATGGTCTACCATATTACAATGCAAAAGTTCTCAGACTCCAATTAGGACATTCTCAGCCACTGGACAATCAAGGTTTATACTCCCTGCTCCTCTCTTTGCTTGTAGCAGGTTGACTTCTACAAGCAATTTATCACCGTCTGTTTTATTACCACTGCTGCTGCTGTTCTCCTGCTAGGGGATGTTAGAGGTGTGATGTTGCGGTTCTTAGTGTTGCATTAATTTCGTTTTATCATTTCCACGCAAGCTGCTTCAGTTGAAGGCAAATCAGCCACACGTTCCGAAACACCGTGCAGAGTGAAATACACCCACCCTTAAAAATTCACACTTCTCCAAATTTTTACGATCCAGTTCTCCAGACAAGGTTTACAAATATGCCCATATGTGGTAACAGTGTGCATAAAAATGAATAGATTAGTGAAAATAACAGAAAAATGCATTATATGGGGGGAATTACTTGCAAAAATATGCACATCAGTCAAAACGGAATGCAAAAATGTGTTTATTAGGAGAAATTCATTTTAAGCTGCTCGTTAATTTTCATGAGGGTTTTTTTTTTTTTTTAATTGCAAATTGATGCAGAAATGTGGAGAAGTGACTTTTAAGACTGGTAAAACGAGAAAATGAAAGAACCCAAATTGACATATATCCACCCACCCCTACTAGGAAGTATGTCACACTGAACACAATGGAACTTTCTTCCAAACAACCGTGCACAGAATTGCATTGAAAAAAATATTAATTTTAATTCCTCTCTTTACATTTATATCTTGTCATTATTTCACCGCAGAACCCACAAACACTGACAAGACACAAATCGGCTATTTATTTCAACACAGCGACGGCCTTGTGTAGAATATGCCTTGCATGTTTCCCTTTATATCTTTGCCTTTAAAAAAGAAAAGAAAAATAGAAAGAATTCAGGGAAAGGATATATATATAGATAGATAGATAGATAGATAGATAGATAGATAGATATACCCTTTTCCTGAATATATATAATTTTTATATATAATTTTTATTTCATTTTACGTGTAAAGATACAACAATATCAAATACATATCCATATAGAGAGATTTCTCTGAATCTCGAAACTCCCCCCCCTCCCCTCCATGGGTCCTACTGTCAACATTTACAGCTGCATATCATTTCATAACCAATATTTTGTATCTCTCCACATTGTCCATAGTAATTGTTACATTACAAGTGTTGTTAGAATCCTGCTAATGTTTTCATCTGCTTACAGTGGTTTCCTAGGTAAATTATTTCTTGAAGTTTTGGTCTTCTTGGCTCCTGAGCTTTCCTGTCAGTTTTGCCGTTTTGGCACAGTCCAGCAGCTTAGTTTGCCATTCCTCTTTCTTCTTTCAATCTCTGGTCTACTAGAATCTGTGCAGCTGTTGTCACATACATAAAAAGTATTTTCTGCTCCTTTGGTTTGTTGGTACCTACAATTCCTAATAAAAAAGCTTCTGGTTTTGTTTTTTTAAAATAAAAGTTATTTTAAACACTCCCCCCCCCCCGTTCATTATATATCATTTCCATATCTAGAATATGCCTGTGAGGAACCCCTTAGACCACAGTTTCCTGACAATACAATAGACCCAGTGATAACTGAGTTCTTGGTAGAAAGGACCCCTGACAGTGTTCCAGATAATTATCTCTACAAGTGTTTGATACGCTCTGACTCCTGTGGCATTTAATTTTTAAAGACAATTGGGTGGAACAGCTATGCTTTCGAACAACTGTGAAACGATTCTGCACAAGCCAGAACTGGAAGATTACAGAATCTCCAGGGCCTGGGTCAAGGGATATAATACAGCTGCTGAGTGGCTTCTAGCACAAATGCAACGCACTCTTTTGGAAACACAGGGCAGTCAAACCATGATTTGACCAAACTGCTAACCTGAGAAGGTGAATGCGAGGGGCTCCGTACAAGTCTTGTAAATGGCAAAAGGAGAGTGCAATTGCTTTGCCATGTCCAACGCCTCTCATAATTCCATACACGTGTTTTATCAGCGTAATATAAACCAGAGAGCTGGCATAGCCTAGCTCCTAAACTGCGTGATCTATAAAGTCCTCAGTTCAAATCCCACACGCTGCAGGATTCCCCCCCCCAAATAAGACCAGAGGCAATTGTATTTCATCCAGCAGAGCTTTATTGCTGCTGAAGGCAGAAGAGCACAATGGTCACAAATCCAATACATTCAGGATTGGTACTGTCCATAAGAAATCTAGTTGCAGCAGACTTAACTCAAACTTGCAATAACTTGCAATAAGCAGGGGTAGGCAACCTAAGGCCCGTGGGCCGGATGTGGCCCAATCGCCTTCTCAGTCCGGCCCACGGATGGTCTGGGAATCAGCATGTTTTTACATGAGTAAAATGTGTCCTTTTATTTAAAATGCATCTCTGGGTTATTTGTGGGGCCTGCCTGGTGTTTTTACATGAGTAGAATGTGTGTGTGTGTGTGTGTGTGTGTGTGTGTGTGTGTGTTTTAATGCTTCTCTGGGTTATTTATGGGGCATAGGAATTCGTTCATTCCCCCTCCCCAAAAAATATAGTCTGGCACACCACATGGTCTGAGGGACGGTGGACCGGCCCACGGCTGAAAAAGGTTGCTGACCCCTGGTCTAAACCTTAACACTATATACAGAACACTGCACCAGAAGGAAGAGAGATAGGGCCATCTTTAGCATATGCGCTGCTGGGGTGCTAAGATCTGCCCAGCACCCCTTTTTTGGGGTGAGGGGGAATCGCTCACATATAACCATGATGCAGTAGAAAAAACTGCTTTTGTTTGACGCTACGGAGTAACAGAGCGACAGAGGAAGGGGTGGGGACTTCCGCTCCGTTGCTTTTCACTGGTGCCGATTAAGAGGGACTGGTATGCATTTGGCACCCCCCAGAGTCAGGCGCACCCCTTGCACCCCTGGGGAAAGATGGCCTTGAGATAGAAAGTGAAACCCAGGCTCCTTCTGGCATATTTTTATAGTCACCATGACCTTGACAGACGAGATAAGAGAACTAGTTTAAACCAGCTGTACTCAGCTTCTCTGAAGGTATAACCCAAACATCATGAAGTTTCACACAGAGAAGCTTCCAGAACCCTCTTGAATAAAGTAGAATAGGAAAGATCTCTACACATCAGATCAATACTATGTCTACTAAGAAATGCAAACTGATCAGTTCACCTGTTGTTGGAGTAAAACTGAAGACTTAACACACACACACACACACACACACACACACACAAACACGGCGTGCAATGCAGTTTGCTGATGCAGCATTTGACGGCATTTGCTGTTATGTACCGGTATGTTGTCTTTAGAAAAACTTTCCATCTCTAGTGAAGAACTTGCCGTACCTGTGCTTACACAGAATACTAAATCTGTCATCATCCTCAGCAGAATTAGGGTGGCAAGTGATTGGAAAACAGCCAGCCTATCTGATTCTTTCCCACATTCTGGGAAACAAGGGAAATCCTGCATTTCCTGCTCTTGCTTATTTTCCACGAGAAACCTGAAATTTCCTGACTTTTCCCCCACAAATAAATTCAGCAATGCCTATTCTGGTGTTTCCCTCCCAAATTATCGCATATATTTTGTGAGACATTTGATCCCAGAAATTTGACTGCCACTGTGGTGGCCTAATACTTGTCTTGATGAGTAGTAGAGGACATCTTAAACATATATCTCTGGGCTCTGCTCCATAGTCCTTTTGAGCCACCAGTAGTGATGAATAGATCTGTAAGTTTTTTTTGGGGGGGGGGGTCTCTCAAAATTGTTTTCTCATTTTCTAATCTTAAATTCAGTTCTCCACATTTTGCAGTAATTTGCAGATTAAAAAAAAACCCTTCTGGAAATTATTCAGCATTTTTTTCTGCAGTTTTACACGTTTGCTGCAAGCAATTTCCCCCAGTGTATTAAATTTTTGCATGTTATTTTCATGAATGCATTGATTTTTATGCAAACTCTTATGTCATACATGCACTCTTGTAAACATTGCTTGGTCAGAGAGCAGCACTGCAAAATTCAGATAAGAGTGAATTTTGAAGAATAGTTGTGCTTTGGTTTGCATATTGTTTCAGAAAGTGTGAATGTGATGCAATCATCTTTAAATGTGTACTGAATCAAATGTCTCTTCCATCCCTACCCACCAATTTCCTCCCATTGACCCTTTGAGCTCCCCGTCCCTGGCCCATCACAGGCAGCAGAATTTTATCTTTCAAGAGTTGGAAACCCCACTCCCTAGTCCAGAGGTTGGCAACCTCCGGTCCATGGGCTGGATGCGGCCCACGAAGACTGTTTTACCAGCCCACGAGCTGCCCACCCACCGAGCTGCCCACTTGGGAAGTCCCCTGCGCACCGTGCTAAACCGGCACAGAGCGGCGTGGGGACTCGCTGAGTGGTGCCGGAAATGGCATCTGGGCATGAGCAGATGCAGGAAATGGCATCTGCGCATGCCCAGATGCTGAAAATCGCTTCTGCGCAGGCATAGTTTTGGGTGTCTGGGCATGCGCAGAAGCGATTTCCGGCGTCGCAGACATGTGCAGACGCGATTTCCGGCATTGCACTGCCCATGTCTGGCTCACAGACGATCTCTATGGGAATGATCCGGCCCATGGCCGGAAAACCTTGCTGGCCCCTGCCCTAGTCTAAAGCTGCATTGCTGTGGAGTTGACAGGAGCGCTCAGATGATCTTTAGCAATACAAGTCTGCTTTTCTCCCTCTACTCTTCCTCTGTTCAAAAACTCCTTGGCTAAGGGCCATTCCTGTCCCAAGAAGCAACAAGATGCAGAGAACTGTGTGCTGAATCCTCTGGTTTGCTGCTGTGCAGCCGAATACAGTTTTGGGCTGTTGATTATTTGGTTCCTTTTTAATTTTCATTTCTACAGCCTCTTGCACCCAATGTTCAGTCATTATCCAAAACAGCCCCTTCAATAGAAAACCGTCCCTCTATTTCCAGATTAAACATTTACTGTAGCAAACCTGGCTAGGCCCTTCCCTTCCCTCTCCCAGTCACTATTCCATCTTCTGTAAAAAAGAAAAGAAAAGAAGAAGAAGCCTAATCGCCACTCCCAGGTGTCTCATAATCTGGTTATAAGTGTGGGTAATCACAGCCTCCTATTTGTGGATGCCTGCCAGGGGTGGTTGTTAGAACAATTGAGGCAGGAGACATCTGTCTTAGATGAACTCTAGATAGACCTTTCATTGGAAAGCAAGCCCCCATTTGTGTACATCATGTCAGGGACAAGAAGGAAAGCATGATTTAGAGACCATTACATCTTTCTTTAGCAAGCAATCATGATATTTCACTAGGTACACTGTACCTAGTTTGATTCTTGCCCGGGCTGCCTGCGTACAAGCAAGCAACATGCAGGGGGAAATTGACTTGATTGCAAAAGATGATATACTTTTCACCGTTCGTTGAGCTAGGGTTGATCTGTCTGGAATGGTAATTTACGGAGGGGACAAGGGCGACAATTTGCACTTATGTAATTGGGGATTTTAATATTTAAATGCACACTGTGAAAAGGTAGTTTTCCTCTGCTTCCCGGCTTAATGCTCTTATGCTCCTTGGACCCCCTAGTTTAATTCATTGGAATATTATGAAGTGCCATATGCATTATTCAGAATCTGTGGTTAGACCCTGCTAGCTAAACCATGCACAAATATGTGTTGTGCAGAATCTGTCTCTGCGCTTGGTTTTTGGCCCCGTATACAGAACCCCAGGGTTCTCGATGCAATATTTATTTATGATTTCTTGCAAATGGTATGGCCCACCAAAGCTTTAATTTATGTCAGTCCAGGACATGTTTTCAGTGCTAGGGTTTGACACAGAATGCAGAATTATAATGATGACAATGAGTAAATATTCATATCCATTCTTTGGCTTATTGAGCATCCAGAACAGGTGATAGTACATCTGTGCCTATGTGCCCGGAGCACGCCCAGCCCAAGGAGGACAAACATCCGGTAGTTTAATTCTTTTATTGACAAAGCATGCACTTGCAGGAGCTCCTAAGGTGCACAGATCACACACAGACACACACTTCTGGCAACTAAGTAGCTGGTGTGCCAGGGATCGAGCTGAGGAGGGCTGCACTGAGGAGGAATGATGGGAGTCTCCCCCTCCCCCTGCTCCTGATCAGGACCCTGAATCTTCCTAGGAGCAGTGGGACAGTATAGATTTGGAACAGTGGTTTGCAGAAGGGCATAGTTCAGAAGGCAGAAGTTGGGAAGAACTGGATGGTGAACAGCTAGAAGAAAAACCGGGGGGGGGGGAGAGTTAACAGACTCTCTTTCACTGGAAAGTGTCCATCCGCTCAGCCCAAGGTCAAGGAGAGCAGATAAGGTGGCAGCACAGAGAGCACAGTGGTTGCGAGATCAGGTTGTAAGACGCAGTAGTAGTGACAAGGGAGGAAGAGGGTGGGACCCTTAATTGGGAGCACCTTCATTCATAAAAATGGATTTTTTGTTCTCTCACTATGATCATTAAAATTTCTAACTGTTAAGAGTCTCCTTTCACTTTGATTCTGCTTATCTACTGCCAAAGCGGGGTGGGGGGTGGGGAGAGGAAGCAGAGTCCCTGAAGCCTGACATGGCACCCCCTCCCCAGGCTTGTGCTCCGAGATGGGCTGTTGGAGTAACTGCGCAACCACACCCTGAACCAAACTTAAGTATCCTTGCCTGATGGGGCACATGCATGGAACTTCCTCTGCATGGAAGTTGCCACTGTGCCTGCCTTTTCAAGATCCTCCTGGTCCTTAGAGACAGTGGGGAAAGGGATGATGGGGATTCTACCGGCCCACAACTTGCAGGGAAGTCTCTTCTTTAATTTCTGACTCCTCCTGCACCTCCTCCCCCATCTCCAAATGCTCAGACTCTTCTCCTTCCTCTAGCCTTGCAGGTGGCACAAAACCCCACAAATCACTTACCTCCTTCCCCTGGATCAGCCTCTGCCACACACTCCTCAGAGCCCTACCAGTCTCTGATAATATGTAGGCAGTATTTATATATCGCAGTAAGCCATAGTGAATGGTTTACTGTGATATGTAAAGGTAAAGGTAAAGGGACCCCTGGCCATTAGGTCCAGTTGCGGACGACTCTGGGGTTGTGGCACTCATCTCGCTTTATTGACATTACAGCTTCCGGGTCATGTGGTCACGACTAAGCTGCTTTTGGCAAACCAGAGCAGTGCATGGAAACACTGTTTACCTTCCCGCTGGAGCGGTACCTATTTATCTACTTGCACTTTGATGTGCTTTTGAACTGCTAGGTTGGCAGGAGCAGGGACCGAGCAATGGGAGCTCATCCCGTCGCGGGGATTTGAACCGCCAACCTTCTGATCGACAAGCCCAAGGCTCTGTGGTTTAACCCACAGTGCCACCCGCATCCCATTACTGTGATATGTACTTTACCATAAAGCACAGATCCCTCCTGCTTTTCCATTCATCTGAGTAGCAGGAATAGACCACAACCTCTGGGTTAGCATTATGGCTGAATGGGGGATCATGGTGTCTTACTCCAAACAAACCACACTGTGAAGTCAAGATTTGTTCTTGGTTTACCAATCATGGTTTCTTCGTTTGAAGTAAACAAGTTATATCCCCTGGTTTAGACATAATACTAAGCCAGGAATCATGGTTTGTTGCTCCCACTCATGCTAGGGGCAGAGTGAAGTGGGGATGCTCTCCCCATTCACAGTAAACCTTGAGCTGTCTTACCGTAACATGCAAACTCGGTCACAGAGGACCTGTGGAGGAATCATGGCAAAACCGCTAACAGCACTTGCTGATGTACTGTAATGTGTCAGCTGAGGTGATCACAGATAAGATGCGGACTTTTAAAGCCCTAAATGGCCTCGGCCCAGTATAGAAGGAGCATCTCCCCCCCCATCGTTCAGCCCAGACACTGAGGTCCAGCTCCGAGGCCCTTCTGGCGGTTCCCTCCTTGTGAGAAGTAAGGTTATAGGGAACCAGGCAGAGGGCCTTCTCGGTAGTGGCGCCCGCCCTGTGGAACGCCCTCCCATCAGATGTCAAGGAAATAAACAACTATCTGACTTTTAGATATTCTGTTGGGAGCCGCCCAGAGTGGCTGGGGAAATATAATAATAATAATAATAATAATAATAATAATAATAATAATAATAATAGATGATTGACATCAGTTTTTGTGACGTTGGCAACTGGACAAACAGTCCATGGGAACAGCTGCCAGACATGACCATGACTGGTCTTTTTATCCATTTGCCTGTTTGCATGACAGCTGGCCCAGAGATGGTCAAGATTCTGTGTTTACAGATCAAGCAATATGTGAATCAACTCCTAAACTTCCTATACAGTGGACCATCCGGTTACATACCGCTCTGGTTATCTAACTTTCAGGTTACGAACGCCGCAAAACCGGAAGTGTACCCGGGTTACGCTGTATGTGCAAGCGCAGAAGTGCTCTATCGCACCACGTGTTGCACCGTGTGTGTGTGCAGAAGTGGGTCTCTGGTTACGGATTTTTCGGGGTGCGCATGGATCCCCATAACGAATTAAATCTGTAACCAGAGGGTCCACTGTATAGGGAAGTTTTTAATGTTTGATGTTTTATTGTGTTTTTAATATTCTGTTGGCAGCTGCCCAGAGTGGCTGGGGTAACAACAACAACAACAACAACAACAACAACAACAACAATTGTTGTTGTCGTCATTGAATAATGGCAACTCCAACATCAAAAGATATAATCTCCTTCCCCTTTCCCATAACTGCTGTGCTCTTCGTTTTAAAAATTGTAAGCATCTCATGATGATCTGATGATATCTGACGTGTTACGGAGCATATTGGGTTGGCAAGCACACTGATTCCTCTCTTCTTCTTTAAAAAAGGGAGAAGAAAAAAGGTTTCAGAAGCATCAGCAAATCTCAAGCCAAAAGCACAAACAAATATCATAAGGTCTGGGAGCACACAAACAAAGCAGTGTTAAAGCTGGCACGGCGAAAAGGCTGTCTCAACGTGATTTGCTCATGCGATTTATGACGCCGGGAGTGGTACAAAGAACTGGATCATATGCAGCTTCCAGCACACTCCGTTCCCCTTTGGCCGAGAGCAATTGGAGTACAACAAGGTGATAGCTGTAGCGAGTGGGACGTGAGGGATCAACCATCCAAAAATGTTTAAGTTCAGCTCCGGGGAAATACACAAAAGTATATTGCTGGAAAGATTGGGCAGGGGGAGCCTGGATAATAAATCAGGTAGAGAGAATCAGAAAGCACACAATTATCCTCTGCATTTAAATCTGAAGGAGCAGCAGTTACACACAAGCACAAATGATGTGTCATCTTAATATATTATTGCTGCACACACTGAAGAATTGGCAAAGTACATCCCCTTGTTTAATCAAGCAGTTGTTTCTCATTTTCATGCCAAATAACATTAGCTGGGCTTACCAAGGCAACAGTTTGTGTGTGTGTGTGTGTGTGTGTGTTGGTACCATATTTTCCGGCGTATAAGACGACTGGGCGTATAAGACGACCCCCAACTTTTCCAGTTAAAATATAGAGTTTGAGATACACACGACCGCAGATTCTCCACCCAGCGTATAAGACGACCCCCGACTTTTGAGAAGATTTTCCTGGATTAAAAAGTAGTCTTATACGCCAGAATATACAGTAATTGTGTGACGATTAGTTACAAAGACATATCCACTCAGCCTCTTTTCCCCAAGAGTTTTATTTAAAACCAATGCCTGCTTGGGGTTGTATTGCTTGTACAATGCCAAGCTAAAATGTTTAACGTGTCGGCTAAGAGGTCGAGCTGGGACCTGGGGCATGTGGCGGTGGTTCAAACCTTATGAACTCACTAAGTGGTTTTTAGCTGGATTTATGCAGGCTTATGTTGTGTCATGGGACAAGTGGAAGACCTCGCAGACCCATGCTTTCTAGATATGGGACAAGTGTGGATGATCTGAAAAACGAGAAATGGAAATTGACAGGTTTACCTGTCCCTCTTTAGTAACCAGTTTTATGAAACAATACACTTTGAAAAGAAAAGAAGAAGATGACAAAAAGGTCTCTGGGAAAATACAGAAAATACAGCAGGTCTGCTTACCCACCCACCAACTCCTTCAACACTGCATTTTACAGCTGCATTGGCCTTGCTATGGCAATGATGGTCACCGGATTTGAGGCCAAGTAGGAATTTGCCTATCAGGTGAATTTGCTGTGGCCTGGGGGTTCTGCCTACCTCATAGCAGTCGTCAGAACTTGGGCGGTTTAGGCATTGGGTAAACTTAGTCTTGGGTGGCGGGGGGTTTGTACCCCCCTACCTGTCAGGGACTGGGCAGAGACCACCTCCCCATCCTGACCCTTCAGAGGGAGGGATCCTTTGGAGGGAGACAGTATAGATTTACAACAGGGGTTGGAGGGAGATGAGGAGGAAAGAGCCAGAACAACACCAGACTGACACGTTGTCATTAGAAAGCATTCCAGACCCTCCATCTCCCAGAACCTGGAGGGCCTTAAAAGTAGGAGAGCAAAGAGCTTGAAGACAAAGCACACTTAGCAGGACCTGTAGAGGAGGTGATGATGATGATAATGGAATTTGTAGAGTTGGAAGGGACCACGAGGGTCATCTAGTCCAACCCCCTGCAATGCAGGAATATTTTGTTCAACATGGGGTTCAAACTCATGACCCTGGGATTAAGAGTCTCATGCTCTACTGACTGAGCTATGATGAATGAGGAAGTGGGAGAGACGGGGGGTGGTGATTCACTTGGGACAATGCCATTATCCAAGAGGCTGAGTTGTATAGCCTCTCTCTGTAAAGTTTGACATTAAAAAGGATTGTAAGAAACTTTTCCTTGTCTTTATGCTTTCCTGGGCAACCAGCCAGGATCCACTGGCAGCATCCTGACACTACCCCTCCAAAAGCAGAGTATCCTGTTAAACGGATCCATGAAGGAGTTGCTTCTGTCCATATCCCCAGACGGGGGCTTGGGCATCAGGGATTCTCTAGGTGGCGATCCCTGCTGAGATCCCCCTATTTGACGTTAGTCATAGGAATCCCTGCTGCCGGGTTGGCCCTTGATGTCATTTCCGGCAGGTGGGCTGGAAATAAATGGTTACCCATTGCCTATGTCAAACCTCTTCATCAGTAGTCAATAAAGTTGTGGCCTGATTTGATCCCATTTGGTGGTGTGGTGTCTTTTATTGGTGGCTCGTCTGAGCAGAGAAGGTGGAGGGGACTGCATGGGCTGGACCCGCAATGAAAATTGTTCCACTCCGCATCACGAATAGAGGAGTCTCAAAAAAAGGCCAAAAGAATTGTTATGGGATGGCACATCTTCTACATGAAGAAAGCTTATGAAGTTTCCCAAGGGTGTTTGTTCGGCCACTGTGCTGGAAAGCAGAATGTTGGACTCCATCACACTTTGTCCTGATCTACCAAAGGAAACTCTTATGTTCTTATTCCAAAGAAGCATTTAATGGCATCTCCTCCTCCTCGCAAGTCTTGCTTAATCCCAACTGTACTCCCTTTTCCAGGAAGACAGAGTTCAGATCTTCTTTCCATCAGTGCCTGGACTGTACTAGCACAGGATAGACTCTTGTTTAATACCGCCCTCCCTATAAAACCACAGAGCTGGGAAACAGTAACCATGACGACTCACTTATTTCTATTGCAAAATAAATTCTTTAAAAAACCTGATCCTGTTGCTATAATGCAGAGCTGTCCAGAAATTACTGTTGCACTCAGGTCTTACTTGTGCACTTTGCCTATGCATCTGACTGGCCACAATTAAGTGAGAACAAAATCCTGGATGGGCCTTTGACCTGATTCAGCAGGTCTCTTGTTATGTTTGGTTTATGATTAGCGGTTTCGATGACTCGTCACACTGATTAACGATCGTTTAATTCCTACTTGCAGAGTGAAATTGGCCCTGGGGTGCTTCCAGATGGTCACCGTGTTCTAGGTGGGATTCAGTCAAATACCAGCAAATGTAGGTTGTTCAGTTAAAGAAGATTTGATGCTCTTGCTCAGCAAACCTGCTTCCAAATTTTTCAGTTAATTTTTTTTTTTTTTTTTGCAGTAAGGGAAGTGAAGGGAAGTTGCGCTGGAAAAATTGTGAAGTAACAGCTGCTTAGTGTGATGCTGTACAACCTGAAAACAAATCAGAACAAATACTCAATATATCAGCCAATGTTGTATAAACTCATAGCAAACTTTGTGCAAATTAATCAAGGTGAAAGTTCAATACAACTCATCGCCTAGAAGCAATTACAATGTGTTGTCTTTAAAACCACTCCAGGATTCTCCAAAAATCACTCTTTTGTGTGAGCTGTCTTTAGAGTAACTTGAAAAAAACATTTCAGTGCTGTATCTTGAAAAGCAAACCTAAGACGTTTTCGGAGCAGTCAGACATGGAGATAAGGATGTAGATAGCTAAATTGCCGTTAAAACACAAATAGCAGCAAGAATGGTGAGTGTTCAAAACACTGCACATGCAAGATCTCACTAATCCTTTTAGTTACTTTAACCTGCTGAATCCTACATACTTGGGACAGCTAACAATGCATTTAGGAATACAGTAGTACCTTGGTTCTCAAACTTAATCCGTTCCGGAAATCTGTTCCAAAACCAAAGCGTTCCAAAACCAAGGCGCGCTTTCCCATAGAAAGTAATGCAAAATGGATTAATCTGTTTCAGACTTTTAAAAACAACCCCTAAAACAGCAATTTAACATGAATGTTACTATCTAACGAGACCATTGATCCATAAAATGAAAGCAATAAATGTACTGTACTATAAATGTACTGTACTATAAATGTACTGTACTATCCCCTTCATGGATCACTGCCTTGTCGTGGCGAAGGGGCTTGAATTACTCAGGGAAGCTATGAGCTATGCCGTGCAGGGCCACCCAAGATGGACAGGTCATAGTGGAGAGTTTGGACCAAACGTGATCCACCTGGAGGAGGAACTGGCAACCCACTCCAGTATCCCTGCCAAGAAAACTCCATGGACAAAGACAACAGGCATATAAAAGTTATGACGCTGGAAGATGAGCCCCTCAGGTCGGAAGGCGTCCAACATGCTACTGGGGAAGAGTGGAGGACAAGTACAAGTAGATCCAGAGCTGATGAAGCGGCTGGGCCAAAGCCGAAAGGACGCTCGGTTGCGGATATGCCTGGAAGCGAAAGGAAAGTCCAATGCTGTAAAGAAAAGTATTGCATAGGAACCTGGAATGTAAGAACCATGAACCTTGGTAAGCTGGATGTGGTCAAAAATGAGATGGCAAGAATAAACATTGACATCCTAGGCATCAGTGAACTAAAATGGACGGGAATGGGCGAATTCAGTTCAGATGACTATCATATCTACTACTGCGGGCAGGAATCCCGTAAAAGAAATGGAGTGGCTCTCATAGTCAACAAAAGAGTGGCGAAAGCTGTACTGGGATGCAATTTCAAAAATGATAGATTGATCTCGATACGAATCCAAGGCAATCCTTTTAACATCACAGTAATCCAAGTTTATGCACCAACTTCCAGTGCTGAAGAAACTGAAATTGACCAATTCTATGAAGACTTACAACACCTTATAGAAATGACACCAAAGAAGGATGTTCTTCTCATTATAGGGGATTGGAATGCTAAAGTAGGGAGTCAAGAGATAAAAGGAACAACCGGCAAGTTTGGCCTTGGAGTTCAAAATGAAGCAGGGCAAAGGCTAATAGAGTTCTGTCAAGAGAACAAGCTGGTCATCACAAACACTCTTTTCCAACAACACAAGAGACGACTCTACACATGGACATCACCAGATGGGCAACATCGAAATCAGATTGATTATATTCTCTGCAGCCAAAGATGGAGAAGCTCTATACACTCAGCAAAAACAAGACCTGGAGCTGACTGTGGCTCTGATCATCAGCTTCTTATAGCAAAATTCCAGCTTAAACTGAAGAAAGTAGGAAAAACCACTGGGCCAGTAAGATACAATCTAAATCAAATTCCTTATGAATACACAGTTGAAGTGAAAAACAGGTTTAAGGACTTATATTTGGTGGATAGAGTGCCTGAAGAACTGTGGATGGAGGCTCGTAACATTATACAGGAGGCAGCAACGAAAACCATCCCAATGAAAAAGAAATGCAAGAAAGCAAAGTGGCTGTCCAATGAGGCCTTAAAAATAGCGGGGGAGAGAAGGCAAGCAAAATGCGAGGGAGATAGTGAAAGATACAGGAAATTGAATGCAGATTTCCAAAGAATAGCAAGGAGAGACAAGAGGGCCTTTCTAAACGAACAATGCAAAGAAATAGAGGAAAATAACAGAATGGGAAAAACCAGAGATCTGTTCAAGAAAATTGGAGATATGAAAGGAACATTTCGTACAAAGATTACCACAATTAAGGACAAAAGTGGAAAGGACCTAACAGAAGCAGAAGACATCAAGAAGAGGTGGCAAGAATACACAGAGGAACTATACCAGAAAGATATAGAGGTCTCATACACCCCAGGTAGTGTGGTTGCTGACCTTGAGCCAGACATCCTGGAGAGTGAAGTCAAATGGGCCTTAGAAAGCCTTGCTAACAACAAGGCCAGTGGAAGTGATGATATTCCAGCTGAACTATTTAAAATCCTAAAAGATGATGCTGTTAAGGTGCTACACTCAATATGCCAACAAGTTTGGAAAACTCAGCAGTGGCCAGAGGATTGGAGAAGATCAGTTTACATCCCAATCCCAAAGAAGGGCAGTGCCAAAGAATGCTCTAACTACCGCACAATTGCACTCATTTCACACGCTAGCGAGGTTATGCTTAAAATTCTACAAGGCAGGCTTAAGCAGTACGTGGACCGAGAACTCCCAGAAGTGCAAGCTGGATTTCGAAGGGGCAGAGGAACCAGAGACCAAATTGCAAACATGCGCTGGATTATGGAGAAAGCTAGAGAGTTCCAGAAAAACATCTTCTACTGCTTCATTGACTACGCAAAAGCATTTGACTGTGTCGACCACAGCAAACTATGGCAAGTTCTTAAAGAAATGGGAGTGCCTGATCACCTCATCCGTCTCCTGAGAAATCTGTATGTGGGACAAGAAGCTACAGTTAGAACTGGATATGGAATAACTGATTGGTTCAAAATTGGGAAAGGAGTACGACAAGGCTGTATATTGTCCCCCTGCTTATTTAACTTATATGCAGAATTCATCATGCGAAAGGCTGGGCTGGATGAATCCCAAACCAGAATTAAGATTGCCGGAAGAAATATCAACAACCTCAGATATGCTGATGATACAACCTTGATGGCAGAAAGTGAGGAGGAATTGAAGAACCTTTTAATGAGGGTGAAAGAGGAAAGCGCAAAATATGGTCTGAAGCTCAACATCAAAAAAACTAAGATCATGGCCACTGGTCCCATCACCTCCTGGCAAATAGAAGGGGAAGAAATGGAGGCAGTGAGAGATTTCACTTTCTTGGGTTCCATGATCACTGCAGATGGTGACAGCAGTCACGAAATTAGAAGACGCCTGCTTCTTGGGAGAAAAGCAATGACAAACCTAGACAGCATCTTAAAAAGCAAAGACATCACCTTGCCGACAAAGGTCCGTATAGTTAAAGCTATGGTTTTTCCAGTAGTAATGTACGGAAGTGAGAGCTGGACCATCAAGAAGGCTGATCGCCGAAGAATTGATGCTTTTGAATTATGGTGCTGGAGGAGACTCTTGAGAGTCCCATGGACTGCAAGAAGATCAAACCTATCCATTCTCAAGGAAATCGGCCCTGAGTGCTCACTAGAAGGACAGATCCTGAAGTTGAGGCTCCAGTACTTTGGCCACCTCATGAGAAGAGAAGACTCCCTGGAAAAGACCCTGATGTTGGGAAAGATTGAGGGCACAAGGAGAAGGGGACGATAGAGGATGAGATGGTTGGACAGTATTCTCGAAGCTACTAACATGACTTTGGCCAAACTGCGGGAGGCAGTGAAGGATAGGCGTGCCTGGCGTGCTCTGGTCCATGGGGTCACGAAGAGTCGGACACGACTGAACGACTGAACAACAACAACAACTATAAAATAAATATTTATTTTAAATCTTACCTGCACTGATGATAGTTACAGTGTGATGGCCTGGGAGTCAGACTCTGATGCTGAACCTGAGGGATCCCAGCCTGCACGGGATTCCCCGCCTCCAGAACCAGCTGAGCCGGGGCCAGGGCTTGAGCCTGAAGGATCCCCACCTGTGCTGGATTCCCAGGTGCAGGCATCAGCAGAGTCTGCTCTGGCTCCTGATGGGAGGGAGGACCCATTGCCTGCAGGTGCTCCACTCCCAGCCTCTTCAGAGGAAGCTGAGGCATCCCCTGGGTCCAGTAACCCACCATCCTCTCCTGAGCTACAGAGGCTCAGGGCAGAGAGGCGAAGGGAGTTAAGTGTCTGCAGGAGGAGTGCTCGCCTCCAGGCCCGGAGGAGAGGCGAGTCTCCGGAGGATCGGGACCGCCCTAAGCATAGGGCCAGATAAAAGCCAGCCAGACCCAGCCCAAGTTGCGTGAGCAACTTAGTTGCAAGCGTGTGCTCAACCTGCAACCTTGTGCCTGAACCTGCCTTGGACCTTGATCTGCTCCCTGCCTCGCTCCCTGCCGGATTGACCTCCTTTGGACCCCTAGACCCAGGACTGGATTTGGACCTCGCTTCATGGACAAACCCTTGGGGCCAGCACAGTTTGCTCACGCCACACCCGCACTCCCCCTTCGCTGGGGTGCGTTCGGGAGGAACTAGTAGCCATGGCTGACCAGGCGGCTGCGCTGGTGGCAGTGGCCCAGGAGAACCAGGCCTTGACCCACACCATGCAGCAGCTAAGCAATGTGGTTACGGCGCTTCAGCAGCGTTTGGATGCCTTACTGGCTCCTGGAGCCGCCGCCCCAGCTCCTGGCAAGTACCCAGTGGCCCTGCCAGAGAAATTTGATGGGTCCCCAGCCAGCTTTCCCATGTTTCTCGCCCAGGCCAAGCTGTATATTCAGGGGCGAGCTCGGGATTTCCCTGACGATCGCACTAAGGTGCACTTCCTGATCAGCTTGCTGAAGGACCAGGCGGCCAAGTGGGCGTTGCCGCTGCTCCGGCAAGACTCCCCCTTGCTGACAGACTATACGGGGTTTTGCAATCATCTGGAAACCACGTTCGCCAACCCTCAGAAGGGGAGTCAAGCCAATCGGGCAATTCGGCGGTTGAAACAGGGCAAGTCCACAGTGGCCACCTATGCCACGGAATTTCGGCTGCTGGCGCAGGACTTGACCTGGAACGACTCTGCCCTGCGGGACCAGTATCTCGAGGGACTTTCAGACGAGATACTGGATCAGCTGGCCACGTTGGATCGCCCTGCCACACTGGATGCCCTCATCCAACGGAGTCTGCAGATAGACGATCGGTTGGAGGACCGTCGCCAGGCCCGGGGCCGCCAGCACTCTGGCCTCCCGGCGCCGGTGCTTCCCTGCAGTTCCGTGGCCAGAGCTGAGTCATTGGAGGAGCCGATGCAGCTCGGGGCAGCGCGGCCTCGCCTCTCCCCCTCGGAAAAGACTCGGCGTCAGGAGGGGAACCTGTGTCTCTACTGCGGTGGGAGTGGACACTACGCCCGAACCTGCCCTGAGAAACGCCAGCCGCAGGGAAAACGGCCAACCCCAGTAGCCGATGGCCCAGGCTACCTGGGGTCCCAAGCATCGCATGATGGGCCCTCACCAGTGGAATTGCAACACCTCATGATACCGGTGCGTCTATACCCCCCCGGTGGGCCCTGGATTCTCACCCACGCTCTGGTGGATTCGGGGGCAACCCGCTCCTATATGGACTCTGCCTTCGCCACTCAGCATCAGGTGCCGCTTCAGAACAAGCCTGAACCAGTACAGGTGGAGGCAATTGACGGACGGCTCCTACGCTCGGGCGCTGTTACTCGGGAGACCCAGCCCTTGGTCCTGTGCTACCAGCAGCACCGGGAGGTGCGAACCCTGGACATTGCCACCATGCCCCGGTTTCCCCTGGTGCTTGGGATGGACTGGCTGGAGTTGCACAATGTTCAGTTCGACTGGGTCAATCGGACTGTACGCTTCCCAGACCCGGGTTCCCATGCTCAGTCCGAGTTAGTAGCAGCTGCCCCCATGGGTCAGGCTTTGTCAACGCTCCCTGCTGTGTACCAGGACTATTTAGACGTGTTCGAGGAACAGGGAGCAGACAAGCTGCCGCCTCATCGGTCCTTCGACTGCGGCATAGACCTACAGCCTGGGGCGCCCCTGCCTGTGAGCCGCCTATATTCTCTTTCGGAGCCAGAGCGTGAAGCCTTGCAGGACTTCCTTCGCAAGAACCTGGAACGTGGGTTCATTAGACCCTCTACCTCACCCACTGCCGCTCCTGTACTCTTCGTTAAGAAGAAGTGTGGGGAGCTTCGCCTCTGCCATGACTACCGGGCCCTGAATAAGATCACCATCCCAGACCGGTACCCCTTGCCCCTTATTGCAGAATTGCTGGAGCGGGTGCAGGGGGCGCAGATGTTCACCAAACTGGACCTCCGAGGGGCCTACAACTTGATTCGGATCCGTGCTGGGGACGAGTGGAAGACTGCATTCGGGACCCGGTATGGGCAGTTTGAATACCTGGTTATGCCGTTCGGATTATGCAACGCGCCCGCCGTGTTTCAACGGTACATCAACCACGTGTTCCAGGACTTGCTAGACAAATACGTGGTGGTGTACCTAGATGATATTCTGATTTATTCCCGTGACCCAGCCCGTCACGAGAGTCATGTTCGGTCCGTGTTGCAGCGCTTGCGGGAGCACCGCCTGTACGCCAAGCTCAGCAAGTGCGAGTTCCACCAGCGGTCAGTGGACTTCCTTGGACACCGACTCTCCCCTGACGGGGTGCAGATGGACCCTGGGAAGGTGGCTGCGGTTCGAGAGTGGGCAGCGCCCCGGAACCGCAAGGACTTACAGCGGTTCCTAGGGTTCGCCAACTATTACCGGACCTTCATTGCAGATTATGCTCATCGCACCACCCCATTAACCCGACTGCTGCGCCCCAAGACGCCCTTCTCCTGGGATGAGGAGGCTGAAGTGGCATTTCAGGGGTTGAAAGCCTGTTTCCAGAGGGCGCCGATTTTACAGCACCCTGATCCCTCTCGTCCCTTCGTGGTGGAGACTGATGCCTCCAGTACGGCTCTCGGTGCCATCCTGTCACAGCAACACGGACCCGATGCGCCACTGTTACCCTGCGCTTACTACTCCCGGCAGCTCCTTCCGGCGGAGCGTAACTATACCGTGTGGGAGCGGGAACTACTGGCCATCAAGGTGGCCTTTGAGGTCTGGCGCCATCATCTTGAGGGGGCACGACACCCGGTGGAAGTGAGAACGGACCACCGGAATCTGGAGTACCTCCAGACCACCCGCAAGTTGAACCAAAGGCAGATCCGGTGGGCGCTGTTTTTCTCCCGGTTCCAGTTCCGGATCCGCTACATCCCTAGCTCCCAAAACCGGAAAGCGGATGCCCTGTCCCGGAAACCTGAGGACGTCGCAGACACTGTACAGCAGGCAGTACCGACGACTATCTTACCACCAGCCGCATTCCTGGCCACTCAGGAGGCCAAGCCGCTGCAGGCTCGGGTGCGAGAACAGCAACGGGTCGACGCTTGGGCACAGGAACGGCTCCAGGAACTGTCTGACGGGTCATGCCCTCGATATCCGGGGCTGGCCCTGCACCAGGGCCTACTGCTGCACCAGGGTCGTCTATACATCCCACCAGGACCATTGCGGGCTGAGGTTCTCCAGATGTCCCACGATGCCCCAGCAGCAGGGCACTTTGGGCGGTACCGGACCACCCATCTGGTAAGCCGGGAGTTCTGGTGGCCCCGCCTGAAGGCTGATGTGGCACGCTATGTTGCTGGTTGCGATGTCTGCCGGCGGGCCAAGGGTCCTACCGGGCGACCCCCCGGTCTGCTCCAGCCATTACCAGTCCCACCGCGTCCCTGGCACACGGTCTCGCTGGACTTTGTGGTGGACTTGCCCCCATCTCGTCACTGTACCTGCCTCCTGGTTTTCACGGACCATTTCACTAAGATGGTGCACTGTGCCCCCTGCCCGTCCATACCCACAGCTAAGGAAACGGCTCAACTGTACTTGCAGCACATCTTCCGCCTGCATGGCCTGCCCGAGCGTGTGGTTTCTGACCGCGGCGTCCAGTTCACATCCCACTTCTGGCGAGCCCTGCACCAGACCCTTGGGACGGAGGTCTGTCTATCTTCGGCCCACCACCCGCAGACCGATGGCCAGACGGAACGGGCAAATGCGGTGCTGGAGCAGTACCTCCGGTGTTACTGCAGTTTCCAGCAGGATGACTGGGTCGATCACTTGCCATTGGCGGAGTTCGCCTACAACAATGCAGTGAACGCCTCCACCCAGCAGACCCCGTTCCAGGCCTCCTACGGCTACCATCCTCGTTTGTTCCCGGACGTGCTGCCAGCTTCCGCGGTCCCCGCAGTGACAGACTGGCTTCAGGAGCTTCAGTCCCAGCAACAATTATTGATGGAGCAACTGCGCCAGGCCAAGGACGCATACAAGGCCCAGGCTGACCGACATCGTCAGGAGGGGCCAGAACTCCATGTTGGCGATCGGGTGTGGCTCTCTACCCGTCACCTGCATCCTTCTCGGCCCTCACGAAAGCTGGATGCACGGTTTGCCGGCCCATTCACCATCACTGCGCAGGTGTCGCCGGTGGCGTTTCGCCTCCAGTTACCTCCATCGCTCAAGGTTCACCCAGTGTTCCACCGGTCCCTACTTAGTCCAGTCGCCCCGCCCGACGAGTTCCACCCAGACAATCCACGACCGCAGCCAGTTTTGGTTGAGGGGGAGCCTGAGTACGAGGTGGAGCGCATTCTCGACTCACGATACCGCAGGGGGAGGCTCCAATACCTCATCGACTGGAAGGGGTATGGGCCTGAGGATCGTTCATGGGAACCAGCGGAAAACGTCCACGCACCTGCCTGCCTCCGTGATTTCCATGCAGCTTACCCCAGCAAGCCTAGTCCGGCCCCTCGGTTGAGGGGGGGCCTGGGAGGGGGGATGGTGTGATGGCCTGGGAGTCAGACTCTGATGCTGAACCTGAGGGATCCCAGCCTGCACGGGATTCCGCGCCTCCAGAACCAGCTGAGCCGGGGCCAGGGCTTGAGCCTGAAGGATCCCCACCTGTGCTGGATCCCCAGGTGCAGGCATCAGCAGAGTCTGCTCTGGCTCCTGATGGGAGGGAGGACCCATTGCCTGCAGGTGCTCCACTCCCAGCCTCTTCAGAGGAAGCTGAGGCATCCCCTGGGTCCAGTAACCCACCATCCTCTCCTGAGCTACAGAGGCTCAGGGCAGAGAGGCGAAGGGAGTTAAGTGTCTGCAGGAGGAGTGCTCGCCTCCAGGCCCGGAGGAGAGGCGAGTCTCCGGAGGATCGGGACCGCCCTAAGCATAGGGCCAGATAAAAGCCAGCCAGACCCAGCCCAAGTTGCGTGAGCAACTTAGTTGCAAGCGTGTGCTCAACCTGCAACCTTGTGCCTGAACCTGCCTTGGACCTTGATCTGCTCCCTGCCTCGCTCCCTGCCGGATTGACCTCCTTTGGACCCCTAGACCCAGGACTGGATTTGGACCTCGCTTCATGGACAAACCCTTGGGGCCAGCACATACAGGTGGGTAGCCGTGTTGGTCTGCCATAGTCGAAACAAAATAGGAAATTCTTTCCAGTAGCACCTTAGAGACCAACTGAGTTTGTTCTTGGTATGAGCTTTCGTGTGCATGCATCTGAAGAAGTGTGCATGCACACGAAAGCTCATACCAAGAACAAACTCAGTTGGTCTCTAAGGTGCTACTGGAAAGAATTTCCTATTTTGTTTCTGCACTGATGATAGTCATTGTTTGGATGGGTTTTTTTTTATCCATTTCCACAATCACTCACTCACTCAATCAATCAATCAGTAGCTGAACTGAGATCCACACAATCACAAAAACAGATTAACTGAAAGAGCCTCGAAACAAAAAACACAAAATAATTAGCAAAAACAAAAGCACCAAATATAAGCTTCAAATATCACCCCAGAACACTGCAATTGGAAGTGGAAGGCTTGAATTACAATGGGGGGACACAAATTAGCAGCGCAACAGGAAACACGGGGGGGGGGGACTCAAAACGGAGCATGTTCGGCTTCTGTAAAAAAGTTCGAAAACTGGAACATCTACTTCCTGTTTTGCAATGTTCGGGTTCCAAGTTGTTTGTGAACAAAGCTGTTCAAAAACCAAGGTACCACTGTAGGGACAAACTAGCCACAGTAAAATGAACGAAAAATTCCAAATGCTGCCCTCTGTCAGCATTTGTTCCCATTACATCACACCTGAAAAATGCCAAGGCTTAGCCTTTGATAATCCTCCATAGAAGAGAGCTTCAGAATTTCATTCAGCCACATCTCTACCTCCTCATAATATTTTAAACTTGACGCTGGCCTGGCATTTGTAAGAGATAATTAGCGCAACACTGGTAGGTGGTATTATCGTGCAAGCAAATGCAGACAAGGGAGGAAAATGCTTATAAAAGATAAGAAAACCATGCAGCAATTTATTACCAAATTTACTAATCTACTAAGGAAGCAATCCTATGAATGCTCTGCCCCCCCGGTAATTCTCACCCCCCCTCCAAGAAAAACCAATCAGAAATGCTCCCACTTTGTTGCTTATTGTTATGTTGGATGAAAAGATTCATTTAAGATGCTTAATGTGTCGTCCCCCCCCCCAAAAAAAATCTTTGGGTCTTTAGCAGCAACCAATTACAGAACATCACTGTTTTATTTTTATTTTTCAATAATGCTAGAGGTCCTTTCAGAACATGGAGGCAGCTGGTGTTCACTCAGTTAGGTTGTTTAAATAATCTCTTCATTTTCCGATCCCTTTCCATATTTACTGTGGTAAGCTTTCTGTTCTCTGCTCTTTGAACATCATTGTGCCCCATGCTATTTTTCTAGAAAAAGAGGTGGCAGAACTCACTATGAACACCTCCCTCATTCTCTTAAAATGGCAATGGTGCCCACCTGAGAGGTGTCGGAACAGAGTTCCTGTGAGTTCCCCCTGGGAAAAAAGCCCCGAGTGTGTCCCAAACAGTGCATATGACTGAATGTACACAGATGATCAAAACAGACATACTTCATATTCATCTGTCGTAATTTCTCACCTCCCTTTTATTTTAGAATTATTGCATAATACTCTAGCATTAACAGCTTAATACCTTCCCCCTTCCTTGCAGAGTGCTGTTTGTCAACAGACTGAGGTTGTATCCCGACAAGACAGAATACTGTTTCTGGGGGGCAGGGGGCAGCCGGTTGTGGGGGATTCCCTTTTCCTGAATAGGGTAACTGTGCCCCTGAAGGACCAGGTGCGCAGCCTGGGTGTCATTTTGGACTCACAGCTGTCCATGGAGGCACAGGTCAATCCTGTGTCCAGAGCAGCTGTCTACCAGCTTCACGTGCTGGTACACCAGCTGAGACCCTATCTTCCTGCGCACTGTTTTGCCAGGATGGTACATGCTCTGGTTATTTCCTGCTTGGACTACCAGAAGGTAGTTGGCACTATATCTTAGTGTCCGGACTGGAGAATTGACCTACTGTGTGGAGAGACCATCTTGGCGGTCACCTAACTTAGAACATCATAACCAGACACTGGAAAGACTTATCAGGAATAAGCATGGACCAATGGTACCAAGTAGTATGGGAAACAGCCCTTTTAGAAAAACTAACCAGTAAGCTAAAACTGACAAGGGGACAAATGGAAGAAGACACCTTCACCCCGGTATGGTCCCCCTTCATCACACACACAGCCCAACAAGACAATGACAAAAATCTACCACAGTGAGAGCCAGTGTGGTGTAGTGGTTAAGAGCGGTAGACTTGTAATTTGGGGAACCCACTCCTCCACATGCAGCTTGGGCTAGTCACACTTCTTTGAAGTCTCTCAGCCCCACTCACCTCACAGAGTGTTTGTTGTGGGGGAGGAAGGGAAAGGAGAATGTTAGCCGCTTTGAGACTCCTTCGGGTAGTGAAAAGTGGGATATCAAATCCAAACTCTTCTTCTTCTTCAACAGCATACAAATCAATATGGCTAACCTGACCAAAAACACCCACCCACCCCACTCACACAGGAGACCAAAGAACACTACAGCCAACCGCAAAAGAACAATCACGCCTCATGCCAACCCCGACCTCTCTCACCACTAAAGGAGCACAAGCGAACAACAGAGAACCTGCACAGACAACGCTGACACCAAACCCCACACATATTAAGTAAAACAGAAACATCGTCACCCTACCCCACCCATCCCACCCACCTCTCTTCCCCTTCTCTCCCTAATGTCTCAACAACAACAACCAATTTGTAAAAATGTTATATGGAAAAATACGAGAGAGACATTGCATTACTGCTGTAAATCAAGAAAATCTTTAATAAAAAAATTAATAAATCCCAAAAAATGGTTGACTGGCAGTATAAAAATCCAGTCGGCCAACCAACCAACCAACCAACCAACCAACCAACTTGGGTTTAATCCACCATGTTAAAAACTGAACTAGAACATGGTAGTGAAGTTGTGTTAAGGGAAACTGCATCAAAACACAGTTTTGAAAGAAGGAACTCCGAGAGGCCTGTGGATTCCAGCTGTTACCGTGTGTATGCGGAGTCAAAAAACAGAGGTGGGAATGTACTGGAGCCAGATTAACCACGAATGTGTACACAGCCCCAGTCTCCTAGCAGGCGTGAAGAGCTTCTGTTTGTTCAAGCAGCTATTTAGGGAGAAGGTGTCGGGACTCCTTTAAGTTTTCCTGCCTGGTATACAAGCCATAAATAATTATCAGCTGGGTGAGAGTGGACAGAACAGCAGCTACAGTCATGGCATATCACTCTTCTCTCCACCGCCACCTTAAAGAATCATTTTCCCCGTATGCCAGCCCTGACGGGGAAGACTGCAGACAGATGGGTTCATTCAGTGTGTAGTTGGAGACAGTTTTCTACTTGCATCTTACTTTGAGATGCCACGACAGGGTGAGGCACAGACCCTGATCAGACTCCTCTCCTCTTTCTTTTCCAACCTTCCTTCCCACCCTGAACAGTTGCACAACCCCAACATTGTGCATTCAGTGCAATGGGCCCAAACCTGCGGAACACTCTCCCAGCTATTAGACAGGCAAACTTCAGGTGCATGACTAAGACTATCTTGTTCCAACTGGCATTTTAAAGATAAGAGTTTGGTTTTGTGATACGTTTCTATTGCTGTTGTCATTGCTGTCATTATTGCAGCTGACCATGGAGGCGCAGGTCACTTCTGTGTTCCAGGGCAGCTGTCTACCTGCTCCATCTGGTATGCAGGCTGAGTCCCTACCTGCCTGCAGACTGTCTCGCCAGAATGGTGCATGCTCTGGTTATCTCCTGGTTGGACTACTGCAATGCGCTCTACGTGGGGCTACCTTTGAAGGTGACTTGGAAACTACAACTAATCCAGAATGCGGCAGCCAGACTGGTGACTGGGAGCGGCCGCCGAGACCACATAACACCGGTCCTGAAAGACCTACGTTGTCTCCCAGTATGTTTCCGAGCACAATTCAAAGTGTTGGTACTGACTTTTAAAGCCCTAAACAGCCTCAGCCCAGTATACCTGAAAGAGAGTCTCCACCCCCATCGTTCAGCTCGGACACTGAGGTCCAGCGCCGAGGGCCTTTTGGCGGTTCCCTCCCTGTGAGGTTACAGGGAACCAGGCAGAGGGCCTTCTTGGTAGTGGCAGCTACCCTGTGGAACGCACTTTCATCCGATGTCAAGGAAATAAACAACTATCTGACTTTTAGAAGACATCTGAAGGCAGCCCTGTTTAGGGAAGTTTTTAACGTTTGATGTTTTATCACTTTATTATTACTATTATTTATTACTACTACTACTACTATTAATATTCTTTTGGGAGCTGCCCAGAGTGGCTGAGGAAACCTTGCCAGATGGACGGGGCATAAATATTATTATTATTATTATTATTATTATTATTATTATTATTATTATTATTATTATTATCATTACCAACCCTCCACCAACAGGTCCCAGAGCAATCTCAGAATTCAAGATTAAAAGCAGTTAAAATAGAATACAAGCACAGGAATAGGGTGGGCCTTGAAATTATTATTTTTTTAATTTGGTCCCATTGTCTGTGGATTGTTTCACCCCGAAATTGAAGGTGAAAGGAGCTAAAAAGGAGGTCCCACATTGGGTTCTCTCTGGATGTTAAAAAGCTCAGTAAAAAACGTGAAGAATAAACACAGTAAAAATAATCATGTAGTAGTCTTGATGTTTACATTGACAAACGGTTTTGGATCGGCGTCTTGAAAGGATGCTAGAAACCTCATGCATCTTGCTGTGAATTCGTCATGAGTTTCTGCTGCCATGTACGGTACTCATCCTGGCTTTGGGCATTGCCTGGAAGCCAAATCCTGCATGTGTTGGTGGGACCATATGCCTAGCTCACCACAGATTGGAAAGCTTTGAAAATTATATTAAGCAAGCGCTCAGGTGTGACTCAGAACTGATTCCCAAGTTGAGCTTGCCGTAAGGCAGACTGGGTAACGTGCTCCGGAGTGCAGGTGGCTCTGAGCACCACACAGGTGGATGGATATGCAAAATTCTGCACAACAGGCACCTCTTTTCAGGATGCTTCTTGTTTCTCCAGTTTTATGCCAAAGCGCCAAGACTCCCAGAAAGCTCCCGTGCGGACGTCCTCTAAATAGCATTGGCCACCATTCAGATACCAGGACCTCTCAGGCAGAACCTCATCCAACAACTCATTATGACAATATAACTTGGCGTGCACTTTTTAAGGGCTGTAGATTTTGCCAAGCAGTTTTCCTTTGCGACGCACATGCACCGTGCCGCATTTAAACTAATTTAAAAACACTTAATATTCTAAATGATGAGTTCCCCCATTTCCTTTCCAAAAGGCTCTGGCTTTATTAAATCTATATTATTTCCAAAGCAGTCACTTTTTCTAAAAAAATATTTACTTCAGTTCTCAGTTTTTTTTTATTTTATCCATACTTTTTTCATTGCATCCCACTCCCCCACCTCCCATTTTGTGTGTGTGTTGTGTGTGTGTTGAATGTGTCTGTGTGTTCGCACGTCCCACCCCATGAATTTCTGTTAAATTTCTAAACTGGCTTGATATACTTCACACAATATAAACCTTTCCCCTAACCTGAGAAGAAGGCACAGATGAAGCAGACCTCTTTCTTGAAACACTATGATATAGAGGTAGTTTGTAGCCTCTCAACAATATTTTTACTGTTCTTAAGGGACGCACAATTTCTTCTGCTTGGAGTGTTCATATCACAATATCTGATTGGTGTCCATGATGCTAGCATCAGGGAATATTTCTTGTGATTTCAAACATTTTTAGATTACATATAAAAGGGCAAACAGATCAGGTTTTCTAAGTTTATGCAGCATAGTCAGAATAAGGGATGGAAGGACCTGTCACTTTTGGTTCTCTCGGTTTCCTCATTGTCCCAGTCTTAAATTCAACTTTCAACGTTCTTTCCTTCCCTTTTCCTTCCTTTGAACTCTGGGTTTTCTAAGCACATACAATAATGGGTAGCAAAGGGTAGTGTTCTGGCCTTGATTTGTTTTTCAAGCCCAGTGAACAGGTATTGTGTCCCATCAACTTTCAACCACAGTTCAAGAAGGATACTGACAAGCTGGAAGGTGTCCAGAGGAGGGCAACCAAAATGGTCAAAGGCCTGGAAATGATGCCTTATGAGGAACGGCTTAGGGAACTGGGAATGTTTAGCCTGGAGAAGAGAAGGTTAAGGGGTGATATGATAGCCATGTTCAAATATATCAAAGGATGTCATATAAAGGAGGGAGAAAGGTTGTTTTCTGCTGCTCCAGAGAAGCAGACACGGAGCAATGGATTCAAACAACAAGAAAGAAGATTCCACCTAAACATTAGGAAGAACTTCCTGACAGTAAGAGCTGTTCGACAGTGGAATTTGCTGCCAAGGAGTGTGGTGGAGTCTCCTTCTTTGGAGGTCTTTAAGCAGAGGCTTGACAGCCATCTGTCAGGAATGCTTTGATGGTGTTTCCTGCTTGGCAGGGGGTTGGACTGGATGGCCCTTGTGGTCTCTTCCAACTCTATGATTCTATGATTCTATGAAATGATAGTATTTCCAAGTAGGAATTGAGAACAGCATCTGAAAAGCTAAGCAAAGCAACAATCAAATACACACCCACACCCACACCTACCCACACCAACCAGGTTTTTTTTTTTCAGCCGTAACTCGCTGGAACTGAGTTCCGGCACCTCTCAGGTGGATGCCACTGCCATTCTAAGAGGTGTTCCTGGGGAGATCTGGCACCTCTTTTTCTAGAAAAATAGCACTGCACACAAGCATCTCAAAAGGCGAATGAATTTTTAGCTCGTCTGAGCTGTTAACATACAGTGATAACCAAGCTGGAGACAGAAATGAAATAGATGCCAATGGTGCCTCTTGGGAGTAGGAGTTTATCAGTCTCTTCTCTGGTCTTCCTTTTGCTTTTAGCTACTGCGCTGTGGGTCACAGCTGTCAACTTTCCCCCTTTTTAAGGGAAAATTCCCTTATTTTGAATAGGATTCCTTGCAAGAAAAGGGAAAAGTTGACAGCTGCTGTGGGTTAAACCGCAGAGCCAAGGGCTTGCTGATCAGAAGGTCGGGAGTTCGAATCCCCATGACGGGGTGAGCTCCCGTTGCTCGGTCCCAGCTCCTGCCAACCTAGCAGTTCAAAAGCACATCAAAGTGCAAGTATATAAATAGGTACCGCTCCGGCGGGAAGGTAAACGGCGTTTCCGTGCGCTGCTCTAATTCGCCAGAAGCGGCTTAGTCATGCTGGCCACATGACCCGGAAGCTGTATGCCGGCTCCCTCGGCCAATAAAGCGAGATGAGCACCGCAACTCCAGAGTCGTCCGCGACTGGACCTAATGGTCAGGGGTCCCTTTACCTTTACCTTACTGCCATGTTCTGGCCTAGGCAGACTGGCCTTCTCACCCAGTTGCCTTCTTCCACTTTCTCTGCCCCACTCTCCTGGTTTGCAATTTATTTTGGAAAAAAGAAGAAGAAGAAGTCTTCAGGAAAATAGTTCAGCATGTTAGTGTGAATTTCTCCTAAATATATACACAAAGTATCAAATGTGGTGACAGTACAACAAGACAACGACACCACAAACTGGCTTGTAAGTATAAAAACCAATTTTACTAGAATAATAGCTAGAATGGAGATTAATCCGGTTTGTATAACGCTTGTAACCATTCAAACAACAAACATGCTAAGGTGCCATGTGCAAGGCAAAGCCTGAAGATACTGTAAGCATGGAGTGGATAAATGTACAACTCTATCTTAGCAAGTTACATATACAATAAACGTTATACAAAACGGATTAATGAACTGTTCAACACGTAGCGTTTAGTCCAATCACGGAATAGCAACCCCTTGCCGCCACAACGGTAAGGGTAGCACACTGAAGAATAACATGAAAAAGTTTTTCAAAGCTGTTTATCAAAGCTGAACTGCATGAGATGTTCTTCAATAAATCTTGGGTTGGAAACACAAAGCCTTGTACATGGATCAATCACGGGACAGCAAATCAATGACACCACCCTGGTGAAAATAACGCAAGCAGGCAAAAGGAGACCTGTTCTCTGGATGTATTACAGGTTTCGTGACACGCTTCACCAGTCCAAAAAGCTGCATGATACAAAATAGCACTCCAATTACAATATGAGGTATGTGAATTTCTTCTAAGACACACATTGCTGTGTTAAATTTTTCCTAATATAAACATTTTGCAAAGCAATTTCCCCCAATATAAAATGATATTGGTTGTTTGACCCTAGTATACACAATTGGGTTCACACAACTTGGCTGGAGAAATACCTTGCAAAATCCAGAAACATTTTGAAAGCTGTGTTTGAGTTCACTTTTGAATGCAAACTGAATAAAAGTTTTCTGCAATATCCTTTCCTAACATCATGACCTAATAATGATGTATCAGCTGCTTTGTGTGGCTGCCTAGTGTCCTGTAAGTTTATAATTATCTAAATATTATCTAAATTGAAATGGAAATTGTTAGGCTTAGTAGATGTGAAAATGGCTTGTTTTCTCCCCCCCCCCCCCAGTTCCACTAGGATTGCCTTTTAAAATCTAGTTGATGCTTCTTCCCTTTGGCTGATTCTGGTCAATCACAGATCACACAGTGAAAAACATGCTGTTACAATGCTATGTAGCCAATCAGAATGGGCAAGCCAAGTCATTTGAGCAGAAAGGCCATGCTCCCTATATTAGTCACATCTAATCAGGACAGCAATACCTCAAGGACTGCCTCTCTCCATATGAACCTTCCCAGACTCTGATATCATCATCTTGAGGCCCTTCTTTGTGTGCCCCCTCCACAAGAAGTCTGGAAGGTGGCAACACAAAAAAGAACCTTTTTTGCAGTGGCTCTCCATTTGTGGAATGCTCTCCCCAAGGAGGCTCACCTGGTGCCTTCATTATACATCTTTCGGCAAAAAATTCCTCTTCAACCAGGCCTTTGGGTGATTAAGAAGAAGAAGAGTTCAGATTTCATATCCCGCTTTATCACTACCCTAGGCAGTCTCAAAGCGGCTCACAATCTCCTTTCCCTTCCTCCCCTACAACAGACACCCTGTGAGGTGGGTGGGGCTGAGAGACTTCAGAGAAGTGTGAGTAGCCCAGCAGTTGCATGTGGAAGAGCAGGGACGCAAACCCGGCTCACCAGATTACGAGTCCACCACTCTTAACCACTGCACCACACTGGCTCTCATTTTAAAAGGTATATCATCCTATACCTTTTAAAATGTGTTTGTGGGAGGGGGTGGGGGTGATTGGTTTGTCCCTGTTTTTATTATGTATGCTGTGTTTTTTATCTTGAATTTTTACGTTGTGAACCACCCTTTAATGAAGGTGGTATACAAATTTAATAAGAATAAAAACAACAACCAGGAATCATGCAGTTCATACATGAAGGGTGTTGACTTCCTGGTCATCCAGAACGATACCAATTAAGTTCTTCAATCGCTATGGTGCACTGTTTAAATATTATTTTCTTCCTTTGTGTTTTGTACTTAAGAGATGACACCTGGTTACGATTATAGGCAACGTGCCTTGCTTGGTGTCAGCAATGCAGAATTCTCTCGTGTCAGCAGTCACATTTTCAAAAGCCGGTGCGGCAACACACTTGCTTATTGCAACTCTTGGATTGTTCTTTGAACTCGATAATCATCTGCAGCCTGTTCCCCCCCCCCCCACTCCATATTTGCCCATGATTACTGGAGGGAGCAGGCTTCCTCATCCTCTCTCCATGGTAATTGGTCTCAGTGCAACCAGGAGAGGGGAAGGAGAAGGAAGATTCTTTCTTTTCCTCCTACCTAAAATTGATTATTTTGTCTTGGAGGCTAAGCAAGCCTCACTTCCTGGTATGCCCCAGGGCTTGGAAGATGGAGGCTGCTTGATTGATAGGCCCAAACAGAGTAATGGGCAGTGGTTATACCAGACACAAAAAGTAGTCTGTTACAAGCAGCTTCTGATGGATGTCAACATTAATTATTCACCAACCCGGATGTGTGTTCGACAGTAGCTTTAGAGCAGCATGAGAATTTCATAATGAAAATATTCTGGGTTTTTTTGGGGTGTGTGTGTGTGTTTGTGTGTGCGCGTGCATGTCCCTCACCTCATGAGCTTAGATCTTAAGGGCCCTCATTCTATTTGGCACCCGCCCACTCTCCCTTGTTGCAAAAAAATAACATTTTCTCAGTCTATTTTAACATACCCTTTCCTGGCTATGCTGCCTTACGAAAGGAAACGTTGATCAGCTGCTGATTACTCTCTCCTCCTGCTCCAGAACCTCCCAAATAAATGTGTTTGGTGGTCAAGGCTGATGTGGAAGTCCAGGCAGGCATAGACATCTATTCACCCAGCTATTCATTCCACAAGAAAAGCAAATTTGGAATGCTTATTACAAGGTTGTTGACTAAGCACCCAAGGGGGCTTGCTCTGTGATTCAGTTACAGTCCAAGAGGTCAGCCCTCACATAACTGGCTCAAGAGTCATTAGCTGAGTCAGTGTGAGAGATAAGTAATTTCCTATTTCTATTCACATGAAAAATGACAGTGAAAGACAGAAGTGAATGGCTTTCCCCCCACTTTTTGGGATGCCCAGTTTGCAATAAATTCCCCCATTACTGTATTATTTTTTTAAGCCCCTGAACAGCTGATACAGTTGCAAGCAAGTTTAAGGTGCAACACAGCAGAGGCTAGTGCGATGAGGTGTGTCGATTTTGTTTCTGATTTATCCACCCATGCTTAAGAGTTTGCTTCTCCACATTTATACATCCGTTTCCATTTAAAAAAAAAAAATCCCTCCCAAAATTCACCAGCGTTTGGGCGAATCCTTCCGAATATACACATTTGATATGCAATTCTGCCTGGTGTATGTTTTCAAAGCAGTTGCCCCCTAATGCAATAATGAGTTTGGAAGAAATTTTGATCGTTGGAAGAAGCATTAACTAAAAGTCCTGATTTCATGTCTCAGTATACACTAGTAGGTAGTGGCAAAAAAATGTGACACATATGGCAAAAAAATAGCACAGTTCTTTGGCCTAGGTTTCAAGGGGGTGGGGGGTGGAACTGCTTTTGAAATACAGTCATACCTTGGTTGTTGAATGCCCTGGAACTCGGACGCTTTGGCTCCCAAACACCGCAAACCCAGAAGTGATTGTTCCGGTTTGTGAACGTTCTTTTGGAACCCAAACGTCCGACGGGGGCTTCCGTGGCTTCTGATTGGCTGCAGGAATTTCCTGCAGCCAACCAGAAGCCGCGATTTGGTTTCCGAACGTTTTGGAAGTCGAACGGACTTCCGGAACGGATTCCGTTTGACTTCCAAGATATGACTGTACATAGTTAATGGGGCTTTTTACTTCCCCTTGGAGAGAGAAGAATGAACATGATTTGCAGGTCTTGCAGGGTGACAGTAACCTGCAGCTACAGGTAGGTAGCCGTGTTGGTCTGCCATAGTCAAAACAAAACAAAATAAAAAATTCCTTCCAGTAGCACCTTAGAGACCAACTAAGTTTGTTCTTGGTATGAGCTTTCGTGTGCGCACGAAAGCTCATACCAAGAACAAACTTAGTTGGTCTCTAAGGTGCTACTGGAAGGAATTTTTTATTTTATTTTGTAGTAATCTGCAGTCTTAGTCAGAGAGCAAGCTCATTCTTAAATCTTTCTTTCTTATAATCCCTGCAAGTGAAGGCACCAGCTGGAGCTCTGAGCACGTTGACAAATTTGCAGTGGCAAAGTTGGCAATCTTGACGGTATCAGTTGTTCGGTGATGTATTGTTGCATGTTGAGTTCTTGAAATGCAGACTGCTCTGCCCCAACTGGGAATTATATTACTTGTTACATTACTTGCTAGTCTCTACTTTTAAAACACCTTTAATTTTCACCCTGTAGATCTTTCAGCAACTGAACAGGCCTTACTGCCTGTTACCATGCGCCGACTGTTTGTTCCTAGGTAGAATTTCTATCTCTGCTTAAATTGGTTTCCCTCAGAATGAATTTGTAGATTCGGATCTTTCTGCTCTAAGCTTTTTTGGTCTCTCCCCCCCCCACCTCCAGGTTGGACTGTTTCATCTGCCAGTCAACCGGGCCATAAACAAGTTGCACGATAAGGACGAATGTCTTAAAAACAGGTCTAAAGAGCTTGACTCTCTCTCTCTCTCTCTCTCTCTCTCTCTCTCTCTCTCTCTTTCTCTTTGGGGCCGCAGATAATTAGAGAGCGGGAGTTAACAACGCATTAGTGAAGAGTGTTTGCCCTCAGGATAGTTTCTAATGAGTTTTGTCTTTAAGTTCACAGTGTCTGTTTTCTCATGTTGTTGAGAATTTCACTTCGACCTGAAACGTCTCTGCCTTTCTCACTCATCAAGTTTCCACTTGTCCTTTAGTCCGCAGAGAAGCTGCAGCTCATAAGAGAGCAGAAGGAGGGAGATCAGACCAGAAGTCCATCTAGCCTAGTATTCTGTCACCAACAGTGGGCAGCCATCTGGAGAGGACAACCCTTCCCTGTTGTTTGCCCCTGGTGTCTCCTTCACAGTTTCCCCAACTTCTCAGATTCCGGCACAGGTTACTTTGCCAGCCTACTCTAGAGGATGGGCAGCCTTAAAATAGGATTGATAGACATGCATGGAACACCATAGTGAAGACTTGCAGAGCTCTTCCACCATGGGTCCCCAGATATTTGATGGACTACAACTCCTATCATCCCCTGCCAGGTTAGCCAATAGCAGGGGTGATGGTGTGTTGTTGTTCAACATCTGGGGACTCAAGGTTGAAGAACACCGCCAGAGTGGTGTGTGTCACAAATGGACCCCAGCACTTAGTTTCTATAATGATATGGCAGGGCTCAGCCTTGCCAGAAGAAGAAGAAGAAGAAGAAGAAGAAGAGTTTGGATTTGATATCCCGCTTTTCACTACCCGAAGGAGTCTCAAAGCGGCTAACATTCTCCTTTCCCTTCCTCCCCCACAACAAACACTCTGTGAGGTGAGTGGGGCTGAGAGACTTCAAAGAAGCATGGCTAGCCCAAGGTCACCCAGCAGCTGCATGTGGAGGAGAGGAGACGCGAACCCGGTTCCCCAGATTACAAGTCTGCCGCTCTTAGCCACTACACCACACTGGCTCTCCAGGACATTAAATACTCCAACTAGCACTCTTATTCCTTCTCCCACCTGCGTGCTTACCGCTGGCAATTTCTCAGGGCTGAGGAACAGCACATTCTTCATTTTTCATATATTAATTTCATTTCACTTTTAATTTGAATGCAGCCTTTCTATTATACTACACACAAGGTGGTTTACAAGCAACAAAGTAGCAGAGACCACACACTGAATAATCTGATCTAATGCAAAAAAGTCATAATAAAAACGTAACATTAAAATAAACATATCAGATAAAGCAATATTCAAAAAAAACGCTAGAATGTAACAGCAAACAGTAAAATTAAATACCAGCAAATAATAATTAATCAGTTTTCACTTAACAACTGCAATAAAGAATTACCAAGCTACAATCAATAAAAATAACGGCAAGTCAAAATGTGTAAAATACAGTTGTATCTCAGAAGCCAAATGGAACCCGTTCCGGAAGTCCGTTCGACTTCCAAAACAAAGCTCCTGCAGCCAATCGGAACCCGTGGAACCCGCGTCGGATGTTCGGGTTCCAAAGAACGTTTGCAAACCGGAACAATCACTTCCGGGTTTGTGGCGTTTGGGAGCCAAAACGTTCGAGTTGCAAGGCGTTTGACTTCCGAGGTATGACTGTACCACAAAACATACAAAACCATGTAAAAGGTTGTCAAATTGAAAAATAAGGGCACACAACTTATAACATTAATAATAATAATAATAATAATCCCTGAACTCCTCTCTTCCCAGCTGCTTCTGCTGTTCCTAAAGCCATTGTCTGGGAAAATCTGCTAGGGCCAGAAGGTAGGGCAAGGCAGGTGCTAAAAGTCATTGCCTGGTGTCCAGCACAAAGTCTCTCTTCCAGTGCCGGGGTCTGGAACCACAAGCTGGTCTCATGGCGGAGTCTTGGCTCACATTTAATCTTGTCAACCTCTTAGAAGTGATGTGGACAACCTCCTCTGCTTCATGGGGCTACTTCCTTTCCTCCTGTTTCCCACCGGAGGGCCTGCTGAAATCAATCCTGTTCCTAACCCACCTTTTCTGGTTACAGGTAGGTAGCCATGTTGGTCTGCCGTAGTCAAAACAAAATAAAAAATAAAAAAAATCCTTCCAGTAGCACCTTAGAGACTGTTGTAAGGAAAAATCTGCCCTTATTCCCTTATGGGGTACACAAGAGCCCTTGCAATGTCCTTTGGTGGGAGTAAAAAACAGAGGCCAACCAGAGAAGATTGAGAAGCAAAGCAGCTAGTAAGCTTGATCTTTATTGAGCTGTTGCAACAACGGTGTTTTCAGGGAAAAGACCCAGAACAATGCAGGCATGCTCTTATTTCAAAATCCCTCCTGGAGTCTAGCCCACCCCCAGAAACATCAATCACGGAAGAGGTGTAACCCAAGCTTATCGCCCAGATGCATCACACCTACACCACACAAAAAGGCGTTATCTGATGCCTCTTCTCTGTAGCCTGGCCATTCCTTTGAGATGGTAATCTTCTTTAATTCCTGGAACAATTAAATCCCTCACCCCTCCTTCCTTGCAGAGACCCATTTGGTAAACATTTGGTCATTTTGAGAGTCAGTGTGAGGCCTGTCTGCCTCAGACATGTGGCCTGTTTGCTTGGAAAATGAATAACAATTATAATATATATATATATAAGACCGTGAAATTCTTACAACAAGACCAACTAAGTTTGTTCTTGGTATGAGCTTTCGTGTGCATGGGGAGGGGTATTACTCAGAAGGGTGGTGGGAATGGTTGATTGGCTGATGTTGTTGTTCAGTCGTTCAGTCGTGTCCAACTCTTCGTGACCCCATGGACCAGAGCACGCCAGGCACACCTATCCTTCACTGCCTCTCGCAGTTTGGCCAAACTCATGTTAGTAGCTTCGAGGTGATAGGTGAGGTAAACCTGTTGATGACCCTTCTGAGTAGCTGATAGGTGAGGTAAACCTGTTGATGACCCTTCTGAGTCATACCCCTCCCCACCCTCTCACTATAAAAGGGTCTGGTGACTTCTGTTTCAGTGCATCTGAAGAAGTGTGCGTGCACATGAAAGCTCATACCAAGAACAAACTTAGTTGGTCTCTAAGGTGCTACTGGAAGGAATTATTATTTTTTAATTTTGTTTCCACATTTTCTGATGATGGGAAAGGGCACTCTGAAGTTGCAGCCCCACCTTCGCCCATGCAGGTGAGTTGAGTCCTGCTCACATGGAGCTCAGATTCGACTCATCGGCTTGGGACATTTGAGTGGAGACTTTTCTTCCCTTGCCATCCCATCGTTTTTTCTTTTGTTGTAGCAATGCTGCTGACTAAGCGCCAGCTTATTCTTTGTTCTGCTTCCCCTCCACCCTGCAGGCTGCTGGGTCATCGCTGAGCAATCAGTCAGACTTGCTAAAAGCCATTGCCTCCATTCCATGTGGCTTTCCTACTTCCAGATGGGGTGAAGAAGGAGGGGGAGGGAAAAAAAGCTATTTCCAATATTTATCAAAGGGCTGAGCTACAGTGTGCAAGCAAACCATCATTGTGCTTTATTGAGTGTAGGGCTCATGGGATTTGACATCACTGCAAATTCATGTCTGGAAGAAAAACCCAGCTAGCGGAGAGAAAAAGAAAAGAAAAGAAACACACACACACACACACACACACACACACACAGAGAAACACGCACATCACAGGCTAAGCAATTAGTGTGATGCTTTGAAGCCTCCCAGGATTTTATTGTTTTTTTGATAATGAGGGGTCAGGAATAGGGCTACAGGGCAGAACCCTGGGTCTGATCTTTTACGGTACTTTTATGAGCTGCTAGACCAAAAAGTCAGCAAAAATGCAGTGCAGAGCAATCATATCCAGGTACTGCCTGTCCTGGCTGCTGATCTTTCTTATCAGCTTTGTTAAAGGGATAGCTGTACTGCAAACTTAAGCAGGTTTTTCCATCAGCTTAACTCTCACAGCTTGCTTCCCTCCCCCAGAGAATTCTGGGAATTGTAGTTTAGTGCTGATTATCTGAGAGAGTCGCCTTCAAAGAATCACGACTCCTAAGATTCCAGGGGGAAAGGGGAGTTGCTGTTAAATACAATGCCTATGTCGATTTAAGACTACGAAATCCATTATGCAGTGCAATGGTGGGTGGAAACATGCATTAAAATATGTATAGTGTTATAAAAGATGCTGTTCTCATTTCCTACTCTCTCATTTGAAAGTGGGCAGAATAGAATACCTGTTCACTGGCTATGATTAGTTAAACCTTGATTAATAACAAAGAAAGGTGTAGCTCAGAGGTTTTCAACCTTTTTAAGTCCATGGCTCCCTTGAGCAACTACATTCTTTCTGCGGTACCCCTGTGGGGCTCAGGAGTCCAGTTATGTCACCCCTTGCCTGCAGAGCCGGCAGCTCCTCACCCCTTGTGGAGTGTTCCCTCGGCCTCCTCTCCTCTCTTATTCGGAGTTCTCTAGGCAGCCACAGCTGCCACCCCAGTCCCCTGCCCCAAAGAGAGGTGCCTCCTCACACTGCCCCACAGGGACCTGGGAAGCACCCACTTGCCAGCCCCAGAGACACCATTCCCCCAGGGAGCTTGTAGCCAGGGCTGCTGAAACAAACAACTGTGCAAGCCTTTGGGAGCCAGAGGGGATCAGAGGAGGGAGAAGAAGAAGAAGAAGGGTTTGGATTTGATATCCTGCTTTTCACTACCCGAAGGAGTCTCAAAGCGGCTAACATTCTCCTTTCCCTTCCTCCCCCACAACAAACACTCTGTGAGGTGAGTGGGGCTGAGAGACTTCAAAGAAGTCTGACTAGCCCAAGGTCACCCAGCAGCTGCATGTGGAGGAGCGGAGACACGAACCCGGTTCCCCAGATTACGAGTCTGCCGCTCTTAACCACTACACCACACTGGCTCTCAGGGAGGGAAGGAAAGAGGGACAGAGGCCAATGTTGCCCGCGGCACCCCTGACTTATCATTCAAGGCACCCCAGGGTGCCAAGGCACACTGGTTAAAAACCACTGGTCTATCTAATACAGCATGGTTTGGGTGTGCTCAAGGTTACATGCAAACCTGGACCTCAAATCCTTTTGTTTGAGAATATAGTGGTACCTCAGGTTACAGACGCTTCAGGTTACAGACTCCGCTAACCCAGAAATAAGGCTTTATTTAGGTTAAGAACTTTGCTTCAGGATAAGAACAGAAATCGTGCTCTGGCGGTGCAGCAGTAGCGGGAGGCCCCATTAGCTAAAGTGGTGCTTCAGGTTAAGAACAGTTTCAGGTTAAGAACGGACCTCCGGAACAAATTAAGTTCTTAACCTGAGGTACCACTGTAATTGCAGGCACTTATTGGCATGTTTTAAACAGTGCTAAAAAGAGGGAGGAAAGCTTGTGCAGAATGCCATGCTCTCCTCGGCCAAAGAAACCCTAGCTACAATCACTATTTCCAGCAACCCAATTTTACCCCTTTCTATTTTGCAAAGTGCCCTGGAAACTGCTTTGATTTATTTAAATGTTAAATCAATATATTCACCTAAGTTACAACGATTCCACCCCCTCCCCCTGCAATAATCTGTGATTTTTGCTAAACCAAGAAGAAGGGATTTAATTTGAGTCAGGACTCAACAGGACACAGCACCAGAACCTGTTTAGCATGCCATGGCTCCGCCGTCTAAGCAGGAGCCAGAGCCTGACTGCCTTTCACGGCCGGCCTCCAAAAACAGCCTGCGTGTATTCTTAGTAACAAAACATGAATAGCTCTTTACAAAGTTTAATCTGCCTTTAAGGGAGAAGTCATCATATCTGGATCCACCCATTGGCAGCAGCTATAGCCTATGTACACACACACACTCTAAAGTTTAGCATATTGAACATCTGCAGTCTTTAGTGGACCTTTGATTTGATTGTGGCAGCTGTTATGTTCTTAAGAACAGAGCAGGTTACACACCCAAACTGCTCCCAGCGTAAATGAGTCTGAATGTACGTTGCGCTTGAGCATGCCAAAGGATGAGCCAAATATATACCAGGGGACCTGCAACAAGAAGTTGCAGTGTGAAGTGCTGCTTTTCAGGATTCCAGCCACTTGATCCCACCCATAGGCGCCAACTCCTAGGAGCTGAGGTCCCTTAGACCTCCCAATAAAATATTTGAGGGGGCCAGGCCCCTCCTAAAATTGATAGGCATTGCCATTAAAATTGTGTGCATGTGCCACATCATGTGATCGTTTATGTGGGGCAGAGCTTACCTCCCCCCCATATTTTATTAAAGTTGGCACCCCTGATTCCACCCCCCTTGATTCTACTCTTATTTATTGCAAGTGCTTCCCCATATTTTGTGCTATTTCCAAAAGGACCAAAACAGTCTCAGTCTCTCTCTCTCTCTCTCTCTCTCTCTCTCTCTCTCTCTCTCTCTCTCTCTCCACACACCTTGTGCCCTGGCAATTTAAATACTGACCTCTTGAGCACACCTGAACTAGAGTATATGCCTGCACTGGTGGCAGGGCACTTATTTTTGGGTGGAATTCAATCACATACAGGCAAATTCAGGTTGCATAATTAAAGTGGATTTGGAACTCTAGCACAGCGACCCATTCTACCCAAAGACTGGACTTGTTGCAAGAAGGGAAGTGACAGGAAAGTGGAAAGTTTTAGGATAACACTTGCTCTGCTGCGATGTAACCTCTAACTTCTCTGAAAACAGTTCAGGATCAATGCTAACTAAACTGGTTGTCAGGAACCATCCTTACTTTGGAGTAACCCCCATTGATCACAGCAGGACTTAGTTTTTAGTAAACATACTTTGTTGTTGTTTAGTTGTTTAGTTGTGTCCTACTCTTCATGACCCCATGGACCAGAGCACGCCAGGCACTCCTATCTTCCACTGCCTCCTGCAGTTTGGTCAGACTCATGTTGGTAGCTTCGAGAACACTGTCCAACCACCTCGTCCTCTGTTGTCCCCTTCTCCTTGTGCCCTCCATCTTTCCCAGCACCAGGGTCTTTTCCAGGGAGTCTTCTCTTCTCATGAGGTGGCCAAAGTACTGGAGCCTCAGCTTCAGGATCTGTCCTTCCAGTGAGCACTCAGGGCTGATTTCCTTCAGAATGGATAGGTTTGATCTTCTTGCAGTCCATGGGACTCTCAAGAGTCTCCTCCAGCACCATAATTCAAAAGCATCAATTCTTCAGCGATCAGCCTTCTTTACGGTCCAGCTCTCACTTCCACACATCACTACTGGGAAAACCATAGCTTTAACTATACGGATCCTTCATGGATCACTGCCTTGTCGTGGCGAAGGGGCTCGAATAACTCAGAGAAGCTATGAGCTATGCCGTGCAGGGCCACCCAAGATGGACAAGTCTTGGTGGAGAGTTTTGACTAAACGTGATCCACCTGGAGCAAGAACTGGCAAGCCACTCCAGTATCCCTGCCAAGAAAACTCAATGAACAAAGACAACAGGCATATAAAAAACATGCTTAGGATCGTAGAATCGGACCACAGTCTATGCCACGCAGAGGAGGAAATGGCCATGTATTTGAATGGTAATGCCACCTGAATGCAGTTCTCTGCTTTTACTCTTCACATTCCTCAGGCAAAAAAAACCCCATTTATCCTCCGTAACGATGTGTAATGGGCTTTCTGCTGCAGAGACAGCCAGGGTAGAATTAAGGGACATTCAACACGTTGAAAAATAGGGTTTGCTAAAGAGAGGAAAAGCAAAGCTTGATTGGGAAACACAGCACAGCATGTGTTCTGTAGCTCCACTTTTAGGACAGCAATAAAGACAAATGCAAGGTTATGGGATGGGAAGGCTAAATGTGGCATAATAGCTCCATTTATTTTCCTTTCACCCTGTACACATTAAATGCTGGCACCTAGAGCTGACAGCTAAACAAACTGTGCTCTCTTTTAGAGAAGACTCGGAACAGCATTGCACGTTGTCAGCTTTGCAGGCCAAAAAATAACAAACACAGATGTACGAGACAGAGCAAGAAGAGGTGGGTGGGTGGAGGGACGGCCTCTGAAATCGAGAATGAGAGAAAGAGAGAGTCAGGGGGGCTGGGTGTGTAGTGCTGGAATATGGGCATTCCACCTCATTTATTAAAGCGGGTTTAGCTCGGTCGCTGTAAAGCAGTGGTGGTCATCGATATACACAAGGAAAAGCCAGGAAAAACCTTTCAAGGGCTTGTTCACAAACCCCAGCCTGAGAGGTTATTGTCATAACCTTTGTCTGCACTGACAAAACAATCAAACCAGGAGTCGGGCTCCAGGGTCTCAGAAGTTGCGTGGGGGCTCATTTTTTTGTGTGGGTGCTTGGTATATGTATATATATATTGTTAAAGGAGAAATATGAGGGTTCCCTTGGACCAAAAACAAAACACAAGGACACCAGTCAGGAATGCCAGAGCAAAACAGCAGCCAGTAGGCTTGGTCTTAATGGAAGACTATCACAACAGGGCTCCCACCCGCCACCAGGTGGAACAAAATGGCAGCCCCGAACAGAAAAAGACCCCAACTTTTATTAGTTAATAATCCCCAAGCTACACCCCCAAACTACATCATTACTACATCACGGATACATCAGAACTACATCACAAACTGGGAGGGTCAGAGGAGGTAACCTCAGTGTTCTGACACCTGTGTCATCCCTCCTTGAACCCCTCCTAGACACTTGTTGTTGTTCAGTCGTTCAGTCGTGTCCGACTCTTCGTGACCCCATGGACCAGAGCACGCCAGGCACGCCTATCCTTCACTGCCTCCCGCAGTTTGGCCAAACTCATGTTAGTATCTTTGAGAACACTGTCCAACCATCTCATCCTCTGTCATCCCCTTCTCCTTGTGCCCTCCATCTTTCCCAACATCAGAGTCTTTTCAAGGGAGTCTTCTCTTCTCATGAGGTGGCCAAAGTACTGGAGCCTCAACTTCAGGATCTGTCCTTCTAGTGAGCACTCAGGGCCGATTTCCTTGAGAATGGATAGACACACATTTCTGCAAAACAAAACACACATTTCTGCAAAACAAAAGAGTGTTCAATAGCCCGGCCAAATCCATTTTCAAGTGGTGGGTCCTTTGTGAGGGAAATGTCCCATAATCTGGCAGCTTTCGTTGGTTGCATTCCCGCTGGCAGGGCTCTGCTGTGGACATGCTGGTATGCTCAGGGGATTATGGCTGCCTGGTGAGCACATCAGGCCTCCCCCTTTTATATGGTGCAGAACATACAGTTGAATTTATAGGAATTTATAACCGAAACACTATAGAGAAAGAAATATTTTCACTCAAGTGTGTGTGTGAGAGAGACTTGTGCTTGTGGAACTGGGTGGTTCAGGAAAATTCCTGTAACAATATATATTTCTAGTAAAAAAGGTGCCGGAACTCACCATGAATGCCTCCTTTTTTCTCGTATAATGGCAATGGCGCCCACCGGAGAAGTGCCGGAACTGAGTTCCTGTGACTTCCTGCTGAAAAAAAGCCATATGCTCGGATACCCAGAGCACCCCGATGGTTGGCGCCCCTGCCAACTACACCTGAACCATTAGCAGCCATTAAGGAAATGAAAACCACCCAGTCTAGACTATTGACCAGAAATTTGCCAAGTAATGGAATGGTCAGCCAGAGGCCTGAGCTACCTATACTGGATAAAACATGCACTAAACTTTTATTGTTGCACGAATATAGTTGCAAGAGAAATGTAAACTAAGCCACAGTGAGCTTGTAGGAAAGTCTGGAATAGAACTTAGTTTTTTCTGGCTCCCAGGAGCCATCTCCATATGTTCTTAATCAGAAATTATTTCAATACAAAAGGACTGGTTAAAAATTATGCGAGGTCCCAAACGGAGCTGAGAAAAATGATGTTAATTAGGAAATCATTGCGGCACAGTTATTTATCCCAAAGTATAAATGCAATTAAAATTTTAATCCCCGCCCTGCTATATTTGCAACGCATAACAAATCACAAGCTGTCCCTTTTTATAATTTACCACCCAGCAGATTCGAAATATTTTACTTGACCATGCTGAGTGGGAGGTTTCATTTATTTTTTAAAATGTAAACCTGCCTCTTTCCGGGGGGGGGGGGGAACGAGAAAGAGGGAGGCAGAAAGGAAGGGTTATCTTAACTTCTGATTATGTATCATCTGGTCCTGATCCTACCTATGTTTACTCAGAAGAGTCATTCTGCGAGGAGTTAGTCTTCAGCCCAGCCTTCTGCTAGGAAGCCGGACAGCTTCTTAACATGGTGATGTCAGACCTTGGTGGAAGGTTTAGGTTACAGCCTTCGCTGAGCTCACAACTCTTGCCTAGATAATTCCCACATCAGGGTTGGTGTTTGCTTTCTGAGACCCCAGCATCTTAGAAGGAAGTTAGCAGCCAATTCACTGCTGGAAGTTGGGTGGTGACTGGCAGCAGGGGCCGGAGATAGTTTAATTGGAGACAACATGCCTCTCGGAGCTGTCATTGGACTTTTTAAGATATTCGGTATGAGGCTGAGGCCAAAAGCAGCAGACGAGATCCTATGTATTCTGTTAGAGTGCAGAGCAAGTGTTTCAGATGTTCTTGGGAATCCTAGGAATAATAATTAGCAGCATTTCTCCCATGCCTACTCAGGCATTGAAGATATTGTCCATGCCAGCTGTTTTCCTGGGGACGTGTCTCTTGACATAATGGGAACAGCTGGTGAAGTCAGAAGCTTATCCACAGAGGACTCCCCAACTAGGGCTCCCTTTCCAGGTTGCATGCTGGGAAAGTCGGTGGTGTTCGATGATGGGAGGGGGGCGGAACTAATTTCCTAGCAATGCTCCTCATAATACCAAGACATAAACAACAAGGAGGAAGGTGCAGAAGATAAAGTTATATGTGGATGCTTCCAGACGAATGTTTGTTGTGGAATCAGTGCTACTCATACACGTGAGATTTTCACACCCATCATCAAAATGCCAGCCTGTACTTTATTATTGAAGACAGGAGTGCCTGGCATGCTCTGGTCCATGGGGTCACAAAGAGCCGGACACAACTAAATGACTAAACATCATCATCATCATCATCATCATCATCATCATCATTCTTCTTAGGTAAAAAAAGTAAAGGACCCCTGGATGGTTAAGGCAACTATGGGCTTGCGGCACTCATCTTGCTTTTCAGGCTTAGGGAGCCGGCATTTGTCCGCAGACAGATTTCCGGGTCATGTGGCCAGCATGTCTATACCCCTTCTGGTGCATGGAAGACTGTGACAAGTGCCAGAGTGCATGGAAACAGCGTTTACCTTCCTGCCAATCCCACAGAATGCTGAGAGCCAATTCATGAGCCCAACAAGCCAGGAATATCATCATTGTTATTATAATTGTTGTTGTTGTTGTTTATACCCCGCCCATCTGGCTGGGTTTCCCCGGCCACTCTGGGCAGCTCCCAACAGAATATTAAAAACATGATAAAATACCAGACATTAAAAACTTCCCTTACAAGGGCTGCCTTCAAATGTCTTCTAAAAGTCAGTTAGTTGTTTATTTCCGTGACATCTGGTGGCAGGGCGTTCCACAGGGTGGGCGCCACTACCGAGAAGGCCCTCTGCCTGGTTCCCTGTAACCTTACATCTCGCAGTGAGAGAACTGCCAGAAGGCCCTCAGAGGTGGACCTCAGTGGCCGGGCTAAATGATGTAGGTGGAGACACTCCTGTATGTTTCATTCAGAGTTCCTCTTGCTGTGGAAAACCAGTTAAATAAAAATAACCCCTTATACATCTGCCCCACAGCAGGTGTGGAGGCATATTGATACACAACTCTTCCACATTGACCACCGCCAGCTCTCCAGAGCTTCAGCCAGGAGATTCCGCTCTACCTGGAGATAGAATTCTTGCATGCTTTCTACTGCCCATGTTTTTTTTCTCCATGCTCCTCATTGGTGATCCTAGATCTCAGTAACTGATTCCTGCCTCTCCGTTGAACCTTCCTGCTACAGTTTTTGTTCATAGACAGTGCTTTGCATCAAGGCCCCTCGCGCCATTGACTGGCTACCCCACCAACAGCAGTATTGATGACGAGTCCAAATGAAACTAAAAGAAGCAAAATAGGATAAAGCATGTTGGTGCAGATATATTGCTCCTTTTCTGACAGGATATTCCTGAACCTTTTCTGACAGGATATTCCTGAACTGACAGGATATTCCTGAACTGTAGTTTTCTGTTACGCATTGGCCTTTTAAATGGGCAGTGTGGAAAATGAAATGTTGGAAAAGAAGGTGCCATATTTTGCCAAGTTGAACTGCAACAACCGGGATCCCCACACAGTGGCTGCACACAGCTCTGAATCCTGGGAACTGTAGTTTGCTCCCCACAGAGCTACAATTCCCAGATGTCAGAGACCAGGCTGAGGAGTACTGCTCTGATGATGAATGGTGGCAGCCTCCCTCTCTCCCTGCTCTTGACCAGGATCCTGAAGCTGCCCAGGAGCAGTAGAGATTTGGAACAGTGGTTTGCAGAGGGGCATAGTTCTGAAGACAAAAGTTAGGAAGAACTGGTGTGTGTGTGTGTGTGTGTGTGTGTGTGAACAGCAAAGTGAAGAAGAACTGGAAGAGGGGGGTTGAGAGAACTGTTGCTGCCTGAATGTTCTCTGACAGTGAGAGCGGCTCTCCAATGGAGCTGTAACAAAACTGATTCTGTGAGGATGCTTTTGGATTTTTTATTTATTTTTAACAAACAGTACCTTCCCCTGTAGTCCTCATGTGTGGAGATATGGTTGCTTGTCAGGAGAGGTGGGCATTTTGAATTCGTTGGCTTTGTTTTTGCAGTTGTCTGCTGTTCACAGAGCCTCCCCCCCCCCAGACCTCTCTGTACGGTCACATTGTCTGATCGTGCGCAGACAACTGTCTAGACTCCGCAAAGGGGAAAAATATTAATGCATCTGTTACACCGTAGTGAGTCTCACAGGAGGACACAGAGCACAGGCAGAGATGCATGAAGGCACGGCATGGAAAAAGATGTGCGAAACCGAACAGCTGCGGAGGAACATGCCGGTGGCTAGGCAAGAATAACAGTGCAGCTGGTTAATAACCAGGCCTTGACTTATCCATTAGTCTTTGCTAAGCCACATTTTTTAGTCAAAGCTTACCTCAGGTATTCCATTTCTGATGATTCACTGTTGGCAAAGAGTCAACAGTGGCAGGGGTTTTTCCCAACGGAGAACTGTTGGGATGTCAGGAGTATCTTATAACATCTGTCACATGAGACGCGGCCTCCTTTTTTCTGTGGTGTTTGGAGAAGCAATGTTTTGTGCTGTGTTGGGAAAGAAGTAGAAAAAACTAAGTTCGAATCTGATGGAAGGGCATTTTTACAGGGGCCTAAGATCTCATTCTTTGGCACCAGGTCTTCTGCAATTTCCCCTTTCCTCCCTCCCTCCCTCCCTCCATCCCTCCCTCCTTCCTTCCTTCCTTCCTTCCTTCCTTCCTTCCTTCCTTCCTTCCTCTTTCCCTAGCATAGAAAGCTACACTGCAAAGTGCAGTCCTGAGCAGACATTCACCATATTTCATAAAAATTGTTGCACAGCCTGCATAACAACACCTCACAGTGCTCTCGCACAGGCCACAACCAATTTGGCACCAATCTGGGCATGCCCGGAGTAAGACCTGTATGTGGGGCAAATTTGATTAGCTTATACTGGGTGTGAGGAAAGACCGAAGGGTAAACCCAATAAATGGGATGTCAAAATTAAAACCCCCAAACCCAATTAGCAATAATTCACGAAAGAGAACGCGGTCTCTGCAAACACATCAATTTGACAACATTTTAGCTGCATGGCATCCCTCTGAAGAATCCTGTGTATTGTTGCTTAGTAAGCCTGATCCTTAAACTTTCACAGGGACACGGGTAGTGCTGTGGTCTAAACCACTGAGCCTCTTGGGTTTGCCAATCAGAAGGTCGGCGGTTCGAATCCCCGTGACGGGGACAGCTCCCGTTGCTCTGTCCCACCTCCTGCCAACCTAGCAGTTCAAAAGCACGCCACTGCAAGCAGATGAATGCGTACTGCCGTGGCGGGAAGGTAAACGGCATTTCCGTGCGCTCTGGTTTCCGTCATGCTGTTCCGTTGCGCCAGAAGCGGTTTATTCATGTTGGCTGCATGACCTGGAAAGCTGTCTGTGGACAAACGGCGGCTCCCTTGGCCTGAAAGCGAGATGAGCGCCGCAAGCCCATACAGTGGAACCTCGAGTTATGGACGTAATCTGTCCCAGAGGCATGCCCGCAACTCGAAGCGTTCACATCCAGAAGCGCTGCGTCTGCGCACGGCGTGATTTAGTGCTTCTGTGCACGCACGAGCGGCGAAATCCAGTACTTCTGGGTTGCTGTGGGACGCAACTTGAAAAGACGTAACCTGAAGAGGACGCAACATGAGGTATGACTGTAGTCGCCTTTGTCTGGACTGAATCGTCCAGGGGTCCTTTACCCTTTACCTTAAATGACTATTAAACCAGTTTTCACTTCTACCAATTTTCTAGTGCATACAAAGCACACGTTTTTCCATCTTTCTGTCTCTCCCCTCCAGGTGAAAGAAGCCTCCCACACCAACTAGAAAATGCTTTGGTCACTGATACTCTAAAATAAACCCCAAATGTATCCAAACTGTTGCAGTGGGATTAGTCAGATGACCTTCTTAAAACTCCTGACGAGCTCTGTATGCTCTTAATCCATGCAGATAAACAGTTCTGGCACCGATTAGATAGCAGTGCCGCTTCCACGAAGAAACACGCCCCCCCCCCCAATCTGGTTTGCCTGTTGGCTTTAGGCCTTGATGAGTCAGCATGAAAGAACACAGCTCCTCTTCATGCACATGTATTCCCATCCCTTCTGTTTTTGCATGCACTGACCTTCTGCACCTTTGGAGTCACAAGATTTATTGCACACTCACATTGCAGCGTTTGGGCGTGTCTGTTTTCTGGCATCCTTCATTCCTTTCGCATAGGGGGAGTATGGATTTGTGTGACAAGAGAATCTGAACGTTTGGTGTATTTGTGCCATATAAAGGGTTTTTATTTAGTAAAATAAAATGAGTTCTTTTTAAAAAATCTGGTTTTGCATTTTTATTGAACTACGCAAACACTGGATATGACCTTGTTTGGGGTCTGCATATGAGTTGTGAGCCATGAAGTAGCTCCTTGGGCATAAAGCCATTAAGAGTGTTTCTAGCATGATGGTAATGAGCCAACAGTGGAAAGTGGGAAATGGGGATTGCTGAAAGTAGAAACTGGGATTGGGGTACACCAGGTGGCCATGTGCCTCACTTTATAGAGGACAACCCTCTGTTGGAAGATGCCCTCTGTTTGAAGGTCTGTCCAGTCCAAGTCTAGATTTTACCTTTAATCTGGATAGTGCTGGTATAGCTCAGCTGGTAGAGCATGAGATTTCAGAGTTGTGGGCCCAAGCCCCACCTTGGGCAAAAGATTCCTGCATTGCAGGGGGTTGGACTAGATGACCCTCATGGTCCCTCCCAATTCTATGATTCCTTCAAGGGAGACCAGGAAGGGTCGTGAAGATGCCCATTGACGGTTAGCACATGAATGAACAGCAGACTAAATGGGTGCACAATTCATCCAGTCAAAGTCTTTCCGCAAAGCTGAGATGTGCAATATTTCAACTGCAATGATAGATAACAATTAAATTATTTCTACATTTGCAGTTGTACATGAAAATTAGCGTATGCAGATTTAATGTAAATCATGGTCCTCCTTTTTGGAGATTTAGTAGCTGCTGTAGGGAAGTGCAAGCAGTAGCAGAGAAGAGTATAGCACTGTTTGGTCATGGCAGTGGTAGTGTGGGAATGCAGAGATGGATCTTCAACCAAGGAACAATTTTCAATTTCACTGGTAATTTCCCTTAAAAGGTAAAGGTAAAGGGACCCCTGACCGTTAGGTCCAGTTGCGGACGACTCTGGGGTTGTGGCGCTCATCTCACTTTACTGGCCGAGGGAGCTGACATACAACTTCTGGGTCATGTGGCCAGCATGACTAAGCCGCTTCTGGCGAACCAGAGCAGCGCACGGAAATGCCGTTTACCTTCCCGCCGGAGTGGTACCCCTTTATCTATTTGCACTTTGACATGCTTCCGAACTGCTAGGTTGGCAGGAGCAGGGACCGAGCAACGGGAGCTCACCCCATTGCAGGGATTAGAACCGCCGACCTTCTGATCAGCAAGCCCTAGGCTCTGTGGTTTAACCCACTGCGCCACCTGCATCCCTTAGCAAGCTGTTAAAGAGAAACTGAGCAATATGTTAGACTTGGTCTCCATCCTCTGTTTCTCTCCTGCATCTCTCTGCTCTGGATACTTCCTCCTGTCCTCTCCTCACCTGGGCTACTTGGCTGCCCACTGGCTCAGCAGCTCATCACACAGTAGCTCGCAATGCCACCTGTCTGTGGCCAAGCGAACTACAGCGTGGCGACATCCTTATGATTTTTTAAAAATATATATATTAGAGAGACATTGGCAAGGAAGTGTTGCTATTCTTACAGGTATGCCAAGGTTATTAAATTTTATTCCCTTATTGTTTGCTTCTCTCCTTTTCTTGCCATCTCTACCGGGGGAAAAAAAGAAAAGACCACGCTGCTTTTCCATTTGACACACCTTCCCTACTTGTGAGCCTTCTCCCGCCCTTCTTTTTGGTTTCTATTCCTTTGTTCTTTGAAATAAAAGATTAAAAATTAACCCCAGTAGTAGTCTTTAGAGCTGAATATGGAATACTGTATTATTATACCCATTTTATTGGAACAAAGGGCAATTTGAGTTTCAGCAGATTGCTGTTGGCTGCGATTCAGCAGTAAAGAGCTAGGTTTTGTGGGGGAAGCACCAGGGCAAAAGAAGGAAAAGTGTTTGGATAGGGAGATTTAAAGTGCTGGTCTATTCCTAGAAGTACAGAGCAATGGTAAATGTGGATGAGCCCATCTGTGCAAGCCACATTCTATGATTTCACCATATCTGCTGCTTCTAGCTGCTGCATCAAGCATTAAGCGACACACTCATGATGAAATCTTTGCTTTCCAAAGTTCATATGAAATTTGAACTATTGACCACATATATCCACACACTGAGGGTGCTGTATGCCACCCGTGTTATGCAATGCAGTAATAACTGGAAATTCCCTAGAATTACTGCATTGGACAGATCCATCAATCTTCGGAAATAGCCAAGGATTTCAACAGTCTCTGCACGATTGTAGCTTTTATTCAGTTTCTCAACTAATGCAGTTAGAAACCGGAATCACTGCCGGTTGATTTTGTTGAATTTCTGTCTAAGGCTTAGAAGATGCTTTGAGCTTAGAGGACCTTTCAGATGAGAGGAAACTCTAGATTTTATTTAGACACAATATGTCCTTAAAATTACAAAGCCTCTGGGGAAGACTTTTAATGGCAGCAAAACTGTTTACAGTCACCAAATGGGGCAAAAATTGTCACAACCACCAATATATATATTTTTTTCATTCTGGCCTTCAGGCCTTCTTGAGGTTGTCACCAGTTTTGATCTGTAGAGCAGTCTATGGAATTGTTCCCTTGTTGCTGTTTTAGGGTTGAAGATGGTTTTATGGTTTTATTTTTGTCTGTTATGAACTGTGTGATTGCTGCATCACTCTGGGAATTTTTTTTTAATTAAGGCTCGTCTATAAATGCATTTAATAAATAGAAAGAAATAAAATATCTTGTACCCCAACATTAAAGGAATTGATTAAGAGTTATATTTCCTTCAGTGGTAAAGCTAACAGAATTTGTTTATGTGAAAGTAGACAATAACCGCTCACACCTCTGACTGTGGGCACCATTTGCAGATTAGTGCACAGCACTTCCGATGCCCTTGAGATACACCAGGTTCGTTGGAGCTGGCTTGCCTTCCCAATGCCGCAGACCATTGGGGTTCCCAACAAACCCCCATTCAAGTGAGCCAATCCACAGTGACATTTGGGGCAGCACCAGGTGAGCGGATCGAAAATGAGTTGACTTCGCTCTGCTCCGCTCCGGGGGTTTATAAGCGGGGCAGAGAAACAAAAAGTTGAGCAACTATGGATGCCATTTATTTAGCAAATGAAACAGCTCTGTAATGTGGATATTTATATATATGAAAAATGAGCTTTTGCCCTCCTCGTATGACCTGGTTGCTAACATAACAGCTTAATGAGTCATGTATGTATCTAATTGTCTACATGCAAATTAAGTAGGTAGTACCCATTGATGTTAACTTCCTTTTTGACTATTATCCATTATAGCTATATATTGTGCATTTGTGTGTGTGTGTGTGTGTGTGTGTGTGTGACAGGTATCATCATGCTATTACATAAGCCTATGGTGTGTCTACAGTTTTAGAATATTGCGGTCAGTGTTGGATGACCGTCTCAACATGGATGCTGAGGATTTAGAAGAGATCATGGAAAAGGATGACAAAAATGATTAAGGGATTGGAGCATCTTCCCTTTGGGAATTGCAATAGTTTTGAATCAGAATAAAAAACTGTGCAAGTGTCAGCCAAGGAAGAAAGAAGGAGTAATGGGGAAATTTACAGCTTTGTGCTATGATATCTTGCATTCAGTATCCGTAGATGCTGTACGAGAGAAAGGAAAAGGAGATGCAGGAATGTTTTTTTTGGCTACAGCCTTGCATCTCCTATTAAATTTAATTCATCAGCTTTGGAATGTGCAAGTTCATAGTATGAAGTGCTTATTGGTAGCATAAGACTGGGAGGGGTCTGTACAAAGACAGTTAACAGAGCCAGATGTACTGCTGTATTAATATGTATTAAGATTCCCTTTATAGTTCTGGTAAAGTTGCCAAGTACTTATTTACTTTAGGAGATGGGCTGATAGCTCTCAATAATTGGATTTTCATCAGGTCATCTGAAAATTCTGTTATCATGCAAGCTATTTCTCCCACATCAGAAATTAAAGGCAAAGGACCCCTGGATAGTTAATTCCAGTCAAAGGCGACTATGGGGTTGCGGCGCTCATCTTGTTTTGAGGCCGAGGGAACCGGCGTTTGTCTGCAGACAGCTTTCTGGGTCATGTGGCCAGCATGACTAAACTGCTTCTGCTGCAGCAGGACATCGTGATGGCAACCAGAGCACACAGAAATGCCGTTTTCCCACCACAGCGGTACCTATTTATCTACTTGCACTGGCGTGCTTTCCAACTGCTAGGTTGGCAGGAGCTGGGACAGAGGAATGGGAGCTCACTCCAATGCGGGGATTCAAACTGCCAACCTTTTGATTGGCAAGCCCAAGAGACTGCAGCGCCACCTGTGTTCTGGAACATGGCTGGCTGGTGGGAATTTAGCTCAAATGAGCTATGGGAACCATTCCCCACCGCACCCTTGGCTCTGTTCTCCCGGAGCACAGGATCTCGCTCGCAAACTAGCACCCCTTCCAGTATCAAAGGAGCACAGCATGAGTGGCTTCAGATCATTTAGTCAAGTGTTGGAGTGTCCTTGTAAAGTATTTAGGGAACAGCAGAGTGAGACCACTGCTTTCCCCACAAATGGAGCTTTATTGAGAATGAATAACCAAAACGGCAATTTGATAGGTAATTGCAAAGGCTGTCCTAGAGATCGAAGGGGAATCCGGAGAAATGTGGAGTGAGGCAGCTGCTAGCAGTAGAGGCTGCTTGGTGGATTGTTTCCAGGGGAGAAGGAGGGGAGAATTGGTGCTGAAATTAAAAGCTGACCAAGATGATTGTTGGGGGGTGGCGGCAAACTGTACCTTTCCTTCTATATGCTGTGTCCACACAGTAGAGGGCCCGAGGATCCTTTGTATCAGAGTAAAGAAAAAGAAGATAACCAACCAATCAACCAAACCCATTGGTTTCTGAGAGTATTACCAAGTGCAGTTCATCAGAAGTAGGAATGCAAAAAGTAGCACTCAGAGCCAGGGGTGTAAAGTCAGCCTGGCTGAGTTCATCCCGGCAAGAGCTTTCCAGAATCTCTTTGGGGGTTCAGAGATGCAAGAACAGGTACCCAGTCAGAAAATCCAAAAATTTAGGCAGAGTGTCTGCCAGCAAGATAAACAAAGGACACATGGGGGGAACTTGGGGGAAGGAGGGTAGTGGAGGCCTCAAGGGAGACTCTGAGCTCAGGAGTTCTGGGTCTGTAGCCTTTGATTACAAAGATAGCAAATGAATAGTGGTCCTGCAACCTCCAGGTGCAACAAAACAAGGCTGATCGCTGAAGAATTGATGCTTTTGAATTATGGTGCGGGAGGAGACTCTTGAGAGTCCCATGGACTGCAGAAAGATCAAACTTATCCATCCTTAAAGAAATCAGCCTTGAGTGCTCACTGGAAGGGCAGATCCTGAAGCTGAGGCTCCAGTACTTTGGCCACCTCATGAGAAGAGAAGACTCCCTGGAAAAGACCCTGATGTTGGGAAAGATGGAGGGCACAAGGAGAAGGGGACGACAGAGGACGAGATGGTTGGACAGTGTTCTCGAAGCGACTGGCATGAGTTTGGCCAAACTGCGGGAGGCAGTGGAAGAAGAAGAAGAAGAAGAAGAGTTTGGATTTGATATCCCGCTTTATCACTACCCGAAGGAGTCTCAAAGTGGCTAACATTCTGATTTCCCTTCCTCCCCCACAACAAACACTCTGTGAGGTGAGTGGGGCTGAGAGACTTCAGAGAAGTGTGATTAGCCCAAGGTCACCCAGCAGCTGCATGTGGAGGAGTGTAGATACGAACCCGGTTCCCCAGATTACAAGTCTACCGCTCCTAACCACTACACCACACTGGCTCTCAGTGGAGGCTAGGCGTGCCTGGCGTGCTCTGGTCCATGGGGTCATGAGGAATCGGACACGACTGAACAACAACATCTTTTTCCTGTTGAACAAAAGATGGAGGTCAGGACTTTAGGTGAAAGACTCTCAAAATATCAGGACTCTCCATAGACAATTGATATATAATTGCTTTGCTCGGATGAGGAACTGTAAGAAGACTGGACATTAACGATTTCAGGAGGTCCAGTGCATCACAGTTTGGGCAGGAAACATTTTGTCTCTGTTTGTTAGATCCTTTCTAGACTAATTAACTTTTCCGGAGGAAATGCAGGTTTCTGAGCCAAGATGCTCATAAGGGGATGCTCAAGATGGTTGCAGAATAGCGCTCTGACACAACGCTATGGCAACTTCTTTCCAAAAGAAGTTAAACCTGAGACAGAGCTGGACCCCTGGATTCTCTCACCGCTTGGAAAAGTGGTTCGAGCATAACAGTATATTGAGCAGAGCTGTCAACCTTCCTTTTTTTTTTTTGCATTGGGAAACGGCCATAGCTGTCAACTTTCGCAATGGAAAATGGTGCTGGAATAAGGGAATTTCCTGCAAAAAAAGGGAAAGTTGAAGAAGAAGAAGAGTTTGGATTTGATATCCCGCTTTTCACTACCCAAAGGAGTCTCAAAGCGGCTAACATTCTCCTTTCCCTTCCTCCCCCACAACAAACACTCTGTGAGGTGAGTGGGGCTGAGAGACTTCAGAGAAGTGTGACTAGCCCAAGGTCACCCAGCAGCTGCATGTGGAGGAGCGGAGACACGAACCCGGTTCCCCAGATTACGAGTCTACTGCTCTTAACCACTACACCACACAGCTATGATATTGAGATTCTGTAGTTAGTGAGGGTTTAAGTCAACCAGTAGATCCACGGAAGAGTTAAAGCACACCACAGTTGATCGGCCTAATAAAATGGGTCAGTGACAATTTAATCACAACATTAAAAAATAGCACCTTTAATGGGTTTCCCCAGGATTCATTATTTTTCTCAGCGAACAAGGAGAAATAGCTAAGGTTTGCTGCTATTTGCCAGAGAGCTCTGGCTGTTCCTTACTAAATCTGACTAAGCCAGCATTCCTGTACAGTCGTTTATGCAGCCTTTGGGAATGGAAGCACACAGAACCTCCAACGGTGTCGTCCAGTAGATGTAGCACCTTTCCCTGTACAAATAACAAGCCAGAAAACCTGGCGCAGTAAAAGTGAGATATGCCGAGCTGACCCCAAGCACCTTATTATGCAACATGACTTGATCTGGATGCTGCCGAGCTGCACTGTCAAAGCGAGCAGAGAGGGACCTCTGGAATAAATTAGCAGTTCGCATCCCAGCTCCCAGTTCCCAGAAATGCTGCAGCGGCATCCCAGCTCCCCTTAAAGGGGACATTTGCATGCTCCTCTCTTTGATAGGCCAGATGTTAAGACTGCGAATCGGAGTCGTGCAGATAGCCAGGTTGCCAAGGCCCCGTCGCGAGTCTCGTAATATCATTCATGGTTTTCCCTTGTTGAAACTCGGTTCACTGACTCATGCGAAAAAAATCTCTCAGCTTCCAGGCGCTTCCTAGTTTCCATGGCTCAGGAGGCTAAATAAATACGAATCCTCAAAGCTCTAAAATCATGGTTAAATAAAAAATAAATGATTAAAAAAGCTAACTGCACCAAATCGAGCCAAGTTTCCTGTCGCAGAGCAAAATACGGTTTGCTGAAATGCAGCTATGCATTGCAGCAGCAACTTATTTTTGCTAATCCTGCCCAGCAGTGCTCTGCAGACCAGATTTATGCAGCTCAGGTGTATCAGCTGGAGGCCGGTGCAAAACAGTGACTCAGGGGAGCAGATGTGGATGTTCGCTGGAACACTTTACCAGCTGTGCTCCAGGTCTTTATCAAAGCTCCAAAGACCCCACTGTGTTTGTCTGCTTTTTCTTGAGTTGTGTTCTGCTGGCAGTTTTTGTTGTTGTTGTTGTAGCTATGTACTGCATTTTTCTATTGTCTGGGCTGCATGCTTACCGGTACGTTTTATTTCTACTGGCTTTTAATGTCGTGGCTGTATTTTAATGGTGCACTGCCTTAGGAGGGTCTCTCCCCTCCCCTTAAAGTCGGCGTAAAAATATTTTAAATAATTAAGCAAAATACAGTTTGACTGTACTTAAAAGCGAGCGCCGATAGGGTTGCACACTTGCATGGGTAAGATCTATTGAGCGAAGTGGCATTTACCGTACTTCTGAGAAAACATACTTAGGATTGCACTGTGAGAATTGAGGAATAGGGTCCCCTGAGTACATCCTTGGCCCCAGGTCACAACCCTTTTCACGTAGAAAGCTCCATTCCCAGTTACTCCACAAAATGATAACGCATTTTGAAGCAGAAATGCCACCTCTGGTGGAATGATCAGCAACAGAGAGATGATGGCGGGGGGGGGGGGACACATAACCCTTTATACAACCCAAGCTGTTTCCCTTCCCATGGGGATTTAAACAGAGAAACACATTAAAAACCACCACAGGGCAGTAGTGTGGCTCACTTGTTTGAGGCATCTGCTGGTACTTTGTGTGTCTGTATTGCACTTCTCCTCTGTGTTAAAAATACAGCATCAATAATGTGGGTTAATCAGGGTCGGGAGACTTGTATTTGCAGCATCTCATTTTTGGAGAATGCCTTTCCTGGCCTCCTTTTGTTAATTTTTTTAAAAATTGAACGGCACTGTTGTAACTGTACTTCTGCAGCCTTCTGCACCCTTGCTTGCTACTCACTCTCCGGGAGTAAGTTCCACTGAACTCAGTGGAATTTACATCTAATGGAAAAGGACGGAACAACACTATAGACCAGGGGTCAGCAAACTTTTTCAGGAGGGGGACGGACTACTGTCCCTCAGACCTTGCGGGGGGCCGGACTATATTTTTTGGGGGAAAATGAACGAATTCCTATGCCCCACAAATAACCCAGAGATGCATTTTAAATAAAAGCACACATTCTACTCATGTAAAAACACCAGGCAGGCCCCACAAATAACCCAGAGATGCATTTTAAATAAAAGCACACATTCTACTCGTGTAAAAACACACTGATTCCCGGACTGCCTGTGGGCTGGATTTAGAAGGCGATTGGGCCGGATCTGGCCCCCAGGCCTTAGTTCATCTACCCATGGATTGGGCTGTCATGATGTAAATAACAGTGCAATACAAATATGGATGGGAGCCAGGGTGATAGAAGGTTACCCTCTTGGTGATGAGCACTGAACATTTAGTGGAAGACTGCAGAGGAGTGAGGTCTGATAGACTAGATTCCCTTTGAAGAGCTGCATAGAAGAGAATGCATTCTACTCATGTAAAAACACACTGATTCCTGGACCGTCCGTGGGCCGGATTTAGAAGGCAATTGGGCTGCATCTGGCCCCTGGGCCTTAGTTTGGGGACCCCTGCTATAGACAGTTCACCATGTGGATGCTGCTTCATGTCAGTATATGTGGTGGCATTCTCACCCCCTGTAAACAAGCCAAATATTACTGGTAGAGAACAGGATATTTCACAATGATGGATTAATTGCTTGCAGTCATCTCTCATCTGCTTGCTCAATGAAAATTCTGCTCCTACCTCTCCTACTCCCCTTTGCTCCCCCAAAGCTGTTTTGAGTGTCCCCCAAACCTCTAGAACAGAATTGGGGTGGGGGCATGAAATGAGAGAAGCGGAAGGGGAAATTCCATTGCACAAATAGAAGTCTTTGTGTGAATGGGGCGACTCCGTTGGCTGCAATGCAGTGCAAAACCCATGGGAATCCACATGTGCATTTTGCCATAGAATGAGCTGTAGCTTCCCAAGGTGTGATTGCTTGCTGTATGCATAGCTGTAACTGTCCCTGACTGATATTGTACACATGGGTTTGATAAAGGTAAAGTAAAGGTAAAGGACCCCTGGATGGTTAAGTCTAGTCAAACTTGACAATGGGGTGCGGTGCTTGTCCACAGATAGCTTTCTGGGTCATGTGGCCAACATGACTAAACTGCTTCTGGCACAACAGTACAACGTGACGGAACCCAGAATGCATGGAAATGCCGTTTACCTTCTCTCCGCAGTGGTGCCTATTTATCTACTTGCACTGGCATGCTTTCAAGCTGCTAGGTTGGCAGGAGCTGGGACAGAGCAATGGGAGCTCACCCCGTCGCGTGGATTTGAACTGCCGACCTTCTGATTGGCAAGCCCAAGAGGCTCAGTGGTTTGGACTACAGCACTACCCATTCCCTAACATGGGTTGGAAATGATTTATTTATTTACACCCTTTCCAAACTGCTTAATATATTAAAAATACACCTAAGTGGTGTACAGAAAACTAAAGCCACAATAGACAACTTATTACAAAATATTGGAATTACAGTCGTAGCTTGGAAGTCAAGCGGAATCCATTCCAGAAGTCTGTTCAACTTCCAAAACATTCGGAAACCAAAGGGTGGCTTCTGATTGGCTGCAGGAAGCTCCTGCAGCAAATTGGAAGCTGCAGAAGACCCACCAGACGTTCGGCTTCCAAAAAAAGTTGCAAACCGGAACAGTCACTTTTGGATTTGTGGCATTTGGGAGCCAAAACATTCGAGAACTAAGCTGTTTGAAAACCAAGGTACGGCTGTATTACAAAAGTACACAGATACAAATAAACACGTCACATTAATACAAATTTACTAATAAATATAAACTGACTATTGATTCCTTCTGTTTTGGCCATACCTTCCCTCTCAGTCTGCTGGCTCTTATCCAAGCTAATAGGATAGCGGATAGGTACTGCATGCCTCTCCACCCCCTCACCTCCCGCTAAAGCAGGCTTTGGCGGGGGTGCGGGGGTGCTAGAAGGTGGTCTCACCTAGGGCGCAAAAAAACCTGGCACCGGCCCTGACTACCACCTTGTAGGAGCTGAGCAGGTCTGGATCTGGTCATTGACTGGACCTTATCCATATATATACCACATAGCTGTCAACCCTCCCTGCTGTTCGCCACTGCTATAATAAGGGAATTTCCCTCAAAAAAAGGGGAAAGGTTGACAGCTATGTATAATATATGCTACCTTGTGTTCCATGCTGGAAGAAAGGTGAAAAATAATGTAAGATAATAAATAGTAAATTGATGTATATAAAATAAGGTGAGACCTTGTGTGTCCTTTTGAGGAGAGCTCTGTGATTATAGTACAGTCAAATCTGTGCAGGGCAATTAGAGAAGTAAAGGCCTGGTAAAGAAAGCCATAAATTTGGGAGTGGTGGTGGTCCTCTCCCTATTTTTCCATTCCCTCCCCCCACCCTCCACATCTCCAAGACCAATAGATAATTTCAAAAAATCAAAGGGTGAATTCCTTTGCTCATTTCATGCACCAACATATACATTTCATTTTAGGGGCATTCCGACCTTCTTTGCAATGTAACAGGAGCTCTCCAAAGTGCTGATTACCCCAACAAGGTAACCAAACACCACCGCAGGCTGCCAGGACTTAATGATTTGCAAAGTAACAATGTAAACAAGGCAAATGTCAATCTGGGGAAGTGATAATCTTCCCTTTGAAGCTGTCAGCTGCGCAGCAACACACAGAAGCAGATTGTTTAAAACCTGGTCAGCTTAATTGATGCTAAAGAGAACCGAAAAGATTCCAGAATTTTAGGAAGCACTTAAAAAACGTTTAAAGGGAAAATACAGTGTAGGTTGGATGCTTACATAGCCATAAGTCCCCACTAGGATATGAAGGAGCAGGTCTTTATATTCCTGTATATATCTTAGTGGCATAGCTGTCAACTTTTCCCTTTTTTAAAGGGAAACTCCCTTATTCTGAATAGGATTCCTCGCAAGAAAAGGGAAAAGTTGACAGCTATGCTCAGTGGTCCCTTCCATTGCTGTTCCTTCTCTCATTTGGGTGCCTAGAGAGGAACATATGTACATATGTACTGAGTTCACTGTAGTATGACCAAGAAACCAAACCTAGTGTTGTGCTGGGCAGAGAAAGGGGTGGGGCTATGCAAATAACCAAACACTTAATTGGATGCAGACACCAAGGGCAGGGAGTCAGTTTAGCCCCAGTGTGCATGGTATTCTTGAACACTCATATTAAAACATCTGTATAAATGGATACCATTCACTGCTTTAAGGGATAGTGAAATGTGGCATTTGGAACTATGTTTCTGAAGAAAGAAAAATGCACTCTACCTTTGTCTCCAGGTTTGAGCTCCATTATAGAGACCCAATCCTAGTCACGTAACGCACAGCATCCTAACAGTTTTTGGGATACAGAAGCCTGCCATCCATGGGCATTTTGCTGGTATAATATTAGAATCATAGAATCATAGAGTTGGAAGAGACCACACGGGCCATCCAGTCCAACCCCCTGCCAAGCAGGAAACGCCATCAAAGCATTCCCAACAGATGGTTGTCAAGCCTCCGCTTAAAGACCTCCAGAGAAGGAGACTCCACCACACTCCTTGGCATCCCATCCCATTGTATTAATGGATAACATGAGAATGTATGGGCATCAATGCAATAACATGAGAATGTACGGGCATCAATGCAATTTTAAAAATGCTATCACAATGAAATTCAGAGGGCTGTTTCCCACTCTTTCTAGGTCATGCTACAGTACTGCATGTGTACCATGTGACACAGATTGCATGGGATCCTTTTTTACTTAAAAGGGGGGAATAAATTATAGAGGTTGTCCTGCCCCCCCCCCAAACACAAGCAGACAGAGGCTCTTACTTGTAAGTAAAAAGGAGTTCTTTATTCAGGCAAGTAGTGGTACAGGTCTGGCAATAAACACTGTGTTAAGCAATCGTGAGTCAGGTGTTGGGGAGGGCAAGTAGTTTGGAACTGGATGGAGATGACAAAGACATCCCAATAAGTTTCCCTGTCCCTCCTGCCAAGCTTTTGAAGACGAGGCATGTTGCAGTCACTCACAAGGCTCTCTTGCCTTGCAGGAATACTGAGATTACAAGTGCATGCTCTGTTGTGGTGAGAAGGTCTGAACCCATCTGAGAAGGTGGCAATTGGTTCTAGGCAACAAACTTGCACCCGCCAGTTTAGACACTTGTTCAGATACTGCCAGCTCCAGCTTCCCCCTTCAGCTGACCAAAGTCATCCCCAGCCCCCATTGCTTTGCAGGAAGGTTGGAGGAGAGAGCTGGCATCCCTGCTCCCACTTTCAAAGTGGCTGGAGTCAGTATGGAAAGAGGAGATACCCAGCTCCTCCACCCACCATTGAGTCCCCACTCCCTGTTTCTTGTTCCTCTTCCTCCTGTGTCAGAGCCTGCCAATCCAAGCCCAAGCCCAGCAGCACTGTGGGGTTCATGACACACATGTGTGCACATGTACCTTGTCCTGTTGGTTGCATTGGTCACATGGTGGGGGTTACCCTAGTGTTGATACCCTCAGTGGCGTAGTGCGAGGGGCCCACAGAGGTGGTTTCCCCGGGCAAAATTGTTAGGGGTGCAAAATTTCAACACCCAGTGCTGCCTCAATGCAGCTGCTCACTTCCGTTGCTGGACTCCATTGCAAACAGCTTTTCCATGCAAACCAGGAAGTGACCGCTCCAGACTACGGAATGACTCTTCTTTTCTTATCTCTGCGGCTGTGATTTCCTGGGTGACATGGACACTGTTAGGCAATTGAACGTGCATGCGTACTCTGTCTGTCTGTTCCCCCCCCTTCTGCACTGCCCCGGGTACTGTCAACCCACGCTACACCCATGGATACACTCTCACCCGGCATCCAAAGCGTCTAATGCAAAAGATGTCTGAACCCCAATGTAAGCCAGTGAACAGGTGGTCTGCTCATTCCACAGGTGACTGCTGTTTCATCCGCCCTCTCATACCATCTTGTTGGTGAGTTTCAATGATGAAATCAGCATTCAACAGGAGTCCAAAGTTACTCTTCTCATAAAAAAGGTCCTTTCAATGACAGGCATGTCATTATTCTATTTATGTGGATGACTAACCGTCCTAAAATCCAATTGTAGGAATTTGGTTTTTTTATTTTTATTCCTTGAAATCTAACACCATTTGTGCCTGTAAATCATCACGGCTGCATTTACATAATATTGCTCATCCTTCGCCTCCTCTTGACTTTGCTACTGAATCACCCACCGATGCTCTGAACTGTGTATCACACTTGTCTGCCTCGTATATTTGTCAAGGTGAAGAAATAAGATAATGTACTTGAACTTGAACTTTGGCGGATCTGGAAGACCTTGAGATGGGAATTTCTTGATTCTCAAGTGAGGAGTTCGGAAATATGTATTCATTCTCTACAACGGATGAATACTCTCTCGCCGGTGCTGAATATTCATGCGGCTTGTGGAAACCTACCAAGACGTGCTGCAAAGTCTTCCATTAACATATTTATGGGTCAAAAACATGCTGCTGCTGCTGTCAGTTCCGCGTCAAGCAAACACACTGACACTCGAAAACTGGATACTCAGCTTTCATATTAAGGCCTTTTACATAGATCCTTGAAACAGGCAGCGCAAAGAGCTGTCTAAGAGAAGACTAATGGTCAGAATGACAGGCAGAACCCAGCTGGCTGCGATGCAGAAGCCAGCAGCTGGATTGGGTTGGTGGGAGTCAGAGAGATATCCCATGGTCAAAAGACACAAGCAAAGGTCAGTGTCAAGGAGAACAGCTGTGTGGTAGTCATAGAGGCAAGGGAAGCTAGATACTAAAGGCTATGAGAAAAAAACAAGTGAATGGGCTATTTATTTAGTAAATTTATTCTTATTATTAAGAACATTCCCACCACTGATTTATTAACCACATTTTATCCATATTAAGATGATGTCTAATAAAACAATCAGAAACAGAAAAAAACAGATTTTTATTTTATTTAAAAAAAGACAACATTGAAAAGTATACACTACCTTTTTTTTCAGCTGTGGAACTCAAGGCACCACACATGTGATCAGGGCTTTATTTCAGCTGGAACTCACTTGAACTCAGTTCCAGCACCTCTCCTGACTGGCTTGAGGACTCCTGAGGCACCGAGGACTTGCTGAAGCTAAACACCTCAGGCACTCATCAGTTTCTGAATGGGAGACTACAGTACTTGGGAATCACATGCGGCGCTGATTTTCTAGAAAAAGAGGTGCTAGAACTCACCACGAACGCTTCCTTGTTCTCTTATAATGCCTTATTTCCTTCCCTTGCGACATATTGGTTAGGGGGCGCAGAACCAGTGCTGCATGGGGCCTCTGGATTTGGGGGTTGGCTGCCCCACACATACCATCTTAATTATTCTGCCCCTCTTGCTGCACACTTTGGGAGTAACTACACTGAATGTCTGTGTGTGTCTGTGCATTTAAAAGTTTAATTTGCGTCTGTTCCCAAATCCCACCACACATTTTAAACATTGCAGATCCTGCCGAGCAGAACAGCGTTTCGAAAAACAGCAACCTGTCTCTTCTTTGAACTCTCTATAGCCTCGCAGAACCTATCGCTGCCTCTTGCCACGGCCCCATTCCTTTCGTGAAGAGGAGTTGTGTCAGATTTTCTCGTTAGGGAAACCGAACTGCGCCCCCCCCCCGAAGTGAGAGACCGAGCTCCTCTTTCTTTCTGCTCGTTCCTTTGCACTTTGCCCCAGACCAGCTGAACTGGTCAGGATGATACATTCCATTTCACTGGGATTAATTACTGTGCCGGCATGCATATTTGGAAAAGTTGGAGCAGGAGGGATGTTTTCGGCGGCCAGACCTGCTTGTCACTTGACGCCCTTCCCTTGACTGGTTCATTTGCCATCAGATCTTCTTCGGATATCGGTTACAAGCCAGTGGCTGTGAGTATTTCGAGGTCTTTTAATGGCCAACCAAGAACCCCCAGAGTAGAACCTCATTAGCGAAGGCAATACTGCAAGCGCCACTTAATGAATAACCTGCTTGCCATTAAAGTGTCAGGAAGCAGATGCTCCGAGCCAGGTGCCGAGAAGCAGATTGCATTACATTTTAGCAGTTTATTAATACAGTCTCCTGATGTAACGTTGAGGGGAAGACTTCCATAACTCTCCCTGTTCCTGACAACAGATGGGGACCGAGCGATGAGAACACAGTGGATCTCTTTTCATTTCCATTGTCTCCGGGGAGTATTCAGTAGCATAATATGAACTGTGCAGTTGCTGCAAGCATTTGCAATCTGGAGAAGGCAATGCATCCCCGCGATCCAGCAAGATAATCTCCCAAGCATAATCTTCATTTGTTTCTACGGGTCTTTGAAGGAAACTGCCTCAAAGGGTCAAGGCATGGGTTTCCCCCTGACACACTCCTCACTGGACACCATCCCAGCTCCTGTTAAAAAGTTGCTATAGCTGTCACTGTCATTGATACTGTATAACCTAAATATATCCTGAGATCCATGGGCTTGCTCTGAACCTATTACCATAATTCTGAATTTTTGCTCCCTGTTTTCTGGAGAAGGAATGGAGAAGGAATGCTGAAAAAATAAACCTATGCTGCCAATACTCATGGTAAATCAGTATACAATCAGCAGCACAAAAACGGCGCACACAAATCTACTAAACCATTCCACGTATGGAATTCTATATTGGTAGTCCAATCAACAAGAAAGCAATGCAAAAAGTCAAACAAAGAAGCCACAAACAGAAAACTCATTCAAGTTAATACAACAGGACAATTTCAGTCTTTAAATGCCTTTAGCCAGGCTCCTGTAGATATTGATGAAAATAGGTCCAGTCAGATGATACGCACAGGTGAAAGCAAGTCCAATCAGATGGAATATTGACGATGTGACGCACAACAATTAGACAGGGTGCCGGCGTTTGTCCCCTGTTTCGCCCATGGACAATTTTGGGCTTCTTCAGTAAACTCTTTCCCAGGATTTACTGTATATGGAATGCTGGCATGGCTTGGAGGAATTTCAAAGTCAACAATTATGGGGAAGTGGCCATGGTATGCCATAGGGGAGGTGTTTGCTTTTTATGGTGACTCTACACTGCCTGGAAACAGAGAACCGCATTCCTTCCACCGATGATCTTCTTCTTCTTTTAAAGTTTTTATACTTTTCTAATTTATACATTTCATTAGTTTCACAATCAATTTAACATTTCAAAGTTTGACTTCCTTCCCTCTCTTCCTGCGGTTCCTTGAATTTATTTTTTAAGATCTTCCGCGTATCCAAATTCATTTAATTTGCTCATTTAATTATCTACTTTAAATATATACTCTTATGAAGCTGCAGGTTATGACAAGAACCCTGCCAATGTTTTTTTATCTGTTTGCAATTTATCTGTAAATATTCAATAAACCAATTCCATTCTTTTGTAAAAAGAAAGATAGAAAGAAAGAAAGAAAGAAAGAAAGAAAGAAAGAAAGAAAGAAAGAAAGAAAGAAAGAAAGAAAGAAAGAAAAGAAATACAGTGCTGCTCTTCAGATACTGCTGGACTACTAGTCTTGTCATTCCCGGATGTTGACTCTGCTTGGATGGGACTGAGTTGCACTCCAAAACATTTGGAAAGCCACCAGGTTGGGGGAAGGCTACCTTAAGGAATGAGGTTTCACCTGTCTTCTGAATGGCAACATTTACTTCCAGGCTTCTCTGACACCAGTAGTTTGAGGACAGGGCATCAAAATGACCCAAGGCCTCCCTTTGCTTTGCCACTAGAGGTGAAAAAAGCCTGATTGCTGTGCGAAACCAACCGGTTCTGTTTTCTGAAACAGATTTTGGGACCCAACCCAACGTAGCAGTTCCCCAAGCTGAATGGGATACGCTGAGAATGCTTTGCAAAGCAAAGTTCCCAGGCTGTGTGCAGAAGATTTACCACTCTTTTAATTCAACCTGAATGAAAACGCTGTGAGCCAAGTTACTTAGGAGACTTGTTTCTGGAGGGACATTTGATCCCTTTAACTGTGCACGGAAATTTTAGATGGAGATTTGGCTTGGGGCGGGGGTGGGGGGCGGCTTTCCAGATGCAGTTTTTTCAGATAAGAAAGACGCAATTGTTGCGTGGGATCCAGAACTTTTGGGAAATTCTTGCTTCTGCTTAGAATTAAATAAAACACAACAGTGACTTCCAGACAACTGATTTATTGAACATTTATCCTCAAGGACAGTTCATCTACGGTGCAAGTTGAATAAATGACTCAGGGCCCATACCTGCAAAGGAGCCCAGAATCTGAGCTTCTGTTATTATTATTCTTATTTTTAGAAAGGTGAGCCTCTTTGCTTTCCGGAAGGTGAGTTAAACTCTCATTGGAATCAGCAGGGTTTACCCCCAGAGCCTAAGGTGTGTGGGGTTAGGGTTGCAGCCTAAATATTTGAGAATCTGAGTAATTTACACTATGAAAAAAATTCACGTTCTATCTGCGTTTAGTTCTCAGACTTGCTCTCGGGTGGATCATTTTTTATTTCTTGTGCTGGGTCTGAAGCAAGCAAGCAAGCAAGCATGCAACTTTTGGTTGTAGAAGGTGGGGCTGTTGGAGCAATGATCAAAACATGTGCTCTTTTGCCCTCCTACCTGCCTGTTTGACCTGTTTCCTGCTGTTGTGCAATGTACTGGACACATTTTCTTGTTTGCTAGAGAAGGTGAGGGAGTCTGTTCTATTAGTCAATAGCTCCCCCTCTCAATGTGTGTGTGATAGAATGACCATGCCAGAATGTACAATTGTGTAAATGTTTAGACTACCACAGGGCTTACATTTGTGGCAGTCTTATGAAGATGGTCCAGAAGCTTCACTTAATCCAGAATGCAACTGCCAGGAGACCAACAGGGGGCCAGTTGTTGGGAATATACCTCACTGGTGTCACAGGTTTCCTGTCTACTCCTGAGCTGCCTTCAAGATGCTGGTGCTTACCTACCAATGTAGGTAGTAAAAATACCGACAACTGGGAAACACTGGCCTGCGAGCACTCCAGTTGGAGAACAGTCTTTACCAAAGGCGTCATGGGCTTTGAAAACGCCCGAATTCAGGGCGAAAAGGAGAAACGTGCTAAGAGGAAGGCATGCTTGGCAAACCCTCACCGTGATCAACTCCTGGCTGGAAACCTATGTCCCCACTGTGGAAGGACGTGTGGATCCAGAATTGGCCTCCACAGTTACTTACGGACTCACTGTTAAAACCGTGTTCACAGAAGACAATCTTACTTGGCTATGAGTGATAGAAGAAGAAGAAGAAGAAGAAGAAGAAGAAGAAGAAGAAGAAGCAGCTTACCTACAAAGCCCTACGTCAGGAGGGGTGGGGGACCTATAACACTTCAGATGTTGTTGGACTCCAATGCCCATCAGCTCCAGCCAGCATGACCAGTGGTCAGGGATGATGGGAGCTGTAGTCCATCAACATCTAGAGGGCCATAGTTGCTTGGGGAAGATGAACTGACAGCTGTCGGTTCCTTACAAGATCTTTGTTGGCTGCAGGGGTTTTCTTGTTCTGTTCTCTCTTAGTATAACCAAACAGACCTTCCAGGGCCGTGTCTTACTACTAAGCATGCAAATCATTCTCTCTCCACCCACCTGGCCTTGTGTGCATATGTGCAGGGGTGTGCCAAAAACACGTGCCAACACACAGTCTTCCCATTGACTTCATTCACTTTGGGATCAGGCAAAGCTAATGGATTCTCTGTAGAGGCTACATTATAAATCAGAAACCCAATAAATAGCTTTCAACAATGGGGCTGATTGAAGGGAGGGGAATGCCAGTTGTGAGTACAATAGGCTCACAGTGTTGTCCACACAAATGGTTTTGACTCCTACAGAGCCTCACACAGAGAAACCCTCAGTAAAGTCTTGGGCCCATATTATGTTTTGCTACTTGACTACCGTACCAAGAGGTAACTGCTGCTTGCTGCAGCTCTTTCACAGATGTTATGTGAACCAAGTTGGTCTTTCACCACAAATCTGGTACTACTTCACCTGCTGTTCTGGCAGCAATCTCTTCTCGGTGCTTGAAGTTCTTGGATCGAATGCCTATCCTGGTGACTTCCCACCAGGCTGCATTGTATCGGGGCAACATCACCAGGCCTCTGCCCCTTCAAGATTGGGGGAGGGGCCCTGAGCCCTGTCCCAATGGACAATGGGGGCCTTCTCGGTAGTGGCGCCCGCCCTGTGGAACGCCCTCCCATCAGATGTCAAGGAAATAAACAACTATCTGACTTTTAGAAGATATCTGAAGGCAGCTCTGTTTAGGGAAGTTTTTAATGTTTGATGTTGTTGCTTAATAATAATAATAATAATAATAATAATAATAATATTCTGTTGGAAGCCACCCAGAGTGGCTCAGGAGGCCCAGCCAGATGGGCGGGGTCTAAATAGTAGTAGTAGTAGTAATAATAATAATAATAATAATAATAAGTAGTAGTAGTAGTAGTAGTAGTAGTAGAGGCCTTAGCCCCATAGAGTTGTCACGCCTGCTACTGAGGTAACCCACTGCATAAACTTGTGCTCTTTGCTGTTCAGAGTCAACTTCCACTAGGAGAGCATTGAAATAGCCTGTTTGTGTTAAATCTTTGGGGTTCATTGGTCCTTAGAACTTTTGCCTGGATCTTAGGCTCCGAGGAGCTGCCGCTCACCTCCCCATGCAAATACAAAAATGCCCAGAGTCTTATTAACGTTCTTTCTCCGCTCTCTTGTTCTCCATTAACGGCCTCATCAGCCTCAACTGTAAAATTTGACATGTGGTTTTAAAAATAGCTCCTCCAGAAGAGCCGAGAGTTCCTTAGCACAGTTTGCAAGGGGGGCGGGGAGGAAACCCTTGGCAACTTTGCAGTGCTAAAGGTTTCCAAAATTAATTTTCCATGTCATGGACTCCTCTCTCCTGCTGTTTAAACAGCCATGGAGCAGGGGACAATGAAAACAACCCACATTTTCAAATTGTTATGGGAAGAGAGATGATCGCTGATCTGGTCTCCGGTCTAGAAATGCAGTGATTGAGATCTGTTTAGGCAATGTACGCCTTATACACAAAGTTTAAAGTTAACTTTAAAGTGGGAGGGATATTTGTGGAGAGGTTGGCACTAGAAGGGCAGGGAGAGTTCTGGGAATTTCTGGAGAGCTCTGGGGGCCTCAGTGTGTGCCAGAAGTTGTCCTGAGAAGTGATGTCATTAAAAGACAGGTCATATCCACACCATAAATTTACAGCACATTTAAAGTACATCACATCCCGTAAGGAACCCTGGGAACTGTAGTTTGTTAAGGGTGCTGGGAACTGTAGCTTTGCGAGGAGTAAGCTACAGTTCCTAGAATTCTTTGGAGGACATGCACTTTAAAAGTGTGGTGTGACTCATTTGGGAAGAAGAAGAAGAAGAGTTTGGATTTGATATCCTGCTTTATCACTACCCGAAGGAATCTCAAAGCGGCTAACATTCTCCTTTCCCTTCCTCCCCCACAACAAACACTCTGTGAGGTGAGTGGGGCTGAGAGACTTCAAAGAAGTGTGACTAGCCCAAGGTCACCTAGCAGCTCCATGTAGAAGAGCGGGGAAGTGAACCCGGTTCACCAGATTACGAGCCCACTGCTCTTAACCACTACACCACACTGGACCAGGTGTGCGGGCAGGGAGTCATTTTGGACTTACAGCTGTCCATGGAGGCGCAGCTCAATTCTGTGTCCAGGGCAGCTGTCTACCAGCTCTATCGGGTACGCAGGCTGAGACCCTACCTGCCCGCAGACTGTCTTGCCAGAGTGGTGCATGCTCTAGTTATCTCCCGCTTGGACTACTGCAATGTGCTCTACATGGGGCTACCTTTGAAGGTGACCTGGAAACTACAATAAATCCAGAATGTGGCAGCTAGACTGGTGACTGGGAGTGGCCGCCGAGACCATATAACACTGGTCCTAAAATACCTACATTGGCTCCCAGTACATTTCTGAGCACAATTCAAAGTGTTGGTGCTGACCTTTAAAGCCCTAAATGGCATTGGCCCAGTATACCTGAAGGAGCGTCTCCACCCCCATCATTCATCCTGGACACTTGAGGTCCACCTCCGAGGGCCTCCTGGCCATTTCCTCCCTGCGAGAAGTGAGGTTACAGGGAACCAGGCAGAGGGCCTTCTCGGTAGTGGCGCCCGCCCTGTGGAACGCCCTCCCACCAGATGTCAAGGAAATAAACAACTACCTGACTTTTAGAAGACCTCTGAAGGCAGCCCTGGAATCCATCCAGAAAACAACAGGCTATTTGCAGTTTGGAAAGTAATGGGGAAATGTGCTGAAAAGTAGGGGATGAATGGAAATATGTGTTATGCTCATATAACTACCCTGTAAACAAATCAGTGTGAAAGCTGAACAAAATAAGATTGTCTGGCAGAACGCTTGGGAAGGTTTTCATGCCTTTTAATATCTGAACAGGAGTGAAGAATTCAGGTGTGGCATCTCCTGTTGTGGTAATGGGGGAACCATACCTGGCAAACATCTCCCTACCTCTCTGCTGTTAGGGCAAGAAAAAAAAAATCAAGGAAAAGAGCTGGCAACCCAAAGACTGGAGCCTCTCCCTCTCCCTCCACCCTTGCAACTGTATTGTGGTCATGAGAAGTACAGTGTGTGAAATGGTATCGTAATAAAGTTCTTTCATGCACATTTTTGAATCTCCTCCAGTCCTGAAGCCTGAAAATTCTCCTGTTCCTGTGGGGAATGTTCTGCCCTGCAGGTTGCATTCAAGCTAAGCAATGCCAAATTCCGACACAACACTCCCTTCCCATGGGAAACTTGGAAATCAGAAAGTTCCTGGACTTGTTGGCACCTCACATTTGGGATGGACTTCTGCCCACATTCTCTCCAGCAGGCGGGACTGCCATGTTGAACTTTTCCGTTCTGTCCTACAGGCATCCCTGGTGTTTGTGCATCTTCAAAACCCTCCAGCTCCTTCTCTGTGTAACATTCTGCTTGTAACAGATAGGAAATAGGGGAGATTGGTGCAAGCAAGCTTGAGACTTCCAACAGAGCCGGGGTGGGGGACTCGTAGATCCCCAGATGCGGAAGGACCATAGTTTGGTGGTACAGCACACACAAGATGGTCCCAGCTCCAATCCCTGTCATCTCCAGGCATATCTGGGAAGCCCCAGAGAGCCACTGCTGAGCTAGATGGATTGTTGGTCTGACTCAGCGTAAGGCAGCTCCTGTTAAGTTCCTCCTCAGAGCACTAAGCCAAGAAAGAAGTGTTCCGTAACCTTGCAGACCTTGTATCCATGACTAAAACAGATTTGGAACAAGGGTAGAATCTACACACATACTAAAAAATGCCGTGAAATTGCTTTATTTATTTATTTTTTAAAAAAACATTTTGAAAAATACATTGAATTTGGCATAGCTCACTGTCGCCATCTAGTGTCACATTTATATATTGAACATTACAACATATTTAAAACCTTTTATTTGCTGAGTTCAAGGTCTCACTTGAAGATCAAAACGGGCGAGGAAATTGTGAAGGGAAGATCGCCTAAGAAACACCAAATCACAGTGCTTTTATGTGTAGGGAAGCAAAACAAAAAGTGATGCGGCCTGGAATGTTTCAGTAGGTATCTGGGGACATGAGTGTGGATATGGTATGCGCTGCAGAGCTCTTGATTTATTGGACTAGAAATAATAATTAAAAATTATTTACTTTCATTTTAATTTACATCCCCCCCCCCAGTTAGTAATTTAATGTCTGCCAATCTTATGCTGTGTCAGTTTGTTTCTTTGAAGTGCATCATGGTTTTGACAGCTTGATATTTTTTCTGTTTCTTTTTTTCTGTGTTTTAAGATTCATTAAAGATTAATTTAAAACCAAAAACGATTGTCATTAGCCAGAAAGCTAAGAAAGAAGGACGTTCAGCATCAAGTTAAGACACATCTTTTCCTTCAGGCTTATGAAGATGAATGATTGATTTGTGTGTGTGTGTGTGTGTGTGTGTGTGTGTAGCTTTTTTATGGTATTTATTGGTTTTGGGGTTTTATATTAGGAGTTACAATGTTGTATTTTAAGGAATTGTTTGTGTATTACCCTGGGAGCCTTTGGGTAGAAGGGCAGAATGATGATGATGATGATGATGATGATGATGATGATGATATGATTCTAGATGTGGAAATTGGGCACAAAAACCATCGACAATGACGATCCCTTGAGTGCCCTATCTGATTTCAAGCCTGTGGCCGGTTCTGTAAACCACAGCAACAGAATGGACACAATTCAGTTGAGATTAATGCTTTGCTGCATCAAAACAAGAACGTACAGGATAGGTGAGCCATTACTTTTTAAAGTATTGGTTTACACATGTTTCAGGCCTGTTTGATGAAGGAGAACATTTTTTTGAGCATCTAAGAAAAGTGCATTAAATAATAAGATGTCACAGCTTAGCGAAGGCCCTGAAATTTGGAGCAAAGGAGCTGTGAAGCCCTGATAATATCTGACTAAGTTTAGGAAAACTCCCGAAATGAATTTCTTTGTGGGTGGGGCTGGGGTGGAGCTGTTACCAGTCACATGAGCTTGGTAAGGCTTACAGGAAGTACAGAAACCTCCAAGCATCCCTGTTTTCCAGGGACAGCCCTGGATTTACAGAAGCTGTCCCAGTTTCTGATTTGATCCTGGGATGACCCGCTTAGGACATCCCTATTTTCTATGGAGAAATGTTGGAGGGTATGGAGTTATGTGTGACCCCTGAGCCAAGGAGATAAGTAACTATACAACCTTTAGAAGACATCTGAAGGCAGCCCTGTATAGGAAGTTTTTTTTAAAAAAAGTTTAATGTTTAATTATGCTAAATATGTTGGAAGCCTCCCAGAGTGGCTGGGGCAACCCATTCAGATACGTGGGGCATCATCATCATCATCATCATCATCATCATCATCATGGAATAAGTCAGGGGTCCCAAAACTAAGGCTTGCGGGCTGGATACGGCCCACGTGGCGAATTGTCCAGCCCACGACAATCCCCGCTGCCCGCTCTTACTGGCACGGGACGGCTGCCCATCTCCAGGTTGGTGCGGCGCCGGAAATAGCTTGTGCACATGTGCAAGCGTCATTTCCGGCACACTTCTGGGTCTGTGGAGGCCCGTGCACATGCACACAAGCTATTTCCACTGCACTTCCGGGCCTCCACAGACCTGGAAGTGCACTGGAAATGACACTTGCGCATGTGCACAAGCTATTTCCGGCACCGCACCGACCCGGAAGTGCGCCGGAAAAAGCAACTGCACGCGCGTATGGGCACGCGCTCCCCCGCCCTCTGGCCCGCCACGCGGTCGGCACCGGAGAAACCGGCCCGAGGCCCGAGTAAGTTTGCCGACCCCTGGAATAAGTCATCCCTATTTTCATTGCAGAAATGTTGGAGGGTATGGAAATACAGTGGTACCTCAGTTTTCAAACATAATCCATTCTGGAAATCCATTCAAGTTCTGAAATGTTAGAAAACTGAAAACCCAAGAGCCGACAGCTAGGCCTCAGGATCTTGTACTCAGTGGAAGCTGTGTGGCATGTTTGACTTCTGAGGTGTGTTCGAAAACTGAAGCATTTACTTCTGGGTTTATGGTGTTCGAAAACCGAAATGTTTGTCAATGGAGACGTTGAAAAACCGAGGTACAGTACCACTGTATATAAATGGGAAGCTGCCAAAGTTTCACGTTGACTTTCCAGATCTTGGACAGAAGAAAATGCATTTCAACAAAGACAGGAAGTGAAAATGAAACAGAAACTGTTTTGGTTCCACTTTTGTCTACCGTTCCTGCTTTAGGGTCCTAGGGTTAACTCATCTTTGTTTGCTTTCCAGTGACAGCGACCGTTAATTTGTACCATGAATGTTATTGAGGGCACACTGACCTACATGAAGCTATTTAGATGAGAATCTGGTTCTCTGCAGACAACAGACTCTGATTCTCCCTCACTCCACCCTACAGCAACACAAGGACACAACAGCACATCATCAACAGGAAGAATCTGCCACCTTTCACAAAAATAACTTTTCATTTGATTTTATAGACAGGGTTCATAGGAATATTAAATGATACAAACAAACAGACCAAGTTTTCAATGCCATTTGTACATCACAAAAATAGCACAAAAAATTTGCAGTAATAGCGACAACATATGGTTCATTACTAGTGCTCTGTGTACAAGTTCTTGCTTCATGGAGTTGTGTGAATAAAAACAATAGCAAAGGGGAAACAGAACAGAATGGAGTTAACAGATCGCATTCAACATTGCATAGCTAAGCAGCTAAATCAGCAGCCCTTGTGGTTGTGCTTAGAATAAGCATGAGTGATAGTCATTTTTCCTCTTATGTTACCAATGAAACAATGTAAAGTGCTGGTACATTGATGAATTTGGGAAGGTGGTTCCAAGTGAAGATAATAATTTATGCTTAAATTAAAATTTAGATCAACCAGATTGAGCCAAATGCTGATGGCAGGGATTGTTCATTTTCTGGAAAACTGGCATATTTTATGAAATTAAACCACACCATCTTTCTTGATCTGTCCACATGCCAACTGTAGCTTATTTGTTAAGGAGAGCTATTTCCCAAAGTGTTTTGTACCAATTGTCTATCGTTGTGCCAGAAAGGTCTTTCCGGTGTCTGGTTATGTTGAAGTCTCTGCACTTTTGACATGATCAACAGCAATTCCAGAAGGTTATGTCCATATTTATCCCCCTTATCTCTCCTTTGGTGTAGCTGAATAATATTTTTAATGGAGCTGTGGATGTTGCTGTTTAATGTCAAAGGCATTGTCATTAGCCAGAAAGCTAAGAAAGAAGAAGGTTGAGCAGATAAACGCTGATATCCCCTCATCTGTCTCAAACATCCCTATGAATACAGATTAATATAATACCATTAAATATGCCTCTTCGCATCATGTTGATTGGAAATGTCCTCCTAGCTGCAACTCATGAACTCCTTTCAAATAACACTCATGCACTTAGGAACAAAGAACAGCAATTTATCCAATGCAGCAGGGAACTTGCATAGGATACATCGGTACCTGATAAATATGTGTGGTTATTATAAACAGTATAACTTCTGAGAAGGGCACTCCAATCTTCATTGTGATGCCACACATAATACCAGGACACACATCTGACACCCTGTGTTGCTTCCAGTATTGTCTGCCATGTGAGATCTCAGAGATTTGCACACACACCTCTGTATCCTCTGGAACATTACAGAGCAAACCAGGATGTACCTCTCAGTTCCTTAGCTACTTCCAGCAATTTCCTCTCCTCTTTCCGTTCCCGATGGAATTCTCCAACTTCACACCCTCCAACATTTCTCTGATGAAAATAGGATGTCCTATTCCATCAACATCCTGATCTTCTTACATACACCCTGCCCAAACACCCAGCCACTCTGGGTACCTTCTAACATAAATAAAAACATTAAACATTTTTTTAAAAGCTTCCCTATACAGAGCTGCCTTCAGATGCCATCTAAAGGTTGCATAGTTACTTATCTCCTTGGTTCGGGGGTCGCATGACTCCGCACCCTCCAACATTCCTCCGATGAAAATAGGGATGCCCTTAGGAAAAGCCGGAGAATCTGGGATCAAATCAGAAACCAGGACGGCTTCTGTAAATGCAAGACTGTCCCTGGAAAATAGGGACACTTGGAGGGTCTGAAACATCCTTAAGCCCTGTTTTGCTGCTGCTGAGCATGGTGGGAAGCTTCAGCTTGCGTACCTGGCTTGAATGGGAATAAAACATCAGCAGATGGAGCAGGTCCTTGCTCCGCCAACCAGGAAAGATTGTGTGTATCTGGGGGCATGTCGGGTTAGAAGGTGATACGCCGTTTCCAGGGCCACTGGTGGCTGCTCTGCATGGAGCAACTTGCCAGCATTCTGAACTGGCTCCATCCCTCTATGTGGTTATTGTACGGGCAAAACAAGACAATAATTATTCAATGTACTTGAGGCTGTAAAGTGCAGCAGAACAGATTGAGCGCATCTCATAACGGGCCAGCGCCACCTTGGATTGAAAATCCAAATCTTGCTCCTGTTCCCCTCTCTGCTTTTGAATGCATGTGGTGAAATCAAGGCAAGAAAGAAATGAAAGGCGTATAGAAAACTATATTTGCTTTTCTTCGCAGAGGCAACACCTGACTCGCTTAGGAGTTCCCGACACATTCGGTCTATGAAGGACCTTGGTCTCCTGCCAGGTTTAATACACTGATCTGTCGCTGGCAATGTGAGCAATTTTAAACAAAAAGTTTACATTGCCTGGTCTATTACACATTACATCGCTAGGCTGGGGGAAGTGGTTTTCAATTACCCAGTGTTCTGCAGTTGTGACCGCGGTTAGTCCAGGGGAACAGCCTCCTCTTAATGACACACTTGAGCTAAGTTTTTAGAGCAATTTGGAGAGAAGCACAGCAGTAAGGCCAGCACTTCCATCTGTGCTACTGTGAAAGCAGGACAGGGGAGAGGCACCATTTTGGTGGCGGTGGGGATTAAGCTGTTTGTTTTATGGATAAGTATAGTTACAGCTATTTCCTGCACATTCCAGCTACACAGAAGTCGTCTCCCTGCTCCCTCCCAATCCTATCCCACAGCCTGCCCTGGCCAATTTTCTCTTGACATATTTACAGACAGAGAAAGCCACCTCTGGTCTAGTTCTTACAAAAACGGTGCTCTGTTATGAAAACGTTCCTAAGGGGGCAAAGGCTTTGGGATACGGACAAAATATATTTCTCTCCGGCGTGGCGAGAGCCAGAGAATATGATCCAGCTCCACACTGGGGATAAACTGGATTAATCCTACCGCTTGCTTTTATTCTTTTCAAAAGAGGCTCTGCTACACTTCCATTTGTGAGAAAACACACACACACACACACACACACACACACACACAGTTTTTCATTGGCATAACAGAAACCAGAGTTCTGGCTGCTTCTCTTCAGCTGGTGTCCAAAATGAGATTAAATGATTAATATTTCCAAGGAGGAATCAGCTTCAGAGAGGCCTTGGGTATATGTCTCCTTTCCTAACAATGGATGTCTGGAGTCTTTAATGAAATCAACTTGTGCGTAGGGGCTGTGCCTGCACACGGATTTGTGGTACGGAGGAGAACACGCACTCGCTCAGCACATCTCCTGTTGGGCCCCCAACCCAAAAAAAGAGGGTTTTGGTGGGGCCAGTAGGGGCCAGGGCACCTTTATTTACTCATTTGACAAGATTTATAAACCGTTTAATCGACAAAAGCCTCTGAGCACTTTGCCCAAGGCAATATAAAATAGCCATCAAAATTACCGATAGAATCAAAAGTTTAAAACAAGAACAAATTGACATAACATTTCTCGAGATTTCAATAAAATTGACAGTTTCAAAACAGGCATATGCATAAGAAAGTCACATGTTAAAATGCAGCCCTGTATAAATGTGGCCTGCCAAGCAGAACATAGCCCATCAGACATAGATGGGGGCCACAAGGAGATAGCCTCTCCTCAGCGAGGGGAGGGGTTGTGAGCGGGAGCCGGCTCCAGCACTTAGGCGGGGGCGTTTTGCCCCAGCCTTACCTTTCCCGCCGCCGCGCCGCACCCCTAGCAGTCAGTCAATAGGGCTGACTTAGGGGCGGGGTTTTGCTGCACCTGGGCAGCCACGGCGGCCCCTCTCCACCATTCTGCGTCATTCCTGCGCCGGATCACCCGCCCACCCTCCCTTAGGTTGTTTCTTGGTTAGGACATTGCTATGGACTGCGGTTGGTCGCCTTGTTTGTGGAAGGGGCCTGGTAGGAGTTTTTGTCCAAGTGGCAAATTGGCACGGCCTCTTGGTTTTTCGCCTACCTCGTAGCAAATTGTCACAACTCTGTTAGATTGGCGGTTAGGCATCGGGTTTAGTGTGGTATCGGAGGGCAAGGTTCGGGCCATCGCCTAACCCTCCTAAATTTTGGGTATTCCGTAAAGGAATCCGGCGGTCGTGGATCCTGTCCAATGCCCTGTTGGTGGCTAGGGGCCATGGCACGACCTCCGGTGACTTCAGGGGGTGGAGCTTCCAGTTGTATCTTGCATCAACAGGCTCCACCTCATGGGCGGTTAACCCTTGAGTGACTCCACGCTCTGCGGGGGGAGTCAACTATAGTCTGTTCAACCCAATGCCTAAGCCAATACCACTCACATGCTGTAACCAATAAAGTTGTGGCCTTTTACCTCCATTTAACCTAAAATTTATGTGTCGTTGTGTTTTATTCCTGACATGCGGGAGTTGGGTCCTCAAATCACAACTGACAGCCCTCCTGTTTTTCCACAGTCCCAGGAAAGCAACAAGAGCAGAAAGCCACAATATACACAGCTTGTAGGTTGCACTCAACTTGTTGGCTTGGATGTTGAGCCTGCCTAGCATTCTCTGTGTGTATGAACCCAAGCAGGTTCTGATATTCAGAATAAATCCCTGCGCCCAGCAGATGCTCAGAGGCACTGTGTTCTTTCATTTTCAGAGTATGTCTCTTGCATCTTTGGAGTGATGGTGATTATCCAAGTTGTTCGTTCCACCAGAGCAAGGATTTACACTAGAACAACAAAACTCCCCCCTTCCTTTGCTTGCACACCCCCTAAATCTGGTGGGTTTCCACAACCCTCTGGAGAAGATTTGGGGAGGGTGTGGGGAGAGGAGAGGGGCACTGGTGGAGGAAGAGGGGGGCGGGGGGAGCGCACCCTCCCTGGCATCACGATCCTGGTGGGGTGCCATTGCGGCTGCCCCCCCCCCCCCGTGCTGGGCGCCACGCTCCCACAGGTGCTGCGCCACACCCCTGTGTGTGCCGCACCACTCCCCCAGGACGCGAGCCAGCCACACCCCCGCCTGCTCTCCGCCCCCAGTGCTGGAGCATGAAGCTCCACCACTGGACAGGGGCAGGTTCTGTTGCACAAGGGTAAATTTCTGCATTGACAGAACAAGTTACTGGATACAACCCTAAAATTCTAGCAAAGCAAAACAAAGCAAAGCAAAACAAAACAAAAAACCCAAAGTAATCTTCAAGCCCTCCTTCTCCTCTTGCAGAATATGTGCTGTATGTTTAACATGAGATTATACATAGTGGACTCTTGTCCTGCCTCCCCCTTCCTTTCCACCCTGTGAATATGGAGAATTCTTCCAGATCTGCAGGCATTCCTTCAGATTGAGTGTCTGTGAAATGTGGTTTCTGAACTAGTTGACTGCGGTAAGACATCGTATAAGTCTCCCTGTAAATGGCTAAGTACACACACACACACACACACACACACACACCATACTTGTGCCATGTAACTACTCGGAGCGATATTTTAAGAGTTTGCTGCAGAAAGAAAAAAAGGGGGAAAGAAAAAAACAACACCCCACTCCACATTTGCAGCTGAGCCAAGACCTTGTCTCTGTTCAACTTCATCCCCCCAAGTGAACCACTTACAGCCAAGTTATAATCCCCTGGAAAACTGAATTGTAACAGAAGTGCCGCTAACTGCTAACATAATCCTAAACGTAAACCACATTGCTTTACTAAAAAAGGGCATGGCTACTTTCTTATTGAACATAGTCATGACTCAGCAATGTGGACTTTATAGCAACCTGGTGTTTAAATTTCTAGCGCTCTTGGCAACAGGTAGATGTCTTGTCATCAAGGAACACAAACCTTATTTGCACCCATTATATGCTTATATGCTCCATTCACGGCACTCATTCAGCTGTCACAAACGCCGGGGATGAGATTGCTCTGATGTGTGAGCTTGGCACGGCAACGGCCTCCTTCTCCCTTGGTCTATATATATATATATCCTTATAAGAGAAATGGCAGTTCTCTGAAATGAACATTGTGTGTGTGTGTGTGTCTGTGTTTTTAAAGGAAGCCTCTCCGAAAGAGTAGGATCGCAAATATCCTAAATAAACAGAAAAAACCCACAAATTAATTGATTAACTAATTAAAAGCCCAGAGATAGCAAGTCATACAATAATTTTGTTAGAACCCCAGTTTCTGGATTTTTCATAAATGAAATTATTTCCAAGCATCTGTACCTTCATTTCTAAGGTACAGACAACACTAATGATTAACTGTATTTATAGATGATTGTGACTGTCCAATGTTTGGTGACATTCACCAAATGTGGACACTCCCAGATGAATTGTGTGAATGCTTCTATTCTATTCTATTCTATTCTATTCTATTCTATTCTATTCTATTCTATTCTATTCTATTCTATTCTATTGCTAGATTAGCCAGCATGATGCCCCCCAGATATTGAGGAATCATAGAATCACAGAGTTGGAAGAGACCACAAGGGCCATCCAGTCCAACCCCCTGCCAAGCAGGAAACACCATCAAAGCATTCCTGACAGATGGCTGTCAAGCCTCCGCTTAAAGACCTCCAAAGAAGGAGACTCCACCACACTCCTTGGCAGAAAATTCCACTGTCGAACAGCTCTTACTGTCAGGAAGTTCTTGAACTCCCATGATCCCTGACCGTGGACCATGCTGGCAGGGGCTGATGGGATTTGTAGTCCAACAACTTCTGGAGGGCAACTCATTAGCCACCCCTGATCTATAGATACTTAGAGGTATATCACACACATACACATTTTGATGACACACAGACCATTCAGGCAATTGTCGCAACTGAGTGATGTTCTTTCCCAAGCTTTCAGAAATCCACAAAGTTGACCAGGGATTGTCAATGTTCTCATGTGGACCAAAGTTTGGACGTTCACTGACACATTTGTTTCTAGTGTTCTTTTCGGTCTAAACAGTGGCTTGTTGCAGAGGCCATGCCCACTATGCACTTTTCACCATTGCAGGCATTTTGTAAAACGCAGCAGTTGTGAACAAATGGATTGGCTTTATACAGAGTCAGACCATTGGCTTATCTAGCCCAGGGTTTAGCTGTTCTGACCAGTAGTGGCTCCTACTGGTCAAGATCTTTCCCATCCCATCTACCTGAGGTTCTTTTATTTGGAGGTACTGAGGATTGAACCAGGAACCTTCTGCCTGTAGAGTTTGCATTTTAACCACTGAACTGTGGCTCCTCCCTCTTCCTGCAATTATAATTTCAGTTTTTATGCTTCCCTTTATCAAAAGACCCCAGGACAGTATACAACATTGAAACACATTACAGAACATCAGTGATAAAAAACATAGTAAAAGCCTACTGACAGCCTAATAATAAAACCACCATCATAACAACAGCCATCTCTTATCCTCAGAGGTCAGGTGGCAGAGGCACCAATCCCACGGCAGGTTGTCAGGAACAGACAAGACAAGGAAAAGTCCTTGCCATCAGCTTTTATTCAATATTCACAGAGAGAGGCTTGGGGATGTGGCCTCTCGGAATAATGGTGTTGCTCTGAGTGAAACCCCACCCTCTCCGTCTCTCCCACTTCCTCATGAGTCATTGCTACGGGTGCTGAAAATCTCTCTCTTCCTTTGAGCTCTTTGCTCTCCTACTTTCAAGGCCTACCATGTTCTGGGAGAGAGGGGGTCTGGAATGCTTTCTAAAGACACCAGCTGTCTTCCCCTGGTGTTTCTTCTTCTTCTTCTTCTTCTTCTTCTTCTTCTTCTTCTTCTTCTTCTTCTTCTTCTTCTTCTTCCTCTTCCTCTTCCTCTTCCTCCTCCTCCTCTCCCATTATTTCCCAACTTTCCCCCTCATCTTCCTCTGAGCTGTGACCTCCCTCAAACCCCTGTTGTAATTCTCAACTGTCTCCTTCTTATCTGGAAGGGTCAGGCTGGGGAGGTGCTACCCACCATTCCTCCTCTGTCCAGTCCCTGGCACCAGAATGCCTTTATAAGGGTTGGGGCATTAGCATGGTGTGAGTAGAAAATGTCTCTAGCTGATACTGATGGTCTTCCAGCTCAACCAATTCTCCTTCAAATAGGTACATATATCACACCTTAACATGAGCAGCCCCAACCCTGTTTGAGAGAGAGAGAGAGAGAGAGAGAATGAACTAATATTATATATTAAATAAAACATCTCTGATCATATGCTGGCTGGGTATAAACCATATATTTAAAGCATATGGTTTCCTCCGATGACTCATGGGAACTGTAGTTCGCTAAGGTTCTTGGGAATTGCATCCCTATGAGAGGCAAACTACAGCCCCCAGGATTCTCTGGGGGAAGTCATGTGCTTTAAATATATGGTGCGTATCCAGCCGCAGAATATTTCACCCGCTGGACAATGTGCTATTGCAGCCCGTCTCCACACTCTTAGAATAAAGGAGGAGAGCTTCCTTTCAAGACAGTGGGCAAGGTTCCCATATAATCCCAGAGTCTTGGAGACTGTCTTTTTGAAAAGTAAGCACAGATTCCCTTCTCCACTATTCATCCAGCAATGCTTTGCTGCAGCTTTGAAATTGAGCTAATACAGATCGTACCAAGTCGCTTCCATCAGGGAATATCAAGAGCTGCCTTCTATCAGACTGAAAGCTCGCTTAATTCTAGTCTGTTCTAGTGTGTGTGTGTGTGAGTGTGATGGTTAAATTGGAAAACATGATATACTATGCATGCTATTACTCAGAGTCAGTGAGTCAGTGGAACACTGGATTTTAATTAATTCTGTTGGTTTTCTTTAGGAAGGGAGACAGACAAGTCAGGCAATTCTGGCATTTATTTGTGAACGCTTTCCAAACAAGCAGACGTTTAAGAGCCAAAGATGAGAGAGTTGGCTGCAGAAGAAGGGGCAGGGCACCGGAACAGCACATTTACCTCACCTTTGCTGCCTGCTAGTCAAATTCTTTCCATTTGAGCCCTGGTAGGGTGGTGCGAGGAGTGTTCCGGAGAACTTGGCAAGATCTTGTTATCGCCTTTACAGAGCAGCGATGCAGACCTGTCTTCTTACTCTCAGGTGTAGGAATCCTTGACAGAAACCAGCCTCCTTTCTTCCTTGCACCTAAGAACATAAGAAAAACCTGAAGAAGGCCATAGTCCAGAACTCTGTTTTCACAGTGGCCAACCAGGTGCCCATGGTATCAGGAATGAGCCAGTGCCAAGTGAAAGTTTGCAGCTAACTGCGGAAAATAGCCAGGATCAGAGAAGCTGCTTTGATGTTAGTCAGACAGAGAAAAGCTGGCAGCTGCATACTGCGGCTCCTCCTGACTTTGACGTGCAAGTTGATAAGACAGTAATGGAGAACAGGCTAGAATGCAGTCAAAGCTCGCCGGAAGCACAAACAGGCAGGGAAGAGCTTAGAGACAGCCTCTCAGAGAATGGGGAAGAGGTGGGAGCTGACCCACTCAGTCCGAGGTCTCGGTGAATGGGAGGGCTGCAAGATAGGAAGCAAAACACAAGACGTAAGAAGTGAAAGTTCAGTTGCTTCTGGTCACGCCGGAAGCAGTCTTCAGAAGGGTCATCTTGATTGATGATGGTGGCGGCTGTGTTAAGTCGTCTGGAGCTATTTGTTTGTTTTGAGAATAAATCATCCTTTTTAATTAACTTCACTCACTGTGTTATCAAGCCGGGGACTGGACTCCTGACACATGGGAAGCCTGAGAAAAGGGTAAAGGCTAAAAAGGTAAAGGACCCCTTGATGGTTAAGTCCAGTCAAAGGTGACTATGGGGTTGCGGCGCTCATCTCGCTTTTTAGGCCGAGGGAGCCGGTGTTTGTCCACAGACAGCTTTCCGGGTCATGTGGCCAGCAGGACTAAACCGCTGGTGCAACGGAACACCATGGCAGAAACCAGAGCACATGGAAACACTGTTTACCTTCCTGCCACAGTGGTACCTATTTATCTACTTGCACTGGTGTGCTTTCGAACTGCTAGATTGGCAGGAGTTGGGACAGAGCAACGGGAGCTCACTCCATCACTGGGATTCGAACTGCTGACCGTCTGACTGGCAAGCCCAAGAGGCTCATTGGTTTAGACCACAGCACCACCCGCATCCCCAGAAGGACCAGAGCAGAGCAGCACTCTGCACTTCACATTCCTTGAAACTGGCATTCACAGTCATACAGAATGCCATTGTGGGTAGCAGCTACTGATAGCCTTCCCTCCGTGATTTTCTTCTTCCTTCTAATCATGGAGTTGGTTTACAGACCCTCCAAGTGTCCCTATTTTCCAGGGATAGTTGTGGATTTACAGAAGCCGTCCTGGTTTCTGATTTGATCCTGGAATGTCCCACTTTTCCATAGGACGTCCCTGTTTTCATCAGAGAAATGTTGGAGGATTTGAGTTTAGAGACGGGCCACTGCAAGCTGGACGATGGCCTTCCTTATCTCTGAGACATGATTCAGCCGCCTTGCTGGAGATGAGCAGGTCTGGGTTTGGTCAGTGCCTGGATGGGAGACTGGCTGGTATCATTCACTTTGCAGTGCCGTGCCCATCACCTGCAGCACCATGGTAAGAATTGGGATACGAGTGTAACAGATAATGAGATCCTGAACAGCCAGGTACCTCTCCCAGTAGAAATCTTACTGAATAAAATTTTATTCAAGTGAAATAAACATAAGACTCTTTCTATAAACAGACTAAGGGTACTGAAACTTTCCCCTCATTCCTATGCACATTCTTTTTTTGTACCTCCCCCCCCCCAAAGAAAAACATTCTTCACCAACCTGCTTCCCTCCAAATGTTTTGGACTAAAACTCCCAGCAGCAGTCCAAAACATCTGGAGGGAAGCAAGTTGGCAAAAGCTGCCCTGAAACTTTAAAATGCAGAGCCAATTCCACAGCACAAAAATGTTCAAGAAATGACTCAATGATACAGGGCATGTCTTAAGTCTCAGGGCTTGTCCCCACTTCTACTTGTTCCGTGCCTAGAAAGAATGGGGCCAAGCATTCCCACCCTTGCCCCACTCCTTTCCAATGGAAAACCCGCCGTTTCGTGCTAAATCAAAGCAAATGTCAACCTGGAGAAAATCTGAATTGCCATTTGCTCTCTGACTGAGTATTAAAGAGTGGTTTCCCCCAGAGGAAAGCAGCAGGCAAAGGGGAAGTGTAGTTAAGCCCTCAGTGAGACTAGTAATTCTGCATAGGACTGAAACCTAACATTTCAAAATCTACGCAACGATACTGGGCAATTTCCATGACCTACAGATCTATTTGCACAGAGTTATTTTGCAATGCACTGTGCCGTTTATCAATTGATAATTAAATTGTAGGAATGATTCCCGAAGTAAAGCATAAAGTCCAAAGGATCTTTTAGCAAAGCACTCCATCAGCCAGCCCCTCTTCCTTGCGCCTCATCCATCCTTTAGGAAATCTGAAACGAAGTGGAATCCCCAGAATGGATGGAATCCGTGGTAAAATCCCGGGCTGAGTTTGCTGGTCTGGCTAGCAAAGCAGGAAGAAGCTGTCCTGAAGGCAACAGCTCCTCTCTGTCCATCAACGAAACAGCAGAGCACACCTGTCTCTTCTAGAGATTCAGATTTCCATGGAGGCAGGATGGTCACGCTGCTCTGTCTGCCCTCAGAAAAACTGGTAGAAAAACCAGTATCCCATTGGGACTGAATCCTGGACTGCCGCAAACCTACTGAATGGATGCTCCGTTGATCTCAAAGCTGAGTGTGGCTCCTTTGTGGAAATACAGGAAGTTCTGCTGAGTGTGAGGTTCTGCGCACATGCCCAGTAGGAAAGGCTCTCGTAATCACGGTGACCATTAGATGACTTGTGCATTTTTTGGATGGCACAGAGGACTCACTTGTAACTCTGAATGTCCCAATCCCTTTTGCTGCCCCCTCCCCAATAAACACTTGGTGAAATCCGCTGCTCACATGACTGTTGCATCATAAGCAAAATGAGAAGACAAACTATCCCTGGGGAATGACCTGCTGTTGAGTGTTTCTTCAGTAAAAATAAATTCATGGATGGCAAACAAGCAGAAGAATCTCACGTGAACTTTGCCACACTATTAAAATGTATTTATAGCTTGTTTCTGTGTAAAAAAAATAAATACTTTGGTCTGGCACACAGGATATTTTTCTTGTGACCCTCATTAACCCATCTCATGATGGCTCCTGGTGTGTGTGTGTGTGTGACAATCCACTCATTGAAGATTCCTGGCTGAAGTCCGAGAAGCCTTAAGCAAGTAGCTTTTGCTCCTTTCTGCTCTGTTTGGCTGCCAGTCGAAAACTCTGATCTGTTTCATACAGCTTGCCACCTAGAAATACTTACCTCCTGCATGCACACCTACTGCCATGTGCACCATAAAATATGCAACAATGGTTTATATAGACCCACCAAGTGCCCCTATTTTCCAGGGACAGTCCCGGATTTACAGAAGCCGTCCTGGTTTCTGATTTGAACTTGGAATGTCCCGCTTTTCGTTGGAGTCCACAGGGAAAATGGGACATTCCAGGTTCAAATCATTTCATCGGAGAAATATTGGAGGGTATGGTGAAGAGAAGACTCCCTGGAAAAGACCCTGATGTTGGGGAAAATGGAGGGTACAATGAGAAGGGGATGACAGAGGATGAGATGGTTGGACAGTGTTCCCGAAGTGACTGGCATGAGTTTGGCCAAACTGCGGGAGGCAGTGAAGGATAGGGGTGCCTGGCGTGCTCTGGTCCATGGGGTCACGAAGAGTCGGACACGACTGAACGACTGAACAACAACAAATGGTGTTATGTGACTCCCAAGCCAAGGAGATAAGTAACTATACAACCTTTTGTAAACTACTGAAGACAGCCCTGTATAGGGAAGTTTTCTCTCTCTAATGTTTGATGTCTTTATATAGGTTGGAAGCTGCCCAGAGTGGCTGGGGCAACCCAGTCAGACGGGAGGGGTATAAATTATAAAAATCATATAATTGTTGTTATGGTATAGGACATGCCTATTTTCATCAGGGAACTGTGGTAGGGTATGTTTATATGGATCACATTTCAGTCTGACTCCTGGGATTTCCCTCCTCTTATGCATATCAGCCATTCCACATGTTAAATTGAAATACCACCTCCTACCTTCAGCCTGGACACTGAGGTCCAGCTCCGAGGGCCTTCTGGCGGTTCCCTTACTGCGAGAGGTGAGGTAGCAGGGAACCAGGCAGAGGGCCTTCTCTGTTGTGGCGCCCGCCCTTTAGAACGCCGTCCTATCAGATGTCAAGGAAATAAACAAATACCTGACTTTTAGAAGACATCTGAAGGCAGCCCTGTTTAGGTTTTAATGTCTGATGTTTTATCGTGTTTTTAATATTCTGTTAGGGATGTGGGTGGTGCTGTGGGTTAAACCACAGAGCCTAGGGCTTGCTGATCAGAAGGTTGGCGGTTCGAATCCCCGCGACGGGGTGAGCTCCCGTTGCTCGGTCCCAGCTCCTGCCCACCTAGCAGTTCGAAAGCACGTCAAAGTGTGAGTAGTTAAATAGGTACTGCTCCGGCAGGAAGGTAAACAGCGTTTCCGTGTGCTGCTCTGGTTTGCCAGAAGCGGCTTAGTCATGCTGGCCACATGGCCCGGAAGCTGTACGCCGGCTCCCTCGGCCAGTAATGCGAGATGAGCGCCGCAACCCCAGAGTCGGACACGACTGGACCTAATGGTCAGGGGTCCCTTTACCTTTAATATTCTGTTGGGAGCCGCCCAGAATGGCTGGGGAAACCCAGCCAGATGGGCGGAGTATAAACAACAACAACAACAATTATAATAACAATGATTATTGCTGGGCTCTTGAATTGGCTCTCAGCATTCTGTGGGATTGTGAGGTTACAGAACAAAGTAGGCATCCAGAATGTTTGTGGGATCGTAACTATTTGCAATAAGCGACCCGTTGAGCAACAGGACTATGTTCAGATGTTTTTATTTGGAACTAAACTCGGCTAGGGAAATGCCTGGCCTGCCTCTCTGCTCCCAATAAATCTGCACATCACACAATAAAACTTAATTTTTATATGGTATCAGGGACAAAAAGCATATTTAAAATCTGAAATACAGAATGCAGAGGCACTGTGTGATGGGTGTTTTTTTTGGGGGGGGGAATCATGGTTTTGGTCATCAACAGCCTGTGCTCCGAGGATGACTCTGTGCACAGAGTACAGACTGTCTTTGTTAACGGGGTAACTTTTCTCTTCTCATAGCCAAGCTACATGTGGAAGGAGACTGCATTGTCCTGCTGCCAGTCCGCACCTCCCCAGTAACATAGAGCTGATCTGGTCCATTGCATGCTGTCTTTAGCAGTGGCTAATGAAGCAGAGCAGGTTGCGATCGTAAAGAAACACTAATTATAGTGATATCACATTGCGCAGTTTTTCAGCTTGCTTGCTTGCAACCAGGCCCATGTGTCTCAATGCAAGGCCTCATCTGGACCTCAGATGCTTTGCTGTCCTCTTTTCTGCTGACAGTACGTACCTCTCACAACACTCCCAACTATACATGAAATCCCCAGTTATGCAAGCCAGTCCAATGACTCCCTTAAATCCACTCAAAACTATTTTACAAATGCCTGTTCTCATGCCCACATGCTTCTGCAATGAATGCCAGTCCCAAAGATAGATCTAATCTCCCTATGTTCGTGTGAGTCCACTGTAGGGATGAGAAAATCTGCCCATTTCCGTCTCTCATTTTTCCAATTTTCAGTTGTCCATGTTTCCATATCAGCATTCAAAAAAACCCTCATGACAATTCATTAGCATTTTACTGCAAATTTCTCCTAGCCCAGACATGTTTGTATGCAGTTTCGTCTAATAGACTTTTTTTTTGCAAAGCAATTTCCCCCAGTATAATGCACTTGGTATGTTATTTCCCCCCACCATGGTTTACCCCAGTAAAGGACCCCTGGACGGTCAAGTCCAGTCAAAGGCGACTATGGGGTTGCGGCGCTCATCTCGCTTTTCAGGCCGGCGTTTTTCCGCAGACAGCTTTTCTGGGTCATGTGCCCAGCATGACGAAACCACTTCTAGCACAACGGGACAGTGTGACGCAAACCAGAGTGCATGGAAACACCGTTTACCTTCCCGCCGTAGCAGTACCTATTTATCTACTTGCACTGGTGTGCTTTCGAATTGCTAGGTAGGCAGGAGCTGGGACAGCAACAGGAGCTCACCCTGTTGTGCGGATTTGAACCGCCCACCTTCTGCTCAGCAAGCCAAAGAGGCTCAGTGGTTTAGACCACTGCGCCACCCCAGTATGTGCATCTCTGTACACATCATTTGACTGAAGAACTACATTTGAAAATTCAGAGAAGAGTGGATTTTGAAGAACGGCTGTGATTCGGTTAGGACAGTGTTTCAGGAATGGTGAACTAGGCAGGTTTTCCTGGAAAGGTGAACTGAATAAAATCTCTCCCCACCCCCTTGCTCTTCATAATGTTCATTATCCACAAGGCTATTAGTGACCCTGAGAAGATTCACACAGCTGCTGAAAGCAACATGCTGGCTCCTCGGTAGAAAAGAGGGAGAGCTGGAATCTTGTCATAAAAAATTGAAACGGTTGCTTTGTAACAAGTTTTGGGACAACATTAACTGTTTGAAGCAGATGTCTCAGTACATTTGCAGATCACAGGGTGCGTTTTCAGTTTCCGATGTGTGCTGCAACCTGATTTACGCTGCAATCCCAAGGCTGAGTTGGGAACGGTTGAAAATTTGCATTGTCAAAAATCCAGGTCCCGAAAAGACTAAATCACTGAAACAGAGCAGGTTCAAAGTGTAGGCAAAATGTTGTCAGAACTGTTAATTTGTACAAATGAAGGCAATCGCTCTCTCCCTCTCCCCACCCTGCTCCACATCTGGCTTCCCTTAACATTCTGAAAGATGACAAAGACCCTTAATAACTCGGCAATCAGACATTTCCTGTCCCTCTTTTTTTTTTTTGCTTGTGTTTTGGGAGGCAGAACATGAGGAATGGAGAAATAGCAGCATGACACGGAAATATCAGGATGAGCTGAGAGAGGAACAAAAAAAAAAAAAGTAGTTTTGAGGTTCTCTCCACTTTGCACTAACAGTTCCATCAGTTATGAATGTATGCAAGTACAATACAGGAGCTTGTTTTTCTTCTTCTCACTCTCAAAGCCAAGAGTGGCTTGGTAGTTGGGGGCAGATTTCGTTTGGGGAAATGGCCTGGGAGGAAGAGTTAGTAATCCTTCCCCTTTTGCAACTTCCCTGTTCAGATCAGAAGCCCTCTGTAGCTGCTTTGAAGTAAAGAGAAAGATGTTAAGAGATCTGACCTGGCCCTTATCCAATAAGGCAGTTATCTGGCCAGACACTATCAGACTGTAATAATTACTTACTGTCAGTTGGGAATGCAGTGCCAACCCAACAAGTTCAGAATTGCACCTCCCTTACCACAAATTCTGACCCAGTTCTTGAGAACGACAATTGCAAGCTGCATTGGTCTAAATCAAGCATGGCCAAACTTGGCCCTCCAGATGTTTTGGGACCACAATTCCCACCATCCCTGACCACAGGTCCTGTTAGCTAGGGATGATGGGAGTTGTAGCCCCAAAACATCTGGAGGGCCAAGTTTGGCCATGCCTGGTTTAAATGAATCAATGTCTAACAGACAAAAACTAAGGGATTACAATAGACCAGAGACAGAATTTTCAACAAAAATAGCTATTCTGATGTTGCAAATTACTTTATTACTTTATTTATTTATTTTACTGAGGAAAATGAGAGCAATGTTGAAAGAATAATTCCTACGCACCCCAGCCTTGGAATTAAATATTCTCTGCAAACTCTAGGCACTTCATATGGCTCCCTTATCTCAGCTCCACGAGTTCTTTCAAAATACCCAGAAGCAAAATTTAAAGGAGAAGGCATGTGCCATCATTTCTGTAAAATGCAATGCAAACAGTTGTCTGTCTCCAGCCTAGAACCAAGACAATGAGTGCTGGGAAAGCAATTTCACCTGCAGTTGTATTGTGTCTCTCAATAGTGGATTGAATCAAATCTGCAGGGTGCCTTAATACCGAAGTTAAATCAGGGATTGCCAACCCTTTTCCTTCCACCCTGCAACCAACCAACCAACCAACCAACCAACCAACCAACCAACCATCAAGCAAGCAAGCAAGCAAGCAAGCAAGCAAGCAAGCAAGCAAACAAACAAACAAACAGGATCATCTCCCATCCCATTCCCCCAGATCTCATAGGTCTTCCTCGTGCCACCTTAACTGAAGAGAATGCAACCAGTAGCAACAGAAGATTTGCTTTTGAGTTCTGCTTTCCTTTTTGGATTTTCCCAGGAGTGGGGGAATCTGAAATTCACTCAACACAAATGGGTTGTGGTTAGGATGGATTACGGTTCAGGGCAGTGTCATGTGAATGGTGCCCAGAAATCTTGGGCTCAAAGGGCCTCCAAACTCACAGTAAAGCCCAATGTGGACAAGCCTTATGTCATCCTGGTGGCAACACTCCAGATTGCTTCTCGAGGAGCTTCCTGGATCCAGCTCTGCCTTCCTGATCAGGATTCAACACCGGTCTTCTTTTTACATGCTGGAGAGGACTGATTTTCACATAAGGCTTGTAATATCTACCGGTAATCAAAATGAAGACTGTGTTGATGGAATTAGGAAGACTGACACAATGGACAGTCCAGCAAAATAATAAGCAATGCTCCCTTTCTGGGGGTTTATCAGTGATACCACAGTGTTTTGGATTTGGAGAAACACACCCTCCAGGTTTTGGAATGTGCTGTAGATACCAATTAGCTGCTGTACTCCAGGGAGTGAGATTTCCTCCAGCTCAGCTATCCAAAATGAGCCAAATGAAACAAATGAGACCCGTGGTTAAAATGTAAATACTCAAAACTCTGCAAGTGTCAGATAGCCAGATCTTTCCATCTCATCAGGGGCTATGAACCATGTTCCAGTAAACAGCTGTCAAAAAGTCAGGGCCAATTATTATTATTATTATTATTATTATTATTATTATTATTATTATTATTATTATTATTATTATACCCCACCCATTTGGCTGGGTTTCCCTAGCCACTCTGGGTGGCATACAGCTCATTAAAAATTGTGAAACATTAGACATTAAAAATTTCCTGATACAGGGTTTCCTTCAGATGTCTTCTAAAGTCAGATAGTTGTTTATTTCCTTGACATCTGATGGGAAGGCGTTCCACAGGGAAGGCCCTCTGCCTGGTTACATGTCCCCACCCCTGGTATCTGCCCAAATTATTTCCCTGGGTAAAGGTAAAGCTAAAGGGACCTCTGACTGTTAGGTCCAGTCACGGACGACTCTGGGGTTGCGTGCTCATCTCACTCTATAGGCGGAGGAAGCCAGCGTTTATCCGCAGACACCTTCCAGGTCATGTGGCCAGCATGACTAAGCCACTTTCTGGTGAACCAGAGCAGCGCATGGAAATGCCGTTTACCTTCCTGCCAGAGCAGTACCTATTTATTTATTTGCACTTTGACGTGCTTTCGAACTGCTAGGTGGGCAGGAGCTGGGACTGAACAACCATCGCTGGGAGCTCACACCATCGTGGGGATTCGAACCACTGACCTTCTGGTCAGCAAGCCCACCTTATTCAAATTTCCTGAAGAACTTAGAAGATTAGGGCCACTTCACACACTAAGCAAGATTAAAACAAGCTTGCCAACAGGAAACACCAGTCGCACTTCTGACAAGTGTATACGGCGCTGTATCAAGCATAGGCAACCTTCGGCCCTCCAGATGTTTTGGACTACAATTCCCATCATCCCTGACCACTGGTCCTGTTAGCTAGGGATCATGGGAGTTGTAGGCAAAAACATCTGGAGGACCGAAGGTTGCCTATGCCTGCGCTATATGGCACTGGTGTTACAATACACATGTGTCTGTTGCAATCATAGTCGTGCTATGCATTTGTACAGTTTGATGCACACCCAAAACTGTGATGTGTGAAGTGGCCCTGATAGACGAAATGTGGTTTCCTGGCTGAATGCTGAGCAATGCGTTGTCATGAAGTCCTCATGATGGCTCCAGCATGTTCTCAGATTGTGGTTCAGCAGGCTGCCATGAACCTTCTGAAACTGAGCCACACGATCCTGAGGTGAGCATGTGCAACCAGATGGCCACGTTGCCACAGGGCTTGTTGCTTCATCAGTACATAAGGTTTCCATCCCTGGATAGAAATAGCTTAGCCAGAGTTACTCCTGCTGCAGCCACCTCCTGCTTGGACTACAATGCAATACGTTGTATGTGGGCCTGCCTTCAAAAATAGTTCAAAACAAGGCTGCAAAAATATAAACTGCCATGGCACAACAGGCTTGAGAGCAGTACATGTAAAAAGGATCTAGGAGTCTTGGTAGACCACAAACTTGACATGAGTCAACAGTGTGATGCAGTGTGATGCTAAAAAACCCAATGCAATTCTGGGCTGCATCAATAGGAGTATAGCGTCTAGATCAAGGGAAGTAATAGTACCACTATATACTGCTCTGGTCAGACCTCACCTGGAATACTGTGTCCAGTTCTGGGCACCACAGTTCAAGAAGGATACTGACAAGCTGGAACGTGTCCAGAAGAGGGCAACCAAAATGCTCAAAGGCCTGGAAACAATGCCTTATGAGGAACGGCTTAGGGAGCTGGGGATGTTTAGCCTGGAGAAGAGAAGGTTAAGGGGTGATATGATAGCCATGTTCAAATATATAAAAGGATGTCATATAGAAGAGGGTGAAAGGTTGTTTTCTGCTGCTTCAGAGAAGCGGACACGGAGCAATGGATTCAAACTACAAGAAAGAAGATTCCACCTAAACATTAGGAAGAACTTCCTGACAGTGAGAGCTGTTCGGCAGTGGAATTTGCTACCAAGGAGTGTGGTGGAGTCTCCTTCTTTGGAGGTCTTTAAGCGGAGGCTTGACAGCCATCTGTCAGGAATGCTTTGATGGTGTTTCCTGCTTGGCAGGGGGTTGGGCTGGATGGCCCTTGTGGTCTCTTCCAACTCTATGATTCTATGACATGTTGACTATACCAATGCTTTATCAGCTGCACTGTCTCCCAGTCTGTTTCTGGGGCGAATTGGAAAATATTTACTTTCCTACTTATTTACTGGATTTAAACCACATACTTTAACCCCAAAGGCTTACAAAAATCAGTTCTAAGGGTGTGTGTCTTGCAAGAGGAGAAAGGAATGGAGGGTGGGGAGGAAAAGCAAGCTCAAGCACAAATCGGCGGCCGGATCCTTGCGAGCATCAGTGGCCTGCTACGCGTGAGCGTCAGCTGCCGGCTCCTTGCAAACACTGGCGGCCTGATCCATGCGAGTGGCGGCAGCCTGCTCCTCACAAGCAGTGGTGGTGGCGGCCTGCTCCTCAACAAGTCAGGGCAACCTCCCCCCCATTTTCTAAATTTGCAGTCCCCCAAAATAGGGGTCGTCCTATACATAGGGGCGTCCAATACACGGAAAAATACGGTATATAGCTGCCCATCAATATTCCAATCAAAAGCCATCCGGGAAGTATTTACTGATGGGCAGCTATAGAAATATAATGCAAACACAGTCTTCCAGCCCTTTTGTGACTAAAGGATGTCACATTCCCCACTCTTGCTTCCAGTGGCTGACATGGTGAATTTCAAGGAACAAGCAAGTTAGTTTCTCTTTCTGGCATGCATGATCCTCTGTAAACCACAAAAATGCTACTTCCTCTTGGAAATGGCCTTTCCCAAACCAACGACTTGTTCTACAAGCTTCTGCAGCTCTTAATTTCCAACTTTACATTAACATTCTTCCAAGGACTTTCTCCATACTCCTTTCGTTGTCTCAAAAGCTGCCTAGATCAGCTTTTTCTCCTTCCTATTGTTTTGACATGCTTGTTCTTGGGGACAATTTCCTATAGAGCAACTCTGTTGGTTATAGAAAAGATTGTGCACAAAAGTCGGGGCTCTCTTGTTTTCATTTGAGTATGCAGTAAATAAAAACGGGGGGGGGGAGAGAAAAGTTCGGAGTAGGGTCTAGCTATGAATGATAACATACTGCCTCAGATCGGTGTCAGTCCTCTGCAATTGCTTGCCGATTGGTTGGTGTTGGACTTTATCCCACAGTAGATGGTTAGAAGGTGAGGTGATTACATTACTAGAATGTTAGTCCCATTTGTTGTTGTTGTTGTTCAGTCGTTCAGTCGTGTCCGACTCTTCGTGACCCCATGGACCAGAGCACGCCAGGCACGCCTATCCTTCACTGCCTCCTGCAGTTTGGCCAAACTCATGTTAGTCGCTTCGAGAACACTGTCCAACCATCTCATCCTCTGTCGTCCCCTTCTCCTTGTGCCCTCCATCTTTCCCAACATCAGGGTCGTTTCCAGGGAGTCTTCTCTTCTCATGAGATGGCCAAAGTACTGGAGCCTCAACTTCAGGATCTGTCTTTCTAGTGAGCACTCAGGGCTGATTTCTTTGAGAATGGATAGGTTTGATCTTCTTGCAGTCCATGGGACTCTCAAGAGTCTCCTCCAGCACCATAATTCAAAAGCATCAATTCTTCGGCGATCAGCCTTCTTTATGGTCCAACTCTCACTTCCGTACATTGTTGTTGTTGTTGTTGTTCAGTCGTTCAGTCGTGTCCGACTCTTCGTGACCCCATGGACCAGAGCACGCCAGGCACGCCTATCCTTCACTGCCTCCCGCAGTTTGGCCAAACTCATGTTAGTAGCTTCGAGAATACTGTCCAACCATCTCATCCTTTGTCGTCCCCTTCTCCTTGTGCCCTCCATCTTTCCCAACATCAGGGTCTTTTCCAGGGAGTCTTCTCTTCTCATGAGGTGGCCAAAGTACTGGAGCCTCAACTTCAGGACCTGTCCTTCTAGTGAGCACTCAGGGCTGATTTCTTTAAGAATGGATAGGTTTGATCTTCTTGCAGTCCATGGGACTCTCAAGAGCCTCCTCCAGCACCATAATTCAAAAGCATAAATTCTTTGGCGATCAGCCTTCTTTATGGTCCAGCTCTCACGTCCGTACATTACTACTGGGAAAACCATAGCTTTAACTATACGGACCTTTGTCAGCAAGGTGATGTCTTTCCTTTTTAAGATGCTGTCTAAGTTTGTCATTGCTTTCCTCCCAAGAAGCAGGCGTCTTCTAATTTCATGACTGCTGTCACCATCTGCAGTGATCATGGAACCCAAGAAAGTGAAATCTCTCACTGCCTCCATTTCTTCCCCTTCTATTTGCCAGGAGGTGATGGGGCCAGTGGCCATGATCTTAGTTTTTTTGATGTTGAGCTTCAGACCAACATCTGAAGTCCCATTACAATCCTGTATTTCATGTTACTCAACACTTAGACTGTAGGGTAGGGATGGAGAACAGAACAAGAGCTCTCTTGGATAAGGTCTAAGGTCTAACCTTCTGTTCTCATAGTGTCCAGCCAGATACCTAGGGGACCTAAGCACTCTCCCTGTGGTTTCCAGCAGCTGGCATTCTGAGCATAGCTGTCAACATTCCCTTTTTTGTGGGAAATTCCCTTATTCCAGCGCCATTTCCCATTGCAAAAAAAGGGAAAGTTGACAGCTATGGCCGTTTCCCAATGCAAAAAAAAAAGGAAGGTTGACAGCTCTGATTCTGAGGCATACAACCTCTGATAGTTGTTATATGAAAAAAAAACTGCTCTTTTTCCCTTGTGGAGTATTCCCGAGCCCATATAGAGTCCTTAAGTGGGTTCCCTATCGGTAGGAGAAAATAACAGAGGCCAACCAGAGAATATTGAGAAACAAAGCAGCTAATAAGCCTGATCTTTATTAAACTGTTGCAACAGGGTCCCCCACTCACCACACGCAGGAGGGAGGAGAATCCTGAACCATGGTGCGCAAGCCCTTATGTAGACTTTTGAAATTGCCCACCCTGTAGCCCAAGACCACCACCCTGAAACATCATACATACATCACAGAAGGAGGTGGTCTACAGCAGAGGAGGCAGTCTACAGCAGAAATCCTGTCTGCCAGGATACCTGATAATGGTCACTGATTGCATTACTTGGGTAGTCTGGCCATTCTTTTGTGATGGTTAATACTTTCGTTCCTGAATCCAGGTCACAGGCTCACCCTGTTCATACACAAATACGCCCTTAAGACAGGATTTGTAAGCAAAAGACAATGGAGAGGCTTTACCATTTCCTTTCTCCTTGCAGAGAAATGTTTGAGGTCAATTTGGGAGAGTCAAAATGGCTCCAGGATTGCTCTCCTGTACTATTTCAGGCCCATGGGTTTATATACTTACGTATGTGTTTGCCGTGTGCATTTATGAACATTTAATTTATATTTGAAACCTTAGAATTCTTATTACATAGTTAAGGCAGTCGGAGCCACTGATAGTCATTGATAGCCCAATCCTCTTTGGTGGCTGTCACTATGTCTCCTAAGAGCGAATTCGATAGTTTGAGCATGAACTGTGTGAAGAAGTCCTGAATCTTCTGAATTTCAGCTTCATTGAATGGTCCAGCATTATGAGAGAAGGAGGAAAACCTATCTAGACCCACTTTCCCCCACACCATGCCTGATTTAGACATCTCTGCCATGTTTCTCATTTACCCACCTTCCCCCCTAAACCTTTTCGTTTAGACAATGTTGTGGTCTTTCCCCATGGGTGAGTTGGTCCTTCCCCTTGATAATTTAGCCTGGATAACCCCCCACCCCCTTAGCCTGGATAAGAGGAGGCTGAGAGAAGATGAGATAGTCACCTTCAAATATCTAAAGAGCTGCCACATGGAAGATGGAGCAAGCTTGTTTTCTCCTGCTCTGGAGGGTAGGACCTGAACCAATGGAATAAATTTACAAGAAAGGAGATTCCAACTAAACATCAGGAAGGACTTTCTGGTGCTGAGAGCTGTTCAACAGTGCAATGGACTCCCACAGAAGGTGGTGGGTTCTGCTTCACCAGAGGTTGGGAGACAGAAGTTGGATGGCTACCTGTCATGGATGCTTTAGCTGACATTGCAGGGGGATGGAGCAGATGAGCCTCGCAGTCCCTTCCAACTCTAAAATTCTATTATTTTGAGTGTCGTTTTCTGAACCTTATCCAGCTCTACAATATCCTTTTTGCCGCTCATTCGCCAGAACTGTATGCAGTATTCCAAGCCTGGTCACACCACAGGTTTGTATGAGAGCATTAACACTTGGGCGGTTTTATTTTAAATCCCCTTCCTAATGATTCAGAACATGAGGTTTCCTTTCTTCACATCTGTCTCTCTCGCACACTTGCGGTTCTCCAGATGTTTATTTGGCTCCAATTCCCATCAACCCTAGTCAGCATGGCCAATGGTCAGGAATGATGGGAGCTGCAGGCTAACAACATCTAGAAGGGCTTTCCCATCCCTGCTAGAGTGTAAGGTTATGAAAGATTTACTTGCCTTGGGCAAATTTATTCATCTTGCAGGCTTCCCACAAACATCTGCTTGGCCACTGTGGGAACAGGATGCCGGACTAGATGGACCATTGGTCTGATCCAGCGGGCTTGTCTTATGCAGACCCTCTAAGTGTCCCTATTTTCTAGGGATGGTCATGGATTTACAGAAGCCGCCCTGATTTCTGATTTGATCCCAGAATGTCTCACTTTTCCTTATTTTCATTTGAGAAACGTTGGAAGGGATGGAATAGGACATCTCTATTTTCAGTGGAGAAATGTTGGAGAGGATGGACTAGGACATCTCTATTTTCATTGGAGAAATGTTGGAAGGGATGGACTAGGACGTCTCTATTTTCATTGGAGAAATGTTGGAAGGGATGTACTAGGACGTCTCTATTTTCACTGGAGAAATGTTGGAGAGGATGGACTAGGACATCTCTATTTTCATTGGAGAAATGTTAGAAGGGATGGACTAGGACGTCTCTATTTTCATTGGAGAAATGTTGGAGAGGATGGACTAGGACGTCCCTATTTTCATAGGAGAAATGTTGGAGAGGATGGAATAGGACGTCTCTATTTTCATTGGAGAAATGTTGGAGAGGATGGAATAGGACGTCCCTATTTTCATTGGAGAAATGTTGGAGGGTATGTTCTTATGTACTTATGATATTAAGCAAAGCCTGGTCACACGACTAACTTCCACAGTGCAAGTGTGCATACAAGACAGCAGCATTTGGCTTTGGCAAACTAGTGTACTGGTACATTTACCTCAGAGAGGGAACAAACAAGCATGAGGAAAAAGTGGGGGAAGCACCATTGGAAACACCAGTCATAGTCGCCTCCTTGTCCTACATTGCAGGCCTGCAGCAGTATTCTGAAACTTAAACGCATGTTCTGATGCCACGGACAGAATGTGCCTAATGTTCTTACAAGGCAGAAGAACTTTGCCAAACCCCATTTTCAATTCAGGTGGTGCCCGCTGCCAACAATTGCTAGGCCCTTGTGACTCTTTACTCACAAGCCAGTGTGTTGTAGCGGTTATGGCTCTGGGCTAGGACCTGAGAGAGCAGGGTGCAAATCCCCACTCAGCTATGAAGCTCACTGGGTGACCTTGGGCTAGTCACTGCCTCTCAGCCTAACTTACCTCACAGGAGAACTGCGAATACTACCTTGAGTTCCTTGGAGAGAAACAAGGAGCTAAAGTTTGTTACAAACAAACAAACAAACAAACAAGGATTTGAAATGAATAATCTCTACTGTTCCTGGTACAGTGGTACCTCAGGTTACATACGCTTCAGGTTACATATGCTTCAGGTTACATACTCCACTAACCTAGAAATAACGCCTCAGGTTAAGAACTTTTCTTCAGGATGACTTCCGGCGGCGACGCCATCGCCGGGTGGTCGAAGGCTGCTTCGGGTCCGAAGCGCCTTGTCCATCCCGGGGGTTAGGAGCCGCGCTACCGCAGCGCGCGGCTCCGGTTGGGGTGCGGGAAGAGCGTCCCGCACCCTGGGCTCCCCGGCTGCGCCCGCGGAGGCTCTGAACCCTTCCCTTGCCCCCCCTGTAAAGGGGGAGTGGGGGTGAAGGGCAAACGGAGCCGGGCTTCGGGGACATGCCCCAACCGGGATGCAAATGCGGCGACAGAGCCCGCGGTGAGCGTCCAAGTTCTACCTGTGGAGAATGGAGCTAAAAGAACCCGGTGGTCGTGAGTAAAGAATTTGATTAGAAATCGTGCTTTTGGAACGATCCGGGGGGAAGGAGAATGGCAGCCTGCCCTCCCTCCCTTCGAGCTCAAGAATCTAACCAACTTGACTGATTGCTGCTACAGAACTGGTTACAATGTATTTAAAATTGACACAGGAGACTGGCAAATTTTTCTTTTGGGAAGTTAACTAGAGGAAAATATCTCCTCTTAAAGTTGCGGTATTTGCGCTCCAGTTCAGGAAAATGGCGATGAACAAAGAGGGGAGTAGAAATATGACACCCGTTTCCTCCTCCTCTGCCAGTATGCTGGGTTTCGTCCTTGAACTGGCACTGAACTCTGGACTAACGGACGAACAGAGACTCACTGCCTTGAAGGTGGAACTGCTTTATAGAAAAGTCAAAGTCTTGTGTGGGGGTCTGAAATGGAACCAATTGCCCACAGAGGAGGCTTACAAAACCTTTGATACTTTGGAAGAAAGCCTTGCCAAAGAGCTGAGAGGATGGATGCAAAGATGGAGTGAAATGAATGAGCTACTTCGGAGAAGAAATTCGCCTTTTGGGGGTGGCAGCCCCAAGGCGATGTTAAGATTTCGTATATCCAGTCCCCGAGGTGTGAGCTCGGGGGCCAGGGACAGAGAATTAAGGTATTTACAAGAAGAAAAGGAATGTTACAAAGAACCGAAGAAGCTGAGAGAGGATGAGAGGGACACCTCTGAACTCGCGGCAAGGAGAGGTTTGGACTGTGCCTGGATCTGTGGACGCTTGGAGAGGGAAGAGATTTGGAAGTTCAGTGCCGATGCCATCAGGAGAAGAATAATGGACAGAGGGGGTGTGGGGTGAAGTATTAAGTAAAACTTTAAGCAACCTGATATGGTAAATTGAAATTGGAGGGTGAATACTGTCAACAACACTTTGTTATATTTTTTATTTGAACATGAAAGGAGATATTTCAAGTTTTTACGTTATTAGCAGCAACCTTAAGGATAGAAGAGATAGATTAGATGCGATTTGTGAAGATCTATGAGGTGGAGTATAAGTAAAGTGAATTTAAGTGGATTAAGTTTATGGATTTAGAAGATTAAATGGTGAGGTATTATTGTGATGATGCATTTTTAGTAAAGGTTGAAGATATAATTGAATGTAATTTTACAATTGAAGTTAATGTTTTTTTTGTAGGAGAAATGGTTATAAAATAGATCAAGGATACAAACTCGAAGGTGAAAAGGCAGGGGAAGTCAAAAGTCAAGATATGGAATTAGAAACTCTTTTTTTCTAGAAAGATGCAATAAGAAAGCTTGACATTGTCTGTATTTGTTCTATTTGTTTTGCATTTGTTTAATTGTAGGTGTGGGTGTGGGTATATGTTTGTTATAGAAAAATGCCAATAAATTCTTATAAAAAAAAAAAGAACTTTTCTTCAGGATAAGAACAGAAATCGTTCTCTGGCGGCACGGCGGCAACAGGAGGCCCCATTAGCTAAAGTGGTGCTTCAGGTTAAGAACAGTTTCAGGTTAAGAACGGACCTCCAGAAAGAATTAAGTTCTTAACCCGAGGTACCACTGTATTTTCCCCCCACACTGCAACTCTACAGTGAGATTTCATCATGCTACTCTTGGGATCAGCTGTCAGCCAATGTCACCCCATGTATATATGCTTCTTAAAAGCTTACAAGTGGGTGATTTAAAGACAGTTTCTCTCAGCCCGGTAGCAACCCGACAACTAATGAGGTACATGAATGCCAAAAATTATATATTCAATAATGGAGCATCTAAAGGTTAGTCCTTCTGCAATCCACTATAGATGTAAACTTGTGGCTTCCATTGCCTAATCTTGGGCACATGCCTAACATCGCTCTCTCTGATCAAAAGGGATTGCTCGTTTGTTAGATGTCTTAATTTGTGACGAAAGCCCTTTGGTGCTGGCTGCTGGCGAAATGTCATAACCTGGCACAAAATGGTCTGCTAATCCTGTCTTTGAGGGAGAAGGTTGGGGGCAGGGAGGCCAATAGTTGGAGCGGTGGTGCACTAGAGGGAGCTCGAGATTACGTGCTCCACCCCAGAAGCCATCCATAAAGAATGTCACATTTTTCAAAAAGAACAAAAAAACCCATTGGCAACTCTGTCACGCTTTGCCCAGTTTTAAACAACATCCCATTTCCCCCCTGTATCTCAAATTCTGCAAGCTTCCAGCTGCCCGAGTGATGCTTTCAAATATGGTCTTCCTCAGCTATTTTTGTAAAATAAATAGGTGCTGGAAATCACCATGAACACCTCCCTTATGAACATCACGAACAGCTCTTATAATGGCAATGGAACCCACCTGAGAGGTGCCGGAACTGAGTTCCGGCGAGTTCCGGCTGAAAACAAACCCTGGGCTACAGGAAAGGTGGTGTTGACTAGCTGGATAACCACAGGTGCTGCATTACTTAATTTACTGAACTAGATAAAAGGTAAAGGTAAAGGAACCCTGGATGGTTAAGTCAAAGGCGACTATGGAGTGCAGCACTCATCTCGCTTCAGGCCAAGGGAACCGGCATTTGTCCACAGAAGCTTTCCGGGTCATGTGGGCAGCATGACTAAGCCGCTTCTGGCGCAACGGGACACCGTGACGGAAACCAGAGCACATGGAGACGCCATTTACCTTCCCACCACAGTGGTACCTATTTCTCTACTTGCGCTGGCGTGCTTTCGAACTGCTAGGTTGGCAGAAGCTGGGGCAGAGCAACAGGAGCTCATCTCACTGCGTGGATTCAAAATGGCAACCTTTCAGTCAGCAAGCACAAGAGGCTCAGTGGTTTAGACCGCAGCGCCACCCGCTTCCTAATGAACTAACACTACCCATAGCTAATGTACATAACCAAATGCTTGGTTTTGTCTCAAGCCAGTTACAACATTAATAATAATAATAATAATAATAATAATAATAATAATAATAATAATTTATTTCCGTTTGTCTTGATATACGACTCACAGATAGCAAAAAGCAAGGAAACAATGTAAGCAATAATGTAAAGAAATATAGCAATAATGAGTAAGGTGGATAATGTATTTAAAGAATTAATTTCTAGATCCTTGCACTGTAAGCTAATTCATACATCTATTTTCATTCTCTATGTTTTCTGTTTGTTTGTTTTTCTTGTTTGGAATATGAAATGCTGGAATTTCTTTTTCTTTTTTTCCCTTTTGTATTTGTTGTATTTTTGTGTAACTGTGCAATTTTTAAGATGAATAAAGTATACTACTACTACTACTACTACTAATAATAATATCCCACCCATTTGACTGGGTTGCCCCAGCCACTCTGGGCGGCTTCCAGCAAAATATAACAACACAATAGGACATCAAACCTTAAAAGCTCTCCTATGCAGGGTTGCCCTCAGATGTCTTCTAAAAGTAGCAAAGTTATTTATCCCTTGACATCTGATGGGAAGGCATTCCACAAGGTGGGCACCATCCCTGTAACCTCAATTCTCACTGTGAAGGAACTGCCAGAAGGCCCTCGGAGCTGGACCTCAGTGTCCGGGCTGAACGATGGGGGCGGAGATGCTCCTTCAAGTATACAGGGCAACAGCCATTTAGGGCTTGAAAGGTCAGCACCAAGACTTTGAGTTGTGCTCAGAATGTCTGTAATAGGTTGTTGAAAGATTTTAACAAAAAACAAACACAAAACACCCAGTCCCTTTAACCCCTCCTATCATGAGAGTGGGAATTAGTGTTTGAGGAATGAGGGGGAGATCCAAATGGTAGTTTAACAGTGAATGGGGAAACTGTCTGGCTCTGTGGGAGTAATAATTGTAGCAGTAGCAATAATAAAACCCGGAAAGCCTTTAATGATGCTTCACCCACCTTTATCTCCTTATTACATCTAAACAATTAGGTGATCTCCACTGGCTCTATTTAAGAACCCAGCCTGGAGCAATACAAGACGGGTCAAGGTGGAATAAGGAGCTAATGACGCAGAAATGTTAAGGGAAGGGCTCCCCCTCTCTCCCCCCTCCCTCACTTCTTTTTGTTGTGATGAAAAATAATGGAATAAAATGAAAACACAGCATGAATAATACAGGGTGACTGGCTTGATTTCCCCCTGGTAAAATTCCACCCACCCCTACAATTTAGATTTCACAATTCAAGTTGTGACTCTGAAATGTTCTGCTGGGGCTATCCTGGCTGTGTATATATTTTGGGAAATGTTTTCAAATGGTATTTTGACTAGCATAGGTGCCAGGATTGATTTTCTAGCTAGCGGGGGGCATTGGAGTGCTGGATTCGCTCCAATCTGTGTTGCTGAAGTTAAAAAATGATTCCTTTGGTTTCTGGAAGAGCTATACTGCTGCTGCTGCTGCTGCTGCTGCTGCTGCTGCTGCTGCTGCTGCCGCCATGACTATTAAGCCACAGAAATTGCTTCCACAAGATGCAGTGATGGCCACGGACTTGGACAGCTTTAAAAGAGGATTAGACACTTTCAGGGAGGAGAAAGTAATGCTTCTGAATATCAGTTGCTAGAAACATCAGGAGGCAGGGGTGTAGTGTAGGGAGGGCCAAGGGGGGGCATAGCAACTTTAATGTATGCTTGTGAAACGTGGACCACTTATAAACAAACGCCATCTCCAACTCCTCAAAAGATTCCATCAACGTGGTCTCCGAAAAATTGTACACATCACTTGGGAAGACTGGCGAATTAATATCAGTGTACTGGAAGAAGCAAAGATCACCATTGTCGAAGCAATGATTCTTCAACATCAACTTCGTTGGACTGGTCATGTTGTGCGGATGCCCGATTATCGTCTTCCAAAGCAACTACTCTATTCTGAACTTAAAAATAGAAAGCGTAATGCTGATGGTCAATAAAAGAGGTTTAAAGACTCTCTCAAGGCAAATCTAAAAAAAATGGAGTATAATCAGATCCCTCCCACAGTGGCAGCAAAGAAGCAGATAAAAAAGGAGAGTTTTTACCAGTGATTTTTTTTCCCTGGGGGGATGCAGGGGTACAATGCCCCTAAACGTTTTGTGAATCTTTGTACTTTTGTCCATTTACTGTATTTATTTCCCCTGATTTGAACTATGCAATGGTGGTTTTCTTGAGTCAAAATGAACATTTTCAAAGAAAAAAAAAGCACTGGTTCTTACCAATAAGTTTGTTCAATAATCACAGAGAGACAAAGGAATGTGGTGTCTCTCTAGAAACGGCATTGCTCCAAGTAAGGTCCCACCCCACCTCCTTCATCCCCCTTATTCTACGTCACTCCTGCGTCGGCTAATCTGAGCTTTCTGCCTTTGAGCTCTCTGTTCTACTACCCGCAATGCCTGACTGGTCCTGGGAGAGGGGTGGTGGTCAGGAATACTTTCCAAGGACACTGAGTCTGTCAGCTGTCTCTCCCCTGGTGCTTCTTCTTCTTCTTCCTGCTGTTCCAATATTTCCCAGCTTTTGCCCCCTGCAGCGTCTGAACTATGCCCTTCGGCAAACCACTGTTCTAAATCTATACTGTCCTCCTGTTCTCGGGAAGGTTCAGGAGAAGGGGGCAGCGGCAGCCCTCACTGTTCCTCCTCAGTCCAGTCCCTGACAGTATCGATACACCGCCCAGGACTGTTTTGAGGGCCAGAGAGCAATGGCACCTTCACCTGGTGGTATATCGTGAGTGAAACCACTGCTCCTGAGCAGGGCCGGCGCATCCATTAAGGCGAACTAGGCAATTGCCTAGGGCGCCAAAATGGAGGGAGCGCTGGCCAGGCTTGGGCGGGGGACGGGGACGGGCTAGCAGCAGCTTCTCCGCTACAGCGGAGAAACTGCTGCTTGCCTCTCCACTACCCCCACCTCCCGCTAAAGCAGGGTTTGGTGGGGGGCGCCAGAAGGTGGTCTCGCCTAGGGCGCAAGAAACCCTAGCACCGGTCCTGCTCCTGAGTCCCTCCACTGCCAGCGCCTGGCACACAGAGGGGGGTGGGAAGCTGCAACGGCCCCAGCCCCATGAGGTGCCGGGTGAAACCACTGCCGCTTCCACTGAGGATAGTGAGGCGGTTTCACCCCAGCGCCTTGTGGGGGTCGGGCTGATGCAACTCGTTCCTCCCTCAGTGCGCTGGGTGGAGGGACATTCTCTTTGGGCTCTGGGGTGGGGCTCTCCAAGGTGCTCCCCATTTGTGCTCATTTCACTAGCCGCCCAGAGTGGCTGGGGAAACTCAGCCAGATGGGCGGGGTACAAATAATAAATTATTATTGTTATAAATTATTAAAATATTATTATAAGGAGGTCCAGAGCGTAACCCCCAGGTATACGGGGTGCGGCCAGTACTGCAAACAGGGTAAGTAATAAAACAGATTTAAACATCGATTGATAAAATCAACTTAATTAAAAATTTAACAGCTTACCCTTCAAAAGGGGGTAATTACTGAGTGCGGCCCAGCCAGCTATTTACCTAGATTTATATCTCCATCACATCAGTTTCTAATTTTAGTTTGTAGATAACTACTGGTAAAAATGAAGCATGCAAAAATAAAATAATTAAGATGATTAGGGCTTCTCCAGTGGTATTTCCTACATTTGCCTTGTAGGATTTGGCTTGTGCCTTGCCTACTGCCTTTTTAAAAAGGTAGCTTTGGGGGATCTTAACATCTTTTTCAGAAATAAAAAAAAATGACCAGTGGGTGACATTTGTTAAACAAACCAACAAGAGAGTCTCTCTAATGCCTTGTATCAGTGAACAATTGAACAGACGCTCTGCAAATCTACACAAACTGCTGGACGGCATTAATTAGAAGCAAGCAAACCTGAGTTCCTTCCTTAAACAAAACATTGATTTTAAGTAAGCAACCCTCTTGGCTTGGTTTATTTTTAAGCAAATTGTACCAGTGGGATGCCTTTACTAACTTAAGAAACGCAAAATATTTCTGCATGATTTGTGCATGATTTGAACTCCTTCTTGGCCAAGACAAGAGCTCTGAAATTTTTGCATTATACATGGGTCATATTTTGATACCAGGATTTCTTCCTCAGCCAACGAAAAGTCAATTGTTCCTGATTGCCAGATGGTGTTCTGGCATTCCCTTTTGTTTTAGCCAATAATTAAATATCTGCTGAGAGATCTTCATGGACTAGACAAAAGATCCTGTTACCACATGCAAATACTGGATGTGGCATATGGGAGCGTAGTCCCTTAAGTTTTATAAGCACAGAATAGTTTCTGGATGTTGTCAGTAGATCTAGTAAAGCAATGTGGATTTCAGTTAAGTCTGCCCCAATTTTTAAGGCATAATTCTGCATTAGTGGAACTTAAACATTTCATCTCACAGATTCAGCTAGGCAGAATCTGATGGCAATAGATGTATCAACATAACTGCCTTCCAGCTTTTTGCACCACGTAAACAAGCCAATATGGGGTGCGGGTGGTGCTGTGGGTTAAACCACAGAGCCTAGGGCTTGCTGATCAGAAGGTCAGCAGTTCAAATCCCCACGACGGGGTGAGTTCCCGTTGTTCAGTCCCAGCTCCTGCCAACCTAGCAGTTCGAAAGCACATCAAACTGCAAGTAGATAAATAGGTACTGCTCCAGCGGGAAGGTAAATGGCATTTCCGTGCGCAGCTCTGGTTCACCAGAAGCAGCTTAGTCATGCTGGCCACATGACCCGGCAGTTGTACGCCGGCTCCCTTGGCCAGTAAAGCCAGATGAGCGCAGCAACCCCAGAGTCGTCCGCGACTGGACCTAACGGTCAGGGGTCCCTTTACCTTTACCTTTAAACCAGCCAATGCTTCTTTCCTAGTGTACAAGCAGTGTTTGTGTTTTGCTTTGGCCTTCTCTTGTGGGCTTCCTTTCCATCCTGGCCCATGGCCTCTTGAAGTCAGAAGGCTAGCTTTGCAGAGTGGAATTTCATTTCCAACCAGGCAGGTAGACCCATCTCCTTGCCCTGGGATCACGGACTTTGATCCTTGAGAACAAAAGGGTATGAGTAATTACTTCTCGATCCACCCGGACCTGTGTGAAACTTTGAAGGAGAGCTATGACTTCATAGCTTGGCGCCCGTGGGTTGCAGACACCACCCATGGGAAGCCTGGGTGATCTCACCAGACTGTCCTTACAGAGCAGCATACAAGGAGCTACCGGTACCTTGGGTAAATGGAAAGCTGTCTGATCTTTGTATAAAGAGGCTGTAGGTTTGCAAGCAAAGCAATTACTTAGGATGTATTACTGTCTTCTGGGCCAAGTTCATAACTCCTTGCAGAGTCCTCTGGCTAATGACTCAGGATTTGAGGAATTTTGCCATGAAACGCTGGCAGCAAACAGAGCGTCCAAGAAGTGCTAAGACACTCAGTGTGTGTGTGTGTAGAAGAAATGCCCTTGTAGCTTTTTAAAATCTGTTTATGCTTGGAGGTGACTCTTGAAAGGACTAGATAAGCACAACTCTTTCTCTTGATTGTTGTGACATGTGCAGTACACAACAATGTGCAACGCAAAATGAGGGATAATCACTTTTCCCCTGAGATAATTCTTGGGCCATGCCTGAGGAATGGAGTGTCACATTTGTGTGCTCTTGTGTAACTATTGTTTATTGTGATGCAGCTTGCTCAGATGTACCGAGCGGATTGGGCTACTGGGAAGTGGGGCACTAGAAATGATATAAAAAAATTCCTTCCAGTAGCACCTTAGAGACCAACTAAGTTTGTTCTTGGTATGAGCTTTCGTGTGCATGCACACTTCTTCAGATACACTGAAACGGAAGTCACCAGACCCTTAAATATGGTGAGGGAGTGAGGAGGGGTATTACTCAGAAGGGTGGTGGGAATGGGTGATCAGCTGATAGGTGTGGAAAACCTGTGGACGATTCTTAAAGGCTGCAATTGGTCTTGCAGGGAAAGGCAAGGGGTGAGATGGCTAAAGATAGCTTTGTCATGTATCATGAGATAAGAATCCAATGTCTTTGTTCAGACCAGGTTTCTCCATGGTTTTAAGTTTGGTGATAAGTTGCAATTCAGCCACTTCTCTTTCCAGTCTATTTTTGAAATTTCTTTGTATTAAGACAGCTACTTTGAGATCTTTTATAGAATGTCCTGGGAGATTGAAGTGTTCTCCTACTGGTTTCTCTGTCTTGTGATTCCTGATATCAGATTAATGTCCATTTATCCTTTGGCGTAGGGTTTGGCCTGTTTGTCCAATATAGAGAGCTGAAGGACACTGTTGGCATTAGAAATGCCACTAGAAATTATGTGCAGGATAGACCGTTGTTTGCCATTTCCTTTATCTCTCGACACTTTTGGAGTCTGTGCACTTCTCAACGTTTTGAGGACTAAACATTTGATTTCGAAAATGAAATCAAGAGAACCAAACCAGTGCCAGAGTTTTGTCCTCTGCAGCACATATGAAGAGATGGGGGCCACAGATCACCCTGTCTGAGATTATCTCTAGATACTGCAAGCTAAGATAGCATTGTGAGAGCTGGCCTTTTGTTGCGCTATTTTGAAACTGTGTAGCTAAGACTGCATTGTGCATTCCCACAAATATCTGTGTTAGACATTAAGGTGCCAGAAGACTCTTCCTTGCAACATTTCATTTTGTCCTCCTTTTTTTTGCTGTCAGATGAAATCAAGTAGTAAAAGCAGTTTTTCTGTGCTTGCAACTATCAGAATGACCACTGATGCTGGTTTGAATCGTGTCTGTGTTTCTGACTAAATGACCGCTCTCTTCTCTGTTACTGTTGCTGCTGCTGCTGTTGCTGCGGCTGATATTGCCCTAAAACCATTTTTTTTCATCAAGGTAAAGAGCAGATGCTATCTCGGGCTGAGTTAAATCGCCTTTTTGTTTACGCGATCTTCTAAATTCAGTGTTAATAGGCTTCGAAGAGGAACGTTTTTCTGCCAACACAAACAGTTTCTCTAAAATGCAAAAGAAATGAGTTCTTGCTTGCAGGAGTCTGCAGCGAGAATTATGAAAGCTATAAAAACAGGCGTATGAAAAGTTCTCACTGAAGATCAGAAATGACTGTCAGGGGGGCACTTCAAGCAGGCCACACAAAGGTATAATTTTATGCTTCTCAGAGGGGGAGGGGGCATATTTAAACACAGCACCTAACTTGCTTTTGACATATTGCCCAAACCTTGGAGGTCTGTAAACTTCCTGGAGGAGAATAAGAACTGAACGATCAAAATCAAACCATGGTTCATTCTGAGTTTTGGAAGGCATGAATCCGAAAAGGAGAAAGACAAGTTTTACTAAGATTAATTTGCTTGCAATGAAATAAAACAGATCCCCCCATTCTCAGGTATGAATGCAGATGGGTTTTGTGATATTTAGTGGGAAGATGTAATAGTATTTGAATTTAGCAAGTTGTTGCTTGGGCTTCAGGCAGGTCTCACATTGCCTGTTCTCCTTACTCTTGACCTCATGTTCTGCTATCACACCTAAGTTATGGGCTTCCTATAGTATTGGTCCTGAAAGACCTACATTGGCTCCCAGTACATTTCTGAGCACAATTCAAAGCCCTAAACAGCCTTGGCCCAGTATACCTGAAGGAGCATCTCCACCCCCATCGCTCAGCCCAAATACTGAGGTCCAGCGCCGAGGGTCTTCTGCAGGTTCCCTCACTGCGAGAAGTGAGGTTACAGGGAACCAGGCAGAGGGCCTTCTCGGTAGTGGCGCCCGTCCTGTGGAACGCCCTCCCATCAGATGTCAAGGAAATAAACAACTATCTGACTTTTACAAGACATCTGAAGGCATCTTATGGAAGTTTTTAATGTTTGATGTTTTCTTGTGTTTTAATATTCTGTTGGGAGCCACCCAGAGTGACTGGGCAAACCCAGCCAGATGAGTGGGGTATAAATATATTATTATTATTATTAGTGCAAAACTATCAATGGCTGGGCATTTGACATAGATATATCATCTGGAGGGCTGTGTACAATGCAATGCCAAAAATAAAAGACTCAAAGTTGATCATAAAGGACCTGGTTTTCGATGAGGTGCCCGTGAGGGTGTACTGGCCCAAAACATCACCTGCCGGAAACAGGAGAGGAATCATCTATCTTCATGGAGGCGCTGGACTTTTTGGAAGCATCCGTAAGTTCTTTGAAATAGTTTCAAAATGGTTCACGATTCATCTGAGAATTTGTGGTGGTACTTTCATGTAAAGTTCCTGGGAGTGGTTTGAACTGCTCCTGTAGGCAGTTTAAGTTTAGTGTCAGGGTCAAGGGAAAAAATCCTTAAAATATCAAAGAAGGTTTTTTTGTGATTCATGCCCCAAAGGAATTCTATGAAAGGGCTTCCAGAGGTGATTGGAAATAACTGGAAAGAAGCCCAGAAATGTGGGTGGAAGTTTGGTTCTGTTCTGATTTTTACCCATTGACACTGCTCTGTTACTGATCAGTAAAATCCACATAATGGTTTTCAGCTGGCGGTGCCCCATTGACAAAGAGTTCAGTCCAACTTAGCTTTTCCCAGATGAGATCCATGGAAAGTCACTGTTTTCTACAATCAGGTGTCATATACATCTCGTGACATAAAAATAGATAAATAAGCAGATCGAAATTAGTCCTATCTCTTGATTTCGACAGATTTACTTTCAGTTGGACTAACACTGCACTCAACTCACAATGACCGGACACAAACAGTGAGGATTGGGCCTGTTACATCTACCTCCCTGAAGCTCAGCACTGGCACTCCACAGGGATGCGTGCTAAGTCCATACCGAGGCTCCAAAGAGATCATTCTTACATATTGTATTTGTGCTTGGTTTTCCAGTTGCACAGCCATGGAGAGGAAGGTTCTCCAGAAGGTCATAACCACAGCCCGAAAGATTATTGGTCACCCTCTCCCATCTTTGGAAGAACTATACAGTTCACGCTGCCTTAAAAAAGTAAACAATATTTTACAGGATCCGTCTCATCCGGGATACAGTCTTTTTGCACCACTGCCTTCGGGCAAGAGATATAGAACAATTAAAGCAAGAACAAATAGATTAAAAAATAGTTTCTACCCCAGAGCTATAACCATCTTAAATGCTGTAACCAGATAATATGACCTTGGAGAGTTGTGATGGGTGTGTATGTATGTGCATGTGTGGCTGAAAATGTGTTTTTTGTCTTGTTTTTATGGGATGGCATTCAATTTCGTTGCACTTGTACAACGGTGTACTTGTACAATGATAATACAGTAAAGAAATCTTATCTCATCTTATCTCCGGTGTGAAGACATACTGTATTTTTCCGTGTATAAGATGCCCCCATGTATAAGACGACCCTTATATTTTTAACCCCAAAATTAAGAAATTAAGTTGTTTAGCTTTTGGGGTGGGGTGAGGGTGGGGGTGGGGGAGGTCACTTCCACCAGTCACTCACCTGCCTGCCCGCCACTGCCGATCGTTTGCCACAGCCGCTGCCAATCACGCACCTCGCTGCAGCCGCCAATTGTCTGCCCACTCAATGCTACCAACAGCCCACCCACCCACTTGCTGCAGCCACCAATCACCTGCCCGCCTCGCCACAGCCTCCAATCGCCTGCCCAATTGCCACAGCTGCAACCAATCACCAGCAGGCCTTGCCGCAGCCACCAATCATCTGCCCAATCGCTGCTGCCAATCTCCTGCTTGCTGCCGCCATTATTTGCATGTCCCCCGTCTGCATTCACTATTTGTGTATAAGATGACACCCAATTTTTGCCTTTTTTTTTTTTAAAGCAAAAAGCATCGTCTTAGACATGGAAAAATGCGGTACTTCCTGTCAGGGAACTGTCCCCGGCTCAGCGCAGGGTGGTGGAAGGGCTCTCGGGATGCTACAGAGAGCCTCAGCCCCACCTGACCAGCAGCACCTCCTCGTCCAGTGGAGGGAGCAGTGAGGTCTCCAGTGGGGAGGGGCAGGCAGCTCGGGAGCTGGAGAGCAGAGGCTCTGGGGATGTTGGAGAGACCCTGCACTCCTCTCGCTCAGCGGGCAAGGAGGGAGACACGCTATTTCCGTCGCCCCAAGTACGCAAAGGTAAACGGTGTTTCTGTGCGCTCTGGTTTCCATCACGGTGTTCCGCTGCGCCAGAAGCGGTTTAGTCATGCTGGCCACATGACCCGAAAAGCTGTCTGTAGGCAAATGCCGGCTCCCTTGGCCTGAAAGCGAAATGAGCGCCACAACCACATAGTCACCTTTGACTAGACTTAACCGTCCAGGGGTCCTTTACCTTTCCCCCTTTTTTTTAAATGGCAGGCGGTGGCAGTTGTGGAAGCTCAGATTTGATGACCTGGGTCTGCACTGCAATAGCCAAAATGCTGTGCCATTGCTGAAGCAACCAATGCTGCAACATTGGGGAAGCATCGCAGAACAACTGATCGAGTGGAATGAAGTGCGGATGGTCCAGCATAAACCCACCGATGATGCACTTTTATTGTGTCCATGACATGGTGCATAATGCATCTGCGAAAGGATGCTGGCCAATTGGGAGGGGCCCTGGCTCTGCATTTTTGAATTGGCTACGTTCCAGCAGGAGGATGCCCGGTTCTGTCGGTCTCCTCAAGCAAATGCAAGCTTTCGCCTAAGAAAGCTTGCATTTTAAGCAGAAAAGACTTTTTATGTACGTGATGACAGCCGCATGGATGTTGCTAGCCCAGTGGGGAGGGGCAGGCAGCTCGGGAGCTGGAGAGCTGAGGCTCTGGGGATGTTGGAGAGACCCTGCACTCCTCTCGCTCAGTGGGCGAGGAGGGAGACACGCTGTTTCCATCGCCCCAAGTACGCAAAGGGGTGAAACGAAAAGAGGGGAGGCGGAGATTTCATATACTGAAACTCTTATGTTGGGGTCAGAACTGGAAGGGGCCACTCCTGGATTCTGCAGACGGTTGATATAGACATGAAGTTGGTTAGCTCAGATTATTAGGGATGGCACATCAATGCAGGTACAGCTGGCTGGCACAAAACTGCAGTGCCTTCCTCCCAACATCAGTGCCACTGCCACTTGCCAGGACAGCATAGTGAGCAGAGAAGTCTTTGCCGCCAAACCTGCCCGGTCAGTTGCTCTTGCACAAATTTAATCGCTGCTCATACATCTCCACATTTCATTTATTTGGTTCATTTCTTTATAAAAAGATATTTACATACTGCTGCTTCATAAAAGGGAAAGCCGTTTACTGCAATAGTACATAAAACCATACCATAAACCCTATAAAATATAAACGAAATATTTTGTATTTCGAGTCAGATAACTTTAGAGTTTGGTCCAGGGACTGCCGGCTCGTAAACTCCACCTTCAAACACATACCGGTACATGCCTCCTAGAAGCACTAAAAAGGTGCGTCCGCAGTACAGCACAGCTGAAAGGTTAGCGTCTCTTTGGACAGTGGCTGATGAGCCAGATACTACGTCAGGGACATCAGTCATTCATCAGCGCAATCACTCAAGGAGTCTGTGTCCAAATGGAATTGCCTTTATTATCCTTGATGGTGATAACTTGGACAAGCAGTCCCTGCAGTAAAAAGGTAAAAGATAAAGTACCCCTGGACAGTTGAGTCCAGTCAAAGGCGGCTATGGGGTTGCGGCACTCATCTCGCTTTCAGGCCGAGGGCCTGCCGATCAGAAGGTTGGTGGTTCGAATCCCTGCGACAGGGCGAGCTCCCGTTGCTCTGTCCCAGCTCCTGCCAGACTAGCAGTTCAAAAGCACACAAGTACAAGTAGATAAATAGGTACTACTGTGGCGGGAAGGTAAACGGTGTTTCTGTGCGCTCTGGTTTCCGTCACGGTGTTCCGCTGCGCCAGAAGCGGTTTAGTCATGCTGGCCACATGACCCGGAAAGCTGCCTATGGACAAACACCGGATCCCTCGGCCTGAAAGCGAAATGAGCACCACAACCACATAGTCACCTTTGACTGGACTTAACCGTCCAGGGGTCCTTTACCTTTACCTTTTTTTTTTATGGCAGGTGGTGGCAGTTGCAGAAGCTCAGACTTGATGACCTGGGTCTGCACTGCAATAGCCAAAATGCTGTGCCATTGCTGCAGCAACCAATGCTGCAACAATGGGGAAGCATCGCAGAACAACTGATCGAGTGGAATGAAGTGCAGATGGTCCAGCATAAACCCACCGATGATGCACTTTTATTGTGTCCATGACATGGTGCAGAATGCATCTGTGAAAGGATGCTGGCCAATCGGGAGGGGCCCTGGTTCTGCATTTTTGAATTGGCTACGTTCCAGCAGGAGGAGGAGGAGGAGGAGGAAGAAGAAGAAGAAGAGTTTGGATTTGATATCCCGCTTTATCACTACCCGAAGGAGTCTCAAAGCGGCTAACATTCTCCTTTCCCTTCCTCCCCCACAACAAACACTCTGTGAGGTGAGTGGGGCTGAGAGACTTCAGAGAAGTGTGACTAGCCCAAGGTCACCCAGCAGCTGCATGTGGAGGAGCGGAGACGCGAACCCAGCTCCCCAGATTACGAGTCCACCGCTCTTAACCACTACACCACACTGGATGCCCGGTTCTGTCAGTTTCCTCAAGCAAATGCAAACTTGTGCCTAAGAAAGCTTGCATTTTAAGCAGAAAAGACTTTTTATGTACGTGACGACAGCCGCATGGATGTTGCTAGCCCAGAGATGGAAAGAAGACAAGGCCCTTTTATATATATATATAAGAATTTATTGAATTTTAACAAAAATAACAAATACAAAATACAAAATAAACAAAACACTACAACAAAACTACGATACTACAAAAATACAAAAAAATATAAAAAATACACAAAAATAAAAATATACAAAAAAATAAAATATACAAAAATAAAATAAAATTATAAAATATACAAAAAATAAAATAAAATAGAAGACAAGGTCCTTTACCTTTACCAGAGAAGGATGGCAAACTAAACTGCTGGATTATGCCGAAATGGCAAAACTGACCAGAAAGCAGGAACCAAGAGGACCAAAACTTTAACAAAGAATGGGAATTTAAAAAAAAAAAATTATCTTGGAGACCACCATAAGCAGGTGAAAACATTAGCAGGATTGCACTAACACTCGTAATGCAGCAAATATTATGGAAAAACGGAGTGATATGAAATCTGGACTATTGAATAATATGCATTTGAAAAGGTTAACAATAGGACCCATGGAGGGAAAGGTGGGAAGTCCAGAGATTCAGAGGAATCTACAAATGCGGATGCATACGGTTGTATTGCTATAATTTTATACTTGTAAAATCAAATAAAAAATATTTTTAAAAAGAAAGAAAAGAAAGCTTGAATTTTAGATTGTCCCCCTCCCTGCTCCCCCAAATTCCTCTGCTCTACCCCCACCCTCTGCTTTTGTAGGCTTTGCTGTTTTCTGCTACCTGGAGAGCCTCCCAGAAAAACATGGCATGGAGCCAAGACTCTGAAAAACTGGTATTTTCCAAGTATTTCCAGAATCTGGATAACTCATGCTTCAGAGTTCTCTCAGTTTACATAGAGGGAAGAGAAAGGGGGGGAAAGAACCGAGCTGAGGTAATGCTTGACACAGGGTGGCTGGCAACAGTGCAGACTGTGAAGCTGAAGGAAAGCTGTGTTATTTCTTAGAGAGGAGACTTAGTCTCCTCATCTATACACCGGTATATAAAAATGTAAAAGGTGGATGTTTGTGACCGATCACCTTTCTCCATAACCGCTTGACCGATTACATTGAAATTTGGACACAGCGTTCCATGGCCATATGGGAGTGTTTGTGCATACTTACATTGTACAGATAGCACACCTTTCACCTGTAAAAATGTGATTTTATGCAAAACAATACAGTGGACGTCAAAACCGCAGACGTAATCTCATTTCACCACCCCACCCCACCCCACCCCACCCGCACCCGCCCCCTCCTCCTACAAACCACCGAAGTCGATGCCCCCACCACCTCCAGCCTGCACCGCCTCCTCCAGAGCCAGGCCAGGTGTAAAAGCTGACTCCGTCAACTCTGCCGCTACCTTGAGAGCTAGTACGGCCCCAAAAGCCACCTCTGCCGCCTCCGCCTCCGCATTCAGAGCCAGGCCGGCCCCAAAACCCGCCTCCGCTGACTCCCACGCCACCTCGAGAGCCAAGCCGGCCTAAAAAGCCGCCACCGCCACCACCTCCTCGAGAGCAAGCCCTGCCGGGAAAGCCGCCTCCGCCACCTAATGGATTGCTAATGAATCCTATTGGATCTCAGTCTTTGTTTCATTTTGTGGATGCAAGTGAATTTAATTTACGTTATCTGTTTCAGTAGAATTTCTCTCTCTCTCTCTCTCTCTCTCTCTCTCTCTCTCTCTTGCACACACACACAAACACACACACACACAGAATTTATTTTTATTTCTTCAAAATGTTGGCCTCAAGTACAACGGCAATCTATTTGATTGAGGAAATCGCACTGCCAGCTGCATCACTCCAGCAACTGTTCTTTCTGAACTGCGTTGTACAGTGATGCCCCCCACCCTTTTTTTTCTTTGCAGGGATATAAAAACCTAAGAACACTGTGCTTAGATTATTCTTTTTCGATTCCACGGAGCACAGGGCTGAAGCTTCCAGTTGCTAAGGCCTTAACACAAGACACACAATCAGTGGGTCATTTTCGGGTGGCAGGACGAGGTCGCTTCATTCTTGCTGCTCATTTTGGACAATAGCCGTTTCAGATGAGTCACGGCCTGGTTGCATGTATTGCTATGTGGAAAATATAGCCAGCGAACGAGCCCTGCATTCTTTTAAATGAGTTTTGGCAACAGGATCATATCTTTTGGGGGGTTAAAATAATAGAATCACAGTGCTGAAAAAGACAGTTAAGTCCCAGAATAGGATTGGTATAGCTAGGCACAACTAAGAGAGAAGCCCAGACTGAATCAGTTTCCGATCCTAACTGTTCGCACCTGAGGAGTTATCACTTTTACAGGTACGAACGCTGCCTAACCCACACAACTGAGATTACAAAGAGTTTAAAACTAGTGATAGGGAGAATTTACCCCATCAGAAATAGTCATTAGCAGGGCTGGATTTAGGCTTGAAGAGACCCTAAGCTACTGAGGTAATGGGGCCCTTTATATGTCCAGCTGTCCTTTGTCTACAACAAATTGTCGCTGTTTTTCGTGTTGAATATATTGTTGTTGTTCAGTCGTTCAGTCGTGTCCGACTCTTCGTGACCCCATGGACCAGAGCACGCCAGGCACGCCTATCTTTCGACGCCTCCCGCAGTTTGGCCAAACTCATGCCAGTCGCTTCGAGAACACTGTCCAACCATCTCATCCTCTGTCGTCCCCTTCTCCTTGTGCCCTCCATCTTTTCCCAACATCAGGGTCTTTTCCAGGGAGTCTTCTCTTCTCATGAGGTGGCCAAAGTACTGGAGCCTCAACTTCAGGATCTGTCCTTCCAGTGAGCACTCAGGGCTGATTTCTTTAAGGATGGATAATATGCTATATGTATATATGCTATATGGTAATTTATGGACCTAATAGGTATCTAAAGCCATTTGCACATAAGCAATAGGAGCCTACAGAAAACAAAACACTGTTGCTGTATCTAGGTTGTATTTTATTTGTTTTTTATCTTGTATTTTGGAAATGTATCTCCAGTGGTTCCCCCTCTTTATATTTTTTGGGGGGCACAAGAGAGCTATAGCTTGTTTAGCTTATACATAAATCTGGCACTGTCCAAGGGTCATCTAGTCCAGTGTTTTTCAACCACTGTTCCGCGGCACACTAGTGTGCCGCGAGATGTTGCCTGGTGTGCCATGGGAAAAATTGAAAAATTACTTTATATATAGTCAATATAGGCACAGAGTTAATTTTTTTAACATTTTCTAATGGTGGTGTGCCTCGTGATTTTTTTCATGAAACAAGTGTGCCTTTGCCCAAAAAAGGTTGAAAAACACTGATCTAGTCCAACCCCCTGCAATGCAGGATCTTGTGACAAAATGATGTACATGTTCTTGTTTTCCTTCCTCACTTGGCTCTATTCACAATCCCAGGGTTTATAGGCAGTGGTGCAAGCTGAAAGGGCAGCAGTGGCAACATCAAGATCATAAAGGAAGATGCCTAGCAGGACTTAACGCAGGTCTTCAGAAAGATGCGTTTGCTGGAGGATTTCAGGTCCAAATTGTTCAATTGATGGGTTTGGCAATGAGTTATTTAAAGCCATCCCATAAGCATGTGAACCAGAGACGGGCCTTCTGCAGTTCTTTCAGAAAGCAAAGAGTGAGGCAAACAACAGAGAGCCAGTGTGGTGTAGTGGTTAAGAGCGGTAGACTCATAATCTGGGGAACCGGGTTCGTGTCTCCGCTCTTCCACATGCAGCTGCTGGGTGACCTTGAGCTAGTCACACTTCTTTGAAGTCTCTCAGCCCCACTCACCTCACAGAGTCTTTGTTGTGGTGGAGGAAGGGAAAGGAGAATGTCAGCCGCTTTGAGACTCCTTCGGGTAGTGATAAAGCGGGATATCAAATCCAAACTCCTCTTCTTCTTCTTCTTCATCTGCGCATGTGTAAAGATGGTAGACTCATAGAATCAAGGGTTGGAAGGGATCCCAAGGGTCATTTAGTCCAACCCCCTGCAGGAAATCTGCCCTCAGCCGTCTCTGGGTGGACGTTGGGTGTTTAGTTATGCTGCGTGTGCTACAACAGAAGCCTGTATATTGGAGCTTTTAAAAGTTAAATGAGCGTACCTTCGGCTAGATTGTGCCCATAATAATTTGTATTACATGGTTTTTGCTTTCATCCATTTTGCATGAGCCATCCAGTGTGTCTGGATTGGTGTACAGAAGTCATGGGAACAACATCATCAAACGCCTTGGCTCACCATTATCTAAGTGCCTCTGCCTTTTATCTGAAGCTCTGTTTTAAGTAGAAAATAACAGCCATTTAGAAAATATAAATCTTGTGAGCTAGTCTTGTGAAGTTCTCCAGTGCATACAAAGTTCTCTCTGTGTGTGTTTGTGCGGTTGGTTCCCCCCCCCTCTTTCTTTTCAATTAACAACAAAGGAAACCCGCTGACACAGTGAATTTTGATCTGGAAAATGAAACTTGACATAACAGGTAGTTAGCTACATTTTTCTTAATCTCTGGTAGTTGCCCAGAGGCTGCTTTTAATAAATCTCCCTCCGTCTGCACCTCCAAAGAAACAATCTGACCGCATTCACATTAATAAAAGAGCATCTATAATAACCCTCCCAAGTCTTATAATGTTGCCAATCCACATTCTGTGGTTTTGAAAAAACAAACAAACAAAAAAAAACGAAGGCTCAGATATTGAATGAAAAGTATATATGTTTTGCCATTGGCTTTGGTGGGGTCAGGAGTACTCTATTTTTGTGTAGCGCTTTCAAACTGGAATTGTGTAACTTCCAGCACTTGATGGCTGAAAGTAGATCCATTCTTGCTTCATCCAGAGCTGAGAGGGTTGCAAGTTTTTAAAGTATTCCCCCCACCCTTCTGATAGTCAGTGGGTGCGACTAGGCCAGGGGTCTGCAACCTTTGAGACGAAAAGAGCCACTTGGACCCGTTTCCAAAGGAAAAAACAACAACTGGGAGCCGCAAAACCATTGCGACATTTAAAACAAATATAACGCTGCATATATTGTTTCTTACCTTAATGCAATAATAATAAATAACGTATAGGAGCCAATGCAAAGTATAATCAGTAAAAACAACAAGAATAAGTTCTTACTTTTTTGCATTGACTCAGGGGCGTACCCAGGATCAAAACTGGGGGGGGGGGGGTTGCAAGCCATGGTCGTTCAGGTTGTGACATTTCAGCACGGAAAGGCGAATGAAACCAAAATTTTAGGGAAATTATATATAATTATAGCAGTGCTTTATTACAATTATTTGCTTGGTTTTTTAAAAATTTTATTCTAGTTACATGTCTTATACCAGGGGTGGCCAACTCCCAAGAAACTGTGATCTACTTTCAGCAGTGATCTACCCCCGTTTTTTGGGGTTCAACTCAAAGTTGTTTTTGGGGGTGGGGTGGGAGAGAGGGCTTCCCCCTCTAAGATAGGTTGACAAGCGAACTAAGAAAGAAAGAAAAAGGGGGGGAATTTGGTTTAGAAAGGGAGAGGGAGGGACACAAAGGGAAAGAGAGAAAGGAAGAGACGGGGTAGAAAACAGATGGGGGTGAGAATGGAAAAGTGGGGTGGAAAAAATATAAATTGGGGGTGGGGTGGGGAGAATATCTATTAAAAATATGTAGTAGTTTAAAAAATAAAAATAAAGGGGGGAAATCTTTTTCTTCTTTTTCCTTTTTTTGAAAACAAAAACAAAAGGGGAAGAGAAAAGAAAAAGGGGGGATAGAGGGAGAAAAGGGTAATAATAAAAATTCAAATAGAGTGGCTGCAGCAGCTGTGGGGGGTATTTGTTTGTTTTTCGTTCGTTTGTTTGTTTGTTTTAAAAATGGGATTTCCCCCCTTGGATTAAAAAAGGAGGGGAGGAAGAAAAAGAGAGGGGGGGATGTGGGAGAGCAAGGCAAAAAGCCACAAAGCAAAAAACAGGTTTGGGGGGGAAGGAAAAAAAGAAAAGATATGGGGGGGAATTAGTAATAAAAAATATTTTAAAAATAGTTTTTTTTAAAAAAGAAAAGAAATAAAGTAGGGGGGGTCGGGGTCTCCCTTTCCACGGGGGTGGCGCCCTGCCGCCATCCCTTCGGCCACCAAGCGGCCCGATCCCCGGGGGCTCCCGCAGCCTGCCAGGCCCAGCGGGAAGCCCCCACAGCAGCAGCGACGGCGGCAGCGCATTGCGCCCCGCCGCCATCCCTTCGGCCACCAAGCGGCCCGATCCCCGGGGGCTCCCACCGGCAGCCAGGCCCAGCGGGAAGCCCCCCAGCAACAGCAGCGGCGGCTGCACATCGCGCCCGCCGCCCTCCTTTCGGCCGCCATGCGGCCCGATCCCCGGGGGCTCCCGCCGGCAGCCAGGCCCAGCGGGAAGCCCCCCAGCAACAGCAGCGGCGGCTGCACATCGCGCCCGCCGCCCTCCTTTCGGCCGCCATGCGGCCCGATCCCCGGGGGCTCCCGCCGGCAACCAGGCCCAGCGGGAAGCCCCCCAGCAACAGCAGCGGCGGCTGCGCATCGCGCCCGCCACCCTCCTTTTGGCCGCCATGCGGCCTGATCCTGGGGCTCTCCCTGTGCCATCAGGCCCAATCCAGGACTACATACCTGCAATGTGGAGCTCCTGGATCCTGGACGTTCCTGAACCCGCGGGAGAGAAACGAAAAGGGGGGAAATCTGGCGGCTCTGCCGCTTTTACCTGGGCCTTGACCCTGCCCCCGGCCTCTGTCCTTTGTCCCATCCTGGCCGGAGGCAGGTCAAAGCCCATCGCCCTCCCGCGTCGCCACCTCCTGGCTCCATCCCCTCCTTTCTCAGCCTCGCCGGGGAGTCACCATTTTGCGACCGCGGGGAGCCACAGCAGGGGTCCTGGGGAGCCGCATGCGGCTCCGGAGCCGCGGGTTCCCGATCCCCGGACTAGGCAGCTAGAGAAGGGCAGATCTTGGGAGGGGTACGTGTGCACTCTGGAGCAAAAACAAGATAGAATTTGGTGGGACCACCTGGCAAAGAGGGACACTGTGAAATTTGGTGGAGCCTAGGGAGACAATATGACGTCATTTCCTACTCTGCCCTGCATTGGTTTTGTGCAGTGCTGTTTCCATTCTGCTGCAGTTCATCTTCTGCATTATTGGTCTCCCTGCCCACTGTGGTGAATTCACGCAACTTGTGTACTTTACGTAATTAATTATCTAAATCGTGTAACCGCATTGTCATTGTGTTGAACCCAGCATCCTGCTCTCACAGTAGCTAATTTATGGAATGCCCAAAAGTAGGACTTGTGCACATCAGCCCTCTTTCCTCCTATGGCTTCTGGCAACTGTAATTCAGAAGCAGACGGCCTCCAACAGTGGAGACAAAACACAGACACCATGGCAAGGAGCGATTGAGACCTTTATTGCCCACAAATTTGCCCAGTCCTCTTTTAAAACTATCCAGTTGGGTGGCAATCATCACCTCTTGTGGCAGTGAGTTCCATAGTCCAACATTCAGGCTGATTGGATGCAGAAGCTTCTCTCTGGGTACCTAATGTTGGGTCTGCTCTCTCGTACAACCGCCTACCTAAATAAAGCAAATATTGCAAAAAAATCAACAACAACAGCAGCAGCAGCATCCCACCGTGGGTCTCCTCCAGAGGAAACCAGAACCTTTAGCGTGGTCCCTCGAGGAAGTGGCAAGCACACAGTGCTGCAACAAAATAAAATACCGTCCATGTTCTGCTCTGGCTCCCACATTCTTTTGCTTGAGCAGAAGATAACCATCTTGTGCGAGCGAAGGAAAGGTCGAAGCAAATGGATGAACTCAGTCTTTACAGCAGGACTTTCCACCACAAAAAGGCAAAGCTGAAGCAGACACACACACACCCCATCCAAAAAAAAGGGAGTGAGTGCAACTTGCTGGAGGCCATGGAAGAGCTGGGGTTGGAACGCAAGTGCTTCCACTGGAAGGTCATATGCAGGAAGAGATAACTAGGCCATTCCTGTCCGTCCATCCACACCCTCGATGGGCGTTTTATAGAGTCACAAACAGATAGGAATTCCTGAGACTCTGCATCTCTAGGTATTTATGATGCTAATCGCTCTAGCATATGACTGCCTCAGGGCAATGATATGCCTGCTTTGAGCAGCATTAAGGAACACGGCGCAAGAGTCTTGCTTGCAGCACCGTAAAAAGACTGAGAAATTGAATCGGACAGAAGCTTTCATAGACTAGAACCCATGCAATGAGATGCACAAAAATACACCTATGTGTTTGTTGGGCGTGAGGGAGGAATTGTCAGAGATGGCACTGCAAGGATAGGCCAGTAATGCCGTTTATGACAGTTCAATTGAAGCCTAAGGTTGACGCAGATGTTTTATGTTATTAAGGGGGGGAAAGCAACTGGGAAACCTCATATTTACTTTCATATAAGTGTGTCTCTCTCTCCTTGTGTTTAATGTATAGCTGCCTTCAGTGTAGAAATATATATTCCCAGGGCAGCTTATATAACAGACCCTCGAAGTGTCGCTATTTTCCAGGGACAGTCCTAGATTTACAGAAGCCATCCCGATTTGATTCTGGAATGTCCTGCTTTTCCTTAGGATGTCCCTATTTTCACTGGAGAAATGTTGGAGGGGGTGGAGTTGTGCGACCCCTGGGATTGCAGCGCTCACCTCACTTTCAGGCGCCCAGGGATCCGGTGTCCATCTGCAGACAGTTTTCCGGGTCATGTGGTCAGCATGACTAAACCGCTTCTGGAGCAACTGGACACCGTTTTGGAAACAAGAGCACACAGAAACACCGTTTACCTTCCCGCCGCAGCAGTACCTATTTATCTACTTGCACTTTGATGTGCTTTTGAACTGCTAGGTTGGCAGGAGCTGGGACCGAGCAACGGGAGCTCACCCCTTTGCGGGGATTCGAACCACCAACCTTCCGATCAGCAAGCCCAAGTGGCTCAGTGGTTTAAGCCACAGGCATCTGATGATAGACAAGTGGCAGGGGAGAGATAATGCTTGGGATTGGACCCTTTGCGTCCCTTGCAACACTACAATCCTGTGATTCTATGTCATTGGCACACAATCCTTCCTGCCTTTAGACCTTATTCCTTTCAGTTCCCTCTCTGCCGTAAATCAATCCTGTACGACAGGTTTTCTCTACTCCCGCCCTCCCATTCCAGCCATAATATGCCGTGTCTGTTTTGGAAGAGCCTCCTTTAGAAAGCAGCCATGTATTTTGAAATCTACTGGTGCCATCTTGTCTGTTTGACAGCTTTTGCTTTCCTGGCATTTTTCCTGCGCTCGCCGCCAATTCTGAGACACAAGTTGAGTCATAATGATGGAATGACCAGCCAACTCTCCTCCTGCTCCCCACACAGTCCAATTCAAGGTGAATCCTGATAGCTGGTGCATGAGGAGACTGGCCACATGCTGGAAATTCCTTGCTAAATTAAGTTGCTAGTTCATCAAAAACATCCTCCCAAGCATGCACAGGATGTATTAAGTTATGGTGGGGTAAGGGATCAACTTGTCACACTGACATTTCGGCTGCTTGGCAGAAAGAGCTGGATCTGGTTATCTCTTTCAAGAAACTGGATCTGCAAAGGGTCACGCTGCAATAAATTGGTGTAACTAGAAACCTCTCTCCAGGCCTAGGGATGTCTGATGATAACTTTGCTGCCCAGAAACAGCGACATATAAAATACGCATTCTGTGATGGCAAGCAGCAACGAGTCTCAGCTTAATAAAATTAATCGGGGGGGGGGGGAGTGTTGGGTGCTTGCTGGTTTCAGGGAGAGTATCTAAGGTGCTGTGTTATTGGCAGCGAATAGTCATCCAGTGTTATGTACTGAGTTGAATAGGATCCAAACCGCAGCAGTCTGATTGGTCCTAGAACAATAGGATTGAGATTGCAGCAGTCTGACTGGTCCCAGAACAATAGGATTGAGATTGCAGCAGTCTGACTGGTCCCAGAACAATAGGATTGAGATTGCAGCAGTCTGACTGGTCCCAGAACAATAGGATTGAGATTGCAGCAGTCTGACTGGTCCCAGAACAATAGGATTGAGATTGCAGCAGTCTGATTGGTCCGCAGGAGCCACCCAATCCAGCTCCAGGTGGAAGTGAATCCGCACTGTGATTGGCATACAGGAGTATCCCGGAATTAGCCAATCACGTGGGGCCCATTGTGTAAATAGTGTATATAAAGCAAACGTTTTGGGGGAACTGCATTCCTCACTACTATGAGCTGAATAAAGAGCCTGAAATTCACACTGGACTCCGAGTATATTTCATCCAGCTTGCACTTTTAAGCCCCTGTGGTGGCGTGTATAATTCACTGGCTCAAGCTGTGGCATAATTTTAAGCTTGTTCACACTGGCTCTGCCTCCTGGCCCATTAAAACCCCACCCACTGAAGAGGAAGACGCCATCCCTTGAGCGAAATGTACCCTATCAAACAGGGAAGCACTTCGCCCATTACAATTCCTGTGTGGAATTCCTGTGACAAAGCATACAAACGAGTAGCTATGCAGAAAACGTGTTTATTTGATGGTTTGGAAAAAAAATGTTTTTAGGCTGCCTTTAAGGGTAAAAACCCTTTCAAGGCAGCTTACAAATAGAATAAAATGCAGCTGCAATTTTTTTTTTAAATGCTCATAGAATCGTAGAGTTGGAAGGGACCAAGAGGATCAGCTAGTCTGACCCCCTGCAATGCAGGAATCTTTTGCCCAGTGTGGGGCTCATGACCCTGAAAATGAGAGCGGAAGGCATGATGTTTCACATGTGGTGGAACTGTAAAAGAATTAAGGAATTCTGGGAGGTAATTTATAATGAGCTCAAAAGATGTTTAAGATCTCCTTTGCAAAAAACAACAACGAAACAAACAAGCAAACCCCGAAGCCTTTCTTTTGGGCATAATGGGCTCAGATATTCCTAAACAGGTGAGGAAGATATTTTCATATGCTTCTGTAGCAGCAAGAATGTCAATAGCCAGAAATTGGAAAAGTGATTCAATTCCGACTAAACTGGAGTGGCAAGCGAAACTGCTAGAGTATGCAGAACTAGCAAGGATGACGGGAAAACTAAGAGACCACACTGAACAAACGTTTATTAAAGAATGGGACATGCACAAAAAAATATCCTAGGGAGCATTGTAAAAATCTGAAGTCGTTGGCAGGCCTAGAATGACTTCGGCGGAATAGTAGAAAATCTTAGGAAAATAAGACAATTGTGATATGTTATGATTGAAAATGAAAAGTGCATTATATCAAATATGTTATGGACCCATGATGGGGTTTCCGGAAGTCGCCATAGAAATTATGTAATTAATTTTTGATAAGGTGTATTATTATTTTGATGACTGTTTGTTTGCTTTTTAATTTCACTAAAGCAAAAAATAAAATAAAATAAAATAAAATAAAATGAGAGTTTCATGTTCTGCAGACCAAGCTATCCACTAGCTGTCAATTTAAAAAAAAAAAAAAAGATGGAAGAAAGCTAGTCATAAATACAACAAACATCCGGCACAAAAAAATTACGAAAAATCCATCTCATGACTTTGAACAAACCCATCAGCAGAAGAATCAAATCAGGAGAAAGCAGATAGCAACAACAACAACAACAACAACAACAACAACAACAACAACAGGGCTTTTGCCAACATGGTGACCCCCCCAAGATGCTATCAGGCTCCAACGTCCATCAGCCCAAGCCAACATGGTGAATGAACACAGGTGATGGGAGTTGGAATCAAAGCACCCGGGAGTTTCTGGAAACCACAGACGGCAGGGTACTCATGTGCTCAGGTTCTGCTTGAGAGTTTCCCACAGGCATTGAGTTGGCCGCTGTGAGAAGATGAGACATTGGACTGATCCAGCAGGCACTTCTTACATCCTTATGAGGGCATCAGGTAGGCAAAAGCTGCTTTGGGACTTCTGTAAACAACTGGAGTGATAGGGATGGTTGGAGCTCAGCTGGCAACACCTCCCAGAGAAGACAGGGAGTATTGTTTTCTCCATGAAATCAAATGTAAGTGACCACTGTCACCATTACCTTTATAGTGACTCCCAACAAAACAGACGGGAAGAACCTACTCGTATCTAATCCATTTCTGCAGCTTGACGGAAATGCACCCTACGTCATTGGATAGCTCAGCTGGTTAGAGCATGGTACTGATAATACCAAGGTCGCAGGTTTGATCCCCATATGGGACGGTGGCATTTTCCTGCATTGCAGGGGGTTGGACTCGATGATCCTCGGGGTCCCTTCCGACTCTCCAATTCTATGATCTGTCCTGTAACAGCAGCCATACTCCATGCTGGCATAAATGCTCATTAACTGGGTCCTTTTCTGTGCGTCATCCTGAAAAGCACTGGCCATACAGCCTTCTGACTCGATGAAAGGTTTATTGTGCACACCTGTGGATTATCCCTGAGCTATTACCAGTTTCAGGGACATGGGTGGCGCTGCGGTCTAAACGACTGAGCCTAGGACTTGCCAATTGGAAGGTCGGCGGTTCGAATCCCTGCAATGAAGTGAGCTCCTGTTGCTCGGCCCCTGCTCCTGCCAACCTAGCAGTTTGAAAGCACGTCAAAGTGCAAGTAGATAAATAGGTACCACTCCGGCGGGAAGGTAAATGGCGTTTCCGTGCACTGCTCTGGTTTCGCCAGGAGCGGCTTAGTCATGCTGGCCACATGACCTGGAAAAACTGTCTGCAGACAAACGCCGGGCTCCCTCGGCCAGTAAAGTGAGATGCGCAACCCCATAGTCGTTCGTGACTGGACTTAACTGTCAGGGGTCCTTTACCTTTTTCATTACCAGTTTCGGTGGCTTGTAGCAATTGTGGTTCCTCCACATGGCCGTTCTGTGCACCACAGCAGTTGATTTACCACCAGAGAGCTGCTTTATGTTGACATATTGATGTAGCAGGAAGAGCTGTCAATAATGCCTCTCTCCATTTCCTGCAGCTTTGCTGAAGCATCATCCATCATTAGTCATGTGTCCCCGAGCCTCACATGGGAAGGCAGGAAAAGCTTCCTTCAAGAGGCTTAGCAAGTACCTTTCAGGAGGAGTATTGAGAGCCATTTCCCATAATGATGCCCTGGGTGTTTGTGGCATGCTAATGGTCAAAGCCTCCTCTTCCTTAATGTCGGTGGAGAAAGAAGCATGGGTCCTTCAGCCCTGGAGAGGGGAGGAAACACTCCTCTCAGTGCAGCAACTCTTCTGTACAAATATAGGAAAGTGTTCTTAGCATGCAGCACTCATGGTATCATCAACCATCTCTGAAGTGAGAGGGAAAGAACAAAGGGCCAGTCTAAACAGATAGCTTTTTGTACATCATCAATGCACTGAATCAGTGTACGCAATGCACTGAATCAGTGTACGAGACACACTCACAGATTTTGGTGCTGTTGTTCTCCTGGCTTATCTGTGCTAGTTCAGACAGGGTATCATGAGCCCCAGTGGTGGTACAGTGATTCCCCCCCCCCCATAGTGGAACAGTTACACAGGGAACTTTGCCCAGTGGAGGCATAACACTAGAAAGATTGTGATGCCAGGACAAGTTAAAGAGCAAAATGAAAGGGACTGGCCCTTCTGCACTGACCATATATCACAAAGTTTCCGCTGTGCCTCATTTCTAAAGGAAACTCGAGCCCCGAACCAGCTTGGAATCTCACACTGTTTAGAGACCGGAGTGGCGTGTAGCAATACAATAGCTACAGTAGCACTGGGGGTAGGTTGTTTCAGGTTAAGAACGGACCTCCAGAACGAATTAAGTTCTTAACCCGTGGTAACCTGTACAGCGGTACCTCCGTTTTCGAACGCAGCCTGTTTTGGAAGACCTTCGAGTTCTGAAACATTTGAAAAACCAAATTGAGAAAAATAACGTACACACTCAGCGGAAGCTGTTCGACTTCCAAGGTGTGTACGAAAATGGAAGCATTTGCGTTCTAAAACTGAGGTACCATTGTATATAGTTATGGTGTTCCTAGTGGCAATATTTGGTATCACAGTGGCACATCTTTAAAGCTACTACAGTGGTACCTCGGGTTAAGAACTTAATTCATTCTGGAGGTCTGTTCTTAACCTGGAACTGTTCTTAACCTGAGGTACCACTTTAACTAATGGGGCCTCCCACAGCCGCCATGCGATTTCTGTTTTTATCCTGAAGCAAAGTTCTTAACCGGAGGTACTATTTCTGGGTTAGCGGAGTCTGTAACCTGAAACGTCTGTAACCTGAAGCGTCTGTAACCTGAAGAGTCTGTAACCCGAGGTACAACTGCATGTGCATGTCATCCTGCCATTTTATCTGTGGAGAGGATGGTTCACTTCTCTCTGTGAATGTGTTTCTAGGGTCAGTCATGTGACATTCTTCTGTGATGTGTGAACTCAGGATGGGAGAAGGAAGCTAGAGTCGACCTTGAACAAAATTTTCCATAAATATCTTGTCAACAAGAACAGAGCAGTGCTTCATAGATTTCCCCTGCTGTGTGTCAGTTTAAGAAATTAAACACACTAAGGCACTTATTTGCCAGTGCAATCAATTCCCAATTATCCATTCTCATTAGCAGAAGCGACCCTGGTGATAAACTGTTAGGATAAGCCAAACATTTAGAAAACTTAGGTACATAATTCTAATTTGGAGTGTGCTAGGTTCATTAATAGTGTTTAAAAGCTGGATATTATTTAAATTGAAAGGGTTGGGTTTTTTTTGGTTTTTTGGTTTGTTTTTACTACTCATGCATAATAAAACAGTATAGTGATTACATATTTCACCGTTAAAATTTAATTCCACTTTTTAAAGTGTTTTGTAAGTTGAGCCAAACGCTCCAGTCTATAAATCGCAAGGAGAACTCCTAAGCTTGGCTTTTAGTTGCTATAATTTGAGTTACAGAGTGTGCTGGGACTTTGTCACCCTGATTGGTGATAATCTGGCAAAACAGAACCAGCTTTGAGGGTATTGGAGGGGGGGGAGAAGGAATATTAAAAGGTCTGGCTACTGAATTATTCCTGGAGTTGCAGGTGGCTGCTGAACATTTACATGAAACTGCTGGGTGGGATTATCTGGAGGTTTGGAGTAGGTTGTCCGCAGTATGCTGGTGACACTCAACTCTATTTCTCCTTTACGTCTGCAGGTGAGGCAGTGGAAGTGCTGGACCAGTGTCTTGCCTCAGTAATGGACTGGATGAGAGCCAACAAACAAACTCAATCCTGTGGGAATGTTCAGGGATGCAGGAAAGGGTATATTGTTTGATTGTATCCTTTCCAACTTGTGCTAACAAGTTCTACAATTTAGCAGAGTAGCACTCCCCCTTTTAAACCTGCACAGCGGATGCGTTTGCTCAGGCTCGCTAAAGCCTCTAAAATAAGTTTCCTTGGTGATTTCCCGTTTAGTCCCTCATAATGAATGTGACGGATGTGGTCACAGAGAGAGAGAAAGAGAGATGGTGGCCTCCGCTGAGGTATTTTATTACCTGCATAGGTGAGGTCACATCCACCTCTGGTCACATGTAGAGGAAGTCTGTCCTAGCCTAGGAGGAAACAGGAAGTTCCGACTGGCTGGTCCAGACACCCCCCTTTTTACGTCCGCTCTAGGGATGTTGTACTTGACTGCTCTGTGTTTCACACCCCACAAATCCAGATAAGACTGAGGCACTGTTAGTGGGTGGTTCCCTAGACCAGATGGGTGGGAGGTCGCCTGGTCTTGAAAGGGTTACACTTCCTCTAAAATGGCAGGTTCGTAGCTTGGGGGTATGCCTGTATCCTTTGCTGTCCCAAAGTAGGTGTTCAACATGCTAAAGTAAGTTGCTCCTTCTTCTGCATAGCATATTTGGTGGGGTTCAGGGTGAGAAAAGCTCATTTGGAACGCAGAGGATTGGCAAATAGCACTCCAGGAGATGACCAGGAGGTTGTCCCTGCTGTCTTTCTCCATGACATACCCATCTGTCTCCATGATGCCACCAATTCCTTCTTGCTTCTGTTTGGCCTGTTTTAATGCTCTCTAGCGTTTACCATTTAATTATCTATTCCAGACCCTCCAAGTGTCCCTATTTTCCAGGAACATTCCCAGATTTAAAGAAGCCATCCCGGTTTCTGATTAGATCCTGGAATGACCCGCTTTTCCTTGTTGTTGTTGTTGTTCAGTCATGTCCGACTCTTCGTGACCCCATGGACCAGAACATGCCAGGCACGCCTGTCTTTCACTGCCGCCTGCAGTTTGGCCAAACTCATGCTAGTCGCTTCGAGAACACTGTCCAACCATCTCATCCTCTGTCGTCCCCTTCTCCTTGTGCCTTCCATCTTTCCCAACATCAGGGTCTTTTCTAGGTAGTCTTCTCTTCTCATGAGGTGGCCAAAGTACTGGAGCCTCAACTTCAGGATCTGGCCTTCCAGTGAGCACTCAGGGCTGATTTCTTTAAGGATGGATAAGTTTGATTTTTTTGCAGTCCATGGGACTCCTCCTCCAGCACCAGAGTCTCCTCCAGCACCATAATTCAAAAGCATCAAGTCTTCGGCAATCAGTCCTCTTCTTTTCCTTAGGACGCCCCTATTTTCATCGTAGAAATGTTGGATGGTATGGAATTATGTGTGACCCCCAAGCCAAGGAGATAAGTAACTATACAACCTTTAGAAGACACTTGAAGGCAGTCCTGTATAGGGAAGGTTTTTTAAAAAATGTTTAATGTATTATTATTATTATTATTATTATTATTATTATTATTATTATTATTATTTTATATATGTTGGAAGCTGCCCAGAGTGGCTGGGGCAACCCAGTCAGATGGGTGGGGTAATAATAATAATAATAATAATAATAATAATAATAATAATAATGACATTGAAATCCTTGAATTCATCAGATAAATGTTGGAGGGTATGCTATTCTGACTGATTGTTTTAACATTGTAAACCAGCTTTGGCCCTGAATATAGAATCTGCACGTGCTAAAGAGGGGCAGCTGTAGCTCATGAAGATACCCAGTATAGTGTTGTGTTTTACGGCCTTTCCATGGCAATAATAGTTTCTGGCCAAATGTCCCATTCTGGCACTATTGGGTGCAACAGCATCATACAGATCCATCAGCACATAGATCTGTGCTGGACTCAATTGCAAGACGAGAGAGAGAGAGAGAGAGAGAGAGAGGCTATGATAAGTTATTGTTAAGATTACGGGGCTGGGTTTTGACCTGGAGCCTGTTACGGAATGTTGTAAAGTAATACAATAGTTTCTGGTTAACCATAGCACTGTCTCGGGATGTTCAGCTGCTCACACAACACAGCAGATAACCGGACTGCAGAAACCCCAGGTGGTATCTTTGCTTTATAGGCAATCAGCTATTGGCATCTTTCCACATTTCAAATGGAAGGAAGAGGCGGGGGTGGGGGTGGGTTTAAGAACTGCTATGAGATTTTTCTATTCTTCTAACTCAGCATGAAAAGCCTAGAATAGTCAACACAACTTAAATCAGTTGGGGGGTGGGTAGGTGGGGGAAGGGAAGGGAAGGGAAGGACCAGAATAATGGTTGCCAGATCGTAATTTTTAGAAGGTTAGGCTATTGTGCAGCTGGAGATCTTTTTCTTTTTCTTTTACTTTAATGGAGCGATGTTCCTCAAATCATATAAGGGGCCATTTGGCAGGCTTAGGAACCTCCAAAGCCCTCTACTTGCTTGAGCAGTGGGAAGGCTTCTAAAGGAACTCAAGGATGTTTAAAAACCAAGCTCCTCAATTTGCAGATCGCCATTAAAACTGGGGGCAATGGGGATGGGGCGGTCAATAGGATCTGAGTTAATTCCCCAAGGTTAGACATGAAACAAGGAAGAAATGCTAACCTTGAGTTTTGAGTCTCCTAGTGGCTGAAGAGGATTCGCAAGGCTCCGGGAAAATTGAGAACAGGCTTGCGTTGCTGGAAAAAATGTCTGCTACTTTGCAGAAGATTTAATATCTCCTTCACCTCCAGTGTAAATTAGCTCTGGGCACCTCAGGTGCAGCCAAGGAAATGTTTTCTGGCACTGATTTGTTGTACGTTACATCTCTGTCCTGCTTGGAGGAAGACCAGAGCAGACAGATAAATCTATCATTTAAAGGCTTGTGGGAGAGTGAAAAATATGTTTTGCTTTCTCTTGTTTTATTGAGAAGAGTACAGTATTTTCAGGCTATATCTAGTGCCTTCCCCTATAAATTCACTTGTGGCTCTAACATGGTGCTGGAGAACTTGTGGTCCTCCAGATGTTGTTGTTGTTGTTGTTGTTGTTGTTGTTGTTGTTGTTGTTGCTGCTGCTGCTGCTGCTGCTAGACTGCACCTCACATCAGCCCCAGTCAGCATGGCCAGTGGCCAGGGAGAAGAGTTGGAATCCTGCAACATCTGGAGAACTAAACGTATACAAGCCCTGCTTCAGCAACAGCATATACTACAGGTGAAACCATCTGGGAATCCATGCATGGTATTAGCCAAGGGTAGGCAACCTAAGGCCCAGGGGCCGGATGCAGCCCAATCGCCTTCTTAATCCGGCCTGCAGACAGTCCGGAAATCAGCTTGTTTTTACATGAGTAGAATGTGTGTTTTTATTTAAAATGCATCTCTGGGTTATTTGTGGGGCATAGGAATTCATTCACCCCCCCCCCCAAAAAAAACAGTCCGGCCCACCACATGGTCTGAGGGACGGTGGACCAGCCCATGGCTGAAAAAGGTTGCTGACCCCTGGTATTAGTCATACTGGGTAGTGAGGCCTGTGGGGCTCCTAGTAGGGATACTCCTGAGTGTTCAATTTTAATTTGAAACAAGCAAACAAGAACGCAGTCTGGTGTTATAAGAATTTTAAGCTCTCAAATATAGAATAAATATTCATAAATGCACACATATCTAAATATATGAACCATGTGTCTGAAATAGTATGGGAGAGCAATCCTGAAGCCATTTTGACTCTCCTAATGACCTCAAATATTCCTCTGCAGCCTCCCCGTTGTCTTTTTGCTTACAAATCCTGTCTTAGGGGCATATTTGTGTATGAACAGGGTGAGCCTGTGACCTGGACTCGGGAACTAAAGTATTAACCATCACAAAAGAATGGCCAGGCTGCCCAGGTAATGCAATCAGTGACCATTATCAGGTATCCTGGCAGGCAGGATTTCTGCTGTAGACTGGCTTGTATGATGTTTTGGGGTGGTGGTCTTGGGCTACAGGGTGGGCAATTTCAAAAGTCTGCATAAGGGCTTGCGCACCATGGTTCAGGATTCTCCTCCCTCCTGCGTGTGGTGAGTGGGGACCCTGTAGCAACAGTTTAATAAAGTTCAGGCTTACTAGCCGCTTTGCTTCTCAATATTCTCTGGTTTGGCCTCTGTTGTTTTCTCCTACCGATAGGGAACCCACTTAAGGACTCTATACAGGCTCTGGAATACCCCAGAAGGAAATGGGAGCGGTTTTTCTTGTAACACTGAGCAAAGTTAAACTGCTTGGAATGAGAGATAAGTGAATCTGTTGGTTTTGTGTCTTGTTTTACCAGTCTCAGGTTCAGTTCTGCACATGTGGATGTTAGGGACTGGCTGGGTGAGGAGGAGCGGTGGAAGTCACCTGACTAAGAGGCCCCCCAGGGAAAGCACAGAGGGAGAGAATTTGGATCCTGGCTCCTGGTGGTGGGAAAGCGGCCACACCCCAGAGGAGGGGAAGAGCTGAGACGTGCTGGAGGCTGAGAGCTTAGAGCAGGCATAGGGAACCTTCGGCTCTCCAGATGTTTTGGACTACAATTCCCATCATCCCTGACCACTGGTCCTGTTTGCTAGGGATCATGGGAGTTGTAGGCCAAAACATCTGGAGAGCCGAAGGTTCCCTATGCCTGGCTTAGAGGAAGATGAAGAAGAAGAGGAAACAGGCAGGTGCCCCAGTCCACAGGAATCAAGACTTGGCAATGGCATTTGCAAGCAGCTGCCCCCCCCCCCGGCGAATGCATGTTATCGAGCAAAGAGCCAGGCGAAAACAGAGAGGGGCTCTTGGGGCTCGCTGTAGACAGAGGGAGGGGCCTGGCAAATAGAGGGTTAGAGAGGGAAAGGGGGGTTACAAGCCAGTCTGGGCAACTGCTTTTATCTAGACAGGAGCAACCCTTGGAAGTCTCCCATGTATTTTCTGTCCTGTTTCCTTAATAATGAAACTAACTGTAAGTTAGTCTGTGTTTCCCAGTCTTTCTCTGATCTGCGAATGACCTGTTCTCCTTGGACTCAGCTATACGGCTGCAAATAAAACATTTTAAGTGTGTTTGAAAGGCAATATACAATGTGGTACTAGATGAACCTAATGGAAAATTCAATGTATTTTTAAAAACACTTTTTTATATATAAAGCATTTTCAGAATGGTTTTTATATGTGTGTAGATTCCACCCTTGTCGGCTCCCTGACAGTGGATTCATTCTGAACACTTGTGTGCAATTTTGTCCTTTTTTTGCAAAGCAATTACCCTAATTACACACACACACACACACACACACACACACACTCACACACTCCAATACAGGAATGCATGCTTTACTCTAGCAAACATTTTTGCACATTTTACTTGCCTGGAGTGCTGCACTGCAAAATTCACAGAAGTGTGCATGGCTCTTGTAGCATTTGAAAAGTGTGAATAAAGCAAGTTTGCTTTTAAGTGTGAACCGAAACAAATTTATCTTCTGTCCTACTCAAACGTTTCTTTGTACTGGGTCAAAAGGAACCCTTGCTTCCCTGAGAAAATGACCACATCTGGGGGAAAGGAAGCCTTGAAGCTTCGAGCTGGACATGCTGCTAGCTTTTTAGGGGAGGGATTTTTGTGGTGTGGAGGCCTGCAGCTACGTTCTCAAATGGTCCTGATGAAATCTGTGCCACTCACTTCTTTCTGGCTGTGTGGCTCGACCGTGGGAAAAGCCAATGTGTCAGACCCCAACCATATGCCTGTGCAAGTCATACAGCTGTGTGGGATCACACCACGGGCAGAGGACTTCCATGTGGCTGTGGCTGCATTCAGAGAGCACTGACACTGGTAGCCCACTGATATATTGCTAAGGCTTCTTCATAGCACTACAACTGTCAAGGCTGCGCTTGCTATCCTAATCGTATCTCCAAAATGATTGGCATGCTGTTGCCATGTTTCTTTCTCTGCTATCAGATTTTCTTCTGAACGTTTGCTGGAATCTAAGTTCTCTCTATAAAATTCAAAAGCAGCTTGACCTTTGCGTTTCCTGTTTCTTTGGCTAGCTCCAGTGAGGGCCCTGTCTGGAATCCACTGAAATGAGCGAAAAAATAAAAATAATAAAGCTCCCAGTGGGTTTCGTCGGATTCGAGCCAGGCTTTATATAATTTGAGGATGGATGTAAATTAAACCAAAGTGGTGATTGTTTGCATATGTGCGCATGGTACTTGTTTCGAGAAGCTGTTTGAATAGAGTTCAGAAACGTCATCACAAATGCTGCCATAGTGTCAGGTTCTTACGTACGGGTTCCCTGATTTGGGTGCCCTGGGTGTGCTGAGATCTGCCCACAAATCTCTTGCTTTCGTACAGGGGTGTCTGCATGGATCGTGTCATCCTGCAGCTTAGTCACTCGGTAGTATGCGGTGGAGCCCTGTTGCTGGTCTGTTCTCGTTTAAGAGCGACAATGAAACAACAACAACAACAACAACAACAATTTATTTATTTATTTACACCCCGCCTATCTGGCTGGGTTTCCCCAGCCACTCTGGGCGGCTCCCAACAAAATACAGTAAAAATACAGTTCAACACCAGACATTAAAAACTTCAGGGCTGCCTTCAGATGTCTTCTAAAAGTCAGATAGTTGTATATTTCCTTGACATCTGATGGGAGGGCATTCTGCAGGGAGGGCGCCACCACCAAGAAGGCCCTCTGCCTGGTTCCCTGCAACCTCACTTCTTGCAAGGAGGGAACTGCCAGAAGGCCCTCAATGTCCGGACTGAACAATGGGGTTGGAGATGCTCCTTCAGGTATACTGGGCCGAGGCTGTTTAGGGCTTTAAAAGTCAGCATCGACACTTTGAATTGTGCCCAGAAACGTACTGGGAAACTCTTGCTTCTTGACTGATGTGTCCTTTAAGCCTTCCATGACATTGCCCATTAATTTCAATTGAAGGAGCTGCTCTGTGCATGAAGAGGGATGTTCATGCACTGCGACTTCCCTTCATTGAAACAAATAGGTGGCCAGTCCAAGAAAGGGAGCTTGGGAGCTCCTACGCATGCAGCAAATCATTGGGAAGCGGTGGTGGTGGTGGACGATGATGCATGCAACATTTCAGATCAATTGCCCGAGTTTTTAAAAGACACCCCAGTGTATTGGGTGTCCAAATTCCAGAGATTCTCCGACTGCAAGAGTTACTTTGTTTCCAGCTTACTGTATAGTTCATTGCAGTTTGTTGTATACAATAAAATCTAGAGATGGAAAAATCTCTCGCTTTCAGTTCATTTTTCCAGGCAATCTGATTTCTATATCAGTTTGCATTTCCCCCCAAAGTTCTCATGGATATTAATATGCATTTTCTTGCATGTTTTCCCCAATATTTGTATGCAATTTCGCCTAACATGTGGATTTTATTTACAATACATTGGGGGTGGGGGGGGGGGGGGTTGCCGCATTCGCAAAGGTGACACAGCTGCAAGTATTCCTGGAGGAAACTGGTCCTCTTTAAATCCCCTGGGAGTGGCCCGCTCCCAAGCCCGCCCACGATTGGCCAATTGTGTGAGCGGGCTGAATCCACTTCCCAAGCGGCAAGCTCAGTCCTAGCACATCCTTTGCTGCCCAGGAAGTGGCCGAGGAGGCGGGGCTTCCGCCACCAGAATTGTGATGGGCGCCCACAGCGGCACCCACCACAGAGGGTCAACAGATTCATGCACACTTTATTTGTATTTTCATACATATTGCTTGGCTGGAGAACTGCTTTGGCTTAATCCTCCTATTGTTCTGGAAAGTGCAAACTGGGATAGTGTTCACTCTCAGTGTGAACTGAACTGCTTGGAGGTTTTGTTTTAACAAGTGGTGCATGAATTTTATGAAATAAACAAATACAGTCGTACCTCGGCTCCCGAATGCCTTGCAAGTTGAACCTTGCGGCTCCCGAATGATCGAAAACCGGAAGTGAGTGTTCCGGTTTTCCAACGTTCTTTCGGAAGCCAAACATCCGACGGGGCTTCCGATTGGCTGCGGGAGCTTCCTGCAGCCAATCACAAGCTGCGCTTTGGAAATCAAAACGTTTCGGAAGTCAAATGGACTTCCAGAACGGATTATGTTCGACTTCCGAGGTACAACTGTACTCAAATTTCTCCCCCATGCCTAGCTATAGGACAAAAAGAGAAAAGTTCTGCAAAGTGGGGTGGCGCTTCTGGCAGAACAAAATATACTCTTTCCTTCCTTTTCTCTCTCACACGCTTCTCCCCAAACCATCCACACACCCGCTCTCCGCAGCCATATCCTCACTATTGCCACACAATACACTGGGGGAAGAGAAGTGCCCCTCTTATTCAAGTCATTCATCACAATTCGCTCATTCCTAGCATGTTTGGGAAACTTGAACATGGTGTAGATGCTTAACCTGGAGGCACTTGTGTGCTCTTGTAAAGGAAACAAAGCAAGGACATTTCAGACTAAGGTTCAGAGTGCTCTAAAAGTTCTTGGCTATAATGCTATGTTGTCATCTGCCGCTATCTGAGCCCTGCAAGAATACAGAGCCCTTGTGAAGTAAAAGAGAGCGGTAAACCCTTTTGGCACAGGCCGAAGGTTCATGCACTGTGGGCTTTGTTTAATGCACCCAGTGCCAGCCTTTAAATGGTACCTGTCAACTGAGAACATCTCAAAGGGCAGAGTATGCTATTCTCTTTGAACTGCTTCTCACCCTCTCGAGCAGCCCATGTGAAATGTGAAGTGCCAAAGGGGCTCCAAAAAGCTTTTTTTTTTTTTTAAATTGCAGGAAAGTTGTTATTTCTTTTTTTAAAGGGTCAGAATTCCAAGGGAAGGAATGTAACGCTGTTGACATCAATGCAAGCATGCCACTGGAGAAGACTCATAATACTTGGCAGTGCTTTGTATGATGCTGGATCAATTATTTTTGTCTGTGTGGAAGACAAAAATAAGTAGTAATGTACGGAAGTGAGAGCTGGACCATAAAGAAGACTGATCGCCGAAGAATTGATGCTTTTGAATTATGGTGCTGGAGGAGACTCTTGAGAGTCCCATGGACTGCAAGAAGATCAAACCTATCCATTCTCAAGGAAATCGGCCCTGAGTGCTCACTAGAAGGGCAGATCCTGTAGTTGAGGCTCCAGTACTTTGGCCACCTCATGAGAAGAGAAGACTCCCTGGAAAAGACCCTGATGTTGGGAAAGATGGAGGGCACAAGGAGAAGGGGACAACAGAGGATGAGATGGTTGGACAGTGTTCTCGAAGCTACTAACATGAGTTTGGCCAAACTGCGAGAGGCAGTGAAGGATAGGCGTGCCTGGCGTGCTCTGGTCCATGGGGTCATGAAGAGTCGGACACAACTGAACGACTGAACAACAACATGTGGAAGTTTGCTTGGTCTCCGGTACACACGTTTCTCGAGAGGATCTTTTCCCTTTTGACCTTTCAAGGGCAGATTCACACTGGAGCCTTCTGGGTGGGCAAATGATTGCTGAATCGTCACTCTATTATGTGCCCTGATTGATCTTCAAGGCATGATGTGCGGAGTGAAGAAATTCACCAGCTTAATGGCGATATGTAAACCACCTTTCCCTTTGCATATATATCCCGTTACTCTTCCCTGATCACATCTAGACTTCGTTATCTCTCGCCACTTCAGTTCCTAAAATTCATTGCCATCTCTTTGTGTCAGAGGCCTGCCTTTTCCTGGTGTTACTCTATAAAGCACCTGGAACATTGATGGCACAATACAACCTACTTTGTCAACATTGTCATTTGCAACTGAGCCAGGGCTTTTTTCCCCAGCCAGAAATCGACGGAAATCAGTTTTAGCACCTCTCAGGTGGGTACCATTGTTGAGGGAGGTGTTCGTGGTGATTTCCGGCACCTCTTTTTCTAGAAAAAATAGCCTTGGTCATAGCCATATACCTACTTAGAAAACATGTCTAGTTTCCCTGAAGTCAACATCTACCCACTGACTGCTGCAATTTGGCTTTGAGAACCACACACACACACACACACACACACAAAATTCTTCTTCTTCTTCTTCTTCTTCTTCTTCTTCTTCTTCTTCTTCTTCCTCTTCTTCTTCATTGAATTTATATACCATTTATATATTTATATATATACCTGGAATTTATATACCTGGAGGTCTCAGGGCGGTTCACAGAATAAAATCAAAATATAAAACCACAAAGTACTTAATCAAAATAAAAACAACAACCCAATAGCCTCCCCCCCAAAACACATTATAAAAAGGGCATTGGATTCTCACAACATTTAAAGTAAGACAATTAGCAAACCTGGACAGGAGCCACTTGTTGGAAAGATCGTGATCTCAGGAATGTCTGTGGCAACCTTTATTGGCATCCAAATTGGCCGGGTGGAATATTACTTAATTATCCTTGAAGTTCTAAACCTGTGGGTTTAGGGCAGTACCTAAATTTAATAAACTGGTCAGTGAGGTCATTCATAATTTTTTTAAAAAAATATCTTCCCCCTCCCCACACACAGATGGAGGACTGGGGTTGAAGGATAGGGTGACACAGTTAGATCTGTCCACTGAGCTGAAGTCCGGCTGGGTGTACATCTAATTTCTGTGAGTGCACCCAGTTTCCGCCATCCAACTCCTGTTCAGATCAGAAGGTGCCTCCCAAAATCTGCAAACAGCAGATGAAAAAAAGCAGTTGGGGGATTTGCCACAAGAACATTTCAAATGTTTAGAGAGTCTGCTGCTCGGTCTTGCCTGATTATCTCTCCTCACCCAATATTTCACTTTAACCTACTCTCATGCCAAATCCGCGCAGTAGCTTTTTGAACTTGGAGGTGAGTGAAGAGAAATTTGAGGGAATCTTGAGCAGAGCAGCTTCCAAAGAGGGGGAAAAAAAACACCAGGGGGAGATAAATATACATGTTCACAGAACGTGTGGTTTTAGACCCCTTTGGATCCTTGCCTTTGGATATTCAGGAGATCACACTGGTAACGTGTTGGTAAATAAATGTTGATAAGTTTATAAAGTATGCTTTTGCACCAGGCCAAGCAAAGTTCTAGCCTAGCTTGGGTGAGGGCCATTTAATGAATGAATAGCACATCATTTCCTGTACTAATAAGAATAGGAATGTAATTAAAATTGTGTGTTCTAAATATTTGCTTGTGGTTGGTGAAAAATATGTAATTTTTACTGCCTGGGAAACTGTTGGAATAGCTGTTTCACTCTGGATAATGTTCAGTCCCCAAAGAGGGGGGAATAACTAGCCACAGACCTGAAAAGTTTACATATGCACCTTTGATTCAACCTATTGGTTTTACAGGGATCACAACGCATGCAATTCTGGTTCATTCTGGCACAACACGCAGAGGAGAACTTCCTAGCAGATTTGTCCTCTCAGCGTGCATAAAGCAAGACACTTCATTCTTTGCCAGATCAGGGACAAAACTGGCGTGCTATGAAAAGGATTGATTATCACTTTAAAGCAATTAGGTGTCACAAGGGAACAGAAGAGTATGAAACATTTATATGCAGGAATCAGCCCTGGAACGGAGATGAAACGCTCCCTTCAAACACAGCCTTTGCTCAATGTGTCAAATGTGCAAGACTGCGGCTTGGTTTTCATCATTGCAGAGAGCGACTCTTTAACAACCTTCTTAATGAGAGAGTGGAATAGATTGTGGCTGGCACCACACACATGGTTTAGGAAAGACTTGAGAGGTGATGTACTGTACAGTACTTAGATCCAACCTTCTGAATATCAAGAGAGAGATGGGGAGGGGATGCGTTCTGTCTGAGTATGAGGAAGGATGTAGCCCAGGAGGGAGGGAGGGAGGAGTAGATTGTACTGGGCATTTAGGGGGCATCCCTGTGCTCAGTTCTCCCGGCAGTTTCTGAGCTGGTGAAATATTGCTGCTGAGACATGAAGCTACCATTTACTGAAATTTTCTATTTCACATCTCTCAGTTGGTGGAGCATGAGATTCTTAATCTCTGAGTCGTGGGTTTGAGCCCCGTGTTGGTCAAAAGTGTCTTGTATTGCAGGGGGTCGGACTAGATGACCCTTGCGGTCCCTTCCAACTTTACAATTCTAGGATGCTCTTCCTTCAATCCCTACACTGCCTTCAAGTGAGACCATCAGTCCAGCTAGCCCAGTATCATTTACACTGATTTACGGTGCTCTTCCAGTGTCACTCCAGCGATTGAACTGAACGCACCATTTGTGCTTAGATTCATAATGCCGGCGATATCTTGCCACCAGTCTGTTAAGTTTGCGTACTCTGCTTTCATTTAGGATGGCCAACTTTCTGATGAGCACCAACTCCTGTGATGTTGATACATACCAGCTGGATTTTGAGAAGACAATATAAGATTGCACTGTCGAAATCATGAAATTAAGGGATGTGCCTTTTACATACTTTTAAGTTAAAGATCTGGAAGTAGGGGTGAGGGGGGAATTCGATTCCGCTTGTATTTGAAGCCAAATCTTTCAGATTTGCTCATTCCAAATAGATGAACCAAAGCACAGCTCTCTGTTGAAATTCACACTCAACCGAATTTTGTAATGCAGTTTTCCAACCAACCAAAGTTTACCAAAATGAGTGTATTAGGTAAAAGTGTACATAACAATAAAGATATCCATGGAAAGAAGATACCAAAATGCATATTAGGGAAATTGCTTGTGAACACGTATACATTAGTTAAAAAATGTGTTTATTAGCATAAATTTGCACTAAAATGCTGATGGGTTTTTTTTTTTAATCACAAATTGCTGCAGAATATGGTTACAGGTGGGTAGCTGTGTTGGTCTGCCATAGTCAAAATAAAATAAAATAAAATAAAAAATTCTTTCCAGTAGCACCTTAGAGACCAACTAAGTTTGTTCTTGGTATGAGCTTTCGTGTGCATGCACACGAAAGCTCATACCAAGAATAAACTTAGTTGGTCTCTAAGGTGCTACTGGAAAGAATTTTTTTATTTTATTTTGCAGAATATGGAGCACTGAATTTTAGATTGACAAAATGAGAAGCAAAATGGGCAGATCTTTCCATCTCCTTTTGGAAGTGATCAAAAATTACTCTCTCTGTTCGTAAGCTACAGTTATTTGTGCCGTTAATTTATCTGCGAAGCAACCCGAGATCATGACGCCGATGCACTTTTGTGAAAATAAAATTAAAAGACAGAGAAAGGAAACTGCTAGGATTATGACAGAACTGCTTGAATTTTTGAGGAACAGAAAGCATAAGATGCCCTTTACTGTAGGGTTAACCAGGGAGCCTAACATTTCAGTTTGTGTGTACAGCCTGTACAGAGAGGGAGTGGTGAGTTATATTAAAAGGTTTTTATGTTTAATCAAAGCAGACAGTTGGGTAATTAAAGCTATTAAAATTGATAGGGCACTAGGCCTAGATAAATTACACCCTAGCGTTCAGGCAGTTAGGAGGGCCTCTGGCAATTATTTGGGTGGGAAGAGGAAAGTGTAGAACAGAATTCGAAGCACAGATAAGCGCCAAAGTACATGTTCAGATATATCACACAAAGCACTTAATTTATAGTTGTTGTTGTTTTTAAATAAGTAGCGGTGGAGGACGATGGTATATCCCCCAAAGGAAGGATAATAAAGAACTGAAAGTCTTTCCCCACCCCACAGATCTCCCCGCTTGGCATTTATTATCGAAATTACATAGCACCTTCAGTGGGGATGGTGCTTGAAACTAGCATCAGGGTGGGGAACACATATTGCTGCCCTGAGGTCTTACAATCCCAAGGTGTGTTTTTTTTTTTAATCAAATCAAATCAAATCAAAAGAAACAATAGAAGAAGGGAAGGAAGGAGAGATGATAGGGACAAAGGATGAAGATAAACAGGTTTAGGGGTATCTCCACAGCCTTCGGGCCAAACCATGTGGGCTGCATCAATAGGAGTATAGCATCTAGATCAAGGGAAGTAATAGTACCACTGTATTCCGCTCTGGTCAGACCTCACCTGGAATACTGTGTCCAGTTCTGGGCACCACAGTTCAAGAAGGATACTGACAAGCTGGAACGTGTCCAGAGGAGGGCAACCAAAATGGTCCAAGGCCTGGAAACGATGCCTTATGAGGAACGGCTTAGGGAGCTGGGTATGTTTAGCCTGCAAAAGAGAAGGTTAAGGGGTGATATGATAGCCAAGTTCAAATATATCAAAGGATGTCATATAGAGGAGGGAGAAAGGTTGTTTTCTGCTGCTCCAGAGAAGCGGACACGGGGCAATGGATTCAAACTACAAGAAAGAAGATTCCACCTAAACATTAGGAAGAACTTCCTGACAGTAAGAGCTGTTTGACAGTGGAATTTGCTGCCAAGGAGTGTGGTGGAGTCTCCTTCTTTGGAGGTCTTTAAGCAGAGGTTTGACAGCCATCTGTCAGGAATGCTTTGATGGTGTTTCCTGCTTGGCAGGGGGTTGGACTGGATGGCCCTTGTGGTCTCTTCCAACTCTATGATTCTATGATTCTATGTGCATGTTTGGTTATAAAGTGGGTGCATGTTTTTCTTTTTCTTTTCTTTCATTAATTGGAGCAGGTAGGGAACAGCCGCAAAACCCTCCACAGACTTACTTCGCTGTGCTCGACTGCTTTTATGTGTGTTTCCCCCAAGCCCAGTTCACTGAGCTGGGTTGCCTCTCTGTGTGGGAATGTCTTACAGCAATCGAGTTTGGACAGGCAGGGCAGGGAAGGTGTGGGTTTCACTCTCATGCCTTCTGTGCTTCTTTCAGCATGAAAAGTTCACCTCACCCCCCCCCCCCGAATAGCTGGAAATGCTGTGTAATAAACACATTCACCTGTCTGGCTTGGGCCTCAGTAAGAGCTACGGGGACAGCAATTTTGTAAGGTACGTTCTGATTACAATCCCCGTACTGAAAGTAACTGGAATGGGAATCAAAGTGGAAGTTCTGCACGAGCATAGGAGCCAACTCCTAGGGGTCTTCGGCCCCCCAATAATATATTTGAAGGGGCCAGCCCCCCCTCCCAAGTTGATGGGCATTGCCATTCAAATGGTGTGTGCGCGGCGTGTCATGTGATTGATTATGTGGGGTTAGGCTTACCTGACATTCCTCCCTCCCAATATTTTATTTATGTTGGCGCCCCTGCGCACAAGAAGTATACTGCTATATTATCCAACAGTGACTCGCAGATAAGCCACACTAAGCAGAGGTCCCCAACAATGTTGATTAAAGGTTTCCCACTTGAAAAGACAGCTTGTTCTGCTGCTTTCTGATGAGTGTGGATGTGAAATTAATGAAGACTAGTTTATTAGTTGCCTCTTTAATAGCCTATATTATCTTGTGAACTGCCCTGAAATGATGATGTAATTGCCTTGTTAGAGATTTCAGAGTTGCCTACGTGCAGAAATGCAGCTGTCTATCTCCAAGCAATTAACTAGTTGGCAGAAAGCCCAGATCTGCTCTCTCTCAGACCCTTAGCAACGACCTGTGATTGGTTGATGAGTTCCTAAAGACTCAGCTCTGTGTGAGAGCTTTGTGGATAGTGTGTGGTGCAGGTGTTGGTGTGGAGAAAGTGGTCAGTGTAGAGAGAGAGAGACAGAGAGGAAAAGATTTTATGTTTTGTTTCTTTTGTTTTGTAAAGTCTGTACATAGTAACTTTATGGATACTAGTTGTTTCAATAAATACTGTATATCCAGTGAGTTGCTGAGTTCCTGTGTTGTGCTGTCCAGTCAATTACACAACAGCCAGAAGCTTCCAGAAAAGTCTGCGTCTAACTCTGCGGTGTCCAGGAATACGTTACACTCCTGACACTAAATCTTAAGATGCCTTTGGGTCAGTCTTTGTTCTGGGTGGAGGTGCTAATTATTGATTTTTCTCTCACCCACCCCTGCTTTTAACTAGGGACATGGTGGCTGCAATGAAGTAGCAACCATTTTAAAAAAGACTGCGTGCCTCCTTCGTTGCAACTGGGCCTGAGAAATAGAAGGTGCTAAAAATATGCTTTAGCATTAGCCAGGCCATATTCACTGCTGCTCTCAATTAATTCAGTCGTATTAAAAAGCAAATTGACACCCAAAGAAACTCGACACAAAACAACCAAATGGCAGGGACTCTTTCCTCCAAGCCTCTGTTCTCCAGTAAACACTGAGATCTACGTACAAACCAGGAATGGCTCCCTGGACTTCAGGCTGTGGCCAGAAGGTATTTTTAGATACAATTATTCAGAAGTGGTGGCTCAAGTTCATGTTTAGGCAAGTCACGGAGGAACCACGCGGAGGCTGACAAGCCCAGTTGACTTGGCGTGGGATGCAAACTCCGTCAGGTGCTAAATGCTAGCAACCTTTTATGAACCACCGTGAGCTGTGAGACTGTAAACAGACTGCTGACAGACACAGATGTAATTTTTTGAGATTATTCCTGTTTTAAATTTCCTAAAGCGGTGTTCATGCCTCAGTAGGACTTTTAGGTTTTATGAGACAAAGATCTCGCTGAGATACTGTTACATTCTGCAACAGTTCCTTTTAAACTTACTGGATTCCCCCACCCCCGGAAAGTTCAATTCTGGATTAAATGGGAGGAATGTGGGTTGGCATGGCAATAATATCATGCAGGTGCTGAAAGAAAACCTGAATGCATAAGGAAGAATGTCTGAATCTGTCGATTTCACTTTCCCAGTTTTCCAACCCAAAATTCATTTTTCTACCTTTCCGCATTAGTTCATGGATTTCTTTCTTTTTTTAAAAAATAGTTCCAATTGAAATTTATCAGGTTAGTCTTAATTTATCCTAATACAGACATTTCTGTATGCAATTTCCCCTAATAGACACAGTTTTGCCAAGCAATTTCCCTGAATATGATGCTTTTCTAGGTATGTTATTTTCACTGATATATGCATGCCTATGCACACTTTATTTCAGTTTATCCTGCCCCCTTTTTTACACAATAGTTGGCTGGAGCACTGCATTGCAAATAATAATAATAACAATAATAATAATAATAATAATAATAATAATAATAATAATAATAATAATATATTTATACCCCGCCCATCTGGCTGAGTTTCCTATGGGTGGTTCCCAACAGAATATTTAAAAAGCGATAAAACATCAAACATTAAAAACGTCGCTGAACAGGACTGCCTTCAGATGTCTTCTAAAAGTCAAGATAGTTGTTTATTTCCTTGACATCTGATGGGAGGGTGCGTTCCACAGGGCAGGTGCCACTACTGAGAAGGCCCTCTGCCTGGTTCCCTGTAACCTCACATCTCGTAGTGAGGGAAGCAGCAGAAGGCCCTCGGAGCTGGACCTCAGTGTTCGGGCTGAATGATGGTGGTGGAGACGCTCCTTCAGGTATACAGGGCCAAAGCCATTTAGGGCTTTAAAGGTCAGCACCAACACTTTGAATTGTGCTCGGAAATGTACTGGGAGCCAATGTAAGTCTTCAAGGACCGGTGTTATGTGGTCGGGGCGGCTGCTCCCAGCCACCAGTCTAGCTGCTGCAAAATTCGGAGACATGCAGGTTTTGAAGACTGGCTGAGTTTTGGTTCATTTAATTGTTTTCAGAAAGTATGAATTTGGGGAGTTTGCCTTTCAATTGAACTGAACTGAATTTGTCCCCCATCCCTATTGCATGAGTAGCACTGACCCTACAATAAGCAGCCCTCTGGAGTGCTCTCAGTTGCAAATCCCACTCTCCCCATAGCTCCTCACTCCCCCCCTCTTTTGTTGGAGTTTCTATACAGCAGCAGAAGCTGCTAGTGTGCACAGCCTCCCCGTGTAGCTCACTCATATGCCGGTGCCAGCTGGAGAGCCCCTGCTGACTTTTTGCTGACACACCAGAAATATATATATGTTAGGAGGCTTTCACTATTATTATCACATTATAACTCTCTCCGGCTTTCTTGCAGAATGGTAAACAATAGCAGGGCTTCTTGGAGGTCATGAATCCATAAATACACACACCTCTGTGTGTGGTCTTTGCCAACAACGAGAGAGAGAGAGAGAGAGAGAGGAGAGAAAGGTGAGTAAATGCGAATCCAAGCAATATGTGGACATGTTTTGACACCATGACCTGTCAATATCCTGTTTACCATAATTTCCTAAGAGTCGTACATCGGAATTCTGCTACTGGCTGCGTTAAGAGAACATCCATTGTGCGGTGTAGGGTGTATTCGGAGACATTCGAGTCAGTTTGGCATAACTTTCTTTCTTTTTCTCTCCATTGGGGAATGCATGTGGAAAATGTTAGTCTGGAATGCAAAAATCCATACGCATTTTTGCAGGAACGCTCGAGAACTGGGGACTTGCTTTCTGCCGATTCCTGTTCATGGATATTCTCTGAGCAAAAAAACAAAAAAAAAACCCCATCTACAAATGAAATTCTTTCTTTATTCTGACATAATGCTTTGTAAGCAGATTCTTCGACATGCTTTCTCGTGCGGAGGAAAACTGCTCCATATAGGAACCGGCTCTTTGGGAGAAAGCAGATGTAAGAGTTTAACAGCAGGTTTATTTTTGGAGAGGGGATGTAGTTCTGTAGCAGGGCGCATACTTTGCATGCAAAAGGTCCCTGGTTCAATCCAGGGTGGGGAAAGCCTCCTCTCTGGAACCCTGCAGCGCAGCTGCCAGTCAGTGTAAACACTACTAAGCTAGATGGGCCAAGAGTTGGATGTGGCAGAAGGCAACTTTCTGTGCTCTGTTTGTGTTATAAGCCTGGTTTTTCATTGCACTGACCTGACTGCAGCAAGTGGGTTGTTTGATCAGCTCCTGTCATTCCTTTCCTTCTTTCTGTGCAGACTTCGCCAACCTGGTGCCCTCCAGATGTTGTGGACTACAAAGCCCATGCTGGCTGAGGCTGACGGGAGTATTCCATAAATCCCCCTATGTTTTTTTTTTAAAAAAAAACTTTAGGAAATATGGTTTATTCACCTATTTACACCTCCAGTTTGCATGGAGGGAGTCCAGATCTCACAACGTGGTCATTTCAAGAGGGGCTTGTCCCACACAGCAGTGCAGCCCTGGAGTCCAAGACATCTTTCCCAGCCAGCCTTCAGCCAGCCGGCCCAAGATGGATCCCAGTCTTCCCCCCTCCCCTTCTTCTTCCCAGCACACCTTGCTAAAATACTCTCTTTTCCTACCACCTCACAGCCAGTTACCCTGGCAACCTCCCAAATCCCCAGTCTCTGTTCACATGTCGGGCAAGGAGGGAGGACAATTCTCTTGTATTGCCAATGGCCCTCAGTGGCCCTGTATTGTTTCTTAATGGCTCCAGCTTGGGCAGGTGGTTTTTGCATAGGCTAGCTCAGAAATTCCTTAAGTAGTCGATGCATGTGTTCCATCCTTCATGGCGCAAAATAAAATAAAATAACAAATCACAAACATTTTTTAAAAGTTTCTCTAGGTATTTAGGAGGAGGTAATTCTTAAGATTTAGTGTCAGGAAAATAACGTAGTCCTGGACACAGCAGAGTGAACCGCAGGCTTTCTGGAAGCTTCTGGCTGTAGAGCATTAACTGGACAGCACAATGCAGGAACTCAGCAACTCACTTGGATAACTATATACAGTATTTATTGAAGAAACTAGTATCCATAAGTTACTATGTACGGATTTTACAAATAAAAGAAACAAAACATAAAACCTCTCCTCTCTGTCTCTCTCTCTCTCAACCTTCAGTAACCAAACTACAAACACCACACCACTAATAACCACAACCAGCTCTCACACAGAGCTCATTCTTTAGGAACTCATTGACCAATCACAGGTCGTTGCTAAGGGTCTGGAGAGAGAGCAAATCTTGGCTTTCAGCCAACTGGTAATTGCTACAGAGGTGATAAGCTGACTTTCTGCACGTAGGCACTTTGAAATCTCTAACAGTGATGTCCCCATGGTGTTAGACAGCGGGCTCCTTTAATAGCCCCCTTTCCCCTAGTTCAGGTGTGGGGCATTTTTGATCTTCCCAGTTTTGCTGGTCTGCAACTCTCATCAGCCCCAGCAAGCATGGCCAGCACCCAGGGATGGAGAGAGTTGTTGTTCAACAACATCTGGGTGTGTGTGTGTGTGCCTCGGGTTCCCCATGCTTGCCCTAATGGAAAGTGGTCAGTCACATTGCAGGTTTCCACTCCGCAGAACACACCTTGAATTGAAAAAGGTATTGAATGCTGTCTTTGGTCACTTTCGCTGCTTGAAAGTATATTACTTGCATCTGAATTCTCCCTTTGTTTCTTATTGACTATATCCAAATGCTGTACAGTGATTCCTCAAACTGATCCTCATGGTACTACAACAGCTAGAACCTTCACATTCAGGAGCAGTATACCTTAATATAATCAGGCACGTGGGACAAAGAACAGAGGGTGCTCATTGCTACCATGCCCTTCCTCGTGACTTTTCCAGGGGCATAACTCTGGCCAATGATGGAGTCAAAGCGAATATTGAATTCTTAAGGTGGTCACGATGCTTTTAACTATCTTCTGTCATTTGTCCCCAGTGAACTAATACTTGTGCAGCTTGGCACTTGACGGGATCCTGTAAAGGAGTCCTGATGTTCTTACCTGTCTTTGAACTTATGAATATCGTTAAGGTAATGCACAATAAATAAATAAATAAATAAATAAATAGATAAATAAATAGATAGATAGATAGATAGATAGATAGATAGAAGAAGGCTCAGGGGTGTAGCAAGGGGGGGCGAGGGGGGCGGGTCGCCCTGGGTTCCATAATGGAGGGGTTGACAAATTATCAAGGAACAATTTTTTTGGAAAAAAATGAATTATTATTTTTTGAAAATGCCTGCTACGAAGGTCTTATCTTACTATACTAGGGATTATATAGCTATATATGAAATTTCATGCATATCGGTTAATATTTTGACCCTCCTCCACCAAAATACCTGTTCACTTGGCTGTTTTCCTATGTCATGAAGGCTGAAATTTCACTTCAGAGAACACTTACTGTTCCCAACCCTAACCCTGTGGAAAGCCATCTAATTAGACTTTAATTTGATTTTGAGATGTTTTTAGGAGGTAATTTAATTATTTTTTGATTTTATAACAATGTTATGTATCTGATGTTAGCCACCCTGAGCCTGACTTTGGCCGGGGAGGGTGGGATATAAATAAAAGTTTTTTATTACTACTTGCTATTATTCCTTTGTAAGAAAATATGAAATAACGTAAAACCATTTTTGCGGGGGGGGGGGAATCAATGGGGGGTGACAAGAAATTTTTCGCACTGGGTACCACCTGACCTTCCCATGCCTGGGGGGGGGGGGTGGGTGACAAAAAATGTTTTGCCCCCGGGTACCAATTTACCTTGCTAAGCCCTTGAGAAGGCTTTCCAGAAATCTGTTGGAATGATCTGGCACTGCCCTGAACAGATGCAGCCCAAGGGTTTTTGCTGCCTGAAGCAAAGGGCCAGGAGTTGCCACTTCCCAGGCCTGTTCCATGTACGAAAGCTCGGCAGACGATTGCATCTTATTTCAACATCCCCTGTTGTGCCCCGAGTGGGTGCAAGACAAGCTGTATAGCACATACATAGAGTCCTCTCCACTGCCCGTGCATGTCTGACACCTGAGGCAGCTGCCCCATGGTAGGGCCGGCCCTGGATGCAGTTCTGAAATCACCATCTTTACCACAGGTAAAGCAGCTAATTTGGCAAGGGAGTTGAAGGCACTGGTTAAGACTCCAGTGCCCTCCCCTAATGCTTGTTTCCAACCCCTTGTCAGACGCTACTCCTTCATAGTACTTTTTGTTGTTGTTGCTAGGGTTGGTAAATAGGGCCTAGGCGGTCAAATATCACCACTGGGGGAAGAGCTGGATTTCACCTTGGGGCTTCCAGATGTGGACCCCTGCCATAGAGAAGCAGTGCTATGGTTTTTCTTGTACTAGGTAAAAGGTCAAGGTCAAGTCAATGGCGACTATGGGGTTGCAGCGCTCATCTCGCTTTCAGGCCGAGGGAGCCGGCGTTTGTCCACAGTCAGCTTTCTGGGTCATGTGGCCAGCATGACTAAACCGCTTCTGGCGCAACGGAAAAACGTGAAGGAAACCAGAGCGCACGGAAACGCCGTTTACCTTTCCCGCTGCAGCAGTACCTATTTATCTACTTGTACTAGTGTGCTTTCAAACTGCTAGGTTGGCAGGAGCTGGGACAGAGCAACGGGAGCTCACTCCGTTGCGGGGATTCGAACCGCTGACCTTCTGTGGTTTAGACCACAGCGCCACCCGCATACTAGAAAATGATAGTGTAAGGGTTTTCAGTGATTGCTCATGAGTAACCAGACTGACGCCGAGGTTTCTAAAACTAAGTTTCTTTATTGTGCAGATATGTACAATGCAGCAACAAAGTACGTCTAGCTCATCCTTCGGCAGAGTCCGGGAATGACTCTTTCCGGTTCTTTGCACAGCATAAAAGCCGCGGGATGCGGAACCCCCGCCTCCCCCCTCTGCGTCCTTCCCCCCTGCGCAAATGGGGAGACGGAAAAGGCGCCTCACCTCCAGTTCCTGCTTGATGCGAGGGCTCTCCTTCCCTGTCAGAGCCCTGACTCCTACTTCCCCTTCCCGTCTCTCCCTCCCCACTAGAGGGATCGCTGCCTCCCTCACTGGAGGAAGACGAATTGCTGAGCAGGTGGGGAGGGGGCTTGCGATAGTTCAAAAGCCCTGGCAACCCTTTGCCGCAAGGTGAGGGCAGCGCCCTGACAGATAGGTATGGTATTTCTAAGACAGGTGTGGGGAAACTGTGACCCTCCTACAGCTCCCATCATCCCACACCATTGGCCTTGCTGGCTGGGACTGATGGGAGTTGGAGTCCAAGAACAACTAGAGACTCATAGGTTCCCCACCTCACCCGCAGTCTAAGTGAATGAAAACACTAACACCAGAACTTGTGTAATGATTTGGTCATGTAGTGACAAGAAAGAGCCAGTGTGGTGTATTGGTTAAGAGCGGCAGACTCGTAATCTGGGGAACCGGGTTCGCGTCTCCGCTCCTCCACATGCAGCTGCTGGGTGACCTTGGGCTAGTCACACTTCTTTGAAGTCTCTCAGCCACACTCACCTCACAGAGTGTTTGTTGTGGGGGAGGAAGGGGAAGGAGAATGTTAGCCGCTTTGAGACTCCTTCGGGTAGTGAAAAGCGGGATATCAAATCCAAACTCTTCTTTTCTTCTTCTTCTTCTTCTTCTTCTTCTTCTTCTTCTTCTTCTTCTTCTTCTTCTTCTTCTTCTTCTTTCTTTTTGACAACACAGCAGCACTCCGGTTTGGGCCTCCCGGCTAAACCTGAGCCCGGCAGCGGCCTTTATATATATATCACACATTTTGGCTGCATCATCTCTGTTTGTTTGTTTCTGTACTTTACAGCTGCTGCCCTGTCCGTTATTCTAATGCAATTTCTAGCATTTCGTATGTTTTTATGGCTAGCTCTAAGAGCAACAACAGCTTCATCTCCGGACCCAAGCTAAACAAACCGGGCTGGAGAAGTTCAAAACCAAACACTTTGCTCCTGTTGATGAAATGGAGGCTTTAAATTTTTTTTAAAAAATCCTACTTAAGCTCGTAAATCAAAAAAGGCATTTGCCTGCTTCTTAGAAGGAAGCAAAACAAACAACACTTCAGATCCTTAGGGGGCCACCAACGGCTGGGGTGCCGAAACGGCTGCAGATCGAAAGGACTGTTACCGATACAGGAATGGAAAGGAGCAGCTCTTGTTGCAGAGGTGTAAGAGGACATGTGGCTGTAATCAGCTGCTCTGGTGGCATGTAAGCTCCACATTCCCTCTGCCAGGAGACAGAAGCCTGGTTTGGTTTCTCCCAACGCAGGCTGTTAAAACGTCTCATCCTTCCCCATCAGTTTCAACTTTAAGGATGGGCTTTCCATTTCAAGCTTTCAGTTTCCATTGCTTTCTGTTTCTCTTTTTTCCCCAGCCTTAGATTTACTTCTCCACTCTTCCAAAGCTGTCAAGTTTTGGATTTGCAAATAAGGGATCAACAGTCTCACCTATCCCGGGGACAGTCACATGTCAGTGGTGGGCGGTGCCAGAAGCAAAAGTGGGCGGAGCAGCCATGTAAACTCCAAGCGGACTCGGGCTCAGAGCGGAGCTAAGAGGAGGGCAGCCAGCAAAGAGGAGGGCAGCCATGTGCTCCGCGCGATGTAGCCCCATCGTCTTCTTGTCTGATCCCATCAAAACAGGACAGGAAGCAGCAGCTACTCAAAGGCAGCCAGGCTCCGCCCACCAGCTAACTCTATTGGCCGGCTGAGGGGCTGATGCAGGGGGAGGAATACACCCCCCTGTAAGCACGGGAAACGGCTCCCACTTGCTTTGAGGGCTGAGGCTTTTCTCTCCAAGTAGGCGAGGTCTTCCCACCCAGTCCCTGGCCAGCAGGGGAGGAGCTGCTTCCATTAAAAACGGGAAATTTAAGGGAAATAAAAAATAAGGGAGAGCAGCGGGAAACTGCTTAAAATAAGGGAGAATCCCGGGGAAAATGGGATACTTGACAGCACTGCACTTCCAGGCAAACACAACATTCTCCCCCCCCCCTTGGGAAGACAACATTTTTGTTCAGTTAGCGTGCTGCTTTTTAAAAGTACTCACAAACATCCACCGGCACTTTAGTAGTGTGAATTTCTCACAATACACGAATGCTTGCATGTAATTTTTGCCTAACGAGCACACACCCTTACCAAGCAATTTTTCCTAATGTGATGCATTGGCTTTCACCGGTAATAGATGGAATTTTAGGCACGCTTTACTGCAGGATATGCATTTTTGTATATGTTCTTTGGCTGGAGAACTGCACTGCAAAATCTGGAGGTGTGCACATTGCGAAGGACGGCTGGGTTTTGAATCATAGAATCATAGAGTTGGAAGAGACCACAAGGGCCATCCAGTCCAACCCCCTGCCTAGCAGGAAACACCATCAAAGCATTCCTGACAGATGGCTGTCAAGCCTCCGCTTAAAGACCTCCAAAGAAGGAGACTCCACCACACTCCTTGGCAGCAAATTCCACTGCCGAACAGCTCTCACTGTCAGGAAGCTCTTCCTAATGTTTAGGTGGAATCTTCTTTCTTGTCGTTTGAATCTATTGCCCCGTGTCCGCTTCTCTGGAGCAGCAGAAAACAACCTTTCTCCCGCCTCTATATTACATCCTTTTATATATTTGAACATGGCTATCATATCACCCCTTTGGTTTTGGTTCAGATTTGACAGATTCTCCTTTAAAGGTAAACTGAATCCAATTTCTCCCCTTTCCAAAGCAAGAGAAGGCTTGAAATACCCCACACAGAAATTATTTCCTTTCTCTTTTACCCCTCTCTCCTCGCTTGTCACCAAGTTTTAAACCCTAAGGTTTCCTCACAATTTCACCACTACTCGGACTGACAGCGGTGTGTGGAGAAGCCTTGCATTTGGGTCTGTTTATTATTAGGGGTGTTAATAGTTGATGTGCTGAGGAGATGTGCTTGGAGGTCTAGCCTCATTGCCCAAGAGCTTACAGAAGTTGGGCCAATGGAAGGTATCAACTTACCTGTTTTGTGGCTCTCATTCTCCTGGATCGACGTCATCAACAGGTGGAGTGGGCAACTGGTTCAGCACTGAAGGTCATGTCAGAAGTATATCACTGAGTTTCGGATGGCCCATCACAGCTGATTGATGTAATTTAGATGCCTGTGGGCTGGCAGAGTCCTCCTCAGTTTGTGTACCAGAGCACTGTAGTGTGCCATCAGAGAACAGCTGCTAGTGTGCTGTAATAAACAAGGAAGCAAGCAAGCAAGCAAAATAAACTGAGGTTCCTTTAAGTCCAAGCACAAACACCCATACATGCCAACTGCAGCTCTGTATGATTTATCTTTCAGGTCTCGCCTCCTCCTCTCCCTCCTCGGCAACCTCTGCTGCATGGGATCGATTCTTCTGCAGTCTGGATCATTCAATTGTTCCCAATGTGAGGGCTGCAGCAGGTACCTACCCTCGGAAGATAATGCCTGTTACTCTTTCTTTTTGGGGCCAACAGACACACAATGAGAAAAGGGATTATGGAAGACTGCTCCAATATATGATTACAGCGGTGAGATTGCTCGATGAACCAAGATGGAAAGACACAACCCTACCCACTATAGAAGAATGGCTGATAAAACTATTGGACTTGGCTGAGGTGGCAGAGTTAACATGTTTAATTAGAGGGGGGAAATCATTACTGACATTTGTTAAGGGTTGGAAATTTCCTACCAACTTTTTTGCATGAAAGGGAAAATGATCTTGTAATATCTGGATTTGAAGAATGAAAAAATACTGGGTTCTAGAAGATAGAATGGTTGGATCTTACACAGTGAATATCATATGTAGCAGCAGGACAGAGACCCGGAAGTCCTTTCATTGTTTTCGTCTTTAACTTTATTTTTAAAAATTCTTTCTTTTCCTTTTTCCTCACTTTCTCTTTTTTAGGTTTCTCTTTTCCTTGCATTTTCTTCCTTTTGACATTCTTCTGTTATAGACTAAGTAGCTGGTTTATCTCAGTATAGCATAAAAAAGATACATTGTAATGGACGTGTATTTTTGTATATCTTTAAATAAATCCCCCTTTTAAAAAGGGGAAAAAAGAAGATAGTGCCTGTTGCATATCTGTGTGAGTCACTGCTCTGGTCCGGCTCCCTTAAACCCAGGAGATGCTGAGAATGTTGAACACAGCGACTGAGAACACTGCAGCATCACTCTAAATGTAAAACTTATGGAAGGGTAAGAGTGCATTGTGCCTGAAATTCTCATACAGAAAAAAGTATGCATCTGATACCAGAAGTTTGGGAAATGTATGATACATTAGGGATGTGGAACTGCTAACCTGTTTATTTTATTTGACCTTCTGGGTCTTTTCCTGCCCACTGGCTGTTCAGTGGGGAGCAGGAACGAGGGAATTTTTTGTGTGAGGGCTTCCACTAGTGGGATTAATCAGTTGAATTTGGCCCGTAAACCTCTGTATATACTGATGAAATGTCCGTAAGAAAATTATAAACTTTCCTTGGATCACCAGTTAGATTATTGCAATGCGTTATCCATAGGGCTGCCTTTGAAGAGGGTTCGGAAACTTCAGCTAGTGCAGAATTCAGCAGCCAGGCTGATCAACGGAGCAAGACGGTTTGAGCATATTACACCGATCCTTGTCCAACTGCACTGGCTACCAAATAGTTTCCAGGCCCAATTCAAAGTGCTGGTTTTGAACTATAAAGCCTTAAATGGCTCAGGACCGCAATACCTCAAGGACCGCTTCTTTCCATATGAACCTACCCAGACCCTGAGATCATCTTCTATGGCCCTCCTTCATGTGCCTTGAGAGGCCCGGAGGGCGGCAACCCAAAAACGGGGCCTTCTCTGCAGTGGCTCCCCATTTGTGGAATGCACTCCCCCGGGAAGTTTGCCTGGTGCCTTCACTATACACCTTGAAATGTTCCTTTTCAATCAGGCCTTTGCCTGACTTGATCTATATCCTATACCAGGGGTCAGCAAACTTTTTCAGCAGGGGGCCAGTCCACTGTCCCCTCAGATCTTTTGTGGGGAGCGGACTATATTTGGGGGGGGGGGATGAATGAATTCCTATGCCCCACAAATAACCTAGAGATGCATTTTAAATAAAAGCACACATTCTACTCATGTAAAAACACCAGGCAGGCCCCACAAATAACCCAGAGATGCAGTTTAAATAAAAGGACACATTCTACTTGTGTAAAAACATGCTGATTCCTGGAACGTCTGCAGGCTGGATTTAGAAGGTGATTGGGCCGGCTCCGGCTCCTGGGCCTTAGTTTGCCTATCCATGTCCTATACCCTTTTAAAAAATGCTGGCTCTTTGGGGGTTTTTTATTGGGTTGTTGGTTTTGTTTGGATTTTATGTATTTGATATTTTATGTGAACTGCCCTGAGACCTTCGGGTATAGGAAGGTATAGAAATTAAATAATAATAATAATAATAATAATAATAATAATAATAATCTGCAGAAGAGCTACACACCTAAGCTTTCCAATAATGTTCAACCATCCATCCGCTTTTTGGTTTCTCACTTCCCCCCCACCCTTCCATTTTCTTTTGCTCATGTTTGTTTTCCTTTCCAACAGCAGTGACAATTAAAAAAAAAGGAATTAAATTGTTTTGATTAGAATGCAGGCACCTTGTACAAAACCACCCTAAACAGGAAGTGTGCAATTAATAGCCATTTTGCTCTGGTAATTTTGCGGCTGGCAGTGCAATCCTACGCACCGCCACACAAAATCCCCTCTAAATCCAGTAGGGTTTACCCCTAGATAAGTGTGCGGTTGAAGATGGCGTTTTCATGCGAGCCAACAATTCTGATCCACGCAAGCAGAACTTGCTGCATTGCACCGAACAGTTCACACAACGGCTCTGTGATTCTTCTAAGCAGGGCATAAAATCCTGTTCTGTTTGTTAAAGTGCCAACTTAAATCAACTTTTAGCACAGTACTTACCACTGGGAAATGTTCCTTTGACGGGTAAATACCATGTTAAATCTGCAGAAAGGAGCTCGTGTAAACGGCATCCGTGATCCTCAGCATGCTCCATTAGCTGTGGAAGTATATTTACTCAGCATGTTAACGAAGTTCATCTCCAACAAATTACCTGCCAGGCATCTGAAAGCTTTCATTGCTAATTGATTTTTACAATGTGGTTTAAAGGACACCGTTAACACACAGCACCTCATCCTGAAATGGGAGAAAAAGATGAAAGAGTTATTTAAAAATTCCACTTCACTTCCACCTGTTGCTATGGGTGTTCCCTGCTTCCATAATATTTAGTTTAGCCTTTTCCTCATCCTAAAAATCAAAAACATTGACCTACAAGATGTGCTTGTACTCAGGTGCACTTGATTCCGATTCTGTTAATACTAGTGAAAAGCCAAAACAGTCTAGTAAATTAAGAGGGAGCTGAATTGGACCTGCTATTTCTGATGGAATACAGTGGGGGGGGGGGGCGGCAGATCCGAATGATTAAGATGCTGACAGAAACTTGAAATGAGAATTGTCTATTGTAGACAACCAATTTTCACTAATGGACTGCTCTCCATTTCATTATCATTACAATGACTGCATTGCCTTTCAGTGCATGAATTAAATGTGGCATTATGGTTCATCCTCAAGAAATGGGAAGGGGGAGACGGGTTGCACGTCACTCTCCAGCAAAAGGAACTCCGCCCTGAGCCATTTCTCCCAGTAGTCAAGACGTTTTTACAGCTGAAACACACAAATCCCGTAACATTAAATGGGTAGGATTTAGGTTTGGCAGCACTTACAAAAACAACACAACAAGACCCGGGACTGTTGACAGAATATTTGGGTGTGTTAGAGCCAGAAATGTGAGCCTCCTGCCAGAACTGAGGAAAGCCAGACTTTGGTATGTAAAAAAACAACAACCAGCAGCAGGGTTTTCACTTGGTGTGCATGTGTTAAAACATGCAGGCTACACATGCATGCTGAGGTCCCAGGATGCTGAGCTTGTTGTCCTCAGTATGCTATTGTCACATCTACTTTTACTTCACTCCTAGGCTGAACAAGTCCAGACCCTCAAAGTCCCTACTTTCCAGGGACATCCCTGATTTAGAAAAGCTGTCCCAGTATTCGATTTGATCCCGGAATGTGTCACTTTTCCTTAGGATGTTTGTTATGTACTGAGCTGAATCCTAGAACAATAGGATCCAGAATGCAGCAGTCTGATTGGTCCGTAGGAGCCACCCAATCCAGCTCCAGGTGGAAGTGAATCAGCGACCTGATTGGCCTGCAAGAGCAGCCAATCAGGCTCCTGGAGGAAGTGAATCTACAACCTGATTGGCCTACAGGAGTAGCCCGGAATTAGCCAGTCACGATGGCCCTTTGTGTAAATAATGTATATATAGCAGACGTTTTGGGGAAAGACTCATTCCTTGCTATTATGAGCTGAATAAAGAACATGAAGTTCACACTTGACTCCGAGTATATTTCAATGTCCTTATTTTCACTGGAGAAATGTTGGAGGGTATGGAGTTATTTGACCCCTGAGGTGCTTGAAGGCAATCCTATATGGGGAAGTTTCATGTTTTATTATGTTTTTATATATGTTGGAAGCCGCCCAGAGTGGCTGGAGCAACCCAGGAAGATGTGTGGGGGTATAAATAGTAAAATGATCATTCTGGAATGGGACGTCCCTATTTTCATCGGAGAAATGTTGGAGGGTATGCAAGTCTCCCAGAGCAACTAATAGGACAGTTTTTGTTCTCAAGACACAACACAAAAGCAAAAAGGTTTTGGGTGGAGGGGGCCAGAAAGCAAACAAACACACTAGATTTTAGTTACACACTTCAGAGATATGGTTTCTTGTTTGAAAACCCCCAAATCCTGAAGCATGCCCAAAACCAAGTAGACATTTAAAAACCACAATTGCAACATATTTAAATCTTTCCTAATACATAAACAATGCTTGGAATAGAAATCTGAAAAGCAGGGGAGACAAACTATTCCTTAAACACTCCCTAGTAGGGCTGAGTGAAAAATGGCCTCCTAATAGTCTCCAAACTGTTTGTTGTTGGAAAATGGAGGAGGCATTTTCCAAAAAATAAAAAATAAAAATATCTGGATGTGAAATTCTCCAGCAGTTTTTCCTCAGAAAATGTTCCCGTGAGAAATTTCAGCTCATTTAATGTTGACTGAAAGAAGCAACAAGCTAAGTGATTACATTGTAAGGTAGTTGTGTTATATGTTTTACATGAAGCACTGCTAGGAGTTGTTTCTTTTTGTTTTCCAATGTATTTCTTATTGATAAACAATTTGGTGTGGCGTGAGCAAATTTGTATTCTGCAAAGCCCATTGCTTTTTTCAACAATCTTAAAATGCTATTAAATAATATGAAACCTGGATCCACATTTGGGCCCCAAATTCACGGATGGTGAAACTCTGTGTGTAGTGGGGGGGTTTCACCCAATATTTTCCATGGGAAGACTGATATTCTTCATCGGTTCAGAAAATGTTTCAAAAATGGGTTAGAAAAGTATTTCTGGGTAAATTTTACCTCAGCCCTAATCTAGTTGTAAGGCCCTCAGTATCACAGGGGAACATCTTCCACACACACAGTCACCTGCAGGGATATCTCTCTCTCCTCATTCTAGTTAAGAATTCCTTCCCTTTCCTCACTGTGGTGACACAAGCATAGTCAATTGATGCTGTTGCAAATGCAGCCCCTGGTTGCAAACACTGGCAAAAACGATAGGCCGTTTCACATTTGAAGCAGCGTTTCCCCCCATGTGGAGCGTTGCACAAGCCTGTGACTGCCTCTGGCTGCTTTGCGCAACTTCTGAGATTTTCGCCTTGCATCTCCATTTGACTTCCGCAGCCTTGCTCTGAGCTGCCTCTCTGTGTGTCTTTGCAATTCTGTGCACACAGGGCTGGGTTGGCCTTGCCGCTTTCTCACCCTGAAATGCATGCCTTCAGAGGCTTGGCAAACGGCCTCTTCCAGTGTGAGCTCACAATCATCCAAAACCGTCTTTCCCCCTGACTTTGGTGCTTTCCGGTACCAAGTAAAATTTGCTGTTGAATCATATTTCCATAATCACAAGGCTTGTCTAATTGCTTTTCTTTGGAAGAATGTGAGCCGGCGTGGTGTGGTAGCCAAGAGACTTGACTGTGAATCAGGAGTTCACATGTTGCCTTGGCAGTGTGAATTCACGAAATGACCACATAGGCAATCCTCAGTTCCAGTCCCCTTCACCTGCAAAATGGGGGAGGGGGATAATAATACTGACCTAGCTTGCAAAGGTTGCTATAAGGATTATTATGCATGTGTCAGGAAACTCCCCTCCCCACGGCTGGTAGCATCCCAGGACCGTTTGCAGTACAGGGAACCACCCCCTTTGTTCACCAGTTCGTCATCCCCCTCCTCAGGAGGAAGCGATCATTCCTCCAGTGGGGAGGGGGAGTTGGAGGCAGGAAGTCGGCACAGGGGCTGTGAAGGGATTGCAGAGCCTGAGCACAAAGGGGAAAGCGGGGAACAGGGACAGCTTCCTGCGCCCCGAGTTCGCAGACAGGAAAGACGTGGAAGGGGGAGGCGGAGGTTTAGAATCCCGCACCTTTTTTGCTGGACCAAGAACCGGAAGGGTTCATTCCCGGACTCTGCAGAGGGATGAGATGGACGTTTGAACTGTTGCTCCACTGTAAATATCTGCACAATAAAGAACTTATTTTTTAGAAGTTCTGCGTTCGGCTGATTTCTCATGAGCAACCACTGAACGACCTGACAGCATGTGAAACACTTTGAACACAGTTCTTTAGAACTGTCCAATTCCAGAAGAATAAACAAGATCACTGTACAATATGTCTCCATCTCTTAACCATTGTCAAAAGAGCGGGAAATTTGCTGTGTGTTGTTTGCTCCCTATCTCTAGCCCAATCCTCTTTTGCCATGGGTGAATTCCTCCAGCTTTCTCCCTGCTGCCCCTCCCCTTATTTATTTAAATAAACTTATTCCCTCCAATTATTATAGTAATTTAGTTGAGTCTCTATTTTAAAGATTTATCCAGAGCAACAAATTCATGCAGCACTTAAGGAAAACAAGAATGGATGGCAACAGGCAAGATCAAGCATAAAAGCAGCAGTTTCAGAGATGACTGAAACCACAAAAATCCCCAGAGTTCTGTTCAATCACAAATTGCAATATTTTCACCCAACATTGGAATGAGTAAAAAGGAAAACAGCCTGGTCTGCCCATACAGCATACAGGTGAAACTTGAAGAATTAGAATATCGTGGGAAAGTCCATTTATGTAAGCAATTGTTTTCATTAGCTACTGGAGTTTAATATATGAGATAGACTCATGACATGCAAAGCGAGATATGTCAAGCCTTTGTTTGTGTGCATGCACACGAAAGCTCATACCAGGAACAAACTCAGTTGGTCTCTAAGGTGCTACTAGAAAGAATTTTCGATTTTGTTTTGTTATAATTGTGATGATTATAGCACACAGCTGATGAAAACCCCAAAGTTGAAATTGTTAATTTGGGGTTCTCATCAGCTGTACGCCATAATAATCACAATTATAACAAATAAAGGCTTGACATATCTCGCTTTGCATGTCATGAGTCTATCTCATATATTAGTTTCACCTTTTAAGTTGAATTACTGAAAGAAACGAACCTTTCCACGATATTCTAATTTTTCGAGTTTCACCTGTACATTTAAAGCACCCACTCAAAAATAAACACAGGATCCTGGGAATTGTACCCCTGTGAGTCGTCAACCAAGCTTCCAGGGTTCTTGGGGATGTGTGTGAAACATACCAAAGTATCCCCCAACCCGCCTTTCCCCCAGATGTGGTTGGGTTCCAGCTTTCCTCAGCTCTAGGCAGGATGGCCAATGGTTTGGGAGTGATGAGGAGTTTGGATTTGATATCCCGCTTTTCACTACCCGAAGGAGTCTCAAAGCGGCTAACATTCTCCTTTCCCTTCCTCCCCCACAACAAACACTCTGTGAGGTGAGTGGGGCTGAGAGACTTCAAAGAAGTGTGACTAGCCCAAGGTCACCCAGCAGCTGCATGTGGAGGAGTGGAGTCCCAAACCCAGTTCCCCAGATTACGAGTCTACCGCTCTTAACCACTACACTACACTGGCTCTCACTGATGGGGGTTGCAGTCTGACGACGTCTTGAGGACACCAAAGTTGGGGGTAGGAAAGGGAGAAGGATCATTTCTCAAAGCCAGGCATTGCTCCATGAACTGAACACTTGGCCCTTTAAGTGGCGATGTGCTATGAAGTAAACAACCAGGGCTGTGTGGCAGCAAAGCCCTGGACACCTGGGAGGCAGGGCTTGCTTTGTGCTTCTTGCAGCAGTGGCGACTTGTCACTCATGCAGTGATTTCTCATTTGGGAAAAAGTGACAGCAAAAGAGGCTGTCAAGGTCAAGAGATGGTCTTGTGCGAATCATGCAAACCAGCAAGCCATGGAAAGAGAGCTTATTACACGCACACTTTTTAAAATTTTCAAGCATTTCGCAGGATGCAATGGGAAAAAGAGCCAAACTTGCTCTTCCATATTTTTTTTTGTCTTAAATCACTTTTGGTTCAGAGTGTGTCTTCTCCTTCTCGCCCTCCTCTTCCTGGCTGGCAGCGGAAAACCTGCCAAAATTCGACACAGTTCACTGCTGCGAATAATATCCCAGCTGCCAATGAACACAGCATTCATTCCCAAAGCTCCACAGATTCCCTTCTCGTGACACCGCAAATCAACAAACCAGACTTCATTTCCGCAGAAAATGTTAAAATAGCTTTTGAAATGCGAAGTAATGGGCCTGTTCCATCTTCCCATGCATGCAAATGCATGCAAGGGAAAGTGGCGTCGCCATAGGACTTAATGGAGCCCCTTCTCCATTGACCCTTAGCTGGATGTTTATACATCACAGTATATTTGCACATTACTTGCTGTGGGCCCTTATACCTGTATACCTCCCATATCCACTGGCTTGATCTTCAGGCAACCAAACTAGCTATAGTAGTTATGAGCTCCATAATAGCTGGTACTGTATGTTGGGGTACAAAGGCATCTCTCTACCTGATCACAAATAAGGAGGTCAGGGCTATGTGAAACAGTTGGGTGTGCCCAGTGCTTTTTTCTGGGGGGGAAGCAGGGGTACGCATACCCCTAAACATTTTGTGAATCTATGTTTGGCCTCATTGAGGGGCAGTCTTTCAATATAAGTAGGAGAATGAGAGTACCCCTAAGCATTTTTTATTTTTTTTTAGAAAAATAGGCACTGGGTGTGCCAAATATATTCAGAGAAAAGATTGCACTTTTGGCCAGTCTCCATGAAATGTTCACCTTGAGAATGTTTGCATTTTAAGGGTGTCCCATTTTGGGGGGGAAAATAACGGAATTCCAGTAAAATGAGAATGACTCAAGCGATGGTCAAAGAAAATTTTTTAAAAAAGTTTTATTACTTCTGGAGCATTTGAAAAGCTGCAGACCCTCCAAGTTCCCCTATTTTTCCAGGGACAGCCCCGGATTTGCAGAAGCCACCCTGGTTTCTGATTTGATCCCGGAATGTCCTGCTTTTCTTTAGGACATCCCTATTTTCACCAGAGAAATGATGGAGGGCGTGGAGTTATGCGACCCCTGAGCCAAGGAAATAAGTAACAATACAACATTTAGAAGACATCGGAAGGCAGCCCTGTATAGGGAAGTTGTTTCCGCTTTATCACTACCCGAAGGAGTCTCAAAGCGGCTAACATTTGCTTTTCCCTTCCTCCCCTACAACAAACACTCTGTGAGGTGAGTGGGGCTGAGAGACTTCAAAGTGGTGTGACTAGCCCAAGGTCACCCAGCAGCTGCATGTGGAGGAGCGGAGACGCGAACCCGGTTCACCAGATTACGAGTCCACCGTTCTTAACCACCACACCACACTGGCTCTCTTTATGCAGGGTACGAATAATAAAATTGTTGTTGTTGTTGTTGTTGTTGTTGTTGTTGTTGTTGTTGTTAAATAGGACGTCCCTATTTTCTTCAAAGAAATGTTGGAGGGTATGAAGGTTTGGGTTATTTGTGTAAACTTATAAAAGCAGTTACAGGTGGGTAGCCGTGTTGGTCTGCCATAGTCAAAACAAAATAAAAATTTCTTTCCAGTAACACCTTAGAGACCAACTAAGTTTGTTCTGAAGAAGTGTGCATGCACACGAAAGCTCATACTAAGAACAAACTTAGTTGGTCTCTAAGGTGCTACTGGAAAGAAATTTTTATTTTGTTTTGACTTATAAAAGCATTTAGTGATGAAGAAAGTCCTGCTGGCAGCCGGACCTCTCACTGATATCACAGCCCTAGGAAAGTTGGGCACATGTCGAACGTGACATGTAAGCAGCCCTCTCCTTCAGTGGGTTGGGTATTCGCCGCTTTGGTCACCATAGATGGAGTTTTAAATTAATGGTCCCCAGCTGCAACTCTTAAGCAGAGCTGGGTGTGTGCTGCTCTTGGCAAGAGAACAGGATCCCCATTCAGAACTCTCCTATTATAAAATCCAAGGGCAGGGCCATGTCCAAGCGAGACAGGTTGGGCATTAACAGTGTGGAGAACTAGCCCAATGCCAGGTAGGGGTTAATTTTTTCTGACAGTTAGAACCCTCAGGGGCGGGCTTAGCCTGGGTATAAAACACCCCTCCCAGTGGGCAGTGAGGCAGTTAAGTGCGGGGAGTTGAAGTTGAAGTGTGAGTCAAGAGATAGAGCTGGGAGTTTAGAGTCTTAGGTGGATGTTAGCAGAGAGGATAGAGAGATTGTGAAACGCGTTGTTATTGATATTTAGTTAACTATTAGAGGTATTAGGCCGGTAACATTTAGAGGTATTAGGCCGGTATAGGACAACTGTTTTAAGCTTATTGAACAACCTTTTATTTATCAGCAACCACAAGCTTTGTACGCAATAAACATCTTTTTAGTTCACAATATCCTCGTCTGTGGTGAATGAAGTAAGCAGGATCCAGCTAGTAGTCTGAAGGGCTGCAGCTGGGGACTGTTTGTCGTTGGTGCAGCACTCATAGACCGTAAAACGTCCGGGGGTGGGCTGTACAGGGCGAAGGGCCCGCGACATAACAGCACCAGCTGCATTTGACAGATGAGCCCTGAAAAAAACGAGTCTTTATGAGATGGGCCATCCAATCCTCTGCTTGTTGATTCAGAAGGAAGTCCTATTTCATCCAATGAGGTTTACTCCCTGGTTGGTGTGCTTAGGACTGCAACAACAGAGTCGCTGCTTTCCCCAGTTAACGTTCCAAAAAAAGGCTACTATTTACTCTGTATTGGAGGCCGACATTAGGGTGACTTAGAAACACAGAATTACAGAGCTGGAAGGGAACCCAGAAATTATCTTGAGGCAAAGGAACAGGGTAGGAGAAGCAATTTCAAAAGGCGTGTCTCTTTTTTATCGTTGGACACCCTATTCTCTTCACTGCAATTTGTCCTCATCTGATTTTAATATTGTGTTTTTAAATTGCTGTAACCTGACCTGGGACCTTATAGTGAAGGGTGGGTGAGTAGTCGAAATGATGATAATGATATGCAGATGGTAAGAGGAGAGAGGGACGCAGTCCCCAATGAAATTCCTTCTTCTGCGCATCTATTTGTTTGACAAGTGATTATAATAGTTCTAAAGAGTTATTTGCAATTTTCACTACATTGCAATATATATATTTTCTAAACTTGTTGGCTGGGATGGGGAGCAGGCACTCCTCTGCTCAATTTCCCCACAATTCCCTCCACCCTCTAAAGAAACATCCCACACACCCCAAACATTTGGCTTAGAGCCAACTGCAGCCAATAGGAGCCAAGCCAAATAGGTGTGAGGGGAGAATTTGGGGAGGGGAGGGGGGTCACAACAGAAAGCCCCTTCCCTATAGGGGTTAGCTTTCACCTCCTCTTATGCTGTGACCCAGTGGTGTAGCTTAGGTTGCCGGCACCCCGGAGCCAAGTGGGGTTGTGCTGCAGCAGCTGCCTGCCCACATAAGGGGGAACCTGATCGGTAGATGCGGCTCTTGACAGGCAAATTCCTCCGACATCCATGGAGAGGAGAACTGGGCCGGGCCATGCTGGAGTCACCCCTTGCCCACCTCCCTCTGTCTGTACCTGCTCACTGTGGGCCTGAGTTGCTCTGCCACCTTTGCCAGGGCGGGGAACCCTGTGGAAGCTGGTGCCAGTGTAGGGTCCCCTGCTTGCGCACCCCCCAGAATTTTGCGCCCAAGGCCATGGCCCTCCTGCACACCCCCCCATATTACGCCACTGCTCTGACCCCTGCTGCAGAAAATGCCTCCACCATATAGCTCCAGCAGCCTAGCCCCCTAAGCTCCACGCAAGACACTCCACAGTTTGTGGATTCAGGAAGCAAAATGGTTCTGAGAGGGGATCTACAGGCTGGATTAATCATGGATGGAAAGCACAGAATCCGATTGGTCCTTTTGCTGCCTTTGCCTATAAATAGCTAAATGCAACGAACCCTCTTTCGTCCCAGTGAGTAATTCTCACACCCTCCCTTTTGCCTTGCTGAGTCACAGTAGTTACTTACACGGTCATTGCTCTCAAAGGAAACTTTAACACATCCAGTGAATTGTCGGGGATTGGCTGAAGTTGAAAGCTATTCCACTGGCATTTCCCTTTCGCGGCAGCACATTGTGCCAACCCGTTAAAAAAAAAAAAAAAGAGGCTCTGAAAATAGGTTGAGGAAATAGCTGTTTGACATAGGTAGTGGCTAAAATATGAAGTATATAAAAGGTCCTTTGAGATATCGTTGGGTAAAGGAGAGAGCCTGCAATGACCTTTGTCATATTTTAGAACTCGTGCTAAGGGTGGTTTTGCTCTTTTTCCGTTCCTCTATTAAAGACTTTAACATGAGAAAAATAGTAATAATAATAATATCAGTTTCTAGTCTTTTGCCACAAAATTGAGCATGCCGTCGATTCCATGCCAAAACCTTATTTGCACAAAGCTTCAGCTAGAAAGGCTCGCTCTCACACATTCCTTTTCCTCCTCAGTAGGATAAATCTAAGACATCTGATAAAAGCCACAGCAGCAAGATGTGCAAAACATGATGCGCCATTCGCCTGCTTTGTACTGAAATATTACCGTCTGGGTGAGTGCATTGCCGTCCAAGATAGCTACACTTTCCCAAAAGCCGAAATACTCTGATTAATCCAGAGATGCTTCAGTGCTTGTAATCAAAACAGTTTTGTTCCACTAGAAAACATCTGGAAGATGAGGAGGAATTCTCTAGAAAGGGGTGGGGGAACTTGGGATAGCTATGGGTTTCCTACAGATCTGTCTGTCTCTGGGCCACATCACTGGTGCATGTTTTTTTAACCCAGCATTCTGTTCTGTTTCTACTTAATTCTGCAAATGAATATTTTAAACAAAGAGTTTGGGATGCGAGTTTAAATAAGCTCTCGAAATACCTCGCTGAAATGTGTGTTGTGGTGCATTCATACTGCCAAACAATGTCCTACAGAGAAGTGTCAAATGGGATGGACGGCAAAGCTCAAACCCTCCAAGCGTCCCTATTTTCCAGGGACAGTCTTGGATTCACAGAAGCCATCCCTGTTTCTGGTTTGATCCTGTAATGTCCCACTTTCCCTTAAAGGTAAAGGTAAAGATACCCCTGGCCGTTAGGTCCAGTCGCGGACGACTCTGGGGTTGCATGCTCATCTCGCTCTATAGGCTGAGGGAGCTGGCATATGTCAGCTTCCGGGTCATGTGGCCAGCATGACTAAGCTGCTTCTGGCGAAACCAGAGCAGCGCATGGAAACGCCGTTTACCTTCCCGCCGGAGCGGTACCTATGTATCTACTTGCACGTTGACGTGCTTTCGAACTGCTAGGTGGGCAGGAGCTGGGGCATAACAACGGGAGCTCACCCCATCGCAGGGATTCGAACCGCCAACCTTCTGATCGGCAAGCCCTAGGCTCAGTGGTTTAAACCTTATTTTCATCAGAGAAGTGTTGGAGAGGATGGAGTTATGTGACCCCCCGAGCCAAGGAGATAAGTAACCATACAACCTTTAGAGGAAGGCAGCCCTGTATAGGGGAAGGTTTTTTTTAATGTTTAATGTTTTATTATGTTCATATGTTGGAAGCTGCCCAGAATACATGATGATGATGATGATGATGATGATGATGATATACCATATTTACTTGAATATAATGCTCACCTTTTTTGGCCAAATTATGCGAAAATCAAGGTGCACATTAGATTCGATGGCACATTTACATTTGCCAGCAAATACTTTTTTTTGGCTTCGAGATTCTGAAAATTGAGGTACGCATTAGATTCAATGCCTCCTTAGACTCGAGAAAATATGGTAATAATAATTAAAATAGGATGTCCCTATTTTCATCGGAGAAATGTTGGAGGGTATGAAAGCTTTGTTCTGCACGTTCGTCCAAGAGGTGTAGGTCAGATGATCTCCAGCAGGAATTTGCAAAGTTTCGGTTCCTTAAACACCCACTGCTATCCTTTAATGGATAGCAGACTCTCTTTTCCTTTAACAGAACTCCCTGTGGTTTTCCCATTGTGACACGTGGTTTGAACACTGCTCTCCACCGTCTGTCTTGCTGCTCCCCCAGTCTTCAAGCACATTGTCCCCTTTTCAGGAAAGAGCTGAAAAATTTCTCTAGCGATTGGCCGAGATTATGGTTCATTCAACTATTTACACCTTCAGCCTAAATGGAGGGAGTCCAGATCTTACAGCACAGTCGTTTCAACAGGGGCTTGTCCCCCACCACAGCATTGCAGCCCTGGAGTCCAAGTCTAGCCTGCAGCCAGCTTGTCCAAGGTAGATTTCAAGCATCCTTCCTTCTTTTTCTTCCCAGCAACACTTGCTCAAGACTCTCTTTTCCTATCATGTCACACCCAATTACCCTGGCCACCTTCCAACCCCCCCAGTCTCTGTTCACACCTCAGGGCAAGGAGGGGAGGAGAATTCTCTCACATTGCCAATGGCCCTCAATGGCCCTGTATTGTTTCTTAATGGCCCTAGGTTGGCCAGGTCGTTTTGCATAGGCTATTAATTAATTTCTAATGGGGATTTTTTTCTGGGGGTTCGCCCTCCCAAATCTATAACAGTACAGTCTTACCTCAGAAGTCGAACGGAATCCGTTCCAGAAGTCTGAATCATAGAATCATAGAGTTGGAAGAGACCACAAGGGCCATCCAGTCCAACCCCCTCTGTTCGACTTCCGAAATGTTCAGAAACCAAGGTGCGGCTTCCGATTGGTTTCCGATTGCGCAGGCGTGCCGGACATTTACCTTCCACAAAAAGTTCGAAAACCGGAACACTCACTTCTGGCTTTCGATCATTCGGGAGCTGGAACGTTTGACTCCCAAGGTGTTCGGGAGCCGAGGTACGACTGTATACAAATGCCATAGCATTGTCAATGCAAAGAAATCCATGGGAAAGGGGCATTTTTAAGGCGAAGATGCATTGGGGCAAATGTAGAGATGCTTTAAGCCTCAGGAGTAAAAAACAACAACCCCACATTTGATATGATATTAAGGATTTGTTAGGTATGCGTATGCATCAGATGCCCAATCAAAAGTGGCCTGGAGTAACCCCATTCTCACACTTCCAGCCCCATCTAATGATTCTTAACTTTTTGAGTGAGTTACAGGTAGGTAGCCGTGTTGGTCTGCCATAGTCAAGACAAAATGTTTCAGTGCATCTGAAGAAGTGTGCATGCACACGAAACCTCATACCAAGAACAAACTTCTTAGTTGGTCTCTAAGGTGCTGGTGGCGCTGTGGGTTAAACCGCAGAGTCTAGGGCTTGCTGATCAGAAGGTCGGCGGTACGAATCCCTGCCATGGGGTGAGCTCCCGTTGCTCGGTCCCAGCTCCTGCCCACCTAGCAGTTCGAAAGCACGTCAGAATGCAAGTAGATAAATAGGGACCGCTCCAGCGGGAAGGTAAATGGCGTTTCCGCGCGCTGCTCTGGTTCACCAGAAGCGGCTTTGTCATGCTGGCCACATGACCCGGAAGCTGTCTGCGGACAAACGCCAGCTCCCTTGGCCTATAGAGCGAGATGAGCGCCGCAACCCCAGAGTCGGACACGACTGGACCTGATGGTCAGGGGTCCCTTTACCTTTTTAAGGTGCTACTGGAAGGAATTTTTTTATTTTTTATTTTGTTTTTGAGTGAGGTTTGGGAATTTGCACAGAAAAAAAGAGGGAAGGCAAAACGGTCTGCTCATATATCAGGGCCATCACGACAGATCCTCCGGATTAAAGGAAAGATTTTGGCAATCGGCCCTGTGTGGACATGGATACACACTTAAATATTAATCTCTCTTTTCAGTAGCAATGTGTGCTTGGCAGCACCGGGAGTGTCATATTTGCAGAACAAAGACTTGAGCTTGGTGACAGACGAGCACACACCACCCACTGATCAATTGACAGCACCTCCGAGTATATTTATGGGTTGTTAGCAAGCAGGAAACAATATCATCATATTGCAATGACATGTTGCACATTTCTGGAGGACAGAGCTCTTGGGAAGGCAAGGCTTACTTTGAGCCAGGGATCACCTTAACTCGCCGCTGGACCTGTCTGCAGCATCAGCACCCAGATTTCCCATCGCTCGAGTTTCTGTGCAATCTCCTGAATGTGGGAATGTTGTGGATAGTAGGCGAGGATACAGGTGAAACTCGAAAAATTAGAATATCGTGGAAAGGTTCGTTTCTTTCAGTAATTCAACTTAAAAGGTGAAACTAATATATGAGATAGACTCATGACATGCAAAGCGAGATATGTCAAGCCTTTATTTGTTATAATTGTGATGATTATGGCGTACAGCTGATGAGAACCCCAAATTAACAATCTCAACTTGGGGGTTTTCATCAGCTGTACGCCACAATCATCACAATTATAACAAATAAAGGCTTGACATATCTCACTTTGCATGTCATGAGTCTATCTCATATATTTAACTCCAGTAGCTAATGAAAACAATTGCTTACATAAATGACCTTTTCCACAATATTCTAATTTTTTGAGTTTCACCTGTATATTGATTAAATATCATCCTTCCTAACTCATGCTAGTGAGTTACATATAGCAGAGCTTATTCCCGCTTTACACAGCAAGAAGCTACTTGCAGTTGAATCTCTTTAGTTAAGCAATTCAATCTGGCATGCCCAGATTGGAGTATATTCCTGGTAAGACCCCTTTGATTCCCTCCTAAAAGAACAAAGACGCAAGAGTCTTCCTTGTAAGTAATGAAAAGTTTACTCACATTCAGTTCACAGTATGATCCCTGAAGGCAGGCTTTAGCTTGTGGTTACAGATACAGTGTGGCTTACATCCTTGTAAGGATGGGCCCATGTGCAGTCCAAAAGAAGAAATGGCATCAAAAAGAGAGATGGTTGCATGACTGGACCTTTTGTTAGGTCTGCAAGGCTCACGCCCACCTACCTGTTCACATGCAGCGGGAGGATGCTCCAGACCAGTTGGAACAGGAAGTTCAACTGGCTGGATCAACATCCCCCTGTCTGTGTCCACTCTAGGCAAAAAAGGAATGTTGTATTTGACTGCTACAAGGATTACATCCCACACTGGAATCTCCATGACTTCCAAAGTATTTGGATATATTATAAGCTTTGAAATTCTATCATAGCACACATGGGCGTAGCCAGGAGTTTTTTTGGGAGGCAGAACCGACGTTATTGGTCAGTTAGTATTCCTATTGTTTTACTTGATGGGGGGGCAGCTGTCCCCCCTACCCAACTTAGCTACGCCGATGATAGCACACATGCATTTGTAAACCAACCCAAAGTGCACAAAACCGTCCTTGCTCAGGAATTCCTCCTCCTCCTCCCCTTCCCTACTTTGACCCAGAGATCATATTCATACAGATAGAGGTGGATGAAGGTGTTATTGCCGAAGTCCTTAATCAGGGCCGTCTTTAGCATATGCGCTGCCGGGGTGCCAAGATCCGTCCAGCACCCGCAAATTTAGTTCACCTGTAACAACGACACAGCGGAAATAGCTGCTTTTGTTTCCTGACTCATCAGGAATATTTGACGCTACAGAGTAACAGAGAGATGGAGGAGAGGCGTGGGGACTTTTCGCTCCATTGCTTTTCACTGCCCCCAATACATTTGGCGCCCTCCAGAATTCGTCGCCCGGGTGCACCGCACCCTTCTCACCCCCGGGTAAAGACGGCCCTGTCCATAATTGCCTGTAGCTGCAATGTTCAATCTGTTTGCTGCAGAGTAGTATTATCTGTGCTTCAAAATAAGTGGATTTTTGGCTGCAGCCTCTAAATGTCACTGAGCACATTTTGGGAACACCTAGTCCCTAATCAAGCAGTATTATCTACTCTCTGATAAATGTGCTTTGCATATTTATGATTTATCCACTGTAGAGGTGGAATTACCCTAGAGAGCATGCAGCTCCTGGAATTGCCATTGCTATTCTTCCTTCATGTGGGGAAGGACTATTGGCCAGTGGTACAGCACCCAAAACCAGCTCCTTGAGGCAGCTATCTCACCCAGCCTAACGGCAGGGCCGGCCCACTTCTCCCATGCTCACTTTGTGAACCGAATCCAACCGTTTCGTTTTCAGGAGCTTCCACGCCTGCTTCAGTTTTAAAAATGAAGAGATGAAGCTCAGCAGCAGCTAAGTGACAAAAGGATTAAGCAACTGGGATTTCATCCCTCTCCCAAGGAAAGAAGTGCCTAAGCTGCTAATGACATTAAATCTTCCTAAATAAGCCCATTTCCTCTGACGTGAAAACATATGCTGCAGCCCTCATCATAAAGAGCTCCTTTGAAATAACCAGCCGTCTCTGCTGTGAAATTTGGATATTTCCACTCACTGGATTAATTAAAATCATGTGGCATCATGAGCGTTTTCCATTCGACTGGATGAATAACCTGAAATGTCATCAAAGGGAACGATAGTGCTGGGCTTCTGATCAAATCGAAAAATAATGGTTTTCATGCCTTTATTTCAGTTTCACTGTCATCAGTAACCATTGTGCTCAAATACACAGCAGGGGATGCAGTATTCAAATTGCCTCTTCATTGTTCTTAAGGGCCCCAGGCCATGGACTTTGCTTTCTTCAATGATTCACTCCAGGACTGGATAAATTTCAGTCATTTCACCATTCATTCCTTTCCCTTAAATCAACGAAAGGGTGAGGTGCTTTTGTTTTCTTTTAATGTTCTGATGAAAAAGATTCACATATTACATTTCACAGGGGAAGATGTAAGGAGGTGGGAATCATGAAGCGTGTTAATGCAGTAAAGAAATATTTGCAAATGTGGGTTTGGCAAAGACTTTCTGGCATGTATACATTGGCAGCAGAACACACCTGTTGCATTTCTTATTATGTAGTCCCATAAAGGTAAAGGTAAAGGGACCCTTGACCATTAGGTCCAGTTGTGTCGGACTCTGGGGTTGCGGCGCTCATCTTGCGTTAATGGCTGAGGGAGCCGGTGTACAGCTTCTGGGTCATGTGGCCAGCATGACTAAGCCACTTCTGGCGAACCAGAGCAGTGCATGGAAACGCTGTTTACCTTCCCGCCGGAGCGGTACCTATTGATCTACTTGCACTTTGACGTGCTTTCGAACTGCTAGGTGGGCAGGAGCTGGGACCGAGCAACGGGAGCTCACCCCGTCGCGGGGATTCAAACCACCGACCTTCTGATCAGCAAGCCCTAGGCTCTGTGGTTTAACCCACAGCACCACCCACACCCCCATGTAGTCCCATACCTTCCAACATTTCTCCGGTGAAAATAGGGACGTCCTATTCAACAATAACAACAACAATACCCTGCTCAGCTGACCGGGTTGTCCCAGCCACTCTGGGCAGCTTCCGACATATTAATAAAATAAAATAAAATATTAAATATTAAAAACTTCCCTATATAGGGCTGCCTTCAGATAGGGTTGCCCTATTTCAAAATGTTAAAATCTGGACACAAATGTTGTTGAGTTTTGGGGGGGCTGGGGGGTGAGCTATTGTTAAGGAAAATTCATCCAAAAAATCAACACTTCCGCCGTACGCCCGGGTTTTCCCATTTTTACCAATTTCGGAAATTTCACCCGGACACTATTTCCGACATACAAATCCCGGTAATGTCTGGGAAATCCCAGATGTATGGCAGCCCTACCTTCGGAGGTCTTCTAAAGGTTGGTTCGTTACTTATCTCCTTGGCTCGGAGGTCCCATACCCTTCACCCTAAGGAAAAGCGGGGCATTCCAGGATGAAAACAGAAACCAGGATGGCTTCTGTAAATCCAGGACTGTCCTTGGAAAATAGGGACATTTGGCGGGTCTGTAGTCCTGATCACTGGGGTTGATTTGTAACGGGGAGTTCATGGTGGCTGCTACACCATTTCTGCAGAGGCAACCCAAGCGCTTCAGGTCATATTTTAGAGATGCTCTGTGGAAGCTTAGGCTCAGTCAACTTTGCAGTCCTTGAGCTGTTGCTTTATCAGACCTGTCCTCACCATTTGGAGGAAGGCAAGTCTGGTGAGCTAGTCGACATGCAGATCGCCGCCTTCAGCTTTCACCGCCGGCCTCAAACAGAAATCATCAAATCGGCACTAGGCTTGAGCAAGGCATCTATGCCATGATTTCACATGACGTTCTGAACATTAGGGCACCTCCGTATCATTTAATCAGCACTGTGTGCAGCCTACGGACGTGCTTGTGCAAAGTGTTGCTTAATACTCAAAGCCCTGCCTTATGAATTGTTGCTGAAATCCTCATGCAGCTAAGGAAATGTGTTTCAACGAGCCCTCCGCAAGATAGTGGCTTAGAGAGAACTAGCAAGCACATGCCACCTTGGCTGTGAGCCCTGGAAAACCCACTCCCTGTCCTGTATGACTTTTCCCACCTGGCCCGGGAGGGCAGGGCCCTGACTGACTCCAGCTACAAAACTTTGGGCTGGGGATTCGTTGTGGGGTGTGTGTGTGTGTGTTGCAGTTATCTATATTGACTAAAATTCCTGCCGTAGTTTAGAAGACAACTCTTCTTCTCAAGGAACTCTGGGAATTGTAGCTCTGTGAGGGGAATAAAGTAAAGGTAAAGGTACCTCTGACCATAAGGTGCAGTCGCAAATGACTCTGGGGTGGCAGCACTCATCTCGCTCTATAGGCCAAGGGAACAGCTTCTGGGTCATGTGGCCAGCATGACTAAGCCGCTTCTGGCGAACCAGAGCAGCGCATGGAATGCCGTTTACCTTCCCGCTGGAGCGGTATCTATTTATCTGCTTGCACTGACGTGCTTTCGAACAGCTAGGTGGACAGGAGCTGGGACCAAACAACGGGAGCTCACCCCGTCACAGGGATTCGAACCGCCAACCTTCCGGTCGGCAAGCCCTAGGCTCAGTGGTTTAGACCACAGCGCCACCTGCGTCCCATCAAGTCCTAACAACTCTCAGCACCCCGAACAAACTACAGCTCCCATAATTCTTTGGGGGAAGCCATTATTATTCTTGTTGTTTTTGATAACATTTTATTAATTTTCCAAAATAACAAAAAAGAAAGAAATCATCAACAAATTTTTAAACCATTATTTTGTGCTTGACTTCCCTCCACTCCTTCTTTTGGTTCCATTGTTTGTGCTTGTTCATGCACGTCCATAAAACCTCATATTCTTAACAACCCAATTTTAAAACCTTCTTCATCTTATGACAAGTGACTTTTAAAAGTTAATCTAATGTAGAGAACTATACACAAAGCTTAAAAGATATGCATTAAACATTTGTCCCTTTTCTGAGCTCAAAGTCCTTGTTCTTTGTTGGGTTTCAAATTATTTAATTTGTCCTGCATAGTTCAGTATTTTATTTTGCCAATCTTCTTTATCTTCTTCGGCGGTGGTTTCTTCCTTCTATATAGGCTAGTAGGCCTTGGCCTGGTGTCCATTCTCAAATACACAAACCAAGTCTTTCATTCCATAAGTCCATCAAGTCCTGTACATCTCAAAATCATAACTTCGATTTTTTTTTACAACCGTCATTTTCCACATTCTCTTCAAATCTTTATATGTTTTCCCCCAGGCCTTTTAAATAATTTTACATTGCCACCACATATACAGTATTTACCTCATATTTTTTTATTCTCTCTTGTTTCTGCTCTATCACTTTCAAAGCCTCCCAGATAATTTCACATGAGGTACCATTTTTATCTGTCAAAGCCTCCCGAATCATTTCATAAGAAGTACCATTTTTGCTTTGAACCACTCTTATTTCCCTTGTATTTTCCTCAGACCCTGTCCCTCTGACAGTCCCACCTTGGTGGTTTGTGCATTTGCCTCTTTTAATTGGCCCACAGCCAGGGGCGTAGCAAGGGGGGGCAAGGGGGGCCCGCCCCGTGTTCCATAATGGAGGGGGTGACAAATTATCAAGGAACAATTTTTTTGAAAATTTATTTATTATTTTTTTAAATGCCTGCTCCGAAGGTCTTATCTTACTATACTAGGGATTATATAGGGATTATATGCATATCGGTTAATATCTTGACCCTCCTCCACTAAAATAGCTGTTCACTTGGCTGTTTTCCTATGTCACGAAGGCTGAAATTTCAGTTCAGAGAACACTTACTGTTCCCAACCCTAACCCTGTGGAAAGCCATCTAATCAGACTTCAATTTGATTTTGAGATGTTTTTAGGAGGTAATTTAATTATTGTTTGATTTTATACCATTGTTATGTATCTGATGTTAGCCACCCTGAGCCCGACTTCGGCCGGGGAGGGTGGGATATAAATAAAAGTTTTTTTTTAAATCATTACTTGTTATTATTCCTTTGTAAGAAAATATGAAATAACGTAAAACCATTTTTTGCGCGGGAGGGGGGGGAATCAGTGGGAGGGTTGACAAGAAATTTTCCGCACCGGGTACCACCTGACCTTCCCATGCCTGGGGGGTGGGCGGGAGACAAAATTTTTTTTGCCCCCGGGTACCAATTTACCTTGCTATGCCCACAGCCTCTGAAAGGAAGTTAGTATTTTTTTGCAAATCTGAGAGGCTGCCTTATTAATGGGGGGAATGACGTTATTGTTTAAAGTGGTATTGTAGTGTTTTAAAGGTATGGCGTGAACACGGATGTAGGCTCCACAAGATGGAGGCTCCCTTTGCTTACACAAGGTTCCTGATTGGGTGGGAAAGACCATGTGACCATAGCTGACTTCCCATTTAGATCTCTGCGCAGAGATGGGAGGTCAAAGCAGGCAAATGAGGTACTGCAGGGCTGGAGCCAAAAAGCAGCAGAGGGCTAATAATGCCTGGAGGGGGCTAAGGGTTTGACGTGCTTAAACAAATTTAGACGCCCACAAAGCAGAAGAGGACAGTGTGCTTATATGAGCTGCCAGTCGGCCTGGAGGAATGAGATATGCAAAAGTTTCATAGAGATGCCATACGTCTGGAATAACCCGGACATAGCCAGAATACAGCAGCCGAAAGCAGTCGCTGAAACGTCAGGAGAAATCTGGACGTATGGCAACCATAGCTGTCAAGTTTCGGATTTGAAAATAAGGGATCAGCAGTCTCACCTATCCCGGAGACAGTCACATGTCAGTGGTGGGCGGAGTCAGAAGCAAAAGTGGGCGGAGCATCAATGTAAACTCCAAGCGGGCTCAGGCTCGGAGTGGAGCAAAGAGGAGGGCAGCCATGTGCTCCGCGCAATGGAGCCCCATCGTCTTCTTGTCTGATCCCATCAAAACAGGACAGGAAGCAGCAGCTGCTCAAAGGCAGCCAGGCTCCGCCCGCCAGCTAACCCTATTGGCCGGCTGAGGGGCTCAACGGCAACGGATAGGGGCTGATGCAGGGGGAGGAATACACCCCCCTGTAAGCACGGGAAACAGCTCCCACTTGCTTTGAGGGCTGAGGCTTTTCTCTCCAAGTAGGCGAGGTCTTCCCACCCAGTCCCTGGCCAGCAGGGGAGGAGCTGCTTCCATTAAAAACGGGAAATTTAAGGGAAATAAAAAATAAGGGAGAGCAGCAGGAACTTTTGGCGAAGTTCTTTTAAAAAAAGCTCAAAAAGCTCTCCCCTTTTTCGAGATTTTGCCAGAAAATCTGAACAAAAAAAATCAAAAAACAAAAAACAAAACTTTTGTGTCTGGATTTTCACTTTTTGAAATATGGCAACCCTATAGTGGGCGCATATACAAGAAAATACACTTTCGAAAAAGAGGGCTTGCTACTGAGACATTGCAGGAGGGAAGAATGCACCGGGTCTGCTGTCCCTCCCCCCCCTGTGTCTGATCCACACTTCAGAGATAAAACCAGCGACTTGAGTACAGAGGCCATGAGAGAAACTCGAGGCTGTAGATTGAGAGGAGATATGACAGGAATTCCTCCTCGTCTTAACAGCCGTGCATGATTTATTGTCAAGAGGAAGCCGAGGAAAATCATTCCCACATAAAAACCAGCACACAAGCATTTCCTCTTTCAACCCCCTCGCCCCAAACAACTAGTCATCGTGGCATTATGATGCCTTAGAACAAGAGGATAAAAATGGGATCATGGAGAGAGAGAGAGAGAGAAGGGGCAGCGGGGCGGGGTGGAGTGGGGGGGGGAAGAGACCAATCGCAAAATGTTTTTAGCCACAACAGGCTTTTCCTGTTTTGAGCACTAAAAATATTCCGGCGTAATCGCTTTTGGGTCTGCAGCCTGCTCCAGGGTGAGGTAATGCCCTCTCCTCTGTGTTAAAGACAACAATCCAAACAGAGATAAAGCTAATCATATCCACTGGCCTTGCCAAGAAAAACAGGCTCTCACCTCTGTACCAAGAGAAGACATTTCCATTCAGTAGTAGGTGGAGAAGCTCTCGGGAGTGAGAACATTTGGTCAATAGGCCGAGTTCCCATGGTGTGTTGTCAGAAAGCTGAGGGTGAAATATGGAGGTGCCCTCAAGGTACAATAGGGTTCATGCAGCAGAGAGTCAGGTGGGGAACATTCCCAACGCCCCAGTCCCCAAGCAAGTGAGGAAGGCTCCCCAGAAGCTTTGAATATTATTTCATCTCTCTCTCTCTCTCTGGCTTGGTTTTGGGAATTTGTAATCAGATCCCACCAAGTGATGCTGAGCCAGTCAATTCTAGGTTTACCACTGGGGCGCATGGGAGTGCAGCAATGTTTATTTTATTTTTATTGATGGATTGATTGAATTTATATACCGCCCTGTACCCGAGGGTCTCAGGCATAGCTGTCAACTTTTCCCTTTTCTCACAAGGAATCCTATTCGGAATAAGGGAATTTCCCTTTAAAAAGGGGGAAAGTTGACAGCTATGGTCTCTTTTAAAAGGGCATAGGATGTAAATGAGATCAACCAAAGACCTGATTAAAAAGGAACGTTTTTGCCAGGCACCTAAAGATGTGTAATGAAGGTGCCAGGCGAACTTCCCTGGGGAGAGCATTCCACAGATGGGGAGCCACTGCAGAGAAGGCCCCGTTCTTGTGTTGCCACCCTCTGAACCTCTTGAGGAGGAGGCACACAAAGAAGGGCCTCAGAAGATGATCTCAGGGTCTGGGTAGGCTCATGTGGAAAGAGGCAGTCCTTGAGGTATTGCAGTCCTGAGCTGTTTAAGGCTTTATAGGTCAAAATCAGCACTTTGAATTGGGCCCGGAAACTCATTGGTGCAGTCGCACCACGATCGGTGTAATATGCTCACACCTTCTTGTTGAAGTTTCTGAACCATTCTTGAGATCTTCCACTGCAAAGCCTGAGGATCTTCCTCACGATGTGTCAAAAGTGGCTACCTTTCCCCACCTTTGAAACTACTGAAGGAGGAAGCTGGAAGAATGATGCTCTGTCCCATTTTCTCTTTCAGCTCAATGCGTTTTTCCAAGGCTCAGATCGGTACACGAGCAGCTGAACAGAAAGTGGAATGACTAAGGGGTTGTGGGAAAGGGAGTGAACTGGGAGACTGGAGGAAGGGAAATGGACTGGTTGGGAGAGAGGAACGGGGAGTGGGGAGTTGTATGGGAAGAGAGAACAGAGTATAAAGGGGGGGATTCATTGGTTCCCCTTTCCGCCATCAAATGACAGGTCTCCGTTGACTGCACTGTCAAAATCGGTGATGCTGCAATGGCACAAAAACACAGATCCAGGTCACAGATCCTTATGGAGTCTCAAAACTTTCACAGGGGAACCCCTCAAAACCACAATTGGATCATATGCTGTGTCACAGTTGTTAGGAGTGCTGTGAAGAGGGACTGAATGTTAAACCGCTCTGGGAAGTGTAGCACTGTGATGCGAATAGGGGTCCCCTAACAGCTCTTAGCACGCTTAACCCTTAACCAACTACAGCTCCCAGAATGCTTTGGGAGAAGCCATAGCTGCTTAAAGTGATATGATCCTGTTTTAAATGCATAGTGCAAATGGGACCAATGTTTGTGTGCATGTTCTTTCTCTCTGTGTCAGAAATGTGAGATGGGGTGGGGGGTGGGTTTGAAAGTGACCGAGGGGCAGTGAGAGAAGAAATTAGAGGAGGTGCGCTCTCTCAAAATTCCACTGGCCCCAAAAGCTTGGCAACCCCAATCTACCTCACAGGGTAGTTGTTGCGATGGGAAAAAACAAAACCAAATGACCCCAAATATGCGATCCCAATCAAGGTACAAATGCACGGGACAATGGCGTACATAAATAAAATTTATTTTAAATAAAAAGTAAAGAGTTATTTTGACAGCTGTACTTTCAAGCCATTTGGCACATAGCAATTGCCAACATTATTGCCCTGTTACGGCTAGTGGTCAGACATGCAATGAAGTAGGTTTCTGCATATGTGTCCTGAGTCGATAGGGAGTCATGTTGCATAAGTGGTTCTCAAGTCCCTTTCCAGCAGCCCGGGCTGCACATATCTGGCCCTATCAGACAATCAGATATAGTAAAGGTACAGGACCCCTGGATGGTTATATCCAGTCAAAGGTGACTATGGGGTTGTGGCGCTCGTCTCGCTTTCAGGCTGAGGAAGCTGCCGTTCGTCCACAGGCAGCTTTCCGGGTCATGTGGCCAGCATGACTAAACCGCTTCTGGCACAACGGGACACCGTGACAGAAACCAGAGCGCACGGAAACGCAGTTTACCTTCCCGCCACAGCGGTACCTATTTATCTACTTGCACTGGTATGCTTTTGAACTGCTAGGTTGGCAGAACCCGGGACAGAGCAATGGGAGATCACTTTGTTGCAGGGATTCGAACCGCCGACCTTCTGATCGGCAAGCCCTAGGCTCAGTGGTTTAGACCACGGCGCCACCCGCATCCCCAGATCAGTTGTGTAGGAATGGTGGGGGACGGAACATGCTCCTTCCCACACCCCTCTCCCAAATAAAAACCTGAGCAGCTTTGCAGCTTCTCTGACAAGATGATAGACATACAGTTCGTGATGCAGGCCAATGACAACAGTGATTTCTAGGCTAATCTAAAGTACCTGTTCTGAAGTGTTCTGTCGTTATGCCTCTGGAGTAGAGTTGCTTTGATCTGTAAGCTGGCAACAGGAATAGGAATGCCCTATCTCTAGCTAATAGCCAGCTAAATGATGAATGAGCCATGAAGCACGGGATTCGTTCTTTTGACAGATACTCCCTCGTTGCAACTAACTGCAGGACCCAAACCCAGTTTTCAGACTTTAAAACTCAGTATACATTCAGTGGCATACAGAAAAGACCATCCCACATGCAATGTAACTTCTCTGGCACGGAGGTGAGATACGATGCTCCGCGAAGTCTCCCAGATTGACAATCGAGACACGTTTTCAGGAGCCCTGCGGACAACAAAAGGACAAAACAGATTAGATTCTGGGAAAAGCCTAGGAAGAGTCCCAAAATCATGTGCATTTTCCGGGACTTCCCTACTAACATTACATCATAAACAAGGCTATATGCATCACCACCGTGCAAATTCAGAAACGGTACTGGATAGCGAATCTGACAATTTAAATGCTAAGGCTTTGCCCTTAAGTCTACAAAATTGCATGACAATATGCCTGGCAAAAAAGCAGAAGCCACAAGGGAAGAAATGACATGTGATTTCTAAGCAGTCAGTGGGCAGGGCATCAATGTCCTGCATTGTCCCTCCTCATGACTAGTAGAAGCGGGGGGGGGGAGCATGCAAATCGAATATTTGCAAACGTTTTAAGTGTTTCCATGATGAGCAAGTGACAAATCCCAATCCCCAGTAGCTATGAGGCACACACAAGGACTTCTGATGAGGAAATTAGGTCCATGCTGCATTCTCCAAGATGGATGTGAAGAGAGGGGGAAGGGGCACCCCCCCTGTTCTCCTATGGACCTCCTGCGACTCAGCTATACAGCTGCAAATATAATGTTTTAAGTGTTTTTTAAGCGCATTATACAAATGTGACACTAGGTGGCACTGGTGAGCTACTGGCAATTGCATATATATTTTAAAATGCTTTTTAAAAAAATTTCACAGCATTTATATGTGTGTGTGTAGATTCAGCCGAAGTATGCATTAGAACCCCTTATGAGCGGGGTAACTATTTGATTAGCAGCACACTTGGCAAACTTAAGGCTTGGTGAGCAAGGAAATAAAGCCTGGGGGTCTCACATCATAATCTTTGGAAATCTGTGAAAAGCTTTGGGGAAATCCAGGATGATAATCAATCATTTGGGAATAATAATAATAAGAGGAGTTTGGAGTTGATATCCCACTTTATCACTACCCGAAGGAGTCTCAAAGCGGGTAACATTCTCCTTTCCCTTCCTCCCCCACAACAAACACTCTGTGAGGTGAGTGGGGCTGAGAGACTTCAGAGAAGTGTGACTAGCCCAAGGTCACCCAGCAGCTGCATGTGGAGGAGAGGGGACGTGAACCCAGTTCACCAGATTACGAGTCTACCGCTCTTAACCACTACACCACACAGAAACATTTTTTAAAAATGCAACATTGCTCTGGGGATTTGGGTACCAAAAGTGCGTGCCAACCATCAATATCCAAAGATGAGCACTGAAACTTGAAAAACTGGTTTTGAAGGGGGCGGGGGGCGGAGAAAGAAAAGAAACCTGGACCCTGAAAGGGGAAAAGGACTAATTTGCACGAAATGCAACAAGAATGCTACCGAGTGAGCACCACACTCCTTTTAATATTATATCTGTCTACAATTGAAAGGTTTTGAGAAACAATTTGGGGAGCAGGTGGGACAGGCGAACTAATATCAGTGTATCTGAAGAAGTGTGCATGCACACGAAAGCTCATACCAAGAACAAACTCAGTTGGTTTCTAAGGTGCTACTGGAAAGAATTTTTGATTTTGTTTTAATATCAGTGTACTGGATGAAGCAAAGTTCACCAGTGTTGAAGCAATGATTCTTCAACATCAACTATGTTGTGGTCGTGTTGTGCGGATGCCTGATTATCATCTTCCAAAGCAACTACTCTATTCCGCACTTTAAAATGTTTAATGTTGGTGGTCAACAAAAGAGGTTTAAAGACTGTCTGGCAAATCTAAAAAAAAATGTAGTATAAACACCGACAACTGGGAAACACTGGCCTGCGAGCGCTCCAGTTGGAGAACAGCCTTTACCAAAGGTGTCATGGGCTTTGAAGACGCTCAAACTCAGGACGAAAGGGAGAAACGTGCTAAGAGGAAGGCACGCTTGGCAAATCCACACCGTGATCAACTCCCGCCCGGGAACCAATGTCCCCACTGTGGAAGGACGTGTGGGTCCAGAATTGGCCTCCACAGCCACTTACGGACTCATTGTTAAAACCGTGTTTATGGAAGACAATCTTACTCGGCTACGAGTGATCGCCAAAGAAGAAGAAGAGGAACACTCCTTTCAATATTACATCTGTCTACGATTGGAAGGTTTTGAGAAACAATTTGGGGAGCGAGTGGAAAACTTGCACCAAGAACAGCGAAGCATAAAGACAAAACTCGAGGCTTTTTATTGTTTTTATTTATTTGTTCTTTATTAAATTTCTATACCGTCCTATACCCAGAGGTCTCACAAAATGAAACCACAACATAAAAACACAATATGCATATTCAAAATAAAAATGGAAACAACTCAATAATCTCTCCCCTCCCCCCCCAAACCCCCACATTGGATCTCAGTCAGTCAAAGGCATGCTTAAAGGGGAACATTTTTGCCTTTTATTTGCTGTTAAAGGTAGGATTGCTGCTCCTCTTTCACTTCAACGTCCTGGGGGCACCCAGTGCACAGATTTGATTTTTTCACCAAAATTGGATACTCACCTTTGAAAGCCTCTTTCTGCTGACGATCACAGCTGAACATTGCAAGAACAATAAGGATTTTTAGGGGCATTATGACTGGGTTAGTAAAACACAGCTGCCCCTGAAAGTCCCTCATTTTTCTTGCTGCCTCTCATCCATCCGTCCTGTCCCTGGAAGCTAGGAGAGTTGAAAGATTTTGCTTTCTTTTGGCATGCCAATGACGAGACCGCGAGCTTGGTATTTACCCAGCCGTTTTGCAAATTGCCAGCCTGCATCGGAATTTAGCAATGAGCTGCAGCACGGGAAACTTGGCAAAGTTCAAGATCTTTTTTTTTTTAAAGAATTATTGCACTTTCCCACCTCACCCAGTTAATTTCAAGGGCTATCGGCAGATATCTGTGTGTGTCCCTTGTCCCTTCCCTTGGAGTAAGCAAACAAACAGGTAGTGGACTAGAAGAATCATAGAATTGTAGAGTTGGAAGGGACCACATAAGTCATCTAGTCCAATCCCCTGTAATGCAGGAATCTTTTGCCCAAGGTGGGACTCGAACCCCAGACCCTGAGATTAAGAGTCACATGCTCTACTGACTGAACTATCCTAGGAAACACTACACTCTTTTCTCCTGCACATGGAATCTATTGGTTGCCATTGCCGTGAGCTTCCCAGAACCCCAAACTATATGTGAGTCTACACATTCGAAACATTGCTGAAAGTGCGCACATTTCATGTAACTTCCAGCAGTCCTAGGGATGTAAGAAGGCATTGGTTTGTGTTCCAGCCTTTGTCCATCGCACGCAGCGCTGTTTCCTTTCCGCTGCAGTTTCACTTCTCTTTTTTTGACGGAGGGTAGGAACATTTTTATTTTATTGCATTGCGTTTATACCCCAGCTTTCCTCCAAAGATCAAGAGCTATGCTATTTGTCTCACTGTGGCATCATTTTATATAATTATTTACTGAATTGGTTGCCTTGCTGATATATTATTCGGCGCAATTTGTTAAGGCGCAAAGGAAAAGCAGAGAAAATGCACGGCGTTTTTTGCAGACAGGAAAACCCAGGAACGGGGATGTCTTCAGCACACCCAGCTCAAGGAGGAAAAACGACTGATAGTTTAATTCCTTATTGACAAAGCCTGAACTTACAGGAGCCCCTGAATGTAAATACGCACACACACGTTTCTGGTGATTAGTAGCTGTCACCCTTCCCCAGACTTGCACCCTGAGCTGGACTGTTGGAGCCACAGTGTGGCCACTGCCACACGCAAACCTCATCTGATGGCAAACAAACTGTGACTTCTCCTACAGGTAAGTACCGGTAGTCACTGCGCTTGTCTCTTCGAGCCCCTCCTGACGGTGGGGGCAGGGACAGGTGGGATGCTGCTGCCGCCTCCTCCCTTTAGGCCAGGGTTTCCCAACCCTGGTTCTCCAGCTGTTTTTGGACTACAACTCCCATCATCCCTAGCTAGCAGGACCGGTGGTCAGGGATGATGGGAGTTGTAGTCCAAAAACAGCTGGAGAACCAAGGTTGGGAAACACTGCTTTAGCTCCCCCTTTGCTCCTGACACATCCTGTCCTTCAGTGACGTGTGGTGAATTTTTTTTGTTGTAGCGGAGATTTAAGGCCAGCAGCACCAGCTTGCGAAGGCCATTGGGTGGGGGACGTCATGTGTGTCAGTATCGTGCCCCCCTCCCTCCCTCCCTAAGCCAGGCCTCTGAGAGGATGCTGGAGTAAGGTGGTGGACTTTTAGTAGAGAAGTGGATCTCTTTCCTGGTGAAAGGAGCACTCAGCTTGCCAAGTTGCAACTGAGAGTTGCGAGAAAGGCAGGGCTGATCAGCTGTGAAACTGTAGTTAAAGATTTGTTTGTTTCTTTGTTTCTTTCTTGCTCAACAGCATACTAATCAGTCAAGGGTATTTGCTAATCACTTTTCTCTGAGCAGATTGATTTTTTTCCTCCCCCTTCCTGCAGGCACGCATATTGAAATTACATACTGTATGTACTATATAAGCTGCATTGCCCATCGCTGCAATACAACCATCGGAATAAAATAATCAAGCTCACCTGTGCTTTCATCAAGTTTAATTTGCTTCATTAAACACCACACACTTTTAACGGCATGCGCAGCAGCAGGACGTGGCTAGACTCAGATACTCAAGTAAATGGGATGCCACAGCTGCAATTGCATCTTTTGGCTTCCATCATTGTTCCTTTCCTGGCCACATTCTTTTAAAACACCCACCACATCCCCTGCTGCCATGATTCTCACCACTATTCCTCACTTATATTGTTTCTGGTAAGAGAGGAAACCGTCCTTAAAAGTGCCACGACAGGGCAATATAATGCTTGTAAAAAATAAATAAATGATTGTAGTAGCAATATTTAATTATCACAGCAATCATGGAATTGTTTAGATATACTTTACTGCCGTGCAGAACCACTAGAAAGATACAAATAAGAGTTATATAGTTGTATTAATTTGTGGTGGTGTAAATTTCCTACAGGGACGCGTGTGGCACTGTGGGTTAAACCACAGAGCCTAGGGCTTGCCGATCAGAAGGTCGGCGGTTCGAATCCCCACAACGGGGTGAGCTTCCATTGCTCGGTCCCAGCTCCTGCCCACCTAGCAGTTTGAAAGCACGTCAAAGTGCAATTATAGATAAATAGGTACCGCTCCGGTGGGAAGCGGCTTAGTCATGCTGGCCACATGATCCGGAAGCTGTACGCCGGCTCCCTGGGCCAGTAAAGCGAGAGGAGCGCCACAACCCCAGAGTCGGACACGACTGGTCCCTTTACCTTTAAATGATGAACTTCAGTCTGAGCCATGCACTGTGGAATATTATCTTCCTCTTTTTTTTTTTAAAGGCCATATGAAGAGAAGCAATACAATATGCTGTCATCTACCAGAATAACCGGATTCATAAAAAATGAAACTTTGGTTCAGATCAGACTTAACAAATTGTCAGCCTGGCTAGCTCAGTTGGTTAGACCGTGATGCTGATAACGCCAAAGTTGCAGGTTCGATCCCCTTTTGGGGCAGCTGCATATTCCTGCATTGCAGGGGGTTGGACTAGATGATCCTCAGGGTCCCTTCCAATTCTACAATTCTATGAATACAGTCCAACAAACTACGGTTTAGTGGACCAGGAATGAACCATGTGATGTGTGTAGGCTTCATACTCTTCCCTCCCTTCCCTGCCTACTTTCTCTTCTGCACCTTAACACAGTACAGTGGTATCTCCGGTTACAAACTTAATCCATTCCGGAGGTCCGTTTGTAACCCAAAATCGCTCGTAACATGAGTTGCACTTTTGCTAATGGCGCCTCCTGCTGTTGCCACGCTGCCGGCACGCGACTTCCGCTCACATCCCGGGGCAAAGTTCGCAACAAGGGGCATTTACTTCCGGGTTAGCGGAGCTCGTAACCCGCAGCGTTCGGAAGGAGGATGGTACGTAACACGAGGTTCCACTATACTTCTAAGGTTTGTAAAACCCCTTTCTCCTGTGACAACCAGGAAACTGTTAGATTTAACTAATACTTACAAACCCAGCAATCAAATTATTGTTTGCTGTCCTGGATTAGGGATTGGTTAAAACTCAGGCACAGGCAAACTCTGCCCTCCAGATGTTTTGGGACCACTGGTCCTGTTAGCTAGAGATGATGGGAGTTGTAGTCCCAAAACATCTGGAGGGCAGAGTTTGCCTATGCCTGGTTAAACTTAACACTGTTTCCTGGTTTAGATTTACGGGAGCGGGTAGGATGTTCTGAACACATGAGGAATTCCCTAAAATAGGAGGTGGCCCCAAAACTGAGGGCAAGCAATTCTCCCTGGCTTGCAAAAACAGTGACTGCAGAAAGAGCTGCTATCAAACAATTTTGTAGCATTCTGAATGCACAAAGGGTATTAGGCCATAACTGCTTCCTGGATCAGTCTGAAACCATCCAATCCACATTGTTTCCAACCGTGCCTTGCCAGATGTTTCTGGGAAGCTTAGAAGCAGAAAATCATGTGACTGTCCCACTTCTTCTGAACACAGAGGTCCTATTTCACTACCAAGCCACTGTTTGACCTACCCTCTGTAGATGTATCCAATCCTTTTTTCTTTTTTTTTTTGAAGCCAACCCAATCTGCAGCTTTATCACATTTTCGAAACAAACATGCATTATGGCTCGGCTCGAAAGAATTCTAGGCACATGATGGGACGTTCTTGCCTTTCCTCCCCACTGAAGCTCCTCGCAGCTACCATAATGTAGCTGCTGAGGGTTGAGAAGCCCTTTAGAGCAGGATTGGAAAGTGACATGAAAGGCTGTACTTGGAATGCAAAATTGGGAATCCTTCCACCCATAAGCAGAAGCTGCCACCGAGGTATGAGGTTCTTTGGGTCCTGGGACCTGGTCTCTCTGTTGTTTCCAGGGACAGGAAACCAGATAATGTTGAACCCCCAACTCTGGTCAGCCCCCAACCAGCATGACTCACAGTTAGGATAGATGGGAGTTGTAGCAACATCTAGAAGGCCAAAGTTCCTCCTATCCCATTGTATACAGTACAGCATGCAAAAGGGCTTCCTTTTGTCTGATCTGAAGCTACTGATCATTAACCTAATTGTCTCATGCAAGTAAACTGGTGCTATAGCAAAAGGATATTTGTCTCCATCTAGTCTATGCACATCTTTCATGATATTATGCGTTTCTATTACAGCCGAGGATGTAAAATCCAAGCACCCAACAGCCATTAAAAAAAATCTGGGTTTGGCCATTAGCAGCTGTGGGAGGCAAAATTTCTTCTCCCGTCTGATTCCTAACATTTGCAAAATGAAAATTGCACATTCCGATTATATCCCATGTGTATTTATATACTAGATTCACAAGCTCTAAGGCTGACCGCCGAAGAATTGATGCTTTTGAATTAGGGTGCCGGAGGAGACTCTTGAGAGTCCCATGGACTGCAAGAAGATCAAACCTATCCATTCTGAAGGAAATCAGCCTTGAGTGCTCACTGGAAGGACAGATCCTGAAGCTGAGGCTCCAGTACTTGGGCCACCTCATGAGAAGAGAAGACTCCCTGGAAAAGACCCTGATGTTGGGAAAGATTGAGGGCACAAGGAGAAAGGGACAACAGAAGACGAGATGGTTGGACAGTGTTCTCGAAGCTACCAACATGAGTCTGACCAAACTGCGGGAGGCAGTGGAAGACAGGAGTGCCTGGCGTGTTCTGGTCCATGGGGCACGACTAAATGACTAAACGACAACAACAATAGGGAAGGCAGTCCAGCTCATTGATAATGGCACAGTGCCTTGGGAATCTATTTTAATGATGGGTTGTCAATGCCTATGATAAATAAATAAGAGCAAAAAAATAAAAAAATTTAACCTGTCCTTTTCTGTAATACAACTTTAAGATACCCGTTTTCAAATGGGGTGATCACAAGTGAACAGAGCATTCTACATTTGGGGTGTACCATATATATAAAGAACTGAATTATACAGAATACAGTGGTACCTTGGTTCTCGAACGGCTTAGTTGTCGAACAAATCGGCTCCCGGATGCTGCAAACCTGGAAGTAAGTGTTCTGGTTTGTGAACGTTTTTCGGAAGCCGAACGTCCGACGTGGCTTCTGCTTGAGTGCAGGAAGTTCTTGCAGCCAATCGGAAGCCACGCCTTGGTTTTCGAATGGTTTTGGGAGTCGAACGGACTCCCGGAACGGATTAAGTTTGAAAACCAAGGTACCAATGTATAATCAAAACCGTGTGGTTGTGCACACGCATGCACACACGTAAAGGAAGAATCCGTGCAGGTTTCTGCTCACAGAGTTCTTGCGTCTATTCTGAGAGGCAGTGGTGAAGCAGGCATTCCAAAATCAGTTAGTTATGGTATTTATCCTCTGGAAGAACATACTATCTTTTATGAATAGAGCCTTGTCTCAGATTTGTTCCTTAAAAACTCCATCAGGCTCATCATCTTAAAAATTATACTGCACATCTCCAAGGAAACATTAAAACCAGCATTCAGTCTAAAGAAGAGCATTGCCCAGCTAGCTCTGGTCTGCGGCAGCCACGGCTTATGGGGCGAGTAGAGCAGGCACAGCCAACATGGTGCCCCCCAGATGTTGTTGCATGGCCAGCAGTCAGGGATGGCTCCAACATCTGGCGTGCACCTTGTTGGCTACCACTGCACTAGAGGCTGTTGCACCAAATACACAGCAAGAGGAAGAGTATTCAATGCCCAGTTCCTGAGCTGAACCATTTTAGGGGTGGGTTTGGGGAAGGAGGAACATCAGCAAACAATCCCTTCATGATTTGTCAAAGTAAAAGCAAGCAAGCAAGCGACATTTTCACACTAAGCAAAAGAGTAGCTTCTAGTGGCAGAATGAACAAGCTGATCTGCCAACAAGCCCTGCCTGGGGTGGGGGATAACATAGCAACATCCAGTGGATTTTTTTTTCCTGCTCTCCAGACCAGTTGCCAGAATTCATTGTGCAAAAGCCAGAGCTTTGCTTTGGATTCCAGAATTGTTTTGATTCGAAGCGAGCGGTATGTTTTTCACTCGGCGTGCATGTTCGGCTGGTTGGTAGCCCACATATTTACACCAGAGCCCCCAGCCCAGGTTGTCAGGCTTAGCCCCAGTACTACGGTCGTACCTCGGAAGTCGATCAGCCTTGCGAGACGAACGTTTTGGCTCCCAAACGCCGCAAACCCGGAAGCAAATGTTCCGGTTTGCGAATGTTCTTTGGAACACAAACGTCTGTCGTGGCTTTTGTGGCTTCCGATTGGCTGCAGGAGCTTCCTGCAGCCAATCAGAAGCCGCGCCTTGGTTCCTGAATGTTTTGGAAGTCAAACAGACTTCCGGAATGGATTCCATCCGACTTCCGAGGTACGAGTGTATTCCAAAAGCTGCTGCATGTGAGAGATGCTCCACGGCTGCTTCCCACCATCCACAAGTCCCTCACATGCTCATCTGACCCTCTCCCCAAACCTTCAACTTGTCATCTTGTCCTTCCTCATTCAACATTTTCTTCCAAACAAACAGGAAGTAGCCGTTGAAGAAGAAGAAGAAGAAGAGTTTGGATTTGATATCCCGCTTTTCACTACCCGAAGGAGTCTCAAAGCGGCTAACATTCTCCTTTCCCTTCCTCCCCCACAACAAACACTCTGTGAGGTGAGTGGGGCTGAGAGACTTCAGAGAAGTGTGACTAGCCCAAGGTCACCCAGCAGCTGCATGTGGAGGAGTGGAGACGCGAACCCGGTTCCCCAGATAACAAGTCTACCGCTCTTAACCACTACACCACACTGGCTCTTTGCAACTCCTGGTTGGAAGGAAAGTCAAGTGAGCACACTCGTATATATCATTCCCTTGAACAGTTCTCCAATGAAATTAGCGACGTCTGGAGAGGCATAGCATCCTTCCAGCTGAAAGTTGCTTGGGATGCTGCAAGACACGATCACTGCTAGAAAGGCTATGGCTCCCATTAAGGAGGGCCGAAACCAAATTCTCAAGGCCAAATTAATAATCATATCCAACCCAAGTGCTCCTCGCAAATTGGCCAATGCTTCACATTTCATCATAGGTGATGAATTCACCTGTCTCCATAAAACATGTTAGATTTGAAATCACATTTTTAAGCCACTTGGGTGCAGGAAAAAACCATTAACTATGCTTAAAACCTAACAGATTTTTTAAAAAAGGGAACGGGGAATAACTCATGATTTGGAAGTAATCTTTCAGTTTCATGGCATTCTCAGCAAACCGCTTGGACACTGTAGTTGTTGAACATTTTCAATCGTGAAACTTGCATTCACACACACACACACACACACACACAGTGGAAGCTGTTTAGATTTTTGAAATAAAAACCTAATATTTGGTGTTATTTTGTTGTTGTTTTCTGCAACAAAATACTTAAACAGTAAAAATAAAACAAAACAAAAAAGTTGCGTTTTGATTGTAGAACAAGTCAACATTTTCAACTACCAGTAGACTTTGGACATCCATATGTAACTGAGAATTGTTACTAAAACTTGTTTTTGGTAAGCCAACCTTTTAAGGGGTGAAATGTTCCCCCCCCCAGAAGTATTTTAGAACAAAATATAGTAGTTTCAACAACATAGAAAAGACTTTACAACCCGAGAAAAGTGTCAATGCAGTATTTTGTAAACTAAGAAAATTAAACAAATTAAACAACAACAACAAAGCCTGTGAAACGAATTTAAAATTTCAGATTCAATAGATTCACATTTGCCCAGCACTGGCAAAGCTTTCAAGCCCTAATTATTGATTTTTTTTGGGGGGGGGAAGCAATTTCTATCTTTGGGGCTGATTTTATCCTTCAGAGTATATGTCTGAACTTGGAAGGAATGGCTAATCAAACACACTACACAGATTTTCCATGTAGCTGTAAAAACAATGCCGGAGCCAGTGATTCAAATAGCCACTTTCAACCCCTTTGTGATTATCTCACCGTTATTTATGTGCAAGGGGGATTCGCAGACCAAGAGAGGGGAGACAAATCAAGGAGAGACTGTACCTGTGTGACTCAGATTACATCAAACAAAACAGAGCCCATTAATTGTCCAGGGGAAGTCACTGTGTCCTCCTGCCCTTCAGAATGAACAGCAAAGCTATTGAAGGACCAAATTAAGGATGGGAGAGACATTCCCTCTGTTTAAACACGGAAATGCCCAATCCTACAGAAAGAGGCTCTCTGCGTGTCTCTCCCAGTCTTTAACACAAAATGAGGCGCTGGCACTCATTTATCCATTTATCCCCTCCTTCCAAGGGGCATTTCACCCAAGTGAGGTCATTCACACTGCCAGAGTTCAGCCAATGAGAAATGTTTGTGGTGAGTTCCGAAACTTCATTTTTCTAGAAAAATAGCACTGGCTGTGGTATGTATGGGTAATTCACTTTTGCAATTAAAAACAGAGGGCTTCCATCTCTCCCTCATGCCTCTGGGAACAGTGCTACCTCATAACAATAACAATAACAATAACAATTATTATTATTATTTATTTATACTCCGCCCATCTGGCTGGGTTTCCCCAGCCTCTCTGGGCGGCTCCCAACAGAATATTAACAACAACAACAACAACAACAACAACAAAGAAAAAGTGATAAAACTTCAAACATTAAAAATTTCCCTAAACAGGGCTGCCTTCAGATGTCTTCTAAAAGTCAGGTGGTTGTTTATTTCCTTGACATCTGATAGGAGGGCGTTCCACAGGGTGGGCGCCACCACCAAGTAGGCCCTCTGCCTAGTTCCCTGTAACTTCGCTTCTCGCAGTGAGGGGACCACCAGAAGGTCCTTGGAGCTGGACCTCAGTGTCTGGGCTGAACCATGGGGGTGGAGACACTCCTTCAGGTATACTGGGCCGAGGCCATTTAGGGCTTTAAAGGTCAGCACCAGCACTTTGAATTGTGCTCGGAAATGTACTGGGAGCCAATGCAGGTCCTTTCAGGACCGGTGTTATATGGTCTCATGACATTACATTGATCCCATGGAATGCCAACAGGCTGCTGAAGTAGTCACAGAATCATAGAATTGCAGAGTTGGAAGGAACCATGGCTGCCACCGACCCCCTGAAATGCAGGAATCTTTTCCCCAACATGGGGTTTGAACCCACAATCCTGAGCTTCAGAGTCTGATGCTTTACCAACTGAGCTATCCCAGGTCAATAGCATTTACAGTGGTACCTCGGTTTATGAACTTAATCTGTTCAGGAAGTCTGTTCTTAAACCGAAACCGTTCTTAAACCGAGGCGCGCTTTCCCTAATGAGGCCTCCCGCCACCGGTGCCCTTCCACCATTTGGATTCCGTTCTTAGACCAAGGTTAAGTTCTCAAACCAACCGGGATACTATTTCCAGTTTTGCGGAGTTTGTAAACCGAATACTTCATAAACAGGACTGTTCTTAAACTGAGGTAACATTGTATTTAATGAATTGCCCCCCATATTATAATTCAACCACCCCCCTAAAAAGGGAGGGCGAATGTCCCACGGAAGTGGCGGCAGGGACAGTTAACCCCATTTTACTTAAAACAAGTCTACCCCCCCTCTTTCTCCACGATAGTGGCAGCTGTACATTCAAACAGACGAAACTCCCACCATCCTCTCTATTTGCAAAAATTGCTTTTAAACCACTAATAGATTTCTATTCCGCAGATGGCTGGCTGCGCTTCCAAATTCCCCAGCCGCAGAGTCGTGAAATGTGCTTAAGGTCGGCTCAAATAAATGGGCTTAAGGGAAGTTAACGCTTTAATGGGTCGTGGCCCCACGCTTTCTAAACACCACCCCGCAGTTGTGCGAAGGGGTTGGGCATTGGGGGGGTTCCTGTAAAAGGGTGGCAGGGAAGTTTATGGGGATACCACATAACTAGACGGCCTAGTTTTAAATGCAAAGCAAAAAGCTTTTGCAAAACTTCACTGGCTCTTTGTAGTCATTCCACAAACACCCAGCAGAACAGCCAGTTGGTGGGAGGCAAAGCTTCCTTTGATTCCTGCCTGGGTGTTAACTTCACTGCTACCAGCAAAAAGAAAAGTGAAACCAACTAAAACAACTGCTTTGCCCCTTAAGGGGCTGTGTGTGTGTGTGTGTGTGTGTGTGTACACAAACACACACACATATAGGGATGTGGGTGGCGCTGTGGTTTAAACCACAGAGCCTTGGGCTTGCTGATCAGAAGGTCGGCGGTTCGAATCCCCGCGACGGAGTGAGCTAGTTCCCAGCTCCTGCCCACCTAGCAGTTCGAAAGCACGCCAAAAGTGCAGGCAGATAAATAGGTACCGCTCCTGCGGGAAGGTAAATGGCATTTCCGTGCACTGCTCTGGTTCGCCAGAAGTGGCTTAGTCATGCTGGCTACGTGACCTGGAAGCTGTTCCGGCGGCTCCCTCGGCCAGTAACACAAGATGAGCGCTGCAACCCCAGAGTTGGACACGACTGGACCTAATGGTCAGGGGTCCCTTTACACACACACACACACACACACACGTGTGTGTGTGTGTGTGTGTGTGTGTGGTGGTACCTATTTATCTACTTGCACTTTGACATGCTTTCGAACTGCTAGGTGGGCAGGAGCATTGGCCGAACAACAGGAGCTCACCCCATCGTTCTGATCGGCAAGCCCTAGGCTCTGTGGAAAGCAAATACAAAAAAAAAATATAATTCCAATTATCCAAATGTATAATAAGGCACATTATGATATCATATATCATGATATTACGTATTCAAATTAGGATTCAAAATATATTTGTATTTGTAAATCATAACTGAATCTAAAAAAATTATGCGTGTAAAAACAGTGCAACTTTTTTCTGATCCTAGTTTGTGTCCACTAATTCTGACCGCTCACACATTAACTATTAATTTTAGAAATGTATTTTCAGGGAAATTTACAATTGGAATCCCTGTGCAGAAGCTCAATTTCAAATTTGAAACAGATCATTACTGAAGGCTCCATGAGTCTCCAGGGCTCTTTCTCCTCCAACATGCGCTGGCCCTAAGCGGGCTGCCTTGAATTTTTATGTTATTATTTTTTTAAATGTAGAAATCACCTTTTCACTTTCCTAAAACTCCCAAGTTGTTGTACGAGGTAGAGCACATGCACATGCGTGCACAAACCAAGCAATAACCATTGTATTTTTTAAAAAAGCATTTGAATGTAACTCATAAAATGAGATCAGCAGCGGGATTAAAACTGTAGCAAAATATTAAAAAGCAAAAACAGCAAACAGAAGAAGGGTAAGAGCAACACTATAAAGAAGCGGGATAATGCCATTCAAAATAAACACCAGCTTGACGCCATGGAACAAAGCCAACTGAAATCCTTGGGTAAATTAAAAAGATGGAAGTCCTAAAGTAACATCTGAACCTAAAATTCAAATCTCACTAGGGAGAACGCCTCTCCTCCTAAGGGGTACATGGAGAAGGCCCTCTTTTGCTGCTCTCAGTTCTCTGGAAGACAGAAGACTAGACCACATTTTTACTGGCTCTCGCTTCTGCACCTTAGCAACAGAAAGCATCTTGATCTGCATGCAAAGACAGGCTCTGGTGGATTGAGCAGACAAGACCAAGACTGAATCCAACCGTCAAGAAAGCGGTTACTGCACGTGCTGTAGAGAGAAGTGAGGGGCAGATGGGGCTCGTCCACCTGAGAAGGGAGGACATCTAGGAGAAGGAAAATGCTGATCTTAAACCTCTGCTGCCTTGTGCCTACACTCAAGAAAGGCTTCAGGAGTAAACCCCAAGGAAAAATCTGTATCCTCTGCCTTGTGGGACATCTTTGAGAGAGGAAAAGGCTAAGGAGTAAACAAGGTAAAGGACCCTTGTACAGTTAAATCCAGTCAAAGGCGACTATGGGTTTGTGGCGCTCATCTCGCTTTTCAGGCCAAGGGAGCCGCCGTTTGTCCACAGACAGCTTTCTGGGTCATGTGGCCAGCATGACTAAACCGCTTCTAGCACAACAGGACACCGTGGCAGAAGCCAGAACGCATGGAAACGCCGTTTGCCTTCCCGCCACAGAGGTACCTATTTATCTACTTGCACTGGTGTGCTTTCGAACTGTAGGTTGGCAGGAGCTGGGACAGAGCAGCGGGAGCTCACCCCGTCGTGGAGATTCGAACCACCGACCTTCTGATCGGCAACCCCAAGAGGTTCAGTGGTTTAGAGCACAGCGCCACCCGTGTCCCTAAGAAGTAAAACCCTACACACATCCAGAGTGGAGTTCCTAAAACGCTTGGATTGCACCTTGTACACTTCCTTCCAGCAACTCCTGCAGCCTAGCTCGTGCCAAATGTATTGCTCTGCTTTCCTTCAGGCCACATCAATGAGGCTGAGAATCTTGTCGTCTGGGCAGCCCAGGACCTCCATGCACACTGCCCAGGCTGGTAAGGAGCATCTCTTAATACAATTGGCTGTTGTGAATGAAAATAATTGATAAATTGTGGCAGCTCCTCAAACAACCATCCCCCAAGCAATCACATGTTGTTTGTTGCCAATAAATTCATGAAAAGGCACATTTTAGTCATGGAAGGAAATAAAGGCCAAGAAAGCGGGGGGGGGGGGGATCACATTGCCAGAGAGATTGCTCACTGTAGCCTAATGTTTCTCCTAATTTCTAAATTGCTTATTATATGACCAACCATCTCTCTTCAAAGCAGAATAACCTCGTGGCCACAGTCTCTCTCCAAAAGCCTATGTCTGCTTCCACAAGACCTCTTGTTATATACAATAAATATTTCTACCAAAGTAGCCTCTTGTTGGGTTATCAGCAGAGTTCTAATTACTGCAGTGGTCCAAGCCTTGGGCAATGTCCTTGGTCTAGAAGACACAGAAGTAGCAATCCCCAGCTCTTTTTCCATAACCCCACTCTAACTCAGGGGTAGGCAACCTAAGGCCCTTGGGCCGGATGCAGCCCAATCGCCTTCTCAATCCAGCCCACGGACGGTCCGGGAATCAGCGTGTTTTTACATGAGTAGAATGTGTCCTTTTATTTAAAATGCATCTCTGGCTATTTGTGGGGCCTGCCTGGGGTTTTTACACGAGTAGAATGTGTGCTTTCATTTAAAATGCATCTCTGGGTTATTTGTAGGGCATAGGAATTCGTTCATTTCCACCACCACCACCACCCCCAAAATATAGTCCGGCCCACCACATGGTCTGAGGGGCGGTGGATCGGCCCACGGCTGAAAAAGTTTGCTGACCCCTGCACTAACTGATTTGAGCTACTGCGGTTCATATAACTCCAAGGGAAACAAAAAGTGCAACTATTTTTGAACCACCTCCAAGTTTCTAGTCCTTATGACCAGAAACACCATAGAGAAACGATGGGCAATTTTTGATGGATAACAAAAAGGTATAGCTGTTGCCTCAACCCCCTGCTTGTAGGCTTTCCAATCCCAGAAACAACAGGCTGCTCACTGTTGCAACCAACAGCCGGAAGGCACCAACGCTTTCATCCATGATGTGACCTAAAAGTGGTGAAGTCCATTAAAATAACTTTGCCACTTGGTGTTTCCAAATATAATGGCAGCCCACGTTATAGTCCTATGGGGGTCTAGGGGGTTTCACTAGACAATCCTCAGGGACCCACCTGACTCTACAATTCCATGATTCCTTCAAAATTCGCTGCACTAAAAGGCAACCAAGAAGAATAAAGTAATTAAGAATGTTGTTTTACATTGCCTGTATCTGCAACCCCAACCGAAACCTTGTACACTGGATTTAGAATGGGGTTTTGCGCTTTCTGTCTCCCTGAAATGACAAATCACTGCCTAAGAGCTGGCCTTGCGGAAATATTTCCATTGTTTTTCTATTCTTACAAATTCTGTTAAGATTCTACCACGGCTGAGTCACATTTTCAGGGCAACATTTTCGTACAGGTTATACAAACAGAGGCCAAATACGACGTCTATCAATGGCAGGATGTCGCCTGCCAAACTCACAAAAAAATTACACAAAGCAGCTCAATTTCTTGCAAATAATATGAAAATGAGCTTTGGTCCACTAACTCTCGCAATTTGTTTCCTGTGCTGCCCGTGGGGCTGAGTCAGGGTGTTGGTGGAAGGCAACAGCTATGGAAGGAGACAGGAAAGTTAAAGGAAGCACCCCATTTTTAGAAGTTATATTACTACACTCCAGTAAATTCTGAAGCGATCCATTTGTTTCAGCAGATTATTCCTTCTTTGCAGTCGGCCACCTACAAACACACACACACAGCAGGTTTTTTTTTTCCTATTTACTTCAGTTTTATATTAAATGGAAACAGTGTAACACACCACTCTAATAAATCTGGGATGATGAAGTTCCTACCGGACCTCCTGAAACAATCTGTTAAGAAAATATAAAATAGATGATGCTGCATTACTAAAATAAAACAGCAAAAAAAAAGGAAACTCCTCAATATGTTCTCTGACAAAAACCCGTCATTTGTCTCCATGTTTGGCTTGCTAAGGCTTTAATAAGTGAAACAGCTGCTCCTACAGTTCCTGAGATGGATAGAGAAGTTTGCTCCTCCAGAGAAAGACCACAGTGGGTGGACCACCGACAAATGGAAATAGACTTCAGCCCTCATCACTTAAGCTGCTACTTTGGCAAAACTGAAGCAGAGAGCAAAGGTGGTTGTGTCGGTCTGATGTCGCAACTCGTGCCTCCCAGAAAGGTATGTTTGTACGGTGCTCTATACTTACTAGGTTTGGGGAGAAAGTGTCAGATTGTATAATTACAGCTGTCCAGCAAATATTCGTCTGAACTATATGTCTGTTGTATGGAAGTTAATAATGGGGCAGCGAAAATGAGAGACGGTAACCTGCCCAAGGTCACAGCTGTCCATGGAGGCACAGGTAAATTCTGTGTCCAGGGCAGCTCCATCTGGTACGCAGGCTGAGACCCTACCTGCCCATGGACTGTCTCACCAGAGTGGTGCATGCTCTGGTTATCTCCCGCTTGGACTACTGCAATGCGCTCTACGTGGGACTACCTTTGAAGGTGACTACAACTAATCCAGAATGCGGCAGCTAGACTAGTGATTGCAAGCGGCCGCCGAGACCACGTAACACCGGTCCTGAAAGACCTAAATTGGCTCCCAATATGTTTCCAAGCACAATTCAAAGTGTTGGTGCTGACCTTTAAAGCCCTAAACAGCCTCGGTCCTGTATACCTGAAGGAGCGTCTCCACCCCCATCGTTCCACCCAGACACTGAGGTCCAGCTCCGAGGGCCTTCTGGCGGTTCCCTCCCTGCGAGAAGTGAAGTTACAGGGAACCAGGCAGAGGGCCTTCTCAGTAGTGGCACCCGCCCTGTGAAACGCCCTCCCATCAGATGTAAAGGAAATAAACAACTATCTGACTTTTAGAAGACATCTGAAGGCAGCCCTGTTTGATGTTTTATCATGTTTTTAATATTCTGTTGGGAGCTGTCCAGGGTGGCAGCTCCCAACAGATGGGTGGGGTATAAATAATACATTATTATTATTATTATTATTATTATTATTATTATTATTATTATTACTTTGGATTTGAACTCTGGTCTCCCAGGTCCTAGCCCAACACTCTAGCCACTAAACCACACTAATTCTCATTGTGTACATCCAGTTATTTTTCCTTTAGCTTTTTTTGGGGGGGGGCAAGAGAGTGGATCCCTAAGCTATAGTTTGTTTATCTTATCTGTAAATCTGGCACTGGGCAGGGCTAACCTGCCCCCCCTCCCCAATATTGTATTCAAGTTGGCACCCCTGCCACAGGGCAAGTTTTATTATTCTTGCATCAGTGCTTTCATTAGGCCAGTGGACGATTTGGAAAAGGGCAATGCAACCGAAATTAGTGAAACTTTAGGTTTCGGACTGCTGAACTGTGAGTCATGGAACTACCTTCCTTTCGGCTGCTACGTCTGAACGTATCCTGGAATCTACCGATGCTACCGAAGAGACTTTATGCGCCAATTAATTTTGTTCTGATTCAGAGACTTGTGAGTTACGCTCTCTGCCAAATTGGTGTCTTGGCAATGTGCAATAATAATAATACCGGTAATAATAATTATTATTATTATTTGTACCCCGCCCATCTGGCTGGATTTCCCCATCCACTCTGGGCGGCTTCCAACAGAAATCAAATACAAAAATATCACACATTAAAAACTTCCCTAAAAAGGGCTGCCTTCAGGTTTTTTCTGAATGTCAGGCAGTTGTTTATTTCCTTGACCTGTGATGGGAGGGCATTCCACAGGGCGGGCGCCACTACCGAGAAGGCCCTCTGCCTGGTTCCCTGTAGCTTTGCTTCTTGCAGTGAGGGAACCGCCAGAAGGCCCTCGGTGCAACACATATTTAATAACACAAAATAGCGTTCCTGAGCATTTTATCAGACCGTCACTATTGTGCAATACTTGATAGCATGTAAGAGGTTTTCCCTAACTCCTAGATCATCCCACAGCCTTAATTAAGAAGAAATACTTGGGATTCCCCCCACCACCACCACCACCACCACGACACAGACAATGGCATCAGCTCCGTGTTAATTTAGCCAGGTTTAATTGTTCTGGAATAACTACTGTTCCCTTTCACAACTATTTAAGCATCACCAGGATTGTTAATACAAACGGGTGATGAAGATGTGCTAAAATGAAACTAACGAATGCAAGGGTGGGCTAGAGAATATACCCTTAATCCGATTAAATTGAAGTACTTCAGTTTAAAAGGGTAATAAATCAGGATTTCTTATCCCTCAAATCTCAGCCTATCGTTGCTCTTTTTGAAGAAAATTCCGCTTGGTGGAAATGCAATATTATTCCAGATGTTCCCGCACAAGGCAAACCCATCACAGTTCTGTAACAATGCCGAGGGTTTAGCAGTTTCTGGAATTTATTCCTTTCATTATTGCACTTGCATACTTGAATTTAACCCTGTAGTTAACTTTGAATTTAATAAAGCTTTTTTCTATCTTAGAAATCCTCTGAATTTGAAATCCTATATTCAAAGGAAGCTTGTTCTATGGGGAGGGAAAATTAACATTGAAATCTAACTTACGGTATATGTGGTATATTGTGTTATTTTAAAGCTGTGTAATCTCATTGTTGAACTTCCAAAAACTTTTTGAACTCTGCTACAATTACATTTTAAGGCAGAAGATGAATATGAATTGCTAGCATTTGGATAAATGACATTTTTGGGTTGTTGCTTTTTTAAGCAAAGAAACATTACAGAAATTCTTTAAAGAATTCATTAATCCAATTTACGATTTTCCAGCAGTGAGATTTTTAACGCTGGGCTCAAGAACTATCATCTTCAATGTTGTGAAAATCTGAGATTTTGGATTCTCAGGGCCTATTATCACTTTGGGGCATATTCTACATAACATTCCCCTCACTTTTTTAAAAAAATTATTGAACAAAATAAACCAAAGATAAAGAAATGCTATTATAGCAGTTTGAAAGCAGCATAAGGTTAGACATTATCACTGAACTTGTTATTCCAAAACATTACAATAAATACCCATTTCCCCTAAACCTGTTAGGTTGTTTTTTACATGGTTGTTTTTTAATAACAAGTTAATTTAATTGTCCTCCCTAATATTTCACCAGTGGAAATTGGGATAAAATTTTGTACTTACAACACTTCCACTCACATACAAAGGATCAATGTCCAAAGGCTTCACTCTCTAATAAATAATAATAATAATAATAATAATAATAATAATAATAATGTAATAATAACAACAACAACAACAACATCTTCTCCCTCCCTCCTATTTTCGGGATTCATTTTGCATAAATGTGTGCTGCATCAGCTTCCAAAGTGAGGTGTGTGTTAATCAATTGACTCTCACAGTTTCATTATTATTATTATTATTATTATTATTATTATTATTAATTTACTTCTGCAATTATATAAATTTACATCTGCCTTTTGGTCTTCTAGACATTCCTGGCATCGCTTAGTAGGGAGAAAACCCCACCGAGGCCGAGGAAATCTGCTGAGGGTTTTGCTGCATGTCTTTTAAAAATTAAGTCAGTGTTTTTTTGGCTGCAAATTTAAAGAATTCATACCTTTAAATGTGAGCCGGTCCATTCTTTTTTTCTGGTTCAGAAACACTGTTTTATTGTTCATTCTCATGGGGGAAATAGAAATGTATGCAAAATATGAAGCTGTACGTTTTTTAAAATAAAAAAGGGTGGAGAAAGGAAGGTGAAGGAGAGATGACAAAGGCCACATGAACATAAGAGAGATATGCCAGAGCCACAGAATTTACAATATAGAACTGCCCTTTTGTTTCTGCACGTCATTAGGGAAAGTGACGTTTGGTAGATAAAGGGACCGAAAGTGCTGTCATATCCACCTTTGCTGAAATCATTTTTTAACACATACCCCCCCCCCAAAAAAAAAATCCAAGCATTGATGCAGCTTCAAATAGTGCCATAGGTGCTACTGGCAATGACATGTGTTTCTGGGACAGAATTGCCTAATATATTATTATTATTATTATTATTATTATTATTATTATTATTATTATTATTATTATTTTCATGCTGCCCATCGGGCTGGATTGCCCCAGCCACTCTGGATAGCTTCCAACAAATTAATACATCAATGAGAGTAAAACATCAAACATTAAAAACTTCCCTATACTGTACAGAGCTGCATTCCCTTGGCTGATAAGGGAGCGGGTAGCACTGTGGTCTAAACCGCTGAGCCTCTGGGCTTGCCATTCAGAAGGCTGGCGGTTTGAATCCACACAACGGGTGAGCGCAATGGGAAGGCAAACTAGGGTTGCCATATTTTAAAAAATAATAAAATAAAAACCAGCACACCCCAAAAAGTTGTCGAGCTTTTTTTCAGGAAGACCCCAAAGTTGTTGAGTTGTTGAAAGCATGCACACGAAAGCTCATACCAAGAACAAACTTAGTTGGTCTCTAAGGTGCTACTGGAAGGATTTTATTTTATTTTATTCCAGTTAGTTTTGTTTCAGCTCTTATCGCAGATAAGATACAACCCTTCCCCGTACCCCACCCCACCTTCTGCATCCCGTGAACCAGGCCTGCCAAATATTTACCAATCCTTTCAGAATGTTGGGAATGTCACCTTTGCAGCACAGTAAAACTTCACAGGATTTATGTTTTGGAGGTGGGGAGAAGAGGACGAACTGACCCCCCACCCCAACCCACCCCCGAAGTCTACCATTATGATGTGGCAGCTGTCTGTCCCGGCTTCTGAAGGGAGCCTGCCTCCCTGTTCATTTGCAAAAGCAATGTCATGTTTTGAAGAGAAAACAAAGCACAACTCCTTTATGGACAGCAAAAGGCAAAGAAGATTGCGAGCTTGCTGAATAAAGGCCGCCTGAAGTGCAAATAACAGTGTACCATCTGTTTAAGGGGCAAAACAAAAAAAAAAAAAAAAAAAAACATTCAAGTACAGATGTGAATTGGTAGGGAGGTCATCTTGCCAATCCTATAACTGTCAGGCAACATTTAAGCCAGCCTGCGTGACTTAGAATCACAGAATTGCAGAGTTTCTGCCCAATGTGGGGCTCGAACCCACAACCTTGAAATTAAGAGTCTCGTGCTCTACTGACTGAGCTGTGTCCTATCATGCCAGGTCCTTCACACCAGTCATATACCGAGGCCTGCCAGGTGTTTGTTGCAGACAGCAAATGAGGGAGAGTGATTCGGTCCCTTGAGGGCTATGCTGCAAGGCTGGTGGACTCGAGGGCATCGCAGGGGGGGTGCGGGGTGTGTGGTTCGCCCTGGGTGTCATGCCTGGGAGGTGACAAAATTCCCCCTGGCGGATCGGCATGGTGGTGCTCACACCCCCGGCGGGTGGCGCTTGCACCCTCCAGCGGGTGGTTTTATGCGATCAGCAGTTGGATGTCTTTTAGGGTACCTTCCCTTTAAAAAGGCTCAACAACTCTGACAAAAAAATTATTTGCACTGGGTACCACCTGACCTTGCTACTACGCCTCTTGGTGGACTGCATTTCCCTTTTTGAGTGACAATTTGTGCAGCTCATAAGAACGTAAGATGAGTCAACGTCCCGTCTAGTCTAACCTGCAAGATAGCTCCATTGGTAGACTCTTAATCTCAGGGTCTGGGTTCGAGCCTCACGTTGGGCAAAAAGATTTATGCATTGCAGGAGGTTAGACCATGTGATCCCTTCCAACTCTACACTTCTGTGATTCTATGATAGTCCAGCATCCTCTTCTCACTGTGGACAACCAGATGTCCACGGGAAGCCCACAAGCAGCAGGACACGAGCTCAAGAGCACTGGTTGTGATTCTGCTTGTGATTCCCAGCAGTGGATATACACCTATATATAATACAAACATAGCCATAATGATTAGTAGCTATTGATAATCTTATCCTCCATGGGTCTAATTTAACCTATTTTAATCTTATTGTTTGCACTGCATCCTGTTTTACTGAGGGTCTTCTGGCGGTTCCCTCACTGCGAGAAGCAAAGTTACAGGGAACCAGGCAGAGGGCCTCCTTGGTGGTGGCGCCCACCCTGTGGAACGCCCTCCCAGCCATATGTCAAGGAAATAAACAACTATCTGGCTTTTAGAAGACATCTGAAGGCAGCCCTGTTTAGGGAATTTTTTAATGTTTGATGTTTTATTGTGTTCTTAATATCCTGTTGGAAGCTGCCCAGAGTGGCTGGGGAGGCTCGGCCACATAGGCAGGGTATTATTATTAATAATAATAATAATAATAATAATAATATCTGTAGATCAGGATAAAGCCATTTCATTGATTGGTTATTCCCCGCATTTGGTAACCCTACATAATTTGAGGAATGTGCAAAGTGTCCTGCATATCCCCTAAGCGAGTATTACATGTGCTTGAGAAATAAATTGTGTGAAGTGGGTGGTCATCACAAATACACATTGAGGAAGCTGGAAAAAAATGACATGGAAATTGTTGCTGAACAGCCCTCATCTAGCTAAAGTTTGCTGTGACTGAGTCTACTGAAAGCCGTGGGAAAAGTTAATCAGGAGGACTCATTTAAGTCCCACTGGTTTCAACGGGATTTTAGGGATCGCTAACTTTAGCTAGGTTGTGGCTACTTCACAATACAATTCCCCACGTAAAAAAACTGGCTTGCCCAGGGCTGCTCACAAGATCCAGAAATGAATTCCATGAATCGCCCTTTCCAGGGAAGCTGGAAGATGATTTGTAATCATGCATTGCAGGGGCGTACCCAGGATCAAAACTGGGGGGGTGGGGGAGCCATGGTCATTCAGGTTCAAAAACAGCTTCAAAAAACAGAAAAACTTCCCTCCCCCACAGAAAGCCCCAAATGGCTGAAAAACTCAAGTTTCCCAGGATCCTCAGTCCTCGCAAAGGAACTACTCACCATGCAAGGGAACTCAGTTTCCCAAGCTCCCTTGCAACGATGAATCCCGGCAAATTCAGAAACGGTTCCTCTCTTGCCAGCACGATGTAGCGTGGATACAAAAAGCAGGCAGACGAGGAAGGATGAGAACCCAGGCTAAGACCGTGGTCAGCCCTCGGATTCGCCCCCCTGACACTGCCCCAAGTCTCAGCCTGCATCCCCATTTGACCAAGCAGGGTGTAGGCTAGGATCCGGTCTCTGATAGGCACGCCAGCTCTTTGTTGGCATGAGGGAGGGGGAAACAGCCGGTGCAACACACACACACACACACACACACACACACACACAGTGACCAGCCGTTGAGCTTTTTTTCAGGAAGACAGCTTTTTTTCCCTTTTAGGCTGCCGATAACCATTTATTTATTTTTTGCCCATCATTCATTATACGAACTAGATTTTAAGCTGCTGTCAATGGATGGATAGGTTGCCTTTATTTTATGGTACCGTTCATGGATAAAATGGCGAAACTGAGTATTCAGTTCTGCAAACGCTAAGCATCAGTAAAATATGTGTTTTTCCTACACTAAGGTTGCCTACGTCTAGGAAAAACGGTCATGAGAGGAGGTTACCCTTTGAGACTCAGTTGGGAACTATAAGCATGAAGAAATTAATGCTTATGCATCTATTTGCAAATGCCATGCATTCACACTGCTTCTCTCCATTTCTACCTGGATGCGCATAGCCTCGGGCCAATAATCAGCAGCAGCACCAATCAGATGCTCAGAACGGGACGGGGTGGGGAAGGGCTAGTTTTAGATACTCCATCAAAGGTGATCAGCACTTTCGTCCCGCCTGCAGCACATAAGCACAATTCAACCAGAGCCACTGGCATCGGACACTGTAGAACCACAGAAGGCCAATTTCGCAAGCAACATTCAGCTGCGTAGGCTTTGCATTCCCTGCACCTGCAGTTCCACTGTACAGTGGTACCTTGGTTCTCAAACTTAATCCATTCTGGAAGTCCGTTCCAAGACCAAAGCATTCCAAAACCAAGGCGCTCTTTCCCATAGAAAGTAATGCAAAACGGATTAATCCATTCCAGACTTTTAAAAACAAGCCCCTAAAACAGCATTTTAACATGAATTTTACCATCTAACAAGACCATTGATCCATAAAATGAAAGCAATAATCAATGTAAAGGTAAAAGGTAAACGGACCCCTGACCATTAGGTCTAGTTGCGAACGTCTCTGGGGTTGCGGTGCTCATCTCGCTTTATTGGTTGAGGGAGCCAGCGTACAGCTTCCGGGTCATGTGACCAGCATGACTAAGCCGCTTCTGGCGAACCAGAGCAGTGCACGGAAACGCCATTGTATTGACTTGTTATTTCCTTTATATTTTCCCAATAAAAAGTATTATCGTTTCGTAGTTGTTACCACTTTTCTCCATTGTCTCTTACATATAGTGTCGGTGTATTTTAATTGTATCTATCAACCATACATTGTGTTTTTTCTTTCATTGTTCATTCCCAATAAAGAATTTTAAAGTTTAGTTATGAGTTTCAATTCAGCCTACGCCTGCCCTGCTTATCAGTGAGACCTACTTCTTTGAGTAAATATGCTTAGGATTGTTCCCTTTGTGAAACACTTGACATAGCCAATAGCCTGATTCTCCTGGTTGTTGTTTAGAGAGCCAAGCGGCATTAATTCTGCTACTGGGTCCACATTGCTACTAGGACCGGGTTGCGTAAGGGCTCTAACGTGGGGAGAACTGCAGCATCACAAGGTTATTTGTTTATTTAGATTTCATTCCGGGTCCAATCCAAGGACTCAGGGTTGCATCTTTATCTCAAGAGAAAGAATCCCTTGTTGTATGAGCTAGATGACAGGGATTAATCTGAGATAGGAGGCTGAAGTCTGGAATCTGTTTAACAAGTGGAGAAATGAAAAGGCCGGGCATGTTTGCAAACAAGCGAGGCCTGCAAGGGAAATTTCCTAACGGGTTGGTCTGGGACGCCCAGCTTGCCCAAGAAGGCCAAAGTGGTGTTGCACCACGGGGGGGGGGGGGAAGAGATGCTGTCTGGGATGTTTGTGGCCTCTCCTTCTGCCCTGCAACAACCCCAAAATCCCCAGCTCAACACCAAGTAGGGCCAATACCCCAGTTGTCTAGTCCGAATGCCAACCCAGGAGGATAAAGAACCAGGGGGAAGTTTGGTTAGTGGTTTTATTCCCCACCACCACCACAAGATGCATTTAAAGCAAAGAGAAATGTGGTACATTCAGGATGCACTCTGCACATGCTCGAATGCATCATGCGCTAAGCTGCTTCTTGTCAGAAGGAAAAGATGCCCTGCACAAGCTCCCAGGCACTTGCCCTCCGATGTTGGTTTGCTTGTTTAATAATCACAAAGAGGACAAGGCAACTTAGAAAAATGCAACTGTAGAGCTGGAAGGGACCCGGAGGATCATCTAGTCCAACCCCCTGCAATGCTGGAATATGCAGCTGTCCCATACGAGGATCGAACCCGCAACCTTGGCGTTATCAGCACCATGCTCCAACCAACTGAAATATGCAGTGTTCCACATTCGCCGAGGCATTCAAGCTAAACGGCTGAGGTTCTGGAAACAGAAGACGGCAGCCTCATCAGATGACAGGAAGTCACTCTGAGCATGTGCAGACTGCATTCCCTGGAGGATGACACATTTTGTATTTGAAAGCACCATACTGGGAGGAGGAGAGGAGGATCATCATTCTGTTCTGACGCAGCCAAGTTTCAAAGGGCACCGCCACCCAAAAGCCGCGCTTGCATGAGCTGAAACAGCCCATATATTGGCCACGTCTTGTGTCCTGATCCCCACTCCTCTCGATATTCATGCACTGCGTCAGAGCTTTGTGGCTCTGCTCAGCCAGCTATCTCTGAAGGAGTTTTCTAATCTATCTGAACTGGTGCTGACTGAGTCAAAGGGTTGGCCATTTTTCAGCTGGCCCTCGCAACTTCTGCTTTTAACAGCAACTTGGCGTGCAGACGTCGGTCGCTGATAATGTGTGTCTCCGTGCTGTGAAAAGCTTCCCCTCCCCCTGCTGAGTTCTGCACATCAAGACGCAGTCAAGAGGCACAGTAAAAGGTAAAGGGACCACTGACCATTCAGTCCAGTTGTGGACGACTCTGGGGTTGCGACGTTCGTCTCGCATTACTGACCGAGGGAGCTGGCGTACAGCTTCCGGGGCATGTGGCCAGCATGGCTAAGCCGCTTCTGGCAAACCAGAAGCACAGAAACACCGTTTACCTTCCCGCTGGAGCGGTACCTATTTATCTACTTGCACTTTGACGTGCTTTCGAACTGCTAGGTGGGCAGAAGCAGGGACCGAGCAACGGGAGCTCACCCCGTCACGGGGATTCGAACTGCCGACCTTCTGATCGGCAAGCCCTAGGCTCAGTGGTTTAACCCACAGCGCCACCTGCGTCCCAAGTTGGTAGCCCTGCCAAATAACCACAACTGGGGCTGAGGGCAGGCCCGTCTTACCCATTGAGGCCCATCGTGTTTGACGTAGGCAAAGTTGGACATCCCAAAGATGGAAAAGATGAACATAACTAGGAAGAGCAGGAGACCAATGTTGAACAAGACAGGCAAAGACATCATTAAGGCAAAAAGCAGGGTACGGATCCCTTTGGCTCCTTTGATTAGGCGCAGGATGCGGCCAATACGGGCCAGGCGGATGACTCTGAAGAGAGTAGGTGACACAAAGTTCTGGAGGGCGCCAGGCGAGAGTCCGGGGAACACCGAACAAGCGTGCTGAGTGAGCAAGGGTGAGTGCGCCACTCCTGCTGAGCATCGGCTCGGTTTTTTCCCTTTTAGCTTGCAGGCGCCAAATTCTGCAGGGCGCCAGAATGCTAAAAGGGAAAAAACTGAGCAGACGCTTGGCGGGAGCAGCGCACTCGCCCTCGCTCACTCGGCGCAGGCCTGCACACTCGGTGTGCTGCCTGCCATGGCCACCGTGGCACGAAGCAGACAGCTGAGCCAGGAGGTGCCGCATCCAGCCTCCGCCTCTTCCCTGCCCTCCAGCCACTGCCCGCCTCCTCCAGCCCTAAAAAAATGTCAACTCTGGGAAACGGGGGGCGCCGGAGGGATCTTTGCACCACGGCGCCGGATATGCTTAAGACGGCCCTGGCTTGTGACGTCCTTTACAAAAGACCGTCCTCTACCTGCAGGACTGTTTGGTCCCTGTCTGCTCTTAAAAGAACCACCAGAAGCAAGGAAGCAGAGGACGTCTTTATGTTACCCAACCACGGTTAGCAGCGGAATAAAGAGCAGATTGAGCAGACACATGGGTCACTGCATCACAGCAAGAGACTCATTTCTATTCAGTTATAGTAATTATTACTAATAAAGTGTCATCTGTGCTTACGAACGAGCACGCTCAAATTCCAGACAAATCGGCGTCCTCTTTTTCCCCTGCTCATGCATCAAAGTGCCCATCCTAAATCGCAACCAGCCCCTACCTGCAAAACATCGTCTCAATTAAAGCCTTAGGCAGAAAGGCATTCAGATCAGAAGGTGCAACTTCCACCATCCTAGAGTCATAATATGCTTCATTTTAAATGAAACCCTGGTGATAGGGCTTGATTGACTCCAATGAATTATTTTTTTTAAAAGGCTGCTGCTTCTCCAGAGACCTTGCCGATCTATGCCTGCTGCATAGCTGAGCAGGACTGTCGCCACCATTCCCCTCTGCTTTTGGAGCTCCCCCTTTCAAAAGCATGCAACCTGAGGAAGAGCCCTGTGTGACTCAAAAGCCTGCATCTAGCATGCTGAGATAGGGTTGCCATATTTCAAGAAGTAAAAATCAGGACACATAAGTTGTTGGGCTTTTGGTGGGGGAAATCACCCAAAAACTTGTTGATCATTTTTTTTGGGGGGGGAGAAATTGCCCCCAAAAGGCAAAGAGCGATACTCAAACACCTGGTTCTGTTGGCAAAAACCCAGGCATTTTACCAATTTTTCAACACACACACACACCTCAGACGCAAATTCCGGATATAAGGAAACCCTAAGTAAAGCTATCTCTGCAGAATGGCTCCGCCGTTTACAAGGCAGATATGACTGCTGCGTGCTTGCTGGTGTTATACTGATATTTCTCAGAGATAATATAGAAATCGTGAGGGACATGCCTAGGCAAACCCCTCTTGCATGCAGATCTGGGAAGCCTGGCCGGATCTGTGTTTGCCTCGTAAAGTCCAAAGACATATTAACTGCTACACCAACTTTAACTGGGGCTTGCTTCAATGATATGGAGACGAGAAGCCATTTGGCAGACCTTTTGTCTATGTAGCCCAATGTTCTCCCAACCTGGTGCCCACAAGATAGTGGTGGACCTTGCATTCACATTGTCTCTGACCAGTGTTCAAAATTAGCCAGGTGCCAAGCACATTTTGTCCCAGCTCCTGCCAACCTAGCAGTTCGAAAGCACGTCAAAGTGCAAGTAGATAAATAGGTACCGCTCCAAGCGGGAAGGTAAACGGCGTTTCCGTGCGCTGCTCTGGTTCGCCAGAAGCGGCTTAGTCATGCTGGCCACATGACCCGGAAGCTGTACGCCGGCTCCCTTGGCCAGTAACGCAAGATGAGCGCCACAACCCCAGAGTCGGACACGACTGGACCTAATAGTCAGGGGTCCCTTTACCTTTTTTTATCAGCCACTTGCAAGCAAGTGAAGATGCCCAGGTGCAGAGCCGTCTTAAGGAGATCTGCCGCCCTGGCGCGGCTATCCCTCCGGCGCCCCCGCCTTGCCGCCTCTCCGCCGCCTCCCTCCCGCGCTTGCCGCCCCTTGGGAGGGGGGTGGGCGAGCGGGGGATGAGGGGCGTGGCGCTGGAGTGGCGCGGGGCTCTGCGCGCCCTTCCAGCGCTTCCGGGATGGGAGGCGAGGGCGGCCGGCTCGCGCTCCGCGCGCAGCCGAACGGCGCGGCGCGGCTGGGCAGCTCGCGCTGCATCGGGCGGCCGGGCGGCTGCGCGCAGAGCGCGAGCTGCCCGGCTGCGCCGCGCCATCCGGCTGCGCGCGGGAGCGCGAGCCGGCTGCCCTCGCCTCCCGTCCCGGAAGCGCTGGAAGGGCGGCTGGGCAGCTCGCGCTGCATCGGCTGAGCTGCCCGGCTGCGCGCGGGAGCGCAAGCCGGCTGCCCTCGCCTCCCGTCCCGGAAGCGCTGGAAGGGCGCGCAGAGCTCCTGTGCTCTGCTGGGCAGCCAGAGGGCGTGGCGTGGCCGGCCAGCTCCCTTGCCGGGAGTCAGAGGGCGCTGCCGGCAGGCGCTGCCAGCGGGGCTGGAGGGCGGAGGCGCCCTCCAGGCCATTGCGCCCTGGTGCGCCGCGCCACCAACGCCAATGGATGAGACGGCTCTGCCCAGGTGCCAGGATGCTGCCTGACATCTCCACCATCTGGGGATCCTTGGATCACGGTTATTTTTACACACTAATAACCCATCCTGTAGAATCCTATCAGTTATATTTTATCTGCACAATCAGAAAGAATTTCAGGAACCAAAATACTTTTTCTGTGCAGCCGGAGCAGGAGAAGTGAATAATATTATAGTTAATTGTTGTCGCTTGTCTTCACTTCCCCCACCCCACCGCCCTGCTCACAGTCGCGAAGAATATTCTCACGTTGTGAACGATCCGTGTCACCCTTAAGAAAAAGATGTCGGAAGAGGCCAATATATATGTGGACCGTGGATCGAACAACTTTTCTCCATTAAGTTCTCAAAGCTCTTAATCTAGCGCAAGGTTGTCATTTGAACTAGCCAGATGCTTAACTGAGAATCAATCACAGTCAGCTGAAAAATAAGACATTAGAGCCATCTTAAAGGTAAAAAAGGTGAAGGAGCCCTGGGTGGTTAAGTCCAGTCAAAGGTGACTATGGGGTTGCGTTGCTCATCTGGCTTTCAGGCCAAGGGAGCCAGTGTTTGACCACAGACAGCTTTCTGGGTCATGTGGCCAGCATGACTAAACCTCTTCTGGCGCAGCAGAACACCGGGACGGATACCAGAGCGCATGGAAACTCTGTTGACCTTCCCACCGCAGCGGTGCCTATTTATCTACTTGCGCTGGCGTACTTTCGAACTGCTAGGTTGGCAGGAGCTGGGGCACAGCAATGGGAGCTCACCACCGTCGCGGGGATTCGAACTGCCGACCTTCTGATCGGCAAGCCCAAGAGGCTCAGTGGTTTAGACCACAGCCATTTGGCACCTGGCTTATATATCTGAGTTCCTAAAACTGTCCCTGACCACCGGCCATGCTGGCTGGAGCTGACGGGCCCCGGAGTCCAATGTCACCCAGAGGACACAGTCACTTTCCGGAAAGCAGATCTAGCCTACAATTGCTAGCTGCAGGGTTCAGGATCCCATAGCCCTCTAGTTTGAGCTGAACTCTGTCTCATGTCCAATAGTCGTTCAGAAACACACTCCTCCCTTTCACACTTTGCCGGCTGGCTGCAGAAAATGCTCATTTGACCCCTGTTCAGCTACAACAAGCACTGTTGCTGCAGAGTGTGTGGAACGTGCCCCCCGTTGTATGTCCACAGATTTCCTTTGGCACCTTCCCCCCATGCAAAGCTCGCCTAATAGAAAGAGCCTTCTCTTTTGTCCAAACATTCACAGTCCGCGAAGACAAGTCAGCTTGTGATATAGAACACATGTAAGCCCATGATATAAAAATACTTCTTAAAAAGTATTTTGGCCTTGGCAACTCCAAAATGCCACAAGCAATCAAAGTATACCGAGGAAAACTACACGGCGAACAAAAATAGTTTGACTATCCCCAGAAATCTGAATCAAAAGGAATATTGTGTATGAAATAGAAAGAAACGTCGTGAATCGAAAGATAGGTCAGAACCGTACATTTCAGCCTCCCGTCCTGTAACAGATCTTAAAATGGCTAAACTGGAACAGCAAAACTTCAAAAGGAGGCTACTTTATGAAACTACCGCGCTATAACTTGTGAAGCAGTTCAGTTCTGTCAATTGTGGACAGAATTGTGACAAAGGTTGCTTTTTGTTTGTTTTTAAATCACATACTGCATGTGTCAATAGACATACCGATGCCGGAATACCTATGTTATCCATAGCAACTGGCTTTTGTGAATGACTATTGATAATGACATAAATATCACCTTCTGTCCTTTTCCGCATTTAATTTCCTTCAAACCTTACTCTGTACAACCCCCCTTTCCTGCGACCACATACAGTGGCACCTTGGTTCTCAAACTTCATCCGTTCCGGAAGTCCGTTCCAAAACCAAAGCGTTCCAAAACCAAGGCGCGCTTTCCCATAGAGAGTCATGCAAAATGGATTAATCCGGTCCAGACTTTTAAAAACAACCCCCTAAAACAGCAGTTTAACATGAATGTTACTATCTAACGAGACCACTGTTCCATAAAATGAAAGCAATAAACAATGTACTGCAGTCACACAATCAATCCAACAGTAGCTGAGCTGCGTCCACAAAGCCACAAAAACAACAAAAAAGAGCCACAAAAGCAAAAACACAGAATAAAAAGTAAAAACAGACAGACCTCAGCGTACCACTCAAAACGGAAGTGTGTCACTCAAATCGGAAGCACGTTCGGTTTCCGGAAAAGTTTCACAAACCAGAACACTTACTTCCGGGTTTGCAGTGTTTGGGTTCCAAGTTGTTTGAGTACCAAGGCGTTTGAGAACCGAGGTACCGCTGTACTTGCAAACAAGTATAACCCTACCTGTATCTGATGAAATGGACCATAGTCCACAAAACTCATGCTACATTAAAATGTGTTAAGGTAATGTCCATTTGTAGTGTCTCACTTGCACAAAAACAGACTTACGCTCCCAAAATCTGGTCCAGAGAGTTGGGGGCCACCCTTCACGGCAGATTTTTTTTTTGGGGGGGGGGGGGTCACAAGGGATTGATGAAGGGGAGGGGGATCAACTAGCGCAACATTGGATCTCACCCTTAGTCTTTAAAGTGCCACCAGGTTCACCAGCCTGTTTTAGTTACAACCAATGACTATGACAACAATGACACGGAGAACGTCAAAGCAGAACTTACATACAGTTCGTCGGAAAGAGAATGAAGCCCAACAGCATTAGCAGACAAAAGGCAATGCCTCCCCCCCACCCCCGTAAAGAAAGTGTTTGGCCTGTCTGTCTGAAGTTAAAAAAAAAAAGTTTTTTAAAAAGAAAGAAAGTAAAACCCCCTACCAGAGTCCAGTTAAGAGTCTTGTGTGAAACTGATAGAGGGAGAAATCTGCCATGCAGGGATTCCAACACTGAAGAGCAGCCTGGAGCAAGACAGTGTTATTGATTTCATGTAAGCTGCTCCAGAGAGACTTTTTGGCTGGAGGGGAGAAAAGAAATAATGTTTCAAAGAAATAATTGAGATGGGGGGGGGGGAGAACCCTCTTCTATTCTATGGGAGACGATGATCTGAGGAAGGAGAAATCTTCTGTAATTTTGACCATCGGAGAGTCTCCCGTTAATTGCAGTGGTGGTTATAATTATGTTTGTGTGTACCGGTATGTGTGAGATCTATTGATCTATTGATCATTCATCTACCTAAATGCCCTGATCCAGTGATAGTATGTGCATGAAGTCCTCTCATTCTCAGGGACTTCACTCCAAAGGAATATGTTTATTTTTTCCACAGTGAGGAATCTATATACGCTCCCTGTATTTTTATTTAATAATAAAAATTGGGGGAGGGGGTGTGATCTATACTGGGGAAACAACATATGTGGGAAAGGTATAAACACCAGAGGCTACTTTAAAGTTTAGCATGGGCCACATACGGAGTGAGCACACAACTGCTCCCCTCCTCCACTGCTGGACTCCTGTGGTGACTTCAAGGAAAGGCACTTTTCACATACAAATTATAACTGACTCATAAACTGGAAATGAAAATAAGGCTGCAAACCTAAGCATGCTTAGTTCATTCCATCAAAACCAATGGGACCAGCTTCCGAGAAAAATAGGACTGGAATGAAATGCCATTATTTCTCTTTCAGAAATCTAATAAATAGGCGGAGCAAAACTTCTCCTGACTCTTCTAGAAATGCAAGTTCTGTGCCTATATATATATATATATATGGCACAGAACTTGCATTTCCAGATATATATATATATATATATATATATATATATATATATATATATGCCACTGAAGTTAATACAGTGGTACCTCAGATTACAGACGCTTCAGGTTACAGACGCTTCAGGTTACAGACTCCGCTAAACCGGAAGTAGTACCTCGGGTTAAGAACTTTACCTCAGGATGAGAACAGAAATCGTGCAGCAGCAGCGGGAGGCCCCATTAGCTAAAGTGGTACCTCAGGTTAAGAACAGTTTCAGGTTAAGAACAGACCTCCGGAACGAATTAAGTTCTTAACCCGAGGTACCACTGTAATAATAAAGAGGTGCATAGTTAAATCCTGTTCATGCTTGTTCCAAAGTTAAGCCCCACTGGACTCAAAAGGGTTTACTCCCAAGAAAATGTGCCTCCCTCAGGCTGCAATCCTAGACGTACTTACCTGGGAGAAAGTCAATGGCGCTTACTTCTGAGTTAGGCATGTATAGGATTGCTGTGTTAGTTGCAGATTCCCCCCCCCCAATGCCTGTTTTGGGCCTAAACCCCACACCAGTGGGCCTGCATGTAAACAGGCAGCCAGTGAATGAAACAGAACTCTGGTCTGGTGTCCGTCATGCGCTTAGGAAATTTTCGACTCTGGGTGTCAGGATTCCCTCTCTTCAGATGGTAATGTTCATAAATGACTTGTTTCATATGTGATGGGAGGGGAGGGGGGTGTCTCCTGCTCATTCCACTACCCAATTATTTGTTACTTTCGAAAACCGGAACACTCACTTCCGGGTTCTGATCGTTCGGGAGCCAAAACGTACAAGTTCCAAGGTGTTCTGCAACCAAAGTACGACTGTATTCTGTATTAAATGTATGTACCTCACAGAGTGGTTTGCAGTACCCTTGCCTTGGTGATCCTACTGTTTGGTGCAGATGATTTTAACAGAAACTTAAACACAGGTAATTGTGTGCTGCATCATGCCCTTATTTTGTTGAGGAGTAATAATCATCATCATCATCATCATAATCAATAGCCCAATCCATGGCACATTTCCCTTTTCTGTGACCACAGCATGAACCAAACAGAATTCCTAATGTAATAAACGCTGCCCATTCTTATAGATTTAAAGAGGATTTATAATCCACACTTTGGGAAGTGTTTCAGAAAAGTGTCCCAAGTTCGTGTTGTTTTCTCTCTCTCACACACACACACCCTGCCGCCTTTCTGCACATCTGCGACACTTACGCGTTAAGCAACAAAACTTAATTCAGGGGGAAAGAAAGGAAGAGAAACAGATTTTTAAAGTTGAAATTATTATTATGATTTTTGCTACAAGGCTGTCTGGCTATTTTGGACAGCAGCAAAAGTCCCTGTCATTTTCCTGTATGCCTAGTCCATACAACGGGAAGAGTCTGGGGGGCCTATGAATGGAAATAGTCGACATTTCATACACATTGGAATTTATCCTTGTATAGGCCATATTAGGCGACTCTTTTGCAATAAGTTTGCGGTATGCAGCTCTGCACATTGACACTCTGCGCGAACACACATGATTTCAATCAGATTGATCATGTCGCTAAAGTGTGCCGATAACGGCTTTGAAAATAAGTTTTGGTTGCAGTTTGTAAGATGACTTGCGTGAAATAATTTAAGTCTGGGACATCCTAAGATACAGATTTCCAGACCACTCTGGAACCGAGTAGCTTTAGCTTTGGTATATAAGTCAGATTTTTTTTTTTTAAAAAAAGTAATTCGTTTATTTAAGTAATTTCACACGCTAGTTTCAATCCAGTGATGTCCAAGACAGGCAATCAAACAGGAACAAACCTACATCACTGGGTCTGGACGAAAACATATATTAGCTAGCAAAATAACTGTTTTTAATGTCGTTCCAGCCTTTTAGCTTCTGAAGTAATTCAGTGGGTCTCATTCCAAAGGAATAGCACGATCTTAACCATGTCTACTCAAGTCCTGTTGAATTTTTAGGTGGTTTACTTCAAGGCAAGAGGGTTAGAACTGCAGCCTAAATGCAGCCGACAGCATCTTGCCCTACAGAACTTCTGAGTAAAAATGCATAGAACTGGGCTTCACGCCTGCCGTTCTGTGGCAGTTTACTCAGAATCAAGTCTCATTGACTAAAGTGGGATTTCTCTTCCAAGCATGTATCTGCCACATCTAGCTGCCAGGCACACGGCAATTTTTACAAGCCATTTGGCATTCCTGATCTGGAAAAGGTAATGATAGGCAAGTTATACTGTAAAAGGTTTGTATCTTAGTAGAAGTTACTTGAAACAAACAGTTGCAAAATAATAATAATAATGGAGCTGTTTGGAAGCCAAAAGAAACAGCATAGAAATTGTATCCAAGTCAGTTATCTGAAGAAGTGTGCATGCACACGAAAGCTTATACCAAGAACAAACTTAGTTGGTCTCTAAGGTGCTACTGGACAATTTTTATTATTATTATTTTAAAATATATATTTCGACTGCGTCAGACCAACACTACCTGAATCTAGAGCTTTTGAATCGTTTGGCATAATTTCGTTACAAGAATGTTAAATTCCAGCCTGTGGATCAAAAACTGGCACCTCGATCCTAAAGGCGATGTGTCACTTGGAAATAAATTGCTGTGATTTCAATGGCCTAGTCTTCCAAACGTGTCCACTTAAGGTCACATTGGTGGTCTCTTCATTAAGATGGGACACTCTTAATATCATATCCCAAGCTCCCAGCGGGTTTTAAAAGCCTTTGCAAACTAACTTATTCATATTATTTATTATTTACATTTATTTATAAACTGTTTCCTAGCAAAATAATAATAATAACAACAACAATAAATGGCTCTCTTGAACTGCGTAGGACTTGAAATATATATACATATATTTACCCAAAGATATGTGTGACTGCAATAGATTTAACAGCTGCACACACACACACACACACACACACGGTAAGCGAAGGCCAAACACAAGGACTAGTTTTGAAGAAGCTGTGGAAACATTAATTTTGTTTTATTCGTGAATTGGGGTGCGAATGAATTCATAACACACCGGTTTAAATCTAATTAGCAAAGGCTGGATACAAATTTCATCGGTTGCGTAATCTGAACATGTGAGTTCAGATCTAGGGGGATTGGGCCAGGATTTCCCCCCCCCCCCCATTGCTCATAAAGACATAGGAGAAAATGAAAAAATCATCAAGATTGTTTTAGGATAAATTGCAGGAATTTGAAATATTTAACTGAAGAGGGGGATGGAGTGAGGGAATACTCCCAGGCTGAGGGAATATATATATATATATATATATATATATATATATATATATATGTATATGTATATGTATATGTATATATATGTAATCTGCCAATCTATCTACCTGTTTTTGTACAAAAGAGCAAGCTATAATTTAAGTTACATGTCATGGGACTTTGGATAAGTATACCATAATGGCCACATTAGTTATGGTAAGAACAATTAATCGTGCTGATTTAAAGCTTTTGCTTCAGGGTTTGAATTTGGAGAGACTTTTAAATGCTACTGTCGTACGCACAATTACTTATTCTCTACTGAACTCGGAGAGGCTTACTTCTGCGTAACACACATGGACTCAGGCTTTCTCTTTCCTCCCTAGCAAGGAACTGTTGCCTGTAGCTTCATTTCAGTGAAAAGATTTTCCAGATTGCACCAGATACACAAACATACATAAACGAAACAGCCACCTTCATTATGAATACAGGCCGCATATTTTTTTTAAAAAAGTTGTCTTCATGTTATTAATAGAAATGATAAAAGATAACCTTAAAGAAAAGTAGACAATCTTTAAAATAAGCAATTTAACTATTTTAAGGAGCGGACGTTAGGTTGTTGTTTTTTAAAAAAAATACTTACGTTATACAGTATGTATGTAAGCAAAAAGATATTCATTGTCGCAGGCAGTATATAAAGTTACGATGGCCTAATTTTTCTGGGCGTAAAAGTGCAGATCATCAGCTCATTTGTGCTTTTAGCCAAAAAACTATATGGAAACAACATGTGCAGTAATTAATCTCTATTTTCATATATATATATAGTATATGAAGAAGAGTTTCTTTAAAAGAGAGAGTAAAAAAGCATAGGTAAAGAGATGAAGGCCTTGAACCAGATTTGATTAGCATGACTTGCAGATTGAGGAAACATAAATATATTTCCTCGTGGGCTCGCGAAATCAGTTTCAGCAGAAAACAACGTGGAACTTTCAATTGACAGCGACACCCTGTTGGTTCTGCACTTAATATTTTGAATAGCAAATTACAGGGCAAAAAATAAGTCTGGTCTCTGACCAAGTTTAATTTAATATATATATTTTTTTAAAAAAATTTTTTAAGTGTAACCTCTGAAATGTTGGCATCTGTTCTTATACTTTCTTTGATTTCAGTGTTGGTTTGGAGCTACAGCTACGGCCATTTGCTAAAACTAGAGTCAAAACGAAGGGCAGTGGAAACCCACTGAGCATCAGGCAGCTTAGCTTCCTCACTCAAACCAAAGTGCTGTTAAAAGTGCTCCACGGTGGCTGGATCGTGTCCTTGATCAATATGCCCTGCCCCAAACTGTGTTAGGGTGATTGGAGAAGAAGCACGGCCAAGCCATTGCCAGCTTTGGAGGGGAAGCAAGGGGAGATCTCGTTTGGGGATCTGCATTTGCAAAGAGGCATTAGATCTCTCCCCCCCGCACACACACACCTCTCACCCCGGCCCGTAATATTAGGAACCTCCCCACGTTTAAAACTTTCAGCCGCAGAGGGAAGAGGACCTCAGGTTGGCAGCAGACAAGAGCGCAGACTTGGGAGCCGAGAAATGGGACTTTGTAGGCCAGTTGAAGGCAGAAACTTCTCATCTCGCCCGCAAAGACCCAGCCCCAAACTCCCCATTTCACCCGCCGCTCGATCGTTCACACGTGACGCACCTTCAGGAGGGCTTGAAATCTTTTTGTTGTTGTTCTTTTTTTTTAATGATTGAAAGATAGTCAAGCCAGAAAAACAAATAGGCCAACTCCAGATATTTCGATCAGGAAGTTCTGGAGAACTTGAGTCAAACTCCAGCCGCGCGCAGCTCACTGATGTTCTTGGGGGGGGGGGGTCAACTCTGTTTTCGTTTCGGTTTGTTTCAAACGCGTGCTAATTTTTAACTAGCTATCTCCCTTTTTAGGAAACGCGTTTGGGGCAAAAATTGAATTGGCACGGGCAGCGCTCCAAAGCAGAGCACTATTGCGACAGAGTCAGAGAGGGGGCGTGCGTTGGTGTCCTTTTAATTCTGAAAGGAGGACCTGCGTCCGCGCCAGGTTCGCCGAGCACGCCCCGAGCATTCCGACGAGACACCGGTCCTCGATCGCGTCTCGTCACGTCCCGGTCGTCAGAACGTGCGCACGCTTGGTCGCCCAACCCTTCGCAAGGGACCCGGTCTCCCTAATCGCCGTCTGCTGCGAGGAAAGGGACCGACGGGGCGGTGACAGCAGCGACCGCCTAGTCTCGAAGCGAACGCAGCTGAAAAGTTGACATGCGCACGCAAAACACGCTGGCGGAGTTGCTCTCTTCTCCCTCCACCCCAGCCCTCGCCGCTTACCTTAGGTCCGGGGGGGTGGAAGCAAATGGGTCTCCTGGGCGTCAATAGCATGGCCTTTCAGATCTTCTCGAAACTATGAAACGGACCGCAGAAGGAACTAAGGGAGGGAGGCGCATGGAGGGCGAGGTTCACCACTCGGGAGTAAAAAGAAACAACAGCAGCAAAACCCCAACACCCAGAGCCCATTCCTTCCAAAGACACGCATGCCACATTTCCCACACGTGAAGAAGAGGGCAAGGGAGGAGGAAGCGGGTTGGCGTGTCCAGACGTGGTTTCAAGACGCGGGAGCGCAATTCCAAGCGCGAGCAGAAAGGGAAGGCAGCGAGGCGATCACGTCAAGGAAAGTGGCGTCTGCATCGGTGCAGTAGGTCGAAGAGCTCTCCCTCTCTCTCCCCCGCGCCTCCCCATTCCGATGTCACCGTGCGCGACTCCCAAGTTGGAAGCAAGTATCCCTCGAAAGTTTCCGCGGCGCAAAAAGAGCCCCCACGTGTTCGATGACACATGCAGAGAAGCCCGAGCTGCAGCTGGGCTGGGCAGGGCTGGGCGACAGCAGCAAATCCAGCAGCAGCAGCAGCAGCGACGGCAGCCGCCCAGGAGGAAGGAGGATCGCGGCGTGCCTGGCCTGCCTCCGCCCGCTCCTTCTGGTGCCTGTTTAAGGAAGCGCCCTCGGGTCCCCACCCCCTGCAGGGAGACCGCTCCGATGGTGCAATTCCGCCTGGCACATTTGCAAAAGTGGAGCCGCCGCCCGCCATCCAAAAGAAGGGAGCGCCTCTTTGCGCTCACGCCCTGCGCGCCGCGCTCCATGAGACGCACGGCTGGGTCCTCGCGAGGAATCCGGCGGGACCGTCGCGTCGGAATGCCGCGCTCCCTCGGGCGGAATCTTGACACCACCTTCGTGTTTCCAGTACTGTACAGTATTCCCCGCTCGCTCGCTTCTCGCCCGCCCCCCTTTGCTGCCATCTGAGCATTCAAGAGCAGGGTGATTCTCTCTCCATACACCCTCCCCACCCGCGCTTCGGTCTCGCTGCCTTTCGGCTGCAAGGAAGGGGAGAGGTTGCCTCCTAGTGGTTATAGCTGCGGAGATCTCGGGTTCTCCTCGGAATCGCGTGCCCCGCCCTCTGAGCAGCAGCAAAGTCGATCTATATCGTGCGATTGATTAATGCACCGTGTTTTTAAAGCACAGACAACCACGGGAACCTTAGCGCAATATGACACTTTCCCCCTTCTCTTTTGTTTATGGCGTGCACAAAGGTTGTATATTACTGCATTCTAAAATATCTTCAAAAAGAAGGCGGACTCAAGTGGTGGAGTCTTATTCATCTGGGATTTTGATCGTCAATCAAGCCAACCCAGAATTCATTTATTTTCAGTTACCCCCTCTTCCTATATAAATCATCCCGGACCCAGACTCTGCCTTCATCATCTGAAGCCCTTCTTCATGTGCCTCCTCCACACGTGGTCCAGAGGGTGGCAACACGGGAATGGGCCTACTCTGTAGTGGCACCCCATTTGTTGCATTTATTACTTGCCTTTCAGCAGCAAGGTCCCACAGAGTGTTACAATTCATAATTCAATATTAAAAAATAAAAATAAAACAGATTGCAATGGTAGAGTAGGGTGGCCCCTGAAAACACACATCTCAGGTGTCAATGACCAGGGTCAAGAGGTGTGTTTGTGGGAGCCAGTGTTGATGTGGTCTAAACCACAGGGCCTCTTGGGCTTGCTGATCTGAAGGTCGGCGGTTCGAATCCCCATGACAGAGTGAGCTCCCGTTGCTCTGTCCCAGCTCCTGCCAACCTAGCAGTTTGAAAGCTCTGGCACTTGTCATGGGTCCCGTTGTGCCAGATGCTGTTTAGTCATGCTGGCCACATAACTCGGAAAGCTGTCTGTGGACAAACGCCAGCTCCCTCGGCCTGAAAGCGAGACGAGCGCCACAACCCCATAGTTGCCTTTGACTGAACTGAACCATCCAGGGGTCCTTTACCTTTAACCCCCCCCCCCCACACCACTCTTATTACCCTGGTGCCAGTTGTTTTAATTCTTGCAGTTGTTTTCCATTGATTCCTTCCATTTTCACTGTTGGCCACCTTAAACTGGGGACAGCTCCAATCCGATTAGAAACTGAGTTGAAGTCAGTGCTCAATGGAACCAGTCTGGGAATGCTTTCACCTATTAAAATGCTAACACAAGCAGATGTGATTGCCTAGCCTTGAAATGGAAATAAGGTTTAAAATGACCAGTGGACACATCTATCCGCTTTTATTTGTCACTGCCCCTTCTCTCCAACTCAAATTGTTTTAGATAGATTTCAGCAGCTATACATAGATGAGCCAGGTATTGAAGAAGAAGAAGAAGAAGAAGAAGAAGAAGAAGAAGAAGAAGAAGAAGCCATCAGTTTACATAAGAATATTAGAATGATAGAATCATAGAGTTGGAGGGGACCCTGAGGATCATCTATTCCAACCCCCTGCAATGTAAGAATATGCAACTGGATCAAACCTGCGGCCTTGGTATTATCAGCACCGTGCTCTAACCCAGTGTTTCCCAACCTTGGGCCTCCAGCTGTTTTTGGCCTACAACTCCCATCATCCCTGACCACTGGCCTTGCTAGCTAGGGATGATGGGAGCTGTAGTCCAAAAACAGCTGGAGGCCCAAGGTTGGGGAACACTGCTCTAACCAACTGAGCTGTCCAGCAGGTACAAATTAACATGGTTTGATTCTATTCAGTTAGACCTGAATTGAGACAATGGTTTGCTCTTCCACATTGTGTGTGTGTGTGTGTGTGTGTGTGTGTGTAAGAGAGAGAGAGAGATCTGTTGACTGAAGGGACAACACATCATGCATCTGATATAGTGGCCAATAATCCCTGACACTTTGTGCCACAATAAATTTGATAATAATTTAAGGTGGCACATGACCTATTGGTGTTTTGGGTACAATGGTCAGAAAAACATGGCTGCCCCTCTGAAAGTTTTCATAGCTACTTCTTTACCATGTATAAACCCTTCCTTTAAATAAAACATTATGGGCTACATACTCAAAAGTGTTTTCTGGATTATATATCTTTTAGTGAGCATAATAAGGTGACTTAGTACTTAATATATGTCTGCTGAAGTCCCATTGATGTTAGTTTTTGGAGTGTTTAGAAGCTACTTCTTCACATTTGAACTTAATTTGTTTTTCTTTTCTTTTCTAAACTTGACTACTGTGCTGCCATCTTAGCATGTGAGCTGGCATTTACCGTAATTGGAAATCATTGTGCCTAAGGTGATGCTCAGTGATGCAACAATTCTTCAAACTCCTTTGTTCAATTCATTTTTCATAGTTGTACAGGGTTATTTCTTTCAAACATATTTACAATGAGAGGGGAAAGTATTTGATCCTCTGCTAAATTTGCCTATTTGCCCCCTGACAAAGAAATGACCTTCCATAATTTTAATGGTAGGTTTATTGTAGCTGTGAGAGACAGAATAACAACAGGGAAAACCCCCAGAAACCCAGAAGACAAAAGTCAGAGATTGATGTTTGTTTTGAGAGATTGGAAGCTCCAAGCCCAGGTCAGAGTTCAGTGGAATCTGGAGAACCTACTCTGCAGCCAATGTACTTTAAACTGCCATTTATTCTAGTGGGAGAGATCAAAACATGTAATTTACTCCTCCGTGGAAATGAATGGGACAGACCCTCCAAGTGTCCCTATTTTCCAGGGACAGTCCTGGATTTACAGATGCTGTCCCGGTTCTGATTTGATCCTGGAATGTCCCACTTTTTCTCAGGACGTCCCTATTTTCATCAGATAAATTTTGGAGGGCATGGAGTTGTACGACCCCCCCAAGCCAAGGAGAAAAAGAACTGTACAACCTTTAGAAGACATCTGAAGGCAGCCCTGTATAGCAGGCATAGGCAAACTCAGCCCTCCAGATGTTTTGGGACTACAATTCCCATCATCCCTAGCTAACAGGACCAGTGGTCAGGGATGATGGGAACTGTAGTCTCAAAACATCTGGCTGGCCAAGTTTGCCTATGCCTGCTGTATAGGGAAGTTGTTCAATGTTCAATGTTTTATTATGTTTTTATATCTGTTGGAAGCCACTCAGATGGGCAGGGAATAATAATAATAATAATAATAATAATAATAATAATAATAATTGAATAGGACACCCTTATTTCCAGCAGAGAAATCTTTGCACCCTGTAGGCTGGATAATGCCCACATTGTGTGAATACTTTCCTCTTATTGCCCTTAGCTCAGCCAAGGTTGAGACTTGATAGGCATTGGCTTGAGAATGAAAAAGAGAAGATCTTTTAAACATACACACAGATGGCAAAACTCATTAGGGTGTTTTTCTCCGCATCCCTATGGACATGACCGTGGGGTGCCCAAGAGTCCTACTGCTCTTCTGTAGAGCTACAATTGTTCACAAATGGTGGCGTAGCCTCAGGATTAAGCTGCTTATAAGGATGTGATGGTGCTGGAAGCTTTGCATTCAGCCAACAGCTAATCCAGGGGTCAGCAAACTTTTTCCGCAGGGGACCGGTCCACTGTCCCTTATACCTTGAGGGGGACCGGACTATGTTTTGAAGGGAAAAAAAGAACGAATTTCTATGCCCCTCAAATAACCCAGAGATGCATTTTAAATAAAACTACACATTCTACTCATGTAAATCCTGTTTTGTCTTAGATATATCCAGACAAATAATACTATAGAGTCAGCAAACATTTTCAGCAGGGGCCGGTCCAAATAATACTATAGAGTCAGCAAACATTTTCAGCAGGGGCCAGTCCACTGCCCTCCAACCTTGTGGGGGACCAGACTATATTTTTTTTGGGGGGGGGGAAATATGAATGAATTTCTATGCCCCTCAAATAACCCAGAGGTGCATTTTAAATAAAACTACACATTCTACTCATGTAAAAACACCAGGCAGGCTCCACAAATAACCCAGAAATGCATTTTAAATAAAAGGACACATTCTATTCATGTAAAAACACTGATTCCTGGACCTTCCGCAGGCTGGATTTAGAAGGTGATTGGGCCGGATCCGTCCCCCGGACCTTAGTTTGCCTACCCATGAGCTAACCTATTGGAGATGTACGAATATGCTCCCCATATTCTGCTTGTTGGTGTGGTACATGTGCATATGTGCGATCATTGGAGAAAGGGGAGCATGGAGGAGGTGATGATAGACAGGATTAATTGCACATTCACTTCAGATGCAATCACAACCACAGCAAGTTGTGACACATCCTCACTGTCACGTCTCTAAAAATAAAACCAAAAATATGTCATTCGTGCCAAATTGACAGTCCAAAGGCTAACGCATGAGCAACTTGCTTGACACCCAGGGACAGGGAACAATGGATTAGCCAGCTACTGAAAATAGCAGCTTGACAGGCGTGGACGGGGAACACACCTAAGCCCAGGAATCCGAGGACGGGAGGCTGGCTCTGGTTAGATCTTCACCAGGAACTCCTTTCCCACCTAGATGTCAATGCAGTGTCAAAGGTGGGTTGGCTTGCATGAGTCGGTGGCTGAAATGAGCTTGCAGCAAGGGAAAGGAACCCTGTCTCTTATCTGCACCTTTCGAGTTTGCAAAGATAGTGCAAGTCCATGCCAATTGTTGTAAGAATTTTAAGGTATTTTATTTATATATAATACTTGTTATTAATGTACCAAAACAAATAAGGCCACATGTCTGGAAAACAGCACAGGAAGACAGGCCTCACTTCATTTTTGACTCCCAACTGACCAAGTATTGCTTTGTCTTAGGAACAAAGGGGGGGGGGTTGCCCCTCCAGCTACTCAGCAGCCCTCTGCCTGAGTGATAATCTCTGGCATCCTGATACCTGAGTGCCAGACAAAAGGCTGTGATTAACTTGGCTGGGAAATAGAGAAATGTAAATATCTTTTGTTTCACTTGATGGGTTTTTGGTGGAGGGCAAGAGGAGACATGGGGGCAGGGTCCAAGATGCTCAGATCACTGCTACCAGACCCTCCCAATTTGTGATGTAATTCTAATGTATGGAGGGGTGGTCTTGAGCTGGAGGGGGGCAATTTCAAAAGTCTCCATCCCTGAGATCCACATCACAGGGCAAAGAGAGGTGTGCAGGTCAACCTGGAAGCCTCTCTGGCCTAAATAGTATATTTAGGGCTTTGTTCAGCCGGAACTTGCTGGCGGCAGCTGCTGTGACAGACACCCGCAGGGCTCGAACTTCCGCCTAGAGCACGGCCATCTGTGTGTGTAGAATCTGGAGCACCACGGGGAGGTCTGCTGCCCAAGCACCACCCATCATGAACCCAGGTCAGGATGTAGAGTTTGGGCCACAGCAAGCTGTCCCAATCCGGGGAAGGAGAGCCCACAACCTCCCGAGGGAGACCGTTCCACTTTCAAACAGCTCTTCCTGTCAGAAAGTTCTTCCTGATTTTTAGTCGGAACAGACCTGAGACCTTAGGGCAAAGGATAGGTAACAAACAAATTAACTAACAACAGCAGCAGCAGCAACAATTATTATTATTATTTATTATTTATACCCTGCCCATCTGGCTGGGTTTCCCCAGCCACTCTGGGCAGCTCCCAACAGAATATTAAAAACACAATAAAACCACAAACATTACAAACTTCGCTAAACAGGGCTGCCTTCAGATGTCTTCTAAAAGTCAGGTGGTTGTTTATTTCCTTGACATCTGATAGGAGGGCGTTCCACAGAGTGGGCGCCACCACCAAGAAGGCCCTCTGCCTGGTTCCCTGTAACCTCACTTCTTGCAGTGAGGGAACCGCCAGAAGGCCCTCGGAGCTGGACCTCAGTGTCTGGGCTGAACCATGGGGGTGGAGACACTCCTTCAGGTATACTGGGCCGAGGCCGTTTAGGGCTTTAACACTTTGAATTGTGCTCGGAAATGTACCGGGAGCCAATGTAGGTCCTTTCAGGACTGGTGTTATATGGTCTCATGACATTACATTGATCCCATGGAATGCTGAAGTAGTCACAGAATCATAGAATTGCAGAGTTGGAAGGAACCATGGCGGCCACCGACCCCTTGAAATGCAGGAATCTTTTCCCCAACATGGGGTTTGAACCCACAATCCTGAGCTTCAGAGTCTGATGCTTTACCAACTGAGCTATCCCAGGTCAATAGCTTTTACAGTGGTACCTCGGTTTATGAACTTAATATGTTCAGAAAGTCTGTTCTTAAACCGAAACCGTTGTTAAACCAAGGCGCGCTTTCCCTAATGAGGCCTCCCGCCACCGGTGCCCTTCCACCATTCGGATTCCGTTCAGGGAGGGAACCGCCAGAAGGCCCTCGGAGCTAGACCTCAATGTCCGGGCTGAACGATGGGGGGGGGGTGGAGATGCTCCTTCACGTATAACAAACATGTCTACTCAGAGGTGAGCCTTATTGAATTATGAGGCTTGTGTGGGTAAGCTTCCAGGATATGTGGGTTTAGGATTGCAACCTAACTCCACTTACCTGGGAGTAATGCCCAGCAGGACCTTTTTTTCTGAGCAGATATCATTAGGATTCTGTAACGAACGAACCAACTAACTAACACAAGTGGGGGTGGGGAGTCCCCGGTGTATTTCATTCTGCCCCACTGTGAAGCTATAGGTCTCTCATCCTGAGTTGTGGCTATTCACAGCGATTGCTTCGAAGGGCAGACATGCTCAGCCAGATGCTCTTACGATTGACACATTGGCCATGGTTGACGTGGTCCTGTGTGCTGTTGAAATTATTATAGCTTGAGCAACAATTTACATATACAAATAACGTTGCACAGACGCGAACAGCTGTTGGTGGTGGAAATGCCCTTTATCCCATGGTAATCCCACATCCTGGAGATTAACTCAACATGCTCATGTTATTCACACTCAAATTTTCTCCGTTGGGGATTTGAAGTCTGTGACATCTTTCCCCTGTCGTTATTAGCTTCAGTCTCTCCAAAATCAGCCCTGCGCATTTCATATATTTGGTCATTTGCAAGCGTGACATTGTTAAGTGCTTGGGCAGTGAAAGGGGTTTTAAGTCAATTAAGACTTTAATGAGAAATGTACCCAGATTTAGGAGGTGAAAGTCTGCGCGCGTTTGCCAAAAGATTTGTATAACAGATCTGGGTGTCTGTTGACATATTATGAGAAAGGACTAGCGGCTTGAAGGATTTATCAAGCTCTTTTCTCATGTGCAAAGCAATGCTAAGTCCTTCCCCAGTTCATCATCGTCCCTCTGTGAATCAAAGCCACCCCCATTTTACAGCTTGTGACTTGGCTACTCCAGTGGGTTTGCAGCTGAGAAAAGAGATGAATTTTGGGGGGTTATCCACAACCAGGGGCGTAGCAAGGGGGGCGAGGGGGGCGGGCCGCCCCGGGTTCCATAATGGAGGGGGTGACAAATTAGCAATATTTTTTTTTGAATTTTTTTTTTTTAATGCCTGCTCCGAAGGTCTTATCTTACTATACTAGGGATTATATAGCTATATATGAAATTTCATGCACATCGGTTAATATCTGGACCCTCATCCACCAAAATAGCTGTTCACTTGGCTGTTTTCCTATGTCATGAAGGCTGAAATTTCAGTTCAGAGAACACTTACTGTTCCCAACCCTAACCCTGTGGAAAGCCATCTAATTAGACTTTGAGAGGTTTTTTAGGAGGTAATTTAATTATTGTTTGATTTTATACCAATGTTATGTATCTGGTGTTAGCCACCCTGAGCCCGACTTTGGCCGGGGAGGGCGGGATATAAATAAAAGTTTTTTATTATTATTACTTGTTATTATTCCTTTGTAAGAAAATATGAAATAACGTAAAACCATTTTTGCGGGGTGTGTGTGTGTGTGTGTCAATGGTGGGGTTGACAAGAAATTTTCCGCACTGGGTACCACCTGACCTTCCCATGCCTTGGGGGGGGGGGTTGACAATTTTTTTTTTGCCCCCGGGTACCAATTTACCTAGCTATGCCCCTGTCCACAACAGAGCAAAGGGTGTGTTGTGTGACCTCTCTGTTCATGTAGCGGTGTCCACGGGACTCTCCCCCTATCCCAGTGTCATCCTAGATCTTTCTCCCTTTAAATTTGGGTTTAAAAAAAACACCAAAAAAAAAAACCACAACCTCTGGGCAGTCTAAATTGGAAATACCTCACACTTAGTGGGAAAGGTCCAGAAAAAATACTGGGAACATTCCACATGTTGGTCTGGTTCCACGGCGCACCATTTAATCCAGCAGTTTACACACCTGCCCTATTCTATGCATTATCACATTTTAAGGCATAGGTGAGTCATCTGTGGCCCTCTAGATAACTGTTTCCCGAACTTGGTCTCCAGCTGTTTTGGGACCACAACTCCCATCATCCCTAACTAGCAGGACCAGTAGTCAGGGATGATGGGAACTGTGGTCCGAAAACAGCTGGGGACCCAAGTTTGGGAAACACTACTCTAGATGTTCCTGGACTCCGGCTCCCATAAACGACAGCCAACTTGGTTTATGGTCAGGGATGATGGGAGTTGTAGTTCAAGGACATCTGGAAGGTTACATGTTCTCTATCCCTGGCTGAAGGATACATTCCACCCAGTCAAAAGCCCTGGAGATGAGGAGTATGTGGGGTTTGTGAGCAACACAAGCAGCAGCCCCTATACTGCTTAAGAGTTTGTTTTATTAAGAAGAAGAGTGGGGCACCATTTTTACATAACTTATGGCTGAAATCGTGAACCTTGTTAGTAGGGAGTAAGTTCCGTGGAACTGAATGGAGCTGGGTAAAGGTGTACAGGATTGCACTGTTAATAACTAAATAAAACAGATTAAAAACACAAACTCTTGGTCTTGTCTGGAAGCTGTGGGAGAATGATAGAGGGCAAGAGGGATTCCCTTCTCTTTGCCTCCAGGTGCGGAGGGAAAGAGTAACAGGGTTTGTAAGTGAGTTACTTTGTTGGATGTTGGTTAGCCCATTCGTCCATTTCTAAAATAGGCAACTGATATTGCTAAAACAGGAATTTTTTAAAGATAAACCTCTCAGCTAATGGTAAAGCAGATAGCAGGCAAGTTGTTGTTGTTGTTAATCCTCAGGGTCTCTTCTACTCTACAATCCTATGAGTCTATGTGTCTGTTATAGAATAGGACATCCCTATTTTCATCAGAGAAATGTTGGAAAGTATGCAGTTGGTTGAGTCACCCATGTAAAAACAGTGACTGGGTTATTAAAAGCAAACTCCTACTCAAAAGTTAAGTCCAGACCCCACTGAGTTAAATGGGGCTTTCTCCAAAGGCTGTGTGTATAGTCAAAAATACCACTGAGTTTTTAAAATCGTCTATCTATCTATCTATCTATCTATCTATCTATCATCTATCTATCTATCATCTATCTAATCTATTGCATTAAAAATATAAGAAAATAATTAAAACATTCTGGGGTCAATCCACCCAATGTTAAGGGCGGCCTCGTTTTATTGGTTTAAATGGGAAAATTAAGCATGTACCAAGATCTTTTCACACCGAAATCAACAGAAACTTCAGTGGTGCCCCATGCCTGTTGGTGAGTTGGCCATAAATGAGTTGGAAACTTAGGAAGCTGGCTTATCCTGAGAGAAGCCACTGATCCATGCAGCTCAGAATTGTCCACACAACCTGCTGGGCAGTGGGCAACATATAAATCTTTTAAACAATAAGAGTAGCCTGCATACTCATATACATGATGGCAATTTCCTCAGGAGTTCCAGAACTTTGGCTTGCTGCCAGCCCCACTGATTAACTGGGGGAAGAATTTTGATTTGCAACGAGAGCTTAGCTGATTAGCTGCCCCCACTTAATCGATTCAAGCTTTGTCGGTGGGCCTAAGATTAAGAAATGTGGCATCGCATGATCTCTAGGCCCTTCCCGCAAGCCTGATTCCTGCTGTCTAAGTGTGACAGCAAAAGTGAACCTGCACTGATCCTTCACCTGTCTTTGCCAATCCACCCTGTGGACAGCAGCAGCTGGAGGAGGAGAAAGGGAAGCACTGGCTGAGGGCACAATCTGGCCACAGTCGAGCACTCTTGAGAGCCCATTGATTTAGAAAAAGGGAGAATTAACAGCTCGGCCCCATGTGGTTTTCATTCCTAAGTATGTCCCGTTGCATTCAGTAGACCTTACGCCCAAGTAACGCTGCACAGAATTGAGATCTGGTCTGCACAAGGCGAAGCAGAATGAGGTAGCAGCATACCCTGCAACATTTCTCTGCTGAAAATTGAAACATTGTATTCCATTATTATTATTATTATTATTTATTATCATCAGCGCTTTTTCGTCTTCTTCCAGGGGGTACTCAAAGGTACGCAGTACCGGCACCCCTTAAAAAAATGTTGTTAAAATGTGTGACACTTACTGTAACAACTTCATGGTAAGTACTGGCACCTACCGTATTTTTTGCTCCATAAGACGCACTTTTTTCCTCCTGAAAAGTAAGGGGAAATGTCTGTGCGTCTTATGGGGCGAATGCATGGTCCCTGGAGCCAAGTTGCCCAGGGGCTAAAGGCAGATCCTGCTTTTTCTGTTTTAGAAAGAGGTAAAGGCTAACAAGAGGGAAAGAGAGTGTTGAAAGGAACCAGTTCAACAGCTGATTGTAAGAGATCGGGGAGGGAGATAAGGGAGCTAGCTCCCTTCCTGCCCCGCCCAGGCCCCTTGCACAGTAGTTCCTTTGCGAGGGCTGAGGATCCTGGGAAATTGAGTTTTTCAGCCATTTGGGGCTTTCTATTACTTTTCCTTACTGGCTTACTGGCTTACTGGTCTGTACTGGTTTGTACTGGTGCTTACTGGCTTGTCAGCAATGTTTTTCCCCCTTTGCAAAAGCTGCACAAATCTGAACTGATCCTCAAAAAAGCAGGGCTTTTCCCTTTGCAAAAAAGCTGCAAAACTTTGAGCTGATTCTAAAAACAACAACATGGGTTTTAGAGGAGGAAAACCAGAAAAAAATTTTTTTCTTGTTTCCTCCTTTAAAAACGCGGTGCGCCCAATGGTCCGGAGAGTCCTATGGAGCGAAAAATACAGTAAGTTTGCGTAAGTTAGTAAGTTTGCGTAAGTTAGTATGTTTGCGTAAGTTAGTAAGTTTGCGTAAGTTAGTATGTTTGCGTAAGTTAGTAAGTTTGCGTAAGTTAGTAAGTTTGTGTAAGTTAGTAAGTTTGCGTAAGTTAGTAAGTTTGCGTAAGTTAGTATGTTTGCGTAAGTTTGCGTAAGTTAGTAAGTTTGCGTAAGTTAGTAAGTTTGCGTAAGTTAGTATGTTTGCGTAAGTTAGTAAGTTTGCGTAAGTTAGTATGTTTGCGTAAGTTTGCGTAAGTTAGTAAGTTTGCGTAAGTTAGTAAGTTTGCGTAAGTTAGTATGTTTGCGTAAGTTAGTAAGTTTGCGTAAGTTAGTATGTTTGCGTAAGTTAGTAAGTTTGCGTAAGTTAGTATGTTTGCGTAAGTTAGTAAGTTTGCGTAAGCTAGTAAGTTTGCGTAAGTCAGTATGTTTGTGTAAGTTAGTAAGTTTGCGTAAGTTAGTATGTTTGCGTAAGTTAGTAAGTTTGCGTAAGTTAGTATGTTTGCGTAAGTTAGTAAGTTTGCGTAAGTTAGTATGTTTGCGTAAGTTAGTGAGTTTGAGTAAGTTAGAGTAAGTTAGAGTAAGTTAGTAAGTTTGAGTAAGTTAGAGTAAGTTAGTATGTTTGCGTAAGTTAGTAAGTTTGCGTAAGTTAGTAAGTTAGAGTAAGTTAGCAAGTTTGAGTAAGTTAGTAAGTTTGAGTAAGTTAGAGTAAGTTAGAGTAAGTTTGCGTAAGTTAGTAAGTTTGCGTAAGTAAGTAAGTTAGTAAGTTTGAGTAAGTTAGTAAGTTTGAGTAAGTTAGTAAGTTTGCGTAAGTTTGCATAAGTTTGAGTAAGTTAGTATGTTTGCGTAAGTTAGTAAGTTTGCGTAAGTTTTAGTAAGTTAGTAAGTTTTAGTAAGTTTTAGTAAGTCTAGTAATTTTCTGCTTGAAGAGACCATCGAGGCGCTCTATAATGCCTGCAGCTTGCGGGTGATGTGGGATATGGTAGACCCATTGGATGCCCCTCTCATTGGCCCAGTCCCTCACCTTGTGAACCTTGATCACTTTGGATGTGTAAAGGAGCTCCAAAATGCCTAACTAGCATTTCCAAACCTTTCAGGGTACTCTGCTGAGTCACTCTACTGCATGGGTAGGTCCAAAGATATCCTGAATAGGTGTCTACCATAGTCAAGACATATTGCCATCGTCCACTTTGAGTTAAGGATCCTATATAGTCTACTTGCCAGATCTGTCCTGGACCACTTCCCCTGTACAATTTCCCCATCGGGTTTTCACCAGAGGTAGTTGTTTCACACGAGAGCAGACTTGACAGTTGGCAGCCGCAGTGGCAGCTGCATCCACCAAACAAGGAATACCTCTACTTAGTGCCCATTCCCGTGTAGCTTTGGCACCTAAGTGCCCAGATTTCTCATGAGCCCATCGAGCTAGGATCAACAGCTCTTCGTCCTCCAGCTCTTGATCGGGTCTAGCTGCTCTTATTTTAGCCAAGTGATCTGCTGCTTGGTTATACAAAGCCTCAGGCGTCCCGGATACATGGCTATCCACATGGCCAACATGAACTTGTATTTGTGGAAGCAGCTGATTCAACTGCTCCCAAAGCTCTTGGCCCCATAAAGGCTGGACCTCAGTCGGGATATTGACATGCAATGCCCCTTCCGCCCTAGAAAGGAGGGGGGGTTGCAGTTATCACGAGCCCGACGCGTGCTCTGGGGATGTCCCCATCCCCCAGCACTATTGGCGCGGTGCCCTGCACGACTGGCCAACCGGCGCAGTCGGCTAGGGCGTGCCCACTGCATTTAAGTGGGCACGCGGCCAGAGCTCGTCCTCTTTGCTCGTGCTTCCAGCTGATCCGGTTTTCCCTTCCCACCCTCCCCTTTTTTAGGCTAGGTGCTTCATGACCTTGCTATGGACCTCGGTTGGTCGCCGTTGAGGGGCCTGGTAGGAATTTTCCCACTTGGCAAATTGGCTCCGCCTGGTGGTTTTCGCCTACCTCGTAGCAAATCGTCACAACTTTGGTTTGGCGGTTAGGCATTGGATTATCTCGGGAAGGCTAGGAGGTGGGGGGGGGGAGGTGGCACCATCACCTCCCCCAAATGCTGAAGGGTACTTTGATAAAGGAGTCCGGGCGGCGTGTCCGTGTCCGGAGCCGTGGAAGGTGAGGGCCTAAGGCATGCCCCATTTCGGTGATCACAGGGTGAGCTCCTAGCTGATGTGCAGCAGCAGGGCTCACCCATCTGTGGTTATCCCTTCCCAGACTGCCAGCACGACGGACTGGAGTCGGATATAGTTAGTTAGGTCCAATGCCTAAAGCCAATACCACTCAACATCCGTAACCAATAAAAGTTGTGGCCCTTTCTTGCCCATTTAACCTTATTCACGGTGTCTTGTGTCTTATTTACCACGGGAGGGGTCCGGATATTGACATGCAACCAATTCCCTTTTGAGACAAGGATGAAGTTGCTATCTGGATCAAACATGCCAATCTATGTTGTTTCACTGATTGGAACACCACATGACCTTGTAAGAATGCTAATGAAATACATATTTCACAAACAAATATATTAGTTATATATATAACTCAGTTACAGGTAGGTAGCCGTGTTGGTTTGCCATAGTCAAAACAAAATAAAAAATAAAAAAATAAAAAAATCCTTCCAGTAGCACCTTAGAGACCAACCTAAGTTTGTTCTTGGTATGAGCTTTTGTGTGCATGCATACTTCTTCAGATCCTTATCTGAAGAAGTGTGCATGCACACAAAAGCTCATACCAAGAACAAACTTACTGGTAGTTGGTCTCTAAGGTGCTACTGGAAGGATATATTACTCAGATAGTAGCTAGAGCTGAAATTTGTTGGTGGGGCAGGTTGAAGAAATAGCTTGAACAAATTTAGCAAATTCTGCATGTGATCATGCTTCGGTGACGATCAGATGTGGATGAAAACTCATAATTGGGAGACTTTCAGAGACCCATTTGCAGAATGTCTTGCAAAGTCTTTAAAAAAAGAGTATAAAGCCATTAAGCAAAGACTCAAGTAGATACAACTATTGCTATTATATCTCAAAAGAATGGAAATTGTAGGATTGAGAGTTCATGGATAATGATGCAGTTTAAATGGATTCTGTGTTTCGTAGTTTTAGTTAGTAAGTTTGAGTAAGTTAGTAAGTAAGTAAGTTTTAGAAAGTTAGCAAGTTTTAGTAAGTTAGCAAGTTTGCGTAAGTTAGCAAGTTTGAGTAAGTTAGTAAGTTTGAGTAAGTTAGTAAGTTTGAGTAAGTCTGTGTAAGTTAGTACAGTGTTTTTCAACCTTTTTTGGGCAAAGGCACACTTGTTTCATGAAAAAAATCACGAGGCACACCACCATTAGAAAATGTTAAAAAAATTAACGCTGTGCCTATATTGACTATATATAAAGTAATTTTTCAATTTTTCCCACGGCACACCAGGCAACATCTCGCGGCACACTAGTGTGCTGCGGAACAGTGGTTGAAAAACACTGAGTTAGTAAGTTTGTGTAAGTTAGTAAGTTTGTGTAAGTTAGTAAGTTTGAGTAAGTTTGCGTAAGTTAGTAAGTTTGCGTAAGTTAGTAAGTTTGCGTAAGTTTGTAAGTTTGAGTAAGTTAGTAAGTAAGTTAGTAAGTTTGTGTAAGTTAGTAAGTTTGCGTAAGTTAGTAAGTTTGAGTAAGTTTGCGTAAGTTAGTAAGTTTGCGTAAGTTAGTAAGTTTGCGTAAGTTAGTATGTTTGCGTAAGTTAGTAAGTTTGCGTAAGTTTGTGTAAGTTAGTATGTTTGCGTAAGTTAGTAAGTTTGCGTAAGTTAGTACGTCTGCGTAAGTTAGTAAGTAAGTTAGTAAGTTTGCGTAAGTTTGTAAGTTTGCGTAAGTTAGTAAGTTTGCGTAAGTTAGTAAGTTTGAGTAAGTTAGTAGAGCATCTGCCTTGCATGCAGAAGTTTCCAGGTTCAATCCCCCATTTCTCCAAGTAGGGTTGTGAAAGGTTTTCTGCCTGAAACCCTGGTACTCAAACGTCTTGGCTCCCGAACAGATTGGCTCCCGAACGCTGCAAAGCCGGAAGTAGGTATTCTGGTTTGTGAAAATTTTTCAGAAGCCGAATGTCCGATGTGGCTTCCTCGGCTTCCGATCGAGTGCAGGAAGCTCCTGCAGCCAATCGGAAGCCGCGCCTTGGTTTTCGAATGGTTTCAGAAGTTGTACAGACTCCTGGAACGGATTAAGTTCGAGAACCAAGGTACGACTGTATACAGTAAAGAGCTAGGTGGACCAGTAGTTGGACTCTGTCTTAAGCAGCTTCCCAGTGCAGAATTGTGATACAAGTAGCCCCTTTGGGAAGGCAGCGGGTGAACAGGCGGGCGAGCGAGGGAAGGGGGGGTTTGGGATCTCCTTACAACCGACGCTTTGTTAAGAGCCGTTCTGAGTGGAATTAAAACTGATGCCTTGTTTGAGCTCTGTCGCTACTGTACAGAAGGCAAAAGCATGCTTTGCTTCCTCCCTGATCTTGTGCAAAACCAAGGAGGTCAAATTCCAGAAGTTCCCTGGGCCTCATGTGTCATAAAAGTCAGAGAAACCATGTGCTGAAATCAGAGGCTTATTTCACCCATTTCCAGCACTTGCTCTGCACACAAGGGATTTATGGCAGCAGACGATGATGGATTTTTGTCCTTCTTTCCAATAGGCAAAACAGTCCGGGACTCCCACCTCGTTTTGTAAAAAGAAAAGAAAGAAAAGCTATCCTCTAGGGCAGGCACCCCGAAACTCAGCCCTCCAGATGTTTTGGGACTACAACTCCCATCATCCCTAGCTAACAGGACCAGGGTTCCATTTTTTAAAAAAAGGCAATTTCTGGGAAAGTGCAGAAATTGGATAACTGGCAAGATTAACAGCAAAATTAAGAGAATCTAATGATGAGTGTTTTATAGAATGGATGCCTTTCTCAGACTATTTAAATAAATATTATAGTATGATGAACTTGCGAGCAGGATTTGAGCTATGAGCAACAGAAGTAATTAGGTTACCATATTGTAAAGTTGCAATATTTAATATAATATTACAAATAGGTTGCAGCAGAACAGGAGGAACAACAACTCCATGGAAAGCATGGTGGAAAGTTGATAAAAACAAAGAGAAAAAATGGAATTGTGTTTTGGCTGTATATGTTAGAAATGTTGAAACTTAGTAGAATATAACTGAAAAAAGGGAAAGTATAGAAACTGGGACTGCAAGATTGAACTGAATAGTCTGCTTGCAGTGGAACTCTATGTGGCTATCCATAAGTAAGTCTGACTGAATTCAAGTAATCTTTCTCCTTGGTAGAAGGTCCCAGTATAGAATAATAGTCTTACAGCACAACCCCTAAACATGTTTACTCAGAAGTAAGTCCTATTGAATGAAATGGGGCTTGCTCCCCAGTAAGTGGGGATAGGTTTGTAGTGTAGTGTAGTGTAGAGCCAGTGTGGTGTAGTGGTTAAGAGTGGTAGACTCGTTATCTGGGGAACCGGGTTCATGTCTCCACTCCCCCACATGCAGCTGCTGGGTGACCTTGGGCTAGTCACACTTCTCTGAAGTCTCTCAGCCCCACTCACCTCACAGAGTGTTTGTTGTGGGGGAGGAAGGGAAAGGAGAATGTTAGCCGCTTTGAGACTCCTTCAGGTAGTGAAAAGCGGGATATCAAATCCAAACTCTTCTTCTTCTTCTTCTTCTTCTTCTTCATCTAGCAGTTTGAAAGCACATCAAAGTGCAAGTAGATAAATAGGTACCACTCCGGCAGGAAGGTAAATGGCGTTTCCGTGCACTGCTCTGGTTCGCCATAAGCGGCTTTGTCATGCTGGCCACATGACCCTGAAAAACTGTCTGCGGACAACGTCAGCTCCCTCGGCCAGTAAAGCGAGATGAGTGCTGCAACCCCAGAGTCGTCCGTGACTGGACTTAACTGTCAGGGGTACCTTTACCTTTACTTTTTAAAAAAGAGAATAGGAAAAATTTCACATTCTTTGCTATAATAATAATAATAATAATAATAATAATAATAATAATAATAATAAATACCTAGCCCCCTCTGATTTTAAATCATATTATAAATGATTTTTATTATTTGATAAACTATGGAAGTCTGTTCTTACTTCAGCTCCAGTTGTTTGTTCATGCATAAATCTCAAAAAAAAATATTATGAAACTTTGCACGAGTGCTGTTTGTCCCTGGCTAAAGTACAAAGGATACACTTACTAATTCAAAATGCTGGAGACGTGGGCTGGATTATGCTGGTTTTAAACAAACATTGTATGGCTCACTGCATATTAAGAAACATCAGATAAATGTAATTGAATATGGTAAGATCATTACAGAGCATTTTATCATATTGGGTAATACAAGATCATGTAGATATAGCAAATATGCAATTAGTTGGTAATATGTTGTTATCAGCCAGAATCTTAGCAGCCTCTAAAATGGAAACCTGTTGGCGTTCCTTCTGTGACAGAATGGCTCAGTAAAATACAGTATATGGCTAAAGCAGTAAATTAACAACTATGTCTGACTAGGATTCGTATTGCTATCCTAAATGTACTTACTAGGGAGCAACATGGTGACATTACTTCTGAGTAAACATACACAGCACTACCTTTTTAATCTACGTGGGGGGGGGGAATGTATGTCAAATGGGGTTCTTTTGTTAAAGTTCTGAAAAGCTCGTCTTAAGGGACACAGGGATCTATTTCAATATTTCCACGAATGTTATTGTGTCTGTTTGGCATGTTTTTCTTTATTGTTTGCTGAATGTACACATGCCTCGTGTTTAATGTATTTTAAAATATTTAAATATTTAAGGAAGCACTATAAACAAATTGACAGCTGCATGAGAAACCAAGAATTCAGCATAAAATTGTGTGCGACCCCCTCATCACCTAGTATGTTTTTAAACTATGTTTACTTAATGTTCTTTCTTATACATGGAGATAGCAACTGTAAAGTCCCCCCCCCCCAATAGTTCTGCCTTGACTTCCCACAACGGGGCATGTTTATAAGAGTACGGTAAGTATCCCTGGAAGGTTGACTGGGTATTGTGCACCTTGGAACGATAATTTCTCCCTCACACTTAATTTAATACGGTCATTCTAAATTCTCTAAAATCCTGGATCTGAATGATTTGGGGATATACTTGCTCTAGGCTGGGAGAATTGCCCCCCCCCCATTTTTTTTTTACTCTTTCCACATTCAGTGGTTAGAATGTTGGACTAGGACCTGGGGGTGGGGGTGGGGGCTAAGGTTCAAATCCTCACTCATTCATGAAGCTCACTGGGTAATTGTGCAACATTTGCTCTTAGTTTAACCCACCCCATAGGGTCATTGTGAGGACAAGATGGTGAGAATACCTTGAGATATTTAGGGGAATGATGGTGAAGTCAAAATGCTGCATTAGCAGTCCCCCTGGGGTACAAACTTGGGCAGCGTGGATGGAGGTCCTGGGCTGCCCAGACGGTAAGACCCCCCTCTCAGCCTCACTGATGTGGTCCAAAGGAAAGCAGAGCAATAGGTTTGGTGCTAGCATGGCTGCAGGAGTTGCCAGAAGATATCCTGCAAGGCAGCGGAAGTTTAGGACCAGAGTTTTCCTCCTCTTAGGGTTGGCAGAATGCTCCTGGGAGGGACGGCAGACCCCCAGTACCTCCGAGCGTCTCCCAGTAGGCACGTCTCTGTAATGGCATGTCCCTTCACTCCAGAGTGCCTCTCTGCGACCTTTCTCGTATGAAAAGAGCACACAAGTCTTCTAGCATCACGCAGCAAGAAGAAGGAAACATCCATAGATCTAAACTACATTTTATTTACAATATATACAGAGACTCCATGTTTCACGTCTGTGTTCTCCAAGTTCTGGCAGAACAACCAGCGTACAGCAAAAGTGAAAGTACAGTACAATAACACTCCCAACGGAAGAGATAAGGCAGTCTTCCGTTCCCACACTCTCTCAGACAGACTCATGAGATTTATAGTAATCACACTAGCACAGCATTGGGTACGTAAAATCCCAACAGTTAGATGGGTTCCTTTCCCAAGTTGACATGCCCCATCTACCCCTCACTTCCCTCTACAGAATGTGCAAAAACTGCCTTCTTGACCATTGGACCCACTGTTGGTCTTGTCTGCCCAATCTGCCAGAGCCTGTTTTCACATGCAGGGGAAGTCTCTAACTCACCAAGGGTTTGAAGACCCATTGGCTAACCTCACCTGGTTTAGCCAGCCAGTCGAAGGCATTTCCTAGGGTGGGGCTCCTGTTGCATGCTGACTGCTTCTAGGAGCCACAGGTGAGGGCTGAGTGCAGGGTGGGGACCAAAGGTGGAAAAACTATCCCAGAAGGAGCATGACGTGTGCTCCATCAGAGGTACTACTCCTCTGACAACAAGTAATAAACAGTAGCACTAAAGAATATAATTTTACTTTTCTCAGTTTGCTTTGCTTAAGCCAAAAAAATTCTACAGTGGTACCTTGGAAGCCGAATGCCTTGGCTCCCGAACAAAATGTCTCCTGAACAATCGAAACCTGGAAGTGAGTGTTCTTGTTTTCAAATGATTTTCAGAAGCTGAACATCTAGTGCAGCTTCCCATTGGCTGCAGGAAGCTCCTGCAGCCAATCAGAAGCCGTGCTTTGGTTTTCGAACGGGTCTGGGAGTCGAACGGACTCCCGGTGTGCATTCTGTTCGAGAACTAAGGTACGGCTGTACTATGTTTGCCCAGTAGTGGGCAAGCCTGGAGATGCATGAAGGATTAACCTAAGGTGGCATATAATACTTCAAGTTTCAAATCAAGTGGGCTCTCATCCCCGAAAGCTGATACCGCAATAACAGTGCAGTGAGACAAACTCCCTGATAAGGGAGTACAGCATAACATTGCAGCCTAATACTGCTAATCTTTAAGGTGCCGCAATTCACTGTTGTGTTTGCTGCGATAGATTAACACAGCTGCCCCTCTGGAATTTGAAGCCATTTTCCAGCAAACATTGGATGAAAACAAAACAAAACACCAAAGGCTACCAGGGAGGCTTCTCACGACCTCCAACATTTCTCTGATTAAAATAGGGGCGTCCTATTTCATTTAACAACAACAACAACTTTATTGTTTATCCCCCCCATCTGATTGGGTTGCCCCAGCCAGGGCCGGTGCTAGGGTTTTTTGCGCCCTAGGCGAGATCACCTTCTGGCGCCCTCCCGGCCAATCCCTAGCACCGACCCTGCGTAGAAGCCCAATTTTGGGCTGCTCCCCCCTCCCCTGCCAGCCGCCACTCTGCTGCTGGCGGAGCGGCACCGGGCGGTGGGGGGCAGGCTGGCCAGCGCCCCCTCCATTTTGGCGCACTAGGCAACTGCCTAGTTCGCCTAAAATGGACATGCCAGCCCTGGCCCCCGCCACTGTGGGCAGCTTCCTACATATACGGTAAAACATAATAAAATGTTAAACGGGGGGGGGGGGGGGTTCCTTATACAGGGCAGCCTTCAGGTGTCTTCCAAAGGTTGTATAGTTAACTTATCTCCTTGGCTGGGGGGGGGGGGTGTCGCATAACTCCATACCCTCCAACATTTCTCCAATGAAAACAGGGATGTCCTAAGGAAAAGCGGGACATTCTGGGATCAAATCAGAAACTAGGACGGCTTCTGTAAATCTGGAACTGTCCCTGGAAAACACGGACACTTGGAGGGTCTGGGTTTTGTTATTACTACTACTGGGTTTTTTAAAACAAGAATAACGTTATACAAATAAGTAGATCAAGTTTTCTCATGTCATTTGTGTATCACAAAAATAGCATAATAAATGTGGAAAAATATCTACAACATACGTTTCATTATTAGTGGTCAATGTATAAGTTCTTGGTTCATGGTTTAAACAATTAGGAAGAAGGAGGGGGGAAGGGGAAATGGTGAGTGGGATTGGGGGGGGGATGTAACAATTCATCAAAGAGTACCGGTAGTTCATCCAAGGAACCAGTTACCTCGAAGGGATGGGTTGGTGATGTCAAGCCAAGGCTGGAAATCCATCTGTTGGGGGACACACTAACTCCATACTCCCTGAATCTGAAGTAGTAGAGTAGACTTCAAGGCTACTTCAAGGCCTACTCTGATTCCATGATTTTGTGAAAATCTCAGGGCTGCTTCTAGGACTACATTAACTTTCACCACCTCTCCTGCTGTTGGGCGCCTCTAAGCTTTGAGTTTGCTCAGTGCTCAGTTCTGCAGGCAAAACTGTTGTCCAGTAGCCAACGGTGGAGGAGGAGGAGGGAAAGGCTAGAGTCATTTGACGTGAAATCATAGACAAGTTCTGGGCTTCCGTCCAGAAAGTCTGTGTTGCCTGCTCTTTGGGTCGATCTGTTTGCCTGCTGAGTCACCCTTTTGAACTGCAAGTTTGCATTTTGCGGGGAGAAATGCAGCGCGGGGACAGCCTTTGGCCTAAACATTAGCTTGTAAACAAAAAACGAAAAAAGGAGCTGGTGAGCTTGTGGTCAAACGCAGTCACGGGTGGTGGAGGGGGTGGGAATTCCTTGCTTGGTTAATTTAAATGTGGATATACCGCCACACCTGAAAGGATAAAGCATGTTTCCCGCTGATGTAGCATAAATGCTTCTGGCACAAACACTTTCAGCATTGGCCAATGAAACTGGTCCATGTGTTGGAGAAACATCATGCACCCAGCAATACCATTGAATACAGAGCCAATAGGTGAAGAGATGCTCTTAGGGCAGCACTGGGGAGCGGGAAATATATTGTTACAAACGCTGGGTGCCTCTTACTCCCAGTGTGGTGTAGTGGTTAAGAGCAGTGGACTCGTAATCTGGTGAACCGGGTTCACTTCCCCACTCCTCCACACGCAGCTGCTGGGTGACCTTGGGCTAGTCACACTTCTCTGAAGACTTTCAGGCTCACTCACCTCACAGTGTTTGTTGGGGGGGGGGGAAGGAAGGGAAAATAGATTGTTACCCGCTTTGAGACTCCTTAGGGTAGTGATAAAGCAGGATATCAAATCCAAACTCCTCCTCCTCCTCTTCTTCTCCTTCTCTGCCAAGTGGCAGCAAGAACCCATGGCGTTCCAGGTGCTCACCCAGGGTCTGTGTTCCTTTGGAGAACTGAGACAAGGCAGTGACTGCCATAGCTTTTATAAATATAGTTTATTCACCTATTTACACCTTCAGCCAGACTGCCCAAGATGGATCCCAGTCTTTCCTTCTCCTCCTCCTCCTCCTCTTTTGCTCAAAGACTCCATTTTCCAGTCACTTCAAACACACACCCCATCACCATGGCAACATCCATCTCCCCAGGCCAAAGGATTCCTCTGGAAAGGCCCATCAAAGACCTTTTGTCATTTTAACAGATTTCCTCTTCGCTAGGCCAGCTAGGTTGGTTTGCATAAGCCAGCCCGGGGATTCCCTGCCTGGCACAGCTCTGCAGTTTGTACTTTCCTTTCATCCATGTCCCAATTAATCCAAATCTTAACATTTATTAATTTCTAGGGTTTAGGGGAAGGACGCGGGTTGCACTGTGGTCTAAACCACAGAGCCTAGGGCTTGCCAATCCGACGGTTGGCGGTTCGAATCCCCGTGACAGGGTGAGCTTCCGTTGCTCGGTCCCTGCTCCTGCCAACCTAGCAGTTCGAAAGCACGTCAAAAGTACAAGTAGATAAATAAGTACCGCTCCGGCGGGAAGGTAAACGGCATTTCCGTGCGCTGCTCTGGTTCGCCAGAAGTGGCTAAGTCATGCTGGCCACATGACCTGGAAGCTGTCTGTGGACAAATACCCGGCTCCTTGGCCTATAGTGCGAGATGTGTGCTGCAACCCCAGAGTTGTCCGTGACTAGACCTAACAGTCAGGGGTACCTTTACCTTTAGGGTTTATGGGAATCTTCCCCCCCCCCATCAGTAACATCAAGAAAGTACGAAATGGTGTTTGAAATGTGCAACAAACGGGGGAGGGGGGAGAGACACCATTCGTGCTCTGCTTTAGGCAGAATCAGGCTAATAATAATTAATCTGGCATGTGTCTCATGTCCTAAACATTACTGGGGAGATGGCGTCGGAAGCGGTCGATGCTCAGTCAGAGAGCATGTGGTTGTTAGGCCTTTAAACAACCCTGACAATAGTGTCCACAATTATTTTGTGTCCTCCCCCTCCTTTTTTGGTTCGGATACCGGCAGCCCATGCCTCTCTCTGGAAACCAGTCTTTCAAGTCAAATGGAAAACCCCACCGGGCCCTTGTATCATCTGCAAGAAATGTTACATAACTTCTACGTTTGATCTAAGGGCATGCCACAACATGTGGAAGCGCCCTTCCCTGCCCCCTTCCAATTCATAAGGGAAGAGAAAAGTCAAGGAGGGGGGGGGGAAATCCAGGGTGAAATAACACCTAATTATGTCAAGCAAATCGGTAGGGCTGCCAACTCCCCCCCCCCCCCGCTGAATGGGACTTTAATAGCGACTTGAACCACAGACATTAGCTGGTGGTGGAGCTTGGCTCTGTGCTAGGGGTTCCCAAACATTCTTCCCCAGGGACCATTCAGAAATTGCTGAGGGTCTTTACAAACCACTCTGTGATTCTTCTGCCTGTTGTAGCAATTGTAACATGCTGTGCTAAATGCTGCATGGTGTCAAATTGTATTTTTAAAAATTATTTCTTCTATTGTATTTTATTATACTGTATTGGAAATAAAAGTGACAATAATACAATTTAAAATAAATATAAAAATGTCATGCGAGGGATTATTTATTACTATTATATTATATTATAATATATTATATTGTGAATTTTATTACTATTATATTATAATATATTATATTGTGATTTTATCTTGTGAACCACCCTGAAACCTGTGGGTATAGCGTGGCATGCCAATTTATACCTGTATACCTGAAGGAGTGTCTCTGCCCCATCATTCAAGCTTCTTCTCAGTAGTCTTGCTTGCATTGTGGAACGCCCTCCTATCATATGTCAAAGAAATAAACAACTATCTGACTTTCAGAAGATATCTGAAGGCAGCCCTGTTTAGGGAAGTTTTTAATGTTTGAGATGGTGCTTAACGCGTTTAATTTGATGGAAGCTGCACCGAGTGCCTGGGGCAAACCAGTCAGATGGCCAGCATTTTTTTTTTTTTATTATTATCATCATCATCATCATCATCATCATCATCATCATCCACCCATCTGGCTTGGTTTCCTGGTACAGTAATTCCTGATTCCATTTTTGCAGCATCCATGCAGAGGCCAGTTCTTGGAAACCAATTTTATTTTATTTTTTAAAATCAGGCTAAACAAGGTCTCTTACAACTAACAGTCGCTGGATGGGAGTTCCCATCCCTCCCTTCTCCCACCCCCAAAAAGAGGGTTCCAGGTGAATGCGAGGCGAAAAATTCCGGCTCCCACTTCCTGCCTTGGACCGATTGCGGATCCTAATTTAAGGATGCTCCCCATCGTGCGGGGGCGGGCGGGCGGACGGGGTCCTATTCAGCGAAAACCCGCCCGCCCTCTTAACGCCCTCCTCCTCCTCTGCGCGAGGTTTTCCTCCCCCTTTCAAGAGCGAGCCATCCCCACACATCCAAGGATTTCCCCCACCGCAAATAAATCCATGCGTCACATAGACAAGTGCGCATGACGTCAAGAGGACGGGGGCGCTCTCCCCCCTTCTCTTGACGTCGGGTTTCTTGCAAAAGGATTGCGTCGCATGCATGCACTTTCTGTGCAGGACCGAGCCTGAAGCGGCAGACGCAGCGGTTGAAGTATTATTATTTGTTCTGGTGGGAATGCTGCACGCGGTTGTTGTTTTTTTAAAGAAAAGATCCCGGTGCCACCCGTGTCGGGGAAATCCACGGGGTGGTGGTAGTTGTTTTTATTGCAACGCCCCTCGAGGGAGTTGCATGGCCTCTCTCTCTCCTTTGCTGCGGGAAGAGATCTGTCTGTCTGTCTGCATGTATGTGGTTCCGCGCGTGGGTCTCTCCTCCGCGACGCCACTTCCCATTCCCTCTCCGTCGTGCGTGGGCTGCAGCAAAGGTTCCTAACGTTTGGCTTCCTAACTAGCCTTCCTAACATGCCACGCCGCAGCAATCTCTTGCAGTTGCAGCACTCTTTTGCAGCCCTGCTTTCCCGTGCAATGGAGGGGGGCCTGCAGCACCTTTCGCTCCAAGATCCGCTGGTCTCGCAGGGACAAATCCGACCCGCTCGCGCGCGTGCCTGAGCCCCTCCCCAGGGAGGAGCAGCCAAGGGGGAGAACAGGGTGGCAAAGCCCTTCCCCTCCGCCGCCACTTCAAAAGCGAGAATGGGGGGGGGGGCGGAGGAAATTCAATGGAAGGAAACAGCGAGGCTGGCAAAACAAAAAGCGGCTCGCGAAAGGGACTCCCGTTTCCATCGCCCTCCTTTTGCGAGCCGTGACGCAGTTTAAAGTCCCAGTTACGAGGCACGGACGGGGTTCGAACCCGCGATCTTCGGTTTACGAGACCGACGCCTTACCACTTGGCCACCGCGCCTGACGGGCTAGCAGCAGGGAAAAGCAGCCAGTGGAAGGGAGGTTCCGGGTTCACGTTCTGCCTCCGCGGCCGAACGTTCCCATCCGCCTCGCGCGCCCGGTTCCAGCGTCTGCTGCTGCTGCAAAAAAAGCAAGGATAGGGTCCGTTCGCCTTGCCAAAACGAAAAGGGTTTTGCAAGCGCCGCGCCCGGGCGCCTTCGGCGGGCGAGCTTCGCGGTGTTTATGCACGCGCAGCTCAACACACACACACTCACCCCACGATTTGCAACACTCCTCCCCATTCATTTCCAAGCGCTCGCGGAGGCGCACCAGTTGCTCCAAAATGGGCTGCACGCGAACAGGCCTGCAAAGGGGAGCAGCTCCGGTGCATCTTTCTCTTTCTGCTCCTTTCCCTTCTCATGCAAAAATAAAATAAGTGTGCAATTCATGTTTTAAGGGCAATTAGATGGTATGCAAGCTGCACCCTCCAGGTCTTAGTCAACAAACTGCTGCTTTTTTATTTCTTGTTGGGTTTTTTTGTGCGCTCGGAATTTCGAATCCAGCCAACATCAGACCAAAGTTTCAGGATGGACCCGGCGGGGAAGGAATGGAAATCAGCCATTTTTAAACCCCAGCACCGCTTGGAGGAAGGCAGACTGTTCTGTTTTTTTGCCTCCCGTTGGGAGGAAAGGCTCTGCTCAAACGGGAGACGAAAAGAGGGTGTCCGCGGCTCCTGAAGGGTCTGACGGGCTTGAAAACAAGCGAGTGGAGAAATCGGCTCAGACGCCGGATTAATGGTGCCTGTGCTCCGATTCCTCGTCCGCTCCAGAAGCCATTTTGGCTGGGCTATAGCGCTGCTGCTGGGCTAGGCAAAAAGCAGACACCGCTTCCCAAACTAACGCGAAAATAGAAGGTTAAAGATGGCCTCTGCTTGTAATAGTTAACAGGAGCTTTTGTTCTTTGAACTGAGAAACTTGCCCCCCCACCCTCTGAATTTCTTTAAACATGCTCCCAAACTGAGGGTTTATATATATACAAACTGCTTTATCTGCAGAGTGGCCTTTCCCCTAAGGGAAACGCATTATTTTGGGGGCGGAAAATGGGACTCTGCAAATGGACAGTTGTGATGAGAATCAGCTTGTTCTTAAAAAAAAAAAAGAAAAAGAAAGAAATAGTGACTCAGGATACAGTGCCTCTGAGCACGTGCAGAAACTCTGTTTTCTTTCTAGAAGTGACTGGAATCACAGGATGTTTTTGATTATGCACAGTTGCATATGGTGAAAACAATATTCTCTCCCCAACCCCATCACTCACGGTTTTACATCATACCCCCGTTTTTCTTCCCAGCAGTTCTAGGTACACGTGTGTCTTGTTTTCCCACTTCCCTTTTCATCGTCATTACAGGCTTTGGCTGAAAGAGACTGATTTGCCCCCAAACCACCCTCTGCACTTCATGGTTGAGAATGGATCTGAACTGTGGTCTCCCCGGTGCAGAACTCCACCCCAATTGGCTCCGAGACCCATTTTTAACTCTGGCAGCAGAGCAGAATGCAAATTTCAGGGTGTGCCAGCGTCATTCTGGTTAGCTGCCCTGTGTTGCAATAGGGCTAAAGACGACCATAATAGTCTGACTGTTCTTCATATGAAGGAGATGCCCTGGGAGGTATGCATCATGAGGGCACTTCAGAGGCTGACAGAAGGCCTGGATACCCAGTGGGGGGGGGGGGGGCCCACACGCACACACACTTTACAGAAGACATCCCTCTGTTCAAAGGGCCGCCTGGTCCAAGTCTGGTTTAAAGATAACAAATCAGGAAAATAAAAAATAAAAAAATTCCTTCCGGTAGCACCTTAGAGACCAACTACGGTAAGTTTGTTCTTGGTATGAGCTTTCGTGTGCATGCACACTTCTTCAGATAAACTTAAACGGAAGTCACCAGACCCTTAAATATAGTGAGGGAGTGGGAAGGGTTTCACCTGGCAGTATATTGCAGGTGGTGCTGTGGTCTCAACCACGGAGCCTCTTGGGCTTGCTGATCGGAAGGTCGTTGGTTCGATTTCCCGCGACGGGGTGAGCTCCTGTTGTCCCGTCCCATCTCCTTTTTTTTTTAAATGCTTTTTATTTTCAAATAACAAAACAAAAAACACAAACATACAACAAAATAGAAATAAATACATATTTGTTAACTATAATTATTACATTATAACCTAAACTCCGCCGAGTTTTCAGACTTCCTTCCTTCTCTACTTTAGTTTTCTAACCTTCATCATTCTTACACTTTCCCTCAATTTCATATGTTTATTAACCTCTTCGTACTGCCACTATCCATCGTTATTTTTCTATTACTCTGCAAGTATTTCATCACACCTGTAAGTGATTTACAAATTTTTACAGTCTTTTAAATATTCCAAAAAATTACTCCACTCTAATTGAAACTGCTGATCTTTTAGGTTTCTTATTCTCCCTGTTAATCTCGCTAGTCCCGAATATTCTAATAATTTCTTTCTCCATTCTTCCACCGTTGGCATATCCGTCGATTTCCATTTCTGTGCTAGCAGGATTCTCGCTGCTGTGGTGGGATAAAATAAAAAATCTTCTGGTCTTTCCCGTCCCATCTCCTAGCAGTTTGAAAGCACACCAGTGCAAGTCAATAAATAGGTACCGCCACGGCGGGAAGGTAAACGGCGTTTCCATGCGCTCAGGCTTCCGCCATGGTGTCCCGTTGCGCCAGAAGCGATTTAGTCCCGCTGGCCACATGACCCGGCAAGCTGTCTGTGGACAAACGCCGGCTCCCACAGCCTGAACACAAGATGAGTGCAGCAACCCCAGAGTTGCCTTTGACTGGACTTAACCGTCCAGGGGTCCTTTACCTTTTCAAAAAAATATTGCGGGTGAAACTGCCCCTTCTCTCAAGTCCCTCTGCTACCAGTGGATTGACATTGAAAGCGGCGCTGATAGCAGAGGGACTCAGGAGCGGTGTTGCTTTCACCTGAGGTATACCCCCAGGTAAAGCTGCCATTGCGGTCTGCTCCTCCTACCAGTCCTGGGCGATGTATCAATACATCGCTCGGGCCTGTTACTAAGTTAGGTCCATTAATTTCAACAGGTCTGCACAAACCAAAACTTAGTTTTAGTGGTGCCACTGCCACCACTTCACATATTTCAAATCGTCTCCCAGGGAGGCCTCTTGTTAGATGGTAATGTTTGTTACTTCACTTACCTCAAAATGCTGTAAGCCAGCTCTGCTGCAATGCTTGGGGTGGGTTTTCCCCCCCCTCTCCTCCTGATGAGTGGGGGCCCCTAGGCTTCTGTTCCCCAAAATTCTGCCCCGATAGCACTGGTTTGCTAGGGTGAGCTGACGCAGGCAATGAACAGCTGCGGGAACCAACTCATCTGAGTCTTTGCCTGGGAACTCCAGTTGAAGGGACGTCTAAACATAGAATAAATAATAAAGTCCTCGGCAAATACAAATAACTATCCATTATCTGCCAGTTACACAGCATGGTTGCTTGTGACGCTCATTAAAAAGGCAGGTTTTTTTAAAGCTTTCTAGGTTCCTGCCTAGCTTCCTCACTTTTCTGGTCCCTGTTAAAAGAATTGAGCAAAGATCTTAGAGCACCATCTACTGTCCTCACTTGTTAACGCGATATTAAAACACACACACACACACAGAGAGATGTTAACTTCTAAAATGTCATGCTGCTAGGACTGAAGCTTGCCATTTGGGGGGAAGGAAAAGGTTTTGGGGGGTTGTACTCATTGACTTGGTGATCCCCAGAATCGCATTGATACTTGGCGGAGGATTGTAATGAAGAAGTCATCCATGAACCACAATTTTCAAAACTCAGAAAGGAATCCCTTTCACTTGCTTTCTCACCTTTACAACGTGGCAGAAATATAGTTGTGACCCCCCCCCCCCCAAAAAAGTGGGGCAGGTCAACTATAAGCACCCGTCCATTCCCTGCCCCCCCATCTCTCTCACCGCCAACAAAAACTAATAAATGAATAGAAACAGAACCTACCCATGTGGCGCTGACACAAAAACCTTACACATACACTATGTCAGGGGTCAGGAAACTTTTTCAGCAGGGAGCCGGTCCACTGTCCCTCAGACCTTGTGGGGGGCTGGACTATATTTTGAAGAAGAAAAAACAAATGAGTTTCTATGCCCCACAAATAACCCAGAGATGCATTTTAAATAAAAGCACACGTTCTACTCATGTAAAAACACCAGGCAGGCCCCACAAATAACCCAGAGATGCATTTTAAATAAACACGCTGGTTCCGTGGGCCAGGTTTAGATTGGGCCGGATCCAACCCCCGGGCCTTAGTTTGCCTACCCATGCACCATGTAGAAGAATGAAAGTTTACTATCTTATTTTCTCCTCCCACCTCTTTTCTCCCGTAATTTTATACTGTCTTATAACAGTGTCTCACATCGAATATGAATAATCTGTAGAAGGAACTCCCTGAACTGAAAGCAGAGACGCTGTATGTACTTTTGTAACCCAAGAAAATCTTCAGTAAAAACATTTCCCCCCCCAAAAAATGTGGCAGGTGAAAAGGGGCAACTGCTGCGACATCTTTGCAGCTTCCATCCAGTTCAGAGTGCCTTGCCTGAACTCCAGGATCATGACTCTCGAACTCTGAGCTTGCTGCCAAGCCTAGACTGTTGCCTGCTTGGATAAACATTTCTTACACATAAGAGCCTATGTGTGTGTTGGGCATAAGGCAGGGCAAAGGGCATATCTGACCGTAACAGGACTTTGGGAACAGGCAAATCCCATCAGTTAATAACTTGGGCAGCTATGAAACCCTATTAATATATTTGTGATCTTGCCTGTTTGGCATCCCGAGGAATTCAGTGTGAAGCTAGCTATAATCCCCTAGCTGTAATCTCAAAGCAATGTGCAGTTAACAGAACTTCCAAGCGCCCATATTTTCCAGGGAAAGTCCTGGATTTACATAAGCCATCCTGGTTTCTTATTTGATCCCAGACTGTACCGTTTTTCCTTACGACGTCCTTATTTTCATTGGCAAAATGTTGGAGGGTATGGAGTTATGTGACCCCCCCCTGCCCGAACCAGAAACCTTTAGAAAACATCTGAAGGCAGCCCTGCATAGTGTAGTTTTTAATGTTAAATGCTTTATAATTTTTTAAAATGTATGTTGGAAGCCACCCAGAGAAGCTGAGGCAACTCAGTCAAATAATATTAATTATTATGGAACAGGATGTCCTATTTTCATCGGAAAAAATCTTGGAGCGTATGGATTAATGCGAAATATAAAGAGGTGCGATCTTGCATGGGTAGCCAAATATATTGAGGAGAAGGGGGGATTGGCGCAGCATTTTTCAGCTCATTTGAGGAAATCTTCTAAATGCTAATGTTGCCCATTAAAATAAGAAGTCTGTCCGGCAGGTGACACATTTCACTATTGACTTTATTTCCTCTTAGTGACCTTTAGCATTTTAAACACAAATCTAATCACACTGTAAAAGGGCAGGTTACTTTAGAGGGAGGAAAACATTCACACCGGCTGACCTGCTGGGTGTTGGTAGTTACCCTAATCTCTGCAAAAAAACGAAAAACCACCAACAGCAGCACAGCAATCAATTCTACCTGCCTGATAAGGATATATATTGTTAAGGTGTGTTGCTATTAGTATCGGCTTGTCTTTTAACTATATAGCTTAATGTTTTGATGCTGCTTGTTGGAGCGCTGTTACCTTCAGGGGGAAAGGGTGCAATCCAAATTTATTATCTTGGGAAAAGACATGCAAACATCCAACAGAGCCTTGCAGGTCCAACAGAGCCTTGCAGCCATCTAGTCCATGTTCCTGTTCTCACAGTGGCAAACCAGATAATAATAATAATAATAATAATAATAATAATAATAATAATAATAATAATAATAATAATAATAATAATAATAATTTATTTATACCCCGCCCATCTGGCTAGGTCTCCCCGGCCGCTCTGGGCGGCCTCCAACAAATATTAAAATACAATACAAAGTCACAAATTAAAAACTTCCCTTAACAGGGCTGCCTTCAGTTATTTTCTAAATGGCAGGTAGTTGTTTATCTCTCTGACCCCTGATGGGAGGGCGTTCCACAGGGCGGGCGCCACTACCGAGAAGGCCCTCTGCCTGTTTCCCTGTAGCTTTGCTTCTCGCAGTGAGGGAACCGCCAGAAGGCCCTCGGTGCTGGATCTCAGATGCCTGCAGGAAGCCTACAAGCAGGACCCGAGTTATTGTTATTCCCAGCCGTTGGTTTTCAGAGGCACGTCTCCTCCAATGCCACAATTTTTTGTGTGTGCAAGGCTCCCTCAAATATTTGTTTTACTTCTGTTTATATGTTTTGATACTGCTGTTTGGTTAGTTTTAGGTGGTGTTTTTCTTTTGATGGACGTTGTTTGGAAATAGCATATAGTGTGCACCACATAAGAGGCTTTTAAAACATTAAGCAATTTGGAAATGCTTTAAAATAGAGTGGTACCTTGGTTCCCAAACGCCTTGGTACTCAAGCAACTTGGAACCCAAACACTGCAAACCCGGAAGCAAGTGTTCCGGTTTGCGAACTTTTTTCGGAAGCTGAACGTGCTCCAGTTTGAGTGTTACGCTTCCGATTTGAGTGACACACTTCCGTTTTGAGTGTTACGCTGAGGTCTGTCTGTTTTTGTGGCTCCTTTCGTTTTGTTTTTTTGTGACTGTGTGGAACCCAGTTCAGCTACTGATTGCGTGACTGCAGTACATTGTTTATTGCTTTCATTTTATGGATCAATAGTCTCGTTAGATAGTAAAATTCATGTTAAATGGCTGTTTTAGGGGTTGTTTTTAGAAGTCTGGAACAGATTAATCCATTTTGCGTGACTTTCTATGGGAAAGCGCGCCTTGGTTTTGGAACGCTTTGGTTTTGGAACGGACTTCCGGAACGGATTAAGTTTGAGAACCAAGGTACCACTGTAAAATAAAATGCACTGTTTGTAAAATATAGCCATTGTGGCTCGTAGACCTTGATAGTCACTGAGCACAGCTGAAGAGCGATGCGAAAAGGAAACCCACTAAAATTACTGTATTGGAGAGGAAAAAATGGACAGATTTTTAATTATGGTAAAATCTGTGTTGCTTACCTCAGTGTTTTTCAACCTTTTTTGGGCAAAGGCACACTTGTTTCATGAAAAAAATCACGAGGCACACCACCATTAGAAAATGTTAAAAAATTTAACTCTGTGCCTATATTGACTATATATAAAGTAATTCTCTTGAATTTTTCAATTTTTCCCACGGCACACCAGGCAACATCTCGCGGCACACTAGTGTGCCGCGGAACAGTGGTTGAAAAACACTGGCTTACCTATACTGTATCATGCAGTGATTTCAGCCTGTTTGTAGTTTCTTCCTCCATGGATCTGCAGCTTTTGCTGCATATGCAGTAAGTACCTGTACATTTTTGAAACCACATCCACCCTTTCCACAGGGTGTAGGGATAAAGTGGAGGAGGGAGTGAGGAGACACCCTCTGGCACCATGCCCAATGTCAGTGAGCCCGCTGACTCAGCCTCCCAACTACGGTACATTCGGTGTAAGGTCTAAACAGGACGCCTACATGCACACAGCTGTAGGCTTCTCTGCAAAACCAGGAACCTTACAGCTTTTGATCAAGAGCTTTTCATACAGCTGCTTGTCACAAAACTAAATAAATTTGGCTACAAAGCCAAATCAAAGTGAGGGCAGAAAGCGTTGCTCTCACTCTGAGTAGTCTTAATGGTATAGCTTCTCCGATCTATAGAACTTCGTTAGATGCAAATAAATCAAATCAGAATGAGGGCAATACTCACCACCCTCATTCTGTAAGGTGAGGGGGGGGGGAAGACTTTTTTTTTGCTAGAATGTGGTGCAGGTACGCAATTTCCAGGAGGCAAAGTTTTCCACAAAATGTGTCTCCCATTTTAGCTCACACGTGTTTTACTAACTATAATGAGAGCAAAGGAACTCTTAGCTGTACAGGACCTGCAGAGGTGAGGTAAGGTGAGGTGATGTTCATTGAGAAGTAGGTCGCTGGAAAAGATCTCCGTCGAACCTTATGTCTTTCTCTCTTGAGAGATCTCTTGGAATGCCATTATCTCGTGAACTCGATTTCCCGTGCTCACCATGGGCAAGCTGGGAAGACAGCCCACCCTAACCCAGGCAGGGGGCAGGTCCGGCAAACTCACAGCTTATGGTCTCAGTCCAGAACAAGGTGGGCTCTGAGGCATAGGCAGCAGCAGGAGGTAAGCTCTAGGACAGGCGGCTCCAAACTCGGCCCTCCAGATGTTTCGGGACTACAATTCCCATCATCCCTGACCACCGGTCCTGTTAGCTAGGGATGATGGGAGTTGTAGTCCCAAAACATCTGGAGGGCCGAGTTTGGGGGTGCCTGCTCTAGGAGGCTAAGGCAGGCAAGGGCCCACAGCCAAAGGTTGGGCTTGCTTGCTTGCTTGCTTGGGGAGGAGGTGTGTCATTCTTCAGCTGCCGTAGGCTCAGGACAGGTGAGGGTCACCTGCAGGCTTAAAAGGGAAGCAGGGCTGAGGTGCTGTGTCTGCCCATGTTGATGGCTCTTGGCTTGGATGTTCTTGGATCTCTACAGGACTGTGCTTTGGGTTTGGCTCTGGTCTGTGTTTCCTGACTGCTGGACCTTGGACTTGACATACTGTATACAGTGGAACCTCAACTAACGTACGGCTCTACTTACGTTCGATTCCAGTTACGACCTTCAGTAGGTGCTTCGACTTATGAACTTTCCTTTAGTTGCAACAGAGGCCTTGCCAGCAGCCCGGAGCTCACCCGGCCGGCTGCGGGGCAGTGCTGGGGCCTCCGTCGCTGGGGAGAGGCCTCCGGTTTGCCAGAGCTCATTCCGCCGGCTGCAGAGCAGCGCTGAGGCCTCTGCTGCTGGCGAGAGGGCCCCCATCCCACCCCCAAAGCTGTGGAAGAGGTGCCGCCTGCAAGGGGCACAGCAGGGCGCACTGCAGCCCCAAACCCCACCGAGGAACTAACCTGAGGAAGTCCTGGCCTGGCAAGGAAAAAAAGTGACCCTGGCCGAAGTGAATCAGCTCTTTACTGACCCTTACCCCACCCACCCTCAGTGCATGTAAGAAAAAAAAAATGTTAATTTCTTTCATCTACAATACTGTCTTATTTATTTTATAGTACAGTACGTTGATTATTGCCTTCATTTTATGGATCTATGGTCTCGTTATGACAGTAAAATCCGTGTTAAATTGCTGTTTTAGGGGGCGTTTTTCGTTGTCTAGAACGGATCAATTCACTTTTCCATTGCTTTCTATGGAAAAGTGCGCCTCTACTTATGTACGTTTCTAGTTATGACTGGACCTCCGGAACGGATTATGGTTGTAAGTACAGGTTCCACTATACGCCACCAGATAGAACAAATAAGCCCCTTTTTGGTTGCTGCTTCACACTGTCAACTCATGTTAAGCTTGTGGTTTACTGAGACCCCTAGATCCTTTTCACTTGGTGAAGACAGGTGTCCCCCAGTACCAAACTGGGGTGAGGGATTTTGCGGCGAGGGATTTTGTAAGGTCTTGAAGTAACATTTTCCATAATGTTGATATCCCTTTGCAACTGGGCGAACTGGGCATCCCTGACCACTGGTCCTGGTAGCTAGGGATGATGGGAGTTGTAATCCCCAAACAGCTGGAGACCCAAGTTTGGGAAACAAAGGGCTGGCCTATAGCGCAAGAGCAGAGTCTATGCTTAATGTACCGAAGGGCTCTCATTCATTCCTGTCCTCTGCAGTTAAAAGGTTCAGGTAGCAGGGGATGAGAATGCCTCTTTCTATCTGAGGCTCCAGAAAGCCACAACCACAATGATGGGCTTGGATAGATAATCTGAGCAGGCATAAGGCAACTTCTTATGTTCCACTAAGTGCGGATGGAATTAATGCAGCCATTAATGCTGATGGAGTGGTATTCTTCTGTCAAGGGTGTATTTCCTTGGGAATAATCTGCCTGGGCTACATGCCAGCGGCAGGGAGAGCTGGAGACAAAGTGAGTGCAGAGGAAATGCGGAAGACCATAGTAATTTTGAGGAGTTAGGTGACATGTCTCTTTCCCTTTAACATCCCTGGTGAGTTATAGTATAATTTGTGTTTCACACACCTGTCAGGAGTTTCTTGGGTCTCCTGTGTTGTAAGTTCCGATTGGTTACCCAGTTGCAATGAGTGGGAGACTCTCAGCTGCTCCGCATTAGTCGCACCCGGGATCCTGGGCTGACCATGCAGGAGTGATGCCTGTTAACCAGGTGCACTCAATTACGTCAAAGTTGGCTATAAAAGCTATGGGCGGAAGGAGTTCAGTGAGCTTCTTCACAGATTTAGGTACCCGATGCTGTGAGATGATGGCTGCTGGGATCTCTCTCACTGCTCTACCTGGGACTCCAGGCAGCTGAAGGGGAGATTGTGTAGCTCCTGTCTGGTATGTTTTACCTTGTGTTTTGCATAAAGGTAAAGGGACCCCTGACCATTAGGTCCAGTCGTGTCCGACTCTGGGGTTGCGGCGCTCATCTCGCATTACTGGCCAAGGGAGCCGGCGTACAGCTTCCGGGTCATGTGGCCAGCATGACTAAGCCGCTTCTGGCGAACCAGAGCAGTGCATGGAAACGCCGTTTACCTTCCCGCCGGAGTGCTACCTATTTATCTACTTGCACTTTGCCGTGCTTTCAAACTGCTAGGTGGGCAGGAGCTGGGACCGAGCAACAGGAGCTCACCCTGTCGCGGGGATTCGAACCGCCGACCTTCTGATCAGCAAGCCCTAGGCTCTGTGGTTTAACCCACAGCACCACCCGCGTCCCTGTGTTTTGCATACCTGCTGTTTATTTGTTGGCCTTATGCAAATAAAATATTTCTTTCACCCACTGGTGTGCTAATTGACTCCGGATCCAGAAAGAGCCTTGCCCTTGGCAGAACAGCGAGTGGAGGTTGCAGCAGTAATTTTCTCTCTCTATTTCGGCACCATCCTTCTTAAGAACCATCCCTTGCACCATCCCTCGGCACCATCCTTCTTAAGAACCATCCCTGCGCCATCCCATCTACTTCCTTCTGTGCTACCCCATCTCCTTCGCTCCCCAACTCTTTTCACACATGCAAACACAGAGGTGGAAGAGATTCTCGGAGAGGTGGTTCTGCAGCGTGCCATTACGGGCCACATAATATTAGGCTATGGGCTACAAGCACACATCAAGCTCTCGGGAGCACTTCACATATTATCATTTAGCAATTCTTTCAAGTTAGGTGAGTGTTGTCAACCCCCATATTGCAGGCCAAGGGTGTGGAACAGGATAAGGTTGAGGATAAGCGGCCTGGAATATGAAGCATCTCTGCCGAAGTGTCCACTCCAGTTCATTTGAAACGAGGAAGGTGCAAGCCCTTCTTAGAAGCGAAGGAACAGCATGTTTGCGTAAGCCGTCAATTTAATTTGTTCCAGACTCTTAGAATGGACAAAATAGATGTAACTCATTATACCGTAAATAGCAGCAAACCAGGAAGGATTACAACGTGTGTGTGTGTGTGTTTGTGTGGCAAGCACACACTGCTTTTTCAAAAAGACGAGAGATAATTACTCCTTCCGTTCAACACAACAATTCAGAAATAAGACAGGTCAGCCAAGTTACTTTTAAGTTGCTAAATACTCGGGACAAGAATTAGTGCTTCTAAGAGAAGAGAGAAAGAAAAATCTGTACAAAATGAATCAATTTTTTTTTCTTTTTTTTTACATCCTATTGAGGCACGTGAAATACAAATCCAGTTCTATTTTATATATACACATTTACAATAGATTTGTGGGGGGGGGGGGGAGAGGGCAGGTGCCAGGAGGAATAAGAATGAGCAGAAACAAACAAAAGACCATCAAAATATATAAAAGTCATTGCAAACAGATGATCAAAGAGGGGACGGGGGAAAGTTATCTGTACACAGTCATGACAGGCAAGTTAAAGGCACAAATACTAAAAACTATAGTCATGCAAAACAATTTTTTTCTTTTAAACCCCAACCCTTAACTCGTAAGTACAATCTGTGCAACAAAGCAAAACTAATGGCTCCCACAATAAAAAAGTTTACAGTAATTCTCAGTATATTATCCGTACTGAAACATACTGGAAGTGCAACATAGGTACTGCCTTGTAGCATACTAGCATGTCGAAGCTATTTCCCCCTGTCTTGCTAGCTTCGGATGGGCAGAACGTTAATTTTTACAAGGAAGAGTGAGCAGTGGTAAAAGCCAAGGGATTTACACAGGTGATAGGCGTGGTTATGAGTCCAGTTGGTTGAATGGAGGCATTGCAGCATCCCACCCCCCACCCCCATTCTCCCTTTCCGGCTTGGCCTTTGTGTAAGTGCTTGGCTGCCTTTATGGTCCCTCTCCAGAGTGCGCAAGTGATGTCGTGCCGCTCACATCTTCACGAGAACCAGAATAGAAGTTTGCACAATCTGATGGGATTCCCCAACATCTGTTGGTCTGGAAGCGCAGCAATTTTCACGCGAATGACATGCCTTAAAATTCTTGAAAAGCAAAAGGGGTAGCTCTGCTGGCCCATAATTGAGAACTCACAAATCTGTCGTTGGGCAGTAAACCCTTATCGGGACCAAAAGAATGGTGCACGAATTATCGCCAAACTTTCCAAGTTCTCCAGAACACTTAGCCGATGGAGGAGTTTTGAAGAACTCAAAAGCTTGCTACTCTTTTACAAAATTATGGCTGGACCGAATGAAGACCTACTGCTAAACTCTGGATTTCGGACTTAAATACAGTACTTATTACTGTACTACAATTTGACCTTTGCTGCCCAGGTCCCAAAACTCTGATGCAACGTTGGCTTCCAGCTGTCAAGTTTCCCCATTAATATTTGAAAACTAAAATCTGCATTTTGAATTTTAGAATGCAACATTCATACTTAAAATTCACATTTTGACATTTGTAGTTTATATGCACGCACGCACATTCAAAATACGTTAGTAAGTGTTTTAGTACCAGCTCAACTTGTCCCACTAGACAGAGGAATATCAATGAGCTTGTTTGGCCACACAAATGCATTACACGAATATCTGCTGCCTGAGATGAATAGGGTTGCCGTATTTCAAAAAGTAAAAACCAGGAAACCCTGAAAGACCCCAAATTTTAAAAATCCCACAATTTTTCATGGTCCAGGACAAAGTGCCACCTTTCAAAAATCCCCCCCTGGATGCATGGCAGCCCCAGAGATTAATATTGCTTCCTGGGGTTCCCAACAGCTGTATATTATGCATGCAGAAAAGCTTGCTAGACATCCTGTGTTCCAGAGTTCCAACTTGCATCTGAAATTGTTGCCTTACAACCCTGTGACATCCATAATATTCATACCAAGTCAACAATAGGACTCCCATGGAAATTCCAATATGATGGATGTGTCTCAAACCCCTGGCAGAGACTTCTGCTGGGTTGCAAACTGTTGTTGTACCAGTGGCAACGTTTTGCTGCTCACAGGTGTAGCTATTCTTTGTGCAGTTTACAAGCTCTTAGGTCTTGAAGGTCAGTTGCACCTGGGTTTGGTTGGGGAGATTAAGTCAAGGATTAAGAGTTTGAGAAAAGCAAAAAGCACAGCTTTGGCCAGCTGCATTTGTTAAGTAAATGCAGAATTCCTTCAACACATTAGAGAAAGTCATTCCATTATTTTATTTTTTTGTGGGGACAGGTTCTCCCTCCTCCTCCTCCTCCTCCCCCCTCCTTAACGTTTTTAGTAATGGCAGGACCACAACTGGATAATGGTATGGCCCAGTAGTGATACCCAGGCTTTCAACTGGACTGCATACTTAGGTTTGTAAGTAGATTATACTGACAGGTTCACTGCAAACTGGCTTGTGGATTGCACCACACAATGATAAGCCAAGTGAGCAGGGAGAGCCCCTTGCCATCGTTTTGGATCAGTTGGTTCATGCCAATGATTGGAAAAACGACATAGGCAACTATGGCTTCTCCTTTCTGAGATTAGAAGCAATATGCCGACAACGGAGGCTCTCAGACAGATCCGTTCCTTTGATGTGACAGGGCTGATGTGGGCGTGTGCAATTATATGCAAGGGCTTAATCCGTGCCGATTCACAAGTACAGCCAAGGGGATGGGGACTTGACAGGTTAACATTCAGCCAGCAACTGGAATACTACCTAACAGTGCAATCCTATAAATGCCTACTCAGAAGTAAGTCCAGCTGAATTCAGTGGGGCTTACTCTAAGCTAAGTAGAGGTAGGATTACAGTCTAAGGCAGGCATGGCCAAACTTGGCCCTCCAGCTGTTCTGGGACTACAATTCCCATCATCCCTGACCACTGGTCCTGTTAGCTAGGGATGATGGAAGTTGTAGTCCCAAAACAGCTGGAGGGCCAAGTTTGGCCATGCCTGGCCTAAGGCATCCTATACGGGTGGGGGATGACAAAACACACTAGCCAACCCTACTCTCCCTTGGTAAAAGGGCTGGAACAGATTACAACAGATTATCCAATTACTCCTCCTGCTTTCTGGACTCTACATTTATCAACATTTGCCTTTCAGATGTTTTGTACATACATTAGCACATCTCAAACCTTTTTTTTTTTTGAAAGCTCCCACACAAACAATAATATTCTCTCTTTTTTCAGGTGTCGCCACCCCAAGGATGTGGAACCTGTGGTCTTCCAGAGGCAATGGTCAGAGATGATGCAGCAACATCTGGAAGGTCCAAAGTGCCCCATCCTTGCTGTATCTACTCTTTCAAAATGGCTGCACTAAGGCAAAGGCACTAGAATATAACAAAGACGGTCGGTTTAAGAAATTCAGATAGCCACGTGAAAAACAAACGTACGTATTTCTGTGCAACATCATATACATCAATAGCTATAAACAAACACAACAGCATTGGCACATCACTTACAAAGTTTCATTTAAAGATTGACTCAAATATAAAGTATTTGGGCTGAGGACCCAAATAAGTAATCATCCATCACCTTGTTAGGAATCGCGTATCCTCTAACCCGGGGTTTCCCAAAATTGGGTCTCCAGCTGCTTTTGGACTACAATCCCCATCATCCCTGACCACTGGTCCTGCTGGCTAAGGATGATGGGAGTTGTAGTCCAAAAACAGCTGGAGACCCTGCTCTAACCCAAGCCTGCCCCCAACACATGCTTATCCAAACTACTGTAGTTTATAATATTTCCAGCAATACAGCATTCCCGGTGCTAGAATTAATCTAGCAGTTTCCAACCTGTCGCTTTCTGCCCTAGCCAAAAAATTGGCACTTTCTCTCGGTGTCCTTTCAACTTCTCCTTCTCTGTCTCACAAATCTCAACATGCCTGGTTCTTCCATCTTTTAAAACAAAGCGTAAATGACCCATTGCTCAAACCCGTGCGGAATCAAAACGTTCAGATTCACTCTACCTCCATCCTGTAAAAGCTATGTCAATGAAATCGGCGACCCTGCGCTATCAGAGTCCGATCGCTGGAAACGTTGGGGAATAAGACAGAAGAAATTTTGCAGGCGTTGTTAGAACGAATGACTCGCAAAGGCGAAAGCTTTGGTAACATTCAAATTAATGCACACCTGCACTACTCCGCCATTACTTTTAGCTTCCCTTGAATGGCAATTTAAAAGGTGAAAGGTCAAAAGACAATGCAATACTTAAAACAAACCCCTTTTTGCTGTTCACACATGGTGGCTAATTACTTCTGTTCTTTCCAAGAGCCTTCAAAAGGATATTAACAGGGGTTGCAGTCGATGCTAATGATTTTGTAAATCCCCTTAACACACACCGGGGAGCGGGGAGATGTAGTTTAGCAATCTTTTTTTGCTTTCTGCCCTGACCGCGACTAAAAAGGCAGCAGTGGCATGGCGGAAGTAAAGTTACACATGCCAAATGGAGAGGTGATGTTAGAAGTTCAGCCGGCAGTGCAATTAAAAAGAGCTGGCGTAATTATTATCCCATTATTATTACTCTCTCTGCGGTGGGAACCACCATAAATATCCACTAAGACTTTTAAGAATTTCTTGCTCTGTTGTCACCAATATTACCGTGGCCCATCCTGTTCCTTCTTCCAGTGCTACGGATAATTTCGGTGGCTTCCTGGTTTGATTCTGCTAATACTCCCCTTGGTCTCTCACGATTCCCGTCCCATTCATCCACCTCACCATCTCTTCAATCAACTGCAACTGATCCCTTACATTTACAGGTAGGTAGCCGTGTTGGTCTGCCATAGTCAAAACAAAATAAAAATTTCCTTCCAGTAGCACCTTAGAGACCAACTAAGTTTGTTCTTGGTATGAGCTTTCGTGTGCATGCACACTTCTTCAGATACATTGAAACAGAAGTCACCAGACCCTTAAATATAGTGAGGGAGTGGGGAGGGGTATTACTCAGAGGTTTTCCACACCTATCAGCTGATCACCCATTCCCACCACCCTTCTGAGTAATACCCCTCCCCACTCCCTCACTATATTTAAGGATCTGTTGACGTTTCAGTGTATCTGAAGAAGTGTGCATGCACACGAAAGCTCATACCAAGAACAAACTTAGTTGGTCTCTAAGGTGCTACTGGAAGGAATTTCTTGATTTTGTTTTGATCCCTTACATGTTGGACATGAAATAGGAAGCCGCTGTGTGGAGCACTCTTGTTCAGGGTTCCAGTCAGCCATGCTTTTCCCCAGGAAACTCCCCATTTTCATCCCTGACCGTAAATCAACATTCAGTGCCCTCTGCGCATGCTCAGTCCTCACTTGAGATGCACTGGACATTCTCCTCAGAGTTTGTTTCCTGAAGATCTTTGTAAATGTCTGTAAACTTTGGGGTTCCCTCAAGCCTGCCCCTGCCCCTGCCCCTTGTGTTTAGATGGTGCTGTTTTGCCTTCATAAGGATGGAGACTCAGGTAGCTTGCTATTGGCGTATATGATCACTACATCAAGTGGGAGAAATCTGTAGGCAACCCATTGGCAGGAGTATCATATTCCCTGTAAGGGAGCTACAGAAGCATACATAATTTTGATTGGTTAGCCCATTTCAGAGGAAACCACCGAATCTCCTTTCTGCCCTTTTGCGAAGGGCATCCTGTTTTGTCTTAGATATATCCAGACAAATAATACTATAGAGCAGGGGTCGGCAAATTTTTTCAGCAGGGGGCCGGTCCACTGCCCTCAGAGCTTGTGGGGGGCCGAACTATATTTTGAAAAAATAAATAAATGAACGAATTCCTATGCCCCACAAATAAACCGAGATGCATTTTAAATAAAGGACATATTCTACTCATGTAAAAACACGCTGATTCCCGGACCGTCGCGTGCTGCATTTAGAAGGTGATTGGGCCACATCCAGCCCCCGGGCCTTAGTTTGGGGACCCCTGCTATAGAGTCATATTTTCAGAGGAGACAACCTGGTTTGTTTTCTAGATTACTTCGTATCACTACTCTGGCTGGATTTGTCCTGGATGTTTGGCAAGATTTGCTTGATGTTAAGGAGATTCGATACTGAATAGCTCTGGGATGTAGTTGTAATAAAATCCTTCAGGGGAAAAAAATAGATTACTCTAGGGCACCCCTAAACTTAGGTCTCAGATGCAATGAACCTACAGGGAAGATCATAGGTGGCAATGGAAGGAGGTGAGGGAGTTTTCCAAGGCACCAAAATACCACCCTACTCTTTGAGGTGTGTCAATTACCCCAATGCAGCATTTGGATCATGAGTCTTCTACAGGCGCAGTCAAACACGTTTCCAAGCATTTCTCTTCAGCTGCCTTCCCCAACCCGGTGCCCTCCAAAATGTTGTTTGCCTCCAGTTACCATCATCTTCAGCCAGCATAGCCAGCAGTCAGGGATGATGAGAGGTGTAGTTCAAAACATCTGGGAGGACATCAAATATAGAAAGAAGGCTGCTTCACAAGGCGTAGGGAGAGACGTACGATTTCACATGGGCAAAATAAACACCATGGGGCATGTCGAACGCATGCAGACTGCTAACTCTCAGATAGCTCACCCCCTATTCTGTTTATGAATTGCCTTCCCATCTCTTTCCCAAAAGAAAGGAAGAGATACCGTTGGTTGCCAAATATATGGTTGCCCAAAAAGCTAATGCTTGTTCGGACATGAAATGCGAGACCACAGAAGAATTTTGATAATGATTTCCACAGAACCATTTTATATCTAGGAATCAAAGTGAGGGTTGAGGGTTGAGAGTGTTTTATTGCAAAACACTTTTGCTGGGTATAGATCAGTGGTTTTCAAAATGATTAATACCCAAGAAATTCTGTCTTCCAGTTTATTTTTTGGTAGCTACAGCCTCTAGAAGTCTACACACCCAACTTCCTTTTTAAAAACAAAACACCTCCACCAAGTCTGTTTTTTTTAAATTTGGAACTGTAGGCTGTGGTCAGTTAGGGAATGAATATGCAACAGGTGCTAACAGATATAAGCATCACCAAAGTCTTGCAGATGTTTTTGCACACTATGTATTTTCTGCACTATCAAGTAGGAAAGAGCAGGAAAAACCCATGTGACTGAGTTCCCACCCCACCCCACCCCTCTGAATACATGCGTGTGCCTGATTGTCAAATTCAACAGCAGACATGCCGCTTCCATGCAGCTAATGTGTCATCTGTGAAGCAGCTGTCACAAGGCATCTTTGAGTTGGACAAGCCCAAACTGATACCCACCATGGTCTGGGAACATGGTATCGTTTCGCTACCAATTTCCCCCACAGCCCGAAGGTAAAATTTGTACGGGTTTACTTTGGATATGGAATGGAAAAAAAATGGATGACCACGTGGCAAAGCCGTGGTTTTAAATTACGAATGGAGAACCCCCAGATGTTGTTGCACTCTACCCCACATCGTCCCTCGCCATTGGCCATGCTGACTATGGCTGATGGGAAATGGAATCCAATGACAACTGGAGGGTGCCAGGTTCCCTACCCCAGATTAAATAGTGAAAAAAAGGAAAGGAAAATCCAGAGTGAGCTTGAGAATGCTTTTAGGTGGCACACAATGGAGGCGTAGGTGATCAATCCTGATTTTTCCAGAATCAATAGCACAACTGTCTGCATGTCTGGTGACTCACAAAAAGCTGAGCTCAAGAGCCATCAAGCTGGATAAATGTTGTGTATAAACAAAGGATGTTCCTGAAGTTTCAGAGAATTAAAAAGCAACAACTTTGTTCTTCAGTGAAGCACATGGTTCAATTGCAGCCACGGGTCTTTTCTGCAAGGCTTTGGATGCCTGTTAAAGGAAGCACCTGTAGGTTTGCCCCCCCCCCCATTCCTTAAAATTAATTTGCGCCTTGAATGGCTTTGTAAATAGGCACAAATCAGCAGGGAAAGGTTTGCCCAGATCTAAAGCAGCAACAGCAACAAAATCTCCCGTTCGTGGATTTCTGTTTGCAGAGCATGCAGCCTCACCCCACCCTCGGAAAACTTACTAGCCTCAAGTGGGTGGCCAAGCCCACTTTTTAATACGGCGGCTGCTAAGGCTATGAAAGCACAGTGAGTTTCACGTGACCAAAAAGTCAGCTTGGATTTGTTGCCTGGTGCAGCAAACAGTTTAATCTCCAGTAGCAGCTCTTGATGCAGCCCAGTGATAATTTCGATGCCAAAAAAAGCTTTGCAGGTGTGAAGCTCAGAACAACATTGGCAAAACCCCAGCCCTATTACATGCTTGGACACATGGTTCTGTGTAATACTATCAGCTGCCCTAGAGGATTCATAACCATGTACATGGAGCATTTTTAAAGTGAGAGGAGGCAAATGTGTGTGTCTTTTAAAAAATAAAAATTCTATACTCTTTCCCCTTCTGTATCATACATACATTCTTTTTGACAGCACTGACCTTCCTGTAGCTTAAGTAGCACAACACTGGCGAAAAGGGGAATCAGTCAGTGCTTGTGAATCCAACCTGGGGCTGCTACACATTTCTGGCAAGAGGAAGGAGTGAAAACTGATAAAATATGGAACTCGGCATTGTTTTTTTGGGGGGGGGGATAGGGAGGATTGGCACTAGATATGTTCACATTGTCTTTTTCTCCTTGCATCTAGAGGTAGTGTCATTTGTGTGTGTGTCCAGTATCTAAAAACAGTGCAAATCCAGTTACGTACATGGTTATTTCATCACAATCCCGTAACAGTCTCTTCTCTCTTCCGCCTCCCCCCCACCAGTAGTAGTGAAAGTGCATGGAAAAAAACGGACCGAGCCAAATTATGATTCACAGACAAGGTGTACCATTCCTCATATAAACACGTCCTGTGCATCCACACGAGAGAATGAAATTCATATATATATATATATATATATATATATATATATATATATATGGTGTGTGTGTGTATATATATATATATATTTATATATAGGTTCATTTACAGTAGCAGAGTGATATTTGGATCCAACAGCATCTCATCAGATGCAAGGCTCTACTTGCTTCTCCTTCCATGCTCCAAGTCTTCAGTTTTTTATTTCCAGGATGGATGGGTTGTGGTCTAAGATGGCGAGGATTATCTTGTCCATGTATTGGCGCAGTCTGTAGTTGATCTCTTCCTGTTCTTTGAGGGCTTCCATGAGCTGAAACGAGGAAGGACTACGTCAAAAACCTCCATTGCGACATGACATGAAGACTCCGAGCTACTGAGCGATCAGGCACACTTTGGCCTCCAGCTTATTTTAATGGAGGTTATTTTAATGGACCAGGCAGGGGAGGGGATGGTGTGGAGATTTCCCGGTCTCTCCCCTCCACCCCCACCCCCACCTATCAGTGAATCAAACAGGTCAGGTGGTTAAGTTGAGGCTCATCTTTCCAAACCCAACTCTTGTTTCCCGCATGTATTTTTGCCCGCCAATGAGAACCAAACCAAACCAACCTTTACCTAGCTCTGCCACGGGTTCCTCTCTTTCTTGCTGTGCATTTGAAGAGAAAGGGAGACCACAAAGTAGCAGAAAGGCACACAAGTTTCGAGGGGGGTGGGCATGAACGTAAAGTCAAAAGCCAGCTAGTCAAAAGCCAGATCTGTCCTCTTTCCCAAAGCATCCAAGCCCTAAAGGGCGAAGCGCTTCCCCTTCCAAATGAGGAGCTGCGCCCTCTCCCTCCTCAACCCGAAACCTTTTTGTTGTTTTTTGAAGGGTGGGAGGATGAGGGAAAGTGTCGAGGCTTTTTTCCAGCCGGAACTCTCCGGAACTCAGTTCTGGCACCTCTCAGGTGGACACCATTGCCATTCTAAGAGAACACTACATCTTTTGAGAAGTTGATTCCCGGTTTAACCATGTGTATAGTATGAAGAAGGACACAAATTTAACTACCTGTTCGGATACTTTAACCCAGGCAGCAGACAGACAAGAACAACCATATTAAGTCCAGTTAAAGGTGACTATGGGGTTGCGGCGCTCATCTCGCTTTCAGGCCGAGGGAGCCGGCGTTTGTCTACAGACAGCTTTCCAGGTCATGTGGCCAGCCTGACTAAATCACTTCTGGCGAAACCAGAGCAGTGCATGGAAACGCTGTTTACCTTCCTGCCGCAGCAGTACCTATTTATCTATCTGCACTGGTGTGCTTTCGAACTGCTAGGTTGGCAGGAGCTGGGACAGAGCAATGGGAGCTCACCCCGTCATGGGGATTTGAACCGCTGACCTTCTGATCGGGAAGCCCAAGAGGCTCAGTGGTTTAGACCACAGCGCCACCCATGTCCCGCCACATAGTTTGGAAGACACTGAAATATACAGGAAAGAAAATTCTATCTTGATTTTCTTTCTTTCTTTCTTTCTAAGTACACTATTGCATGTCTGTATCATCTATTGCATTTTACCTTTAGAGACTCTGGGAGTTCATAAGCCTTAGAAATCTCTCGAATCTTCAGCTTTTGATCCCTGTCCCCTTGCAAAAGCTCCTTTACCATAACTCCCTAAATGTCAAATCATATTCTCACTTGAATAAAATACAACTGGAAAAAGTTTAATTTTTTTAAATAAATAAATAAAAAGCTTTGGATTTATCTTTACAGATATTTCAGTTTCTCTTAGAAGTCAAAGCTTAGTTTAGCAAAGGTTTTTCGTGGTACAGAACTATTAATACAGTTGCTCTATATAGCAAAGGAGAAGACAGATCATGGTCCATCGTGGTTATTTCCTAGCAGACCAATTGATGCCTGCTGGTAGCCAGGAATTCTTGCAAGGGCTGCTGGGGCAGGTATTGATACTATTACTGTTACTAATTATAGTTTGCTCTGACCCATCAAAAACTCATTGTGCATTCTTGCTTTATAAATTTAATCCGTACCAATGGACCATAAGGAGTCTAGCAAAAGGCTGTTCCGAGCTGGTGTCAGTTGCTGCTAACTCTGTATTCACATGGGCCAGTGTGTCTGGCTGTTAAACAGAAGGTTGGTGGTTCGAGTCCACCCAGGGGCGGCTGCGGGCAGGATTCCTGCTTTGCAGGGAGTTGGACTAGATGACCCAAGTCAACGATTCTACATCGCCCAGTGACTACAGAGCTGAAAGCAGCACACTCTGCACTCGGGGCCACGAGGAGGCTGTTCCCCCAGGCATCCGGGAAGAATATAACGACAAAGGGGAGACTAAGAAGGCTGCTCCATCTGTTGGCTAGAGAAGGGGCAGCTGCAAGGCTCTTCCTCCCCCTGTCCCCCAAACACTCTGCTCCAACAACCAGTTGACTGCATAAATGAGGGGGAAAGACACTCTGGCCCCATCTATTGGCCAAAGGAATAGGAGTGACCAAATGCTATTCAACCCACGCAGATCATCTGCCTGGACCCCAGCTGGGTATAAATGCCCACTTCTGCTCACCGCTTTGTCGTGGTCTTAAAGACTGATCTCCCTCCTCTACCTTTTCCCACCAATTCCCAGCCCTTGTGTACATTTGTAAGGTCAGGTGGCAGGACCCCCCCCTCCCTTATTAATTTAGGTGAACAGCTCTGGAAGAATTCTGCCCACCTTTCATGATAAGGAGCCGCCCCCTTTTTTTAATTGCACCAACCAATGTTTCAAAGCAAGCCTCCCAACAGAAATCTGGGCAGTGCTTAGAAAACTGGTTTCAAAATTATTTCGGTCTCTTGTCTGCTCGAGATTTTGCAATCCTACCACTAATATCGCTCAGCCCGGACACTGAGGTCCAGCTCCGAGGGCCTTCTGGTGCTTCCCTCTCTGTGAGAAGTGAGGTTACAGGGAAGCAGGCAGAGGGCCTTCTCGGTAGTGGCACCCGCCCTGTGGAACGGCCTCCCATCAGATGTCAAGGAAATAAACAACTATCTGGCTTTTAGAAGATATATGAAGGCAGCCCTGTTTCGGGAAGTTTTGAATGTTTGATGTTTTATCGTGTTTTTAATATTCTGTTGGGAGCCGCCCAGAGTGGCTGGGGAAACCCAGCCAGATGGGTGGGGTATAAATAAATTGTGATGTTGATTAAACAGACAGGTATATGTGTGTGTACACGCGCACACATGCTCTGCCTGCGCCCTCACTTAATCAGCGGCGCAAACTATTTCTTTTCCACACTTTACCTCATCTCTGGAGGCAGAATCGATTTCAGCGGCCAACGACTGGGCTTTTGTTTGTGTCGCAAAAAGGTTCTTGGCTTCGTAAAGACTAAGACTAAGAATCTGCCCGTTAAGGTCATCGTTCTGGTCACGAAGCTTCTGGTTCTCCTATCGAGAGAGGAAGGAGAGGAGAAAGGAAGTAAATTTCGCATCAGGCTGAATAAAGAAAGCATCAGTCAGCATACCATTGTGGATATTTCTGCATTGCGACAATAAAAAAGGTTGCTTTCTCCTGCTCCTCCTGAAAGAGGCATGACGGGTCTTCCTTACTCTCCATCACTCCAGCTGCAACGATACCTCACCTGCTTTAGCCTTTTAATTTCGTGTTCCATTTCCACCTCTCTCGTCTTCGCATTGAATTCGCTCAAGCTGGACGAAGAGCTTCTCCCTCGGCCAGGCCGCTCACATTCTAGCTTGTACAACTGCAAATGTTCCAGCTCCTTCCGCAAATCCTCAATAAGCTGTGTGGGGAGAAGAAAAGGGAAACCGAGGTTACAATTTGTTAAGCCAACGTACAGAATGGAATCTGGCGGTACACAGCCAACTGACAACTTAGGTGAGAAGAAAATGTACCGGACAGGACTAAGCAACAACATACCCAGAAGAGAAAAAAAAAACAAACTCATTTCCTGATTTCCTGCTATAGAGATAATGCATGTGCCTGGATTCAATCAATTCACTTGTCTGAATTGGGCCTGTTTCAAACGGAGCCTTTGGAGGGGAGGTGGTGGCTCACCCATAACTAGGCAGTCAAGCTTTGCCTCTCTTGCAAATGACTATCGCAATCAAATACAGGTGAAACTCGAAAAATTAGAATATCGTGGAAAAGTCCATTTATGTAAGCAATTGTTTTTATTAGCTACTGGAGATATGAGATAGACTCGTGACATGCAAAGTGAGTGAGATATGTCAAGCCTTTGCTTGTTATAATTGTGATGATTATAGCGCACAGCTGATGAAAACCCCAAAGTTGAAATTGTTAATTTGGGGTTCTCATCAGCTGTACGCCATAATCATCACAATTATAACAAATAAAGGCTTGACATATCTCGCTTTGCATGTCATGAGTCTATCTCATATATTAGTTTCACCTTTTAAGTTGAATTACTGAAAGAAATGAACCTTTCCACAATATTCTAATTTTTCGAGTTTCACCTGTAAATTAGTGGGGATGTTCTAGGGCTCACTGTGGACTGCAAGGCCAAAAAGATGCTGGACCAAGCCGCTTCCAAATGGGACCCAGACCTCAAACCTTTGAGTCTGTCCTTCTGAAGCCCAAGTGGCGTTATTAGCTCCAATCCATGAACTGTAAAATCCCTCATAAGATCTTGAAGAACCATGACAGTTTTTTGAAAACTGCTGCTAACCAACAACTGGTTAACTTCTTTCCCCAAGCAATTCTGCTGTGCAATTTCGAAAGGACCTCTGGGGGGAGTGTAGAGAGAAGCAACGCCATGGTGCATCTGCAGTAGCACAACTGGGTGCCTCCCTCTCGCCAGCTGCAACAAAACATGTCTGTCCTGTATCTCTCTCAGCAGATGCTGCAACCTTCCAACAGTTTGACTTCATCCCCAAAGGCACACGCTTCCATTGTCTCCGGAGACAGAAATTGGAGGCCAACCAACCAATTTCGATTTAAAAAGTTCCGGTCTTTACTCTATCAACTGCACATGGGCAATATTAGCCCCGTACCATTAAAAATGGTTACCTACCTCCTGAGTAGCTTCCCTCTCCTTGTTAAATGCCAGCCTGTTCTGTCTCAGTTTGTCCATCATCCTTTTATACAAATCCATCTCATCCTTGAGCCGCAGACTGGTGTCTTCCAATCGGTCTGACATTCGCTGCCTCTCCTGAGGAAAACGAAGAACGAAGTTACAAGCTGCCTACAACCCAAGAGTCACTCTGCATATTCAGAAGAAATATTTTTTTCTTTGGCCTCCTGGAATGGTGTCATTTCAGAGGGGAGAAGACTTGATTCTTTGAATGCCCCCAATGTAAACAAACAAACAAACACCAAATCAAACTAAAAGCCCTCCTTGTGTACAGAAAACTGTTGCGGAAAATGCTAGAAGTTTTCTAGGGCAGAGTTGTTGTTTTTAACACAGGTGAGCATTCAAAAAATGCAATTTCCTACAAATGAAGAGACCGCCTCATTCCATATGAACCTACCCGGACCCTGAGATCATCTTCTGAGGCCCTCCTTCGTGTGCCTCCTCCTCAGGAGGTCCAGAGGGTGGCAACACGAGAACGGGGCCTTCTCTGCAGTGGCTCCCTGCCTGTGGAATGCTCTCCCCAAGGAAGTTCGCCTGGCGCCTTCATTGTACACCTTTAGGCGCCAGGCAAAAATGTTCCTTTTTAACCAGGCCTTTGGTTGAATTGATTGACATCCTTTTAAAATGTGGCTCTTTTTGGGGTGTGTGTGTGTGTGTTATTGGGTTATTGTTTTTATTTTGATTTCATATATTGTGATCTTCTCTGTGAACCGCCCTGAGACCTCCAGGTATAGGGTGGCATAAAAATTCAAACAAACAAACAAAATAAGAGGCACTGTTGACATAGGGCTCTGCCATGCAATTCTTTGAAAGGCATTTATCAGTTCTCAGTTGTCCCCCCCCCTTTATTTGTCCTAGAGGTTTGCATATGGTAGACTGGGATGTAGTGGCATATCACTTTGTGATGTGCAGTAGATGCCAGGGTTTTCCAATTCCCAAATGCTTAATAAGAAGGCTTCTTGATCCACTGAAGCTAATAGGAGCTTTATCCAATGGCAGGTGTGTATGCTGTCATGATATTATTGTTGACAGGAGCATCCTACTCTCGTGTAGGACCCTGGCAGAGACACATGCCCGGCTGGCATGTTCTCTCCCTCCTGGTTGGTCGTTCGGGAGCTCCAAAAGCTTTCGTCTGCCCGAACATCACAGCGACTGATACCAAGAAGCATCAGCACACTTAGGGATCCGCAGAGTCTTCGCAGCATGCGTAAACAGACCTCAGCAACTCAGCGTTTTGGCTAATCTACTTTATTTACATATAAACACACACGGAGCACTGCAACATGGCTCCCCCCCTCTCTCTAGCATCAGACAACAAAGAGAAAGAACAAAGGACAATAGTCCCACTTCACGGAACACAGTAATACAAACATCCTGTCTCCATCACTTCCCATTCTGTGGAATGAAAACATACACCATCAAGTGATAGACAACAATCCCATGACTGCAGACACGGGGAATGAATCTCCAACAATTATATTGGGCGCTTCCAGTTTATAAATACCTTTAGGAATAAAACGACATAAAGGCAAAACTTGTGCTACAGACCCGCCAGGACTTAAGAGGTGACAGACCTACCGCGATTGAAAGTTGAGGTGGCAAAATAAAAATAAAAATCCAAGAGCTCCATTACCTCATCCAGTTTCTCGCTTTGCGATTTCAGCCGCAAAACGGTGGTTTTGAGTTCACAGTTTTCCTCTTCGAGCTGTTGAACCCTGAAATTGAAGAAGAAAAATAATAAATGACTGCACACAAAAACGTTGTCCATCTGTACAGGCACAATGGAAGTATCTTATGCTGCCAACTGGCAACGTACAACTAAACATCAGCTATTGAGGAGTCCGATTTTCAGAGCACAATGCTCAACATCAGGTCTGTTCGTACCAGTTTTTCTAATCAGTATTTTCCTTGGCCCAAGAAATTGTTCTAAAATTCTCTTGCCTGCTTGCCCCCCCACCCCAAATGTGACTTAATACCCATAATATTCTCAGCTATGGTCAGTTTTGTACACGATATCAAGTTAAAGAAGGACACTTTGCTCAGGAGACACTTCATCAAAAATTGATCCACCCAAAGTTTGTTTCCTTCTAAACTAGTAACAAGAAACAGAGTCGCCATTTGTCTATTGTATTCATTTAAATCCTGCTTTTCCATTCCAATGAGTTTCCAACAGACTTAAAATAAAAAACTAAACTAAAAACAGAGTGTACAGTATTACCAAAACCAAATCCAAGCCAGAATACACCAGTAAGGAGCATAAAAACAGGAATAAAAGAGCAATGCCAATGTTCATTAAAAGCCATGGGAAATAAAACAGTTTGCAGCAGATGCCTAATTAGGGCTGTGTGGATGCAGCGATTTTGCAGGAGCCAAATGTGGTATTGAGAATTCAGCTTCCTGAGCTTTTCAGGTTTTGTTTTTGAAAAAGCGTGCAAGTTTCTAGCCCTTATAGCTGAAAAATATGTCTTGAAATATATGAGTTGATCATGCATAGTTCCAGATAGCAACCACAGAGAAGCATCTTGTATTAACAGCAGCTTCTGGAAAGTTTCAGGAAGTTGCAAATACAGTTTTTCTTGGCATGGGATTTTAAATGCCTAGATGCAGAATTTCTCCCCCAGCACAAAAAGATATGTTATATTACAACTAATCCAGAATGCAGGAGCTGGACTGTGACTGGGAGAGGCTGCCAGGACCATACAACAGCAATCCTGAAACACCTACATTGACTCCAGGTATGTTTCTGAGCACAATTCAAAGTGTTTGTGTTGACCTTTAAAGCCCTAAACGGCCTTGGCCCAGTATACCTGAAGGAGCGTCTCCACCACCATCATTCATCAGGTGTCATGGAGATGGGTAACTATACAACCTTTAGAAGACACCTGAAGGCAGTGCTGTATAGGGAAGTTTTTTGATGTTTTGTTATGTTTTTATGTATAATAATGGGCATAATAATAATGGGCATAATAAATAATAATAATAATAACAACAACAACAACAACAACAACAACAACAACAATAATAATAATAAATGGTAGACTCTCCTTCACTGGAGGTTTTTAAACAGGTTGGATGTCCATCTGTCAGGGATTATTTAGCTGTGATTCCTGCACTGCAAAGGGCAGGACTAAGTAACCATTGGAGTCCTTTTCCAACTCCACAATCCTATGATATCCATGTTTCTCCCAGGCATGCATTCTCTAACTGAATACACAAAATCAATTAATGACCACAAAATTTCAGAGTCTTGATACCACAAGCTACTGCATGTAAAAGGTAAAAGGACCCCAAAGGCGACTATGGGGTTACGGCGCTCATCTCGCTTCTCAGGCCGAGGGTGCCGGCGTTTATCCACAGACAGCTTTCCGGCTCATGTGGCCAGCATGACTAAACCGCTTCTGGCGCAATGGAACACTGTGACGGAAACCAGAGCGCATGGAAACGCCGTTTACCTTCCCGTCGCAGCCATACCTATTTATCTACTTGCACTGGCGTGCTTTCGAACTGCTAGGTTGGCAGAGTTGCGACAGAGCAATGGGAGCTCACCCCGTCATGGGGATTCGAACCAACAGCCTTCTGACTGGCAAGCCCTAGAGGCTTGGTGGTTTAGACCACAGCGGCACCCGTGTCCCTGCATGTAAAGAAACCTTGATAGTCCACATTTCAGAAAACAGCTGGTCTTGGGGCTTATGTTCACATCTGCACATTTTGTTCCCTAGGTATTCATCCCTGTTGCAACTTGGAGAAGAAGCCGTTCGTAGAGGCAAGCATGGCTGAGGAAATCCAGCAGGGTAACCATGAATATTACCTTGTGTTCAGCAGTTCGATTTCCGTGCTCTTCTCTTTCTCATACTTGCTGTATGCTTCTCTGTGCCTCTTTATCTCTTCTTCCAGAGTCTGCTCAGCTGACGTCTCTTGGTCTTTCAAGAGTTCTTCGAGTTCGTGAACTCTTAAGCAAAAAAGAAAAAGAAAAAGAAGGGTCGCCCATTTATTTATTTGATTTATATTCCGCCCTTCGTCATAAGATCTCAGGGCGGTTCACAGGATAAAATACAGGATTAAAAACAAATGAATAAGTTAAGAGTACAGCTGTTGACTAAGGGATAGTTTTGCAAAACGGAATGTAACTAGAAGTAAATCAGAATTTGTAAACGCAGTGCCACCAGATGTTAAGGACACATCGAGAATGGTGTGTGGAAAGTCACTTAAACAAACTTTTATTAATTTGGAAATAATTTTTATAATTGTGATAAAATTTGGAAAATTGTTTAATTTTTTTATTTTTATTTTTGCAGAAAACAAAACAGCAAACAGAAGTAAATCCTGCCTGCGATTTCATTTGGTTGTTATATTTTCTCAAACAATAAAAAAGGCTTCAACTCTTCCATAAATTGTCCATTGTGCTGATCATAGCTGTCAACTTTTCCCCTTTTTAAAGGGAAATTCCCTTATTCCGAATAGGATTCCTCACAAGAAAAGGGAAAATTTGACAGCTATGGTGCTGATCTCTTATTCTATTAAAATTATTATTTAATAATAATAATTTATCGTTTATACCCCACCCACCTGGCTGGGTTCCCCCAGCCATTCTGGGCGGCTTCCAACAAACGATTAAAAATATATTAAAATGAAAATAAATACATAAAAATGTAATAAAAAGACATAGTTGCTAATAATACATTGAGTATCACATCTAGTCTGACCCTGAATCTTAGGCCAAAGATACTCCTTTTTTAAAGAGACTTTCCTGCCCACCCTCAAATCACAGCTCTTGCAAATATTCTAAACATCTCTGTTTTGAGGGAAATCCTTTTGAAAGCAAGCAGAGCCAGCAGTTCCAAGTGATCATTATCACTTCCATTGTTGCTGGAGTCTTTATCTGCCTAAGGTTCTCATTATAGCTCTGTGAAGACTGCAGAAAGGAAACAGCAGGCAGTATACTAGATTACCTGTGGACCAGGTGTGTGTTCTCCTGTTTCAATTTGCTCTTCAGGTCACCGTTGGTCATGCTATCATTTTCCAGTTCTGTCACTTTTTTCTCTAAAGAAGTAACCTGTAAAAACAAATGGGGATGTAAGCTTCTGCCCAGCAGTGATGGCCAATCTTGACCATCCAGCTGTTTTGGGACTACAACTCCCCTCATCCCTGGCTAACGGGACCAGTGGTCAGGGATGATGGGAATTATAGTCCCAAAACAGCTGGAGGGCCGAGTTTGGCCATCACTGCTAGTGGGTTTACAGAAAATATAGACTGGAGGAAAGAGCAAGTTAGACCCTTAAAGGTTTATTAGAATCATAGAGCTGGAAGAGACCATGAGGGTCATTTAGTCCAAATCCCTACTATGAAGGAATCTTTTGCCCAATGTGGGGCTCGAACCCACAACCCTGAGATTAAGAGACTCATGCTCTACTGAGTGAGATAATCTTAATGGTTTATAATGGTAACAGCTTGGGAAATGTTGGGAGAGTGTCAGAATGCAGTTTGCTTCTTCCAGCATGCTCTGATCTGCTTGCACCCCATTCAGCACCAATTTGGGTCCCAGAAAGAATTTCACCACTGCTGGGGGCTGGTGGGCCACCAGAAATGTGCCTTATTTGGCCTGCAGGCTGTGAGTTCACTACCCTTGGTGTGGGGGGCATGGGGTTTATTGCTTTGTAGTTTTTTCTATATATTTTTTTACAGTGGAACTTTGGTTTTCAAATGTAATCCGTTCCAGAAGACCACTCGGCTTCCGAAATGTTCAAAAACCGAGGATCAATGGGCTGACTGCAAACTCGATGGAGAAAACTGAAGAAAGCGCCTCGGAAGCCGTTCGGCTTCCAAAAATCGTTCAAAAACGTAAGTATTCACTTCTGGGTTGTCGGTGTTTTGGTTCCGAATTGTTTGGCTTCCGAAGCGTTCAGCAAACCAAGGTTCCACTGTATTAAATTTTCTGTTTTACATTTTGGAACATTCATTTAAGCAACCTTAAAATACCAATGACTTCCTTTCTTCTCTTTCCATGGTTCATTTTGCATAACAAAAATCCCTGCATATTTCACATGAAGGAAACCATTCAGTATTCCGTTATTACATCCAACAAAACCTATTTACACTGTTGAATTTATCTTAATGCTGCCCACATTTTCAAATGTACACAATTCCCCCCCCCCCAGTGTATATTCAATAAACATTTCCCAATCTTCTTTAAACGTATGCTCTTCTTGTTCTCTTATTCTACAGTTTGTATTCTTTGTAGTTTTCCTCTTGTTGTTTTTATTATGTATTTTGTGTTTTTATCTTGTATTTTTACGTTGTGAGCCGCCCTGAGATGAAGGGTGCTATACAAATTTAATAAAAAATAAATAAATAAAATAGAGAGATTATGCTAAGAGCTTGGCACTCTTTCCTCAACCACACTTTGCCTAATTTAAAATTGCTCCCCAGTTTCTGTCTATATCACACTCACACTGCCAGTTACAGGTAGGTAGCCGTGTTGGTCTGCCATAGTCAAAACAAAATAAAAAAATAAAAAAAATCCTTCCAGTAGCACCTTAGAGACCAACTAAGTTTGTTCTTGGTATGAGCTTTTGTGTGCATCTGAAGACGTGTGCGTGCACACAAAAGCTCATACCAAGAACAAACTTAGTTGGTCTCTAAGGTGCTACTGGAAACACTCATACTGCATGAGAGTTCAGGAATGCCTCAGGTCTATAAACTGACAGATCGGGAAAAAAAGCAGCTTTGGCACGTTAGCAAATCCCCAGGGTGGGGAACCTATGGCCCTCCAGATGTTGTTGGACTCCACCTCCCATCAGCCTCAGCCAGAGGTCAGGGATGATGGGAGTTGTGGTGGTTCCCCAACCATTCCACATGACTCCTTTTCACTGGGACAGGATGGGAGAACACCTCACCTTTTCTGTGATATCGTTATCGCACGAGTCTATGCTGTCTCTGAACAAGTCCTCTGTGCTGCCATTGCTGCTGCTGAAGTTGCTGTTATGGAAAAGCTGCCTGGTGGGAAGACAAGAGGACAGCTGCTTTGAACCTTTGAAGTAAGGAAGGGGGCTCTGTGGGCCACTTTAGTGGAGAACCCTCCAATGTCAGTGGTACCTTGGTTCTCAAACTTAATCCGTTCCGGAAGTCCGTTCCAAAACCAAAGCGTTCCAAAACCAAGGCACGCTTTCCCATAGAGAGTCATGCAAAATGGATTAATCCGTTCCAGACTTTTAAAAACAACCCTGAAAACAGCCATTTATCATGAATTTTTTTACTATCTAACAAGACCACTGATCCATAAAATGAAAGCAATAAACAATGTACTGCATTTTGTGACTGTTCCAGTCACAAAAACAAAACAAATGGAGCCGCCAAAACAAAAATGCAAAATAAATAGCAAAAAACAGACAGACCTCAGCGTAACACTCAAAACGGAAGGGTGGCACTCAAACTGGAGCACGTTCAGCTTCCAAAAAAAGTTCGCAAACCAGAACACTTACTTCCAGGCTTGCAGTGTTTGGATTCCAACTTGTTTGAGTACCAAGGCGTTTGAGAACCAGGGTAGCACTGTATTTAAGGGGGGCAGGGTGTTCATTGTAAACAGCCAAGTCTCAGGTAGAAATGTGCGCTGCTTCTTACCTGCCAAAAGCCGTGCTTGTTATTTTTCTGTTTGGGCTGGAAGAAACAAAAAAGAAACAACACAGGATGCATTAAGGTTAACCCAAAGCTGCAGTTTTCTGCATTATGGCAGCCCGAATGCGCAAGAGTCTCGGGACATACCCAAGGCTGCAATCCTAAAAATATTTACTAGCCAACAAGTCGCACTGAACTCAGTGGGACGGGCTTTTGGGCCACCGCGCTCAGGGCGGTTCTGCTGCGTGGTTGGTCTCACTGTCCCCTGCCACTGAAAGAGTGGTCACCGCTGCTACGAGGAAAAGCACAAGCCATGGGCAGGTCCATTTTTCAAATGGGATGCCACAAATCTTTATGGGAGATTGGTAGTGTGTAATGTAATTATTACATCCTTTGCCAGTGGCTTGTGCGCACACCCACCCACGCCTTATTAAACTCAATTTCAAAGTAGCCATGCATAGGACTGCACAATAAAGCTTTAGTGCAGAGGTTTTCAAACTTTTTGAGTCAATGGCTCCCCCTTGACATTCTTTCTGCGGTACCCCTGTGGGGCTCAGGAGCCTGATTATGTCACCCCTTGCCTGCAGATCTGGCAGCCTCTCACCCTTTTTTGAGCACCCTCCCTTGTAGAGTGTTCCCTCAGCCTCCTCTCCCCTCTCCTTGGGAGTCCTCTGGGCAGCCGCTACTGCAGCCCCGGTCTCTGAGCTGCCCCAAAGAGAGATGCCTCCTCACACTGCCCCACAGGGGCCTGGGAAGCCTCCCCCCCTGGCCAGCCCCAGAGGCACTATTCACCTGGGGAGGTTGTAGCCAGGGCTGCTGCAACAGACAGCTGTGCAAGCCTTTGGGAGGGAGAAACGCGAGAGGGCTTCAGAGGAGGGAGGGAACGAAAGAGGGACAGAGGCCAGGGTTGCCTGCGGCACCCCTGACCATCATTCAAGGCACCCCAGGGCACACTGGTTGAAAGCCACTGCCTTAGTATATTTATCAGCAAGAGCAAATTTCAGTTGTCTGGTTTGCCACTTAAAGGCACACTAAGTTTATTTCTAGAAGTTGCTGTGAAATAGGGAATGGAAGCAAAATCAATCCCAGATGCCCTTTCCTCCTATACCTTAGCGAACAAAATTTATCCTATACTTCTTTCAGAATTTCACAATGACACAGATATAGAGGTCTCAGTAATGTGCAACTTTATTTAATCAATGAATTAAGTCAACTAAAAGGCAATCCTGTGCAGGTCTACTCAGAAGCAAGCCCTACTGACCTATTCAGTGTGTACAGAATTGCAGCCCGCAACCATAATGAAACCATATTCTTCCTCATTTACTACTAAAGTTAATATAACATCACTATCAGTGCCCAGGGTGGCTTGAGGCCTCTTGAAATGTTCCTGCAAGTCCACTGTGTTTACTCACCTGTTTGCTTTCAGGTTTTTCAGCCGGGCTTCCAAGTCATTCAGCAGGTTGATTTTTTTACAGCACTGCGTGCAGTAGACATCCAGCAGCTCGCTATTGTAAATATGCCTCATTTTTCTTGGTGTCTGGCCGGCACTGTTGGCAGAAAGGCAAAGAGGTGTTAAAATATTTGATCTATACCAGGGTTTCCCAAACTTGGATCTCCAGCTGCTGTTGGGAGTACAACTCCCATCTTCCCTAGCTAGCAGGGCCAGTGGTCTGGAATGATGGGAATTGTAGTCCAAAAACAGCTAGAAACCCAAGTTTGGGAAACCTCAATCTACACACATTCCAATCCTTCTCCTTCTCTTGACTGTTGACTTTTGACCAGGATAGATTATGGATATATAGCCATTACTGGTGCACATGGTTCAGTCAATTAAGGCTACAATCCTATACCCATTCACCTGGAAGGAAGGCCATTGAACTTACTCCTTTGCACCACGGTAGACTTCTAGAGGATTGTGCTCAGTCATGACCCAGTGAGCTGAGTTACAAGACCTGCCATCCTCTGGTAACAACTCACTGATCCTTCAACATCTACATGAAGGTGGCAAGAGGAATAAGAGGCCTTGGCCGATGGCACCCCACTTCCATAGGTGAAATTCAACATTGGACAATGTTGACAGCCTGGCTTGATGGATAGGATTGCCTCTACACTTAGGTAAACAAGTATGGGGAGGGCTTGGCCTAGGTTCCTCTGGCCTTACTGAAACACCACCAGTTTCTACTTTTCTCTTATAATATGTTATCATATGCATAGTTGTTAACTCAGGGATTCATGCATGCCATGTGGATGAAAGGCCTCTACAGCAGCCTTCCCCCTCCTAATGCCGTCAAGATGTTGTTCTATATTGTTCAATGGCAATGGAGTCCAGAACATCTAGAGAACACAGGCTTGGAGAAAGCTGCTCTAGAAAACACTGGATTGGGGAAATATGCTTCCTGATCACATAAACCACCTGATATTTAAACAAGCATCATGATTTAGTACAGCTAGGGCTGCCATACGTCTGGAATTTCATGGACATAGCTAGGATTCATCTGTCAAAACTGCCGCCTGGGTGGAATTTTTGAAAATTCCAGCCCATATCGAAAATGTTTAAAACTTCATATTTATTTATTTATTTGAGATTTTGAAAAAACAACAACAGAAACAACAACTTTGCCCACAAAAAAACCACAACAAAAACTCAATAACTTTTCCAAAAAAAAGTCAACAACATTTGTGTCTGGATTTTCACTTTTTGAAATATGGCAACCCTAGTACAGAATTATTTTGCTATCCGGGCTTCCTAAATTCTTTTCCAATAGCGTCTTCAGCAATGATATTAAAAACCCCCAGCATGCACACAAAAATTGAAGGAACCAAAAGTTCCCACCAAAGAAGAATGGTGATGGAATATGCAGAACTGGCAAAGTTAACAACCAAACTAAGAGAACCTAAAGATGCAGGTTTTTTGGACGAATGGAAGCCTTTCCCGGACTATTTAAAGAAATATTGTTATATGATGGATATGTGAGCAGGATTTAAACTACGAGCAACAGAAGAACTTAAAAGATTATAGTAATGTTGTTAAGATATAAGAGACAGGGTGCAGCAAAGAGAGAGAAATGAAAACACCATGGGGAAGGAGGTGGGAAATAGACAAAAAGAACAAAGGAAAAACGTTTTGCTATGTATTGAAATGTATGTGTTAATTTTTTTGAAAACTTAATAAAAAGTGTGATAAAAAAACAGCATACACAAGGAAACCTTTGTAAATCTGAGATTACATGGTGCGCCATTGTTGTGTATTGATTCAAGGGTTATAATATCTGTATTACTATTGTCTGTATTCACATTAGGGGAAAGTAACTGCCTTCCTGTTCCAGAAGGAACAGCTACTATTGGTTCATTCAAGTTGCTGCATTTGGATCCTCGGTCTTATTGGTTTCCACTTTGTGATTGCTTGAGATTGTTCCCTCCAAAATGTATCCTTTCTAGCCAGTCTTTCTGTCCCTATAAATGTAGCATCCCTCTCCTCAGTTCCCCAGTCTTGTTTGTCTGAATAAAGAGTGTTACATGAAGAAGCTGTCTCCTGCCTGCTATGTCAGAGCTGAAATCACTTGCTGAATCATGATCCCCATGTTACAACTGCCATGCCTCCATAAATTTGTCTTAGGGTTTGGAAAAGACAGTTGCAAGGTTCTCTCCAAAACAAAAAACAAAGGAGAAAGCAGAGGTGAAAGCTGGATTTTATACTCATGAAAAATGAAGCAACCGCACACACAAAAAATGTCTCTGGGATATATTAAGTAGGCAGTTTCTCTAACCCCCAAGAAGGGGGCAACGGGCAGACGGAAAGATGTGGTTTAAGGGACACAAATTACCAACCTGGAAGAAACAGATGAGCCAAGGTCCGAGTAGGCATTTGTTCGGCTCTCGTCGTCGGGGCAAGGGCTGCTGGGAGTGTAGTCCACATCGTCGCCTTCTCCGTAGTCTTCAAACTGTTCTTCGTTACTGATCAAGGAGGCAGTGGAATAGGTGGAGAGGTCAGATGCCGCGGAAGGGTTGAGGGGGCTGGACCTCAGGGCGAGAAAAGGAACGTCAGAACACATGCAAAGAGGCAGTTCTAATGGGACGCCTTCCGTATTCAAGACCAAATGGTGCCTTTAGGTCACGCCCATTGCCCACTTTGAGAAAACAGGGATAAATGGGGCAGAGAAGTGTTCAGACAGCCACCCTAAGGTTTATGGGGAAATCCAGTTTGGGGCCGTAAGTGGGGAAGGGGAAGGACAGAACTCCACCCCCAGGTTTTGGACAACACGCAATTATTCCACAGGATTGTCTTCACTCCTTTTCTATGACTCTTTCATTGTATTTGTGTGTTTTTGAAACATGTAATAAAAATAATCTTGCAGAGAAATTATTCCACAAGAGCCCCTATTTCTCTCATCGGTTCACCCGTTTTACGCTACCTTTTGTTCTGTACATCTTGTTGATGTAGATGCATGCATATAATAAACCCCTTCGGGGAGGGGGGAATTATTGGGTTGTTCTTGGTTTTATTTTCATTATGTATTTTGTGTTTGTATATTGTGATTTTATGTTGAGAACCGCCATGAGATCTGTGAGTATAGGGCGATATAGTAGTAGTGGTTGCAGGGCCGGCTTACCCATAGGCGCTAGGGGTGCGGGGCACCCGGGCGCCGGGCTCTCAGGGGCGCCGGGCCGAGATTCCGGGGCCGAGATTTGGAGTCCGGGGATTGAAGAGCCAGGCCAGCCAACAGCCGCTGCTGAACGGAGCAGAGCCCGGCAGAGCGCCTCAGGCTTTTATGCTGTGGGCACTGAGGCAGCTGGCCGGCTCCGCCCAGTGCTGTCAAGTATCCCGTTTTCCCCGGGATTCTCCCTTATTTTAAGCAGTTTTCCATTGCTCTCCCTTATTTTTTATTTCCCTTAAATTTCCCGTTTTTAATGGAAGCAGCTCCTCCCCTGCTGGTCAGGGACTGGGTGGGAAGACCTCGCCTACTTGGAGAGAAAAGCCTCAGCGTTCCTTGGTTTTGGAACGCTTTGGTTTTGGAATGGACTTCCGGAACAAATTAAGCATGGGTAGGCAAACTAAGGCTCGCAGGCTGGATCCGGCCCAATCACCTTCCAAATCCAGCCCGCGGACGGTCCGGGAATCAGCGTGTTTTTACATGAGTAGAATGTGTCCTTTTATTTAAAATGCATCTCTGGGTTATTTGTGGGGCATAGGAATTTCTTTTCTTTTTTTCCAAAATATAGTCTGGCCCACCACAAGGTCTGAGGGACAAGTGGAGCGGCCCCCTGCTGAAAAAGTTTGCTGACCCCTGGGATTAAGTTTGAGAACCAAGGTGTTATGTATTGAAGTTCTCACCCTAGGCCACTAGGGGTGTGTGTATATAGTTCATTCTGCTGCAGTTTTCACTCAGGTCCGCATATGCAAAAGAGGGATTGTAAAGTGACGTTCAGGGATTGGTTAACTACAGAAAGTTGTTACTGTTGCTTTGTAGCCGAGTTCTATATAAGCAGGCTGCTGAGGCCTTCAGCTCACTTCTGTTCCAGCCTGAGAATAAACAAGAGCTGCTTGGAAATCACTGTGTCGTCTGCTGTGTCCACCCACAACTTAACACAAGGTACCACTGTATAGGAAAGGCAATATAGGAAACACTCAAGAGTTTTCTACTCACTTATCTCCAGGCAGGAAGAGGCCACCCAGCATGCCATCCTTCTCCTCACTCCGACACACATCCGACGCCTCTGAGCTGTGGGCGCTTTCAATGGCACTGTCCATGTCGGACTCATGGTGGACTTCCTGCTGAGCCAGGGTCATGTTGTCTTCATCGGGAAAGAGATCCGATTCACTGTACGCACCTTCACTGTCCAAATAGCTGCCGTCTTGAATTTCAGGACCCTGGGACAGAGGGAAAGAGAGCCTTTAGGGTCGGAGGAAGATTAAAAAACAAACAAACACCTTGATGATGGATGTGATGGGGAGAAGTGAGTACAGCCCTTTCCCGTTAAGTCTGCTAGCAGCCCCGGTCGGCTGGGCAGGCCTGATGCTGAGCTCCAGCTCCCTTTGAAAACTGTAATGTTGACTTTGCCTCGGACAGCTGAGCGGGTTCAAACAGGTTGCCCAGAAGCTGAGCAAAGCTTGCCAAATTAGACCTAAGCAAACTAATTTAAATTCCATCTGCTGTATACCCTTTGCCAGACAGCAGAGCTTGGCCTTGGAGCTTCAAAATCGGGAGCCCAGATCTCTGTCTTTTCCAGTGTTGGAAAGTATACAGTAATGGATGACAGTCATATCAAAGAGTGGAATTCAGCCCCACTGAATTCAACATGACTTATTCCCAGGTTAAGTGGGTATGGTATAAAATCGCACCTGGAGTCCCAAGTAAAATAATATAGTACGCTAAATAGGAAAAGCAGCTGTAAGCACTTGTAACACAGTACAAAGCTAACATACAAGCCTGCAGTTTTAAGTTCCACATGCTCCAGTGAAGCACAATGTCCACTTTTGACCTAGTGCTTTTCCCCTGCAACTTCAAATCTGATAAGAAGAATGACTGTACCTTAAGTTTCAAAATTTACCAAACAAGTACGTACCAGAAAGACAAGTTCTTATCTACTAGTTTTTCCCTAGAAGATAAGTCAACAAAATCAACAGGGGGAGTTTGGAATCAGAAATACTGAAGTAAGCAAAATGCCATGGGGAAGAACACGTTTTTTATTCACCCGTTGAGCACTAAAATCTTACTCAAAGCTTTCTGTCAGAGAAGAGTCCTCTGCGCTCGGGGGTAATTCTCCTTTCCGTGTCTGTGTGGTGTAAACACGGGCGATTACAGACCTCTGAATTCAAGTTTCTATAACGCAAATTTTGACCCATTGAGTCTATGACACCGATTGACAGGCTGCACTTTTAAAACTTGCGCAACACCTTGTTGCTGTACTAGTGATAGGTCTTGCCCAATCCTATGAGTGGCTGCTCATGAGACCATTAGACAAACTAGGAACACAGTATGCCCTCCTTGCAAGATGGTTAACTTCCAGACGAAGTGAAGAAACCACAATATAAAAGTAGGCCAATTGCAGGAAGTTACTGAGATGGTTTTACATAAACACATACCCTCCAACTTTTTTCGATGAAAATAGGGACACCCTAAGGAAAGGTGGGACATTCTGAGATCAAATCAGAAACCGGGACAGCTTCTGTAAATTTGGAACTGTCCTTGGAAAATAGGGACACTTAGGGGGTCTGTAAACATTTTATTGGAAGTGCTACGTGTCTGCTAGCATCAGGCATGGAAAAACCTTTAAGCCAGCAAAACTTTCCAGGAGCCAGATTGAAGAGAAGGAGAAGTGGAAAGCTGATAACTACAGTTGTGTAGTGGGAGCAGGACCGGTGCTAGGGCTTCTTGCGCCCTAGGCGAACCACCTTCTGGTGCCCCCCCCCAAAGCCTGCTTTAGCAGGAGGTGGGGGTGGTGGAGAGGCAAGCAGCAGTTTCTCCGCTGTAGCGGAGAAGCTGCTGCTCGCCCGTCCTGCCGCCCGCCCCCCACCAAAGCCTGCTTTAGCGGGAGGTGGGGGGTGGTGTAGGGGGCAAGCAGCACCTCTCCGCTACAGTGGAGAAGCTACTGCTAGCCCGTCCCACCCAAGCCTGGCCAGCGCCCCCTCCATTTTGGCGCCCTAGGCAATTGCCTAGCTCGCCTAAATGGATGCACTGGCCCTGGGTGGGAGGTTGGCACGAGCAGACACCTTATCGCAGAAGTAAGCAGAATCAAAGCTTATGAGGTCTACTTTGGTTCCCCCTCCCCCAGAACCTCAAGGTCTACCATCAGGGGCAAAGTGCAAAACAGAATTAAGTGCACCTTAGCCCAAGAATTTGCTTTCAGTACATTGGACGCTCGGGTTGCGAACGTGATCCGTGTGGGAGGCACGTTCGCAACCTGCAGCGTTTGCAACCCACAGCGCTGCTTCTGCACACACACGGGCCGCGATTCGGTGCTTCTGCACATGCGTGAAGCACGATTTAGCGCTTCTGCGCATGCGCGAGTGCTGGAACCCGGAAGTAACCTGTTCCGGTACTTCTGGGTTTGGCGTGAGTGCAACCTGGAAAAACATAACCTGCAACATTCGCAACATGAGGTATGATTGTACTAGAACTGAGCTCGCAGTCCTTTCACACAAAAATCTATTCCTTCTCCCCCCTGCCCACACACACAAAATCTTTGTTAATGCAAACAATCAATTGAAAACGCCTCATAATATCTGTAAAAAACACAACAACACTGTGAGATGAAGAGGCCAATATAACAGCAATTCAAGTTGGCTGTTAATATAAAAATTAACAGATCGTGACTTCTCTGGAGAAAATAAAATCAGCAAAAACATTTATTTCAACTAGCGTGTCCTTTGGGGGAGGCTTTCTACAAAACAGGGCTAAGTAAGTCTTTTTTAGAAAACGCATTTCATTGGCAATTACGCACACAGAGAAAACATGAGGTAGGACCATCTGATAACAACTCCTATTCCGAGGCCTGTTTATTTTGCTAATAACCATTTTCAATTAGTCACTCTAAAATAGACCTGTTAGCAACCAGGCACGTAGCAACATCTCCAGAGTCTAGGGTGCTTATTAAAAATTCTCAGAAGCTAGTAAGGTTTCGTTTCAACTCATTCCAGGAGGGATAGTTTGAGGTCACAGTATAAAAGCACACCTTAGTGCCAAATATTTGGTAGATGTGACAAAACTGAAGGTCGCAATTGAACGCAAAGTTGAGCGTGCTTCAACGGGCTTTGACACAATTAACTCTCAGTGTGTATGACAATACCCTCCAACATTTCTCCAATGAAAATAGGGACATTCAACTGGCTTTGATACAATGGTACTGTACCTTGGTTCTCAAACTTAATCCCTTCCGGAAGTCCGTTCCAAAACCAAGGCGTGCTTTCCCATAGAAAGTAATGCCAAATGGATTAATCCATTCCAGACTTTTAACCCCCAAAACAACAATTCAACATGAATTTTACTATCCAATGAGACCATTGATCCATAAAATGAAAGCAATAAACAATGTACTGCAGTCACACAATCAATCAATCAGTAGCTGAACTGGGTCCCACACAGTCACAAAAACAAAACAGAGCCACAAAAATGCAAAATAAATAGCAAAAACAGACAGACCTCAGCGTAACACTCCAAACAGAAGTGTGGCACTCAAAAATGAGCACGTTCAACACTTACTTCCGGTTTGCAGTTTTTGGGTTCCAAGTTGTTTGAGTACAAGTTGTTTGAGAACCGAGGTACCACTGTATTTTTAAATTACATTTCTATCCTAACTTTCCTCAAAGGAGCTCGATGTGACGGACACAGCTCTCCCTCACCTCATTTAACCACCACAACGACCTTATGAGGTAGGTTAGGCTGAGAGGCAGTGATTGGCTCGAGGTCAGCCAGTGAGCTTCATGGCTGAGGAAGGATATGAGCTCTGGCTTCCCAGCAGTGGCGGAGGAAGCCGCTTGGTCACCCGGGGCGGTAAACCAGGGGCCCCTGTGGCGTGCATGTGCAGCATAGCTGCATACGCCGCTTGTGCCATGTGCCGTACGCAGTGACGCATGTGTTGTGCGTACCACGCATGGCACTTGCGTCGCTATGTGTAGCACGCTGCGCATGCATGCCGTGCCGCTCCATAGTGGCGGCGGCAGGCGGACCCCGAGCAAGCCGCGGAGCGAGGCAGCCTCACCCTCATGGCAGATTAGGTTAATGGACTATGCAGAATTGGATAAGATGACAGGAAGAATTCAAAACTGGTGGGACCAGGAATTCCTGAAGGATTGGACTAAATTTGAGAAATATTTGAAAGACAATTGTAAACAACAAATTACGCCAATAGGTTTACAAGAAGTTTTGTAAGGTTAATTTTAGGAAATATTACGGAGATAATTCTAGAAGGTAACAATTAATTACTGTGATAAAAAGTAATAGTGAAGTTGGAAATACAAGAAGAAATTAGGAAATTTGAAAATCTTGAGAAGTGGTTGATGGAAGTAAAAAATATGTATAAGAGATGAATACTATTGGATGTTTAAACGAATGTATGTAAAATTTAATTAAAAATGATTAAAAAAAGAAAGAATAACATAAGGACCTGATGCCCTGGTGGAGCTTTGCCACCTGAAACAGTCGCCCCACCTTGCCTCATGGTTGGGCCAGCCCTGAATAAATACTACACCAGGATCTTCTGTCCCTATGGATCTTGCCACCTGAGGCAGTCACCCCATCTTACCTCATGGGTAGCATGCTCAGAACATTCTAAAAATTACAATCAACTATCCTTTACCCTCTCTGTTATGCTATTTGCTTCTGTTTTGTTTATGGTGAGATATTTATTTATCTCTTTGTCTTTGTAATATGTTGCGTTATAGAAGTATGGCAACTAATCCTCATTGTACGTTAGCTCAAATGGATTTGAGTGCAGTAAGATATGTTACAATGTTGTGTTTCCCAGAATCGTTTAAAATGTGTAGAGAAGTGCGAAGAAAGAGCTGTCCCGATTCCAGAATTAGAATTTTGGACACTGAGGATTTGTCCTAGTCTGGTGCAGGCGACGTATTTAGTTTTGTAAGTTGTGCGATTTGTACTGCTACTGTATTGTGACGGTCATTGGCTATAAACAATAAAACTTACTAGATTCCGAAATTCAGCCCTGTATAAATACATCTCGCCGTTGCAACCGCAAGCCCGTCCTATATGAATTGCCTGCATCTGTTCACATCTAACACTGTAAGATGGACAAAATAATGCTAGGTGCTGAAAACCTCCACTGACGCTATTCAAGTCCAGAGGCTGGAGCAGAAGAAAAATAAATAAATTCGGGGGGAAGGACGTCACTTTAAAGAGCCGTAATCTAGAGGCGCCCCTGAAAATAAACTCATTTGTGCTCTCACTGCTCCTCACACTAGAGACATGATTCGGGCAGAAGGCGAAAGGGGAAAACACATGAAAAGCAGCTTTGTGCTCCAGTGAGTATCCACTGTGTTGTTGTTTTTCTGGGGAGGTAAAAGCCAAAGAAAAACTGGCCTGGAATATGGAAAAAGGGCCAGGAGCTGCAGACGTGTTTGCATTTACACTACCTGTCATTTAAATGTGTCAGTTTGCAGAAGAGCTAGGCTGCTTAACATGAGAGGACCCATTCAAAGCACTGATTTATTTATTTATTTTAAATCAGAAAACCTGGTAGCTTTTTGCTGTGAATTCATTTTGAATGCGCTCTCCAAAGGATGGTCAGTAGAAGAAAACAGCAACGCTAAAGTGGAGCTGACCAAAGCTGACAACATGTAAATCCCATGTATGAAGTTACAGGTAGGTAGCCGTGTTGGTCTGCTATAGTCAAAACAAAATAAAAAATAAAAAAATTCCTTCCAGTAGCACCTTAGAGACCAACTAAGTTTGTTCTTGGTATGAGCTTTCGTGTGCATGCACACTTCTTCAGATACCTTGTATGAAGGAAGATTTAATATTTCTATGGCACCTTTGCTGTCAAAAGCCTTTTAGACATACGAGTACAATGCAAACTCAAGACGTACCCAAATCAGTGCTCTTTTTCTAGAAAAGGAGGTACTCACCATGAACACCTCCCTTGTTCTCTTACAATGGCAGTGGATCTTAGCTCAATTAGGCAAAACAGTTCAGACCCTGGCACCACCAGTTAACAGGGCCAGGCAGCAGACAATGGAAAATACAAACTACCGTATTTTTCGCTCCATAAGACACACTTTTTTTTCTTCCTAAAAAGTATGGGGAAAATATCTGTGCGTCTTATGGAGCGAATGCTGGTCCCTGGAGCTGAATTGCGCAGGGGCCAAAAGAGGATCAGGCCTTTTATTTTACAAAGAGAAAAGGGGGGGTTGAAAGGACCCCGCTCAGCAGCTGATCAACAAGAGATCGGGAGAGAGATAAGTCCTGGCTCCCTTTCAGCCCCGCCCTCCATTGTTGAATGTGCTGCAGAGGGAGGTTGTTTGTTTCCCCAGTGACATTAGATTATCTGTCTGGAAACTGTAGAAAAGGCTCCCTTTCCTTTAGAAGCTGCAGAAATGTGAGTTGAACCCCATAAAAAATGGAGCTTTTCCTCTTTGCTTTTCCCCCTTTGCAAAAGGAGCTTTGCTTTTCCCCCTTTGCAAAAAAAGCTGCAAAACTTTTAGCTGATCCTCAAAAAACCAGGGCTTTCCCCTTTGCAAAAAAGCTACAAAACTTTTAGTTGATCCTCAAAAAAACAGAGCTTTTAGAGGAGGAAAACCAGAAAAAAATTGTTTCCTCCTCTAAAAACGAGGTGCGCCCAGACTTTGGGGGATTGAGTGTGAAAACTGTAGAGCCTGCAACTGCAAGACACACAGAACCGATAGCCTCAGTATTTTCCTAAAGGTTTGCAGAAGTGCAAAGAAATAGGGGAAAGGAAAGGTAGAGACACCCCCCCCCCCCGTTATGTACTGAGCTTGGATCATAGAACAACAGGCAGGTAGGATCCTAGAATGCAACAACTGATTGGCCTGCAGGAGCAGCCCAATCAGGCTCCAGGAGGGGAGCAGAGTCAGCCAATCACACGGGACCCATTGTGTAAATAATGTATATAAAGCCTGAGGTTTGGGAGGAAATTCATTCACTGTTACGAGCTGAAATAAAGAGCCCGAAATCACTACGTGACTCCGAGTATATTTCACCACCCCCTCAAAACAACCTGACCCAACGAGGTTGAGACTGTTCACCGGGCACAGAATGCTAATTGTTGGGGAGTGGGGGTGGTGGAATGGAGTATCCTGGGAAAGGGGGTGGCTGGAGGAATAGAACCCTAAGCAAGAGGACTCTTCCACTTTGCCACATTTTTGTTGCAGATCCTATTTGTACAGGTGACTCCTAACTTACATGGGGGTTACGTTCCCACAACAGAACTGGCTGGATTTATAGTACAGCTACCACTCCTGAATTCAATAGGGTATTGTTGCCTGGATAGTGAAGGGGAATCAACACACAGGTATCTTGTGTGCCTACAAATACATATTCACTCAAGAGGCATTTACACACACAGCCCAATTAGCGATTTCTCAAAACCCAGGGGACAGAGGTGAAGACTGGAGAACTCTAGGGTATGTTGACACACTTGAACACTCTTTAAAAGCACCTCCAAGTATCTTGTCAGAAGGCAATAATTAGAACAGCGCTAACGCCAAGTCCCTGAAAATAAAGAGAAAGTAATGAAATATTCCTGTTCTCCCAGGCAGAAAGAAAAGACAGAAGCACCTTACAACATTTTTATCAGGTTGCTGAAAATGGGACTGATATACACTAAAATGATGATACTTCAAGTGAAGAAAAGGAGAAAATATTTTGCAAACTGGCTTGCTCATCTGCCATACTGGACCCTATTTTCCACCTGATCCCTTACGCGCCAAACCTTGATCTTGCAAGAAACAAAACGAAACAAAACCTTCACACCTGGATATATATTTGGAAATGAGTCACCATGCACCTCTCTCAACTCAAGAGTCACATGCTAGTAGCGGTGGGCGGGGCCAGAGGCAAAAGTAGGCAGGGCAATGGATGCAACACTTATCGCTTTACATTCCCAGCCATGGAAAAGGCATCCACAACAAACACTCGCTTCAGGCAAGCAAGAGGTGTTGCCACCGTTCAAAGACTAATACCAGCCAGGCAATAACATGGTTACAAAAGTTGGGTGCCACCCCCACTCTCTGCTGTGAAATAGCAAGATCTCTGGGGGTTCCAAGCACTCACTCGGGAGCTGTGTTCCTTTGGAGAATTGAGACATGGCGGAGACTGCTGTACCTTTAAGAAATATTGTTTATTCACCTATCTGCACCTTCAGTCCAGACACATCAAATGCCACAATTTAATTGGGAGATCACAAATACTAATATAAAGATAAAGGGACCCCTGACCATTAGGTCCAGTCGTGTCCGACTCAGGGGTTGCGGTGCTCATCTCGCTTTACTGGCCGAGGGAGCCGGCGTACAGCTTCTGGGTCATGTGGCCAGCATGACTAAGCCGCTTCTGGCGAACCAGAGCAGCGCACGGAAACGCCGTTTACCTTCCCACTGGAGCGGTACCTATTTATCTACTTGCACTTTGACATGCTTTCGAACTGCAAAGGTTGGCAGGAGCAGGGACCGAGCAACGGGAGCTCACCCCGTCACGGGGATATGAACCGCCGACCTTCTGATCGGCAAGCCCTAGGCTCTGTAGTTTAAGCCACAGCGCCACCCAATTTTCCCAGAGGCTGCTCTAGGCTGCACAGCATTTGGAGACGCAGTAACTCGTGCGCAGGAGGCCAAAGACTGCAAAGGTAAGAGAGGGGGGGAAAGGAGGGGGCAAGCGGGCAGTCAAGGAAGGGGTCAGCAGCAGGGAGGGAGGGAGCGACAGAGATGGGGGTGGCAGGGGGTGCCCCCATTTTTTCTCACAAAATGTTGGAGCAGGGCTTTTTTTCCAGCCAGAACTCACCGGAACCCAGTTCCAGAATCTCTCAGGTGGGCGCCATTGTAAGAGAACAAGGGAGGCGTTCATGGTGAGTTCCGGCACCTCTTTTTTTGTTGAAGAGGACAAGTGAACAGGAAGGTGCGGCAGTTGTCAAGGGGCTCCAGAGGTTTGCTGAGGTCCTCCTAATAGCCAACTCAGGACTACAGTCCTGCCTGATCACATGCAGATGCAAAACACAATGAAGGGCACCAACCAGTCTTCTTCCCTACCTAAAATTTCACCCCTGGTATATCCTCTTTGAATCGTAAACACAATAACTCACACTTAGCATGCTTTAACACCCACACCAAACCTGTTGTATTTTTCCTTCCAGCATGCAGCAGAAGTAACCTTAGTAACAGCCACGGAAAAAGCACCCTAAGTGCTGGAAAACAACCATCACCATGGCACAGAACAAATCTTACCACTGTGGTAGAAATGTGAGCCTAAAAATACCCCTATTTCAAGGAGATCAAGCCTTACCAGTACCAAGCTTTGGGTAGCATTTGCACTATAAGATCTTGGCTCCAACCTGCATTGAGCTGAAGCACTTTGAGGAAGTGCATTTCTGAGAAGCCTCAAGGTTGAAGAAGTGGATACAGAGTTACAACATATCTGCTTGTGGAAGGAACATATCGGTAGTAGAAACAACAACAGACAGTCACGGTATCTGTACCTCAGATAAAATTCAAAACCGTGTATATCACTGGATGGAAATGTATTAATATGGAACTAAACTGACAATATCATCATACAAAAAGCATTCATAGATATTTCCTCAAAGCCTATATATGCTTTAAAACATCAAAGTGCTGATACAAAGTGCAATATAATGTTCAATATAATGTTAAAGATGGTTATGCAAAAGTCTATAAGACGCATGGGTCCATCCTCCCAATGTTGGAGAAGGTTACACAAAGTCACTCAAACATATGGGTATGTCCTCCCGACGGGTGGCCAGCTTCAAAACTTCCCGTTTCACCAGCAGTTTCTTCAAGGTCTGGACTTTACCATCAAATCAGAACTAGGATATTAAACATAGCTAAGCTATTCAAAGTGCCTCAGACTCCCATCATTCCAATATACCTAATGCGGACTCAAACCTGCACACTACACGAAAGCTCATACCACCAAGAACAAACTTAGTTGGTCTCTAAGGTGCTACTGGAAGGAATTTTTTTTTATTTTGTTTTGACTATGGCAGACGAACACGGCTACCTACCTGTAACTGGGGAAAAAACAGTTCAGCTTTTTGGGGTGGCACATTTTCAAGGAAAAGAGGCCCTTGTAGATAGATGGCAGTCAAGGCACCACATCCAGCGGTACAACACTACATGATCATTCATATTTCATCACCTGTTTTTTAAAACCAAGAGTAAGCTGCCTTTAAGGAGATACAAATTATTTGGGATATTTTTCTGCCTCCACACAAAGGATATTGCGGAAAGATGGGTTGCCAATACTCAGAGGGGCCTTAAAATGTAACGCAATTAACCCACTCGCAAAAACAATTAACATCTCATTTACAAGCTTCAAGTTCATGCTTGTAAAAGCCTCCTTTTTTTGTCTTTCTTGTGACACCACAGATAAGTGTGGAAATCGACAAAAGCATGCTAAGCAGGGAAGAGGGACCTTCTAGGTTAAAAGGGAAGGAGTGCCAATTTAAAACAAAACTAAAAATGAAAGAGAAGTTCTCTGCTAAGTATAAATTAGGAGAACTCTGACTAACACAGGCTCCAGCTTAAAAACCAAAAGAGACTGGCGGGTGTTTCCAAAATGTGATAAGATAGAAGGTCATATGTCCAAAGAGGGTGGTTTGTTATAAGCAGCAGAAATTAAATAACTTGATGGCAAAGCTGCCCAAGCTGCCCGCACTTCTGTCTTGATCTGCCACGCCGTTCAGCCTAGAATATGTATTTCACGATTAAAAGCTTCCCTAAAGCACATATCCTCTCTTGGGAAGTCTTGCTGCTTCCAAATGATTTGCTTAGTAATAATGATCCACACTCAATGTTTCCAATGTTCCATGATCAGGAGTGCAGGACGGGAAGAATTAGTTACTCCAACAACTGTTCACCGAGATCCTTTTAACTCTTTGAGATAAAGAATATGCATCGGAAAGAGGCTTTAAAAATGAAGTTTAAGGCTGCAGTGCAGTAACCAGTCAGTCAAATTGATTGGAAGCATTTTGATTGACAGCGTTTTTTTCAGGTCTACCCCATGTAAGAAGAAAAGAGTAAGAACGTCCCATGTGAAAGGTCTGTTGAAACAAATGTGTATCTCGTAGCAAAGCAACAGAAACACACTTTCCCCTTTAGCACTATTCATGCACGTATATCCTATTAGTTAAAACCTCATGCAATGAACCAACTCGATTTTTGCTAATTGGGTGTCATAGTGTAACACTATGCATGAGCCTCTGTCCTGCACCCCCACCCCCAGGAAAGGAGCGGTACCCAGACCAACTGCAAACCTTTGCTATCATCTTCCGGTTTGCTCCTGCAGCCAATCGGAAGCCGCGCCTGGTTTTGGGAGTCAAATGGACTTCCAAAAGAGATTAAGTTCGAGAACCAAGGTTCCACTGTACAGTTAACATTGATTTTTTAATGGCAGGTATGTTGTGTGGGACGTGGGTGGCGCTGTGGGTTAAAAACCACAGAGCCATGGGCTTGCCGATCAGAAGGTCGGTGGTTCGAATCCCCGCGACGGGGTGAGCTCCCGTTGCTCGGTCCCAGCTCCTGCCCACCTAGCAGTTCGAAAGCACGTCAAAGTGCAAGTAGATAAATAGGTACCGCTCCGGCGGGAAGGTAAACGGTGTTTCTGTGCGCTGCTCTGTTTCGCCAGAAGCGGCTTTGTCATGCTGGCCACATGACCCGGAAGCTCCCTCGGCCAGTAACGCGAGATGAGCGCCGCAACCCCAGAGTCAGACACGACTGGACCTAATGGTCAGGGGTCCCTTTACCTTTACGTTGTGTTTATTTTTTCATAAATGTTATATTAGATGATATATTGATATACTGTAGACACTCCCCCCCCCCCGTTTTCCTTCCGTTACGGTATTATGTGTGTATTGCTGTAGGTCACTTTGAAACCTTCAGGAAACATGCATCCAGTAAATTTAATTAATTAGTAAAAGCTCAGTTGCAAGCTCCACAAAGTTCAATGGGGCTTCCCCTGTTGACTGTGGGAGTTTGGGACTGCAGTCAGTTACTGTTGTGATTTTTATTTTAAGTGATGCCTTAAATTTGTCTTGCGCTTACCAAACACATGAAGATTTCTGCAAATAGCTCTCACACTGATAAACTTTAGCAGCCTGCCATGCTGCGCTTCTGAGAGACCAATTGCAAAGGCTTCCCTTAATACCAGAGCAGAACAAGGCTATCCTTTTCAAAACAAAGGCTGCCATTTCCAAATTTAAAACAGCCAGACAGCTAAAGATGGCTCAATGTTTGGACAGAAAACTGTTTAGATCATACTTAGCTCTGCAGTGACCCATGTCAAATTATGTAACTGAGTCAATATTCTATCGGGAGTCAGGACTGTGCATTGTTATTCAGAAAATGGGGTTGGGGTGGGGGAGTCGATTCCACCGGTTAATTTAGCTGCTAATTAGCACGATGAATGAATGGGCAATTTAACATTATAGCACATTTCAGTTGCTGTTAGAAGGAGCAATGCATTATGTCCTCCGCTCTCAAACGAGAAAAAAACATAAAGAAAACATTACGGTAAACAAAGACGATTATAGCTTGTCAGGAAACAGGAGCTCTCTTTGCGCCACAACAAAGAGACAGAGCAAATAAATAGATATCTTGAATAGTTCAGGGAAACAAACAGAAAGAAGTCGAAAAGCACATGCAAAAGATTGCTTACACCTGGCAAGGTAAATTGGTATACCTGGGGCCATTTTTTTTTGTCACACCCCCCCCCCCGAGGCCCTCAGTCGGGCTCAGGGTGGCTAACATCAGATACATAACATTGGTATAAAATCAAACAATAATTAAATTACTTCCTAAAAACATCTCAAAATCAAATTAAAGTCTAATTAGATGGCTTTCCACAGGGTTAGGGTTGGGAACAGTAAGTGCTCCACTGAACTGAAATTTCAGCCTTCACGACATAGGAAAACAGCCAAGTAAACAGCTATTTTGGTGGAGGAGGCTCAAGATATTCATATATGGCTATATAATCCCTAGTATAGTAAGATAAGACCTTCGGAGCAGGCGGTTTGTTTTTTTTAAAACAGTTTTTAATGAACCGCCCTAGTAGGGCAGTAATTGTTCCTTGATAATTTGTCACCCACTCCATTATGGAAACTGGGGCGGACTGCCCCCTATGCCCCCCTTGCTACGTCCCTGCACCTGGTGCCAAGTTGTGAGCAACTAGAAGCCATGCAACTAGTTGGATTTGCTACAGTTGGTTGTGGTAGCACATGCAACTGCTCTGAAATCCAATGCATGCTTTCCAGTGAGGCCACATCTTGTGACTTGTACTGTACGGTTAAGAACATATGGTGATCACACGCCAGGAAGTTGCAATGGAAGTAAACTTAACTGAGTGTGTCTACTACTCGGCCCCTATAGAGACATAATGCTTAGCCATGGATTGTTTCCTTTAAGTGTGGCTGAAACATGTCACAGTAGCTAAGCCACAGCTAAAGATTGGCTGCAAAGCAGGATATAAAACCATGGTTTGAAATGATCTGACCAAACCATGGTTGGCATTAACCATGGTTCAGGGTTTCTGTCTCCTCAGGCTCTTTGGTTGCAATTTGACAAGAAGGTAGTATTACTGAGTGCTGCCTTCCTGGACGTGACTTCTGGCGAACACAGTCACCACAGCAAAAGTGCAACATGATTTATGTCTCCGTGGCACAGCATCTGCCTTGCTAGCAGAAGCTCCCAGGTTCAACCCTCAGCATCTCCAAGTAGGAGTTGTGGGACCCTGTCAGTCAGTGTAGACAATACTGAGCTTGATGACTATGGGTCCGATTTGAGAAAAGGCATTTTTCAAAGTTCCTATTGCACTGCAAATTGGGGATCCTAACCAGGATTGAGGCTGCAATATACAAGGTGTGACCAGAAAGTTCGGTGAATGGTCACAGAAATCAGACAACAAGAAATATTCGAACATACAGGCCTTATGAGAGAGCCAGCATGGTGTAGTGGTTAAGAGCAGTAGACTCATAATCTGGTGAACCAGATTCGCATCTCCACTCCTCCACATGCTGCTGCTGGGTAACCTTGGGCTAGTCACACTTTGAAGTCTCTCAGCCCCACTCACCCCACAGAGTGTTTGTTGTGGGGGAGGAAGGGAAAGGAGAATGTTAGCCGCTTTGAGTCTCCTTCGGGTAGTGATAAAGCAGGATATCAAATCCAAACTCCTCCTCCTCCTCCTCCTCCTCCTCCTCCTCCTTCGCCTTCAAAGTAGGCCCCCTCTGATACAATGCACCATTGACAACGTTTGTAGAACTGTTGGAAACTTCTGGAGAAGTCCTCTTTTTGTACTGCTTTCAGTTCCCTCATCACAGCAGCTTGGACGTGTGCAATGTTGGGAAATCTGTGCCCTTTCAGGGCAGATTTCAGTTCTGGAAAAAGAAAGAAATCCAGTGGGGCCAGATTGGGAGAATAATGGAGGGTGGGACAACTCAGTAACCTCAGTAACGATTTCACGCAGAATATGCAATTCTTCCGCCATCATTTGGATGGACAAACGCCGATTCTGCATCAATAACTCACAAACTCTGTCGACATATGCCGCTGTTCTGCCAGTCGACGGTCTGCCAGACTGAGGGTCATCTTTGATGGTTTGCCGCCCTTCATGGAAATGCTTAAACCACTCATACGCTGTCTTTCGAGTTACAGCTTCATCTCTGTATACAATTGTGAGCATTTTGTGGGTCGATTGTATGTTCAAACATTTCTCGCTGTCTGATTTCTGTGACCATTCACTGAACATTCTGGTCACACCTTGTTACTATTCACATTCACCTGTGAATAAGTCTCACTGAACTCAGTGGGACTGTCTTCTGAGTAGATATGCCTAGGGTTGCACTGCAAGGCAACAAACCATGGTTAAAACTACTCATAGGTAAGTATGCTGTCTGCATACTTCAAATATGCATAATTATTGGAGCAAACAACAGGGCAAGAGCATTTCACCACAAGATTCTCTCTGTTCAAAAGTGGGATACAATGATTTGTTGGGGAATTTTTGTTACTTTGCACAAGCTTGTTCTACCACTATTTTGGACTTTCTTGAAATATGTATCCACTATGATACTTCTCTCAGGTGTCTCATAGCTCTAGTAATTGTGAATGTTGAATCAAGGGTCAGTGTTGGCGTAACACCAGCAGTTAAATTATAAGTGACCAAAGAAGACAGCTGCAGTGATGTGGAGAGTTAGATTTAAAGAGATCCAAGTCTTTCTCCGTCTTAGAATCATAGAGTTGGAAGAGACCACAGGGGCCATCCAGTCCAACCCCCTGCCAAGCAGGAAACACCATCAAAGCATTCCTGACAGATGGCTGTCAAGCCTCTGCTTAAAGACCTCCAAAGAAGGAGACTCCACCACACTCCTTGGCAGCAAATTGCACTGTCAAACAGCTCTTACTGTCAGGAAGTTCTTCCTAATGCTTAGGTGGAATCTTCTTTCTTGTAGTTTGAATCCATTGCCCCGTGTCCGCTTCTCTGGAGCAGCAGAAAACAACCTTTCACCCTCCTCTATATAATATATCTCTCTGTGGTCTCTGCTGCTCAAACTCTTTCTCCAAGCCTGGATCCAGTGTCATAAATCAGCACAGCTGGGACAGAAGACCCTGAAAGCAAGTGAAGTCAAAGGTTTTGGTTCCCTTCAATTGGATATAAAGACTCAGATCCCACTATACATGATTCAGGCAGAAATGTTTCCGAACATAGGTTGCCACCCTCACGTCTAATTTGATCTGTCATGACTATAAGAGCAGATATACAGGAAAGATCACATAAGGGGAGAGACTGAAGCAGTCAGAGAAATATCTGCAATTCAACTGACCTCCCAGGTCTTACCTCAGCTTAATAATTAGCTCAACTAACTTTTTGCCCCGGGTACCAATTTACCTTGCTACGCCCCTGCCTTTTGCGAATCTTTGCACTTTTGTCCATTTGCTGTATTTATTTTTCCCAATTTGATTTTCCCCAGATGGTGATTTTCTTGAATCAAAATGAGAGTACCCCTAAACACTTTTTTTTGGGGGGGGGGAGAACTGCATATGTCACTAGAGAAGGTAAAAACTCGCTGCGGTCATGGTGAGCCAATCTGATCTGGCAGAATGTGAGCGAAGGTTGTTAATTCTAGACCCCAAATCTGAGCAACAGTGGCACAAGCAAGCGAAAAACCAAAAAACAAAACAAAAGCCTCCTGAGCCTCTCTAGGGGAAAGTACTGCAATTCCACCTTCAACAATAGGCCCAGGTTTTTTGCAAAAAGAAGAAAAAAGAGCAGAAACATAACACGCTCGCAGCCTCTCGCGAAATGTGATATTTCCACTAAAAAAGAGAGAGGAAGACGGGGGGAACAAAAGTGTCTCATTTCAACGCTCAATCTCTGATGTGTTTCGTTTGAATTGCGAGTGCAACAGGAAGCTGAACCACAGACATGGGGTTAACATCTAACAACTACTGCCAAGGTAGGAAGTTCCCAAGGTACCTGAGCAGCAACAGATAACCTTTCATTCATCAACACCATTGATTCTTCAAGCCTCCTCGTTCCGGAGAATCCATCTCCTACTGAGTTTCATGCAAGGTATCTCTGCACAACACAGAGGATTCTGGGACCAGTGGAGCACCCTGGCTGCCGATACAAATGCTGGTCACCTGTGATGGGCTCGATTCATTAGATTTATGTCCTGCTTGTTAACTAGTGACTTACAACATACACAAAATGCCAATAGATAAAGGCAGGAACCACACACTCAAACAACCACATGAGTCACTGCCAGATCTTCTTGTCAGTAGTAATGGAAGGTCCTTGGGGTTGTTTTTTCCCCCGGTGGGAGTGGTGAGAGGCAAGTTGGTGCACAGTTCTGCCTGTTCCTTCTCACAAGGCAGTTGATGGCTGGTTGTCCTGTGATGGGCAGGGAGCAGTCTCGCTCAGCTTTCCCCAACCTGGTGCCTTCCTAGTTTTGGTGGACTATAACTCACCTTATCGCAGACCATTGGTCATGGTGGCAGGCACTATGGGGAACTGTAGTCTAACAACACCTGGAGAGCACCAGGCTAAGAAAGTCTATGTTAGCTGAAGCAAGTAAAGGTAAGGGTAAAGGGACCCCTGACCATTAGGTCCAGTCGCGGATGACTCTGGGGTTGCGGCGCTCATCTTGCTTTACTGGTCCAGGGAGCTGGCATACAGCTTCCGGGTCAAGTGACCAGCATGACTAAGCTGCTTCTGGCGAACCAGAGCAATGCACGGAAACGCCGTTTACCTTCCCGCCGGAGTGGTACCTATTTATCTACTTGCACTTTGACGTGCTTTTGGACTGCTAGGTTGGCAGGAACTGGGACCGAGCAACGGGAGCTCACCCCATCACAGGGATTTGAACCGCTGACCTTCTGATCGGCAAGCCCTAGGCTCTGTGGTTTAACCCACAGTGCCACCCATGTCCCTACAGCTGAAGCAAGTACCTGGTGTTAAATTTCACCTCTCCCCCTTGCTCCCATCATCAACCATGGGCAGTGTTAGAAACTCTGATATATAAGCTAATCGCCAAATACCGCCTTAAAACTTTTTTACGGCTGCCACCATGGAATGTCTAGGCGCCATTTCCTCCCAATGAAGTTCATTTCCATTTCTACGCCCCTTTATATTTTAAAGGGGGGGAAATCTCAAAGCGGTTGACAACACATTAAAACAGTCCCAGCAAAGGAAGAATGGATACAAAAACTTATGCAACAGGCAGAAATGGCGAGACCTACCGGAAGAATAAGAAATCAAGATAAGAAACTTTTTATAAAAGAATTGAAATGGTTTATTGAATATTTACAGATAAATTGTAAACAGATAAAAACAATGGCAGGATTACTGTAATAACCTGCAGCTACATAAGAGAGAGAGAGAGAGAGAGAGAGAGAGAGAGAGAGATAAATGAGTAAGTTAAGTTAATTTGGATATGCAGAAGATATTAAAAATAAATTTAAGGGACCACAGAAAGAGGAGGAAGGAAGTCAAGTTTTAAAATATCAAAATGAATGTAAAATCAATGAAATATATATATTTGAAAAGTATAAATACTTTTTTTTTTAAAGACAACACATTAAAACATCCAGTCAAACCATCTGGAATAAAGGAAATTCAAGCTTCAAGAGAAAAATGTCAGATCCTTCTCTATGGGACATTTCTGCTTTTCCTATATTGATTTACCAACTTAATTTACATAGCTGCCCCATAGCATTAGGACTCCAGGAAGCCAGGGTGGTATATTGGTTAGAGTGTCAGACTTGCTTAAGAAAGCTGGAGGGGCTAGCACAGGGGTCAGCAAACTTTTTCAGCAGGGGGCCAGTCCACTGTCCCTCAGACCTTGTGGGGGGCCGGACTATATTTTGGGATGAAAAAATGAACGAATTCCTATGCCCCACAAATAACCCAAAGATGCATTTTAAATAAAAGCACACATTCTACTCATGTAAAAACACCAGGCAGGCCCCACAAATAACCCAGAGATGCAGTTTAAATAAAAGGACACATTCTACTCATGTAAAAGCACGCTTGGGCCGGAATGAGAAGGCGATTGGGCCAGATCCATCCCCTGGACCTTAGCTACCCATGGGCTAGCAGGATGGAGATGTCCATCACCAACCTGGCAACCAGAGTTCTCCACATGGTTGCACCAGTCACAAAACGTGCCTGGCTAATTTTGGACACTGCTCATGGGGAACAGAGTTTAAATTCTCGGGGCATACCCAGTGGCAGGACACTAGACAGAAAGATCAAGAATGGCTGGGTGTTGGTTTCTTCAAGGGAACATGTCTGCCATCACTTATCTTCCAAATGGGGAACCCCAACCTCTCAACGAATCCAGGAGGTACCCTGAAATACAATTCAAAAACCTATTCCAAACTAGTCTACCCCATGTACGCCATGCCAACATTGTTTTAAGACTGCAGTGTCTAGTGGCAGCACTCGTGGATTATACAGAAGAAGAGCTAAAGGCATCTAACACTTTTTTGTGTTGGGACAGCTTAGTGAACAGCAGGAGATTCACTGAACATGCCCAACAGGCAGTTGCAGCCACTAGCTCAACTCAGGATAGAAGCTTCTTATAACTTTTTTTTTTGCAAATATTTATAAACCACCACTTCCTAAAAAAAATGTAAAGACATAATATATCAGACAATTATAAAACAAATGGCCAACAATGAATCAAACTTTCCATTTTTAGGAGCAGTCGCAAAAAAGTGCTCAACCACAAGTTGGCCAGACTTTTCAAATTCTCTCCGCTACTAGCAAAAAAAAACCCAAAACCTTTTAAAGTGGAAGCATATAGAATTGCTGAGAAACTCTGCCTTCTCAAGTATACCCATATGGCGGCAACTGCAAAACACAGACCTGGCCAGATCAGCCAAATGGTAAACCTGATGTTAAAATTTTGCAGTCCTCAGCTTGCGGAAACAGATGTTTTGGGAATAAGCACAGCAAATAAAATTTCACACCTTGCTTGTTTGTGCAGTGTACTACAATCTCACTTAGCTGTCCTGCGGTTGCCATCCACTTTGATGCATTGTTTGCACATTTCGGGAGTCAAAAGATTTTCTGCTCAAAGGAGCCATGACAAACCACTCCTGTCATGATATAAAGATGCAGACCCACCATAAAAAGCCGCTGAAATACACTGGGCTATCATGTTTAGTTTGGAGACCCAGATTCACAGGGAAATCCCTAGTGATGTTGGTCTCTCTCTATCTCAGAGCTACTGTGACAAGCAAATGAGTCAGGAATTTATGGAGGGTTTTTTTTTTTGTATTGCAACAGAAATGATTTACCATGACGTAGAAGAGAATACTGGGGTCTATCTGGCAACTATCCAGATTACCACTAAACATGCAAATAAGAACAAGAAGTCTTTCATTTTTCATTGGGAAAGACTTAATCAACAAAACACTCATTACGGGATGCCTAGCACAAATGTAACCACTGGTAGCAACATACCATAACACCCTGAGCTCAACAACCTGCCCGCAAATCACAGAATCATTGAGTTGGAAGGGACCACGAGGGTCATCCAGTCCAACCCCCAGCAATGCAGCAGTCTTTTGCCCAATGTGCGGCTCGAACCCGCAACCCTGAGTCTCATGCTCCACCAACTGAGCTATCTAGTCACATTGCATTTTAACCAGATGTTGTCAGGACTCCCAACTCCCATCAACCCCGGACAGAATGGTGGATGGCCAGGGATGATGGGATTTGTTGTCCCAGCAACCTCCGGTGGGCACCACGTTGCTTATAGCCTCGTCTAAGCTTTTCGGTGGTGCACCCCGATTCGCAGCTCGTGAAAGATCTCCTCAAAACTGGGCAGTAAGACGCTTGCGTAATCAAAGGCGCATCACAGGAAGCCAGCGATCTGATTTTCATTTCCCGATTCCCTGCGTCAGAATCAGTCCCCAAAACATGGGCGTACCGAAGGGGGGGCAGGAGGGGGCAGCTGCCCCCCCCTAGAAGCCAGCTGCCCCCCCCAGAAGCAAAAATGATCGGCGCCGGGCAAGAGGAGCCGCATCCCGGGCTGCCCGGCGCGTCCATTTAGGCTGAGGAAGAAGCGGGGCAGGAGGAGAGGAGCGGAGAAGAAGGAGGCTGCTGTCCCTGCCGCCCAAGTTCCTCCCTTTGCCCCCCCCCCCTTGCCCAAGGCAGCTCCTGTCCCGGAGGCAAGGAGGAGCGCGCTCACAGCGGCGGGCTGGCTTTTGCCCCTGCGTCAGGCTTTGCTCTTCCCTCTCACGCCTCCCTCCCTCCCTCCCTCCCGCTGTTCTGGGAATATTAACACGTTTGGAGGGCTTGCCTGTTCCTGGCGTTGTGTTGTCTGTCATTCCTTCACCCCAACTCCTCTGGTTCGCCCCTTTTAAAGTTACTTTACTGCTCTGAAGTTGGTGTTTCCCTCTGTCCCCCTTTTTCTGAGTTGTTTAAAATCCCTGCTTTTCTACCGCTAGCAAAAATATCTCCTGGGTTGGTGTTTCGCAGCGTCCTTTTACCTGCCGCTAGCAATTACTGTTGTTCAGCCCCTCCCTGCCTTTTGCTGTGTTAAAACCACCTTGTTGTTAAGACCCTCCTTGTTGTGGCTTCTCCCCGTTCCTTAGTTGCTGTTTTGCCCAGCAGCATTTAACCCTTTGTTTTCCACTTTCCTGCCTTCAAGTCTTTATCAAGTTTGCATTCAAGTCTGGTGACTTCTTTTTCAGTGTATCTGAAGAAGTGTGCATGCACACGAAAGCTCATACCAAGAACAAACTTAATTGGTCTCTAAGGTGCTACTGGAAGGAATTTTTTAATTTTTTAAAATGAATTTCTCAATGCATTTAAAAATGTTACTTTCCTGGGAAGGATTTCCCAGGTGGGCTGGCGATGATAATAAATACTCATATTGTGAAAATAATAAAAGGTGGGCTGGCGATGATAATAAATACTCATATTGTGAAACTGTACAGCCGGAGACCATTTCAGGCAATTGCCAACTCATAGATCCTTTTGGACCTGGAAAAAGGCAAAACGGGTGGAACAGTGGCGGGGCAGGAACAAGGCATAACAGGGAAGAACGGGGTTTGCAAGATATAAAAAACGACTTCAAAATTCCTGTCCATGAACCTCAGCATTGACCAAGATGCTACATAGTGACCTTCATAGGATTCTGTGGCTGAAGGGGCCAGAGAAGGGTTAAAAAGGCAATGCATTGGGGGAAACACCCCCCTCCCAACAACCTGGAATCAAAGAGGGAGGGGAAGGAGGGAAGTAAAGCTCCATCTCATCCCTCCCAGCCCAGGTCCATGCCAGGTGGGGGAAACAAGAGAAGACTAGATGAGCAAACTTGGCTTTGTTGGAAGAGGGTGCCAACCTCTGTCGCATCCCCCCTTGGCAGAGTGGAACCCACTCCCCAGTCAGCCAGGTAGGGAAGGGGGAATTGGGTAAGGCGGGTAGAGGGGCAAATGGCCCTAAGGATGGCTGGAGTGCCCCCCCCCACCAGCTAGGCTGGGAATAACTGGTTGTTTCATTTTTTCTAATTCCCAACATTCCAGCTATTTATTTAATCTGCAAATAAAGCAGGGGGCGGAGTCATAGCTCTGTGGCAGAGCATCTGCTTTGATGCAGAAGGTCCCAGGTTCAATCTCTAGCATCTCCAGTTAGGGCTGGGAAGTGGGAAAGACTCCTGAAGAGCCACTGCCAGTCAGTGTGGGCAATACTGAGCTAGATGGACCAAGAGTTTGATTTTGCATAATGTGGCTCCCAATGTATCTATGTCTTAAGGGGAGGGTCATCCCCTTAAGTGGTTAGAACACCTTGCACCCAAATTTTCCTCCCTGGCATCTGCATGTACGGCTAAGAATCTCCCCTGCCTGAAACACTGGAGAGCTGCTGCCAGTCAGTGTATGCAGTACTGAGCTAGATGGTTTGACTTGGGGAAAAGTACCTTTCCAGTAACACAGTCCATATTTGTTTGTTTGTTTGCTTGCTTGTTTTCTTTATTTACTACATTTATACTCCTCCATTTCCCCCAAGGTGTCCAAGGAAGTAAACATGATTTTCTTTTCATCTTTGTAACAACTTGGCAAGGTTGGCAAGGTTGAGAGAGGACAACTGGTCCAAGGTCATGCAATGAGCTTCTTGGCTGAGTGGGGATTTGAACCTGGGCCTCCCTCAGGTCCAACCTAGCCCAACATTCTTAACTGCTATACTTCCCTGGCTCTCTTATTTGCTTAATCCATTTTTTTTTCATGCTCCTGCCAACCTAGCGGTTCGAAAACACGTCAAAGTGCAAGTAGTTAAATAGGTAAACAGTGTTTCTGTGCACTGCTCTGGTTCGCCAGAAGCGGCTTAGTCATGCTGGCCACATGACCCGGAAGCTGTCTGCGGACAAACACTGGCTCCCTCGGCCTATAGAGCGAGATGAGCGCCACAACCCCATAGTCGCCATTGACTGGACTTAATCTGTCCAGGGGTACTTTACCTTTTACCTTTTACTTCAAAAATACAAGGAAGACACTTAATTTTCCAGTAAGTGAGGAAGAAGAATACCAAGCAAACTTGAGCAAATGCTACTGGCTCACTTGGGCTTCCTATGGACAGAGGACTCCAAAAAGTTTGAGAAATTATGAAGCCAACCCCTGACAAATCTGTTTCCAAAATGTTTATGTAAACATCAGATACTGTAATTCTGGAATGAAGCTAGAAGCTACTCATAAAAGGTAGTTTAAACCAGGAATGGGTAACCTTTTCCATGAAGGGCCATTTCTCAGGGGTGGCATACTAGTGGTGGGCAGGACAGGTGCAAAAAATGGGTGGGGCCCCTCCTTTTCTGCCAGTTTAACAAGGGACACATGACCTGAGGAAATGAAATATTACTTTTATAGAGGGATAACTTAACCAGAGTTGTATCACTGGCCTACCTAGCTCCATAGTGTCTACACTGACTGACAACAGCCCTCTGGGATTTTTATGCAGTCCTATTCCAGCATACCTGGATATGTCAGGGACCGAACCAGGGACCTTCCGCATGTCAAGCAGATGTTCAGCCGCTGACGCCAGTTCTAGAGTAGACCACACATTTAAAGCACGTGACTTCCTCTAGACAATCCTGGGAACTGTAGCTCTGTGAGTGGGAAGCTACAGTTTCCAGGATTCTCTGGGTGAAATCATGTGCTTTAAATGTGTGTTGAATGTATCATGTGGGAAATGGGAGGGGCCCTCCGGAGGGATCTTTGTACTCCGGCGCCGGATATGCTTAAGATGCCCCTGCACCTAACCTTACTACGCCTCTGGTTATTGCCCCCTGCATCACGGGAGTCCTGGGCCCATGTCATGCCACCCCGCCAGCCAAAAGGTCGACAACTCTGGGAAAACGGGGGGGGGGGGGCGACCATGGCTTGCCCCCCCCCTAGTTTTGATCCTGGGTACGCCCCTGCCCCAAAACAATATCTTACAGAGGGTATTGACGCTGGATCCATGCTTGCGGCTCTCACAAGCCCGACATTCATGGAGGGGGGGGTAGAGAGAGAGAGAGAGAGAGAGACAAGAGAACATAATGCACCAAGCTGGCGAGGCTGATGCGCCGGGTTGCTCGATCGTCTGCCTCCGTCCTTTCCCAGGGAATCCGGCGGAACAGCAGCAGCAGCCCCGCGCACCGCAACGCGCAACCTGGAAAGGTCACGGATCCGGCGCCCTCGAGCGCCCACCCACGCCGCCTCCCGACTGCCCTTCCACAGAGGAGCGAGCCAGCCAGCCTTGCCCGCTCTCCCAGGACCTAAAAATAAAAACAACGTGAAATCTGCGGGAATTATATGGATAATCTACTTGCCTGCTTGCTGCAGTGGAAGGGCTCCCACCCCGCGCTAGAGTGCGAAAAAAGAAGGAAAAAAAGAAGTAGCCGCTGCCAGACCTAACAAAGAAAGATCTCGCTCTCGCTCTCTCTTCTGCTAGAATTTCGCTTTGATGGTATCTCGAGGTTCCCGGGGAGGAACGAGGGTTGAGGAAGGAGAGAGGAGGGGGGCGGGCAAGGAAGCGATTCCGCCGATCGCCCACTCCTCCCTTCCTTCCGAGGAGAAGAAAACGGGGTTGCGGGGAGGGGGGCAAGAGAGAGAGAGAGAGAGAGAGAAAGGAGGGGTGACATTAGGAAGAAGCAGGTTCCTTACAGCCAACTGCTTTCCAAGCAGTGGGCCAACCGGACTGGAGGCGCACCCCAGGCTTTGCACCCCTTGCAAAGAAATAAGCCCCCCCGCAATTGTTAGACCTCCCAAAAAAAACTTATTAGCCCCTTTGCAAGGAAAGATCTTTCCTTGCATCCAGTTCCCGGTCCACCCGTCCAGCGTCTCTTTGCAGCAGCATCCAATTTATTTCCTTCCTTTTCCCCTCCATCCTTTCCCCTTACCTGGCACAGCAGCGGATCCAGGCGATGCCTGCGCTAACCCCCAGCCGCCGGGAAGAGGAAGGAGCCGTCGGCCGTAGCTGGGCGAGAGAGCAAGACCAGCCTCTCTCTCTCTCTCTCTCTCTTTCTCCTGCTCCTCCTCCTTCGCCGCTCGCTCGCTCACCCCGCGCTCAGGAGCCAGCCAAACCCTCCGCCTCCCACCTTGGGCAACAGTTGGCAGTTGGCGCGGAAGCCACGCCTCCTCCGCAGGCTGTTGCTAAGCGCCCCGGGCCGCCTCATTGTATCCTTTCGGCGGCATCAAAATGGGGCGGGGGCGCGCGAAGATTCCAAAAGGGGAAGTGGGCGGCGCCAAGAGTTTTTAGAGGTAGCCGCTAGCTAGCTTCCATCAGGGGTCTGTGGCGCGCAAGCAATGGGGATGATGGTGCGGGGTGGGGGCTGTGGTTGGGAATGCGTGGCAAAGAGCAGGAAACTACGCCCGCCGAGGAAACTTGCGTTTCGTTGGGGGGGGGGGTGAAGTTCCCGCATTCGAGCATACGAGCCCGGGCAGCCTCAGCGGAACGTGCTTCTGAGCAAATGGACTTAGGGTCGCGCTTGTCACTGATCCTTTCGGTTTGTGTTGCGGGTACACACGAGCAGAGAGCTAGGAGTTTGCAACTTAAGGGTTTGCCTTCACCCAGCTGTTATTAACGTCTGAAACCATCTGGCCGGGTGCCAACTTGAATAAAAGTCCGACCCGCATAATTGAGCACATGACATGGTGCACACGCGCCGTTTGAATGGCAGTGCCCATCAACTTTGGAAGCCCTGGCCCCCTCAAATATTTTATTGGGGGTGGAGGGAGAAAGACCCCTTGGTGCTTTGAGCCCACCCAGGGATGGCTGTGGGCAGGATTCCTGCATTGCTGAGGGTTGGACTAGATGACCCTCAGGGTCCCTTCCAACTCTACAATTCATATATGCGTGCATGTGCGTGTATGTTTGTTGTGAACCTGAGGGTTTGCATGCAGAAGCTAGCTCCTAGGTGCAATGCCCAACATTTCCAAGTAGGATGGGAAAGTCCAAAATTCCTCAAGAGCTGCTGCCAGTCAGTGTAAATAGACAGTGTTGAAATAGACCAATACAGCAGTCTGATTTGGTATAAAGCTGTCCCCATTTCCCCCCCCCCCCCCCAATGCCATGCCTGTACTGGAGAGAGTAAGATTAAAACAAAAATAAAATGCTTCGTGAGACAGGGAAATCAATATTCTACTTCTGTTGCTACAATGTTCTCTGCAGGATACAGAGAAAAGTACTTACCCCCCCCCCCCAGGAGAAGTATTTAGTATGAATCTGCAGATAGCATAATTAAAGTTACTTAAGGATATGGAGGAAGAAATTCCAGCTGTGATTCCATGCACACTTACTTTAAAAGAAGTGCCTCCCCCCCCCAAAAAAAAATCCCCAACGCCACTTTTTCCAGTAACACATTTAGGATGGATGAACTTTGAAGTCCAGATACGTTGCCCATCTATAGATAGATGTAGTGGAATGCAACCCTAGGCAGAGAAAGCACTCCAATAACCTCCTGTACTGCAATGAGGAATCCAGATTCTGCATGCAGAATATTATGGCCATGCAAGCAATGATCCCAGCAATGATCCCAGTAGTAATGTATGGAAGTGAGAGCTGGACCATAAAGAAGGCTGATCGCCGAAGAATTGATGCTTTTGAATTATGGTGCTGGGGGAGACTTTTGAGAGTCCCATGGACTGCAAAAAGATCAAACTTATCCATCCTTAAAGAAATCAGCCCTGAGTGCTCACTGGAAGGGCAGATCCTGAAGTTGAGGCTCCAGTACTTTGGCCACCTCATGAGAAGAGAAGACTCCCTGGAAAAGACCCTGATGTTGGGAAAGATGGAGGGCACAAGGAGAAGGGGACGGCAGAGGATGAGATGGTTGGACAGTGTTCTCGAAGTGAGTGGCATGAGTTTGGCCAAACTGCGGGAGGCAGTGAAAGAAAGGGGTGCCTGGCGTGCTCTGGTCCATGGGGTCACGAAGAGTCGGACACGACTGAACGACTGAACAACAACAACAAGCAATGATCATGCTCATTTTCCTATGCAGGCATAATAGTAAGACTTCTAACTTCCTTTAGAAGGTCCCCCGTTTTGGTGTCTGGAACGGTGGACTAGTAAGACATTATATTAAAAAAGGAGGTTTGTACAGATATATCATGCTATGTGCAGCAGTCTCCGTGTATTTTCTCAATGCAGATGTAAGATTTCCTGCTGCAACGGTGCGATCTCCTTTAGAAACTGAATTTTCAGGCTTCCACCTGAAAACAACTCAGCCATGGCTTTGCATGGATAGGCGTTCTCTAAGGCAGAGCTTCCCAAACTTTTCATGTTGGTGCCACACTTTTTGGATGTGCATCATTTCGTGACGCAGAAATTCGGTTTTACTAGCAAATTGGAGGTTTAAATAACCCCTTTCCAGCCCCGGGAGAAGCATGGGGGAAGTTTGTGCGTCACACCTACACACTGCAGCTGACACACTAACGGGTTGTGACACACAGTTTGGAAAGCTCTGCTCTAAGGACCTGCATCCTAGCTGCCATTTCCATCTCAACTTTGGCCTCTGCATTACCCACTCCTCTAGGGAACGAGCCCTATCTGCATTCTCAATCATGCAATAAGGCAGGAAAACTTGCACTAACTTCTCTTATTGATGATGGTGGTTAGCGTTTTTCAATAAAAAAATGAAATACCGGTAGTATGTCAAAACAATAACAATAACTAGAAACTGTTTCTCATGCATGTTTCACGGCTAACTGACATTTTCTTTCTCCCTCCCTCCACTGGTCCACGCACGGAAATTCAGATACATCAAGTGTGCATGAAACAGGCATAACAATCAGGAATTTTGCCAATAATGAATTGCTGGGAGCCTTGAAAATGATGGATGTTCAGTGAAAAGCATGCCAAAGCCTATAGAAAGAATCTGGGATCTTTTGCTCTTGTATAAATCTTAACTGATGGGTCATTTTTTTTCTGTTACTGCTCCAAAGAGATTGGTATCGTTGACCATGAAAAAGATCTTGGGATGATTGCCAGAAGTGAGCTATAGTCAGTCTTGCTGCTAAAGTCATGCATATACAGTCGTACCTTGGAAGTCAAACGGAATCCATTCCGGAAGTCCGTTCAACTTCCAAAACGTTCAGAAACCAAAGCATGGCTTCTGATTGGCTGCAGGAAGCTCCTGCAGGCAATCAGAAGCCGTGGAATCCCTGTCGGACATTCGGCTTCCAAAAGAACGTTTGAAAACCGGAACAATCACTCCCAGGTTTCGATCATTCGGGAGCCGATTTGGTCAAGAGCCAAGGCGTTCAATATCCAAGGTACGACTGTACACAGTTCCTTTAACAGAATGTTTGAATTTCCTTCCTCAAAAATATTCAAGTAATGCTAACTGTGAACTTAGTGACACTTGTTCATTAAGGATAAGAACCATCTCTGCATGTATCATCTTCCAATATCAGCACAAGTGATTATATTTGCACTGCAAATGCCACACCCTCCAATAAGTTATAGTGGAAAACATTTGAGACAGCAATAAAGGTGTACAATACCATCTGTGAATTAACTTCAATAAATTCTCCCTAATGTAAACTGAGACTGATCAAAAGAGTCACACACCCCATATATTTTATTCTAATCTTTTGTTTGAATTTCACTCTCCAAACCCATATTGCTTTAAGGCTTGCCGTGGAATTCAGAGTTGCTCCTAACATCTTACAGAAAGAAAGAAAGGTATAAATCCAAACACTCTTCACGGCTGTCATATTACAGCGCTTCTGCTTTCAGAAATTGCTTTCAGCAACTTCCTTTTTTGGTAACATCTTGAAAACCGGCATGTTGTTGTGCAAACCAGTATTTCGTTGTTTTACAAATATATACTAGCAAACAAAAGGGAGGGGAGAGAATAAAGAAGTGAGACTTATTTGGGAAAGTATCCAATTTTTACACAAGCATTTCCCTGAATGTGGCCACCTTGTTACGATGTCCATGTCAAACAACTGGGTTCATATATATATATATATATATATATATATATATATATATATATATATATATATATATATATATCAAGCTGAGGTAGCTGTAGACTTCACTGTAGTCTGGAAAATCAAAAGAACACAGAATGTTAGGCTATAGCTGACAGATTTCTTAAATAAGTTTTATGTCCTCTTTATGCAGAAATGCTCATTCTTTAATGAGGAATATGTCAGTCACCCATTAAAACAAACAAACAGACCTGTGGCACATGCATTCTGAAGTTATCACAATAGAAAAAGTGTGGTTTGGTCTTTTGTTTTTCTCTGGTCTGGCCAATACATTTTCATGAATATTTGCTGCTTTTAAAAGGTACACGAAAGTGTGTGTGAATCTATATTGGAAAGGGATACATAAACATAGGAAGCAGATGACTGGCTAATATAGTCACATGGCCACAACAATGGCTGCATTTTAATGTTAAAAGTCATAGTTTATCATGACAGGAAGAATTCTAGCCTCCCCCTGTGGTCACATTTATCGTGCAGCTATGGAAGCTCTCGTTTCCATTTTTGATTAACTACTGTTTGTTGTTTCATCTGAACCCAACATACTTTGGTTAACCTTATCTATGGTTTCTTAGAAACAAGCAACGTTTCAAATGTTGGTTTATGAAACTGGCTTTGTTTCCGACACACAATACCTAAGATTAATCCCAGTTTAGTGTTGCGTCTGGCCACTAACTTCTGCTTCACTGTAAACGAAGGTTTGTATCTTCTGCTCTTGATGGAAGGTTTGTGTGAGAGTCAGGAGCGGGATGCGAGGGTTATTCCATCACGACAAACAATGCAGCCCCTGCCTTTGCAACCACAAGCCTGAGAAACTAGGGCTGTTTATAAATAATGTGAGATTCTCTAGATGCTGAGAAGGCCACAGAAAGGTAATCTTGAATTTATACGTTGTATAAATTTGCATTAAGGGTAATAGAACAGGGAGTTGGGTATATGTTTAGCCTGGAAAAGAGGAGACTGAGAGGAGATAGGATAGCCATCTTCAAATATCTCAAGGACTGTCACTTGGAAGATGGAGCAGCTTATTTTCTCCTGCTCTGGAGGGTTGGACCCGAACCCATGGATTCAACATTCAAGAGAGGAGATTCCAACTAAACTTCAGGAAGAACTTCTGACAGTAAGAGCTGTTCAGCAGTTCTGGACTCCCCTTCCTTGGAAGTTTTTGAGCAGAACTTGGAGGGCCATTTGTCAAGGATTCTTTAGTTGAGATTCCTGCATTGCAGGAAGTTGGACTAGATGATCCTTGGGGTCCCTTCCAACTCTACAATTCTGCGTTTTAGTATTTCTATGAATCTGTTTCTTTTTCATGTCGATTGGACACAACAGTAGACTGTCATATGCAACAGATTTCAAAGCACACCTAAAACTCCTTTAAAAAAAACTGATTTTGTCTTAAAGGCTAGATAAGAAAGCAATCATTGCTCAGCAAATGTCGTTTATAAAAATGAGTGTGTGATAAATAAAAAGAACCCGTCAGGCACATTTTTCATAATTACCCTGTAGATTTCAGCGTGAAATGTCTCCAGTTACTCTTGATCATCCAGCATTATTTTGAGACCTGACAGTTTATGCATTTAATGGAATTCCAACTTGTGCTGGGTTAGCAAATATACTGGCAATCAATGTTTAATAATAGCTTTACTGAATTAGTAAGCCAGAGTTGTATGATTCATTGCAAGGCAAAAAAAAATTTTTTTTAATTGGTATCTTGTTGATAGAAATTTACCAAAGTTACAACAAACTGTGTCTCTTCAACGGATCCAGCCCAGTCTGTAGAGTGTTATATGGATTTAAATAAGCTATGAGTACTGTCAGATGTATTCCCCCTGCGCTTTCGGTAAAGCTTTGTGTTTTACTTCTTCATATTAATTAAGTAACCGTATGTGATTTTTCACATTGACGCAAATGCAGAAGGACACCACTTTCACTCAAATGAAGACATTATGCAAAAAATTAATGCACTGGCAATTCCCAATGCAGAGGTGTTAAACCTCAGATGGTTGTTTCCTACACTGCATGCACAAAGTTTTGCTCACCCAACAAGACTTTCCTTTCCTCTCCTTGTGTGCCCTCAAAATCTGCTATGGGGTGTACCGTAACTCTTTGAAGCAGATTTTGGGGGGTACATATGGACCAGAAGGAGAAGTTGCATTGCGACAGTCTGCTGTGTTAGTGGAACAGCAGCGTTGGCTGTGATCCAGAGGTAGGATTTTTGAGCAATGTATACATAAAATGATTGCTTCAAGTTCGAATTCTCCCAGGTAGTTTTTGATGTATGAAAATGACTATTGTACTAGTTTCCTTTCCACAATGTGGCAGACAGTCCTTGAGCCATGCCTGGCTTTGGGAAGAAGGTGCGAGGGATTCAGGGGGATCGTAGAGCCCTCCTACCTCCTTCCCAAACCTGGGCAAGTGCTAACTACCAGTAGGCTTTGGGAATGAGACGGAGGGAGGACTCTAGGATCCTCACCCCTCCTTCCCACAACCAGGCAATTGTTTACTGGGCACCCTCTCTGCTCAGTGTCCATTTTAGGGGAACCGGTCACTCTGCCCTAAAACCATCTCTGCTGGACTCCTCTGGTCCAGTGTACAGTGGTACCTCAGTTTAAGAACAGCCCTGTTTACAAACTATTCGGTTTACGAACTCCGCAAAACTGGAAGCAATGTCCCGGCTTGCAAACTTTACCTCGGTCTAAGAACGGAAGCCGAACGGTGGAAGGGCACCGGCGGTGGGAGACCTTATTAGGGAAAACACGCCTCGGACTAAGAACAGTTTCGGTTTAAGAACGGACTTCTGTTACAGATTAAGTTTGAAAACCGAGGTACCACTGTAGATGTCTATGTGGAACAACTTGTCATGAAATTCTACTCAATATTGAGCCAGAGCAAATTCCAATGTATAGTTAGCAGAGTAAAAACTTAAACACGTTGCAGGATTCCCCCCCAAAATAAGACCAGAGGCAATTGTATTTCATCCAGCAGAGCTTTACTGCTACCGAAGGCAAATGAGCATAATGGTCACAAATCCCATACATTCAGGACTGGCCCTGTCCCTAAGAAATCCAGTTGCAGCAGACTTAACTTCAACTTACAATAACTTACAATAAGACTAAACCTTAACACTATACATAGAACACCAGGACATTCTATACAAGATCTCAAAATAGCTGTCTTATTAAAAAGGAATTTCAGAAATAGACTGGAAAGAGAATTTGCTGAATTGCAAATTATTACCAAACTTAAAACCATGGAGAGACATTGGATTCTTATCTCATTATACATGACAAAGCTATTTTTAGTCATCTCACCCCTTGCTTTTTCCTGTAAGACCAATTGCAGTCGTTAACAGTCGTCAACAGGTTTACCACACCCATCAGCCAATCACCCATTCCCACCGCCCTTCTGAGTAATACCCCTCCCAACCTTCTCACTATATATAAGGGTCTGGTGACTTCTGTTTCAGTGTATCTGAAGATGTGTGCATGGTTAGGAAGTCTTGGAGAAAGGGTAAACAACATAATGCCCTGAAGATGTTGCTACGCTACAGTTCCTATCTGCCCTTGGAATGATGGGAATTGCAGCTGAAGAACATCTAAAAAGAAAAAAGAAGAAAAGAGAAGTGTGCATGCACAAGAAAGCTCATACCAAGAACAAACTTAGTTGGTCTCTAAGGTGCTACTTGAAGGAATTTTTTTATTTTTTATTTTGTTTCGACTACGGCAGACCAACATGGCTACCTAACTGTAACTAGAAGAGATAACAGAACCAGTTTAAGCCAGCGGTACTCAGCTTCTCTGAAGGTATAACCCAAACATCATGAACGTTCTGCTAAGGGACCGCCTCTCCTGGTATGTCCCAGGTAGGACCTTAAGGTCCTCAAATAATAATTTGTTGGAGGTCCCGAGCCACAAGGATGCTAGGTTGGCTTCAACTAGGGCCAGGGCCTTCTCAGTACTGGCCCCGACTTGGTGGAACAGTCTGGCACAAGAGACCAGGGCCCTGCGGGATTTGGCATCTTTCCGCAGGGCCTGCAAGACGGAGCTGTTCCACCTACCCTTTGGGTTGGTTTCAGTTTAACCCTGATGTTTCGTTCTTTTGGTGTGATTGGTGGGCTACTTAAAAATGAGGCTGCAGTTTAGATTTAATTTTAAATTGTATTTTAATCTGTATTTTAATTAATTGTTTTATGTTTTTGTTGTGATTTTATTGGTGTTAGCCGCCCTGAACCCAGTTTAGCGGGGAAGGGCGGGGTATAAATAAAAATTTGTTGTTGTTGTTGTTGTTTCTTTCACACAGAGAAGCTTCCAGAACCCTCTTGAATTAAGTAGAATAGGAAAGATCTCGACACATCAGATCAATACTTTCTGCACTAAGAAATGCAAACTGACACAACTAAGGTAAAAGATCTTCCACATAATATTTTATTTCATCTTTATACTTGGAACCACATTTTAAATTTCTGGATTTTTTTATTTGGATTACAGTCAAAAACCACCCCAGAAAATATTGTACCAGCATCACTGAATTGTGGCTCCCTCATAAATACACCATTGTGGGTTTAAAGACAAAACAAAACACATTGGTATGCGTGGATCTGATTCATCAAACTTCTGTAGTGGCTTCTTGGTTGAATTAAGATTTTCAAAGCCCCTTTCCCCTGAAATCCATACAGAAGCAATAAATTATTCTTCCAAAGCAAATCAGGCCTTTAGTTCCAGGCTACGTAAGTTATCAGCGAGAAACAAGAGCTGCAGTGTGAGGAACAGATACTAATTAACAACAGAGATGATGTAGAAGCTGAAGCCACAGTGATCTGATGAAATAATATGGAAACTTGTTTATGCCTCAAGGCTCTTTAACCAACTTCTTTATTGTGGGATTTCTCGGATTACTTAGCACTGATAAGTATGAAGCAATGATATATAATAAAACAATATGAGATAATATGAAAGATTCTCATAGGGGTTTTTTTTCCCCATAGGAGGGATCTGCATTCATTAAAAGGAACTTTCCTTCGAATTCTGCCACAGAAGCGTGTTCATTGGGATGCAAAGTTTATTTTACTGTTTGAGCAACCTAGAGGATTGATTTTTTTAAAAAAATTATTGAAGGCAACGTGGAAGTTCACACCCACTGATATCTTAGAATTATAAACTAGCAGTGTTGGAAGAGACCCCAAGTCGGGGTCCAATTGCCTGCAGTGCAGGAATCTCAGCTAAAGCATACCTGACAGATGGCCAGCCAACCTTTGTTCAAAAACCTAAAATGAAGGAGAGTCCACCACCTTCCATTCCACTGTTGAACAGCTCCTACTGTCAGAAAGCTCTTCCTAATGTTTAGCCAGAATCTCCTTACTTGTAGTTTGAATCTAGTGGTTCAGGTAAACCATTGGTTTGGTACCAGCATTTAAAATTAGGAGTAAGATGTAGAAAGGGCCAAGGATGTGAAAGGCTCATAGAGAATATTAAAAACACAATAAATCATCAAACATTAAAAACTTCCCTAAACAGGGCTGCCTTCAGATGTCTTCTAAAAGTCAGATATTTGTTTATTTCCTTGGCATCTGATGGGAGGGTGTTCCACAGGGCAGGTGCCACTACCAAGAAGGCCCTCTGCCTTGGTGCCACTCCCAGTCACCACTCTAGCTGCTGCATTCTGGATTAGTTGTAGTTTCCGGGTCACCTTCAAAAGTAGCCCCGCGTAGAGCGCATTGCAGTAGTCCAAGCAGGAGATAACTAGAGCATGCACCATTCTGGAGAGACACACTCCAGGTAGGGTCTCAGCCTGCGTACTAGATTGAGCTGGAAGACAGCTGCCCTGGACACAGAACTGACCTGCGCTTCCATGGACAGCTGTGAGTCCAAAATGACTCCCAGGCTGCACACCTGGTCCTTCAGGGGCACAGTTACCCTATTCAGGACCAGGGAATCCTCCATACCCACCCACCCCCTGTCCCCCAAGAACAGTACTGCTCTCTTGTAAGGATTCAACCTCAATCTGTTAGCTGCCATCCATCCTCCAACTGCCTCCAGGCACTCACACAGGACATTCACCGCCTTCACTTGGAGTTAAAGAGTGGGTTTTTCTTGAGAAAGAAGCCAGGCAAGGGGGAAACCGCCCGTGCTTTCTAGGCAGAGAACAAGCAGAATTGTGGATGAGCCCCGACAGCTTGCTGGCGCATCATAGCGGCAAACAAGTGTGCACTGTGTGAGCCACAGATCTCTAGTTTCAAATCTCCTGTGCAATTGATGGAAATCATGGAAATGAATGGAGACACCATGGGCTTCAAGACAGTCACTGAGCCCAGGACATCTGGTCCATCCTTCTGTCAGGTTGTGGTGCCTGACGGAGTCGCGCAGGGTTCATGCGGGCCACAGGGAAGAGAATAGGACATGGCTGTTGTTGAATGCTATGGTCCTATTGTTTGCAGGAGGAAGGGGGTCATTAGGGAGACAAGCTGCTATTCAAGCGGGACAATGGCGTTTTTGTTTTTTTAACAGGAGATGTCATTGGAGTGAAACAAGGACCACCTCCTTGAAGCAACTCCAAGGCTTACACAGTACAAACCCTTTTATGAGACATATTTGTGCGACTTGACGCAGTAAGGGCAGACTTTTGAAAATCTGTTTTGAATGCGCAGAGATTGTTTATATGGAGCCAGTTCAGTCGTCCCCCACCCCACCCCAGTGTTAAATCAGTGTGGTGTGGTTAAAGCATTGGGTGACTTCATCTCCACACCTCCTCGTGTAAGAATGTGATTTGAAAAGCAATGTGTGCGGAGGTAATGATTTTGCTGCGTTTCAAGCCACTCGTCCAAGTCGAAAACAAACCTCAAACACTTCAAGGTCAAGTCTCTTTTTGTTACTTAGCTCCCCTACTTCATCTCCCACAACTTCTGCTTTGTGTGGCATCTCACCTGAGGAAGAGTTCTGCAAAACTCCGAAGCTTGAAACGTTTCAGACGGTCCTAATAAGGTGATTACTGGCTGTGAATTTTGGAGTAGTATTCATAATGCTTTGTAAAAATACGACACCCCGATTCTGTGCTGAAACGTTATCATAGAGTCGGAAGGGACCATGAGGGTCATTTAGTCCAACCACTTGCAATGCAGGAATATTTTGCCCAAACATGGGGCTGGAACCCCCGACCTTGAGGTTGAGAGTCTCATGCTCTACTGACTGAGCTAATTGAGTCATGGCTCGATTATGTGGCTTTCTTTGGCTGTTGCAGCAGAGGAAGACATTTGTTGTGCAATAGCTCTTCCTGCTCCTTTGCAAAGAAGGGCAGAGGAGGCCTGGTCATTTCTGCTATTCTTTGCAAAGAAGACCTACATCTACTCTGCTTTTCCCCACTTTGTAGTACTAAAGGAGTTAAATGGGTATAATACACACACACACACACACACCAATTTATCAGTATTTAAAATATTATAATACATGTAATTTTTTATTACAAATGCATAATTAAGTTTATAAAGCAGTTGGTTTTCAGCCAAAAGCGCAACTCTGCAGAACTGCCAAGCAAATGGGCATCGGGAATGCTCCTGCCAAGCCTACAGCAAGACTCGCTCCATCCATTCCTACCACTGTTACATCTGAGAACTAACAAATAATGGTTATATTCGGACAGTATTAGTAAACCTCCCTAAAACGAATTCATTTATTTGTCTAAATGGATATATCCCTCCTTAACGTACAAGCCACGATGCAAAACAAGTTTGGCAGGATCCAGAATAAGTGCTACAATGTATCAAAGAAAGTTTCCCAACATCTGAGATTCTGCTATGTGGGGATTTCAATGGGAGAATTGGACGGGGGGAGGGGGCAATGACGAAATGAATAAAGGACAGTATTAACATCGCAGATAGATCCTTGCAAGATAAGATTATTAACAAAGAGGGTCTAAAGCTATATTCCCTCGCATACCCACTGTTATCCTGCCACAAAGAGAACTTTGCACTGTACTCCTATTGTACTCCTTGCACTGGTGTGCTTTAGAACTGCTAGGTTGGCAGGACCTGGGACGGAGCAATGGGAGCTCACTCCGCCATGGGGATTCGAACCGCCGACCTTCCAACCAGCAAACCCAAGAGGCTCAGTGGTTTAGACCACAGCGCCACCCGCGCCCCATGGTGGAGATAATACTACCTCAAGGACCACCTCTCCCCGTATAAACCGACCCGGACTCTGCAGTCAACCTCTGACACCCTTCTTGATGTGTCTCCTCCACAAGAGGTCCAGAGGGTGGCAACATGAGAACAGGCCTTTTCTGCAGCAGCTCCCTATTTGTGGAGTGTTCTCCCCAGGGAGGTTCGCCTGGTGCCTTCATTGAAGTCCAGTCAAAGACAACTATGGGGTTGCGGCACTCATCTCGCTTTCAGGCCGAGGGAGCTGGAGTTTGTCTACAGACAGCTTTCCGGGTCATGTGGCCAGCATGACTAAAGTGCTTCTGGTGCAATGGGACACTGTGATGGAAACCAGAGCTCAGGGAAATGCTGTTTACCTTCCTGCCATAGCGGTACCTGTTTATCTACTTGCACTGGTGTGCTTTCAAACTGCTAGGTTGGCAGGAGCTGGGACAGAGCAACAGGAGCTCACCCCATTGCGGGGATTTGAACCACTGAAGTTCTGATCAACAAGCCCAAGAGGCTCAGTGGCTTAGACCACAGAGCCACCCTTCTGGTCCCTGGATCAGACCTTATGACTTATTGTGATAGCATCAGTCAAGCCAGGGTCCAGTACACTTATTAGCCCAATTGAAACAGTCAACTTTGCAGTCAGTTTTGTGGCAACACTGAAGGGCAACTGTCCACTACATAAAGATAAAAACAAAACTCACCAGTTTTAAAGATAAAAACACACACCAATACTATGGGCTTCATTTAAGTGTTCTGCCTCAGGCAGGTTTTTTTGTTTTTTGTTTTGCAAACAACAGGTGATGTTAGCAATTGAGATGTACCACATATTTGTTAACTCATTTCTGGCACTGAGTATTTCCACACAAGATCACGTATACACTGAACCAATAGGACGGACAAACTTTTAAGACCTAAAAACAAGTATATTAAATACACTGGCTCTCCCACCTCCCCAGTCTTTCACAGTTTGCTTGCTGGACCTTGAGTCGCTTCCAACTTTATAAATCTACTAGCTGACCCGGCCACGCGTTGCTGTGGCTGCTTTAGTGTAATGGGAAAGGAAGATGCAGTATAAAAGAAAAACTGATGCCTTACCATAGGTCTTTGCATTGAAGTTGAGGTTGTTTTGGTTTTCTTTTCTTGCTCGTTATTGTTTATGTGTATATAACTCATTATTAGTATTGTTGTATTTTCTGATTCCTTTTTTTAATTGTTTGTCTGTCTTGGTTTGATGTTGTTGATGTGCATTGGAGGGCAGTATATTTGTTTGTACAGTATCAGGTTAGGCCGCCCGAACCCGGAAATGGTGGAGGGAACGTTTGCAGCCGGCCTGACTGTGCCGTTGCTTCTCTGTGTACCTGCCGCTTTTATCAGCAGGCTATCTCGGTGTTAGCGGGTGGCTTAGCTTTCCTACCGATCCGCCCGCCCTCCCAAAAGGCGGACGGGACGTTTCCGGGTGGCGTGGCTATGGCGCGGCTTCTCTCTATAGCTGCTGCAGGCGGTATCTAAAAGCCACCAAGGCCAAACTCCGTCTTTGCGTGTGGGCTGCCTTTTGTGGGCGGCATGCCTGTTGATTGGATGGTGGCAGTGACGTCGGGGGGGGGGAGGGATCAGCAACGGGTGTTGTGTGCTGTGCTATTTAATGTCCACTGGAGGGTGCTGTTTTTTGCACAAATTCATGGATTTACCTGGGAAAGGTGTGATATTTTTACAATCTAGGTACCTAAGATCCTTCCCATACAGCCAAGGCATGTTGTGTCCAAATCTGACGCCAATCGGTCAAGTGGTTACGGAGAAAGGCAAAAACAAACAAACATGCAGCTTGAAGGAATTTATATATAGAGATGATTTTTTTTATTTATTTTGCAATTCAAAAAGCTTTTGCTTGGCTTTTATTGGTTTTGTTTTTATTAGTGCTGTAAAAGCTTCCATGGACCAAAAGCAGACACATCATCTTAGGCTAGACAAACATCACCCTGGGGAATCCTTGGGGCTCATCTCTTGAAAGCATGGGATCTCTCGTTTGTCAGTTTTAATAAAAAGCAACTAAAAAAATAAGCGTGTGCCATGTGCTCTCAATAAAGGCGAGACCAGATCAATCAATGGCGAACACAATCTGCTCAGTTTGCCACCCGCAGCAAAAATCTATATAACACATGACCTCACTCGAGGGCTCCCTTCTCCATGTCGCTTTTCACGACACAATGAAGCCACTATGCTCAAAGCGCATCTTGTACATCTGGCCACTTCGCAGTCACATGTTTCCCTCCATCCAGAATAAGGCTGGAAAATATCGTATTTACTTAGGACTTAAAGCCCCCACTGAAATCAGCGTTGAAACGCATCGGACTGCACAAGCAAATCCACACAACTAAGTTTACTACAGGGAATGCAAACTGGTGGTTTCTGCCTAGAAGTCATGCTTCAAATAGTAACGCCAGCCCAATGCATTTTGCTGCCAGATGTCTCCCCCCCAACAAATTAGGACCAACACTTTACAATCCTTACGGCTGCATCAGACAGTGATTCCCTTCGCTCTCTATGCTACTCCAGGCTATGGTGTTACTGGAAACAGGTTGCCAGGATCTCCTTCTGCTTCTCTCTGCTTCCATTTGCTTAAAGAGGTTGAGAAGTGATGAGGCTGAGAAAGGGATTCAGTTATTTACAAGCAGGGTTGCCATATTTCAACAAGTAAAAACCAGGACGCTCCAAAAGTTGAGCTTTTTTATAGGGAAACCCCAAAGTTGTGGAGCTTTTTTCAGACAAACCTTAAAGTTGTGGAGCATTTTTAAACGAAAACGCCCAAAAAATGCCTTCTGGAAATCCCCCCCCCCCAGACATCACTTCCAACTTTAAAATCCTGCTAGAGTTCAGGAAAATCCAGACGTGTGGCAGCCCTATTTACAAGGATGTTAGAAAACAACTGGTAGAATAATCGTTCAATTTAAACACATTAGGAAGGAGGTTTTGTGTTGCGCAAACACATTTAATTCTAGAATCAATGGTGATGGAGTACTTTTTTCTACATAGTCCACAATCTATATATAGTGCATATTTGTGCCCTCGAAAAAGCGCTTCATTGCAAAAATAAAAGCTCATTGCTGATTATTTCTGCATTATCCCATGGTGTGTCCAAGCATGGGCAGCCCTGGCAATTTGAGTACCGTATTTTTCGCTCCATGGGGCACACCAGACCATAGGGCGCACCTCGTTTTTAGACAGAGGAGGAAACAAGAAAAAAATATTTTTCTGCTTTTCCTCCTCTAAAAGCCCTGGGTTTTTTGAGGATCAGCTCAAAGTTTTGCAGCTTTTTTTGCAAAGGGAAAAGCCCTGTTTTTTGAGGATCAGCTCAAAGTTTTGCAGCTTTTTTGCAAAGGGAAAAGCCCTGTTTTTTTGAGGATCAGCTCAAAGTTTTGCAGCTTTTTTGCAAAGGGAAAAGCCCTGTTTTTTTGAGGATCAGCTCAAGGTTTTGCAGCTTTTTTGCAAAGGGAAAAGCCCTGTTCTTTTGAGGATCAGCTCAGCTTTTTGCAGCTTTTTTGCAAAGGGGAAAAAGCAAAGCTTCTTTTGCAAAGGGGGAAAAGCAAAGAGGAAAAGCCCCGTTTTTATGGGGTTCAACTCACATTTCTGCAGCTTCTTAAGGAAAGGGAGCCGTTTCTACAGTTTACAGACAGATAATCTAATCAGCCAGTCACATGTTGCTGGGGAAACAAACAACCTCCCTCTGCAGCACATTCAACAATAGAGGCCTGGGTAAGGGGGTGGGGCTTACATTTTAAATAAATAAATAAAAGGACACATTCTACTCATGTAATAACATGCTGATTCCCAGACCATCCGCAGGCCGGATTTAGAAGGTGATTGGGCTGGATCTGGCCCCTGGGCCTTAGTTTGCCTACCCATGTGTTAGAACATGATGCTGATAACACCAAAGTGAAAGTTCAATCCTCGTATGGGACAGCTGCATTTTTCTGAATGGGGGGGGGGGGGCTGGACTAGACTATTCTCAGGGTCCTTTCCAATGCTACAATTCTATAATTCAATGAAGACAGCTCTGACTGCAGTAAAAAGGGGGTTTCTTCCCCCCACCCCTTCTCTTTTCAACATTTCTTTCCTGTAAAAGAAAAGCTGACTTCACCACCTGAATGAAATAACACTTATCTAAAGGTAAAGGGACCCCTGACCATTAGGTCCAGACGTGTCCAACTCTGGGGTTGCGGCGCTCATCTCGCGTTACTGGCTGAGGGAGCCGGCGTACAGCTTCTGGGTCATGTGGCCAGCATGACTAAGCTGCTTCTGGCGAACCAGAGCAGCGCACGGAAACGCCATTTACCTTCCCGCTGGAGCGGTACCTATTTATCTACTTGCACTTTGATGTGCTTTCGAACTGCTAGGTGGGCAGGAGCTGGGACCGAGCAATGGGAGCTCACCCCATCGCTGGGATTCAAACCGCCAACCTTCTGATCAGCAAGCCCTAAGCTCAGTGGTTTAACCCACAGAGCCACCCGCATCCCACAACACTTATCTACTCAGATCCATTTATGGCAGCATTGTTGTTGTTGTTGTTGGTACCCAGTAAGTGAAAACAGGTCAATATCCACCACTAAAACTGATGGACAGTCCCAAAGGTCTCCTCTGCAACCCATGTACGTGTCATTTGAAATTTCAACAGTTGATGTCCACTATTTCAAGAAAATGAATCCAACATTTTCCTCCCGATAACATTTCCCACTATGATATGGAAGACTGAACCAAAGGATATATTTTTCAATCACTTACAACAAAGAGTTTGGGCCATTTTGTGCAAACACATCACTGGTGCTGTTTTAAATGACGAAATTGCTTCTTGACAAAAGGCACTGCCACATCTATACTTAATGAAGGAAGCAATGTATAATTTATCACATTATGTGAACTCTGTAATAAAATTTCAAAATGTAAGCGCCAGTCCTCCTTTACGATTTCCTAGAGATAACTCTCATAATGTATACAAATAATGTTAAAAGTGCCAAGACCAAAAGGGGTAATATAAATTTGCATGCAGTCCTTTTAAAAAAAATGGAAGAAATTGATTTGCTGAGAATTCAGGAAGGGGGAGAGAGAGAGAGAGAGAGAGAGAGAGAGAGAGAGAGAGAGAGAGATTATGCAGCCAGGACCAGATACCACTGTGTTGGAGATTACTGTTTTGGTGATAAAAACATGGAGTCACTACTGTAATGATGCCTCACATGAATCAGTGGTCTGGAAAAACATGGCAGTTCTTATGCGCTTGATGGTTTTTGATCAAATTTACATTGATATCACAGATTGAAAAGATCTGCTTCATCATTTGCTATGACTGTAGTGGAAGAGATCTGAACGGCATCACTTGACACAATACTCTCTGCCTCCCATTTCAGGTGTTGCCGATTACATTGTCCATCTCCCAGTGAACACTCCATGGAGAAATGCAATTTAAATTGGTGGGACACAAATTGCCAGGAGCGAGTCAGCAGTAAACCACCCCGAGCAAGTTGGAGTTGAGTAAAGTCTTTATTAGCAAAACAGGATCTGCATGGGGCTGTCAGGCCTAATGAGCAAAGCAACTAATCTCTGGTAGGTCTTGCCCCCCCCCCCATGAAGCAGTTGCTGAGACTAAAGACCCTCACCTCCTGACAGCCATCTCCTCCTCTCCAGGGGTTCTCCCCCCAAGCAATCCATGCCCCCCAAGTGTGTTAAAAAGAAGTGACATCATCATCATCATCATCATCGATTAAATGTATATACCACTCTTCATCTGAAGATCCCAGGGTGGTTCACAAGATAAAAACCCAGGATAAAAGCCCAAATTAATAGTTAAAATGAAACATGCAAAAACGTTTAAAAGGCTAAAGTACCTTAATCAGCCAAAGGCCTGGCTGAAGAGGAATGTTCTCACCTGGTGCCTAAAGATGTACAATGAAGGCACCAGGCGAACCTCCCTGGGGAGAACATTCCACAAATGGGGAGCTGCTGCTGCAGAAAAGGCCCTGTTCTCATGTTGCCACCTTCTGGACCTCTTGTGGAGGAGACACATGAAGAAGTGTCAGAGGATTACTGCAGTGTCCGGGTGGTTTATAAGGGGAGAGGTGGTCCTTGAGGTAGTATTACCCCAAGGGGAGAGACTTCATCAGGCAAGGCCTTCTTCCACCTGCCTTGCCCCACCCTCCAGTCCCTGCTTCTCAATTTGTATTGTATTATTTTATGCTCTGTGGCTTGCCATTGTTTTATTGATTGCAGTTTAGAAATTATTTATTGCAAATGTTAAGGGTGGAATTCTGTTTAATTTTTATATGCTGATATTATTATTCTATACTGTTCTAATGATTGTTGAGTGTTACTTTATTTGATGTGGGTTGCGTATTTTAAAGTTATGTTTTATTATCACATTTTTGTATTGCATCAGATTGTACATTCTTGCATTAGGTGTACATTCTTTGTTTCTTCAGCTTGTAAACCGCTTTGGGTATTGTAAGATAGAAAGATGGTATACAAATTAAAAGTGATGTTGTTGTTGATGATGATATCTCCACCACCACCTGGTCGATTTAGGGGAGCATGGTTCTTGCCAGGTGCTGACCTGCTCACATTCCTGGCCCTCCTCTTTTAGACTGCGTGTTAAATGCACAAAGCACAGCTGCTCTGGAAATGTTCTGCTCTTCCCATATTTCAAGCTATTCGCCAGTGTGGTGTAGTGGTTAGGAGCAGTAGACTCGTAATTTGGTGAACCGGGTTCTCGTCTCCGCTCCTCCACATGCAGCTGCTGGGTGACCTTGGGCTAGTCATACTTCTTTGAAGTTTCTCAGCCCCACTCACCTCACAGAGTGTTTGTTGTGGGGGAGGAAGGGAAAGGAGATTGGGGGGGGGCAGTGCAGAAGGACTGGAACTTAGGCCTACCCCTAACAATAAACTAAAAGGGACCATAGGAGTCTTGTAAACATAATTCTACCTGGAGACACTGCAGTGTACTCTTTGACCAGGACAGTCACTTATTCATTCATCTCTGTGTCTGCATATTCTTCGAGTATTGGTGCTTAAGAAGGGGTAAGACTGTTGCCTCTGTATACAGTGGTGTAGTGGTTAAGAGTGGTAGGCTCGTAATCTGGGGAACTGGGTTCGCGTCTCCGCTCCTCCACATGCAGCTGCTGGGTGACCTTGGGCTAGTCACACTTCTCTGCCTTGCTAGCAGAAGCTCCCAGGTTCAACCCTCAGGATCTCCAGGTAGGAGTTGTGGGAGACTGTGGTCTGAAACCCTGTCAGTCAGTGTAGACCAGGCATAGGGAACCTTCGGCTCTCCAGATGTTTTGGCCTACAACTCCCATGATCCCTAGCTAACAGGACCAGTGGTCAGGGATGATGGGAATTGTAGTCCGAAACATCTGGAGAGCCGAAGGTTCCCTATGCCTGGTGTAGACAATACTGAGCTTGATGACTATGGGTCCGACTTGGGAAAAGGCAGTTTTCAAAGTTCCTATTGCACTGCAAATTGGGGATCCTAACCAGGATTGAGGCTGCAATATACAAGGTGTGACCAGAAAATTCGGTGAATGGTCACAGAAATCAGACAACAAGAAACATTCGAACATACAGGCCTTATGAGAGAGCCAGTGTGGTGTAGTGGTTAAGGGCGGTAGACTCATAATCTGGTGAACCAGGTTCGCGTCTCCACTCCTCCACATGCAGCTGCTGGGTGACCTTGGGTTAGTCACACTTCTCTGAAGTCTCTCAGCCCCACTCACCTCGCAAAGTGTTTGTTGTGGGGGAGGAAGGGAAAGGAGAATGTTAGCTGCTTTGAGACTCCTTCGGGTAGTGATAAAGCGGGATATCAAATCCAAACTCCTCCTCCTCCTCCTCCTCCTCCTCCTCCTCCTTCTTCTTCATTCAAGACCACCATTCGCATCTGACACCTTTCAGCCCCCCCACCCCAAAATGCCCTTGCTTTGTACATAATGCTTCTAAAACATCAGTGGAGTTTGGGTATGCATGCACATTAACTGCTGCAAACCCAAATTGCTTTCAAAATGAGCTAATTGTCTGTGTTTAACTGGCAATGAGCATGATTTAAAGCCTTTGAGTTTTATTAGTCTCTCTAGACTACTGATGCTTACATACCACTGTAGAGAGACTTTGTTCTTTTTACATGGCTACAGCGATCTCCCAAGTGGAAGGAAACAACTGGAATAACTTTCCAAGATTTGACAATATTGCTGCTTTTTTTTTTTTTTAAACGAGGCACTACTATATAATAGATAAAGGAATGTATAGGAATGCTCTCTCCTTTCTTTGTGCTTTTGGGGTGCATTTTGGTCCTCTTAATACCACTCATTAGCATTCATTTGCAACTTTATGTGCTCCAAGGAAGAAGAGTTGCAGGCATCACTCTTAAATTACAGTGGATAGCTTTGCTAGAATCCAGCTCAGCTAATTAAAAAAAGAAAGAAAAGAAAACCCAGCTGAGCTAAGGTGGAAGATGTTTCAGAAAGTTTGCCAAATTAGCTGGGATCTGGATTTCCAAATAACACAAAATGAAATTTAAACTGGTGCCATAAAACCACTTTGTATCAAAATTATAAACCAATGCAAACACAACCTTAAAATGCTCGTCTCAATAGAGCTAAAAGGTTTTGCCCTATGATCTTATTCAATGGTCTCTGGTAAATATACGTATCATATATAACACAGACACACAGGGAGAGGTGAAGTATTTGGAATTCACATATAATTTGAATGAATAGAGGAAAATATGAACGTAAACCAAAACAACACCTGCACATACAAAGAAATGTTTTTTGCTGTTGTACGATGTTGTAAAACAGAAAAAAAACTAGAACAATGTTTGTGTATGTGAAACACCTCACCAATTAGGTGTTATTACATTTTTTAAAAAAAATTCTGTATTTGTATTATGGTATTACTGCTGTTATAAGGTGTCATAAATAAATTCAATGTTCATGAGTGCAAAAGAGAGCCAGTGTGGTGTCGGGGTTTGGTTGCTGGAGCTCCTCGTGCACGGCCTTAGACTGGTTATGCACGAGGTACCAGTTGCGGGGAAAGCGGCCAGCGTTCCGCGTGCTTTTGAGCACGGTCGCCGGCCAAGCCTCACAGTCTGAAGGATGATGAGTAAGCCAATTGAAGACTCTGGTGGAGTGTGAGTTCCTAATCGCCTTCTTTAATGAACAGTTGCCTCGTGAAAATAAATATATACCCTGACTCTGAATAGGCGGATCAGATTAAAGAAATTAAAAATTTTACTTTACTCCCCCCTTAAACCCCAAAGGAAGACGGACACCGGTTGTATCTTTAGTGGCTTCGGCAGAACCCGCGTAGGCTCGTCCCCTAAGCTAAATTCCCCTAAGCTTAAAGACCCTGCGCGCCCAATCTTCCGCGAGGCTAACTAAATAAACTAAAACCGAAATATCTTCCGCGGGCCTAACCCTAGGCTAACCTAAAGAAAACCTAACTAAGGCTAAACCGAATGATCTTCCGCGATCTAACTTTAACTAAAGAAAAACCCATCCAACCCGTCCAGCCCGCTCCTAGCCCCTTAAACTAAACTTGACTTCAACTAAAACCCAACTAAAAGAACATGAACGAACTCCTCTGCCTAAGCGGGGTGCCTCTGCCTTTTATTAGGGAACAAACGTGACATCATCATTAGTACTTTAACCAATAAAATCACTGTTGCTGCCCTCCAAAAAGGCGGGAAGCAAGTTTAACGCTCATTAACAACTTTGAACATGACCGGATCTACAAAATAAAGGCGGATTAATCTCATAAGTGAACCACACTATTCATTCATGCTTTCACTTTCGCTTTTACGCGCAATTATACCAAAAGTAGACCTCGAAAAACTTATAAAATAACCAAATAAATATGAATCCATGGCGGATCCGTGAAACGTATTCCGACATATCATCTTTCTTTTTTTGTTTTAAATTAAATTATTTTTGATTTAGTTATATAAAAAAGGAAGGTTAGAGATATCATAAGCATTTATCTGACATAAACATTACCATTTGCTTTGATATAAACCTTGACATGAAAAGGCAAAGCGTCAACAGTGCCGACAGTGTCCACATTAAGACTGTGATATAAACACTAGCAACACCATCAACATCCACCCTTTTCATAGGAGGAAATACTTGTATAATAATGTAGCAATAAAGTCATGAAAATAACAAACCACTAGCCGAACATAAAAAGTGATCGATCCGATACACTGTAAACCTTTTAGGCATATATAAATACTTCAATATGTAGTGTAACACAACAAATCGTCTTATAAGCATGTATACTTTCGCGTGCAGCGTAAAACAACAAATTACTCCCCAAACACAAGAGAGGACCTGGTACAGGTCCAAAATTAAAAATAACGGATAACGACTGCCCAAACATAAGAGAGGTCCCGATCCGGGACCCAAAATTAAAGTATAACTAGAGCTGGGGCTACATGGCCTACCCAGACCCCTCCCCCATTTTTTTAAATTTTTTATTTGGAAACTAAGGAGAAATGGATAAGGAAACATAAAAGGTGTGTGGCACTGAGGCTACAGAATCGAGGGAACTTTCAGGAAGACAGATTCTGGACTTACCACAGCGACCACAGGTAACGGGGAACTAGGGTCCGAATCCAGAAAGGGGATTTAAGGCACCTAAGTACAAGTGGTTTGCGCCACTAGAGGGGATTTAAGCTACCTATATAAAGGTGTCTCAGCCAGGATGAGGATTTAAACCATCTACGCAAGGGTTTCCAGCGAAACGAAATTGGAATTAAACCAGCTACATAAGGGTCTCCCATTAACAGCAGGAAACAGAGTGAAGGGAAAAGCTGGGAACCTGGTTTACTGCCAAAAGGTAGCATATAGAGGGGGAATCTTTAAAGTAAATAGGGGTACCAAAAGGGTAGGATGCCACCAGACTTGACATATATATCTTGAACAAATCCGAGAATGACCAATTCTTTGACCAAAAGGCATATAAATGTTACCACATTTTGAACTATAACTTTTGCAAGCACAACGTGGAGATTTAGGATCATTGAAAATAAACATATATGTATAAACATATCTATGACTAGAACTGCACAAAGATGATGCTTTGACCTTACATAAACATTTCCATATCATCAAAATTGTGACGCTCTAAATGGAAACCATTTCAGAAAAGCTTTGCATATATAAACATCCATATCATTAATTATCAAGCTATAAGGAAAACACATGTAACATGCGAGGCGGATATTTCAAGAAGCATACAAAGGTAAATATGCAATTTTTACAAGTACAATATAAAGTACAAGACAGGTTTAGAACTGCAAAATGGTGTTGGAGAGGAGGATGAAGACGATGAATGAGTTGCCGGTCGTCTTCTTCTCCGACTACACACGACCATGTAGAAGAAATAGTCCTGGAACTCAGGAAAAGTTCATGGAGCTCAGGAAAGTACTGAAACATCGAGCTCTGAAGAAACAACGATACCTGTAGAAGAAAGGAGGTTAAGCAAGCAAATCAAGGTGATCTGCTAGTGAATGCAGGTATGAGAATAACTGGAACAAATCTAGGCAGCCAGGAACCAAGGGGCTGCCCAGAGGCAAACAAAAGGCATAGGTTGAGGATAGTTGAAGAGTTGCTGCATTTGACAGGAAGTTGAGAAGTTAGCGAATAGCTAACAACCAGAGTTAGACATCACGGCTTGTGATGAAAAGGGAGTATCGAATTTCACGCAAAGTTTGACCAGCGTGTTTCTTGAGTGAAGAATGGAGTTGAGCACACAAACAGGTGTGGGAAATAGGGGTTCTTTCCGCAGAAGTAGGGACAGTCCTCCGCTGAGAAGATTAAGCAACAAGGGGTTGTCGTTGAAGATGCAGGCTGGCAAGTACCACGCAGGGTTACATGACTTGATCTTCAGGTGAAGAGTTCCTTGCGGAAGACAGTACTTCTGAGCACAAGGAGGAACTGCCTGAAGAGCCTGTAGTAGAGTTCTTGGTTGATGCAAGAAAAGATACTCCAGAAGAATACCTGGGGAGATGCGGAGCATATTTGCAACCAGGTAGAGAGCAACAGAAAGCAGGTGAAAAGGGTTTGCGGTTTTGGTTGGAAACAGGTATGCTGCAAGAAGTGATGGCAGCAATCTGTAGGCACGGTGAGTACCATTCAAAACCAGCCAACAGAATGCCCATGCAAAAGACAGCACGGAACATAGCAAGGAGCGTCCCATGGCTGACGATTGGATCACTGAGACAAAGGAAAGTTTCAACGGCGTGAGAGTGCTTGAAGATGCTGCTGAACAGAACTTGTAGAAAGGAGAATTCACCTTACCAAGCAGTGAAATTCTCCAGGAGAACTTTGCAATAGGTTTTCTGCAAGGGACAGTTTGAAGACTATCAAGGGAACACTCTAAAGTCAATGACTGTGGAGCTTTATCCATGAGGTACTGATGGAGAATAAAGAGTTGCATGTGATTCCGGTGTAGCAGCTCTTTGATTAGGGCCTCTGCTGCAGCGAGCTTTTCTGACGTCAGCGCCCATTGGTCGACCCATACAGGGGGTCCTTCCTTCCATGTAAGTGGAAGAGCATGTACTGGCGCTGATGCAAAGGCCCACATCAAAAATGTGTATGGACAACAGTTCTTGCTTTAGACAATAAGTCTCTACCCCAAAGGGTGATAGGCACATCCATAACAAGTGGACGGAGCTGCACCATGGAGCCTGAGTCTGACTGGAAGGTAATCGGATGCACGCTCTGGTGGGCGGGTTCGAAACCTCCGACTCCGAAGACTTCCTGGGTGACAGTCGTTGCCCACTGGTCAGGCCAATCCTTTCTGGCGATCACTGTGACATCTGCGCCTGTATCAAGAAGACCCTTGATCTTTCGTCCACCCATTTCTAAGACGAGATGAGGGCGTTCTTCTGTAATCTTGATTAGCGCCATTGCTGTCTGAGGAGGCAAAGAGTCTACAGGAGCTGTAGGTGTAGAAGTAAGCAAATAGAGTCTGGCAATTTCCAAACCTTTTGTTAGGACACAAGGAACAGTTGAAAATCCTGGAATCAGCAACTGCGATGAATCTGTGATTCGAACTAGGCCTGCAGTCAGTGTGACTGTGGCAGGGAGGCGATCCATCCTAGGCAGGATAAGGCAAATCGAAGTGTCTGGGAATGGACCACGAATGGATGTTGGCAATTGCTGAGCAAACCATGGATTTGAAAAGTAACAGTCCTCTGTTAAGAAGAGTGGTATACCTGGGACAGAAGATTCTTCTTGTTCTTCGTTGGCAGTGTTTGAAGATATCCTTTTGGCTTCGGGTTTTTTGCACTGCTGAAGTTGGCAACTCTGAAGCTGCTTGGCGTTGAGTTGGCAAACTTGGGGTTCTTCCGTTGGTAAGAGTTGCTGATGCTGTTGAATCTGCTGGCATTCAGTCAGTTGTGCATCAGACTGGCAGGATGGAACTTCTTCTTTGACACAAGACAGTTGAAGTGGTTGTCCATGATAATTGTTTGATTGTGGCTGACTGAGCTTAAAAGCTGGAGGTGACACAAAGGTGTGGACATTGTTAACTGGAGTGATGCTTAAGCTTCCACAAGAGGGAGCTGTCTCACTCACTTGCATTCTTTGGCCACATGGAAAGTGATCATCAGCTGGGTTGCAACTTGAACACTGCTGTTTCATCAAGGGCAAATGTCCTTCAATGACAGATTGACCTTGACTCAAAGGTGAGTAAAGCTCAGGTGCTGCAAGGTTGACCTCAGTAGGATGTCTTCTCAACGTTGAAGGCAATTCTGCGATCAGAGGCTTGACTGTGATTGCTTGCTGCGAAGCAGGATCAACATTAGCAGGAACTGAAGGGCGGTCAGCAGAAGGTGAACTGAATGCTGTGTTCTCTACTGGAATCCTTTGAATAGGTAAGGCAGATGATGAAACCTCTGGAACCTGAATGCTTGATGAGGTCACATCTTTTCTCTGGACATCTGAAGAGTGGATATCTCTCTGGATCACTCTTTTTCCCTGATGACCTGGATAAGGAGTAGCGTTGTTCACCTTTCTGGGATGGTTGACCTTCATGATGTTCTTGAACTTGCACCCTATTGTTTTACCGGGGCCGGGGCGCGGCCCGCAGAACCGTTTCCCTGAATTGGAGATGAGGTAGGTGATGTGTTTTGTGGATTCAAGCGACAATCATTCGCCCAATGAAATCCTTTCTGACAGATGGGACATCTCTCTGGCGGCTTGGCAGCAGGCCTTGGCGTTGTTGCGCACTGCGACCGGAAATGCCCATCGCCTCCACACCCATAGCACTTCTTGACTGGCGTAGAGCTGTCTTGACGTGGCATCTGTACTGCAGCTGCCAAGAGCTGTGCTTTGTAGGAGTGGGTACCGACATTCTGGCAGACGCGTAGCATCTCAGTCAATGTGGCATCTGGACGAGCTGCAACTGCTGTTAGGGCATTCTTGCAGTCATCATTGGCATTTTCAAAGGCAAGTTGTTTTGTCAGCATGTTTCTGGCATGACGATCTTCTATCTGGCGTTCCACTGCAACAATCAGGCGATCCACGAAGTCCCCATAAGGTTCTTTTGGACCTTGCCTAACTGCAGCGAATCCTGATACTGAGCTAGCATCTGTGCGATTGGGTAGTCTGCGCCAAGCTTTGACTACAATGTCTGCTATGGTGACAAGTGCAGCATCAGGTATGGCTAGCTGTTGATTGAGATTGGAGTAATGTCCTGATCCTGTGAGCATATCTTCTGTGGCAAGTGGCGTTGCACGTCTGGCTGCTACTTCTTTCCACTCTTGCAGGCACAGAAGAGCATCTGTAGGCGACAGGAAGGTGCGAAGTATCAGCTTCCAATCAGATGGCAGAAGTCTACTAGTGGACAGTCCTTCAAGTAAACTTCTAGTATAAGGAGCTTGAAGTCCATTTTCGCGTATGGCTTTTCGCAGTTCACGTAGTGTCTCGAAAGGAATAGCTTGATATCTTGCAGGTTGTCCTCCATTAGCACGAATCACTGGAAAGATGTGCATTGGATCAGCACTAAAGTCTATTTGTCCCAAAGCTGCTTCCAAAGCTTGGGTTCTGCAGATGGGCTGCATTGCTGTAGGGTCTGTAGGTGGCATCAGTGAGTTTAAATCTTCTTGATGCTTTCCAAATGATGAGCCACTAGATGGTGCTAAAGAGTCTTTGACATCTGGATGCCTTGAAGATGGCTGACTATGAAGACAAGATGGCTGACTTGAAGTTGGATGAAGACAAGATGGCTGACTTGAAGTTGGATGAAGACAAGATGGCTGACTTGAAGTTGGAGCATAAGGTTGTTGGCTCTGTACTGCAAGTCCTGGCATCTGGATCATCATTGTTTGGCTTTGCTCTTGTCTTGGAATCTGCATTGGCATTGGAGGTGCTGAAGGGTTGGTAAATTGCTGTTGTGCTGCTTGCATTGAGGCTTGGATTGCTGTTGATTGGAAATCAGCTTGCTGCAAAACTGGAGCTGCTGGCTTGAGCGCGGCCTGCAGGGCAGCAGGGTTTGCTGGCAAAAAGGCTGCTTGCTGCTGCTGCTGCTGGATCGCTGGCAAAAGCGCGGCTTGCGATGGAGGAAGCGGGACCGTTGCTTGGAGCGAGGTCCGCGGCTGCTGCTGACTTGAAATCGCTGGCTGGTAAAAGGCCTGCGATGACTGCTGAGCGACTGGCGGTGGGGCAGTCCGCGGCGGGGCTTGAAAGGCCGACGGCGTCTGCTGCACCGGCACAGGCTGCAATGAATCTGGCAACGACAAATTGGACAAGGGCGAGTGCGTGTACGACAACGGGGCCTGAACTGGCTGCTGCGAGGGGGCCGAAAATGGCACAACCGCAAGCGGCAGCACAGGGGCACTATTAAAAGCAGTATTTCCCAAATTCACTGTTCCATTAAGCAAAACATTTCTTGGAGCGATTTGTTGAAAGCAGTTTCTTACTTTGCTCCATACTAATTGTACAGGAATTCCGATTTTCGGGTTGGCCATAAATTCTAACCCGATCCTTTCCCATGAGGCTAAATCTTTCGTTCCCTCCTTAGGGACCCAGGGACAAATTTCCCCAATGGTTTTAACTAAAAGCTCTACTTCTGATTCAGAGACAGGATGACCATTTCTTTTCAAAAGGTACAATAAATCTTCACAAAATTTTACTTGAGCAGTTGAGAGTGAGGAGCCCATTTTTTAAACACTTTTCCAAAACTTTTCCTCCCCCACCCGTAGGCTTCTACTAGGGGACACCGGTTCTACCCGTAGGCTTTAACCGAAAAACCCTGGCACCCGTAGGCTTTAGCCAGAAAACCTCCGCCCCCACCCGTGGGCTTCTACTAGGGGCTACCGGCCCTACCCGTAGGCTTTGACCGAAAAACCTGGCACCCGTAGGCTTTTGCCAGAAAAACTTTCCCTCCCACCCGTAGGCTTTTGGGAGACACCGGCCCTACCCGTAGGCTTTGACCGAAAACCCTGGCACCCGTAGGCTTTTGCCAGAAAAACTTTCCCTCCCACCCGTAGGCTTTTGGGAGACACCGGCCCTACCCGTAGGCTTACACTAAACTCCTTGCCGCTCTACCCGGGGACCCCTTGGGGCAAAATATACGCGCGCGACTTCTATTTACACTACTTTGGGCAAGCGGTGGATTCGCGCTACTGCAGCGAAATCCTGGATAAACCGGGCCGTTATACCTCACCTCTCAATGTCTGTTTCCGAGCCACTTCCGATATGTTGCCTTTAACCGGAGTCTTCGTGGAAGCGATTTTTGACTACGCTTTGCCTCACACGGGGCACCACTTGTCGGGGTTTGGTTGCTGGAGCTCCTCGTGCACGGCCTTAGACTGGTTATGCACGAGGTACCAGTTGCGGGGAAAGCGGCCAGCGTTCCGCGTGCTTTTGAGCACGGTCGCCGGCCAAGCCTCACAGTCTGAAGGATGATGAGTAAGCCAATTGAAGACTCTGGTGGAGTGTGAGTTCCTAATCGCCTTCTTTAATGAACAGTTGCCTCGTGAAAATAAATATATACCCTGACTCTGAATAGGCGGATCAGATTAAAGAAATTAAAAATTTTACTTTACTCCCCCCTTAAACCCCAAAGGAAGACGGACACCGGTTGTATCTTTAGTGGCTTCGGCAGAACCCGCGTAGGCTCGTCCCCTAAGCTAAATTCCCCTAAGCTTAAAGACCCTGCGCGCCCAATCTTCCGCGAGGCTAACTAAATAAACTAAAACCGAAATATCTTCCGCGGGCCTAACCCTAGGCTAACCTAAAGAAAACCTAACTAAGGCTAAACCGAATGATCTTCCGCGATCTAACTTTAACTAAAGAAAAACCCATCCAACCCGTCCAGCCCGCTCCTAGCCCCTTAAACTAAACTTGACTTCAACTAAAACCCAACTAAAAGAACATGAACGAACTCCTCTGCCTAAGCGGGGTGCCTCTGCCTTTTATTAGGGAACAAACGTGACATCATCATTAGTACTTTAACCAATAAAATCACTGTTGCTGCCCTCCAAAAAGGCGGGAAGCAAGTTTAACGCTCATTAACAACTTTGAACATGACCGGATCTACAAAATAAAGGCGGATTAATCTCATAAGTGAACCACACTATTCATTCATGCTTTCACTTTCGCTTTTACGCGCAATTATACCAAAAGTAGACCTCGAAAAACTTATAAAATAACCAAATAAATATGAATCCATGGCGGATCCGTGAAACGTATTCCGACAGTGTGGTGTAGTGGTTAAGAGTGGCAGACTTGTAATCTGGGGAACCGGGTTCGCGTCTCCGCTCCTCCACATGCAGCTGCTGGGTGACCTTGGGCTAGTCACACTTCTTTGAAGTCTCTCAGCCCCACTCACCTCACAGAGTGTTTGTTGTGGGGGAGGAAGGGAAAGGAGAATGTTAGCCGCTTTGAGACTCCTTCAGGTAGTGATAAAGTGGGATATCAAATCCAAACCTTTCTTCTTCTTCTTCTTCTTCTTCTTCTTCTTCTTCTTCTTCTTCTTCTTCTTCTTCTTCTACCTTATGTATATAAATCACTTGTCTGAAATAGTATAGGAGAGCAATCTGGAAGCCATCTTAACTCTTAAAGACCCCAAACATTTCCTCTCCCTATGGTTCTTTTCACTTGCAAATCCTACACATCCTGTCTTAAGGGCATATTTTGTGTATGAATAGGGTAGGCCTGTGACCTGGATTCAAAAACGAAGGTATTTACTATCTCAAAAGAATAGATCAGACAGGCCAGTTAATGCATTCGGTGACCATTTGACATAGGGCTGCCATTGGTCCAGAGTTTCCTGGACATATACAGGATTCGTCCGTCGGAAATAGCGACCAGGCGGAATTTCCGAAAATTGGTAAAAATGTCAGGGAAAAGCATGGCAACCATGTTGGAAGTGTTTATTTTTTTTTGGGGGGGGTGCAATTTCCTTTAAAAAATGCTCAACAACTTCATTTTTATTTTATTTTTAGATTTTGGAAAAAGAACTCAACAACTTCTGTGTCCAGATTTTCACTTTTGGAGTGATGGCAACCCTATTTGACCATTATCAGGTATCTTGTTAGACAGGAGACAAGCAACACTCTCAAATTTCGATTGTAGACTCTCTTTTGGCAAATCTTGGCCTGTAATGCAAATCTTGCACAGCCGCTGCCGGTCAGTGTAGACCAGTGGTGTCCAATTTTTTTCCAAAGAGGGCCAGATCTGATGAAGTAAAAGGCCGTGAGGGCCAACCAAAACAACCAAATGGCCAACCAAAGTTGTTAACCATTTTTAGGATTGAAGTTGTTGAGGTGTTTTTTTTTAGGAAATAAACTGCCACAGAGGCCACATTAAACCGGCCGGCGGGCCGGATTAGGCCCCCAAAATGGACTTTGGACATGCCTGGTGTAGATAATCCTGTGCCCAGAGAGACACATGGACAGTTTTCCATGATCCCAGTACGCTTAGCTGCCTGCCAGACACAGGCCTCAGAATTTGCAAATATGTGCAGGGAGGAAATCAGGAGTAGCAAATGCTATGATGTATCAAGGTGACCGAGATAGTCTGGCAGATGGGCAAAAGCAAGCATATGCTACCTAAGGTGGGTACACAAGCAAGCCTGGGGGATGGAGGATGGACCCAGCTGTTATGTTATCTAAGCCAAACAACATGAAGGCCACAGTATAACCTGAAGACATATTGGCAGAGTGTCTCGCATGTGTCTGCCATAAATAGTGTTATTACGAATAAGGAACGTGTACAGAGGAGGGCAACCAAGATGATCAAGGGTTTGGAAACCAAGCCTTATGAGGAACGGTCGAAGGAGCAGAACATGTTTATAGAATCATAGAGTTGGAAGAGACCACAGGGGCCATCCAGTCCAACCCCCTGCCAAGCAGGAAACACCATCGAAGCATTCCTGACAGATGGCTGTCAAGCCTCTGCTTAAAGACCTCCAAAGAAGGAGACTCCACCACACTCCTTGGCAGCAAATTCCACTGTCGAACAGCTCTTACTGTCAGGAAGATCTTCCTAATGTTTAGGTGGAATCTTCTTTCTTGTAGTTTGAATCCATTGCTCCGTGTCCGCTTCTCTGGAGCAGCAGAAAACAACCTTTCTCCCTCCTCTATATGACATCCTTTTATATATTTGAACATGGCTGGAAAAGAGGAGAGATGATTGCAACATACTGCTAATACTGGAGGAAAGGCGTGGCTTGATTTAATCACGGTTGTGGCCATCTTGCAAAATGCTGAAAAGCATGGAGGACCTTTGGAATACCACCCTGCCAAGCAATGTCCATATACTTTCAGCTGCTAATTTCCGAAGATCAGAGCCCACTACCAGAGATGGGGAACAACACCTAGCTGGCCACTTTTCCCCCCAACCCGAGCTAGGCAGAAAACAATTTCACATAAAATTAACCCAAGCAGGTCCAGTTATACGCTATCTCATACAGAACGCAGATTATTGTATGTTGTACAGTATTATATATTATAGTATGATTCCATTTCTAGTTTAAATGTTACTTTAGAAACATTTACAGGGCAATTGTGCCTTAGCCTCCGGGTCTTCTTTAGATGGTTCATGCACTTTCTGTACATACTAGAGTCCCTGTGTGAGATAAGAGGCTTTGCTGCTAGAAGAACAGGGGAATTGAACGTGGACTGGAACTTGTTGCAATCAGTTTCAAGGTCATGATCCCACTTGGAATTAATTTATTTCTTCTGGAGGTGTCTTCTTCTTTGGCGATTACTCGTAGCCGAGTAAGATTGTCTTCCATGAACATGGTCTTAATAGTGCGTCCGTAAGTGACTGTGGAGGCCGGTTCTAGATCCACACGCCCTTCCACAATGCGGACAAAGGTTTCTGGGCGGGAGTTGATCACGGTGAGTATTTGCCAAATGTGCCTTCCTCTTAGCACGTTTCTCCTTTTCATCCTGAGTTTGAGCATATTCAAAGCCCATGACACCTTTGGTAAAGGCTGTTCTCCAATTGGAGCACTCGCAGGCCAGTGTTTCCCAGTTGTCAGTTGTTTATACTACATTTTTTTAGATTTGCCTTGAGAGAGTCTTTAAACCTCTTTTGTTGACCACCAGCATTACGTTTTCCATTCTTAAGTTCGGAATAGAGTAGTTGCTTTGGAAGACGATAATCAGGCATCCGTGCGATATGACCAGTCCAACGAAGTTGATGTTGAAGAATTATTGCTTTGATACTGGTGATCTTTGCTTCTTCCAGAACACTGGAATTAGGATTCTGGCTAAGTAATGCCATGCAGGTTCGATCCCCGTATGGAACAGCTGCATATTCCTGCATCGCAGGAGGTTGGACTAGATGATCCTCGGCGTCTTTTCCAACTGTATGATTCTATGCCAGTGTAAGTTGGCTATAGGTGCTTATTTTGCATATGTTACCATAACTACAGAGCTGGAGCTCTAGCAAAGAATAGTTTAGGAGCCTAATGCTTCCAAAGCTATCCCCAACTGTATAGAAAACCTTTAACCTTTTAAAATAATAATAATAATAATAATAATAATAATAATAATAATAATAATAATGAAAACCAACAGGCAGACAAAAATTACACAGCAGTAAGTAAAGCCAGCAAGCTAGTATAAGTAAGTGCTAGCTTGTCACGCAGGGAAAAAGAGGTTTCAGCAACAATAGCCTGATGTACTCCTTGGTCTTACATTGTTCCATGTGTAAAGGAATTCATGTTATCCAACTGTATCCATATGGCCAGATCAGCTTGTGTGTTGTGTATCTACTTGCTTCTGCTGTGTGGGCTTGAAGTCGAGCCTGACCTCTGCTTCACCCTGTTTTGTGCAACACAATATGCCCCACGGAGGCCTGGCCAGAAGCAGTTTCTGGGCTCAGAAGCCAGCAGGCACTAGAATGATGGCCAATTCCTTTTGTAGAGGAAACAAAGGACACCCACTCCTCTTCCAATCTGCATAGCCGCGTCATATCCAATTTGCACCAGGCTAATTTCACTTTACATAACAGCGGATCTGCCGACCAAGATTACCAGGAAGCACATATAATATACCCCCATGCAAAAAAAAAAGTGTAAATAACAGAGGGGGGTTACATATCATAAAAGGCTGCTTTTCAAATGCCAACAATAATTGCAAAAACACTCGCTCAAGATGTTTGTCACGATGACCAGTGCAATCCTTCCATTTCAAAGCGGGACCAGAGCTTTTGTACCTTTAACAGGTACATAGGAGAAGAGACTGTCTTAAACACACAAAAAATTCCCCTGCACAAGAAAGTGGAATTGTGTCTTGCAAATCTGTCTTGCAAAAATAACACACAGGATTTTTGTCATTGGGTGCATCTGTTTCCCCTGTACTTTGATTAACAAGCTGCAATGGGCCGAGCAATGTTTTATGATTACTCACAAAAGACAACTTGGAATAGTCCTTACCACAAGAACAATTCATTGAATGGAACCCACACACCTTTGGCAATCACTCATAGATGAGTAAGATTGTCTTCCATAAACACGGTCTTAATAGTGCGTCCGTAAGTGACTGTGGAGGCCAATTCTGGATCCACACATCCTTCCACAGTGGGGACACTGGTTTCCGGGTGGGAGTTCATCATGGTGAGTGTTTGACAAGCGTGCCTTCCTCTTAGCACGTTTCTCTCTTTCGTTGACCACCAGCATTTCGCTTTCCATTTTTAAGTTCGGAATAGAGTAGTTGCTTTGGAAGACGATAATCAGGCATCCACTCAACATGACCAATCCAACGAAGTTGATGATGAAGAATCATTTCTTCAACACTGGTGATCTTTGCTTCTTCCAGTACAGTGGCATTAGTTCACCTGTCTTCCCAGGTGATGTGTAAAATTTTTTGGAGACACCGTTGATGGAATCTTTCTAGGAGTTGGAGATGGTGTTTATAAGTGGTCCATGTTTCACAAGAATACTGTAAGGTTGGTAGTACAATAGCTTTGTAAACAAGCATTTTGGTTTCCCTGTGATGCATACACACTAAAAGCAATGCCCATCAACTTTGGCCCCCCTGTCAAATATTTTATCGGGGTCCTGAAGGCACCTCTGCCCCTAGGAGTTGGCTCCTATGCTCAACCCATTAGTACTGGCTTTGCACATGGGGGCAGTAAGCATGTAGCAAGTGATGCACAAGGTGCAAGAATTGTTGCCCCATGGCTGATTCCCCAACTAACCCACTCAACACACCGTCATAACACTTGTGAATTGGAACCCCCATCAGTGAAAGCAGCCTTTTACTTCAAAAGTCTGATTTTTATTAGCCCATGAGCACAAAATGCTATGGCATTTCTCCCCTCCGTTTTAAACTCTAGGACAAAATAAATAAATAAAATACCCAAGTTTAAATGGAAAACCATGTGCTGACTCTATAAACTGCAGAGGGTGTGTGTGTGTGTGTGCGTGCACATTTAAGTGGAGAAGTTTGACCTTCACTAAATCCATAGCTGTCAAGTTTTGGATTTGAAAATAAGGGATCAGCAGCCTCACCTATCCTGGGGACAGTCACATGGCAGCGGTGGGCGGAGCCAGAAGCAAAAGTGGGCGGCACTGGTGTGAACGCGCGCAGTAGGCTTGCTGTATTTTGGAAACGCTGCCCGTGGGCTACGACGCCTGTAAGCGCGGGAAATGGCTCCCGCTTGCTTTGAGGCTGCAAGGAGGCGAGGTCTTCCCAGTCCCTGGCCAGCAGGGGGAGGGAGAGGAACTGCTTCTTTTGAAAAAACGGGAAATTAAAGGGATATAAAAAATAAGGGATAGCAGCGGGAAACTGCTTGAAATAAGGGAGATTCCCGGGGAAAACGGGATACTTGATAGCACTGTAAATCTAGAAGCAACAGAGATTACCACTTCCTGATCCTGATGATTAGGCAACGGGCTTCCTTTACTTGTAAGTAGTGATCTCCAGTGTAGAAGCAAGCAGACAAAGAGAGAGGAAGAAGCAAGCAAGCACTACCCTTCGGAGACATTTTTTCCCCAAGCTGAAACAATCAGTGGCCTAATTAGGTGGTGTTATCACACTGGAGAAAGGAAAAAGGGGCAGGGAAAGAAATAGAGGAAACAGAGGGTGGGGGAGAGAGAAAGAGAAAGAGAAAGAGAAAGAGAAAGAGAGAGAGAGAGAGAGAGAGAGAGAGAGAGAGAGAGAGAGAGACCTACATATTCATCAGGCTAGTTCCAATTGGAGTTAGCTAAGGGCAGGGAGTTATTTAGCAGGCATGAGCGTGCTCACTGAGGCGTGGAGGCCAAGGAAAAGAGAGAGAGAGAGAGCTTGCCGGATCAAATAATTCCTCTCGGAACATATTTTGAAAGGCTAAAGCCAAGGGGGTCTGGTGGATAAAGTTGAAGCTCCAAAGCAAGGCCCTCCAGATGTTGTTGGACTGCAACTCCCATCAGCCCCGGCCAACATGGCCAACTGTCAGGGAAGAGCCAACGGAGATAAACACAGGGAAATTCAGGGAGAATGAAAGGAAGTACTTCACATAGTGCGTTGATTTATTCCTTTGTGGTGCTTCCCTTCTTTTCCCACCCACTGGAATATAATTTGGCCAACTGCAAACGGGATGGCTGTCCATCCGCTATACTGCTGGAGCCCTGGATGGTTAAGTCCAGTCAAAGGCGACTATGGGGTTGCAGCGCTCATCTCGCTTTCAGGCCGAGGGAGCCGGCGTTTGTCCACAGACAGCTTTCCAGGTCATGTGGCCAGCATGACTAAACTGCTCCTGGCTCAACAGAACACTGTGACGGAAACCAGAGTGCACGGAAATGCCGTTTACCTTCCCGCTGCAGCAGTACCTATTTATCTACTTGTGCTGGCATGCTTTCAAACTACTAGCCTGGCAGGAGCTGGGACAGAGCAACGGGAGCTCACCCCATCATGCGGATTTGAACCACCAACCTACCGATTGGCAACCCTGTCTGACACGCATGTATGTGCATACACACACACAAACACACGCCTGAAGATACAAATGTCCAGGAGAGGCATCTCTCCACAAGCAAATTGAATGATAAATTCTTTCTGCATTGTTGGCCCAGTAATAGACAGTACCTAAGGTGGAAGCAAGATGTGGCATGTGCAATTCATATCACTCACCTGGATAATGTTAATATATGTTAAAATATTCCTTCCTGAAGCAGAGGAATGTGACGGAATGGGCTGATGTAAGCCCAAGGGGAAAACAAATCTTCAGTTTATTCACTTTTAAAAGCAGTTTAATAAGCAAGTGCCTATTTGGGTGGAAGCAGCACAAAATGTGCCCCTTTTTTAGTTTGATTTTTTTTTTAAAAAAAGGAATCATGAATCTCTTCCAAAAATGTTTGAAAGCGCCATAACAGGCGGTGCAATTATCCCTCCTAATGGAGAAGTGTTGAATTGGGTGATTTTCAAAGACAAAGATGACATTTCAAATGCTAAGTCCCCTGTGGCTTTTTACCATAAATCAAATGCCATTTCTAACTTGGATATTTTTAAATATTAGGGCCCTCCTTTTATTCATCTGCCATTAAATTAACTTTTAAAAAGGATTCTCAAGAAACGTGCATGCAGTGGTGCACTTAGGTCAATTTTAGACTGGACTTAGAGGTCTTATTCACCCCATTTTAGATCGCAATGGGTATTCCTTCACGTATAGCAAAATGCCATGAAGAGTGGGGAACTTCCTGCTCCTTCTACTAAATGTGGCCCTGGGCATCTGCTCCTAAGTCTTGTCCTGATGGTACCTCTGTGTGCATATATTATTCTTGTTCAGAGGCTGAGCAGTTCCTTGTTCAGCCAACCAGCCCAGCATTGGAACATTCATGCACCTTTTTAAAAATAGGCAGTGGGTGGAGAGATACTTGGCAAACACCAGCAAGTCTAACTCATGAAGCACAAACACATTTATCAGTTCATCACATCTATACCTTAGCCTTGTGTGAGAGCCAGTGTGGTGTAGTGGTTAAGAGCGGTAGACCCGTAATCTGGTGAGCCGGGTTCGCGTCTCCGCTCCTCCACATGCAGCTGCTGGGTGACCTTGGGCTAGTCACACTTCTTTGAAGTCTCTCAGCCCCACTCACCCCACAGAGTGTTTGTTGTGGGGGAGGAAGGGAAAGGAGAATGTTAGCCGCTTTGAGACTCCTTTGGGTAGTGATAAAGTGGGATATCAAATCCAAACTCTTCTAATATGGGGCGTGATCCACCTGGAACTTATCTTACTGTGCCTGAGCCCCACTGAAATGAATAGGAGCTGGGCAAGAGCATAGCAGAGCTCTCGCATAGCCCCCCATTTATTTCACTTTGGGCAGGAAAGCTTCCCAATGGGCTGTGCTCCTCCACTAAGGACACTGTGCCTCTTATGTTTTGGCTCTTAATGGCATCCAAAATCTGCCCCCTGGAAGCCTTGTCTCCATGGGTAGGGATAGAAGTCTGTCAGTTCTGGTTCTCTCAGTTTCTCCTTTCCTCAGACTTAAACTTAGTTCTTCATATTTTGCAGCAATTCTTTTTTTAATCCCCATGAAAATTCAGCAACGTTTAAGTGGGAATTTCTCCTAATAGACACACTTTCATGTGCAGTTTTGACTAATGCACACATTTTGGCAAACACCTTTCCCTAATATAATGCATTTCCATGTTCTTTTCACTAATACATTCATTTTTATGCACGCCTTCTTTTAATATGTGCATTTTTGTATCCAAGTTTGGATGGAAAACTGCATCGCAAAATTCGGATATATGTGAATTTTGAAGGATTGCTGCGTTTCACTTTGCCCATTGCTTTGGAAAGTGCACGTCTGATAAATTTGGCTTTAAATACATACTGAATCAAAATTCTCCTCCATTCCTGCTCATGAGAGAGTAGTTTCTGTGCTCATCATTGCTTAGCAATACCGATCTTGCCCTCTCTGCTTGGAAACAAAACCCTACCTTGTGTTACATCAGTTATTTTTATACTTTTATAAAATTATACTTGTTTTTAACACATACCTATAATAATAGCACTAAAAATGCTTGGCATTTATGTACTGTTTTAGACTATTCATAGAACGCTTTCCATGCAGCAATCCCAGTATTCCCTCCATATACTTCTGCAAAGTAAGTCAATATTAAATCAGTACTGTCTGCATTTGCTTTATGATCAGGTGCTCACTCCCACAGAGCCAGAACAGTGTCAGCAGAGGTCTCAAGCATTCATCCGTTGTCAAAGGCATGGAAGGAGTTAGATGGGGGAAAATTCCAGAAGCAACTAATCATTCAGGAGAAGAACACTGTGATTGGTTCTCATCCTGGTGCTCTGATTGGATGAGAGCACTTTATCTCCAGTGTCAACTCAGGTTCAGAAGGAACTGGATGCTCTGTCTACGACCCGCGACTCAGGAGCCAAGATTACTTTATCGCAAACTGCTTGGCATCGTCTCTCTACTCCTGCCCTCTCTTACTTCCTTCAGTCTGTCCTGAACCACCCTCCCCGAACCCCCACTCCCCCTTGATTTCACCTGTTATATTCACATTCATTTCACCCCTCATTGATTCAAGATATGTTATGTGATTAACCTTATCTAGCAACCAACCTCTGGACAACAAACGGGGAGGGATCCCTGCTTGTCTCCTAGGCCCCTGACACTGAAATCAATGGCTTAATCAGACACTTGCAAAGGAGGGAACAGGAAAGAATCCCAATGGCCTATTCTATTAGATATAAATATTCCCAACCATCTCTGCTGCCCAGCTGAGACAGAGCTATATTCTAATCACACTTACACAGATGTGACCTTATTGATCCTTGGGTAATTTATGACTGTACAGGAGAGCACAGTTGGGACTCTCTGCGTCGCTAGCTGCCAGAGGTGACAATCTCCCTACTAGCTATTTCAAGCATGAGGCTGGCAGAAGTCTTCCATAGATCATCGTGGGCCAATGTAGCATCCTTGCCAGTGGCGGACTTTGGGCTTTCAAATTTCAGCAACGCCCTGTGTGAGGCCAAAATTCGGGGGTGGGGGCACCCCCTGCAGCACCCTCTCAGCTCAGCACCCAGTGCGGTTGAACCAGTCGCACTCCTCAAAATCGACCTCTGTTCTTGACCCCCAATGATTATGCTCTCTGAGGCAGCTGAATTCTGCTTTTCGCATAGGGAACCTGTGGGAAGATTGCACCCAGCGTAGTGGCAGCTTGGTTTGCCTATATATCCTATCTCTGTGATGGCTTTATAGAAGAGAGCTAGATGCATTCCAACCTGCTGGTATGACTGTGTAAGGGGATGTGGGTGGCTCTGTGGTCTAAACCACTGAGCCTCTTGGGCTTGCTGATTGGAAGGTTGGCGGTTTGAGTCCCTGTGACGGGGTGAGCTCCCGTTGCTCTGTCCCAGCTCCTGCCAACCTTGCAGTTCAAAAGCATGACAGTGCAAGTAGATAAATAGGTACCACTGTGGCGGGAAGGTAAATGGCGTTTCCGTGTGTTCTGGTTTCCGTGTGCTCTGTGGTGTAGTGGTTAAGAGTGGTAGACTCGTAATCTGGGGAACTGGGTTCGTGTCTCCACTCCTCCACATGCAGCTGCTGGGTGACCTTGGGCTAGTCACACTTCTCTGAAGTCTCTCAGCCCCACTCACCTCACAGAGTGTTTGCTGTGGGAGAGGGAGGGAAAGGAGAATGTTGGCCGCTTTGAGACTCCTTTGGGTAGTGAAAAGCGGAATATCAAATCCAAACTCTTCTTCTTCTTCGGACATGCACAGACATGATTTCTGGCATTGCGCTGCACATGTCCGGCCCACGGACACTCTCTGTGGGCTTGATCCAGCCCATGGCTGGATAACGTTGCCGACGCCTGGGTTAAAGTGAGGCCCACTCAATTCCATATGGCTACAGTCTTTCTGTTGCATGCCTGCCCATTCCACAACAGAGCCTTCTGTATCCACAGCTCCTTGAAAACCCTGCAGATTTTGCAGCTGCTTGCGAAAGGACACTTGAATCTGATCCCCACATCAGCTGTGTGAAATGTTTCCCCCAGAGTATTCAGCACTAAAACATGCATACTCCTGCTAGGCAAAAACAACATCTATATTTCAAGGTGTCAACGAGGCATTGTTTCCCTCCGGCTCCAAGCACTGCAGAATTACCATGTTGCTCGTTTCCTTATTAAGAAACCAGTTTCCGAATAAAGCAAAACTGGCACCTAGTCACCAGCCAGCTGGCGAGTTCATGTAATCCTCTCGCTGAGGAACACCATCGTGTTAATTTTTCCTGGCACTTTCGCCATGTACTTCATTGATTACCCCATGTGTGGAATAAGGGCTGCTTCATCGTCTTCCTCATCTAAGCCCTGATTCAAGAAAGGCAGAGTAAAAAGCATATTGGCTTTTTAAAGGTCAGAAGTAGAAAGAGTGGACAGGTGTAGCACCTGAAGATAAAGAACCAGTGCAGGCAATTGCTCACGTCCCAGAGGGGCATTCACTTTTGCTGTAGCAGGAGAAACCTTTCATTTCAGGAGGAGCCGGACAAGCAACAAATTACAAACGTCTCAAAGGGGTTCAGATGTCATTGACAAGGCTGGGTGTAAATGCTTAGCAAACCACATTCACCATGAAGTGGCTGGGAGGGATCAGAACAAATGGCAAATTTTCTTTCTTTCTTTTAATGTACATCTGGCGGCGTAAAAATTTTTACAGATCAATTTTATTTGTTGAGACATGAAGAAGAAAAGGGGGAGAGAGGTGGAGGGGGGAGAGGTGAGTGGGGGTGGGGTGGGGTGGCAATGTTTCTATTTTACCTAATATATGTGGGGTTTTGTGTCAGCGTCGCTTGTGGAGGTTCTCTGCTATTCACTTGCGTTCCTTTGGTGGTGAGAGAGGTTGGGGTTGGCCCAGGGTGTGGTTGTTCATTCATGGTTGGCTGTGGTGGTCTTTGTTTTCCTGTGTGAGTGGGGTGGGTGGTTGTTTTGGATCAGGTTAGCCATATTGAATCATATGCTGTTGGTGAATTTTTGTCATTGTCTTGTTGGGCTGTGTGTGTGATGAAGGGGGGCCATACCGGGGTGAAGGCATCTTCTTTTATTTGTCCCCGTGTCAGTTTCAGTTTATTGGTTAATTTTTCTAGTAGGGCTGTTTCCCATACTATTTTGTACCATGCTTACTCCTGACAGGTCTCTCCAGTGTCTGGTTATGAACTGGCAATTTTTCTAAGCCTAGAGCAAGCATTGGGAACATTTTTGTGCCGGGAGTCACGTTTCCTCTGAGATCATCTGCTGAGGGCCATATGTGGGCTGGGCCAGAGTCAAAAGTGGGTGGAGCTTGCAGCATTAAAGAGTTGTGTAAGAGGCACTCTCTTTCCCTCTGTCACCTGATCTTTCTTTCTTACTTTCTTTCTCACACAGGGCATGGAAGGGGAAGCGATTACCTGAGGTGTGTTCTGGGGGTGCAAAAGCCCACTGCATCGGGGAGGGGCACATTAAAACAAAGTTGGGAGCTACATTTCATTTCATTTCACATTTCATTTTTCACAGACAGTTTTCCGGGTCATGTGGCCAGCATGACTAAACCGCTTCTGGCGCAACGGGACACCATGACAGAAACCAGAGTGCACGGAAACGCCGTTTACCTACCTGTCGCAGCAGTGTCTATTTATCTAATTGCACTGGCCTGCTTTCGAACTGCTAGGTTGGCAGGAGCTGGGACAGAGCAATGGGAGCTCACCACCATTGCGGGGATTCAAACAACCGACCTTCTGATCAGCAAGCCCAAAAGGCTCCGTGGTTTAGAACACAGCGCCACCCATGTCCCTAAATTGGCCTGTGGGGTGGGATGGAGTAGGAGATGCCCCAGAGCTGTGCACAAGGGGAGGAGAAGGGAGATGGTTCCACCAGGCAAGAAGAAATGCTTGACTGGTGGAACAACCACCTTAGCGCTACACTGAATTGCTATCTACCTATTTATTTCACAACATTTAGATGCTTGTCAGAAAAACCTCCAAGCAGTTTGCATAAAACAATTCTTCACATGGCCGTGCACACATAAATCTATCTAAAACGAAAAGGAATCATGACAGCTTAGACGACTCTGCCAGTACACAGAGAATACCTATGCAAGCTTAAATCCCCCTGGCTGCAACAAAACCTTCAGCACGCATACCAATGCTCTCAATGCTGTCCTTATTTTGTACTTTGCCCTTCAGCTCGAAGGCCAACTGCTGGCTCCACTGGGAAAACTGTTAGAGACTAAAGAAGTTCTGCATTGCAGATACAAATACAAAAATATGAAACCAGAACCATAACACCAACCCAGAACAACCTAGAGGTGTAAAGTCACCCAAACCGTACATAAACAAGTGACTCTGGATTCCCTAAACTACACCTACAGTAGACATAAGCTTTGGGAAGTGCTAGTGTTCAGTCACACACACTGGGTGCAGAGCCTCAGAGGCACCGTAGAAGGTGCTGCAACCATGATGAAGGCAAGAGGAGGAGGCGTACCAAATTTTTGACATCGCACAGGGAGCCGCTGGAATTTGAGACCCCAAGGTCTGCCACTGCCTGTAGAAATTAATTTCTAAAAAGGCAGAATGCAACAGGGTTTAGAATCCACTCCTTCTGATCCAGACACACTTCCTGCAAAGTTCAAGGGGTTGGCCGCTGCTACCCAGAGGTGTGAGAAACAACAACATTTAGGTGTCGAGAAACACCTTTTCACAAATTACTCCAAGTATTGCAAGGCTGCAGCCACCAGAATTAAAACAGATCTAAAGGCTAACAGATTTACAGCTGTACAAGGGGTAGGCAAGGTTTACCGGCCAGGGGCCAGATGACTCCCATGGAGATCGTCTGTGGGCCAGACTGGCGCACTGCGATGCCGGAAATCGCGTCTGTGCATGTCTGCGGTGCCGGAAATCGCTTAGGGCCTCATACTCTTGGGGGCCCCCAAAAAATTTAAAGAAAAAAAAAACCTGGATGTACATTTCCAAAATATAAAATAAAAAACAAATAAAATAAAACCTACATGCAGCAACAGTGTTTCGTGTTGTGTAGGCTCCTATGATGTAAGTAATGGGCCTGCTAGCCTGCTCCCTAAAATATCACTGGTTCACTCATTTCTATATATAGATACCTATTAGGTCCATAAATTACCATATAGCATATATTCAACACAAAAAACAGCGACAATTTGTTGTTGACAAAGGACAGCTGGACATATAAAGGGCCCCATTACCTTCAGTAGCTTAGGACCTCATGAAACCTAAATCCAGCCCTGGTGTGTGTACACACACACGCTCACACACACACACACCATTTTTATGGGGTGCACGTGATGCATCTCCCCTGGTTTTTCTGGCAGCGTGCAAGCAGCCACCCTCACAACCTGGACACTGGAAACGGAGGGGAATGATATGCCATCAGACTGGATGAGGAGGCGAACGGGCCAACAAGTTCCACAGACAGTGACCTGGCTAGTTTGGAACAGCATCCAATATGGATGCAGCACACAAGCAAGCGGGGCCTAGAGGAAATTGGCTGCTGTCCCCGAATCGTTTACTTTCAATAAGGCTGCTCTTGGGCAAGCAGCTTCAGGAATACAAAAGAAGCCAGCAGGCACTCGGGCTCCATATCATCTCGCGGCGAGTTTGCTAATGGTCGGCTGAAAACAAAAGCCCATTTTCTCCACCGTTTCGCTGCACGACAGGCCAAGACGACGAGGGCTTCTGCACAAGCTGCTCAGCTTAAATCAGATGGTTGGTGGGGGGACGTCTTTTTCATTTTTAAAAAATGCTTTTCTTCTTAAAAAAAACAAAAACAAAAAACCCCAACCGCAAAGCTGTGCCCAACTCAGCAGATTGATCACTTTCTTCGCTGCATGCGGAAGCCCTATTGCTCACCACAGTGCTTGTTTCCTTTTAATTAAAACAGCAGTGCCAAGTAATCAGCTGGGTCTGTCAATGGCACCGACACTGCTGAATGTATGGCATTAAGCGAAAATAAAAGCCGCTGAATGATCCTTTCCTTCTCTCCTCCCCCCCCTCCCTCTCCAGCAGCTGCAGCTAGGTTAGCAAACGCAACCCTGGAAAAGTGATAGCAAGGAAAAGGCTGGGAACTGCCACAAAAATTGGCGTCTCAATGCAGAGGACGCGGGCATGACTGGAATCCTGATCAGCTGGAACTGAAGGAGGAATTCCAGCCAAAGAAATAAGATGATGAGGATGGAGAAATGACGAACAGGGAGGAATTAATAAGTCTCTGCAGATGCTGCTTATAGCTGTCAACTTTTCCCCCTTTTTAGGGGAAATTCCCTTATTCCGAATAGGATTCCTCGCAAGAAAAGGGAAAAGTTGACAGCTATGATGCTGCTGTGGATTTTAAACAGAGATGTTCACCAATGCAGGGTTAGGAGTTGAACTGATGCTTGACCTTCAGGTCAGCTCCAGGATTGTAGGACTTGGGTTGTGTTCACACATGCAAAAATATTTGGGTTGAGGTGGGACTCCTGTTAGAGTGGTACCTCTGGTTGCGAACAGGATCCATTCCGGAGCCCCGTTCGCAACATGAACAGAGTGCAACCTGAAGCGCTGAGTTTGCGCATGTGCGCGGCGCGATTCGGCGCTTCTGCGCCGAACCCAGAAGTAACCCGTTCTGGTACTTCCAGGTTCGGCGCATTTGTAACCCGTGCCGAACGCAACCCGCAGCAAATGCAACCAGAGGTATGACTGTATTTGCAAATGTTTTCAGAAATGTAAAAAAAAAAAAACATGCGTTGTATCCAGCCAAGTTCTACTGAGAGTACACCTCCTTAAATCAGTTAGTCATGCCCATTAACTTTAAAAGGTCTACTCTGAGTAGGACTAGCATTAGCTACAAGCCCATCTCCACTTTTTTAATGAGGTTTTTTTTTGTGTCCTTTGCAAAACGATTAATGTATTCATTTGCATTGTCCTTACTTGCCCTCACTCTAAATGGACTTCACATCCTCGGTGATATCGTTACATAGCCAAATCTAAATGACTGCATAGCAATAAGGAAATGACAATGCAGGATGGCTGAATGGATAGGAGTCACAAGCAACTGTTACAAATGTACAAGATGCTGTTAGAATGGAATACCAAGGATGAAGAAGTTAAATCAGTAATGGTACAATGGGCAAGGGATTTTGGATATACTGTAATATACAACTCTCTGCATGGGAGAAGTTATGGAAAGAGGATATGAAATTTACCAGCATGTAGTACATTGAAAGAGAATTACACCCTTGTGAAAATTAATTGAAACAAAGCATGTTTTCTATCTTACTCATAATCCGCTACTCAAAACAAACATGAAAAGTCAGTTGATCATTATGGGGTCAGAAGCCTGCAGCCAGTGTGGTGTAGTGGTTAAGAGCAGCAGACTTGTAATCTGGTGAACCGGGTTCGCATCTCCGCTCCTCCACGTGCAGCTGCTGGGTGACCTTGGACTAGTCACACTTCTCTGAAGTCTCTCAGCCCCACTCACCTCACAGAGTGTTTGTTGTGGGGGAGGAAGGGAAAGGAGAATGTTAGCCGCTTTGAGACTCCTTCGGGTAGTGATAAAGCGGGATATCAAATCCAAACTCTTCTTCAATAGAAGGAATGATTGCCACAATATATTGAGGTTCTACGAAAGACAGTTATTCCAGAGCTAGAAAAGAGGAATCCCGGCGGTACTGGGATATTGCAGCAGGACCTAGCCCCCTGTCACACATCAAAAGTGGTGAAGAAATTCACGACAGAGCAGCAAATACAGGTACTTGATTGGCCAGGGAATTCCACGGACGTAAATCCCATTGAGAATTTGTAGGCTATATGCAAAAGTCGCCTCCATGCTGTAGACTGTACAACTATGGAGAAGCTCATTCAGGCTCTGATTCAAGTGTGGTAAAGGGATCCAAAAATCAACCGTGACTGTTCGAAACTAGTAGACTCCATGCCAAACCGTGTTAAAATGCTGCTTAAAAATAGCGGAGTTCATATCCATTACTAATGTATGTAGATGTGAGTTTTGTACATGTATATGTGAGTTTTGTACAATAAACTACATTGTTTGTTTCAATTAATTTGCACAAGGGTGTATATAAAGATGATGTATAGATGATATTTAACTCCCAGCAAATTAGTGAAAATGTATAAGACTTAAATATGTGCTTGAAGTGTAAAGGAAAAGCGGGCACCTTTTACCATATGCAGCAGACCTGTAAAAAGATAAAAGCATACTGGGAATTGATTTATAATGAACTAAAGAAAATGTTTTAAATAACTTTTGTTAAAAAACCAGAAGCTTTTTAATTAGGAATTACAGGTGCAGAAATACTGGGGGTGGGGGGTGGGGGGTGGGGAACGGCTGTTTGTGGACCTGACAACGGCAGCACAGATCCTCATAGCCTGGAGATGGAAGAAAGAGAAGACCCCGACAAGAGAAGAATGGATGATAAAATTAACAGACTATGCTGAAATGGCTAAAATGACTGGGGGGGGGGGAATCAGGATGTTAAAAACCTTGGTAAAGACTGGGAAAACCTTATTACATATTCATATTTATTTTTCATCTTTCATCTTGTTTTTTTATTACATATGTGAGAGAACACTGTAAACGGTTAAAGACATTAGCATTAAAAACATTTCAATAACACTTGCAATGTGAAAGAGAACTATAGATGAAGTTGAGTTTTTTGAGAATCTATAGAGGACAGTATGATATGCAGTAGAACGGGATTATTGGTGGACTCCACGGAGGGGAGGTAGGAAGTCTGAGAATTCTATATTTTATGGTGATATTTTACGTTTGAAACTAAAATGTAAAACCAATTAGAAAAATTATTTTTAAAAAGGATAGGTGTCACAACCCAGCCAGATGGGTGGGTGTAAATACCATCATCATCACTTCTTCTAATTCAGGAAACATTACCATCACTCTCAGTTGACTTCAGTGATGTCATCATATAGTTTAATCTGATTGGCTAAGCAGCCCATGGGCACCATTTTCAGCCCCATTCCCTTCTGGGTGCCTCATCCCAGTAATGATTGGAAAGAAGCAGAAATCCCAGTTAAGGAAGAATGGATACAAAAATTGATGGAATGTGCAGAAATGGTGAAACTTACTGGAAGAATAAGAAATCAAGAGAACAGACTTTTTATAAAAGAATGGAAATGGTTTATTGAATATTTACAGATAAATTGCAAACAGATAAAATCACTGGCAGGATTATTGTAATAACCTGCCGTTTTATAAGAGCATATATTTAAAGATGAATAAATGAGCAAATTCAGTTAATTTGGATATGCAGAAGATATTAAAAACAAATTTAAGGAACCGCTGAAAGAGGGGGGTGGAAGTCAAGTTTTGAAATGTCAAAATGAATGCAAAATTAGTGACATGTGTAAAATTAGTGAAATGTATAAACTTGAAATAAAGAAAGAACCACAGTCAGTCACTGTAGGCAATACTGAGCTAGATGTATCAACGGGACTGATTCAGTATAAGACAAGATTCCTAAACAGCATGACCAGGACAACATCCACACCATACATTTGAAAACATTGCTTCCCCCAGAGAAATAGTTTCCCTGAGTTACAATTCCCAGCACTCCTAACAAACTATAGTTCACGGTGTTGTAGTGTGGGGATAGTGATTCAGCAAGTGATTTCAGCTCTCTGACATAGCAGGCAGGAGATAGCTTCTTTATGTAACACTCTCTATTCAGGCAAACAAGACTGGGCAACTGAGGAGAGGGAAGCTACATTTATAGGAACAGAAGACTGGCTAGAAAGGATACATTTTGGAGGGAACAATCTCAAGCAATCACAAAGCTGCCTTTTGGTGGGAACCAATAATATTGAGGATCCAAATGCAGCAACTTGAATGAACCAACAGTAGCTGTTCCTTCTGGAACAGCAAGGCAGTTACTTTCCCCTAATGTGAATAGAGACAATAGTAATACAGATATGATAACCTTTGAATCAATACACAACACATGGGAGTCTTCAAGTTTGGATGTGACCAAGCAGGCAATTCTATTCTCACTGAAGGTGATCAGAGATGAAATCCAAGCTCCTTCCTTGACTCATATCAACCTCTTCTGTCAAGCCTAGCAGGACAATTGCAGCAGCCCCTTTACAGAATAGTTTGGAGAGACTCCAGCATCTCAGCTCCACTAAGCTGCCATCCCCATATTCTGCTATCCCAGGAGATTTCAGTCCCTCAAAACACAGATGGGTATGAGCTCGTTTTAATTTGAAAGCTGCCTTCTATGAGAAACGATGTAATCTCCTGCCTCTATCGACATGCCTCTGTGGGACAATATGTACAGACATGAAGGAAGATCTCTCCCAACAGGCAGGGAAATAAAATGGGGCCTTCACTGCTTCTTTCTTTTAATAATTTCTCAGCAATATCACACAAATGGGTTTGGGTTTTGTTTTGTTCTTGCAATGTAGGCAGCCTCAAAGGAAGAAATGACAAGGGTGAGAATATCAAAACCCACAGTCGGAATTAATTTTTATTTTAAAAGAGCGCTGAGTTTCTTATCTGCCTTGCGACATTACAGTATTCGTCATGCACTGAAATCCGAGGGAGCTTTCATTTGTCCTATGGGGAACACACACAGCACAAAATGAAAGTCTACTGCAGTGATTGGTGGTGTACGCAAGAAATCTGAGATGAATTATAGTGTTTTCCAGCGGAAAACGTCTTTGGATTACAACTTCCATTTTCATATATGCAGCAAGACAGGGACTTTGTTGGTTGTTTAAGTTCCACCCTTCAAATGTCAGAATAAGCATTTCTGCAACTGCTTTCTGTTAATTCCTATGGAACCTTTTTAATCTGCAGTATTAATTGCATTCCATATAACACCAGTCCTGAAAGAACTACATTGGCCCCCAGTACGTTTCCGAGCACAATTCAAAGTGTTGGTACTGACCTTTAAAGCCCGAAACAGCCTCGTCCCAATATACCTGAAAGAGCATCTCAACTCCATCGTTCAGCCCGGACACTGAGGTCCAGCTCCGAGGGCCTTCTGACAGTTCTCTCACTGCGAGAACTGAGATTACAGGGAACCAGACAGAGGGCCTTCTCGGTAGAGGTGCCTGCCCTGTGGAACGCCCTCCCATCAGATGTCAAGGAAATAAACAACTATCAGACTTTTAGAAGACATCTGAAGGCAACCCTGTTTAGGGAAGTTTTTAATGTTTTATAGTGCTTTTAATATTCTGTTGGGAGCCGCCCAGAGTGGCTGGGGAAACCCGGCCAGATGCGTGGGGTATAAAAAAATAAATTAGTAGTAGTAGTAGTAGTAGTAGTAACAATAATTCAGCTTTACAGCAACCTTCTGAGGTTACCCCTTTTTATGACTGAAGAACTGAAGCTGAGAGCGAGCTGCCTAATGACACACAATGGACATAGCAGAGGCAGGACATGATCCAACTTCTTGGTCTAACTTCCTAGCCACTGGATCCACATTGATAATTATGGGAGGGAGATCTCCAGTTGCCATCTGCACCATAAAGCAATTCCATGCCCAGGAATTTCCCATTCTGGATGTGTAGCTTCCCCCTCGCTAGAAAAGCATGTGCCCATAAATACTAACATTCAAACGTGATTGTTACAAGGAAAGCATTATGTCACATAGATGTGAAATGTGGGAAGCCTACAGTCGTTTGCCCACTTATCTGGGAGGAAACCTCATCGAACTTAATGGGACTCCCTTCTGAACAGGCTTGCATAGGATTGCACGGTCACTGTCTCTTTGAATCAGAATGGCATGGTGAGAAACAATTGCAGGGCAGCCATCAGATAAGTCAGTTATTGGAGGAGCCACAGCTCAGCAACACAGAACATGTTCTACAAGCAAAAGGTCTCAGGTTCAATTCCTGCTGTTTTCACAAGCATCTCTTGTGCAGCAGAGCTAGGAATAATATCTGCCCCAGATACTGGAGAGCTTTTGGAAGTACTGGACCAATTATTGTGTTCAAATAGTCTGAAATAAACAGCACATATTTGTGGCATAAAGCAGTTAAGATTAAGAAAGGCAGAATCTGAATTTTGCACCCTTGTCCGAGATATTTTGCTTCACTGTCATTGTTTCAAAATGACATTTCCTTCTTGGGTGCCCGTGATGTATTTCATCAGTATAATTAATCTCTCTTCCACTCCCTCTATTAAAAAAAAAATATTTAAAAAATACACACAAAGAGATGATTCTCCAAGCTGCTTTCTTCCATCTGAGAGCTCATCTCTGAAGGCACACTAATTGGGCCACTTTAAATGGACAAAAGACATCATGTCTATAAGGGAAAGTAGGTCATTGGCTCTCAGTCCAAGTCCTTCTTGATGACTTGATCCATATGTGTGATGTCACCTCCCTGTTAGAATGCATTGAGATGAAATTCAGTTGAACACGCTGCAATAATTTTGAGCCAGCAGGTCAAGGAGCAGCAAAAAAAATAATCCACCCCAAAATGCCGTTGGAGAGAAACAATATCTAAATATTACAGGCAATACCATCGTAAAACATGTTGACAAGATAACCCCATTAAATTAGCAGGCTTGGGCGTACCAAGAGTTCTGGCAACAGATCGAAATATCGCAAAACATTTGGGCACAGAATCTGTTCCATAACTCAATATTCGGTTTTTATGTTGCCATGTTAGTTGGACTCTGACTGTGTGATGTTACCTATAAATATGTTGGGAGATGAAGTTTGGATTTGATATCCCGCTTTTCACTACCTGAAGGAGTCTCAAAGCGGCTCACATTCTCCTTTCCCTTCCTCCCCCACAACAAACACTCTGTGAGGTGAGTGGGGCTGAGAGACTTCAAAGAAGTGTGACTAGCCCAAGGTCACCCAGCAGCTGCATGTGGAGGAGCGGAGACGCGAACCCAGTTCCCCAGATTACGAGTCCACCGCTCTGAACCACTACACCACACTGGCTCTCAGTGATAATCTGAACATGCTCGCCATGCACTTAAAACAACAACAGTTCCACCATGGCTGAATTTGGGCACCTCGTAGCAGTCACATATCACTAGAAGAAAGTGCACAAAATGTTTAATTCGATATTGAGGGGTTTGTCCTTATTTTTAAAAGAACCATGGCTGAATTTGGGCACCTCGTAGCAGTCACATATCACTAGAAGTAAGTGCACAAAATATTTAATTCGATATTGAGGCGTTTGTCCTTATTTTTAAAAGAACATAATGTTTGATTTATCAGCTCAGGTCTCACTTATTATGCATGTTTATTTTGTGTAATTGTAATTCTTAACTGGATTTCGTTGACTTGAACTTTTTACATTTCTTTGCCATTTTAACCCCATTGCTTAGAATTCTCTGACCCCAAAATCCCCTTGACTTACATATGAATTACCTGTCAGCTTAGGATAACTATTCATGCACCCCGTGAAGTGGACTTTAGACAACGAAGACACATGCCACAATAAATCCGTTGGTCTCCACAGTGCTGCAATTCTGTTGTTTCCCCTGCAGCTGGCTAATACAGCTAGCTCTTAAGACATCAACCATTAACATGAACATCGCAAAGAGAGGCAGACGACGATTCCCTCTTAATGGAGCAGGGACACCTTTTCCACCAGCTGAGAAATTAGCCTCAGATCCTTAATGGATGTTTAAGAGTTCTAATGCCCGGGCAGATCTGTACATCCTGTCAATGCAGACGATGCCTTCTCCAAAACGCCTGAGGATTGCTTACAATATGCTTAGCTTTCTGATTCAGTGCTCCTGACCCAATTAGGCTTCAGAATCCCCCTTAAATGCTCAAAACATCCTCTCAAGGATATAGTAAAGAAGTAGGCCAGGGAGAGGGAGGGGGGATTCAAATCGCATTCGCCTCTGGAGCAAGATTTTCAAAGCAGCCTGGAGGATTCGAAAGCCGTGGGCAATTGGGAAACTGAATACCGCCATCTCCTTGCTTGAGCTTCAAGTAAATGCACTCGCAAAATGAAGGAAGTACAAGGAGGACAAACTGGATTTCCTTTCACTAGCCGCCCTTATGGGTATGTAGAAAGCAGAGGAAAAAATCTTCTTCTTTGGCAATCACTCGTAGTCGAGTAAGATTGTCTTCCATAAACATGGTTTTAAAAGTGAGTCCGTAAGTGTCTGTGGAGGCCAATTCGGGATCCACACATCCTTCCACAGTGGGGACATAGGTTTCCGGGTGGGAGTTGATCATGGTGAGGGTTGGCCAAGCATGCCTTCCTCTTAGCACGTTTCTCCCTTTCATCCTGAGTTCGAGCATCTTCAAAGCCCATGACACCTTTGGTAAAGGCTGTTCTCCAACTGGAGCGCTCGCAGGCCAGTGTTTCCCAGTTGTCAGTGTTTATACTACATTTTTTTAGATTTGCCCAGAGAGAGTCTTTAAACTTCTTTTGTTGACCACCAGCATTACGCTTTCCATTTTTAAGTTCGGAATAGAGTAGTTGCTTTGGAAAGATGATAATCAGGCATCCACACAACATGACCAGTCCAACAAAGTTGATGTTAAAGAATCATTGCTTTGACACTGGTGATCTTTGCTTCTTTCAGTACACTGGCATTAGTTCGCCTGTCTTCCCAAGTGACGTGTAAGTCTTTTCGGAGACACTGTTGATGGAATCTTTCCAGGAGTTGGAGATGGCGTTTATAAGTGGTCCACATTTCACAGGCATACAGTGAGGTTGCTAGTACAATAGCTTTGTAAACAAGCATTTTTGGTTTCCCTGCAAATTTCCTAGTCTTCAAACACTCTGTACTTCAATCAGGAGGAAAAAATACCAAAAGACGGAGTATTGCATCCACTTAGTTGCCATTGCATGTGTTCCTCATCTGATCTCCTGAATTGCCAGGTTGTACCTGGTAGGCTGAGTGAGTCAGAGGGGTGAGCTGTGAGGGCTCAAAAGAGGCAATAATAACCTTTTGGTATCAATTCACCCAGTTGTACACCTTCCCCCCCTCCAATTTTATTTCACATTATGACCAGCCTCTGGCAAGGGAGAATGCATAAGGCATGTGATGAGGATAATAAGCCCGTAGGAATGGTGAATACAATGAACTATGCAAAGGGTTAATGCTGTAGCATAGAATCTTGTGATGTCATAGATAGATAGATAGATAGATAGATAGATAGAAGAGTTTGGATTTGATATCCCGCTTTTCACTACCCAAAGGAGTCTAGAAGAAGAAGAAGAAGAAGAAGAAGAAGAAGAAGAAGAAGAAGAAGAAGAGGAGGAGTTTGGATTTGATACCCCGCTTTATCACTACCCGAAGGAGTCTCAAAGCGGCTAACAATCTCCTTTCCCTTCCTCCCCCACAACAAACACTCTGTGAGGTGAGTGGGGCTGAGAGACTTCAGAGAAGTGTGACTAGCCCAAGGTCACCCAGCAGCTGCATGTGGAGGAGCGGAGACGTGAACCCGGTTCCCCAGATTACGAGTCTACCGCTCTTAACCACTACACCACATAGAGGCAGGTTCTTTTCAGTTATCAACTGTGTGTGAGCTTCAATTGTGAGAGCAGCAAGTATGTTATGTGTTCTGCTGCTGCCTGCCTCAAGAGCCACTCTGTGAGTATCAGTCAGTCTCAGATGCAAATTCATGTAAATATGTTCCAGTAATGTAAGTATCTCCTGCATCTCTTGTAAATTTGATCTGACGGGAGAAAGTACGGCAAGTAAAAGTCCTATGTTATTTGTATACTCTAGAAGCTAGGTGTTGCGTGGTTCTTCAAGGAGAAAGGGGAACTATTAAAAAGGGCCAAACAACGCGGGGAACTTCCGCACAACTCTGTAAAGCGGGCATGTCGAACAGGTAGATCGTGATCTACCGGTAGATTGCAGGGGTGTCTCAGGTAGATCATGGAATGAAGTGTAGTGATCACCTTTGAACAACCCTCCCCACCCCACCCCAAAAGCTCAAAGCTCAACAACTCCTGGCAATGACAATGGGTAGATCACAGCCGATCTTTTTATACTGTGAGTAGATCGCAGCCTCTTGGGGGTTGGACGTGCCTGCTGTAAAGTATAATTACCAGAAAACCAAGGCAGGTGGGCACCTTGTGCTGGTGTGGGAGCTTACAGGGAGAGGGAATTGCTGGTTTGATATCTGCTGTGCTACAGGACCCCCAGTGTATATGGTCGAAGGTTGGTATTTCAGTTATCATCCCAGGAGCAAACATCTCTCAGCCAGGTACTTGGCTGTATTTTGAAGTCTCAGGCAGGCAGCAGCAGTAACAACAACAGAAACCTAGGACAATTTATATCCAGCTCCTAAATGGGCTATCATATATGTATGTCAGCTTGATGGCTCACAAGTTGCAGAAGCCTGAACACACTCCGTGTGATGCTGCCGTGAATCTTTCTAGGATCTCAAATCGACGGCAACACATTTCTTCCCATTCTGCTGCTTGCACACACAAGCGTTCTTCTCAGAACCTCCCCATTTGGCTTTCGCTTTCCTCAGATGGAAAACTTTTCCCTTGCACAATTCTTCTTCCACACAGTATTTCTGCATCCTTATTAAGCAAAGGTCAAACCGTTTGTATCACGTTTTAATTCTTAATTGAAATTTCACAGCAGCTGTCAATGGAGTTGCAGGAATCCCTCGAGGGCAATGCCTACAATGGTTTTTCAGGTGCTATTTTGTCCTGCTACTTTTTCATTACCCCCCAGTGACCCCAGCCCAATTGAATGCTTGAATAAGAATAGCTCTCTCCACTCCACTAGCTGAAATCCTCTTAGTGTGCAAGGAGGGCAGAAATCTTTTTGGATTGTGTGCAGAGCTGCACTTTCTCCCCAAAGTGGAAGGAAATAACCTCCCATCGGGTTTTCGCAGTTGCTTTTGCCTAAGACTGTGTACACCCTTAAAACACCTTATTTATCCCAAAGAATCCTGGAAACTGTAGTTTTCTGCCCCACACACCCAGAGAGAGCTATAGATCCTAGCACCCTTAACACACTACAGTTCCCAGGATTCCTTGGGGGAAATTAAGGTGCTTTAAATGTATGGTATGTGTTTCGTCGAAGTCAAGAATGGGGAACCTGTGGGCTTTCCAGATATTCTTGGACTCCGAAATCCTATCAGCCCTAGCCGGTATAAAGTAAGGGATATCTAAGGGCAACAACAGTGTGCGAGAAGAACTATTATTTGTGGCATCAATTGCACTTAAGCTTCAGAGAGCTAGAAAATCAATATGGTTCAGCTTCTCTAATTGAAAGCCATCAGATCTTGGCTTTCGACTCATTTCATCCTTCTTCCAAAAAAAGGTGATCCACAGCACTCTGAACTGTTCTCAATTGGTTTATCTATGGAGGTCTGAAGGAATGCTCTACTACGACAGCCAGGGACGTTTCTTAAAATTAAAATGAAATTCCTTAAAATGAAATTCCTTAGAACAAAAAGCAGGTTGGGACCACTGTGCTACCAGCCTGTATTGCTGCCGTCAGCACAAGGGCCAGCCTGGCGTGTGCACCTGACAGAGACACTATTCTGTGTGCGGCAGTGATGGCCTTACCTACTCCAGCAGTTGCCATCTGTGGAGAGTCAGCTTGTGAGCCCAGAGCCGTGGCAATGTCAGGGACCGTGCTGAGGGGGAATGGTGGGAGCCACCCCCTGCCCCTGCTCCTGAATCTTCCCCGGAGCAGGAGGACAGTATAGATTTGGAACAGTGGTTTGCAGAGGGGCATAGTTCAAAAGGCAGAAGCTGGGAAATACTGGACAGGGAACAGTTAGGAGACAAAACACTGGAAGAGAGAGAGTCAACAGATTCACTGTCTCTGGATAGCATTCCTCTGCACAGCCCAAGGTCAAGAAGAGCTCAGAAAGTCTCAGAACAGAAAGCACAGAGGCTTCAAGATCAGATTACAAAACGTAGGAGTGACGTAGATTAATAGGGACGGAAGGGGGTGTGGTCCTTAATTGGGAGCACCGCCATTTCTAGGAGATGTGTTCTTTGTTCTCTCACTGTGATTATTAAAGTTTCTAACTGGTAAGACGTTCCTTTCTTTTATCTTCTTATCTACTGCCATGGGGGAGAGGAAGCCGATTCCCCAAAGCCTGATAGGCGAGCGCCCTGCTGAGCAGTGCAGCACGGGGCCTTGTGAGCAAGTACCATCCATTGAGACACCCCAAAAAAGACTTATGGAATGTGCCCAGGGCTCAGATTTACCCGAGTTGTGAGGTCATTGGCATTCCAACCCCAGTGCTTACTTGGAACAAGATAATAAAAGGCCAATATGTCACCCAAAGAATGGAGCTTCTCCCAAGAGATCGGGACAACTTAGCCTCCCAGACTTGCGGTGGTCCGGAGAAACATGAAGTGACTGGTTGGGTGTTGCTATCCCCTTTGAGCAAGAATGATGCTGGGGAATACGAGTGCCATGCACTGAACTCTAAAGGAGAGGCAACAGCTTCTTCAAGAATCACTGTCGTTAATTCATAACATGCAATGCCCACAAAAAGGGAGATAGTGCTGAACTGTGAAATCTGAAGGTTCTGTATTGCATATGAAAATTCTATATTGCATAAGAAGAAGTAGAGGCTATCTCATCCCTGCCAGGTTTATGTTACAGCACCGTAATCTCGTGGGAAACTGCTGGGTTTATTTTCCCTTCATGCCACCTCTATAGTTATCCATCCCTTGTATAATTTTTGCTTTAAAATCAATAAAGTATTTTACAATGGGGAAAAATAAAGCAAGTCAGAGAAGCACTATCAGAAAAGCACCACAGTTTATGAGACGGCTTCACATCAGTTCCATTCTAAAAGGGAATGAAAATATATCTTGATATATATTTTTTATTTGTCTGTCTATGGAAATAGATATATGGAAAGAAATGGTTCCTAAAGAAGAAGAATGATACTTCCTTGAGTAATTGACCTACCAGGAACTAGAAAGCCTAATATACTAATATCAGCTCTATGGGTGGTTTATGATCCTTCCCCGAGTGTCATTCCCCTCTGAAATCATCTACAACAAACAACTCCGGATTACAGGTGGGTAGCCGTGTTGGTCTGCCATAGTCAAAACAAAATAAAATAAAAAATTCTTTCCAGTAGCACCTTAGAGACCAACTAAGTTTGTTCTTGTTATGAGCTTTCGTGTGCATGCACACTTCTTCAGATACACTGAAACAGAAGTCACCAGACCCTTAAATATAGTGAGGGAGTGGGGAGGGGTATGACTCAGAAGGGTGGTGGGAATGGGTGATCAGCTGATAGGTGTGGAAAACCTGTTGACGACTCTTAACGGCTGCAATTTGGTCTTACAGGGAAAGGCAAGGGGTGAGATGGCTAAAGATAGCTTTGTCATGTATAATGAGATAAGAATCCAATGTCTTTGTTCAGACCAGGTTTCTCCATGGTTTTAAGTTTGGTGATTAGTTGCAATTCAGCCACTTCTCTTTCCAGTCTATTTCTGAAATTTATTTGTATTAAGACAGCTACTTTGTGATCTTTTATACAATGTCCTGGGAGATTGAAGTGTTCTCCTACTGGTTTCTCTGTCTTGTGATTCCTGATATCAGATTTATGTCCATTTATCCTTTGGCGTAGGGTTTGGCCTGTTTGGCCTCCGGATTGTAAGCTCCTCTGTGTGCAACTCTTTTTTTTTTTACTGGGACATGATTGTAAAAAACCAACCAACCAACCGAGTTGGGTGGGAGAGGGGTAAATGGTCATTTGAACCTACCTTACCATTTTAATCTGATGGGAAAGAAAACCCATTCAAGTGCCATCTATCAAGGATGCTTTAGCTGAGATTCCTGTATTGCAGGGGGTTGGGCTAGATGACCCATGGGGTCCCTTCCAACTCTGCAACTCTATGATTCTAAGGTAAAGCTCGGTGCTATTGGTGCAAGAGGAGTCAATATGGTAGTTATATCCCCTCTCCCCCCTGTTCGAACTGTACTAAATGCACTTTGGAGAATTATTACATTGCAGACAGACACCGCCAATTAGTACACCGGCAATATCTGGGTCACATTAGGAAAGGCAGGGGGCATGCACATCGCCCATAGGATATGCTTCAAGTTGCACGACGTTGCAACTGTTACTCCCAAATCTGTGGCAGCTTGGAAGATGCTCTTGGAAAATTAATGCGGAGGTTGGGAAGAATTCCTATCAGGTGCCAGTTAAGAGATCTTACATGTGCAATCGCAGAAAATTAGAAGGTTACTTAGGCCACCTCATGAGAAGAGAAGACTCCCTGGGAAAGACCCTGATGTTGGGAAAGATGGAGGGCACAAGGAGAAGGGGACGACAGAGGATGAGATGGTTGGACAGTGTTCTCGAAGCGACTAGCATGAGTTTGGCCAAACTGCGGGAGGCAGTGGAGGATAGGGGTGCCTGGCGTGCTCTGGTCCATGGGGTCACGAAGAGTCGGACACGACTGAACGACTGAACAACAACACGTACTCAAAAGTGCAGCACTGTGTTTGGCCTGTAGGGGCAGCACAGCAAAGTAAGAAATACGAGATAAAATAGTCCACCGGGAGGTCTATTCCGCTCCCATACAAAGACAGTACCTACTTCACTGAAAACAGACAATTTTTTAAACACAAGATCACTTTGCATAAACTCACCGCGACTCTTTTCTCTTTTTGCCTTTGTAACGAGACTCAGGAGCTCTTTTGCTCAATTTACTGTTGTATTTAAACCCCGAGGAGGTTGAGAATTTTTATGCATGCTTTTTATTTACTAAGAAAGGGAGGGCATTGGTTCTTGGCATGTGGCTGTAGAAATTCAGCATGTAATTCAGCTGACTGTCAGGTGAACGCGGGAAATTTCCATTTAAATTAGTCCCTAGTAGGTGGTACATTATTCTTCTGCCACGCTGGGTAATTGTCCACTTGGGGATTTCTTGGAAATTGTAGGGAATATGCTTTCGAGATGCTGTATGCGCACGTTTGCGCATGGAGGGTGGGTGGGTGGAGAGACAGCGAAGATGAATTGCTGAAAGCCTTGCACTTTGTAGGAACAATAAGCTCAGAGTCAGAGAAGGAAATATGTGGCCCGTCTATTAGCACTGTGTTATACTTTTATAATAGGATTATAGCTATAAATGATAGCAACATGTTCATTCCCAATGCAACCTTGCTCCTATAATCACATCTGAAACAAAGCAGAATGGAGCTTTTCTTCCCTGCAGAGACATGGAAAGTCACTGCAGGAGTCTCTAAGTGTCTCCCTGCTTCCTCCCAGGCCGGCAGGGCAAGCACCCCATGAGGTGCCTTCTTGTCACCCTCCCAGACATGGAGCCCGGGGCATACCTCCCTCCCACCTTGCGACACCACTGTACCCAAGGCAGCATGGACTTTGAAGACGCTCGAACTCAGGACGGAAGAGTTTGGCAAAAGAGAAAGTTTGGCAAACCCTCACTGTGATCAGCTCCTGCCCGGAAACCTATGTCCCCACTGTGGAAGGACGTGTGGATCCAGAATTGGCATCCACATCCACCTACGGACACACCCGTAAAACAGTGTTCATGGAAGACGATCTTACTCGGCTGCGAGTGATAGAAGAAGAAGAAGAAGAAGAAGAAGAAGAAGAAGAAGAAGAAGAAGGGGCATAATAAATATAATGCTGATAGTGGCAGAGAGGGGGTAGTAAATATGATGATGATGATGAAAAGGATGAAATAGATTTCTCACTGGATATCCTTGACTGATCCCTTTTCCTTTTAAACCTCCATGCAGAGGGATTCTGCACAGTCTCCCTTGGTAAGCTATTTCACTGCTGAATTTCTCATCCTCCGGATTAGTAACATCAGTCTGCTGGAAGGAAATGCAGACCCCCTTTTTTGTGCCTAGCGATTACAAACAGATGCTGAGCTGATTGCTTTTGACTATGCATGGCGGGCAAAGGAAGGAAGTGGGGAACTTTCATCTTCAGATGCGATACATAAAATGCCACACATCTGGAGATATAACCAAAGCCAGAACGGAACAGTGAATTATTATTATTTTTAAGTGAGTGGGAGAGAATAAAGAGCATTATTTACATAACATGCTTGTATCCCACCATTTCTGCAAGGAAGGAGCCCACACCAGAGCTCACCACAGGCTGACATGTTTTGAACTCACAGCACCCTTGCGAGATGGACAGACATTTTGCCCCTCTCCCCCCGTCAACAGGAAACCCTCCCGCAACAGGTCTTCCTCCCCTCAAGAAAACACCATTAGGGCTAGTGCTGGCACAGCACTTAAAATAATGATCGATGTTTCCTGCCATGTGAAATGTCTGTTAATGTAGGTTCGCTGTCACTGTTGCTGTGCCCCTTGTCCAGTAAGCATCTTTCAGATGACTTATTTCAACCGACAGCAGAAGCTAAAAGGTAAGGAGTGATCCCAGAGTGAGAGAGGAGAAATCCCTAAACTCCTCTTCTCCCTTCCCAGCTGTTTCTGCTTTTCTTAAAGTCCCCAGATGGCTGCCCAAAATGGAATGTGGCTCTTGGTCCATCTCTAGGATAAAGGATTCAAGAACCCATGAGGCAGGCCATTTGTGTGCTCTCCTAATGTTAAAGGTAAAGGGACCCCTGACCATTAGGTCCAGTCGTGGACAACTCTGGGGTTGCGGCACTCATCTCGCCCTATAGGCCAAGGGAGCTGGCATTTGTCCCGGGTCATGTGGCCAGCAAGACTAAGCCGCTTCTGGCATAGGTATCTGAAGAATAGGTATCTGGCATAGGTATCTGAAGAAATGTGCATGCACACGAAAGCTCATACCAAGAACAAACTTAGTTGGTCTCTAAGGTGCTACTGGAAGGAATTTTTTATTTTGTTTTGACAAAATACAAGAAATGTGAGGGATAAGACTGAAATATCACCCCTTTCCAATGCATGTCTAAGTAGGGCAGAGATTTGTGCTGGCTTTTTAGATGGAAGAGCCATAGCTTGCAAAAGGCCCCAGGTAAAGGCAAAGGGGGACATGGGTGGGGCTGTGGTCTAAACCACCGAGACTCTTGGGCTTGCCGATCAGAAGGTCGGCGGTTCGAATTCCCACGACGGGGTGAGCTCCCATTGCTCGGTCCCTGCTCCTGCCAACCTAGCAGTTTGAAAGCACGCCAAAAAATGAAAGTAGATAAATAGGTACCGCTCCAGCAGGAAGGTAAACGGCATTTCTGTGCGCTCTGGTTTCGGTGTTCCATTGTGCCAGAAGTGGCTTAGTCATGCTGGCCACATGAACCGGAAAAACTGTCTGAGGACAAATGCCGGCTCCCTCGGCCTGTAAAGCGAGATGAGTGCTGAAACCCCAGAATAGTCTGCGACTGGACTTAACTTTCAGAGGTCTTTTACCTTTTTTTAAAAAAGGTAAAGGACCCCCGGGCAGTTAGGTCCAGTCAAAGGCTGGGGCGCTCACCTCGCTTTCAGGCTGAAGGAGCCGGCATTTGTCCACAGGCAGCTTTCCGGGTCATGTGGTCAGCATGACTAAACCACTTCTGGTCCAACAGGACACCGTGACAGAAACCAGATCGCACGGAAACGCCGTTTACCTTCCTGTCGCAGCAGTACCTATCTATCTACTTGCACTGGCGTGCTTTCAAACTGCTAGGATGGCAGGAACTGGGACCGAGCAACGGGAGCTCACCCCGTCGCAGGGATTCAAACCGCCGACCTTCCAATTGGCAAGCCCAAGAGGCTCAGTGGTTTAGACCACAGCCCCACCTGCAACCTGGCATGCCCAGGTAGAGCTGGGATTGTTACCTGCCGGAAATCCCGGAGAGCTGCTGCCAGTCATAGTAGGCAGTTTTGATCTAGAATGATGGACCCGGTGGCCTGTCTCAATATAAGGCAGTTTCCTCTCCGCTACTTCTGATTCCAGTTGAGACTTACGATGCTAACCTGTTTGGGTTATAATAAAAATCAGCCCTTCACTTCCCTGCTCTTCTTGAAGCTGCTGGTTTGCGTAGAAACCGAGCCACAACCATTACCCCAGCCTTGTTTTTTTTTCTTTTTGACCTGGTCTGGGTGTCAGCAGAAGATGGCCAACTGACCCTTTCGGCAAGATCTGAGAGAGGGGAGGAGAAGGGAAAGACTGGAGCCTCAGTAGGGAATTCACTAATTGCTCCAGCAAATATTTTCTAAGCCACAGATCAGCTGGTGTGCTGGGCTCCATCCCAGAAGCCAACCCAATTTATTTGTCATGTTTCAACACTCCCTCGCCCCCCCTTGTTCATGCTGCGTATTTAATCACTTGGCAGGTATGCAGAAACTGCTCCAGACTCTGCTGACACCTTTTGAAATACAATTAGCTCCTTACCTTGCTAAGGAGGCAGACTGACAGCTAAGAAGGGGGTGGGGGGAGAGAGCAAGAGAGATAGAGGGTGTGCAAGGGTACAAACAAGGGTGGGGGTGGGGGTAAATGTGAATGAAGGAACAAGGAGCCAATAGCATTCAGCGCCGGAGTCGCATGAGAATCTTAACCAATGAGCAGGACCATTGTATCTAACTTCATTAACCCCAAGGTTCTGAATCCACCCCCCACAAACAGATTCCAGAGTTCAGTGCTAGTTTTGTGCCATTTTTTGCCATGAGCCCTGCGTTTCATGCCCCCACCACCCAACTAACTAATTGACACGACAATTCAGGGTCACGAATTAATAAATAAAATAAAAATAAAATAAAATCCAGCCTTGTCCAATAGACTCCAAACAGGTGACAAAGCTTTGTGCTAGTTTCGTGTGCTGCAAACCCCATGTTTTGTGCTGCTCCCCCCCCAGCTGAATAATTGACACTCAAACTGGAGTCACAAGTAGATGGCCAAAACCCCAACCTTGTCTGATTGCTCCCAAACCAGGGCCAGATGAAGCTACTGTATCTCCCCTCCGTACAATGCAGTGCAACTTTTTTTTCCATTTATTAAGATGGAGGAAGAGGCTAGTCCATTAGGTAAACTGAGTCACTGCCCCACCAAATTCTCTCTGTTCTTTGACAACCGCCATCTGCCTGCCTTCTTACGAATGGTCCAGGGTGGCTGTGCCGCAGGTCACAACCAGCTGGTAGAGGGCAACGGCTGGCAGGGCAAAAATGGTGTGTGGAGGCATTGCTCACCTGGTGTCCCCAGTGAAGGTCATTGTTGGTGGAGAACGGAGGAGGTTGACAGCAGCTGGAGCTGATCTCCCCACTGCCTCAACCCTGCAGCAATCCCTCTCGCTTACCAGCCTCTGCTGTTGGGAAGACTGCTGGCAAGTGAAAATTTCCTCCTAGCCTTGCCACTGTATTGCCTTTCCTTTGGCTTTGTAATCACGCAACTCACCATGCCGGAAGAAGACCATTTTGATACGTATTTGAACTCCTTTTCTATTATTTGCACCCATGGCAGAGTGCGGAATTTAATATGTACACATAAATTACCGCTCCCCACTGAAATCAATAAGAAAGAAGCTTGTTTGGGGTTAATGTTTGGACAAGACTGAGATGAATAAAGGGGAGAGACAAGTTGTTGACGTTGTTTTTTCAGTTCACAGAACACTAACTACCCACAGATCTCAGTTTAAAATAAGGAAAATACATAATCCATATGCATAAATATACAATAAACTTGGTTTATAGTTAGAATGTTCCAAATAGATAAATATGCAATTTCCACAACACCAGAACTTTATAACTAAGATCAGAGAGAATTACTAAGCAAACCCCAATGCAAAACACACTGGGTAGAACTGAATGATGTGCTCTTCCAATCATTCCATCTGCACATGCATTGCAGCTTGCCAGACTGAACTACCCCCTCCTCCTAAACAAAAGCTGTTTTTTGGGGGGTCCCCCAAGCCAATTTGTGGTGTGGGGCTGCATGGGGGGGATCCCCTTTACACAAGTGTAAGTACTTGCCCAGGGCTTCTGCTGATGGGATTGGTTGGGTGAAACCCACCCTCTAGCTTGCGTTCAACTAAGTCCTACTTAGAGGAGACTCGCTGAACATTAATGAACCCAAGTTCATCACGTTTATTAAGTTCAACGGGTCTACTGTGAGCAGGACTAGCATTGCCTCCCACCCACCAACCCAATCTCACGCTTTCCACCCATTCACACAACCGCTATCACCATCTAATGCAATGTTTGTACCAGCCAATCCCGCATGCTCAGGCCACCGGCATTCAGCAACGCCACATCCCAGGTATGCTTGCTACAGCCTCGTATCCTTCTAACAAAGGATCGTTGCAATGCATGCACAAATATCAGGTTCACCAGTTCTTTTTCTGCAGCACGAATGGGCTCAGGGCTCACACCCACTGTCTTATCAAATGCTCCCTATCCAATATACAGTGAACAATCAGTGTCATGCTGAACATCAAATATACAATGTGTTGTAAGAATTTTAAGGTATTTTATTTATATATATTGTTATTAATGTACCAAAACAAATAAGGCCACATGTCTGAAAAAACAGCACAGGAAGACAGGCCTCACTCCATTCTGACTCCCAACTGGCCAAGTATTTCTTTGTCCCCTCCAGCTACTCAGCAGCCCTCTGCCTGAGTGATAATCTCTGGCATCCTGATACCTGAGTGCCAGACAAAAGGGTGTGATTAACTTGGCTGGGAAATAGGGAAATGTAAATATCTTTTGTTTCACTTGATGGGTTTTTGGTGGAGGGCAAGAGGAGACATGGGGGCAGGGTCCAAGATGTTCAGATCACTGCTACCAGACCCTCCCAATTTGTGATGTAATTCTAATGTATGGAGGGGTGGTCTTGAGCTGGAGGGGGGCAATTTCAAAAGTCTACATAGGAGCTTGCGCGCCTTTGTTGGGGGTCTTTTGCTTGCAAGACACCCTGCTGCAGCAGTTTCTAATAAAGGGCTATCGCCTTGCTTTGGGAGATTCTGTATCGTCTCTATTTATTCATAAGTGCTCTTGAGAGGAGGGGAGCCCTACTAAGGCTCTCCCCCGGGTTTGTGGACTCCCTTCTGGGGTTGAACCTAATTTTTATAACAAATGCCTGCTAATTATTTGCTTCAACTCTTTTTGACACAACGTCTTCATGGGTTCCATGTTCTGCCATGGCCCTTCCCGTTGCATTGGCAAGAATCTGGGGAGAGGACAAGTTTTGGATGTGGAAAACACAGACACACCAATGAGATCAACTGGAGGAAAACAGGAGCTGTGGGTATCTGTGCAATTGCCTGCTGACTGGGAACCTAAGTTGCACATTGTTTAAGCAACCACCCTGCTATTCAACATTAAATTAGCACCAACACTCTGCTAGGGCACATTACAAGGCGCTCTCATTGTTGTTGACAGAACTGAATCCCTTGGGATGCTTAAAATAACATCTCTTCCTCCCTTGTGTTCTTCTGGGGTGGAGAGTTTGGCACCCCAAGACTGAACAGCAGCAGCTGCTCATTAAAGGGAATACGGGAAGCTGGAGGGAGCCAAGAGAAGAGAACAGACAGGTGCCTTACTTTGCCAAACACTGACACTCTGTGGCCATTTCTCAGCATCACAGCCATAAGCTTAGGCTTTCAACAACAACAAAAAACCCAGAACAAGCGTTCACAGGACGGCTGATTGAACACAGCTAAGTTTTGATCAGAGCAGAATCACTGAAATCATCACCCACTTAGTAATGTTCATTAATTTTAGTCGGGCCTCCTCCGAGTCAGACTTAGTCAAATACCACCCAAGAGAACCATGTCGTGTGGCACGAAGCAGGGTTTGGATTGCTCTGCTGGTTCTCCTGGGCGGAGAAACTGAAACAAAGCTCACGTACAAGTAAAGTGGTACCATGGTTCTCGAACTCAATCCGTTCTGGAAGTCCATTTGACTTCTGAAACGTTCAAAAACCAAGGCGTGGCTTCTGATGGGCTGATTGGCCCCAGAAACAACGCCGACAGCTGAAGCACTCTCGGGTTTGCGATATTCGGGAGCGGATTTGTTCGCCGACTGAGCCGTTCGGGAACCAAGGTACCACTGTAACTGGTTTGCTCATCCATTCCTCTCCCCTCTCCTCTTTCTTCTCCCTCGCTCGTCTCTTCAGCTCTTTAGATTTAGAGTGTCAGCTCTGTCTTATTTTGCTGTCTTACTCTGTACAGCATAATGCAAGTAGTTGATGTTGCTATATTAATTAATTGTGTGTGGGGGGGAACATTGGTGTTTGAGTTAATCCGTAATACCTCACGTCTGTTTTCTTTAACTGCGGTCCCTTAAAAAAACTGAATGGAAAATATATGCATTGTTTAATAATGCTATGAACACAGGGAAGAAAGGAAACAACAGCCTGCTTGCTTGAGGCTTCGGCCTGTAGAGGGCGCCGTGCAGCCATTGTCTCCCTTGGCAAACTGGGAAGAATCAGGGAGGAACAGGCAGCCTTGTAACATAGAAAGCTGCCATATACAAAGCAACGATATTTAGCTCAGTATTGCCTGCACTGACTGGCAGCAGCTGTGCAGGGTTTCAGGCAGGCAACTTCTGCACACAGAGGAGATGAATGCTCTAGCACTGAGCTGCAGTTCATATCCAAAAACTCAGCTGTTGGGCCAACACTCTGTCCTCATAACTAACATTGCCCAAAATATATTTGGCTGTGTATATTACTACTACCTGATCTGTTCCCAAACTACTTTCAGGTTAGGGAATATGAGGGAAGGTTGCCACTTCCATCCTTGTGTTGTTACCTTTAATGGACAGGCTGCAGTGCCTTTAATAACTAGCTACATAACAGCCAGAAAGGCAACAGCTAAAGCTGCCTCTCTGTACGGGAATCATTTTAGTTCTTGCATTTCTGCCTTGTAAAGTGGAATTAAAGGGGGGCAACCATAGCCGTTCTGTTGCAGATATTAAATATTGCGCAGTTTGAAGCGAGTGGAAGCATAAGAACTGACTCCTTCGGAAATGAAGGATCGTCTAGATCAGAGGTTTTCTACTTTTTTTGACTCCACGGCTCCCTTGACCGACTGCATTCCTTCTGCAGCACCCCTGTGGGGCTCAGGAGCCCAGTTACGTCACCCCTTGCCTGCAGAGCTGAAAGCCTCTCACCCTTTTTCGAACACTCCTTTGTGGAGTGTTCCCTCAGCCTCCTCTCCTCTCCTTGGGAGTCCGCCAGGCGGCAGCCGTCACCACCCTTGGTCCACCCCAAAGAGAAGCGACTCCTCACACTGCCCCACAGGAGCCCGGGAAGAGGATGCCCCCAGTTTAGTGGCGCAATGGAGACTGGCCAAAGGTGAATGTGTGGCCAGCACCTTACCTTGGGAGGCAGCAGAGGCAGCAGCTGGGCCTGCATGGCAGAAAGTTTCCCCCTTCAGCACCAGACACTCAGCTCCCAGGCAGGCCTTGCACACAGCAAGTACAGTGGTACCTCGGGTTACAGACGCTTCAGGTTACAGACTCCACTAACCCAGAAATAGTACCTCGGATTAAGAACTTTACTTCAGGATGAGAAAAGAAATCACGCAGCGGCAGCAGGTGGCCCCATTAGCTAAAGTGTTACCTCAGCTTAAGAACAGTTTCAGGTTAAGAACGGACCTCCAGAACGAATTAAGTTCTTAACCCGAGGTACCACTGTACAGTGCAGAGGCAATTGTATTTCATCCAGCAGAGCTTTACTGCTGCTGAGGGCAAATGAGCATAATGGGGACGCAAATCCCATACATTCAGGATTGGCACTGTCCATAAGAAAACCAGCTGCAGCAGATTTAACTTAAGAGTTTGGATTTGATATCCTGCTTTTCACTACCTGAAGGAGTCTCAAAGCGGCTAACATTCTCCTTTCCCTTCCTCCCCCACAACAAACACTCTGTGAGGTGAGTGGGGCTGAGAGACTTCAGAGAAGTGTGACTAGCCCAAGGTCACCCAGCAGCTGCATGTGGAGGAGCGGAGACGCGAACCCGGTTCACCAGATTACGAGTCTAAACCTTAACACTAAGCGTACAGAAGACCACACCAGAAGGAAGAGAGACAGAAAGAGAAAGAGTGAAACCCAGGCTCCTTCTGGCCTTGTTTTTATAGTCGGCATGGAACTTGACAGAAGAGACAACAAAACCACTTTAAGCTCAGCTTCTCAAGGAATAACCCAAACATCATGAAGCTTCTGCTTGTTTCTTTCACGCAGAGAAGCTTCCAGAACCCCCTTGAATTAAGTAGAATAGGAAAGATCTCCGCACATCGGATCAATACTTTCTGCACTAAGAAATGCAAACTGACACAGACTTCTGCTTGGAGTGTGTGTGTGTGTGTGTGTGTGTGTGTGTGTGTGTGTAGAATCTTAGTTAATTGAGTACTTTCAATGTTTTCTACTAAATTTGTGGATGGGGGGGGGGTAGCTGCCTCCCTGCCCCACTCCCCTTGGCTACCCTGCACCGCAACGGTGCAGTCATACTAATAACTGCTGCTGCCACCTTTACTTTTACCACAAAGGGAGGGGGGCAGGGCAGGATCATCTCTACGTGATGTGTCTCTGTGCAGTAGAGCAAAGGATTGCGCCTTTTGTCAGCCGCTCTCAGCAAATAGAAAGGAATAAGTGCATGGCACAAAGCCCAGGAATTATTGATTTCTGTTTCATTGAGGATGAGCACAAGGAAACCTAGAAAATAGACCCCCCTGGCAGAGGCAAGATCGTTGGGAATGCTACAATGCTCCTCTGTGTATGTGCATATCGAGACCAATTAAAACCCCCAAAGACAGTGCTAAATATATATTTTTTACTGACGTGAGCAGGCACAGCGTGAATCCTTTCATCGCCACCCAAGAAGCAGAATGCACGCAAGGCACTAGGACACGGTAACAACAATCCAAAGAATAATTGCTTTTAAAAGGGAAAGCTAGGAGATTTCTAGCAGGCTCCATATCTCAGACACACTTTGTCTTGCATTTAGTAAGAAGTAAAGTCAAACCACTGCAGTCTTAAGAGGTATTTTCCATCAGATAACCCTCTGGGTTGCACCTTCACATTCCCCCCCCCCCAATTCTGAGCACTGGGACAAATCCTATTACAAGTTGAGTCCTGTTTCAGGATGCTCAGTGCCTTCACAAACAGGCAGTCAGTGGAAAGTTCAGCGGTTTTCTGTAGGGGCCCAAACACAACATGCTGCCATGCCAGAATTTTGCAACCTATTCAAAGAACTGTGGCTGGACAGCTCATCACATGCTGAATTCCTTCTGGCAATGGAGGTCAGCTCACCTGGCTGGAGCTTTACAGTCAGGTGCAGCAGGAGAGATAGGTAGGTCTGGCTGGCATAGGCAAGGCCTTCCACACTTCCTCCTCCTGCCCCCACCTCTCCTGTTCCACTGTCTCCCAGGACCAGGAGAGGATTGAAGGAGGAGGGGCAGAAACAGGTATTAGTAGTAGTAGTAGTAATAATAATAATAATAATAATAATAATAATAATAATAATAATAATACGATGTTGTTGCTGCTGCTGCTGTTGTTGTCAGATCCTTGTGGTGGTTACTCACGAGTAACGAGGCAGACCTCCGACCTGTCTTTTATCAGGTTTTATTAGTGCAAACTATTTACAGTGCAGAGCAACAAAGTTCGTGTCCATCTCAGTCACTAGCAGAATCTGGGAGCGGCCCCTTCCGGCTACGTCCCCAACATAAGAATTTCGGAACCCCGAGTCTCCTCCTCCCCTCCTTGCGTTTCATCCCTCTGCGCAATTGGGGTGACGGAAATGTCGTATACCTCCCTCCTGGTCAGCCAGACGAGATGAGGTGCTGGGGCTCTCCGCAGTGTCTCCAGCCCCTTCCCCCCACCAGGCTGCCCATTTTGCTCTGCTCCCCACTAGAGGCGTTGCTGCTTCCCTTGCTGGAAGAGGTACTGCTGTCCAGGTGGTATCGGGGCTCTCTGTATTCTGACAGAGCCTCAGCCCCCCCCCCCACTGGCCGATGGCAGTTCCCTGACAATCATTATTATTATTTATACCCCACCCATCTGGCTGGGTTTCCCAACAGAATATTAAAAACACGATAAAACATCAAACATTAAAAACCTCCCTAAAGAGGGCTGCCTTCAGATGCCTTCTTAAAGTCAGATAGTTGTTTATTTCCACAGGGTGGGCGCCACTACCGAGAAGGCCCTCTGCCAGATTCCCTGTAACCTCGCAGGGAGGGAACCGCCAGAAGGCCCTCGGTGCTGGACCTCAGTCTCCGGACTGAGCGATGGGGGTGGAGACGCTCCTTCAGGTATACTGGGCCGAGGTTGCAAGCAAGCACATGAAGACGGTGTCTGCTTGGGTGGGGGAGATACATAAGCCGAGGTCGGGGCCTCTCTGTTGTGGCAACTGCCTCATTGGGTGCACACCTAGGAGTAGTTGAGAGACATAGAACTGATGGACATGCCTCCCCTTAACTTGTAAGGGTGCTTTTGACAATAAAGAGTTAATTCCTCACTCTGGACATTCCTTGTCTGACAGCGCCTTGACATGGGAAACTGGTAATAAAGCCCATTGGTGTTTGAGGGCAAAGAAGGAGGGGGACGAATCAAGTCTGCCTGCTGCATCTCCCTGAGCAGCTGGTCAATCTGGTGTGTATTAGGCTTGGAGCTGTTATAAGAATTTAATGTTTCAAATATATAAATTAAATGTTCATAAATGTAGAAGGCCAACACATACATAAGTATATAAACTATGTGTCTGAAATAGTACAGGAGAGCAATCCTGAAGCCATTTTGACTCTCCCAATGACCTCAAATATTCCACATTGTCTTTTGCTTACAAATCCTGTCTTAAGGGCATATTTGTGTATGAATAGGGTGAGCCTGTGACCTGGACTCAGGAACTAAAGTATTAACCATCACAAAAGAATGGCCAGGCTGCCCAGGTAAAACAATCAGTGACCATTATTAGGTATCCTGGCAAACAGGATTTCTGCTGGAGACCACCTCCTTCTGTGATGTATGTATGATGTTTTTTTGGGGGGGTGGTCTTGGGCTACAGGGTGGGCAATTTCAAAAAGTCTATATTTGCACACCATTGTTCTGGGTTCCTCCTCCCTCCCTGCGTGTGGGGAGTGAGGACCCTGTTGCAACAGTTTTAATAAAGATCAGGCTTACTAGCCGCTTTGCTTCTCAATATACTCTATACGGGCTCTTGGATACCCCATAAGGGAAAAGGGGCAGTTTTTTCTTACAACAGAGCCATAGCACCTATTTGTACCAGTGGTTCCTGATGCAGTCAGAGACCTGCAGCAAGAGGGAATGCTATGCTTCAGCTTCATTTTAGAAGAATAAATATGTTTGAGAGGACCACAAATCTCTGTTCCCAATGGACACGCATTCTGAAAGTTTCTCTTCCTTGTCCACTGAACCACATCCCTTTATTGCAGATGAAATACCTAACTTGCTGTATTCACAACCACTGCTTCGACTGAGAACCTGCACACCCCCAACCGGCATGCATCAAAACAGTGGGGGAAACAATCCATTCATTGACAGGTTATCTTGCTTGTAAATGCAAAAGGATTATGGATGTATGTACGAGGAGTATTCGCTTGAGTGTGTGCCCCATTCAGTAAACTTCACCTGGTGTTGTCTTGAACCACACCATCCATCTGTCAGGTGCCACCAATAACTGAAGCAGAACTTTCCACCTGCAAACATCTGGTTTTGGGAAAAGCTCACTCAGCTAGAATCTAGTTTATGATCAGCAATGAAACAAGATGTGCACATCCATCATACTTCCACTGAGTCAATGGTTGCGGTCTCATTGTCATTTCTGGTGCAACCTACTAGACTACGACAACAGAGAACCTCCTCCAAACCAAGAGACCTTCAAGTCAGAAAAGCTACGCAAAACATTATAACTACTTTCATATCCCAAATGTGAAACCACCACGACCTTGTTGGGCAGCCTACATCTCAAACTCTGTTTCCATCAACAAAGAATTTTCAGTTTTGCAGTCTCCCAGTTGCTCAAAGGTGTTCCCAACCCTGTGCGCCTTGATCTGCATGGAAAGAACACTTCTTGTCCCCAGAGATAAGTCTCAGAGCCCAGAAATACACCGAGTACTCGGGGCCATTGAAACGCCCTCAAATTTTCAGATAAATTGCTTGGCTCCCCCAATGCCTTCACCTTGAGCTGATGACTGCCATATCCACAATCTTGCAAATACAGCTGGGTAACGTGAACAGAAAGAGGCCTTGTGCAAAGTGGAAGAAATTGCTGGAATGCTCGACTTCCCACCCTCCGCCGACCTATTCCACGGGGAGGTTTTAAAAACAGAGACTCCTTTTACCTGGTAGTAATAATCCACATACTCCGTCTCGTAGCGCCGAGGTCCGAGGCCCTCAGCAGACAATGCATCCTTCAGTAACTCTTCACAGCCTAAAAATAAGGAGAAGATGTTCAGAACTGCATTCCTTCCAATAGTTTAGGATAGAAACACGTGTGCATGCCTCGGCTAGAGGGAAGGTGAAGAGGCATTTGGGATATTGCAAATATTAATTATTAGTAGCAGGGGCGTTGCGCCATTTGCAAGCACGCGGGGTGGGTTAAGGGTGCGGAGGGTGCCCTCCATCCTCCATGCTCCCCGTACCTGACTGCCATGTTGTTCCCAGTGTTCTTTTTGGGAATGAATGTCTCTCTCCAACATAGCCTTTGGGGCTAGTGAAGATGAGTAGTAGCAATAGCACAAGCTGTTGTTCCTGCTGCTACAGAGGTGCTGAGTTCCACCCGGAATTGGGGGGGGAGGGTGCTCGTCGCATGCAAATGACATCACACATGTGATGTTGCACATGTCAGGAGGAGGCTGCGGGGTCCGCCCAGGTCCACCACCACTGCAGAAAGGCCAGATGAGGCTCAGCCCCTCAAGATTTGGGGGGGGGTCCTCAACCCCGCCCCCACATACGTTGTTGTTGTTGTTTATTGAATTTATATACCACCCTATACCCAGAGGCAGTTCACAGAAAAGATCAATGTAAAAATTACAATACATATAATCAAAATAAAAACAACCCAATAACAACCCTCCCAAAAAGAACCACATTTTAAAGAATGTTCATAAGGTCAGCCAAAAGGTGAAAGGACCCCTGACCATTAGGTCCAGTTGCAGACGACTCTGGGGTTGCGGCGCTCATCTCGCTTTACTGGCCGACGGAGCTGGCGTACAGCTTCCAGGTCATGTGGCCAGCGTGACTAAGCCGAAACCAGAGCAGCGCATGGAAATGCCGTTTACCTTCCCGCCGGAGTGGTACCTATTTATCTACTTGCACTCTGACGTGCTTTCGAACTGCTAGGTGGGCAGGAGCTGGGACTGAGCAACGGGAGCTCACCCCGTTGCGGGGATTCAAACCGCCGACCTTCTGATCAGCAAGCCCTAGGCTCTGTGGTTTAACCCACAGCTCCACCCACGTCCCTAGTGTAAGTATAGTATAACTCTGTCCAAGTGAAGTCTGGGAGAAAACTCTGTAGACTGTATGTTTGACTCAGAACTGGTAACTTGACATGCACCACTCTCCTTTCTGCCGCAAATTCTGCTGCGCGTCTTACTGTCTCCTCTTGCCGCTGTGATACCACCACTCCTCTGCCTCCCTCACTTCCTTGGCTTTCATCCATCTTTTGTATTAGAATGTTTGAGCTGTCTTTCATTTCAAACGACTTCATTCGCTCGCTGCTCTCTAATCTTTCATCTCTGCTTCAGCTGTACAGTTCCGTCCTGCCCCCTCTCCTTGTTAGACAGAAGCAAACCCTCCACACGCCTCTGTCCAGCTCCCTCGGCCCTTATCTGCTGCTTCTCTGTCTGCATTCATTTCACTTCTTAATTCTTTACCTCTTTCTTAGGCTTTTCCTAGATAAGATTTCCATTCACATTTGACATCTTTTTGTTCGGCTGTTTAACCATCCCTTCCATTCCCCTTTCTTTGAATATCAAGTGTTTAAGATTGTGCTGTTTTGCTAATTTTTAAATGCCTAGCAGTAGGTGAGATATAAATAAAATACATAGAGATAAAATAGCGACCGTGGTTGTAGCAGCAGCAGTAGCAACATAGGCGCCTGTGTCTTGGAGCAGTGTCTTGCCTCGGTAATGGAACGGATGAGAGCCAACAAACTGAAGCTCAATCCAAATAAGGCTGAGGCACTGTTAGTAGGTGGTTCCCTAGACCAGATGGGTGGGAGGTCACCTGGTCTTGATGGGGTTACACTTCCTCTGAAGTAGCAGGTTCATAGCTTAGGGGTACTCCTGGATCCTTTGCTGTCGCTCGAGGTGAACAGGGCAGTGGCGGAGGAAGGCTCCGCGATACCCGGGGCGGCAAAGGAAACACCCCGGGGCGGGGCGTCGTGATGCCACATTGTGACGTCACGACGCCCCGCCCCCAGGCATTTCCGGGAGTGCCGCCGCCGCTTCTGCAGCCCCCTTTTAAGCTGAAGAGCCCCCTTTTAAGCTCTGCAGCTCAAAAGGAGGCCGTGGAAGCGGCGGTCCGACGACAGAGTGCGCCTGCGCGAAATGTCGCACAGGCGCACTCTGTCGTCGGGCCGTGCGCTGCCGCTCCCAGGGTGACGGAGGGAGTGGCAGCGCATGGGAGTGGTGGGAGGGGCTGCCGCTTGTCACCCCCACGCGCCGCCGTTCACTCCATTGCCCCAGGAGCAGCAGCACTGCACACACTGTGCACTGCTGCTCCCGGGGGGACGGAGCGAGCGGCAGCACATGGGGGTGACAAGCGGCTGCCCCTCCCGCCACTCCCCACACATGGCCGGTCACCCCGGGAGCAGCAGCGCTGCACGGACGGGGTGCTCCCTCGGCCGTGCGCTGTTGCTCCTGGGGTGACGGAGAGAGCGGCAGCGCGTGGGAATGGCGGGAGGGGCTGCCGCTTGTCACCCCCACGTGCCGCCGCTCGCTCCATCGCCCCAGGAGCAACAACGCACGGCTGAGGGAGCACCCCGGGAGCAGCAGCGCTGCTGCTCCCGGGGTGACCGGCGGTGCGTGGGGAGTGGCAGGAGGGGCCGCCGCTTGTCACCCCCACCCTCCCCTGTCACCCGGGGCATGCCGCCCCCACCGCACACCCCTAGTGAAGCCACCTGGAACAGGGCACTCTCTCTCCTAACTCTCTCTCCTGCTTGGACTACTGCAATGCACTCTACGTTTGATGTTCTATTGTGTTTTTAATATTCTGTTGGGATCTGCCCAGAGTGGCTGGGGAGGCCCGGCCAGATGGGTGGGGTATAAATAATGATCATCATCATCTTCCTCTTCTTCTTCTTCTCAGGATTCTGGGCATTTCCCAGGATTCTTTGCAGGGAAGGCATGACTGTTTAACGTGCCGAATGGAGCTTTCCCCAGCCTTTCCTGGAGAGGCCAGGGATTGGACCTGGGAGTTTTTGCATGCAAAGCATTACTCCTCCACTGAGCCAGACTTTACAAGAGGCATTGCCTCTGGGAGGTAGTTAACGCTCTCTCTGCTACTGCTAACAAGCATGTTAGAAGCTCAGGGTCGTGGTTTCTTCTTCTTCTTTTTAATCCATGTCTGTGTTTCTATTCTAAGGACCCAAGTACAAAAATGGAACGAAGGTGCCCCATTCCCAAGTCCACCAGAAAGACCAATTACTCTTTTTCCCCAGCACTGAGCTGTGCAAAAGGGCACCAAGGAGGTAGGTTGCTTTGAAAACCAGTTAGCAACAACCCCCACTGTTCAAACTGTGAAAATCTCTGTCTCTTCTGAAACCAATGAAGCCCAGGAAGGCTGCAATTGCTTTTTGGCAAAGGTATGTGGTGTTACGGGACGCGGGTGGCACTGTGGTCTAAACCACAGAGCGTAGGGCTTGCCGATCAGAAGGTTGGCGGTTCAAATCCATCTGTTTATTTACCTATTCCACACAATCTCATGCGAAATGAAATATGGTAAACATTTTCACAAAACTAAAGCAAGGACCCAGGTGGCGCTGTGGGTTAAACCACAGAGCCTAGGGGTTGCCGATCAGAAGGTTGGTGGTTTGAATCCCCGCAACAGGGTGAGCTCCTGTTGCTCAGTCCCTGCTCCTGCCAACCTAGCAGTTTGAAAGCACGTCAAAGTGCAAGTAGATAAATAGGTACCGCTCCGGCGGGAAGGTAAACAGCGTTTCCGTGCGCTGCTCTGGTTCGCCAGAAGCGGCTTAGTCATGCTGGCCACCTGACCCGGAAGCTGTACGCTGGCTCCCTGGGCCAGTAAAGCGAGATGAGTGCCACGACCCCAAAGTTGTCCATGACTGGACCTAATGGTCAGGGGTCCCTTTACCTTTACCTACCGGCATGTGGTGTCATAGATTTGGGAGGGGGACCCCCTCCTAAATACTAGAAATTAATAAATGATAGGATTTGGGGTTATTTGGGGTGTAAAGGGAGAACTACAAGCTGCATAGGAATTCCTGAAACAGCCTATGCCAAAAAAAAAAAAAAAACTTGGCAATTAAAAGGGCCATTAAAAAACAATACAGGGAAATACAAGAGAACTGTCCTTCCCTTGCCCGGAGGTGTGAGCAGAGACTGAGGGTTTGGAAGGTTTCCAGGGTAACTGAGTGTGAGGTGATAGGAAAAGAGTCTGTTAGGAAGGTGTGCTGGGAAGAAGAAGGGGAGAAAGAAGACTGAAATCCATCTTGAGCAGGCTGGCTGCTTGTAGTGTACAAATACCTCTTGAAATGATCGTGCTGTAAGATCTGGACTCCCTCCATGCAGGCTGCAAGTAAAAGACCCCTGGATGGTTAAGTCCAGTCAAAGGCGACTATGGGGTTTACACAGCTCATCTCGCTTTCAGGCCAAGGGAGCCGGCGTTTGTCTACAGACAGCTTTCCAGGTCATGGGGCCAGCATAACTAAACCACTTCTGCCACAACGGAACACCGTGATGGAAGCCAGAGCGCATGGAAACGCCAGTTACCTTCCCACCACAGCGGTACCTATTGATCTACTTGCACTGGTGTGCTTTCGAACTGCTAAGTTGGCAGGAGCTGGGACGGAGCAATGGGAGCTCATCCCATTGCAGGGATTCGAACCGCTGACCTTCTGATCAGCAAGCCCAAGAGGCTCAGTGGTTTAGACCACAGCACAAGTGAGAAGAAGACGAAGACGAAGACGAAGACGAAGACGAAGAAGAAGAAGAAGAAGAGATTGGATTTGATATCCCGCTTTTCACTACCCGAAGGAATCTCAAAGCAGCTAACATTCTCCTTTCCCTTCCTCCCCCACAACAAACACTCTGTGAGGTGAGTGGGGCTGAGAGATTTCAGAGAAGTGTGACTAGCCCAAGGTCACCCAGCAGCTGCATGTGGAGGAGCGGAGACGCGAACCCGGTTCCCCAGATTACGAGTCTACTCTTAACCACTACACCACACTGGCGAATAAGCCATATTTCTTAAAGCTACAGCAGTCTCTGCCATGTCTCAGATCTCCAAAGGAATACAGACCCCGGCTGCGTACCCGGAACCCCATGGGATCTTGCTACCAGTCGGCAGAGATAGGGGGCAGCACCCAACTTTTGTAACAGGCTTTTGGACTGTGACATCCTGTCCCGCTATTCCCCATTGCAAAGCAGGGGAGTCACAAATAACAAGCAGCATGGAGTTGTCAGGAGAAGTGAAAATCACGCCAAATTATGCAGATTATTCACTGCAGGTTTCAAAGCAGAGGTGGGGGGAGAGAGGAGGAGGAAGGGGGGCTTTAGGGGAGAATTATAGACTATGCACATGGAGCTGTTTAGGAAGGAGAACGTCTCTTGACAAATGGAAGGAGCTTTGATGGTATAATAACACTGGTTGTAGGGGGCCCTTCTGTGTGTCTGCCTCTTTATTTTTGGCATACAGGACAAGAAATGAGGAAGCAGATGCCAAATGCATTTTATGATCCATTCTGAGGAGCCTCTTCCAGGCAGTGAAGGCCCCACCTCTTCTAATGTTAAGTGATGGTTGTGAGGAAGCCTGCTAGTAAGGGCATTAATTTGTTTCTTTTCAACAGCTGCATGCAAGAATACAGTCATACCTTGGGTTACGATAGCTGCGGGTTGCGTTCCTCATGGGTTACGAACACGCCGAACCTGGAAGTACCGGAATTGGTTACTTCCGGGTTCGGTGCGTTCCGCATGAACAAAAGCGCTAAATCGCGTCGCGCACATGCGCAGATTTGGCGCTTCATGTTACGTGTTGCACATGTTGCGGACGGGGCTCTGGAACGGATCCCGTTCGCAACCAGAGGTACCACTGTATATAAATAGTTGGGTCGGAAAGAACCGAGATTGACAGCAATGTTTTCCATAGCGGGGTGCCAAAATCTCTAGAAAGAGGCAGCTTTAGAAATCATGGGATGAGACGATTCCGTCAAACAGCAAGGCATTTTCCTTTCCTAAGGACAATTCAACCATTGCATCTCCCCTGAGCTGGTGAGGTTAGATGTCAGAGCCGACCACCTGGCCCTGAATGCATCCTGAAACTGGTTTGACTAAGGTGGCTTGTAGCAATAGTGTTGCTCCAGGATTCCACCCTAGCCAGAATTGGTTGGTTCTGCCTGTCATTGACTCTGGCTGCACCTACTGTGGACTTCCTTGCCTTCTGCCCCAAAGGACCAATACTCAGTTTTAGACACATTTACTGTCAGTTTGCATTTCCTAGTGCAGAAAGTATTGATCTGATGTGTAGAGATCTTTCCTGTTCTGCCTAATTCAGGAGGGTCCTGGAAGCTTCTCTGTGTGAAAGAAACAAGCAGAAGGTTCATGATGTTTGGGTTATTCCTTCAGAGAAGCTGAGTACAGCTAAATAATAATAATAATAATAATGATGATGATAATAATAATAATAATAATAATAATAATAATAATAATTTGTTATTTATACCCCGCTCACCCGGCTGGGTTTTCCCAGCCACTCTGGGTGGCTCCCAACAGATTAAAAACAAAATAAAACATCATGGCTTAAACTGGTTCTCTTATCTCTTCTGTCAAGGTCATGCTGACTATAAAAGTAAGGCCAGAAGGAGCCTGGGTTTCACTTTTCTCTATCTATTTTCCCTCTGGTGTGGTCTTCTGTACATAGTATGCTTAGTGTTAAGGTTTAGACATATTATAAGTTATTGTAAATTTAAGTTAAGTCTGCTGCAACTGGATTTCTTATGGACGGTGCCAATCCTGAATGTGTTGGATTTGTGACCATTATGGTCATTTGCCTTCAGTAGCAGTAAAGCTCTGCTGGATGAAATAGAATTGCCTCTGGTCTGTTTTGGGGGAATCCTGCAACATGTTTAAGTTGTTATTCTGCTAACTATACATTGGAATCTAATCTGGATCAATGTTGAGTAGAATTTCAGTTACATTTACACCCTCCATCAAAGCAGCTCAGAAGCTTTTATTGAAGAGTAGTAGTATAGCTGAGAGCTGGACCATAAAGAAGTCTGATCGCCGAAGAATTGATGCTTTTGAATTATGGTGCTGGAGGAGACTCTTGAGAGTCCCATGGACTGCAAAAAGATCAAACTTATCCATCCTTAAAGAAATCAGGCCTGAGTGCTCACTGGAAGGACAGATCCTGAAGTTGAGGCTCCAGTACTTTGGCCACCTAATGAGAAGAGAAGACTCCCTGGAAAAGACCCTGATGCTGGGAAAGATGGAGGGCACAAGGAGAAGGGGACGACAGAGGATGAGATGGTTGGACAGTGTTCTCGAAGCGACTGGCATGAGTTTGGCCAAACTGCGGGAGGCAGTGGAGGATAGGGGTGCCTGGCGTGCTCTGGCCCATGGGGTCACGAAGAGTCGGACACGACTGAAGGAATGAACAACAACAGTATAGCTTGTTCTTGAATTCTGATTGCAGGTTTCACATAGGCATCTGGTTGGCCACTAGGAGAAAAGGGTGCTGCACTAGATGGGTCTGATCCAGCAGGCTCTTCTCATGTTCTTCTGTTTTTAACTGCAGATTCACTTAGTCACATAAATAGAAGGTTTTCAAGGCTGAAACTCCAGAGACGCACAAACCATTATGGATGTGTGGACCACTGTGGACTGCTTACAGAGATAGCATTTCCTCGACTATTGGTGATTTCCCCAAAGAACCCCAACAGGAGGAAGCTTGTATAAGTGCAAAATAGCAGGCTGTTAAGCTAGTTTCGCAACCAACAGCTCTTCATTTTAGACAGTAATTATCACAATGTATTTCTAGGTGTTTTTCTCTTTTTTTCTGTACAGGGGTCCTTTCCGTGGACTTGTTGCAGAAGGCCATTTAATTTTCTGTTTGTACCCTTTAGATGTTAATGACAAAATCTCATTTGTCACCAAGCTACCTGGTGCCACTGCGTCTCAGGAGAGTCTTTAAAGCCTAAATGAGCTTCACACACAATGCCAAGCTTACCATGCGAGACAAGGGGGCGCATTCGTTAAAGTGAGTTATTGGGAAATGAAGGGAGGCAAGCAATCACACGGTAAGCAGGATGCTTTGCCAACTGGTGTCACAGAGGGCATCTGTGGCTGTAATTCATCACAGAGACAGTATTACCAGCCATTGCTCATATCCTTCTATTCAGAACACAACCTTGCAGCAGCAGCAGCAACAACAGCAACAAAGCGGCCCCTTCATTCAAAGGCTGACAAAGGCAATGGATGCTTAACTACAACAATTCATCACACTCCTGCTTAGAAGAAAGAAGAGGACATTGGACAGACAAAGACTTCACCAATGTGCTCATAATGCCATCAGGAAGTGCCAGTCGCAAAATGGCTGCCATGGAGGCATGGTCTAACACAAAATGGCTGCCAGGGTGGGAGGGCATAGCATAACACAGTCGCTGCTGCTTTTCCATTCCCACCCATAGCTATCAACTTTTCCCTTTTCTTGCGAGGAATCCTATTCAGAATAAGGGAATTTCCCACCCTATTCCATGACCTAACACTTGTCTTTTTGCAGCTTGTGTGTGTGTGTGTGTGTGTGTGTCATATCCTCCAACATTTCTCCAATGAAAACAGAGACATCCTATTCCATAATAATAATAATAATTTTATTTCTACCCTGCCAATCTGACTGGGTTCCCCCACCCACTCTGGGCAGCTTCCCACGTTTATAAAAACACCACAAAACATTAAACATCACAAAACATCCCTATACAGGGCTGCCTTCAGTTGTCTTCTAAAAGTTGTATAGTTATTTATCTCATTGGCTCGGGGGGTCGCATAACTCCATACCCTCCAACATTTCTCTGATGAAAATAGGGACATCCTAAATAGAAGCGGGACATTCCTGGTTCAAATCAGAAACCGGAATGGCTTCTGTAAATCCGGGACTGTCCCTGGAATAGAGGGACACTGAGAGGGTCTGCTATCTATTGTGCCCTTCTTTCATGAAGTTCAGTAGGTCTGCACTAGCGGCGAGCAATGGTGATCCCAGGCAGTCTCCTTTCTAGTTACTAGTTCAGCCTTATGAGATGAACATAAGCAGCAACCTGCAGGAACAGACCAAAGCTCCATCGAGCTCAGCATTCCTGCTTCCCTAAGTGGCCATCCAGTTGCCCTCTCCCTCTCAGCTCCACCTCTCTTTAAATTCAGAACCAGTGAGGGCGGTGAATGTCCTGTGTGAGTGTCAGGAGGCGGTTGGATGGCGGCTAACAGATTGAGGTTGAATCCTGACAAGACAGAAGTACTGTTCTTGGGGGACAGGGGGCGGGCTGGTGTGGAGGACTCCTTGGTCCTGAATGGGGTAACTGCACCCCTGAAGGACCAGATGCGCAACCTGAGAATCATTTTGGACTCACAGCTGTCCATGGAGGTGCAGGTCAGTTCTGTGTCCAGGGCAGCTGTCTACCAGCACCATTTGATATGCTGGCTGAGACCCTACCTGCCCGCAGACTGCTTCACTAGAGTGGCGCATGCTCTGGTTATCTCCCGCTTGGGCTACTGCAATGCACTCTACGTGGGGCTACCTTTGAAGGTGACCCGGAAACTACAACTAATCCAGATTGCGGCAGCTAGACTGGTGACTGCGAGTGGCCCCCGAGGCCATATAACACTGGTCATGAAAGACCTACACTGGCTCCAAGTATGTTTCCAAGCACAATTAAAAGTGTTGGAGCCCTGTATACCTGAAGCAGCATCTCCACCCCCCATCGCTCAGCCCAGACACTGAGGTCCAGCTCCGAGGGCCTTCTGGCCATTCCCTCCCCATGAGAAGTGAGGTTACAGGGAACCAGGCAGAGGGCCTTCTCGGTAGTGGCGCCTGCCCTGTGGAACGCCCTCACATCAGATGTCAAGGAAATAAACAACTACCTGACTTTTAGAAGACATCTGGCAGCCCTGTTCAAGGAATTTTTTTTAATGTTTTACGTTCTATCATGTTTTTAATATTCTCTTGGGAGCTGCCCAGAGTGGCTGGGGAGTCCCAGCCAGATGGGTCGGGTATAAGTAATAAATTGTTGTTGTTGTTGTTGTTGTTGTTGTTGTTGTTGTTGTTGTTGTTGTTGTCAACTCTCAGGACTCTGGACATTTCCCAGGGAAATTTTTGATATTCGGTTGGGAAGCCGCCCAGAGTGGCTGGGGAAACCTAGCCAGATGGGTGGGGTATAAATGAATTATTATTATTATTATTATTATTATTATTAGGACATGGGAAGCTTGGAATATGGTCAGACCCTGAACCATCCAGCCCAGCAATGTTTCCACTGACTGCCAGTGGCTCTACAAGATTTCAGGCTAGACTCTCTGCTGGCCCCTAACCGAAGACACCAGCAATTGAGCCTGAGAGGATCGACCAATGAGCTACAGACTCTTCCAAGACCATTAACTGGGCATGATGCTGCTTATCCATGAGCATCACGTCGGCTGCTGCTTTATATTTTACAGGCCCCCTGGGAAGTTCACATGGGGAGCACAATACAGACGGGTGAATGCATTAACCCAGGCTCGCTTCTGACACGTATACATATGTTTCCCTAATGCAGACATACACTTGGCTGCCAGCCTAGAAAATGCCAATGTGTGGAATTAATGCATCACCGTGAGACAGGAAGGAAGGGTCTTGACTGTCTACCTGATTGTACTTTGAGATGCGCAGTGCTAGGAGTTATCGAGCCTGGAGGAGGAAAAGAGAGAATGTTTTTCTCCATGTAGGGAGAAACGCCAGTGCAGATTCTTCCAGATGGGCACCCGTGCGTACACAAGGCCGCACCATGTTCTTCCAGGGAAATGGGGGGAACCAAGGGCAGAAAAATCTGTGACAGGTTTATAGGGTTGATATCTCAGTTGCTAGAGCACGAGACTCTTAATCTCAGGGTCAAGGGTTTAAACCCCACGTTGAGCGAAAGATTCCTGCATTTCAGGGGGTTGGATTATATTGTCATTGTGGTCCAATTCTTTGATTCCTATGATTCCAGGTTTCTGGCCCAGGATGCTTTTAGGTGTCCCAGTATTGAAAAGTACGACGGCTCCTGTAATTTCACTCTCCAGAAAGCAGTGTTACAGAAAGCCAATTACACAGTTGACTGGAACTGTTTTCTTCAGGGTGTATAATTGTTTAGGACTTTGCTAGGATGTAACAACAAACGGAGGCCATGTTCATTATTAATTTGCTTTTCTACCCACAGGTGATCAGGCATTTGCCATTCAGCATCAGCACTCTTTGTTCAATGCCTTGGGGCCAATCCCTGCATTTTTTTTGGGGGGGGGTACAAATCCAAAGGCAAAACTCAGCATGGGTGGAAGTCATGGATATTTAATCCACACAGGTGCCAAGCAGGGAACGGCATGGTTGTTCTGCTTTGCACATGAAAAAGTTGCACGCACGGCAAGAGAATGAAATACTCCCCTCTCTTGCCAGCATGGTACGACCAGAACCTGAGAGGCCTGGGTTCAAATCCCCACTTGGCCATAACTCTCACTGGGAGCCCTTGGGCCAGTCACCATCTCTTTGCCTGACCTACCTCACAGGGGTGAAATGGGATGTGGGAGAAGTGTGTACTCCACTGTGACCTCCTTGGAGGAAAGGTAAAGGTAAAGGGATCCCTGACCATTAAGCCCAGTCGCGGACAACTCTAGGGTTGCGGTGCTCATCTTGCTTTACTGGCCGAGGGAGCCGGCGTACAGCTTCCGGGTCATGTGGCTAGCATGACTAAGCTGCTTCTGGCGAACCAGTGCAACGCACGGAAACGCCGTTTACCTTCCCACTGGAGCAGTACCTATTTATCTACTTGCACTTTGATGTGCTTTCGAACTGCTAGGTTGGCAGGAGCTGGGACCGAACAACGGGAGCTCACCCCGTCGCGGGGATTAGAACCGCCGACCTTCTGATCGGCAAGCCCTAGGCTCTGTGGTTTAACCCACAGCGCCACCTGTGTCATTGCTTTAGTTTTGTGTAAATGTTTACCATATTTCATTTCGCGTGAGATTGTGTGGAGTAGGTAAATAAACAGATGGAGACAACTGACCCGTATTGTGGTCAAAAATGCATCAAATCATAACAGAAAGGAAGACAGTTCTTTGTATTTCACCGAGAGGGACCTGGAGAGGGGACTTTTAAACACGGCCACTAGGGGGAGTTCCTCATTCATTTAAACTGAGAAAGGAAAGCCAGAGGAGATGCAATTCCAAAACCCTTAATAGGACAGGTAGGAAGCTACGTAACACCAGCTCAAGACCATTGGTCCATTTGGCTCAGTGTTGTGGAATTGGCTGGCCGTGATGCTTCGCAGACCTGCTTGGAGATGTTGGGGATTGAACCTGCATGCAAAGTGGATTCTTTATTGCTGAGCTCTAGCCGTTCTTTAAAACGTTTGGCAAGGGAAACCCTGTTGCCAACCAAAACATCACAAAATTGCATGCAAGGTTTCGAGCTCTTCAGAACTGTTCAGCAGGCTAGACAGGAATCAAAGCAAGGACAGATAACTGGACAGATGGTGAAGCCGTGAAGGTTCCAGCCTCTAGATGTAATATAAAAGGTAAAGGACTCCTGGATGGTTAAGTTCAGTCAAAGGCGACTGTGGGGTTGCAGCGCTCATCTCGCTTTCAGGCCGAGGGAGCCGGCGTTTGTCCGCAGACAGCTTTCTGGGTCATGTGGCCAGCAGGACTAAACCACTTCTGGTGCAACAGAACACTGTGACGGAAACCAGAGTGCAACGAAATGCTGTTTGCCTTCCCACTGCAGCGGTACCTATTTATCTACTTGCACTGGAATACTTATAATTATTATTTTTTAAATTATTTTTAAAAAGGAATACTTTCAAACTGCTAGGTTGGCAGGAGCTGGGACAGAGCAACGGGAGCTCACTCCATCACAGGGATTCGAACCACCAACATTCTGATCGGCAAGCCCAAGAGGCTCAGTGGTTTAGTGGTTTCCGCCCTGTGGAACACCCTCCCATCACAGGTCAGGGAAATAAACAACTACCTGACATTCAGAAAAAACCTGAAGGCAGCCCTTTTTAGGGAAGTTTTTAATGTTTGATATTTTTGTATTTGATTTCTGTTGGAAGCCGCCCAGAGTGGCTGGGGAAATCCAGCCAGATGGGCAGGGTATAAATAATAAATATTATTATTATTATTATTATAGACCACAGCGCTACCAGCAGCAGCAGTGTGTGTGTGTGTGTGTGTTGGTGAGATAGACCCCGTGCCCAGAAACAGACAGACAATTGGTGCAGTTCTGGACCAGTTGAAGTTTGACAATGTTTCCTAGGCAATGGTGATGCTTCTGCGGCCCTGTGCCAGCCTGCCAGCTGTAACATCAGCTGCATCAAGAAATCCCAGAGATGCCACTGTTCTTCCGTTGGGAAAGAGAGGGGCAAATCAATACTACTTGGGCCTTCTGCTGAGTAACAGGGGTGCATCCAACAGAGTGACTTGTTTTCTTTACCCCACAAGTCATTTTAGCCCCTCTTAAGGCACGCAAGCATTTACTCAAAGTTGTAAAATGCAAAGTCACCAGCAATAAACACACAATAAACGCAGCAGTTCTCAGGTCGCCCTCAATTGATTCTGGACGCTAATAACTTTGCAATCAGGGGTGGCCTTTTCCGCTAGGTAGGAACTCAGCAGCAGCGCCATTGATTCTGAAGTTCAGGGAACGCTCTGCCAAACGGGCATAGATCATTCGTTTTAGCAGCTTATGCTGCGGGCACACAGGGTTGCACGGAGCAAAGCTGAACCATTTGTGGAAGGACTTCCGCTTGCGCAACAGAACTCCCCCTCCTTCCCCTCTTACCCATCAAATCTGTTCCTGGGCTTCTCTCAACCCCCCTGGAGCAGATTTATGGGAGGCAAAGAATGACGCCTACCTTTGATGGCGAACACTCCGTGGCAGAAATCTTTGAAGTTGATCTTGCCTAGATCATTAGGATCCAAGTATTTGGCAAATTTTTCCACCTACAATAAATAAAATAAAATAAATAAAGTGTTAGAGAATGGGCAGCACTTACAACAGCTTTGCACATCCTAAGGATGATTTAACTCCTGTCTTGTTGTCACCCGAAAAGGAGGATTCTAGAGGGAACAGAATGCGAATTCAAGACATTTTAACCCAGCATCATTTGTTCATGCCAGAATGCTTTGCCGCTTACTTAATGAAGTGGCTCTGAGAGAAATGAATGAACGGAGAGAATGAAACATTATGGCTGATGTTGGGAGTGGTCTAGATATGTTTGATCTGTGGGAGATGCACTTGGTTAAAATGAAAGCCTCAGGGCAGCTGCACCAACTCTATGGGGCTGAGATCTCTACAGACACACACACCCCATGCCCGCTGGGACGGGGCTCAGCCCTCCCAATCTTGAGGGGGCAGAGGAGGCCTGGCAGGAAGTCGCCCTGGGCTGCGCGGCATCAGGAGATGCTGAGTGTGAATGTCGCATTGGGAGAAGACGTGGTCAGCCTCAAAGGTAAAATTTGCATTCATTGCTCTGCCCCACTTTTGCCTTGGTCACCACCCAGGAAACATTCCTCGAGAGAGAGAATGCAGCCCTCAGGATGAAAAGGTGCAAGTTAGGAGCATGACGATAACGTTGAGAGGGGGCCGCAAGTCCTGCGAACAAACAGCTCCACCTGCAGATACTGGACCATACAGCCTTTGCTGTGAAGCTTCTTTTGGGGAGGGGCCTCTGTCTAGGCCCTGTGTCATTACTGAAAGGCCCACATCTTGTGATACGGGACTAAAGGAGAGTGTGCAAAGGAGGGCCAGTGGGAAATTTCCGCTGGAAACAGGGGATCCTCAGCTGAAAATAGTAATGAGAACACTACAAGTTGGAATGGCATGGAACTGCCTCCCACCCCCGAGTTTCTGAAAGGAAGAAACGTGGGCACGAACATTTCACCACAGAGCGAGAAGCCAAGCTTAAGGCATAGGCAGCTGCTGAATACAGGCATGACCTAGATTCTCAGTTTTCCAGTTTTAAAAATGTGAGCAAAACCACAACCAACCCTCAGATAAAGCAATGAGGAGGAGTGCTTTGCACATTCGTTTTCCCGGAGTCTTAATCTGGACAGGGGATGGAGATACTGCTCAAGTCTGGTACGGTCATTGGGCATGATGCCCTTTCTGATGACTTATGGTAAACCCCTTCAGCAAAAATATCGAAGAAATGGGATGTTTTCAATCCCTGCGGCAGACATGTTTAGCATTTGATGGGAGGCAGTTATGATCATCTAGCTACACGGCTGAGTAAGACACACACTGCAGCAGTGCGTTGCAATTATGCTGTTAGATACGAATAGTGCCAGAGGCACGAGATGAGCAATGCTTTCTTTCCTGGATCAGACCATTGCAATGTCCAATGGGAAGGGAGGAATAATTAGTGTCGCTTTGCACAGACAAGGTTGCATTTTATGTGGGACACACACACACACACCCGCAAAGCTCCTGAGCAGGATAGCTTGCATTTGGCACAAACGTGAACAGTGGTCAATGCAAGCCCTGCTGTAACTTCAATGCAAACCCTTCGGTAACTTCACAGATAAGAATTAATGAGAAGTTGGTTTATTTATAGTCCTTTGATTACAGCATCATGTTGCAAGCACAAATACACAGCTCTCCTCAAGGAGGGCAGTTGGCGACTCTAAATCCTCCTTCTGACTTTCGCAGCATTTTAGGCGCAAACAGGAAGTTCCCCCCTCCCTCTGACTCCTTTGCTCTCTGATACAGTCGGACCTCCCAGTCCGTATTGTGGGGGGGGGGGAGTCACCCACACTCTCAAGCGACGTCTTGGCTAGCTGCCCCCTCCTTTCTGGTTCCCTTGTCATTACCTCAAATCTGGGTAACTCTTCCCTATGCTGTTCAGCTTCTCTCTCTCTCTCTCTCTCTCTCTCTCTGCTTCTGGACACGCTTCTCTTCCCCCTCCAGCTCTCCATCGGAGAGAAGCTGGTCTGCCGTAGAATGCATTCCCCAGTCCTCGTCTTCAGACCATTCCCTGACACCTGAACATGACACTAATATTTAGCTCATACTCCTTCAGAATGTGACACAGCATGTGCCTCTGTGTGTGAAATTTATGGTATTTAGCCTCATAAAAAGGTAAAGGGACCCCTGACCATTAGGTCCAGTCGTGTCCAACTCTGGGGTTACGGCGCTCATCTTGCGTTACTGGCCGAGGGAGCCGGCGTACAGCTTCCGGGTCATGTGGCCAGCATGACTAAGCCGCTTCTGGCGAACCAGAGCAGCGCACAGAAACGCCGTTTACCTTCCCGTCGGAGCGGTACCTATTTATCTACTTGCACTTTGATGTGCTTTTGAACTGCTAGTTGGGCAGGAGCTGGGACCGAGCAACGGGAGCTCACCCTGTTGCGGGGATTCAAACCGCCAACCTTCTGATCGGCAAGCCCTAGGCACTGTGGTTTAATCCACAGCGCCACCTGCATCCCAATAAGCCTCATAGCAGAACACAATCACAATTCAGCACCATGGACAGCTATTGGTTTAAAGGAATTTGTCAGGTTATGCACCAAGTGCAAGCATTCTGTACCAGCGACACAGACCCTTAGCAATCTGTCCTGCTTGTGAGTTTCCACGCTGCTCATGGGAGGTTCAGATCCACCCTTCCTACTCTCCAATGAACCTTCCTTAAGAGAAATTATGTGCTGTCTCTTCCAAGTTCTGTGCTGATATTGCTTGGCTTATGCATACATTTCTAAAATTCCATACATTGTCCTCACCTGGTTGCTACTGTTTCCACATGGCATCATATACGGTACCCATACACAAATACATGAGAGACCTTCATGCCACTTTGCCTTATTGAAATATGAAGCTTTTCAATAGAAGTTCTCACATTCTGCTTGAAGTCCCCGAGGGTGGACATGGAAGTGGGCAACCGAATTCCACTTGCATCAGATCAAACCAGATACTAAACAAATTAATTTCCTTCCAAACTGGAAATAGTTATGCAGCTTCAAAGCCAATCTGGCACCTCCTGTTGCCCCAAATGAGCTTCTCATGAGATACCCCCCTCCCAAATACCTTCTTTCCTTTGCCTTCAAGACTTATCAGATGGTGTCAGTAGTGTCAGTGGCATGGATTGATTGGAGAGGTAGAAAGACGGAGGTTTGCCCTTTTCCATGTCCCTCCCCTCCATGGGCATACATGCGTCATAGCAGACTGCCAGGAGGAAAGCCCCAGAAGCTCATGGGAAATGTAGTTTCCCCAAGGGCTGTGCAGCTGCTCTGTCTGTATACTGCTCCCACAACTACTAGTGGGTATTGGGGGATCAGAGAGGGCTGGTGGAAAGGGTAGGAGGAAATCTGGCAGATCTTATCTGCTCCAGATTTGTACTCCAACACAGAAAAGAATGTTGGGCTTCATAAAACCTAACACTCCTTCAATAAGGGTTATTATGAGCTCCTGCACCCAAAGCTCATATCCAAACCTGAGCTTGGGGATGTTGGCTTCCTCTCTAGATGAATGTGTATGCGTGAAACAAACCTCAGTTCAGAAAAGGATGAGGGCCAATCTTCAACTGCCCCTAGGCGCTTGCAGAACACAACATCTAACCATCGTCAGGTCAACCTGAAGGCCACATTCTCAGCTAAACTAAACCCTCCTCCTCAAACCCAGCAGAATGGCGACCAGTAGCTGTGGATGGAGTAAGGAGAGATGTACCCTTGAACTGATCCCTAAGTACGCCCTCTGGAGGGCCAGTGAACTTGGCTACCTTTCGCCTGTGAGCAAACTAAAGACAAATCAGAAACCACCCAGAAGACTTCGTGCTACGGGTGTAGCATACAAATGCTGCTGCAGACAAATAAAAATGAGAAAAGTATAAGAATGAATGGAGACAAACTTTCTTAGTGTCCTGGTTTTCCAGTGTTCAGACGGCTTATGTTAGTGAGTTATAGACATGGGTGTGCGGCAACAAAAGCAGTAAATCTCCCGTGTGCAGGAAACAGCAGCAAATTGAGCTGCAGAAGCAGCACGTCCCTTCAGATTTATGCTCAAGCTAGTTCTACTCAAACCTGGAGGGGAGCCCAAGCTGGCTGACTTTGATCTCTCTTCTACAGGACTTCAGCTCGCTAGGTCCCCTGTCTGCGATACTGTTCCCATTTTTCACCTGCCTAAACATATGCAGGCAGAGAGAGAGAGAGAGAGAGAGAGAGAGAGAGAGAGCTTTGTGTCTATCACACCAACGGTCTTCCAGGACTCCCCTATTGGACCATTAAGTCTGGTGTATAAAAATTATCTATCTGCACTGCTGCTTAAAGCTACCTTCATCAACCTGGTACCCTCCAGATGTTTTGGACTATGATGCCCAGTGCCGGATTTATGTATAAGCTAAACAAGATATAGCTTAGGGCCCCACTCTCTTGGCCCCCCCCCAAAACTGGATGTACATTTCCAAAATATAAGATAAAAAAGAAATAAAATAAAACCTACATACAGCAACAGTGTTTTGTGTTGTGTAGGCTCCTATGATGTAAGTAATGGGCCCCGCCTGCTAGCCTGCTCCCTAAAATATCATTGGTTTGCCCGTTTCTATATATAGGGTGCCTACATTCTGCTATTTATAATTATTAGTAGTTTGCATCATATATTTACGCCTATTCTTATTTCATGTTATAGCAAGTTTCTAGAGACTAGATTATGAGTCTTTATAAATTGTGTTTCTAAAGGAACTTTTGTTATTGCCAAATGCCAATGTGTTTGCGTTATTAAGTTTGTTATGAGTAAAAAAAATCATTTTAAGTTAGAGCTTAATAATTATTTCACTATTAATATACGTCTTCTTAATTGTATTTCACTATTAATATACTTCTTCTTAATTGTATTTCAGTTCAACAATTACTTTGATAAAATACATATTTTGTTATGTGCAAATGGCTTTAGATACCTATTAGGTCCATAAATGACCATATAGCATATATTCAACAACAACGACAAAAACAGTGACAATTAGTTGTTGACAAAGGGCAGCTGGGCATATAACGGGCCCCATTACCTTCAGTAGCTTAGGGCCCTGATGATGCCCATCAGCCTGACCTGACTTGAGCTGATGGGAGTTGTAGTCCCAAACATCAGGTTGTCTTCAAGTTACAAGCAGAAGCTCCAGCTCTGGGCTTGACAACCCAATGCTTGGCCTCAGCAGCAAACTCCAGGCCCCACCCCAGCTTCCTGTTAGTCCACCAGCCTTCTGGACTGTTGCCTCCCTGACAGCTTATCCTTGTGCCTGCAGGGTTTTCTTTCAGAGCACAGATTGGCTGTGTCCTTGTGCCACAACTTCTCCATAGGGTTTCCTTCCGCTTTTCCTCCTCCCAATGTTGAATGTATGTGACGGCGTGCTTCTGGCAAGTAGCTGGAAGTAGATTTTTTTTGGGGGGTCCCTCATAAAAGAGGAGGCTGGTGGCACCCAAGGCAACACTTGCTGGTGTGGGAGTACTGCTGACAGCCAACCCAAACAAATTTGAAAGCACTACAGGGCAAAAGCTTCAGCAGTTTGTTCCCTTCAGTGAGTGACTCGGCCTCTGCATCGTTGCTGCTAAGAAATGCTAGGCAGATTGCTTATTCAAGAAGAAGAAGAAGAAGAAGAAGAAGAAGAAGAAGAAGAAGAAGAAGAAGAAGAAGAAGAAGAAGAGTTTGGATTTGCTATCCTGCTTTATCACTACCTGAAGGAGTCCCAAAGCGGCTAACATTCCCCTTTCCCTTCCTCCCCCAAAACAAACACTCTGTGAGGTGAGTGGGGCTGAGAGACTTCAGAGAAGTGTGACTAGCCCAAGGTCACCCAGCAGCTGCATGTGGAGGAGCAGAGACGTGAACCCGGTTCACCAGATTACAAGTCTACCGCTCTTAACCACTACACCACACTGGCTCAAGAGGAGGAAGAGAAACTGGGTTTAGGAAAAGGGAAGCGGGGAATGATGTACCAGTGGTATTCGACTCCTAGTAAGTTAGCAAAAATGTATAAAACAAGTACAAATACCTGCTGGAAATGTAAAGAAAAAGAAGGTACCTTTTATCATATGTGGTGGTCGTGTAAGGTAATAAAAGCTTTCTGGGAAATGATGTACAATGAACTGGAAAAAAATGTTTAAAATAAGTGTTTGTTTTTTATTAGGAATTGTTGGTACCAACATTCCAAAGGAGCAGAAAAGATTCTTTATGTACGCGACAACAGTCGCACGGATGGAAAGAAGAAAGAATCCCTACCAGAGAGGAATGGCAGACTAAGCTGTTAGATTATGCCGAAATGGCAAAACTGACTGGAAAGCTCAGGAACCAAGAAGACAAAAATTTCAAGAAAGAATGGGATTTTTTAAAAATAATTTATTTAGGAGACCACTGTAAGCAGATAAAAACATTAGTAGGAAAGAGAGGAAGGGAAGCCATTGATATTTTTAAGGTTGTTTAAGTGAATATTTTAAAATGTAAAACAGAAATTTAATTTAAAAATTAAACTAAAAATCAATCAATCAAATGAATGGATGGATGGATGGATGGATGGATGTTCGCCTTGGGAATGTAACAGTTTGGCTGCATAACCATAGGAACATAAGGAGAGCCTGCAGGATCAGGCCAGTGGCACATCTAGCCTAGCACCCTGATCTCACAGTGGCCAACCAGATGCCTGTGGGAAACCCCATTTGGAAGGAATGGCACAAGTAGAATCCATGTTACTATCTCTGAATTGAGTCGCTGCCAATATTATGCCATTTGCTGAGTTACAGACCCCATTTACACCTCACTTTTCTACAACTCAAACAACGCGGGTCACAAAACGCTCGACGACAACGACACGGCAGTAGAAGTGAATCATAACTTCCGTTATCTGTTTGGAGTCCGTTGCATCACCCATCCTTTCTCTCTGCTTTGGAAAGAAATCGCAGCTTTGCCTTCCTTTCCCCGCTCAGCGGAGCACACTAGCGACAATTAATCAGACTTCTCTGTAATAGCAAAGGGCTATGGCTCTACCAGTGTTATTTATGGTCCTGTAAAAGGTTAAGGACATCACTTGAGTAATCAGGATGCACGACACAGAACTCCTTTTGTTCCCTAAGATATATAACGTACTTGAACATGCAATAAGAAGCAGCTGCCAGCTAGCAAGCAGCCTTCTCAAGCTTCTGGCACAAGGAAAATCAAACAACAAAAGCAGACTTTTCACATATATTAAGACGCTGGAAACTTTCTCCATCTACTCTGTGCTTGGGAGATTTTCACACCCCATCAGAACTGTGCGTGAATAATCGTGGCACATCCACTTAAAAGGATTTCAGGTAGCAAGATCAGGGAAGACCTCTGCCTAAGGCAGTGTTTCCCAAACTTGGGTCTCCAGCTGCTTTTGGACTACAATTCCCATCATCCTTGACCATTGGTCTTGCTGGCTAGGGATGATGGGAGTTGTAGTCCAAAAGCAGCTGGAGACCCAAGTTTGGGAAACACTAGCCTATGACTTGCATCATCCCTGAGCCATGCTAGCTGGAACTGATGGGAGTTGAAGTGCCAAGAACATCTGAAGGACTTCCCAAGTTCCCCATCCATGTTCTAAGTCAGGCACCCCCAAACTCAGCCCTCCAGATGTTTTGGGACTACAACTCCCATCATCCCTAGCTAACAGGACCAGTGGTCAGGGATGATGGGAATTGTAGTCCCAAAACATCTGGAGAGCTGAGTTTGGGGGTGCCTGTTCTAAGTCCGCAGAGAGCGGCTGCCTATCAGAGTGGCCTAAGATGCAGCCACAGCCACAGCCTGACACAATGAGTGATTGACTCATTACTGCCCTCTTCAGACCTTCTTCATGTATACATATAGCAAACCTATAGAGGAGGTGGGAACAAGATAGCACTTGCTGGCCCTACTACACACAAAGAGAGAGAGAGAGAGAGAGAGAGAGAGAGAGATTCATAGAAGCAGAAGTCTGAAAATGCAGGGAGAAAGTTGCAAACAATTCTTTGGTCAGGTTGTTTGTTTTGGTTGCAATTTTCAATGGAGCCCAGCGACAGAAGCTCACAGCTGTATTGACGCAGCAATGGATATTGAAATTTTGCGCTCCCTAACAATTTTGCACCCGGGGCAACTGCCCCTGTGGTACCCCCAACACTGGTGGGGTAGGGGTGGAGGCCACCCAGTAAGTTTGGTAGCTGGGGCGAGAGTTGAAGCAAGGACTGCCCAGCTCAACACTCAGATCCTTTGACTATCAAAGCGAAGCGAAGTAATAACTGATGCAGCAGAACTATCACAGGTCACTGATCAAAGGCTGACAGCGAGGCATGCAAGAAGAAGATAATTTATTGTGATCTTCAGCTATGTCTGAAGAAGGGAACAATATGCTTTGGTTAGCCTCAGCTCAACCCGCTTTTGGTAGGGGGGGTTGGGTGGGTGGGAGATACATTTCTCTGCACCGTCCTGCATATCGCTGCAATCTTGAGGCTAGCCGAGCTTTTAAGGGACGGCTATTGAGAGGCATCTGTTTGGCCAAGCTTCCCAGTGGCTCCTTTCCTCTCCGTTCAATTAATAGCAGAGAGTGGTAGATTTTGTTAACAAGCCGGCAGGAGGCCTGTAATTGATTTTGTGTAGATCTAAAGATGAAGAAGCGGACGACAAGTCAAAGGCCAAAAGAGAAGCTCGCAGTGCCTTTGGGGAGCAGTTACAAAAACAGAATTACATGGACGGCTCATCAAAGAGGATTGTGGGGGAGTCAGTGGAGGAGCCCCCCACTGAAGCCCAAAGATCCTTAAAACAAAACAAAAGATTTTGGAAGGGAGATGAAAAAAGAAATATACATCAAGGGCGCCGATGGGAATAGATCTTGGCTATAAACTGCAAGTGGTAGCAGGCCTCTCTGATGGGTTAGGAAATGGAGCTGTGGGCAGGATCCGGCAGGAAGGGACAGAGAGACACTCTTAACCCAAGAGCTGGAGCTGTTGTCTCTCATTTCAGGGCTCTGCATCAAGTGTGAACACACTGTGACCTTCCAAACGTTGCTGAACAGCCCCAGTCATTCCTAGAACAGGCAGAACTGGCTCTGTGGGGGATGAAATAAATGGATTAGGGAACCCCGTAAGAAGAGATGCACGCCAATAAACCTTAAGAAGCCTCCTCTGGAGTAATTGCTGTGCCTCTTACAGAATGCGAAAGCAGAAAATAAATAAATCTCGGCTTGGCTTGTGGGTAGTGCATTTTGAGATCAGCAGTTCAAAAGTTAACCTCAGATATGCTGATGATACTACCTTGATGGCAGAAAGTGAGGAGGAATTAAAGAACCTTTTAATGAGGGTGAAAGAGGAGAGCGCAAAATATGGTCTGAAGCTCAACATCAAAAAAACTAAGATCATGGCCACTGGTCCCATCACCTCCTGGCAAATAGAAGGGGAAGAAATGGAGGCAGTGAGAGATTTCACTTTCTTGGGTTCCATGATCACTGCAGATGGTGACAGCAGTCACGAAATTAGAAGACGCCTGCTTCTTGGGAGAAAAGCAATGACAAACCTAGACAGCATCTTAAAAAGCAGAGACATCACCTTGCCGACAAAGGTCCGTATAGTTAAAGCTATGGTTTTCCCAGTAGTAATGTACGGAAGTGAGAGCTGGACCATAAAGAAGGCTGATCGCCGAAGAATTGATGCTTTTGAATTATGGTGCTGGAGGAGACTCTTGAGAGTCCCATGGACTGCAAGAAGATCAAACCTATCCATTCTCAAAGAAATCAGCCCTGAGTGCTCACTAGAGGGACAGATCTTGAAGTTGAGGCTCCAGTACTTTGGCCACCTCATGAGAAGAGAAGACTCCCTAGAAAAGACCCTGATGTTGGGAAAGATGGAGGGCACAAGGAGAAGGGGACGACAGAGGATGAGATGGTTGGACAGTGTTCTCGAAACTACTAACATGAGTTTGGCCAAACTGCGAGAGGCAGTGAAGGATAGGCGTGCCTGGCGTGCTCTGGTCCATGGGGTCACGAAGAGTCAGACACGACTGAACGACTGAACAACAACAACAAAGTTCAAAAGTTTCCCTGAGAGACCAGAGGGATGTGGGTGGAGAAGATGCCGTGACACAGAGAGGGACGGGGTATAATACTAGAATTCAAGGCTGCCTAGTGAAGCTGATGGACAGGAGACATAGGAGCGACGAAAGGATGTACACCATGACACGGCGTGTAATAACTGGTAGAATTCACAGCCATATAGCCACTTAGATGGCTTCAAAAGAATTAGAGAAGTGCATGGATGACAGTATGATTCTGAAAACCAGGTGGTGGAGAGAAAGATGGGAAGACCATCACCTTCATATATCTATCCTCTTGGTGGGCTCCTCAGCTACACAGAGAACACAGCAAGCTGCCCTACAGTGATCATCTCATTGATCCATCAAGTTCCCTCCTGTCTACATTCTCAAGGAGTGACTGCAGGACTTCAGATAAGGGTCTTCTCCAACCCTACCTGATGCTGGGAATTTGAACCTGGAACTTTCTTCATGCAGAGAAAGAGTATGCGTGTTGTGGAAATCTCTCTCTCTCTCTCTCTCTCTCTCTCTCTCTCTCTCTCTCTCACACACACACACACACACACAGAAAAACAGACACACACATCCAAATCACAAGAATACCATGGGGGACTTGTCAAAAGCCTTACTGAAATCAAGATACACTACATCCACAGCGTTCCCCTGATCCAACAAGCTTGTAACTCTATCAAAAAAGAAATGAGATTTATCTGGCACAAATTGTTTTTGGGAAACCCATGCTGGGTCCTACTAATCACAGCATCCTTTCCTAAGGGCTCACAAACTGACCTGTTCTAGGACCTCTCCTGGTATCGGCATCAAGCTGAGTGGTCAGTAGTAACCTGGGCCTTCTCCCCTCCCCCTTTTGGATGATGGGGGCAACATTGTCCAGTGTCCAGGCTGAATGATGGGGGTGGAGACGCTCCTTCAGGTGTACTGGACCGAGGGCGATTACACTTTTTGGATGTTATATGTCTCCTATGCATCTAATGTTTATTTCACTTCATGAATCTTGGCTATTGGTCCCTTTCTCTCTCTCTTTTGACCCTTGCGTCTTTTCTCACTGTCTGTTTTACACCTTCCCACTCTGTAGGCATCTATGAACCATGCTCCTAACAGTTTTAGCAGACGGAAGGAAGTCAGACAAATATCACAGCTAAGAAGGTCAAACTATCCCTTGGGCGGTTCCATTAGCATTTCTTAGGAGAGAATCTTGCACATATAGTTTGCTTGCACCTAGCTGGAATTTTCTCTGTAGCATGAAATCAAAGACATAGAACTCTCCCCAGGATGGAGTTTGAAAGACTCTTACATGATTTATAAGAGCCACTGCAGAGCAATGCCATCTTCATTTGATTAGAGTATCCCTCTCGGTGCAGAGAGCTCACGTTGCTGAGAATGCCGAAGACGGTAACAAAATTCAGCTAGACTAGAAAAAAACCAGGCCTGCGGCTGCTGGATATGTGTGCCTATCTAATTTGTATTGAAATATATTCCATCTTCGCAATCTTTACTTAGAATCTACAAGACTGAAACTCTTCCCTTGACTTCAGTTATGTCCGAGATACTTTTGAAGGGGACAGTTCAAATAGCTAAATATCCCATATTGATTATGAATGCCTTAATTGCTTTCTAAGCTTGTTTATTTGTGTATCATTCACAGCATTTGTGCATTAATATATTTTCTGTATTTTTGTAATATTAAGAGAGACAAAGGAATGTGCCTAATGTTGCTTCTTCAACTATTTCTGGGAAATCAGCCAAAACTAGCCAGCAGCTTCAAGGTTTAGATAACGGTGCACTGTCTGGAATTAAAACAATGGCCTGTTAATACAGAAATAGCACCTTGGCTGTTACCATAGAAACATCACGGGGGGCCCTTTTAAGGAATGTGCCGTTAATATTAATTGTGGTTAGCCTTTAATGGGCTTAAGAGCTGGTCTTGTTGATTGATCATACTGGAGGCATCAGGCTTGTTGGAGTTGTGTATCCTTACATGTATTGGTATGTATTGATTTATATTTGTGTATTGTTCCTATGGGTCTTTGGGAGAGGGGCAGCTCTGAGTTGTGTGAGCAAGGGGGGGCTCTCAGCCTTGGACGGGATGTATGCGCTTTCTGAGCAGACAGGAGGAATGCAGCTGGAGTTGGCTCCTGTTTCCTGTATTAATATTATATTCAGTCCATTAAGATGTAAGGTATTTCCTAGTTAGTAGACTCATCCCCCTGCATGGGTAATATTGATTTATGCTTTTGTATTTTGTCGGGGTATGGGTGCTGGAGCTCCTCGTGCACGGCCTTGGACTGGTTATGCACGAGGTACCAGTTGCGGGGAAAGCGGCCAGCGTTCCGCGTGCTTTTGAGCACGGTCGCCGGCCAAGCCTCACAGTCTGAAGGATGATGAGTAAGCCAATTGAAGACTCTGGTGGTGTGTGAGTTCCTAATTGCCTTCTTTAAAGAAAAGTTGCCTCGTGAAATAAAATATGTACCCTGACTCTGAATAGACGGACCAATTTGCAGAAAATTAAAAATTTTACTTTACTCCCCCGTTAACCCCAAAGGAAGACAGACACCGGTTGTATCTTTAGTGGCTTCGGCAGAACCCGCGTAGGCTCGTCCCCTAAGCTAAGTTCTCCTAAGCTTAAAGACCCTGCGCGCCCAATCTTCCGCGAGGCTAACTAAATAAACTAAAACCGAAATATCTTCCGCGGGCCTAACCCTAGGCTAACCTATAAGAAAACCTAACTAAAACTAAAACCGAATAATCTTCCGCGATCTAACTCTAACTAAAGAAAAACCCATCCAACCCATCCAGCCCGCTCCTGATCCCTTAAAACTAAACTTGACTTCAACTAAAGCCCAACTAAAAGAACATAAGAAGAACGTGCGGACTCGTGCTACTCCTCCTGCCTAAGCGGGGTGCCTCTGCCTTTTATTAGGGAACAAACGTGACATCATCATTAGTACTTTAACCAATAAAATCACTGTTGCTGCCCTCCAAAAAGGCGGGAAGCAAGTTTAACGCTCATTAACAACTTTGAACATGACCGGATCTACAAAATAAAGGCGGATTAATCTCATAAGTGAACCACACTATTCATTCATGCTTTCACTTTCGCTTTTACGCGCAATTATACCAAAAGTAGACCTCGAAAAACTTATAAAATAACCAAATAAATATGAATCCATGGCGGATCCGTGAAACGTATTCCGACATATCATCTTTCTTTTTTTGTTTTAAATTAAATTATTTTTGATTTAGTTATATAAAAAGAAGGTCAGAGATATCATAAGCATCTATCCGACACAAACACCACCACTTGCCTCGACATAGACCTTGACATGAAAAGGCGAACGTTGACAGTGTCCACACCAAAGTCTACATCAAAACCGCGATAATGCCTGCGTCAGACAAACGCCCATGACACCAGCAGAACCATCAACATACATCCCTTTCATAGGAGGAAATACTTGTACAATAATGTAGCAATAAAGTCATGAAAATAACAAACCACTAGCCAAACATAAAAAGTGATCGATCCGATACACTGTAAACCTTTTAGGCATATATAAATACTTCAATACGTAGTGTAACACAACAAATCACCTCATAAGCATATATATTTTCGCGTGCAGCGTAAAACAACAAATTACTCCCCAAACACAAGAGAGGACCTGATGCAGGTCCAAAATTAAAAATAACGGATAACGACTGCCCAAACATAAGAGAGGTCCCGATCCGGGACCCAAAGTAAAATATAACTAGAGCTGGGGCTACATAGCCTACCCAGACCCCTCCCCCATTTTTTTTAATTTTTTATTTGGAAAACTGAGGAAAAATGGATAAGGTAACGGAAAAGGGTTGTGGCTCTGAGGCTACAGAATCGAGGGAACTTTAAATTCTGGACTTACCACAGCGACCACAGGTAACGGGGAACTAGGGTCCGATTCCAGAGAGGGGATTTAAGGCACCTAAGTACAAGTGGTTTTCGCCACAAGAGGGGATTTAAGCTACCTACATAAAGGTGTCCCAGCCAGGATGAGGATTTAAGCCATCTACGCAAGGGTTTCCAGCGAAACGAAATGGGATTTAAACCAGCTACATAAGGGTCTCCCATTAACAGCAGGAAACAAGGTGAAGGGAAAAGCTGGGAACCTGGTTTACTGCCAAAAGGTAGCATATAGAGGGGGAATCTTTAAAGTAAATAGGGGTACCAAAAGGGTAGGACGCCACCAGACTTGACATATATATCTTGAACAAATCCGAGAATGACCAATTCTTTGACCAAAGGAAATCATTTCAAATAAGGCATATAAATGTTACCACATTTTGAACTACAACTTTTGCAAGCACAACGTGGAGATTTAGGATTACTGAAATAAAAGATATATGCATGAATATGTCTATGACTAGAACTGCACAAAGACAATGCTTTGACCTTACATAAACATTTCCATATCATCAAAATTGTGACACTCTAAATGGAAACCATTGCAGAAAAGTTTCATACATCCATATCATGAATTATCAAGCTATAAGGAAAACACATGTAACATGCGAGGCGGATATTTCAAGAAGCATACAAATGTAAATATGCAATTTTTTACAAGTACAAAATAAAGTACAAGACAGGTTTAGAACTGCAAAATGGTGTTGGAGAGGAGGATGAAGACGATGAATGAGTTGCCGGTCGTCTTCTTCTCCGACTACACATGACCATGTAGAAGAAATAGTCCTGGAACTCAGGAAAAGTTCATGGAGCTCAGGAAAGTACTGAAACATCGAGCTCTGAAGAAACAACGATACCTGTAGAAGAAAGGAGGTTAAGCAAGCAAATCAAGGTGATCTGCTAGTGAATGCAGGTATGAGAGTAACTGGAACAAATCCAGGCAGCCAGGAACCAGAGGCTGCCCAGAGGCAAACAAAAGGCCTAGGCAGTAGGAGGGTAAGGCAAACTGCCCAGAACTCAACTGGTGCTGTTTGTTGAGCACTTTTGAAGAGTTGCTGCATTTGACAACAAGTTGAGAAGTTAGCGAGAAGCTAACAACCAGGGTTAGACATCACGGTTTGCGATGAAAAGGGAGCATCGGATTTCACGCAAGGTTTGACCAGCGTGTTTTCTAGAGAGGAATAAATGTTGAACGCACAAACAGGCGTGAGAGGTAAGGGTTTTTTCCACAGAAGCAAGGACAGTCCTCCGCCGAGAGGATTAAGCAACAAGGGGTTGTCGTTGAAGATGCAGGCTGGCAAGTACCACGCAGGGCTACCTGACTTGACCTTTAGATGAAGAATTCCTTGCGGAAGACAGTACTTCTGAGCACAAGGAGGAACCGCTTGAAGAGCCTGTAGTAGAGTTTTTGGTTGATGCAGGAAAAGATACTCCAGAAGAATACCTGGGGAGATGCGGAGCATATTTGCAATCAGGTAGAGAGCAACAGAAAGCAGGTGAAAAGGGTTTGCGGTTTTGGTTGGAAACAGGTATGCTGCAAGAAGTGATGGCAGCAATTTGTAGGCACGGTGAGTACCATTCAAAACCAGCCAACAGAATGCCCATGCGAAAGACAGCGCTGAACATAGCAAGGAACGTCCCATGGTTGGCGACTGGATCACCGAAGCAAAGGAAAGTCTCAACGGCGTGAGAGCGCTTGAAGATGCTGCTGAACGGAACCTGTAGACAGGAGAATTCACCTTACCAAGCAGTGAAACTTTCCAGGAGAACTTTGCAACAGGCTTACTGCAAAGGACAGTTTTAAGACTATCAAGGGAACGCTCTAAGGTTAATGACTGTGGAGCTTTATCCATGAGGTACTGACGGAGAGTAAGGGGTTGGATGCGATCCTGGTGTAGCAGCTCTTTGATTAGGGCCTCTGCTGCAGCGAGCTTTTCTGACGTCAGCGCCCATTGGTCGACCCATACAGGGGGTCCTTCCTTCCATGTGAGTGGAAGAGCATGTACTGGCGCTGATGCAAAGGCCCACATCAAAAATGTGTATGGACAACAGTTCTTGCTTTAGACAATAAGTCTCTACCCCAAAGGGTGATAGGCACATCCATAACAAGTGGACGGAGCTGCACCATGGAGCCTGAGTCTGACTGGAAGGTAATCGGATGCACGCTCTGGTGGGCGGGTTCGAAACCTCCGACTCCGAAGACTTCCTGGGTGACAGTCGTTGCCCACTGGTCAGGCCAATCCTTTCTGGCGATCACTGTGACATCTGCGCCTGTATCAAGAAGACCCTTGATCTTTCGTCCACCCATTTCCAAGACGAGATGAGGGCGTTCTTCTGTAATCTTGATTAGCGCCATTGCTGTCTGAGGAGGCAAAGAGTCTACAGGAGCTGTAGGCGTAGAAGTAAGCAAATAGAGTCTGGCAATTTCCAAACCTTTTGTTAGGACACAAGGAACAGTTGAAAATCCTGGAATCAGCAACTGCGATGAATCTGTGATTCGAACTAGGCCTGCAGTCAGTGTGACTGTGGCAGGGAGGCGATCCATCCTAGGCAAAATAAGGCAAATTGAAGTGTCTGGGAATGGACCACGAATGGATGTTGGCAATTGCTGAGCAAACCATGGATTTGAAAAGTAACAGTCCTCTGTTAAGAAGAGTGGTATACCTGGGACAGAAGAAGCTTCTTGTTCTTCATTGGCAGTGTCTGAAGACATCTTTTTGGCTTCGGGTTTTTTGCACTGCTGAAGTTGGCAACTCTGAAGCTGCTTGGCGTTGAGTTGGCAAACTTGAGGTTCTTCCGTTGGTAAGAGTTGCTGACGCTGTTGAACCTGCTGGCATTCAGTCAGTCGTGCATCAAACTGACAGGATGGAGCTTCTTCTTTGACACAAGACAGTTGAAGTTGTTGTCCATGATAATTATTTGGTTGTGGCGGGCTAAGCTTGAAAGCTGGAGGTGACACAAAGGTGTGGACATTGTTAACTGGAGTGATGTTTAAGCTTCCACAAGAGGGAGCTGTCTCACTCGTTTGCATTCTTTGGCCACATGGAAAGTGATCATCAGCTGGGTTGCTACCTGGATATTGCTGTTTCATCAAGGGCAAATGTCCTTCAATGACAGATTGACCTTGACTCAAAGGTGAGTAAAGCTCAGGTGCTGCGAGGTTGACTTCAGTAGGATGTTTTCTCAACGTTGAAGGCAATTCTGCGATCAGAGACTTGACTGTGATTGCTTGTTGTGAAGCGGGGGTTACATCAGCAGGAACTGAAGGGCGGTTAGCAGAAGGTGAACTGAATGCTGTGTCCTCTACTGGAACCTTTTGAATAGGTAAGGCAGATGATGAAACCTCTGGAACCTGAATGTTTGATGAGGTCACATCTTTTCTCTGGATATCTGAAGAGTAGATATCTCTCTGGATCACTCTTTTTTCCTGATGACCTGGATAAGGAGTAGCGTTGTTCATCTTTCTGGGATGGTTGACCTTCATGATGTTCTTGAGCTTGCACCCTATTGTTTTACCGGGGCCGGGGCGCGGCCCGCAGAACCGTTTCCCTGAACTGGAGATGAGGTAGGTGATGTATTTTGTGGATTCAAACGACAATCGTTCGCCCAATGAAATCCTTTTTGACAGATGGGACATCTCTCTGGTGGCTTGGCAGAAGGCCTTGGCGTTGTTGTGCACTGCGACCGGAAATGCCCATCGCCTCCACACCCATAGCACTTCTTGACTGGCGTAGAGCTGTCTTGACGTGGCATCTGTACCGCAGCTGCCAAGAGTTGTGCTTTGTAGGAGTGGGTACCAACATTCTGGCAGACGCGTAGCATCTCAGTCAATGTGGCATCTGGACGAGCTGCAACTGCTGTTAGGGCATTCTTGCAGTCATCATTGGCATTTTCAAAGGCGAGTTGTTTTGTCAGCATGTTTCTGGCATGACGATCTTCTATCTGGCGTTCCACTGCAACAATCAGGCGATCCACGAAGTCCCCATAAGGCTCTTTTGGACCTTGCCTAACTGCAGCGAATCCTGATACCGAGCTGGCATCTGTGCGATTGGGTAATCTGCGCCAAGCTTTGACCACGATGTCTGCTATGGTGATGAGTGCAGCATCAGGTATGGCTAGCTGTTGATTGAGATTGGAGTAATGTCCTGACCCTGTGAGCATATCTTCTGTGGCGAGTGGCGTTGCACGTCTGGCTGCTACTTCTTTCCACTCTTGCAGGCACAGAAGAGCATCTGTAGGCGACAGGAAGGTGCGAAGTATCAGCTTCCAATCAGATGGCAGAAGTCTACTAGTGGACAGTCCTTCAAGTAAACTTCTAGTATAAGGAGCTTGAAGTCCATTTTCGCGTATGGCTTTTCGCAGTTCACGCAGTGTTTCAAAAGGAATGGCTTGATATCTTGCAGGTTGTCCTCCATTGGCACGAATCACTGGAAAGATGTGCATTGGATCAGCACTAAAGTCTATTTGTCCCAAAGCTGCTTCCAAAGCTTGAGTTCTGCAGATGGGTTGCATTGCTGTTGGATCTGTAGGTGGCATCAGTGAGTTTAAATCTTCTTGATGCTTTCCAAATGATGAGCCACTAGATGGCGCTAAAGAGTCTTTGACATCTGGATGCCTTGAAGATGGCTGACTATGAAGACAAGATGGCTGACTTGAAGTTGGATGAAGACAAGATGGCTGACTTGAAGTTGGATGAAGACAAGATGGCTGACTTGGAGTTGGAGCATAAGATTGTTGGATGAAGACAAGATGGCTGACTTGAAGTTGGATGAAGACAAGATGGCTGACTTGGAGTTGGAGCATAAGGTTGTTGGCTCTGTACTGCAAGTCCTGGCATCTGGATCATCATTGTTTGGCTTTGTTCTTGTCTTGGAATCTGCATTGACATTGGAGGTGCTGAAGGGTTGGTAAATTGCTGTTGTGCTGCTTGCATTGAAGCTTGGATTGCTGTTGATTGGAAATCAGCTTGCTGCAAAACTGGAGCTGCTGGCTTGAGCGCGGCCTGCAGGGCAGCAGGGTTTGCTGGCAAAAAGGCTGCTTGCTGCTGCTGCTGCTGGATCGCTGGCAAAAGCGCGGCTTGCGATGGAGGAAGCGGGACCGTTGCTTGGAGCGAGGTCCGCGGCTGCTGCTGACTCGAGATCGCTGGCTGGTAAAAGGCCTGCGATGATTGCTGAGCGACTGGCGGTGGGGCAGTCCGCGGCGGGGCTTGAAAGGCCGACGGCGTCTGCTGCACCGGCACAGGCGGCAATGAATCTGGCAACGACAAATTGGACAAGGGCGAGTGCGTGTACGACAACGGGGCCTGAACTGGCTGCTGCGAGGGGGCCGAAAATGGCACAACCGCAAGCGGCAGCACAGGGGCACTATTAAAAGCAGTATTTCCTAAATTCACTGTTCCATTAAGCAAAACATTTCTTGGAGCGATTTGTTGAAAGCAGTTTCTTACTTTGCTCCATACTAATTGTACAGGAATTCCGATTTTCGGGTTGGCCATAAATTCTAACCCGATCCTTTCCCATGAAGCTAAATCTTTCGTTCCCTCCTTAGGGACCCAAGGGCAAATTTCCCCAATAGTTTTAACTAAAAGCTCTACTTCTGATTCAGAGACAGGGTGACCATTTCTTTTCAAAAGGTACAATAAATCTTCACAAAATTTAACTTGAGCAGTTGAGAGTGAGGAGCCCATTTTTAGCACTTTTCCAAAACTTTTCCTCCCCCACCCGTAGGCTTCTACTAGGGGACACCGGTCCTACCCGTAGGCTTTGACCGAAAAACCTGGCACCCGTAGGCTTTTGCCAGAAAACCTCCACCCCCACCCGTGGGCTTCTACTAGGGGCTACCGGCCCTACCCGTAGGCTTTGACCGAAAAACCTGGCACCCGTAGGCTTTAGCCAGAAAACCTTTCCCTCCCACCCGTAGGCTTTTTCGGGAGACACCGGCCCTACCCGTAGGCTTTGACCGAAAACCCTGGCACCCGTAGGCTTTTGCCAGAAAACCTTTCCCACCCGTAGGCTTTAGGGAAGACCTTACCCTGCCCGTAGGCTTACACTAAACTCCTTGCCGCTCTACCCGGGGACCCCTTGGGGCAAAATATACACGCGCAATTTCTATTTACACTACTTTGGGCAAGCGGTGGATTCGCGCTACTGCAGCGAAATCCTGGATGAACCGGGCCGTTATACCTCACCTCTCAACTTCTGTTTCCGAGCCACTTCCGATATGTTGCCTTTAACCGGAGTCTTCGTGGAAGCGATTTTCAACTACGCTTTGCCTCACACGGGGCACCACTTGTCGGGGTATGGGTGCTGGAGCTCCTCGTGCACGGCCTTGGACTGGTTATGCACGAGGTACCAGTTGCGGGGAAAGCGGCCAGCGTTCCGCGTGCTTTTGAGCACGGTCGCCGGCCAAGCCTCACAGTCTGAAGGATGATGAGTAAGCCAATTGAAGACTCTGGTGGTGTGTGAGTTCCTAATTGCCTTCTTTAAAGAAAAGTTGCCTCGTGAAATAAAATATGTACCCTGACTCTGAATAGACGGACCAATTTGCAGAAAATTAAAAATTTTACTTTACTCCCCCGTTAACCCCAAAGGAAGACAGACACCGGTTGTATCTTTAGTGGCTTCGGCAGAACCCGCGTAGGCTCGTCCCCTAAGCTAAGTTCTCCTAAGCTTAAAGACCCTGCGCGCCCAATCTTCCGCGAGGCTAACTAAATAAACTAAAACCGAAATATCTTCCGCGGGCCTAACCCTAGGCTAACCTATAAGAAAACCTAACTAAAACTAAAACCGAATAATCTTCCGCGATCTAACTCTAACTAAAGAAAAACCCATCCAACCCATCCAGCCCGCTCCTGATCCCTTAAAACTAAACTTGACTTCAACTAAAGCCCAACTAAAAGAACATAAGAAGAACGTGCGGACTCGTGCTACTCCTCCTGCCTAAGCGGGGGCTACTCCTCCTGCCTAAGTTATGCTTTCTTGCTGATTAGGCACACACACATGCCTTATGAATAGGTTCAACCTTCAGCATACAATAGGGGACTGTTGTTGCTTATGTTGCTATATTTCTGGGAAGCCTGCCAAGTATATTCAAAGCTCGCCAGGTACACATTCCCAAACTGGGGAGAGCGAGCTGGGAAGACTAGGGAGGTTACCCTCCTAGGGAACATGTGAACCTTGAGCCAATTTTCGGTTTCTATTTTTGGTTTCTGTATTGTCTTTATAAGGAATACGCGCCAGTCTCTCAGTGCTCAGTCCAACTTTTGGATTGTGCCTTTTGCTTTGCATATGCAACTCAAAATAAATCCTGTTGAACCCTGCATGGTGTTTTGCCTCTTCGTGTTCCTGAATCCACCATTCAAGAGCTCAAGAGCCCATTATGGTCTTACACTTTTACAAGATGAGATATGTAGGGGAGGGAAGGGGTACTCTTTGATTTGTTGGAATGCTTTAACACAGCAAAAGTTTGCTTATTTTCAAACTGTTCTTTGGCTCCAAATCAACCTTTAAAATTGCTTTATTTTAAAAATGCTACAAATATAAAACTAACCTCAAAGCAGGGCTGTCTTAAGCATATGTGGTGCAGGAGTGCAAAAACCCACCCGGTGGGGGCCCCCCCAGGTTGCCCAGAGTTGTCAACCTTTTCTTGGGGGGGCAGCATGCTCTAGGCCGGCCGTTGAGGCTCGCAGGCAGGGCAGAGGAACGTGAGGCGGTGGCGCTAGGCCGGACACCTCATCGGGTGGGCAGCATGCTCTGGACAGGCCTCTCCATGGCCCTACGCCAATCCCAGGCCCGCAGGAGGGCAGACCCGGCCGGCCGGCCACCTCAGCCCCTTGCTGCCATGCTTGTGCCCGAATTCGCGACAGAGAGCCACCCGCAGCAGAAGAACCCACTGTGGCGCTCTGACAAGTGGGCTCTTCCTCAGACTCCTACTCTCGGGCCCCAGCCTGGCGCCCCTGAGAGCCCCGCACCCCTAACACCAATGGTTTAGACGGCCCTGCCTCAAAGAGTCATTCACCAGACATTTTCCAGTTTAGAATTCCGCCCTACGGTACCCTCCATTTCTCCAATGAAAATAGAGATGTCCTAAGGAAAAGCAGGACATTCCGGTCCCCAGTCAGCATAGCCATAGGTCAGGGACTGGAATGTCCCACTTTTCCTTAGGACATCCCTATTTTCATTGGAGAAATATTGGAGGGTATGGAATAGAACGTCCCTATTTTCATTGGAGAAATGTTGGCGGGTATGAGATGGTGACTGCAACTTAATGGCTGATTCTGTGACTTGAAAGGCTGCAGCCCAGCAAGAATAAGGTAAACAGCTGCTACTAATACCACCCTTCTAATCTAGACTGAAAGCTCTATGAGTATGGTCCAGTTATGGAGTCACCCAGCAGAGTCACCTTCCTCCCCGCAATGGGATGAGCAGCGAGGCCATCGCTTTGACTTAAGCCACCCCCCCCTTCTTAAAAGAGGAATCCCTGCAGAGAACAGAATACCAGGAAAGCTAAAAATAAATTTGGAAAAACGCCTCTGATGAGGATATGAGGTGAAATTTGCCTCTCTCTCTCTCTCTCTCTCTCTCTCTCTCTCTCTCTCTCTTTCTCACTAAATCACTTGTTCATTTGCACACTATAATAGGCAGCAGTGATATACCACCACAGCTCTTTTGTGCTAACACGAGGGGGAGGGGGGAGAAACTAAGCTTTGGAGGGAGCAAGGAAAACACCAAATGCAGCAGCAGCAGCAGCAACAACAACAATTCTGCTTGCAGCCTCCCACCCCTGCCAGGGGTGTCAAGAGCAAGAGGATGCAAGCAGGAGGGCCAAGCAGGGAACAAAGCAATATTCCCCTTCGCCTCTCAGGTTTTGGGCCACACATGATTCTTCCTTCATTGCCCGCCTATATTTTTGGCTAAACTCCTTGCTCTGCACCAAAGGTGGGGGACGTCAGGGCCAGGATTCAATTGTGGCCTCCCTCGCTTGTGCATTTGGCCCCTTGAGGGGCCCAGGAAAAGCTCCTCACTAGATTGAGGGCACAAGGAGAAGGGGACGACAGAGGGCGAGATGGTTGGACAGTGTTCTCGAAGCTACCAACACGAGTCTGACCAAACTGCGGGAGGCAGTGGAAGACAGGAGTGCCTGGCGTGCTCTGGTCCATGGGGTCACGATTTACATTATAGCACTGTCTAAATGCGCGTCTATATCTATAAACTAGCATATGCAATTTTTAGGCCAATGTATTCCCGTTTCTTTGCCTTCTTATTTGTTGTGCAAGTGGCCACCATAATTTTAGGTCTGGCCCCACAGGACACCCCCGCTTGTTTGCTTTCATCTGAAGCAAGTAGCTCCATTTCCATGAAAACAGCTCAGAAATAGAACTGATATTCTTTTTTTTCTTTTTTTAAACATCTCCCTGCCCTTCTCAGACAGTCACGAAACAAATCCCAGATAGGATGACCTAAGAAAGACCCTCAATCAGGAGGGGGAATTTTTTTCAGCTTCTTGATGACAGCCACCGACACAGAAACACGTCCTTTAAATGCACAATCTTCCACTTAGCTCAAGGAGGAGACACTTAACCTTTCAGAGCCTGCAGCAAGGACATGTAATCTTCACCTCGCCGCTATCGGAAGGCCATCCAAAAGGAAACAGGCAGTAAACACCACCAGTTTTGACGGGGATAATTGCCAGACACAAAATGGATCTGACACGTGAGGGACAACTGTTGATGCCACCAACTTTCAAGGAATGGAAGTGAATTAGCGTGCTGTGTCAATTTGGCTTGAGGCTTTGCTCTGCCAACCAGCTCAGCCATTAATACACTCGCTTTTGCCTCCAAATTTATAGAATGTCCAAATGCAACTAAAGTGCTGAGGGTGGTACAGCAGCGACACAGTACTGTTTATTTCCTGTGGCTTGACTATGTTGAGGTTCCTTTATTTGCTGTTAAGGAAAGTCTGGCACACGTGCTTCCCTTATTTTGCACCCGCAGGCCATAGAATCATAGAGTTGGAAGAGACCACAAGGGCCATCCAGTCCAACCCCCTGCCAAGCAGGAAACACCATCAAAGCATTCCTGACAGATGGCTGTCAAGCCTCCGCTTAAAGACCTCCAAAGAAGGAGACTCCACCACACTCCTTGGCAGCAAATTCCCCTGTCGAACAGCTCTTACTGTCAGGAAGTTCTTCCTAATGTTTAGGTGGAATCTTCTTTCTTGTGATTAGTATTTGAAGGTCACTGTGACCTGGCAACCAGCCAAGTAGATCACTTTGACCTGGCAACCGGCCGAGGGTGTGGTCATTCTTGGGTATATTTAGAGGGGACTGTGGTGGTCTTGTAGCAAGGTTAAAGCTTACTGGGAAATGATATAGAGTGGTACCTCAGGTTAAGAATGTAATTCGTTCCAGAGGTCCGTTCTTAACCCAAAACTGTTCTTAACCTGAGGTACCAGTTTAGCTAATGGGGCCTCCCGCTGCTGCGTGATTTCTGTTCTCATCCTGAAGCAAAGTTCTTAACCCGAGGTACTATTTCTGGGTTAGCGAAGTCTGTAACCTGAATCATCTGTAACCTGAAGAGTCTGTAACCCAAGGTACCACTGTATAATGAATGGAAAAGGGTGTTCAAAATAACCATTGTAAAAAAACAAACCCAGAAGCTTTCCTTTTGGTAATTATAGCAACAGAACTACCTAAATTGTATAGAAATTTATTTATGTATGCTGCTGCAGTGGCAAGGAAGCTACTTGGCCAAAAATGGAAAGACCCAGCAAAGGAAGAATGGATAGAAAAATTTATGGAATATGCAGAAATGGCAAAACTTACCGGAAGAAATCAAGGTAAGAAACTTTTTATAAAAGAATGGAAATGATTTATTGAATTTTTGCAGATAAATTGCAAGCAGATAAAAACATTGGCAGGATTAACCTGCAGTTTCATAAGAGTATATATTTAAAATAGATAATTACGTGAGTAAATTAAATGAATTTGGATATGCAGAAGACATTAAAAAATAAATTTAAGGAACCGCAGAAAGAGGGGGAAGGAAGTCAAACTTCGAAATGTTAAAATGATTGTAAAATTAATGAAATGCATAAACCTGAAAAGTATAAATAAAAACTTAAAGAAATGAAAACAATCTACTGCATCCACCTGCCTGTTCGTTTCAGAAACCCATTTCTCTGTGCCTTCTGATAAATTAATGCCAGCTCACTGCCAGCATGTAGCCTCCTTTACGCTGCATGTTTACAAGCTCTTGCTGGAGAGAATTTGGGAACGCAGAAATAATGGCATTACCGCTGCAAGGCTAAAACAAGTGCTCTCACTTCGTTTCGCCAAGTTCCACTCTATCAAACAAATAAAGGAGGGAGAAATGAGAGACAGGAAGCAATCAGATTCCTGTACAAGTACAGCCATGCAAAGACCTTCAAGGTGCGCTTCGTGGATAGGATTGCCAGCTATGGTGGTGGTGTCGTCTCCTCTGCTTTTGATTATAGCCCAGCGTGCAGGAATTTAGCAGGGAGAGCTTTTCCTGGCAAGGAGATTAAGAGAAAGGGAAAGTGACACCTGCTTAATGCCTCTGTGTGCCAGGCTACAATTAAAGGCATGTTGAGCAGGGCCAGCGTAAAAAGGAGGCAGAGCTGGCAACCCTTTTCTTGGCAACTGTAAAAAGAACAGAATACACACACACACACACACACACACACACACACACACAATATTTAGTGGCCCAAGGCTCAAAGACACTTTGCATGTAACACTAAGCCATCATTCAGCACTAAGAGCACAAGATAGAATACCGTATTTTTCGCTCCATAGGGCGCACCACGTTTTTAGAGGAGGAAACCCAGAATTTTTTCCCCCTGGTTTTCCTCCTCTAAAAGCCCTGTTTTTTTCTGAGGATCAGCTAAAAGTTTAGCAACTTTTTTTGCAAAAGGGAAAACCCTGTTTTTTTTGAGGATCAGCTAAAAATTTTGCAGCTTTTTTTGCAAAGGGAAAAACCCTGGTTTTTTGAGGATCAGCTAAAAGTTTTGCAGCTTTTTTGCAAAGGGGGAAAAGCAAAGCTCCTTTTGCAAAGGGGGAAAAGCAAAGAGGAAAAGCCCCATTTTTATGTGGTTCAACTCACATTTCTGTAGCTTCTAAAGGAAAGGGAGCCTTTTCTACAGTTTCCAGACAGATAATCTAATCAGCCAGTCACATGTCACTGGGGAAACAAGCAACCTCCCTCTGCAGCACATTCAACAAAGGAGGGCATGGCAAGAGGGCGGGGCTGAAAGGGAGCCGGGGACTCTTATCTCTCTCCCGATCTCTTGCTGAGTGGGGTCCTTTCAACACCCCCTTTCCTCTGTAAAATAAAAGGCATGATCCTCTTTTGGCCCCTGGGCAATTCAGCTCCAGGGACCACCATTTGCTCCATAAGACGCACAGGTATTTCCCCTTACTTTTTAGGAGGAAAAAAGTGCGTGTTATGGAGCGAAAAATACGGTAATCTTGTGCGAAGCCTAGGGCTTCTGTGGTTGCCCCCTTCTGCCCAGCCAAAAGGACTTTGTCTACATTTAGCTACTTTTTCAAAGAATCCTGGCTCTGGCCATAAAACAAGGGTAGAGAAAACTGACAGCATCTCTTCCATACCTATAAGATAGGAAGCTTGCATGACATTTGGTTGCGTTCAAGGGATGTTGGCAGCAGTACTCTTTTTCTAGAAAAAGAGGTGCCAAAACTCACCATGAACACCTCCCTTGCAGCAGCGTAGCTAGCCACTCGGGTGCCTGGTGCGGGGGCGTGTCCTGCAGCCGGGGGCGGGGCGATCCATGCCGTGGGGGTTGGGCAAGCTGCCCATGGGGGGGGAGCCTCTCCGACGCTTGGAGCCTCTCTGCCACCTCCCCCTCAGCTGTAGGGTGGCTGAGGGAGAGGCAGTAGGCAGACATAAGTCCCAAGCTGCGGTTTCAGGCAGCGTGAAACCTGCAGGTGCCTAAGCCACCACATCACTCCTAAAAAGTTTCGTGAGCCCAATTTTAAAAAAACAAAACATAAACCTCAATTTGTCACCCCCTTTCAGTGATGACACCCGGGGCGGACCGCACCTCCCCGCACCCCCTTTCTCCGCCAATGCTCCCTTGTTCTCTTAGAACGGCAATGGCGCTCACCTGAGAGGTGCCGGAGCTGAGTTTTGGTGAGTTCCAGCTGAAAAAAAGCCCTGCTTGGCAGAATGAATTGCGTGTTGAGGTCCTCAAGCCACCCCCTAAGAATTAGACACAGAGACAATGAATTTTGTTTGGGTTTTCGGTGAGTGGTACAAATTCGGTGAGTGGTTGCTTAGGCATTGGTTCAGACTATCTGTCCAACCGGGACAGCTGCTGACCTCCAGTCAGCGTCGGGAGAATGCCAGCTGGGGAGAGTTAAGGAGGCTGGGGACAGAACCTCCCTCTCCCCAGCGGTCCCAGGGGCTCTGGCTATGGCCCTAACCCCAACCGGGGGTTCGGACAAAGCATAAGAGCCGCCGGATTCCTTTAACGGAATTCCCTGTACCATCATCATCATCATGATTGCGGAGGTGGGGCATCACCCTTCCAGCAATCCAAAACATAACCAATGCCTAGCCGCCAACCTTACAAGTTGTGACAAATTGCTACTGCAGTAGGCGAAAACCAAATGGCAACAGCCAATCAGCCAGATGGAAAAATTCCTACTGGGCCCCTGCCACAAAGCAGACGACCCCATGACAGGCAGTTGCAAGGTCAAAGCAGAGGCCTATGAAAACAGGGGGGGCGGGCAGGTGGGTTTGATCCGAAGCTCGAAGCCAAGAGAGGGATCACCCTGCGTGCAGAGGATTATCAAGGACGCTGGCCTGTCCATCACAAATTGTTACATCTAACTTTGCCCAGTAACTCCACCTGACCCAATCCCAGCTAAGGCCAGCGTCCAGCCACTCCCCACAGGACAATTTAAGTGTCTTGCCAGGCCCCGACCGCAACACGTGCTCTTACTCAAGGTAGAACCCGATTTCCCTGATGTTTGCAAAGAGGTACAGATGCTACCACAAGTCGTGTTAATGCTTTTATCGCAGTGCCAGAGTTCCTTACACTTGGCTTTCTGGGTGTAAAGCAGAAATCATCTTGTGACCTTGTGCGGCAAGTAATTTGCTTTCAGAATGCAAGGCAAAATGCATCGTTTCTTATAATTCAAAACTGGACTTTTGGACTCAGAGTTGACAGACGGAGTCAGATCTCACGGCTGGACCAACCTGACAACTGTGACTCTGACATACTGACAGCTGAATCATACAGATAGCTCCACTGGTAGAGCATGAGACCCCTTAATCTCAGGGTTGTGGTTTCAAGCCCCACGTTGGCCTTGCAGAGGGCTGGACTAGATGAACCTTCCAATGCTACAATTCTATGATTCTATGATATAGCCATTTCTGAGTATACAAAAGGATACCCTCAAGAACCAACTGGACCCTGTGCTAACAAGAACCAACTAACACAAGAAAACAGGGGAAACCGAGGCTCAATTAAAGCTAGAGCTCAGATTTTCTTACATTGGATCACCTATCATTTCCCAAAATAGATCATCTCCAGAGGAAAGAATGTCAGAAGGTCCTATCGACTTAAAAGGGAGCTCCACACTGCTTGTTTTTCATTCCGATGTTAAGTTAAGCCGCCTATGCACTCATCTGCAGATGTTTGCCAGAGCTGACTCTCAACTTGTTAATGATTAAAGAGACTGCAGTGCCATTCGGAAGGCATAATGGAGAGCAAACACTGAATTACATAATGCCATAAAGCTACTCTGTCTGCTGAAAAAGGAAGTAACCTAGGCAAGATTCTTCATACAAGATGCAAAAATGCAACTTTAACAACCGGAATCTGTATCTCTCCATTAGCTCAGATCAGAGAGAAACAAACACCTGCCAAGATTTGTAATAATGCGCAAAAGATGAGCTAGATTTTCGTTTTTGAAGTAGCAGAACTGATACACTGCTAAGCATGTTGAAGCACACTCTAATCTCTTAGATGGCAACGCTCCAACACCTTGAAGCCAAAATCCATGACACCATCTTCCCGGATGCCATCTTCCCCCCCTTTTTTATTGCGAGAGCGCAGCAGCCATTTTGGTTGCCCTGATCTCACGTGAATTCACACCACAGTTTCTCCCGCATGGTTTTCACGTTTTGGAGATTGCGGCCCTGACAAAAAGTGCTTTTTCCAGGGGGAAATCACAGCATGAGATCACAGCAACCAAATAGGCCACCCTTCTCTCGCAATAAAAAAAATGGGATGTCCCCGTTTTTCCGGGACACTTGCGGGGTGTGTACTCTCAGCACCTTTAACAAACAACAGCAACCTAGAATTCTCGGGAGGAAGCCATGACTGTTTAAAGTATTACCTCAGGGACTTAAATATATGATGTGAAAGTGGCCTTGCTGCAGTGTGTTTCAGCGCCATGAACCAGCCCATCTCGGAGGGGTACAATTAGATAGTCGAACTGCTTTCAACCCCAGCATAATTCCCAAGCACAGCAAATACAGGCTGTAAAACAGGGAACCAGCTAAGGGTGGGAAAAGCCAAGCAGAGACAGGGACCAACCCTTCGTTCATCCCTATTATCAAAGCTTTTTGGCCCTCACTCTTCTGTTATTTTCCCACCAGTGGCATAACCATTATGGGAGTCACAAAAAGGTAGGGCCACTTGAGCTCTTTCACATAATTATTATCCGTCGCCTCATCTGAAGGACGCCTGTGAGAGTCCCCTGCAGTTTGAGCTGTGATTATCTTGTTCTCCCCTGACAAGGTGACATTAAGGAAGCCGTTCCTCTTTCGATTACAATCAAACATTGAAATCCCACTTCCCCAAACACTAAAAAAAACACCTCACAAAAATCTGCAGCTTTACATATTTATTTGGCACCACTTTTCATAAGCTCACTCGTAAGTTATTGTCTCAATTAAGGCTCATTGTCGATTCATGCCAGGTTCCTGTGTTATTAAACACACACACACCAAACCAAAATAGATTTCAAACCAGACTAAGGATAATCGTCTGGAGGTCCGGGATAGATATGCCATGAGTTGTTCCATGTTTGTGGTGCGTGGGGCCAGCCTAAGTAAGACCTATGGCTGCCTGAGGGGAAGGACAAAATGGCGCCTGCCCCCAATTCATGAACTGATGCTGACTGGGTTGGCATTCGAAGCTTCATCATTGGCAACAGAATGTCTTCCCTGCACCTGAGGGAAGTTAGCTAGTTTAGGGACTGTACAACGGGCATGTGCCAATGCCAAACGCAGCTTGGGGAAACTTTGGAGGAATGGCTAGAGGGCCTGCTCCTCAGCATTTGCCACCTGAGGCAATTGCCATACACTGCCTAATGTTAGAGTCGGCCCTGAGGCAGGGGGTTTCAGAGGGGGAGAAAGTCAATAAAAGCCAGTCTCCTGGGGAGAGGGGAAATCACAGCACATATTTCCCTTGCATGTCAAGTCTTGGCTATTTCCCACATTCAAAATCAATGGCAGACTAGGCAGCTAACTGAATACTAATTTGGTTAACTGTCTTCCTTTCTGTTCCTTCATGATGTGGATGGGTTGTCCAGCTTTGTAAATAGCATAAAATAAAGGGCAGTGTCTCTCTTTCTCTCTGTGTGTGCATTCATTGACGTGAAAAACAAATTCTCTCATTTTATTTTGTTTTATAAATACAGCCAACTACAGTGGTACCTCGGGTTACAAACACTTCAGGTTACAGACTCTGCTAACCCAGAAATAGTACCTCGGGTTAAGAACTTTACCTCAGGATGAGAACAGAAATTGTGTAGCAGCAGCAGGAGGCCCCATTAGCTAAAGTGGTACCTCAGGTTAAGAACAGTTTCAGGTTAAGAACGGACCTCCAGAATGAATTAAGTTCGTAACCAGAGGTACCACTGTATTTCAAAGTTGGAGCGCAAAAGCGGAAGTTGCCATGATAGGATACTCTATGCTTCCGCAGAGGGCTCCCTCACTCAAAATTATGTACATTCTAGTTCTTCAGGTTAGCAAATGTGTTGCTTCCTTCCCCCTAAGGAGCATCACCTGACCAGCTCTGACCTATTGGAGTAAAGGGACCTTTCTTGACCACTCTTACAATTCTGTCCTTTGGCCAGAGTTGAGTGACAAGGCATGCGTGACATTCCAGCTATACATGACACGTCTCAGGTCACTAGTTCAGATACACTACAGGGTTGTGTCTGGGCACCAAGGGAATCTGCAAATGGACTGGTGGATGTGACAACTCTGACAGCTCAAAATTGCCAAGTTTCTGCTCTTGAATCCAACAGTTCACCAGTTCAAAAGACTGGCAGCCAAAACATTCCAGTTCATCCTTGGGGTTATATTCTCATTCCAGTTCTTAGTTAGAGGTGAGCCATTGTGCACTCTGAAGTATAATTTTGGCACAGAGAGGACCTCGGTAAAAAGGGGTTTGGCAGCCCCTTGTGCCAGAGAGCAAGACATGGCACACTTTGCTCCCAAACCTCATCAGCCACAAAAAAGCCATGCTGTTTCAGAGGAAGCTTAAGGGCATGAGGACACTGAGCTGCTGTCATGTTTTATATCGGTTGGAGTGAAATGCGTTGGTGCATAGTCCAACTTTGGTGTGTTCTTCAAAAAGGGAAAGCAGAATGCAATTCTCTCTCTCCCATCCCCTCCTCCCTCATATGCATATTCTCTACATCACTCAGCGAAACAGCAGCAATGCCTTCAGAGTTTTAACTGTTCAGAGCCAAATTCTCCTCATAGGCCAACATAAATGAGAATAAACACAACTGCGTTCTGTAAACCAGCCCTGTGAGATCACAAAGTGTGGGGAGATGATATTTCACAGTTTAATCACCCTGATTACTCCATGCAGCTTTAATGATGAAGGCAGGTGACTCATCAATAACTTGGCATAGAGGACTATATATTATACAGAGGTTCTAGAAATCTACGTGGCTGTGAGCAAGGTGCAGAGCACAAAATATGGCACCAGAAAGGCTCAATCCACCTTTCTGACCAAACTCCCAGGAGTATGAGGCTTGGAGCAGCAAGTTCATTTTCCCCTGCTGTGTTTCAAATTGCATTTGCACCAGAGAGCCAGTGTGGTGTAGTGGTTAAGAGCGGTAGACTCGTAATCTGGTGAACCGGGTTCGCGTCTCCACTCCTCCACATGCAGCTGCTGGGTGACCTTGGGCTAGTCACACTTCTTTGAAGTCTCTCAGCCCCACTCACCTCACAGAGTGTTTGTTGTGGGGGAGGAAGGGAAAGGAGAATGTTAGCCGCTTTGAGACTCCTTCGGGTAGTGATAAAGCTGGATATCAAATCCAAACTCTTCTTCAGAGAGGGTATGAGGATGCCGTCCCCCAATATGTGCAATGCAATGCAACGTAATAAAAACATATTAAAACAACACCAGAAATAAGTTGCCTGAAGTTACTTATTACTTGCCAGAGGCAACCGATTTATTTATAGACCTAAATCAAGCCCTGTGTGGCTCCAAGGCTATGTACGCCATTTACTCTATTTTTAAACGTCCTTCGCACACGCATTGTCTGGCCTCCACTTGGTAAAAATCAAAATGACAACAGGGATAATAAACTAGATAAATGTGAACGAGTCTGATACTGTATTAAACCTCTTAATGAAGCTCCATTGGATGCCAGCGAATACCGCTGGCTGTCAGTGTTGGAGAAGGGGTGGGGGTGGGGGTTAGGACTAAAAATACAAGCAATAAATTGTTCCCTGTTGAAACCAAGCGGATGATCAATGTTCAGACAACACCAGTTCAGAGATTTCCCAGACAACCGCAAAGCTGTAATGTAATCCCTAAAGCAGGCGACATTCAATGTTAACTGTGATGAAATCAATAGAAAAGAACGAGAGAGAATGTTTGTTTTCCACTTCTGAATTTGGTGAGCGGGCATCTTCCGTATCTGTTACAAGTAAACATATGGGGTTATGCAAGAAAAGCTACAAGACGAAGATATGTTAATTGTGTTCATGCAATTCATGTTCAAATATCACAGAGAGAGAGAGAGAGAGAGAGAGAGAGAGAGAGAGAGAGAGACGGGCTGGGGAATATATCATCCAAAACTGGTTTGATATCAGTTTCATAATTTGTGACCTGACAATATACTGTGAATCGTGATATTTGTGTGAGTGCTACTTTGCAAAAATCACAACGTGAGAAAAACAGCGAAGCCAGCCAATGCTTCTCTCGATTCCTGCAGCAGCTCTTAACCCTGCCGGCTCAGCTCCCCCTGCCCCATGTATCCCGATTAACCCTCAAAAAGGTGCCTAATGTTGATGATTTGCAATATGTCCATTTGAACGGGATGAGTCGATCAAATTGGTTCAGAAGGCAGCTGATGAATTGACTGTGTATTCTTCAATCTAGTTGATGGGCCAAATGAACACAGCCATCACAACTCTGGAATGCCGGGTTTTGCAATACCCTTCACTGTGTGCATTAAAAAGGCTATGCACAGTTAAAGTTCTGTCTCAGATCGCTGAAACATATTTCTGAATATTTATCACAGCCCTAAGATGGATGTAGCGCATTCACATATTCATACAGCTGAGATGCATTAATTTGCACAAACACTGTGACCTAGATCTCCAGCCCTTGAAAAAAACTTTTCTCTCTCTTTTTTTCTTTAAGTAGAAAATAAAATAAATTAGCTGCGGAGATTGTAATGCTTAAGCAGCAAGCATCCATTGTTGCTTTCAGAAGGCAGAAGGAATGTGCATCAGTGTCAGGAAAAGCCTGCTCCACCCCTGAGTCTCTTTCTGGGAAGCTGTTAAGATTGTTTGTGTTGTCGGCTGCGGGGTGACCCATTTAACGAAGATTTCAGAAGGCTCCCCAGCAGTTCGCAGTTCCTCTTTATGCAAAGCTGTGGTGTGATAGGCAGCAGATATTCCTGAAATTGCACTTATAGGAAATTAATAGGATTTTTTTAAAAATAAAAAAGATCTGCCAAGATCAGAATGCACAGCCAGTTCAAAAAATTTGGAGCTTAATTAACATTGCAATCCTACCTGTGTCTACTCTGACGCAGGTGCTGTTGAGCTCAATGAGGTTTATACCAGGCAAGTGGGGTATAGGGTCCCAGTTTAATATGGGAGCAAGATATCCTTGCCAGATGGATTGATAAGGGATACGTGTTCTCACAAATGGCACGTAATGCCGTAAATTTGTGTGTCAACTGCTCTGTTTCAAATGGCAGACAAAGGACTTCAGGATCAAATGCTCCCTTCCTCGAGCATGCTCACACATAAGAAAACTAGCATGTAAGGCAGAATGGGGGAAAGAACTCATATTCCTGATATGCTACTTTTCTATGTGCAAGGAAATCTTTTAATAATAACCTAAGGTGTATTGAAAAGGTTAAGACTCCCTTACCTACAGTCTGAGGTCTAAACCACAGGGGTGTTCATTTCATCAGGAAAATCATAGTGAGGACTGTGCCATTCTAGTCTGTCTAAATACCCCATCTCCGCTGCTATTTCCCCCCCAGGCCTGAACAAACAGGAGGCTCTGGTGAAAATTTAGACTAGGGATAAACACAGCGAAAGAAAAAGCTAGACCTCTCAATATACACTACAGCTTCATAGGAATGATATTCACCAGGAATCAGAGCAAAGGAAGAAAGGGTTAAACTCTCCTGCCCCTTCGCTGTGCTAATCCTGATAAATGTTGGGGTGCTATTTGCACCCAAATGTGCATGTTTGGCTCTGAATTTGAGTGTTTCTGTGTTGTTTCCCCACCCCTCTTTGTATAATGTCTATTATAGATTGTAAACCTGCGGGCAGGAAGTGTGCAATCGCCATCTTTGTACGCCTCACTAAATATTGAAACACATGCATCTGCAGGGTGGCAGTACCCATTTCCGCATGTCCCATGCCTCTTGGTAGATATCTCAAAGTAGGGTTGGAAAGGAAAGGTCCACAAGTCTCAATTGGCCCACCAGCCTTCAATACTAGCACCTCTTCCTTTTTAGTCTCAAGAAATACTGACCATTATTCTACATCCATCCCAAAACCGAGAAATTGACAGCACTGCAAGCTAGGAGAAGGTGCTGGAGGGCTCCCTAGGCACAGCGCAGAATCTCAAGGCTCTGGTGCGCACTGCAGAACTCCACGTGTACAGAAGAATCAATGCCCATCCCACAAGTGGAATCACAGTGTGCCAGGCAGAGCACTTCCCTTGGCACTTGTAGGGTTCTGGACTGTGCAGAAAATGTCCAACATTAGATGGTTAACCTATCAAGTTCCTCAAGTTCCTCCTTGGTTCTCAAACTTAATCCGTTCCAGAAGTCCGTTCCAAAACCAAAGCATTTCAAAACCAAGGCACGCTTTCCCACAGAAAGTAATGCAAAACAGATTATTCCATTCCAGACTTTTAAAAACACCCCCTAAAACTATCTAACGAGACCATCAATCCATAAAATGAAAGCAATAAACAATGTACTGTACTATAAAATAAAGAAGACAGTATTGTAGATGATAAAAATAAAAATTATTTTTTTCTTTACCTGCACTGATGATAGTCATTGTTTGGATGGGGGGGGGAGGGCTTTTATCCATTACCACAGTCACACAATCAATCAATCAATCAATCAATCAATCAATCATAAAATGAAGAACAAGCCACACAAACAAAAACGCAAAATAAATAGCAAAAACAAAAGCACAAATATAAGCTCCAAATATCACCTCAGAACACTGCAGTCAAAAATGGAGAGCTTTGATTACAAGGGGGGGGGACATGCAAATTAGCAGTGCAACAGTGAACAGGGGAGGGAAAAGGCTTTGATTACAATGGGAGAGGATCCAAATTACCAGCTCAACAGTGAAAACGGAAGCTTAGGAGCACGTTTGGCTTCCGAAGCTAAGTTCGCAAACTGGAACACTTACCTCCAGGTTTGCAGCGTTTAAGTTCCAAGTTGTTTGGGAACTAAGCTGTTCAAAAAAAGAGGTACCATTGTACTAGTCACAATGTCTATACTCTACCTCCATCATCAGAGGCAGCAACACTTCTGAATATTAGGGACGGATCTACACTCATGGTTTATAACGTTAAGGAAGCATTAAGGAATGATAATAATATGTTGTTAAAATGTGACTCCATTGCTGCAGAGCAACCAGGACCCTGCAGTTAGGGAAACTCTGTTGTTACTGACAAAACAAGGTAGGAACGTTTTAAATCAATCAATCAATCAATCAATCGTTATACTCCGCCCATCTGGCTGGGCCTCCCCAGCCATGCTGGGCGATTTCCAACAGAATATTGATGATGATGATGATGATGATGATGATGTGACAAAACATCAAACATTAAAAACTTCCCTAAACAGGGCTGCCTTCAAATGTCTCCTACAAGTCTGATAGTTGTTTATTTCCTTCACATCTGATGTGAAGGCCCTCTGCCTGGTTCCCTGTAACCTCACTTCTTGCAGGGAGGAAACCATCAGAAGGCCCTCAGAGCTGCACCTCAGTGTCTGGGCTGAACAATGGGAGTGGAAACGCTCCTTCAGGTATGCTGGGCCGAGGCTGTTTAGGGCTTTAAAGGTCAGCACCAACACTTTGAATTTACCAGTATGCCCTGTGATGTTTTAGAATGATATTTCTAATATCGTTCTAATAACGTTTAAAAGGTCAGTGTAGATCCAGCCCAGTTGCTGGAAGCCACAGCAAGGGAGAGTGCTCTGGTGCTTGGATGCTGCCTGCGGGTTTTTCCACAGACATCTGGGGGCCTCTGTGAAAAGAGGATGTTGGGCTGGATGAGCCATTGGCCTGATCCAGCAGGCTTCTCATCTGTTCTAATGTATCTGATGTGCTCAGGGTTTTTATATGATCAGTGCCAAAGATCAAACTGTGAAGCTGTATTCTTTGCCTTGGAAGATCTTGCTCCCCTCATAGAATACTTCACCCTATTACAACAACAAGAAATGTTTGGGATAGCTCAGTTGGTAGAGCATGCGAATCTCAGGGTTGTGGGTTCGAGCCCCACATTGGGCAAAATATTCCTGCATTGTCAGGGGTTGGACTAAATGACCCTCAGGGTCCCTTCCAACTCTACAATTCTATGAAAACACTGATTGTGTGATTCTTTGCCTACTGTAAATTGCTATGAAGATGCTCTCTCTCCTTCACTCCCCCACCCCAAAAGGGCAAATTGCAGTGAAACAGCAGCATATGGAAAAGTTCCATTAATATCACACATTTCTAAACAACAGGAGACATTAATACAGAGAGAGAGGAGGGGGGAAAACCAGCAGCCTCCTTCAGCAAATACCAGGAGCAATTTGTAGTCGTGTTATTGTGTATTGTATCAACTCAATTGAGCAGGGCCTCTGCTGGAACGGCAGCATAAATCATTCACATTTATTTCCATTTAGGAGGACTCCGATAAAGTCAATGCCTCCGGCTGAAGGGAACTAATGTGATCCACAAATTACTGTGCTGAGGACTGAGGGAGAAGGGAATTAAGCCGGCCAGGTTAAAAATAAACAACAGCCATTCACTCATGACAAAGCTAGTTGGTAATGCCAGTACACTTGTCAGCAATGACAAGCTACAGCTTAATTGCTGACAAAATGCAACTTCCATGCAGATGCAAACTTCAGCTTCAGGACAAGTACCACAATCCCCTTCCCCTCCAATAATAACTGCTGCTATTGCTTTGTGGATTTATTTATTTTAAAAAATAAAATAAAATAAAATAAGAAACAACAAAAATTGACCAAGGAAGTCTTGATCTTTTTTAAAAACAACAACAACAGACTATCCTGAAAAACCAGACATCATTGCAGAGTATGGCAAACTTTTACACAGATAATATTAATGCATCTGTGAAGTACTCCCTGGTACAAATCCATGAGGACATATGTGCAAAAATGATTTTCTCTAAACTTGCTTTCCATGCAACATCTCTTATCCAGCGAATCTCATCTCTCTGGGACATCTGGTCCTCAGATCACACACATATAGTGAACATCCAAGAGCTCTGCTTTACCATGGTGATGTGTGGACAGATGAGGTGCACTTTCCTCCAATCAGAGGTGTTTATGTGCGATGAAGGCCAGAAGATGACAGACACACACACACACACACACCAGGCCAGGTACAAAGGAGAAGGGAAATGTACGTGTTGAAGTTGTATAGAACAGTGATATTCAATCCCCTTATGTTGCTGGACTTCAAAACCCCCAACCAGCTTAGACAGGAATAATGGGAGTAGATGTTAGGAGCCCAGGCTGCTGTCTTGATAACACAGCACATGAGTTGTAATTAGCTAGAAGATTTATTGCAAAACAAACAATTAGCCTCAGACACTCTGTCGGAGCTTCCATACCTTACGATTCAGTTGACCCTTCTGAGGAGTTCTTCCTGCTTCTGCAGAATATCCTGAACCTATGACTTTTACGCCTAATACCTTCCCCATATGTCAACTCCTTGGACTCACAGGATTAATTGCCTCCTCTTCAGGTGAGAAAATCCTCTCCTTCCTGCTTTCCGAGCCTGCCTGTCCTTCTTGAGCGAGTTGGCTTCTCTCCATCCCGCCCTCTGCTAGCATCTTATCTGCATTCCTTTCAATGTCAGGGGGACGGGGAGTAGACAGCTGACATGCTCCCAGCTGTCTGAGAGAAATTTAAGCTTTCCTGCTGCTGGCTGCTTCCTAACTCATGCTGTGCCTCTCTACTTGGGGCAGATGTGTTCATGACAGTAGAAATCTAACAGCATCTGGAGGGTTCAAGCTTGAAGAACAATGCTATGGAAGAAGTGCTTCTCTCTCACCACTTAAATGATGCATTGTTGGTTTGGAGCTGCTCACATGGTAATCTAGGGTAACCTGGTGGAAAAAAATTGGACCGGGCTCCTGTGGTAGTTGTGCAGAAGAGAGGATTTCAGCATGAGAAACCACACCTCCTGAAACGCCCCTTTTTATCACCTGGCCACCCTATAAATTGCTGTGTGTGGAGCCCCTTCCTGCTGGAAGCCATCCATCATCCCTGGTTGTGACATGGCTGCTGCACCTTCCCTTTGGATTGCGGTCTATGAGTTCTGGAAAGAAAGGCAAGCCAGAGAGCCATCCCTAGTCTTTCTTCAGTTTAGTGTCATCCCTGCAGAGTGTGGACAAATAGCCTTTTAAGTCCATGGCTAAATGCAATCTTCCCTCCATAATAATCAGTTACTTAAAAGAAAGAAGGGGGGGAGAGAGAGACTTTCTGCACTTGTAATTGCCCAAATAAAGAGAGCAAATGTGTGCGGATTAAAAAGGATTTGTCATTTTGGATTAACAGGGATCAAGCCGCTGCTCCTTCGATGTAACAGGTTTCCACCAGATATGGTGAGCACTGTTTGATCTTTCTGTTCCACATGCAGGATATACTGTTTACCTTGAAGTGTAGCCCTGTTGGTTTGTAGAAAGAAACCCAGGCAAGTACCTTCCTTTAAGGCCAACCCAGCAGAGCTTTCAAAGGCCAGCTTTAGCCCCTGGACTCTCCAGATAAAGATGGATCAGGTAGCTGGAGATGTTGAAGACCTTAAACAGCTACTGAAAGTCAGGACGGCCAGAATTGAGACAGGTGTGCCATTGGCACACCCTCCTGCATGGGCAATCTATGCAGAAGATAATTGTATTTCAAGGAGATAGTGCTCTAACATGGTCACTTTCCTCAGGGCCGTCTTTACCCAGGGGTGCAGGGGGTGTGGGGCACCCAGGCGCCGAATTCTGGGTGGGTGGGTGTGCCTAAACTCTTAACTATCTACCTGCTATGAAATAATAAATAATTTTGACCAAGCTAGAAAAACAAAATACATATATACCTAGGTATTACTGAAATGTATACCTACTGTTTCACTAAAGGACTTTCGACTTTGTGCGCTCATTTACCAAAGACAAACGGCGGCACTTGTCAGACTCGAGGAGTATAAGTGTATTGTAAATAAATGAGCAATTTAAAAAAGTTTGTTTCTTTTTCCTCCCTTCTTTCATAAACAAGAGATAAGGCGTAAGCGTGGTGTCTGACATAAGCATAATAAAAGTTAATTTGGGGGCTAAACTAAATTTGGGGGTGCTGGGCAGATATTTGCACCCCAGCGGCACATATGCTAAAGATGTGGGAATGTTAAGGGGTGTGGGGGAGGATATATTGTTTAAGATATCCTGTCCCAACTCGTGTTTACAAGTTCTATAATATCTGCAGAGTTAACATTCCCTTTTTAGCACACACACAGCGGATAGCTTGAGTCATTAGAAATATTATCCTGGTGTCTTCCCCTTTTAATCCCTCTCTTAATAAGACACTACACAGTCTTCAGTAAAGTATAAAACGTTTACTCACAAGAAGTCATCTGTTCACACAAAGGATCCCAGAGGCAGACTTAAAAGCTACTAAACATGTGGTGACTATCTCCTTATGGGAGAAAGTCCCCCTTTTCTTCTCTTGGCCTAGAGCCAAGGGTGCATCTTAGTAATGCTGCTGTTAAGATGGCAATGAGAGAGAGAAGACTGACAGGGGCAAAGCAACTGCTTATACAGTGGTACCTCGGGTTACATACTAAATTGGTTCCAGGTCGCTGTACGTAACCCAGAAAATTTGGTTTGCGCATGCGCAAACCGGAAAAACCGCTTCTGCATATGCGCAGACCATGAAAACACTTCTGCGCATGCGCGAATTGCGCACGCTTCAGGTTGCGCTTCCGGGTTAGTGGAGTCCGTAACTCGAAAAGTACCCAACCCGAAACTTATGTAACCCGAGGTACGACTGTATACATTTCTTAAGGCCTAGGTCATTCCCACTCCCAACGTGATTGGCTGTCTAAACTTCCAAGCTGCGAATCATAACTCAGAATTTAAGAACCAATGGCAGAGGCCCAAATCCTGAAATGTTCTGTGACTGGATATCCTGTATCAAATCAGAACACAGTTGCTCAGAGTCCAGACTCAAGCTCAGGCAAACACAGATCACTGAATACATAGCAATCACCATTTGGACTGAGGCTACATTAAGCCTATGACAACGAGGGGTAAAAAAAATTTAATAAGCCACCATAAATACAAAACCTAAGAGAGAGTGGCTTCTTGGCTTCAACTGCTTCCCTTTGGATTCCAATACATTTTCCCATTTAACTGGGCCAAGATAATAAGCTTTCCTGGCATTTAACAACCAGCAAGCCTGCCAAAGTACTACATGAAATGAATACATCTTTGTTTGATCTGTGGCCCTGTTGAAAATGCCCCAAACCACTCCTAAAATACATCAAGAAACCAATTAATCCATGTTATGGGCAACACGCTCAAGGTGACATACTAAATACATTTATGCATCCCTCTTCAAAAAGAAAAGTAGAAAGCAGAGTTGTTTACATTCTCAACCAATTGCACTTGCTCTCACTACTACCTCAAATTTAGAGATGGAAAACCAAGGCCAATAAGTAATAATCTGTCCTAATCCATGGCACAGATGGAAACTGAAACCTGGTATCCCAGTCTGAAGTCCAACACTATTGCCTCTACAGTGGACACTCGGGTTGCGAACGCGATCCGTGTGGGAGGCGCGTTTCCAACCCGCGCCGCTGCGTCTGTGCACACGCGTGATGCAATTCGGCGGTTCTGCGCATGCGCGACTGCCGAAACCTGTAAGTAACCCATTCCAGTACTTCCGGGTTCGGCAGGTCCCTATCCCAAAAATGCACAACCCGGGGTATGATATTAGTTTTGTCAAGTTATTCTCACCCCATCTCTCCCCATTAGAAATTCCTGGGTAAAAAACCCCCACACACATCCAAATCCTAGGACGCTCTTCCGGGCGTAACTAGATGAAACAGGCATTTAGCTCTTTGATGTGTAAACAGGGAAAACAACAATATTTTCTTTTTAAAAAAAAAAAATTCCCCTCATTTTACATACCTTTTAACAAAGAAAAAATAACTGTACACAAAACCACCTAAATTTCTTTCAGCTTCCCTCCCTTCCTTTCTGCAGTTACATAATTTATATCTTTCTTCCACTGCATATCAAATTTATATTTAAATACTAATATCTCAATCTCATTATTATTCTTTTTAATTATCTCTAACTGCACCAGTCAACCCTGCTAATGTTTTAAGTTGTTTACAGTGTAACTTCAAATACCCAATATATTTTCTCCACTCATAAAAATGAATGTCATATAGTCATAAAAAGTCTCTCTTTTTGATTTCTTATTCTTCCGGTAAGCTTTGCCATTTCTGCATATTCCATCAATTGTAATTGCCAGTTCTCTTTTGTTGGAGCTGTTTCTTGTTTCCACCTTTGAGTATATACCATATGAGCTGCTGTAGTAGCGTACATGAATAGTTCCCGCCCCTGCTCTAAACAACCTTGTTTTCCAAGGCTGCGCACAATCACCCTAAGTTTAAAGCACATCATTTCCCTGAAGAATTGTGGGAACTGCATTTTCTTAAGGGGCTGGGAATTGTAGTTTGTGAGAGGTAAACCACAGTTTCCAGGATTATTTGAGGAAAATAATGTGCTATCAGTATATGCAGCCTAAGAGACAAATCTGCGAATAAGCATGCAAGGATACAAACTGAGAGCTGCTTACAGCTTCATCTCAACAACAGGAGGCTAAGTACGAAAGACTCCTTTATTTCAAAGTGCCATATCAATTTTGGCAGGAAATGATGTTTTCATCTTTTTCTGATAGATCACAATGTCTAAAATAAGGATGGAGGTATGTAGAAGCATTGGCTGGCTTTATGGTTTTCCCCACATTGTGATTTTTGCATAGCACATGCGCGCACACATCCTGATTTGCAATATATTGCCAGGTCCAAAACTATGGAACCGATATCACAATATAGACTTCAAAACAGTTTTGGATGATATATGTCAATATATCGCCTGTAGTCCTAATATTGGGACACGGGCGGTGCTGTGGTCTAAACCACAGAGCCTAGGGCTTGCCGATCAGAAGGTCGGCGGTTCGAATCCCCGCAACGGGGTGAGCTTCTGTTGCTCGGTCCCAGCTCCTGCCAACCTAGCAGTTCAAAAGCACGTCAAACTGCAAGTAGATAAATAGGGACCGCTCCAGCGGGAAAGTAAACAGCGTTTCCGTGCGCTGCTCTGGTTTCGCCAGAAGCGGCTTAGTCATGCTGGCCACATGACCTGGAAAAACTGTCTGCGGACAAATGCTGGCTCCCTCGGCCAATAAAGTGAGATGAGTGTGACTGTGGAGGCTAATTCTGGATCCACAAGTCCTTCCACAGTGGAGACTTAAGTTTCCAGGCGGGAGTTGATCACGGTGAGGTTTTGCCAAACATGCCTTCCTTTTAGCACATTTCTCCCTTGCGTCCTGAGTTTGAGCGTCTTCAAAGTCCATGACGCCTTGGGTAAAGGCTGTTCTCCAATTGGGGCACTCGCAGGCCAAAGTTTCCCAGTTGTCGGTGTTTATACTACATTTTTTTGAGATTTGCCTTCAGAGAGTCTTTAAACCTCTTTTGTTGACCACCAGCATTACGTTTTCCATTTTTAAGTTTGGAATAGAGTACAAAATAAAGTTTGGAATAGAGTACAAAATAAAAAATAAAAAAAATCCTTCCAGTAGCACCTTAGAGACCAACTAAGTTTGTTCTTGGTATGCTGTAACTGGACCTATATACACAGTTACTGAAGGTAACTCCCACTGAGCACAGGATTGCTGTCATTTAAACGGGGGGGGGGGTTAATCCTGAAAACAATGAAAGATTTTCTCTGCTTATTCTCAAGTGAGGGCCTTTAATTAGATTCTGAACAGAAGGTAATAGAGATGGATGTTACTGTGCTTTCTATTTACAGTCACACTGCCTTTGTAAAATCATGCATTATGTGGCTGGCAATTGTGTCTAACATGTCCTGTTATCATTCATCCCTCTAATCACTCCCTCCTTCTCCACTTAATTGAGTCAACTAAGCTTTTTTTAAAACACACACACAAATATATCATCGCCCTGCTAGTAGGGATGTAAAATCTAAAGCTACCCTGCTCAGGGAGCAGCACTCTGTACTGCTCAGAAGGGATGGCATATTGCCTTGAATGGAATGCAAGTTCACTTCCAACAATCTGCTCAACAAAGCTTAAGTGGGCAAAAAGCCTCCAATAAGTGCAGAAAGACTCCCTGGAAAAGACCCTGATGTTGGGAAAGATGGAGGGCACAAGGAGAAGGAGACGACAGAGGACGAGATGGTTGGACAGTGTTCTTGAAGCCACCAACATGAGTCTGGCCAAACTGCGGGAGGCAATGGAAGACAGGAGTGCCTGGCGTGCTCTGGTCCATGTGGTCACGAAGAGTCGGACACGACTAAACGACTAAACAACAACAAAGTGCAAAAAAGGCTCCTTTAGGCACAGAATTCTGGGAATCTATAAGGAACTTTAAAAGCAAACCCAGAGAGTGAGAATAGAGGTTTGGCGGGGGGCAGGATGAGGAATGCACCACAGGGCATCACAATTACGATGTACAGAGGTACCTTGGTTCTCAAACTTAATCCGGTCCAGAACTCCGTTCCAAAACCAAAACGTTCCAAAACCAAGGCACGCTTTTCCATAGAAAGTAATGTGAAACAGATTAATCTGTTCCAGACTTTTAAAAACAACCCCTATAACAGCAATTTAACACGAATTTTACTATCTAACGAGACCATTGATCCATAAAATGAAAGCAATAATCAATGTACTATACTATAAAATAAATAAGACAGGGTTGTAGATGATAAAAATTAAAATTATTATTTTTTCCTTACCTGCACTGATGATAGTCATTGTTTGGATGGGGGGCTTTTATCCATTTCCGCAGTCACACCATCAGTCAGTATCTGAACTGGGTTCCACACAGCCACAAAAACAAATTAACTGAAAAAGCCTCAAAAACAAAAACGCAAAATAAATAGCAAAAACAAAAGCGCCAAACTTCATCCATTTCGGAAGTCCGTTTGACTTCTGAAATGTTTGGAAACTGAGGCACAGCTTCTGTTTGGTGCAGGCGCCCCGGAAACAATAGCCAACAATCACATCAGACGTTTGGCTTCCAAAAAACGTTTGGAACACTTACTTCTGGGTTTTCAGCATTTGAGAACCAAGGCATTTGAGAACCAAGGTTCCACTGTAGTAAACTGAGCAGAACATAGAGGTCGGGGGTGGGGGGGCCTGAATTTTGGCTTTGCAAAGGGTGCCGTTGAAATTTGATAAACCAAATTCCTCCCCCGGAAATGTCTTCACCCAAGTCATCAGCATGAAATTGTTCAACTTTGCATCAAGCTCTTAATATTAACACACACAAAAGTCTGCAGCTTCATAAAGGAGTAACTAACTGGCTAACCACTGGTGTAAGACAATATATTCTCCTTTCCAGTGCTTTTTTTTCTGGGGGTTCTCAAGGCTACACAGTACCGGCCCCTTTTTTTCTAGAAGATCAGCACTGGTTAAAAGTACTTCATGGTGATTAGGTAAGGGTAAAGGGACCCCTGACCATTAGGTCCAGTCGCGGACAACTCTGGAGTTGCGGCGCTCATCTCGCTTTACTGGCCGAGGAAGCCGGCGTACAGCTTCCGGGTCATGTGGCTAGCATGACTAAGCTGCTTCTGGCGAACCAGTGCAACGCACGGAAATGCCGTTTACCTTCCCACCAGAGCAGTACCTATTTATCTACTTGCACTTTGATGTGCTTTCGAACTGCTAGGTTGGCAGGAGCTGGGACCGAGCAACGGGAGCTCACCCCGTCGTGGGGATTCGAACCGCCGACCTTCCGATCGGCAAGCCCTAGGCTCTGTGGTTTAACCCACAGCACCACCCACTTCCCATGGTGATTATTAGCCCGCCTTCCCCCCTTGAAGAAAGGCACTGCTCCTTTCCCATGTTTTCTCTCTCTGCACTTTGATTTGACTCGTCATTCTGCTCGGCTGCATTATATTTTAATGAGCCGTGTATTTTTATTAGATGTTGCCTTGATTGTTTTACACACAACATTAGATGCTCTGCTGCTTCTTTCAGAGCCAGGAAATGGGATACACTTTATAAACAATGGGTCAATATGCAGAGCAAACCTTACGTCTGCTCAGAAGCAGGGCCTTCCAAGGTCAATAAGACTTCCTCCACAGTGATGATGTAGGACTGAAGCCATGGCAATCCTGCAGTGGAAAAGGGGCAAGACCTTTTTCTGTTGGAAAGCTGTTTCTTGCGGAAGTCCCTCCTTAAGATAACTCCACACATATGTTCAGAAGACAAGTAAAAACTTACGCATTCAGGGAAAGAACTCTCTACTCTTTCCTCCCCACCTCCACCGCAATGCTGATGCTATATTGCCTAGAAATGAGAATGGATTCCTTTAAACTATTTGAAATTATTACAAAACAAAAGGCACTCCCATCATGCGATAAAGCGAGTCAGCCAACAAAGAGTCACGAATTCACTTTACTAAATATAGAAACAGATGCGTGTGTTTTTTTTTAAAAAAAGAAATCTCTTTTATTCTTCTACAGTGTTGGCTGCTGACAGATCAGCTATGCAAAGCTGATGACACAGCTCGGAGATAAAAAAAAAGGCCTCTCCTACCAGCCACCATCTTCCCAGCAACTTTAATTGTACAACACGGCACACAATTCATTGTAGCTGATCTACATAATACGCCTTCCAGAGCTTAATGACACTGAGGAGAAAGAAAACTCCACATGCAGGAGAAATCTGAATATCAACAGGAATAAAATTTCTGAAGATTGCCCGGACATAAATGGCAATTGGTATGTTTGAAAAGCGAAAATTGTCAGGCACAAAGGGGGGGAAAAACCAACCTATAAAATATGCAACCGATTATGCAAAGGAACAGATGTCTAAGCGCACAAATTTCATGCTCTGTCTCCAAAAGAATACAAAATGGAAGGCTTCCCTGGATCTAGGAGGAAGTGTCTTTTACAAAGATATGTCGGGACTGTTTTCGCCTTTATCATTATGTGCCAAGGCAAAACATAGGAGTTACAGGAAGGCAGATGCTTGAGAGAGATGTAAAAAATGGCAGAAGAAGAAGAGTTTGGATTTGATATCCCGCTTTTCACTACCCGAAGGAGTCTCAAAGCGGCTAACATTCTCCTTTCCCTTCCTCCCCCACAACAAACACTCTGTGAGGTGAGTGGGGCTGAGAGACTTCAGAGAAGTGTGACTAGCCCAAGGTCACCCAGCAGCTGCATGTGGAGGAGTGGAGACACGAACCCAGTTCCCCAGATAACGAGTCTACTGCTCTTAACCACTACACCACACTTGGAACAGAAACCAAAGATCATTCAAAGCTTTCCCTTCTCAGTGGCTCTGACATTGGTTTACTATCAGACTCGTGCATGCAGTTTCTGGGGTAGTACCTAGTTTTTAGCTCCATGAATGGACACCTTTCAACGCTTGCCTCCTAGGCATTTTTTGCACGCTGGTCCAATAGCAAACTGAAGCTCACAAGTGCATATTCACTAGGAAGTACTTTGACATCATGGGAACAAATGGGAATTGTGCAAAAAGTATTCTAGAGGAACACAGAAAGTTTCCTTTGCACTGATTGAGTAGGACTATTTGTCTATCTATTCACTGAATCACAGAATTGTAGAGTTGGAAGGGACCCCAAGGGTCATCTAGTCCAACCCCCTGCGATGCTGGAATCTCTGTTAAATCATCTGTGACAAGTGACCATCCAACCTCTGCTTAAAACCCCCAAGGAGTCCACAACGGTCTGTTCCACTGTCAAACAGCTCTTACTGTCAGAAAGTTCTTCCTGATGTTTAGTCGGAATCTCCTTTCTTGTGACTTGAAGCCATTATTTTGAGTCCTACCCTCCAGAGCAGGAGAAAACAAGCTTGTTCCCTCTTCCAGATAAATAAAAAATTATTATTATTATTATTATTATTATTATTATTATTATTAGGATATGCAGAAAATATTAAAAATAATTTTAAGGAACCACAGAAAGAGGGGGAAGGAAGTTTTAAAATGTCAAAATGACTGTAAAATCTATGATGATGTTGATGATTTATTAGGTATACCCCACCCATCTGGCTGAGTTTCCCCAGCCACTCTGGGCGGCTTCCAACACAATATTAAAAATACAATAAAACATCAGACATTGAAAACTTTCCTAAACATGAAATGTATATACCTGAAAAGCATAAATAACATTTAAAAAATAAAATTAAAACTAATTAAATGGTGTTCTAAAAGTATATTTAGAAATGCATAGCAAAGGAATAGGTTTTAGGAGTTAAATGGAAGCCCCCCCCCCCGCCACCGCCTTTTCCTTTCATGTTAAAATGATTACATAAGCACAGAATGTATAACTTCTAAGAGACTAGATTAGATGCCTTGGGGATTCATAAATGAATATATACACACCGGCTAATTACCAATCAAAAAGTCACACACACAAGAGAGGCAAACTAGTACTCACATTTTGCATGTGCACAGAGACAGGGATCTCCTAACACACCATTCGTGTCTCCAAACAATTGTTAATTTTATGGGAGTGCAAAGAAACCATGTCAACAATCACCCATGTAAGGGTGGAATCCAGGGCCAGATTTAGGTTTGATGAGGCCCTAAGCTACTGAAGGTAATGGGGCCCTTTATATGTCCTGCTGCCCTTTGTCAACAACAAATTGTTGCTGTCTTTTGTGTTGAATATATGCTCTATGGGAATTTATGGACCTCATAGGTATCTCAAGCTATTTACACATGTTGCCATGCAATCAGTCCATGCAGAATGTAGGCACCCTATATACAGAAAGGAGCAAACCAGTGATCTTTTAGGGAGCAGGCTAGCAGGCGGGGCCCATGACTTACATCATAGGAGCCTACACAACAAAAAACACAGTTCCTGTATGTAGGTTTTATTTTATTTGTTTTTTATCTTATATTTTGGAAGTGTACATTCAGGTTTTTTTCCTTTAAATTTTTTGGGGGGCCCCAAGAGAATGGGGCCCTAAGCTATAGCTTGTTTAAATCCGGCAGTGGTGGAACCACTACACTAAATGGGGGGAGCCCATCCATAACCACCAAATTATCATTTAGAATATGTATTTTGACTAAGTTAACTCGTTATCATTTAGAATATGTATTTTGACTAAGTTAACTCGCTTCTGGCGAACCAGAGCAGCGCACGGAAACGCCATTTACCTTCCTGCTGGAGCGGTACCTATTTATCTACTTGCACGTTTTGGGGTGCTTTCGAATTGCTAGGTGGGCAGGAGCTGGGACCTAACAATGGGAGCTCACCCTGTTGCGGGGATTTGAACCGCTGACCTTCTGATCGGCAAGCCCTAGGCTCTGTGGTTTAACCCACAGAGCCACCCGTGTCTCATTTGAAACCATTGCTTGGCGCAGAGGAGGCAAGTACTGTAGTTAAAACAGTACCTTCAGCACTGGCCCTGTGGACAGCTCCGGTTAATCTATAGGCAGGTATGATGTGGCATTCCATCTCTCCCCCCCCCCCCCCAATAATCTTGAGCTTTGCTTTTTAATCTGAAAACTAACTCTGGAAGTTTCAGCCAAGAGCAGAAAAGCAGAGAGAACGGAGACAGGGAGGGGGCTGGGGGAAAGGAGGGCTTGCTAACCCCTTCCCTTCCCATCATTTGGTCTCTCAAAATTGCCCCTAGAATCATAGAAATGTAGAGTTGAAAAGAGCCCTTCTCCCCAGTGCTTTTCTTCTTGGGGGGGGGGGAGGTGTTGGTGCTGCGTACCCCCAGAAAAAAAAACACTGCTTCTCACTGCAGCTGAATTTCCTCCATAGTGGTCCACAATTTGGGGGGAGGGGCACTAGCACTTCGTGGCCCTACAAAAACACTTTAGCCTCTTGTCTCTCACTTCCCTGGGACCAAAACTTGGAATATAAAGGAGAGCTGGCCATTTGTTTCAAGCAGGGGGAAGGTTGGTGTGGAAGCAGCTTAGGAAGAAAAAAGCAGTTTGGGGAGATATCTCTTTAATCAGAAATGTCACCAATGCTGTTTCAACTTCCACGCACCCCATCTCCTCTCTTTTGAAAGTATGTGTGCCCAAACTACATTTGTAGTTTGGGGGAGTCTGCAGGGACCACACTCTGCGAGGCAAAATAATAATAATAGAGAAAATCAGGAACAGATCCTCTGGTTTGCAAACAATGATGTACATTAAGCAGCATTTTCTGTCTCCAATAGCCTATCAATTAAAGTCAAAGGTATATCCGGGGGGCCACTCCACAGACCAAAGTAAGGACCTGCTTTGCTTGCAGAAGATGTAGACCCAATGCAATCTGCTCTGAAGAAGAAGAGTTTGGATTTGATATCCCGCTTTTCACTACCCAAAGGAGTCTCAAAGCGGCTAACACTTTCCTTTCCCTTTCTCCCCCACAACAAACACTCTGTGAGATGAGTGGGGCTGAGAGACTTCAAAGAAGTGTGACTAGCCCAAGGTCACCCAGCAGCTGCATGTGGAGGAGCGGAGACGCGAACCCAGTTCACCAGATTACGAGTATACCACTCTTAACCACTACACCACACTGGCTCTCACTGTCTGGACCCTCTCCCCCCCCCCCCAGCAGCAATCATAGGACAAAGTCTCCTCTCCTTTCCTCAGGAACAACCCTAAATTGCTGCCACCAACTTTATGCGCAGACACAGCTGCCAGGGTCATCAGTTTTCAGGCTTGGCAGTTGCCCGAGCCATTTGCAATGGACACAAACCACACCAGGAACCTCAGCAGGGACCGTACAGTAAAGCCGTAATAGGTCTTATAGCACAGCGTCATAATAGTGCAACATCAAAGGATATCAACGCAGCCTTTTGAAAGGTTACGGCCTTATCTGTCCTCATGACAATTACATTATCAGGCCTCCCTGAAGAACAGGATTGCTAAAGTGCACATCAGAGAATAAGCATTTACCGTATATACTCGAGTATAAGTCGACCCAAATATAAGCCGAGGCACCTAATTTCCCTACAAAAATGTGGGAAAGCTTATTGACTCAAGTATAAGCCGGTTCACCTTTGCCACTGTGGTAGAGGAGGAACGAGCAGCCCAAAGCATTCCTTTGGGCTGCTCCTTCCTCTTCCTCCTTTGCTGCTGTGGAGCTCACCCCGTCGCAGGGTTTCGAACCGCCATTCTTCTGATCAGCAAGCCCTAGGGCTCTGTGGTTTAACCCACAGCGCAATGTTCCCTTGTGTTATACAGAGAAGGCTGGGATCCTGTCCTGTTTAAGCAGGAGCCAGGGAAAGTGAGCACCTGTGGGGTTTTAATACTTCCTTAACTGATAGGCTTTCTGCCTTCTGGGGTCTAAAGTTTGCATTTATGCGAGCAGTTCAGGAATGGAACAAGCTGCCTGGGGAGAGTAAAGAACCACCGTTCTTGTACACTTCTTAAGGAATGGTTGACTTGAGTATAAGCCGAGGGCAGCTTTTAAAGCACAAAAAGTGTGCTGAAAAACTAGGCTTATACTCAAGTATATATGGTAACTTTAAAATCACTGATAAAGTGAGAAGCAGGGTTGCAGCCACTCCTGGCTCCTTCTCCTCTGCTCTTTCCTTTTTTTCTTTTTAGCCTGTCCTTGCCCAGGTGAACCCAGGTGGCGCTGTGGGTTAAACCACAAAGTCTAGGGCTTGCCGATCAGAAGGTCGGTGGTTCGAATCCCTGTGACGGGGTGAGCTCCCGTTGTTCGGTCCCAGCTCCTGCCCACCTAGCAGTTCGAAAGCACGTCAAAGTACAAGTAGATAAATAGGGACCGCTCCGGCGGGAAGGTAAATGGCGTTTCTGTGCGCTGCTCTGGTTCACCAGAAAGCAGCTTTTTCATGCTGGCCACATGACCCGGAAGCTGTCTGCGGACAAACGCCGGCTCCCTTGGCCTATAAGAGCAAGATGAGCGCCGCAACCCCAGAGTCGGACACGACTGGACCTAATGGTCAGGGGTCCCTTTACCTTTACCTTTACCTTTACTTGCCCACCTGAGGTAGCAGAACAGAACTCTACTCCTGCCCCTATTGCAGGCACAGGCAGGGGGATGAAAAGGAACAGAGGAATTGAGAAGATGATGAACCTTCCAAAACTTGAAGCGTGGGGTGTACCAAAAAATAAATTATAATTTGGCAGAACATTTGGATAATATGATTTGCATATGTATAATTTGGTATATCTAATATGATTTGATTGAATTGTTAATTTGGAAATTTTAATAGAAATGATTTATAAAAAAAAAGAAAAGGAACAGAGGAGGAGGGTTACAGGTGGGTAGCCGTGCTGGTCTGCCATAGTCGAAACAAAATAGAAAATTCTTTCCAGTAGCACCTTAGAGACCAACTGAGTTTGTTCTTGGTATGAGCTTTCGTGTGCATGCACAGGTATCTGAAGAAGTGTGCATGCACACGAAAGCTCATACCAAGAACAAACTCAGTTGGTCTCTAAGGTGCTACTGGAAAGAATTTTCTATTTTGTTTAGAGGAGGAGGGGAAATTGTAATTTCTAGCCTCCTTAGATATGTGTTTAAAGAGGGAAAAGTTTGTTTTCCTTGCTGCAACCTGGCAACCCTACAGAGGATTGCTGTGCTGTGAGTGCTAGTATGAAAATCTCCTGCCTTTCGTGACTTCCAAAGGAAGAGGAATCTGGAGCAGGTATTTGCTCAATAACTTGAAAATGCTCATTCTTCCTTAACAAATTCATCAGAAATCAACAGTGGACTGACTTCTGTCTGCTTGGGCAGAGTGATGGGTTCGTTGCAAGTCTCCCTGCACCACTGAAGCCCAAAGGTAGGCCAGCATTGTGCCCCCGTTATGATAGCACATGTCATGGCAACTCATGAACAAAACACATAGTTTGAGTGCCAAAGGTCCCAGATTCAATTCCTGGGATCCTAAAAGGCATGGGGCTCATAGGCCAGTGCCTATTTGGTACAGTGGTACCTCGGGTTACATACTTAATTCGTTCCGGAGGTCCGTTCTTAACCTGAAACTGTTCTTAACCTGAAGCACCACTTTAGCTAATGGGGCCTCCCGCTGCCGCTGCGCCAACCAGAGCACAATTTCTGTTCTTATCCTGAAGCAAAGTTCTTAACCTGAAGCGTTATTTCTGGGTTTGTAACCCGAAGCGTATGTAACCCGAGGTACCACAGTAATCCGCCACTGCTGAAGTCACTCCTCTAGGTGTGGATAGTCATCACAGACTGACTTCATCAAATCTAGGATTCATTTCATTCCATTATGGCCTTTTGTTCCCAGCAAGTGAGTACATATGGGAGCACATAATTTATTCCCAGAGGGTGAGGTTGAAACATTCTGGATATCATTGCCCAATCTGTCTAGATCATGCCTTCGCTTTAGGTGGCAGGCTACAATGTCCTCATGTCAAATTACGGCACATTGCTTATCCATGCTAATCAACTTAACTACTAAAGGTTTTCCCCCAGAAAGCAAATGTGAAGAGCTGGAAAAGATTCCACCTATTGAATTTCTCTTGCCAGAGGGGTCCTCTCTCACACACACAAACAAACAAACAAACAAACACACAAACAAACAAACAAACACGCCTCCACCACAAATCCTGTTAACAATACACAATTGTAAAGCTGAAGGCACAAAGCAAATGTACACTCTTGGTAAATAATATCACGCAGCACAGGATAAAGAAAATCAGAAGTAACACATCGCACAGATAATAATAATAAGATAGCCATATCCAGTCCAAAGTACCGTATATATATATACATAACACAGCACTTACAGTTTGAAAGGGACACGGGTGGCACTGTGGTCTAAACCACTGAGCCTCTTGGGCTTGTCGATCAGAAGGTCGGCAGTTCGAATCCCCACGATGGGATGAGCTCCCGTTGCTCGGTCCCAGCTCCTGCCAACCTAACAGTTTTAAAAGCACGCCCAAAAGTGCAAGTAGATAAATAGGCACCGTTGTGGCAGGAAAGTAAACGGTGTTTCCATGCGATGCTCTGGTTTCGGTGTTCCATTGTGCCAGAAGCGGCTTAGTCATGCAGGCCACATGACCCAGAGAAAACTGTCCGTGGACAAACGCCGGCTCCCTCGGCCTGTAAAGCGAGATGAGCACCGCAACCCCAGAGTCATCTTGGGCATGACCAGAGCCCTTTGGATATGCTACCACTACAAGGCTGCTGTTGAGAAACCTGTCTCTTTGGTCTAAAGGAGAATAACATGGGCTACTGTGATCAAACTCTGTGATCAACATCTCTATCGAATACTACTCTAGGCCACATTCACACCAGGCATTTAAGGCACTATGATGCCTTCTCAGAGAACTCTGAGAAGTGTAGCTCTGGGAGGGGCTCTGAGATGAAAGGCTGCTATTTAGTCTCCGGGGACCATGAGTGGAAGGGTGCTGTTGTCCTCGTGCCCTGGCTGTGGGCTACTTATAGGCCTCCAGTGGGCCATTGTAAGAACAGGAGCTCCTAAAGCTCCACATCTCCCCACAAGCACGTATGTGTATTATTGTATTTACTTTTCAGCTGTTTCCATTTCCCAAGGCATCCAGTCTACATGTTCCACCAGAAAGAAATTAACTAATCTTATTTTCAGATAGCGCCTTACACTTCTTGCTGTGTTGAATCCCTTCCCGAGTCTATGCAACCTTTGCTGATCCCCCCCCCCCAGTTAAACAGAGCTGTTACAATGTAAAGCTTTCCCACAGCAGAACACCAGCTCCAGAAATCCCACTATCTCCCTAAGCAGATATGAAATGAATACGGCAAGGACAACCGATACACGAGGAAAAGAAGATTTGTTGCAGCACACGTTAAATTTGGCAGGGATTTGTTCTGTTTCAGCTGCAAAGATTGATAGAGTTAGCCAGAGGATTGGAATAAGAGACTACCAAACTCCACGGGAACCGATTCATCAACACAGAAGCTAGGCATTATATAACACCTGTATGCATGCACGCACGGTCTGCCAGACATGTTTTAGGGTCCCAATTGGCTGTTCTGCACCAGCCAAGAGAGGCAAATGAGGATGCCTTGAAATGTTGCAGATGAAATGCTCAGAGCACACAAACACCCCACGCAGTACAATAACTACTTTCCCCTGGATTCCGATATCAGGAACTTCTTAATTCTTCTCGGTTCCAGTTCAAGAGTTGCCTGCAGCAATCAGTTGGCTGCCGCCTTTTCTCTGTAAGCCTCTCATTAAAGAAAGTCCCAGCTGGTTGTGTACCCTCCCTGTGACTTCATAACATGCACTCCATCTTATTTCTCTGGCTCTTGAGGGACCAATTAGGGACACAGGAAGCTGCCATACTGAGTCAGATCATTGGTCCATTTGGCTCAGTCTACACACACTGACTGGTAGCAGATCTCCAGGGAGTCTCTCCCAGTCCTGCCTGGAGATACCAGAGATGGAACCCATGACCTTCTGCATACAAAGCAGATGTTCCACCACTGAGCTACAGCCCTGGCCCTAATGCTAAGTGACCACTTGAGCTGTGCAATATACAACTTTTATGAGGGAGAAAGAAAGTCTTGGGTAACCAGTGTCATAGAGTATACGTCAGGGGTGAGGAACTGGACCCACCAAGTGAGCTGGGTTTTCCCCCTCCTCCACTCCCTGTGGACCAAGTTTGAAAGTAGGTGGGGCCATCTACCTGTCCATTGCATGACATCATGCACCTCAATGAGCGTCTCCACTCCCATCGTTCAGCCTGGATACTGAGGTCCAGCTCCGAGGGCCTTCTGGCGGTTCCTTCACTGCAAGAAGTGAGGTTACAGGGAACCAGGCAGAGGGCCTTCTCGGTAGTGGCGCCTGCTCTGTGGAACATCCTCCCATCAGATGTCAAGGAAATAAACAACTGTCTGACTTTTAGAAGACATCTGAAGACAGTCCTGTTCAGGGAAGTTTTTAATGTTTGAACTTTTATCGTGTTTTTAATATCCTGTTGGGAGCTGCCCAGAGTGGCTGGGGAGGCCCGGTCAGATGGGTGGGGTATAAGTAATAGTTTGTTTGTTTGTTTGTTTGTTTGTTTATGCATAGGTGAAATGTGAGCCACAGTTCTGATAAAGACTACTTTACTGACATTGAAGACTCTGGACCCTGAATCTGGTTCCCTGCCGACCTCCATCAGAAATACAGTAAATAACAGGGCCTTTTCACCTGTGGCACCCATGACACGAAATAGCCTCCCAGTCTGAAGGAAGCTCCTCCTGGCTCCTTTGCTGCTCATTGTTTAGACAGGAACCAAAGGCGGTTTGATTTCAGCCAATTTTTGTAGCTTACCAACCTGCAGATGTTTTATGCTGCTACTGCTTTTAAAATGTTTTTTAAAAAACATCAACATTAGTTTTTATTGATATTTTGCTCTTTTTCGTATGTGCTCTGCTTTTTGTTGATACCTTGATTTATTATCGTGTCTTGTTTTACTTTAGATTGAAACCGCCTTGAATATTTTGATTGCAAATCACCTTTAACATTTTAAATGTCAATTTATCACAATAATATCTTTAAATGCTGCGATAAAAGAGAATTTCAGACAGTGCCATTTTCCTCACCTTTGTACCATGAAGCAAACCATGTTTCCAATTTCTAGAAGCTACTAGGAACCTTGTTTTTCTCTTGCATTAGTCAACTCTGCCAAACACAGAGAACGCATCGGCCCTTTTAAAAATGACCAGCGTTGGCCTTTTCCCTTCTTCACCTCATCTACGCAGGCAGGAAAAATCATAAATACTTTCCACTTTAGGTCATCTGCAAACAGGAGCCCTGACTGAAACCAAATTTCAGGAACTCCTTCATTCCATTTGCTGCACACACTACACTGAATTATTATGTTTTAAGCAAGCAGCTCAGTTTCATTAGGTGCATGAATTATCAGTGGTTTTGCTACAATTTCTAGCGTCCTTTGGCACATTACAGGTTAAGTTATTCCACTTTCTATTCCATAAAGGGTTGAACTTTTAATCCTCTTAGGCTCAGATCGGCTGCCTCCTTTGCAGAGCTTAAAATATCTACACCCAACGCATAACAGGTACACTCATCCCAGAATGTACACTGGGGTTGCTGCTGTACCATCTTAGAGTTGCAAATTAGAATCTCCTAAAATGCCTTTCCCCCTGCATCAGTACAGTGGTACCTCGTCTTACAAACTTAATCCGTTCCAGAAGTCCATTCCTAAACTGAAACCATTCTTAAACCATGGCACACTTTCCCTAATGAGGCCTCCCGCCACCGGTGCCCTTCCACTGCTCGGATTCTGTTCTTAGACCGAGGTAAAGTGAAGAAGAAGAAGAAGAAGAAGAAGAAGAGGAGGAGGAGGAGGAGGAGGAGGAGGAGTTTGGATTTGATATCCCGCTTTATCACTACCCAAAGGAGTCTCAAAGCGACAAACAGTCTCCTTTCCCTTCCCCCCCCCCACAACAAACACTCTGTGAGGTGAGTGCGGCTGAGAGACTTCAGAAAAGTGTGACTAGCCCAAGGTCATCCAGCAGCTGCATGTGGAGGAGCGGGGAAGCGAACCCGGTTCACCAGATTACGAGTCTACCACTCTTAACCACTACACCAAACAGGACTGTTCTTAAATCGAGGTACCACTGTAATGGGAGAGGATGGGATGAGAGGCACCTTCAGGACTTTTTCTCTTCTATGCAACTCTTCAAAGGGAATCTAGTCTATCAGGCCTCACTCCTCTGCAGTCTTCCACTAAATGTTCAGTGCTCATCATCAAGAGGGCAACCTTCTATCACCCTGGCTCCCATCCATATTTAAATTGCACTGTTATTTACATCATGACAGCCCAATCCATGGGTAGACAAACTAAGGCCCGGGGGCCAGATCCGGCCCAATCACCTTCTAAATCCAGCCTGCAGGCAGCCCGGGAATCAGCGTGTTTTTACACAAATAGAATGTGTGCTTTTATTTAAAATGCATCTCTGGGTTATTTGTGGGGCCTGCCTGGTGTTTTTACATGAGTAGAATGTGTGCTTTTATTTAAAATGCATCTCTGGGTTATTTGTGGGGCATAGGAATTCATTCATTTTTTCTTCTTCAGAATATAGCCTGGCCCCCTGCAAGGTCTGAGGGACAGTGGACTGGCCCCCGGCTGAAAAAGTATGCTGACCCCTGGCCTAATCAAAGGACTTGCTGAGGAAAGGGCAAAAAATATTACCAATGCAATGCCAAAATCAAAACCAATGAAGCAACTCAGGACAGCACAACTGCATTTGTGTAGCTACACTAACCAAGGCTGGTTGTTGTTGTTGTTGTTGTTGTTGTTGTTGTTGTTAATTAAATTGGTACACCGCCTTATACCCGTAGGTCTTAGGGTAGTTCACAGGATAAAAATCACAATATAAAAACACAAAATACATAATCAAAATAAGAAATAGAACAACCCAAAACGCCCCCACCCAAACACATTTTTGAAGGCCATTGAATGTCAATCAACCAAAGGCCTGGGGGCAGACATAGGCAAACTCGGCCCTCTAAATGTTTTGGGACTACAACTCCCATGATCCCTAGCTAACAGGACCAGTGGTCAGGGATGATGGGAATTGTAGTCTCAAAACATCTGGAGGGCCGAGTTTGCCTATGCCTGCCTGAGAGGAATGTTTTTGCCTGGCACCTAAAGGTGTATAATGAAGGCACCAGGCAAACCTTGCGGGGGAGAGCATTCCACAGATGGGGAGCCACTGCAGAAAAGGCCTGTTTAGAGCTCCCATATCTTTAAGAATTATTTTTAAATATCTATATTTTATTACGGCGATTTCAGGTAAAAGAAATAAAGTGATACGAAAAAAGAAGAAGGAAAAGTGAGAGGGAGAATGACAACGCTACATATAAAAACGAAAATATACCCCAAAAAAGCAATATAGAATATTCCCATACATTCTTGCATAAATTGGTATAGTGTTGTTGTCCTAGTGCTTATGTAAATGCTAACAGCCTACTACATTTTGTACAAACTCATTCCAAATGTTATCATATTTATCCTTACAGAGTCTGTGCCTGTAAGCAGTCCGTTCATAAATTGCCAGTGATGTCATATCATCAGTCCATTGACTGAAGGGTATCCTATCTTTATCTTTCCAGTTCCTCAATATCAATCTCCATTTCCGTTGTCCTGTTGATAATTTCCATAATAATTCAATAAAACATTCTCCGCTGAAAGGTAATCTTTAAGAATTACAGTATGTAGAGTTGGAAAAAAATGTCAAATGCAGTATTTTTCACCTGCTGCCCGGATCTCTCAAGGACTGCCTACTCCTATGAAAACCTGTCCCATTATTCACATCATCTCTGGTGGTCCTATTCCTAATGCCTCCACAATTCAAGACCCCATAGGGCATCACAAGAAAGAGTACTATCTTGTGAGTCACTCTTGATTAGTGGCAAAAAGCTCACCTGGCTCCTTCCTTGTAGGCATCAGACCAAAAACCTTACAATTTTGTGAAACTTTTGTGGCTACACATTAATTGTTTCGGTTCCCTGTAGTTTAAGCATCACTTTTATTTTTAAATCTGTTGATGCTGATATTGTTACTTGCACCCTGTTGCTATGTCCAAAGCTGGCTTAAATAAATACGTGTGTATTTATAATTGTTGTAAGTCACCTCGCGGTTCTTTCTGATGGGAAGATGGCATATATATGAATAAATGAAAGCTGCACCTGCTAAAACCTATTTGTCTCCATTAGAGGTGGTGAACCTGTGGCCCTCCAGATGTTTTTGGACTACAAATCCCATCATCCACAGCCAGCATGGACAAATAGTCAGGGGTGGTGGGAGTTGTAGTCCAACAACATATATAAGTTTCCCCCCCAAAAAGATGATTAAGCTGTTTGTATATGTAAGGACAGCAGCTAGGATTCTTCATGCACAAAAATGGGAGGAAGAAGAAGTTCCCACCAAAGAAGAATGGATAAGCAATGTGATGGACAATGCAGAATAGGCAAAGTTAACAGTCAAAATAAGAGAACCTAATGATGATTGTTTTGTAGAACAATAGAAGCTTTTTTTGGATTACTTAAAGAAATACCATAATATGATGAACTCGTGAGCAGGATTTGAACTATGAGCAACAGAAGGAATTAGAGATTATAGTATTGTTGTTATGGTATAAGAGATAGAAGATAGGGAGCAGCAAACGGGGAGAACTAAAAAAAACCATGGGAAATGGGGTGGGAAGTCTACAAAACAAAAGAAAACATTACTATGTATAGAAGTGTGTATGTTAAACTTTTGCAAATTTAATCATATATATAGATATAAAATAGAAGGCTGAACGTTCACCTGATCTGAGATTAAGTGTCTTCGGGTCCGGCAAGGAAATTAAAACATGCCTAAGGCACGCATAGGCAAACTCGGCCCTCCAGATGTTTTGGGACTACAACTCCAACCATCCCTAGCTAAGAGGACCAGTGGTCAGGGATGATGGGAATTGTAGTCTCAAAACATCTGGAGAGCCGAGTTTGCCTATGCCTGGCCTAAGGTGACATTGGTGCCTTTGAAACTACTATCACTCAAGGGAGTCAATGGGCATTTTAAGTAAAAAATGATGTCATAGATAAATGGTGAGGAACCTGTGGCCTTCCAGATGTTGTTGGACCACAACTCCCATCGTTCCTTACCATTGACAATGCTGGTTTGGGTTGATGGGAACTGGAATCCAACAACATCTCTGGAAGGCTACAGGTTCCCGGCCTGTGGCATAGATCGTAAACAAACCAGCAAACCAAAAACACCTTTGACACTCAAACCAGTTTTGATGTCCAGCAGTTCCGTCCAGCTCCAAAGTAAGTTATGATCTTCAAACCAATTACGATTCTCAAACCCAGTTGTTTTAGAACTGTTGATTGCTTCAACATAATGGTTTGGGGGCTTTGAAGCTCAAGGGTCTTCTGTTTCTGTACAATACAATACATTCATTGGATGCCTTGGTAAAGCTACCAACCTTATTGACACTCCGTATCAGAGCAAAGGGAAAACAAAGACGAACCAAGTTCAAACACTTTGATCAAGCACAAAAGCCCTCTCTCCGTATTCACACCAAAAGAAATTGTCAGCAAGACCAATACCAAAAACTTCCAACATTCCCCCTTTGTGGGATGCCTGTAGGCTGTTTCAGAGAAAGAAACTGTGTTCTAGTCCTGTTCAGCAATCACGCAAATAGTTTGAAGAGCTTTGCCCTACAGATATTGACATTCTTTGCATAATCACCCAATGAAACAAGTCAACTGCTAGTGAGATCAGGCAATTAAAAAAGGAGAAAACCAACAGCAGGTAAGAACTATACTAATGGCCAGGGGAGCAGGGATGGGTAAGAAAAAAGGTTGCTGTTGTTGTTTTTAGTCTAGTAGGCTACGGGAAGTATATTGGGAAGATGAGAAAAAAGTCTGTCCAAAATCTGTAACGCAGAAGATGTGACTAAGGAGCAAACATGTGATGGTCCACAAGCAAGGGGGTGGGGAAGGCAATTCTCACAACGGGGGTTCAGTTTTCATTGCAATAACTGCTTTTAAAATGCTGTGCCCATCATCTCCCTGCCTAAGGATATTGGTGAAATGTTGCAACTACATGCAGGATTCAGGGCCATTAAATTTATCTCAAGTCATTTGGAAGCATAGAGCTATGAAACCAGGGGTGGCCAATGTGGCCTTCGTAAGACGTCACACCGCTCCACAGATTTCCATGCAAGTACATTCCGTTCTGTGACACAGGGATATACCTCCAGTCCTGACTAGGGCACTTGGTGCTTCCATGGGGTTCAGTGCCAAATACATGCCTCTATCTCCGTTTTATGGTGTTCCAGTGTTGCTCTCTCCAACACACCGGTCTTCTGCGTGGGGCATCTGTAGGAGTCTCTGATCCCCCCCCCCCAAGATGAAGGGTGCTCCCTTAGTGCGTATTTCCTAAAGTACGGGCCATGAAGATAGAAGCCAGCACAAAGGCCCACCGGCTTACTTAAACATATGGCAACCACAGCAATGAGGGGAAAGGCCCTCTGCACATGCTCAGAGGCATGCCATTATTCCACGCCAATTCCAAGACCAATGCACACCATTTCTGAAATCCTGAGACCCCGCCTGTACTGTAAGAGATGCGTATCATTCTAATAGAATCTGGGGGTTGTGGGTGAGGGAGCAATCTCAGAAATAGGGCTTAGTGAGATTTGGGGAGCCCCAAGGATGATCCATAATAAGGCTGGCTCCCCCAAGGAAAAGCAGTTCTTAAATATCCGGCGGGAACGGAGGTCCCCCCACCCACCAAGCTGCCGGTCGCCTTACCTCATCCCCCTGGCCAAACTGCAGCCCCAGGGCGACAAAGTGCTCCACCCGGATGAAGCCGTCGGCGTCCTCATCGCACACATCGAAGACCTCCTTGAGCTTCCGCAGGAACTGCATCAGGTTCGGTGGCTCCCCGAGGCCATTGGGCTCCATGGCGCCCTTTGGGGATTAGCTGGACGCCGCCGCGGGCGAGAGACTCTCCCAGTCCATCACCGCAGGAGGAGAAGCGGCGGTGGCGGCGGAGGCAGCGGCGGCGGCGGCAGCAGCCATGATCTCGGCAGGCGAGCGGCACCTGCTCTTCTCTCGCCTTCAGCCTGATCAGCTTCTGAATGACATCAGCAAAGGGAGGAGAAAGGCGCGCGGGAGGCGGCGGAGTGGGGGAGGCGGAGGGAGGAACAATGGCGAGAGGAGGAGGAGGAGGCAGGGCGCGAGGGGACCAGCTCGCGAGGGACGAAGAGGATGCACATCAAAGAAGATGCCCGCGGCCGCCCAGGGGATGCGAGCGCTGGGTACCACCAGGGGGCAAGCCTGCCGGTCCGGCGCATGCCACCTCTCCTCAACTCTTCTCTCTCTCTCTTTCTCTCTCTCTTACACACACACACACACGTACGCGCTCAATCTTCCGTTTTCACGTTTCTAAGACGCCGGATTCGTTTACACGAAGAGCTACCGCCGCCAAACTCGGCACCGACCTGAGCCGTCGGCATACATTGAAAAACGAGAAGCGAATGTACCAGATCACATTCCAGGGGGTTGGTTCCCTCCCTTGACATCTTTGCACTGCTCTGTTATATATACCCACAATCGGTTTCCTGCAGTTTAGATCCCCCTCCGCCGCTTTTCAACAGCTGTTTTTTGGCAAACGGTGAGGATTGTATTCTGCGTTAGTGACGGGGGAGGTGGACGGAGTCAAGGGTGCTAATCTGGGTTAATTGACGTGGTCTTCAAAGGTGAGGTTGGGTAGGTGACATTAAGAAAATATCTCCCCACCCCACCCCCAGCATAGAAGCCAACTCCTAGGAGCCGAGGCCCCTTCAGACCCCCCCAATAAAATAATGCCCCCCCCCAAAAAAGTTGATGGGCATTGCCATTCAAATGGTGTGCATGTGCTACATAATGTGATCGATTATATGGAGTGGGGCTCATCTGGGCCCCCTCAATATTTTATTCAAGTTGGGACCCCTGACTTTCCAGTGTTTAATCACCTGGGTACAGCTGCTGGAAAGAATTTTTTATTTTGTTCTACCTAACAGGGTTGTTGTGAAGATGAAATGGAGACAGGGTGAATCATGCACATTGCCTTGAGCTCCTTGGTGGAATGGTGATTTAAAAAAAAAATGATTAAATGTTATGGAGTGAATAGACTTTGCAAGCTTGCTGGGTTTATACCCAGCATGTCATGCTTAATTTAAACCAAGATTCAGCAATTGGCCTCACCCAGGACGTCAGGTGCTAAATTATTAGGACCCCAATCTCCTGACTAACCATGGAGTAAATTCCATTGACATCTGTAGAGCTCATTTTCCTAGTGGGACAGTGATAACTGCTACATTGAATATGATCGTGTGAAATAGTCCTCAGACATGAGTTGTTACCTATTCTGGAAAGGGAAGAGTGAACGACCATTGCTCACTTGCAGGTGGCAATTCCTTTAGGTGCATTCACATCAAAAATTGCCCCATTCACTAGCATTTCAGAATGAGAAAATACCAAAAAAAACAACAACCCCCACCTTCAAACCAAAAACCTTGAGCTCGAATAATATTTCACACAAAAACGGCTTTCAAATTTGGGTCCCATGTTTTGCATGTTTACAATTTTCATGGTATGAGCTTTCGTGTGCATGCACACTTCTTCAGTGTATCTGAAGAAGTGTGCATGCACACGAAAGCTCATACCAAGAACAAACACAGTTGGTCTCTAAGGTGCTACTGAAAAGAATTTTCTATTTTGTTTCGACTATGGGCAGACCAACACGGCTACCCACCTGTAACTACAATTTTCATATTTTCTTTTTAACTATTTGATTTTAAGGGGCATGGTGGTGGTAGCTAGGGGGGGGGGGAGAGAACATACAGTATATTTATAGGTAACAGTAATTAGTAATAATTAGCCAAATTCAGCCTCTTGCACTCTGTTAGGAAAACATATACAGGTGTGGGTTCCACGCACTCCACTAGTAAACACCTTGTTACACATCCCTAAATCAAATCTTGCACAGCTGGGAGGCATATAAATTAGGTAGGATCCAGAGATCAACAGCTCAGGTATCCGGGAGAACTAATGTATTAGCTGTGAAGAGCTGGGTACTAGAAAAAAAGAGACTCTCGCTGCTGCTAGATTTCCAGCCGTGTAAATCTTGATTACAGCCTTCGAAGCAAGTGCTGGGATTCTTGTGAAATCCAGGTACCGTACTTGAGGACTTGGACTCTTGCCAGGATTTCTGCAGCTTGATAGCTGGGCCCTGCCTGTTAATGAGTTCACACTGTGCCATTACAGATGTTTGTTTTTTTTTTTACATTTCCTACCATTTTTATGAGTGATGCTTTGAAGAGCATTACTGGACTTCAACTTCCAGAGGCATTTTCAATTCTTCTTCTTTTGCTGGAGATGTTAATATTGACACTTGCAGTTGGAATCAAAGGGCACCTCGTTAAGTACCGTACTTTTCCATGTATAAGACTAAGGTTTTTTTTTCTTTAAAAATTATGCTAAAAAGTCGGGGTCGTCTTATACATGCATAGTGCATGGTGCAAATTTCTTAAATTTGAGTCCCCCCAAATAGGGGGCGTCTTATACACAGAAAAATACGGCACTTGATTCTACCAGCAAAACGATTCCATTCCAACTTTTCCGCTAGAAATTCTGGATTGAAAGGAGGATGTGGGGTCTAATTTCTGCTTCATCGTGCTACCTTCTGCAATGTTATCCAATTGTGGTGCTGCTCCCCCCCCTTTTTGCTGCCGGTTTTAATGTTTTAATGTTCAATTCAAAACATATACAGGTGGGTGTGCGTATCTGAAGAAGTGTGCATGCACACGAAAGCTCATACCAAGAACAAACTCAGCTGGTCTCTAAGGTGCTACTGGAAAGAATTTTCTATTTTGTTTCAAAACATATATTAAGCCTTATCTATAAGACTTTTTTTTTTAAAGTTGCATAGGAATATCAGAATCTGCCTTACACTCAGTCAGACCACTGGCCCATCTAGCTTAATATTACCTACACCGACTCACAGCAACTATCAAAGATTTTAGATAAGGCTGGGAGAGACACTTATCTTAAGAAACAGGAAACTGGACCTGGAAGCTTTTCCATCTAAAACTGATGCTCTGCCACTGCTGGGTGGCAAGGCGTAGGCATGGTTTTCAGGGACAGCATAAAATAACATTGAAAACACCTTACGCAGAGTCGCACTCTTGGCCCATCTAACTCAGGGTTGTCCAACCGGTTGATCGCGGTTGACAAGTCTATCCCCGGATGACCTGCTGTAGTGTTGCATTCTTCTGTTAGAGGCTGAGTTGTTGGTGAGCAATTTATTGCAATTCTGCAGCCTTACTGTTAAAAATGCTCCAAAAGCTGCGAAACCCCCCTTTTAAAAAAGCTCGACAACTCTGGACTCCGCCCCCCCCCCAAAATGGGTAGATCACTGCCAGTCCCCCCCCCCCGGAGTATCATAGAATCATAGAGTTGGAAGAGACCACAAGGGTCATCCAGTCCAACCCCCTGCCAAGCAGGAAACACCATCAAAACATTCCTGACAGATGGCTGTCAAGCCTCCGCTTAAAGACCTCCAAAGAAGGAGACTCCACCACACTCCTTGGTAGCAAATTCCACTGCCGAACAGCTCTCACTGTCAGGAAGTTCTTCCTAATGTTTAGGTGGAATCTTCTTTCTTGTAGTTTGAATCCATTGCCCCGTGTCCGCTTCTCTGGAGCAGCAGAAAACAACCTTTCACCCTCCTCTATATGACATCCTTTGATATATTTGAACATGGCTATCATATCACCCCTTAACCTTCTCTTCTCCAGGCTAAACATACCCAGCTCCCTAAGCCGTTCCTCATAAGGCATCGTTTCCAGGCCTTGGACCATTTTGGTTGCCCTCCTCTGGACACGTTCCAGTTTGTCAGTATCCTTCTTGAACTGTGGTGCCCAGAACTGGACACAGTATTCCAGGTGAGGTCTGACCAGAGCAGAATATAGTGGTACTATTACTATCACAGTCTCTTGGGAGTTGGACGTCCCTGATAACTCAACCAGGGATCAATGGAACCTTTTGCATGCAAAGCACAGACCATCCCATTGAACTGCATTACCACTTCAATGGGGGGGGGGGAGGGAATGCTCCTGGGTGTTTTTTGTTTACTGGGCTTGCCTATGCCATATGATGTCAGTTGTGGTGGGACAGGTTGCAAAGGGACAATCAGACACTGCAAAGGGCGCTCCAAATCGCTCCATGGCAAGCAGGGTTTTCATCAAGTGCCTTTTAAATTTGGCACCAAATACAGGTCCCATTGCGATGGGCTTGCACAGATGATCCCTGCTGAAAGGGAGGGCTTGGAGCCACCGCTGAATCCAACCCACGCCTGCGAAGGAACTTCCCCCTTTGTTCTTTTCTTTCTGAAAATCATTTTTATTTGATTTTACAATACAAAATTATAAAGAAAAATTAAAATACATATCCATAAGCAGAGATTCCTTTGAATCTCAGGACTTCCCCACCCCCTCCCCGGAGTCCCATTTTAAACGTTTCATGCTGTATCTTCTTCAATCTCTAAGTATTGTATAACAGTCCATATTTTCCATGGTAATTGTTACACCACAAGTGGAATCAAAATCCTGCCAATGTTTCCACCTGCTCACAGTGGTCTCTTAAGTGACTTATAATCCCCCCATTCTTTTGTAAAGTTTTTGTCCTCTTGGTTCCTGAGTTTTCCAGTCAGTTTTGCTATTTCGGCATAGTCCATCAGCTTGGTTTGCCATTCTTCTCCGTTTGGGACTTTGTCTTCTTTCCATCTCTGGGCTAATAACACCTGGGCAGCTGTTGTTGCATACATAGAGAGTCTTTTCTGGTCTTTTGGGATGCTGGTACCTGTAATTCCTAATAAAAATGCTTCTGGTTTGTTTGTTTTTTAACAAAAGTTATTTTTAACATTTTTTTTTTCCAATTCATTGTAGATCATCTCCCAGAAACCTTTTACCACCCCACACACCCACCACATATGCTAAAAGGTACCTTCTTTTTCTTTACATTTAACTTTCCCCCTTTTCTCCATCCTGCTTTTCTCCATCCTGCCCAGCGAGGTCTACTGGGGAGATTTTCCAGGCAGTGGTGATGATATCACTGCCACTGCTCCCTGCATGAAGATGAAGGAAGGAAGCTTTAAAATTTACACACAGAAAAAAAATGCTCGAGTCTCATTAAAGTGCAGGCCAAGGGACAGAGTGCTGGACTTGAATATAAGAGTCTGGAATTCAGATTCCAGGTTTGTGTCTTGGGTTCACGGTTTGTTTGTTTGTTTGTTTGTTTGTTTGTTTGGCAAGCAGCAGTCTCCTTATTTGCATCTTCAGGACAGAAAGGAGCCTGCCAGGTTTGGTTTGTTCCTTGCTGCCTCTCTCCTTGTGACTGGTGGCTGAAATATACCCCCCATGCAACATGGGAGGGGGTGAATGGGTTTGGGAATAGCAACAGGTTCCAAGTAACACCATCCCTATGTTCTGCAGATTTCTGCTGTTTTGTGTATGATGCAGGCAAGTAAACGGAAACCTTCCATTTTTCTGATTTGTTCCTCAGGGGCTTTTAGCTCCTGTTCCCTTCCAGCTCTACAGCTCTGTGATTCTAAAACCACATGCTCTTGCTACAGATCACAAGGCACTGAGCAGCCGCAGTCTGACAGCTGCCCATCAAATGTCTGTGCACACTAATGAGATCTGGGAGAGGCAAAGGATGAAGAATCTGGATGGTGCTGTAGGACTTGTCACTGGGAAGCAACTGAGAATCCCCATTTGCGATGTGACAGCTTTCAGAGGGGGTGAGGGGTGTGAGAATGAAGGGGGTTGGGGAGGAAAGAGAGGAAATGGACCTGAAACCAGAAATGATCCAGAGTAAAAGCCAGCTATTTTGTAAAGACAGTGTTAGAAGTTTTCAGTTAAGTCCTCAACCTATTATTACTGCATTTGCTTCCTTTAGGTTGGGCGTCGTTTAAAGCTTTGTTCAAAATTTGCCATTTAGGTTTTCAAACCTTCTTTGTAAATGCAGTATTTGAACTGTTTCAGTCGAGTTTTCAACCCTATATTACTGCTCTTCGCTTCCTTTAAGATCGGGCTCTGTTTAAAAATTTACATAGCTCGTTTTGAATTTGTGCAATCTAGGTTTTCTAACCTTTTTTTGTAAATACAGTATTATTTTGACCCATGAGCTTGTTTGGATTTTTGAGTGAGTGCCATGGGAGCCACATCCCGCTCTGATCCATGTGTAAAGTTAGATCCCATAGAAATCTGAGCTTTGAAAAGCACATAGAGCTGAAAGAGGAAGTGGGGAAGAGAGTCGGTTTTTTCCAACTTCCTCCTTTAGCCCTGTGAACTTTTCCAGAGAGAGAAAGGCAACTGGCCTCGCCACCCCACAAGCAAGGGGGCAGGGAGAGGGCGGTTCAAGGGCTTCCTGGACCCCAAAGGAAGACATCTTGCGAAAACAGTCAGAAGGTAATCAGCTGGCTTCCTTCAAACGCGCTACAAAAAGGAATCAAAATGAGAGAGCAATTATTGACAGCAGAACAACAAACTTTATTTGCGTAGCCTACAGGCCATTGCATTAAAAAAGACACATATTACATACTGGTAAAAAGCCCTATATAAACCAATAAAATGAGCTGAATCAGAATTTCATGAGTCAGACTTTGGACCAAACTGAACGCAATTAGCATCGATAAAAGACTATTGCTATTGATAAACTGTCTTTACAAAGATACCAAGTTCTATGTAAGAACATCACTCAATGGGCAAACAAGGGGTCAAACAAGGTTGCATCTTAGCCCCGGCCCTATTTATACATCAATGATATGATTAACTGTTTAACAGCCCTGGAGTTCCACGCCCCCAAATTGGCCGAAAAACCAGTCTCAGCGCTCCTGTACGTGGATGACGCGGTTCTCTCACGAACTAAAACTGGCCTCAAAAGATTGATGAGGGAATTTTCGGCTTATTGCAGGAGAGAACAATTGGTGGTGAACAGCCAGAAAACTAAGGTTATGGTGTTCGCTAGGAGACACAGAACACACAGATGGATAATGGATGATCAGATAATAGAGCAGGTCAAGGTCTTCAAATACCTGGGAATCGCCTTCCAGTCGACAGGGTCATGGGTGGCACATCAAAAATATGTCAGAGAAGAAGCATCCCAAAGGTTCTGTCGCGCTTCTTCTATATGAAGAAGCCCTAGAGGTATTCCAAGCAAAATCTCTGGCACAATTGACAGCAGGTGGTGCAAATAGCAAGCTTTGCTTCCTAGGGTTCCTCTGTGGCAGAGTTGAGGAACCTCAAATCCAGAGCACCTCCAGGGTTCCCTACCTAGCCTTCAAGACTCTGCCTCCCATCCCACTTGTGGGAATACATTTTTAAGGTGCTCCTGCACCTGTTTGTTTTTGTTTATTTTAAGGTAACCTTCCGCGCTAGGAAGGAAGGGCAAAGGATCCAGCAGAGAGTTTGCTGCATGGATCTCTCCGCATTTGGGCAAAGCACGCCAATTTAGCCAATGTAACGGTCGGTTGATAGTTTCCCACCCAGAAACTAGCTTAGAGACAAGGTTGTGATTGGTTCTTGTAAATGTTGTGACAATTTTTGATTTCTTAATAAATAGCCTCCGCTCTCTGTAGCGTGTGTGGAGAATGCGCGAGACAAGCTAGAGAGAACATCAGTGCGAGACAAGCCAGAGAGAAACCGAAAGCAAAACCAGCCGCACAGAGCAGTTGAGAGCTTCTTCACCATTGACTGCAGTCTCTTAGTTTTTATTTCTTTTATTTCAAAAGCGTTTATTTGGCCTTCTAAGTTTTGGCCGCTACCTAGCTTAGCCTATCTTTCTATCCGGAGACCTCCGGAATCTCCGGAACCTTCAGATACCTGCAGAAAACCTTTGGAAACCTTCAGTAACCTTCAGAACTCACGACAACTACCTTCAGATCATAGCCAGCGGACCCTTTCACGACGCAGTGGGAGCAGGAACTCCGGGATTACTGGTCGTCCCATCTGCTGGCTATCCCCACACCCACTCCCTTCACTGGCCTTGCTCTGCACCTTCCTCTGGTGATTGTTGCCTGGCCGGAATGTGTCACTCAACATGATAATGCCTCTTGCTTGCTTGGAGGGAGAATGGAGAGTGGTATTCAGAAACATGGCTCGTAGCTATCAGTAGCAAAGAAGTCACCATCTATGGATCAGAGGGGGGTTATATCAGCAGGCTTGTGGGAACCTCACAGTTTGTAGAAGTATGAGATATAGAAGCAGCAATCTTGGGGGGAACTCCAGACAGCCCAGTGAGAGGGTGTACATACTCGGTGTCTATGGAATACTGACAAAACCTGGGAAGCGAAGGTGTTGGAAAATGAGGGAAGTGGAAGGCAGAATGGTATGGTGTCACCGAAATTGTTTTTCTTCTTCTGTGAAATGGTTTTTATTGGTTTTACAAATACAAGTACAAATAAACACAGACGAGTAAAACATATCTATATAAAGAGATTCTCTGAATCTTGAGACTTCACCCCATCCCCTCCTTGGGGTCTCATTTTAAACATCTACAACTGCACATTCATCCGCACTCAAATTTTTATATCAAACCATATTGTCCGTAGTTCCAGTTACAGGTAGGTAGCCGTGTTGGTCTGCCATAGTCAAATAAAATAAAATAAAATAAAATAAAATAAAATAAAATAAAATAAAATAAATTCCTTCCAGTAGCACCTTAGAGACCAACTAAGTTTGTTCTTGGTATGAGCTTTCATGTGCATGCACACTTCTTCAGATCCCTGAAGAAGATACCTGAAGAAGTGTGCATGCACACAAAAGCTCATACCAAGAACAAATTTAGTTGGTCTCTAAGGTGCTACTGGAAGGAATTTTTTATTTTATTTTATTTCATATTGTCCATAGTAATTTTTACACTACAAGTGAATCAAAATCTTGCTCTTGTTTCCATCTGCTTATAGTGGTCTCCTAAGTAATTTATAATTTCCCCCTGTTCTTTTATAAAGTTTTTGTCCTCTTGGTTTCTGAGTTTTCCAGTCAGCTTTGCCGTCTTGGCGTAGTGGTCCATCAGCTTGGTTTGCCATTCTTCTCTGGTAGGGACTTTGTCTTCTTTCCACCTCTGGCCTGGTGTCACTGAAATAGTGAAGAGGGAGCACCACACTGCAACATTTTGTTGCAGGCCCTACTTGTTCATAACCTTATGCAATAACCCCTTCCCATTTTGTGAATGGGGATTAATGGCAGCACAGCACCAAAATCTGAGGGAATGGTTTTCCAGGGAACAACTGCATACGCATCCATGAAGTAGGGTGGCCATGTTTCAGAAAGTGAAAATCCAGCACACAAAAGTCGTTGAGCTTAGACTTCTTTTTAGCTGCAGGCTTGTCTCTCACAACTGCACACAAATTTCTGCTGCAAACCAGCAGGACAGAAACAGATATATGATGTGCCTGCTGCCGTATTAGTCACTACCAGAAATACCCTCTGCTCAGATCATGTGCTCTGTGGAACAGCTAGCGTAGGGATTGTTAAGGAAGGAGAATCGCCTTCTCTGCTCCTGAAATATCACTTTTGATGGGCTTGTCATTTTGGCTTGTTAAAGGTTAGTGATTGAGGAGGAGACATTTCACGGCGAGGCCCTGCGGTATCCACAGAGCTAGCAGGATTCTGCCAGTTGTCAGATGTTTTCCCCTATCAATGCCATCCCTCCTTATTTAGCTGGTGTCACAACTCCTTGTGTAGCAAATGCATCACCCAAAGGCTGGTGACCTTATCATCTGCGATTTCCATCGCCTTCCAACGTACAGTAGCAACATCTCTTAATACATTTGCAGGCTGTGTTCACCCTAGGAACACACATCTCACGTTCTCCTATAGATATATTAACAGCAGGTGTCCAGTTTTTTCATGTTTTCCTGGTTCCTAGTTAAGAGCTATCACATCTCACCTTCAAGAAGCTTCTCTGAAGGTCGTTTTCAGGTGGCATTGGACTCCAGTTTGTCTAGCCAAAATCAATACATCCGTGTGTGTGTGTGTGTGTGTGTGTGTGTGTGTGTGTGTGTGTCCTTTGTTGGAGAGGTTGTGAGAACCTTGGAACATATTTTCATGCTTAATGGGGATGTAAGATTATCTATATATTCTGGACCAGGGTCTTCAATATTATCTCCAAAAATTTTAACCAACCTCTCTCGCCAAACCTAGCCTTTATTCTGCTTTCACTAAACCCAGATTCTAATCCTACTTTCCAACATAAAGATTTAATTTTTTTTTCTGATAGCCGCATGTCTCGTGATAACCATATCACTAGAAACCCCAGGAAGGTAGCCTACCACCTCCTCCTCCCCCCCCCCCCCCGCCTCCGCCTCCTCTTCGTCTACTTCTTCTACTTCTTCTGCTTCTTCTTCTTCCTCGTCTTCGTCTTCGACTTCTTCTTCTTCTACTTTATACCCCGCCCATCTATCTGGGCCTCTCCAGCCACTCTGGACGGCTCCCAACAGAATATTTAAAACATGATAAAACATCAAGCATTAAAAACTTCCCTAAACAGGGCTGCCTTCAGATGTCTTCTAAAAGTCAGATAGTTGTTTATTTCCTTGACATCTGATGGGAGGGCGTTCCACAGGGCAGGTGCCACTTCCGAGAAGTCCTTACCTCTTGAGATATGGTTCCATAATATTTGGGATATAGCTAGTTCAGAACGACTAACTGGGCTTAGAAGAGTTGCAAAAGAGGTTTTATAAGGAAAATGCCTTTGATGAAACCCAGTCTCTCTTTTCATACATAACGGAAAAAGAAAGTGAAGCTCTCCCAACCAGCCGCACAAACCTGTCTGTGGAGAACCTATGGACTGCCAATGTTTTAAGACTGTGTAAAATTAAGCTTAATGCTATGATCTTTTCTCTGTGGAGACTGTATTGTATAATAAAGTTTTTTTCTCTCTCCAATGTTTTCTTGAATCCATTTGCTTTCCCCACATCAGCACAACGAACCTTTGGCCTTGGTTACAGGTGGGTAGCCGTGTTGGTCTGCCATAGTCAAAACAAAATCGAAAATTCTTTCTAGTAGCACCTTAGAGACCAACTGAGTTTGTTCCTGGTATGAGCTTTCGTGTGCATGCACACTTCTTCAGAAGAAGTGTGCATGCACACGAAAGCTCATACCAGGAACAAACTCAGTTGGTCTCTAAGGTGCTACTAGAAAGAATTTTCGATTTTGCTTTGGCCTTGGGGCATTTTAATTAAGGACTGGGGAGGTACGGTAGCCTTCCAGGCAGGGTTAGTTTTGTTTTGACCGCCTTGTGCCGTGCATTCAGAATTTCCCTGATGACCAATGTGTTTGTGCTCCTCCATACCGCCCCAGTTGGTTTCCAGGAACCTGGATCTCAACAAATATAAGGGCCTGGGAAGCTGACTCATACCAAAGTCATAGCATTAGGTCTATCAAAATCAGCATTGCCTGCAATTGACAGGCAGCTGCTCTCCAGCATTTCAGGAACAGAAAAATATTTTCGGCAGGTGCACGTGAGGCAATGAGAGGGGTGACAGAGCTTCAGGGAAAATAGCAAGTGACAGTTTTCTTCTTCTTTTGTCCTCTAGTGCAATATAAAAGGGGGACAATGTGCATCTTCCTCCACTTGTACAAGACAGCTCATACATCTCATCACATGGGAGATCTGCAATTTCCCCTTTGGCCATTGCACTTGCAGCATGAAGAGCAGAAACTCTGGGACTCACATATAAGAAACCTCTTCTAGCTGCATTCTGTCCTGGCTCTTCGTCTCTCAGTGTCTCAGTCTCCTGCACCCAAATCTACCAACTTGATTTCATTATTTCCCCTTCCTTCCACCAGCCACATGCTTGCTTTCAGCTCAGTGTGGGGCAACGGTTAGTCTTTAAACAGTCTGTGTCTACCTGCCCACAGACTGTCTCTCCAGAGTGGTGCATGCTCTAGTTATCTCCCACTTGGATCACTGCAATGCGCTCTACGTGGGGCTACCCTTGAAGGTGACCCAGAAACTACAACTAATCCAGAATGCGGCAGCTAGACTGATGACTGGGAGTGGCTGCCAAGACTACACAACACCGGTCCTGAAAGATGTACATTGGCTCCCAGTATGTTTCCGAGCACAATTCAAAGTGTTGACGCTGACCTTTAAAGCCCTGAATGGCTTCAGCCCAGTGTACCTGAAGGAGTGTCTCCACCCCCATCGTTCATCCCGGACACTGAGGTCCAGCTCCGAGGGCCTTCTGGCGGTTCCCTCACTGCGAGAAGTGAGGTTACAGGGAACCAGGCAGAGGGCCTTCTCGGTAGTGGCACCGGCCCTGTGGAACACCGTCCCATCAGATGTCAAGTAAAGAAGCAACTATCTGACTTTTAGAAGACATCTGAGGGCAGCCTGGTTTAGGGAAGTTTTTAATACAGTATTTGATGTTTTATTGTGTTTTTAATATTCTGTTGGGAGTTGCCCAGAGTGGCTGGGGAAACCCAGTCAGATGGGTGGGACATAAATAATAAATTATTATTATTAAATATTAGCATTTCAAGCACTAAACAACTTAGGCCCAAATATCTGAAAGACTGCCTCCTTTTCCACAGTCGCACTTGGGTGTTAAGACTGGCAGCAGGGCCTCTCAGGGAAGTTCCATCATCCTCAGAATTTTGGGGGTGACAGCTTCTAAAAGTTGTGGAATTCCCTCCCCATCAAACTTGGCACCTTCCTGGTCTAGTTTCTATGATAGGCTGAAGTCAGACCTCTTTACCCTAGCCATTGTCCCCCGATATCGATTAGGAACCACCCTATTTTTGTGACGTTCAGCTGTTTCAAATTGCTTTTAATATTGCTTTTTTAAAGCGCTGCAACCTGTCTTTAGACCTTATGAAGGGTGGGTAACAGCTTGAAAATAAAACAAAACAAAATAAAAAAATAAAATATTTGGATCAGGCTTCCAATCTGCACTTGCCATGAAGCTCATAGGCAGTGTTCGAAATTAGCCAGATGCCAGGCGCATTTTGCACCTGGCCATCAGCCACTTGCGACCAAGTGAAGATGCCTGGGTGTCAGGATGGCACCTGACATCTCCACCATCTGCAGGTTTATTCCTGGGGATCCTTGGAGCTGAACTGTTTTCACACACTAATTCCACACCCTGTCGAATTCTATCAGTTCTATTTTATCTGCACAATCTGAATGAATTTCAGGAACCAAAATGGATTTTTGTGTGTGTGTGCGCAGCCTGAGCAGGAGCAGTGAATGACTTTAGAGTTAACTGCAGTAGCTTGTTTTCATTTGCACTTACCCCTCTTCCACATTCACAGTTGTGAGGAACCACATTTGTGGATGAAGCACATACCTTGCCACGTGTGTGTCATCGCACATTCTGGCCTGCGACCCTCTTTCATAACTGCATAAATTGTTAACACTATGCAGACTATAGTGGGATATTTAAAGTCTCCTCACTCCACCTGGTGGCTCAGAAGTCCACAGCAACGTTATGAGTAACCAGACAACACGGCCAGGAATCTGTGGCAATTAATGAAGGTACAGAATATATCCTACAACCTCTTTGTGGCCAGATTTATTGGGGGGGGGGGTTAGAGGTTCAGATGTATTATATGTCTCAGAAAAATGGGCTGATGCACAGAAGTAAAACTGAACCAGATCCTCTGTCACTACGCTTGCTGAAAGATCAGCACAAGCGTCTTGGGTGGAAATGGGCAGAAAATGTATGCAGCAAATAGCCGTATTAAGTTGTCATCTTTTAAAGGGAGAATAAAAATAAAAATCTAAGGCTATGTTGTGCAATCCTCCGCTCCTCCAAAGTAGTGCCATGCCCTCAGCTCCAATCACAGCTGTTATCAGGTAGGAATTAATAGCTCCAGCGGTAGAGCATGAGACTCTTAATCTCAGGGCTGTGGGTTCGAGTCCCACGTTGGGCAAAAAATTCCTGCATTGCAGGGAGCTGGACCAGATGACCCTCGTGTTCCCTTCCAGCTCTATGATTGTTTATGCATATTAAGGAGTGGCAACACAGATTAGGTTTCTGAACATATTTCAGCTATGTTTATAGCCGGGGGGAGGGGGACTCTGGCCCCTCCAATCATCCCTGGCCCTTATAGCATCATGGTGAGAGGTGATGGGAAGTCAGAGGCGCTACAGGTTCCCCACTGCTGCTTTAGAGGAAGGTGGGCTGGTTGGTTTCTATCCCAAACCCAGAGAAATGGTGGCATCATGGCATACACAAAGCCTAGGCCTCCACAACAGGCAGCCCGAGAATGACGGAAGCTCTGTTTTAGAAAACAAAGGTGGGCATCTAAACCTTAACATATATGTTAACTGTCTATGGAGAAGAGTGGATCGGGCATAATGCTTCTCTAAAAAGTATGTTTTTTTCACTGCCCTATATTGAAAGATTTTTTGGCAGAAGGTGACTGAAACCATCAACAGGACTGTATGGAACAACTTTACATTTGCAGAGCATAATATCCTCTTGAATTATATATTCAGCACGTGGAACCTTACAAAAGGACAAGGCGAGTGGACTCTCCGTGCCCTTATCTCAATGAAAAGACTGATCCTGATGAATTAGAAAAATACACATGCGGCTCCCTTCTACAACTGGATTGAAGACTCATACAAACTCGCAACATATGAACAACTTGCATATAAACACAGACTTGGCATGGACAAATTCAATGACATTTGGAATCCAATCTTACAAATACTGTAATAGGTTAAGATCTGGTGAAGTACAATGATAACCTTGTAGAGTATATAGTTTTAGGATCCCCCTCCCCTTTATTTTCCCTTCTACACGGGTTTCGTTTCCCTTTCTCTTTCTCTCCTTTATTTATGTCTCACCATGTTTAGTGCACATATAATTATGTACTTTTTGAACTTTCAATAATGATGTTTCTTAAAAAACAAAGAAACCCATATATGTTAACTGTCTACGAAGAAGAATGGATCAGGCATTTCCAAAACCGGTATTCACCGGAAACATATAATTGTCTCTTAAGCGTATGTTTTGAAGAGTGCTGCGTGCAGAGTTTATATGCATCATCATGCAAATGTGGCTTCCATCCATTTATTATTTATTCAGAGTCATCAGAAAGACATGCATTACGTAAGTAAGCAACGTGGTTTCCATTTCCAACATCCGGCATATTTGAACAAGACACAGCGCTCTCCTGCTGAACAAATGTTCGAGAGATGTATTGCAATTTGATCTTGGGATGCTGCTATATCAACTTCTGAACTGGGGGGGCAGCGGCGGTGGGGACAGCCAGGAGAGGATAACGCAAAGCAGCATCCGGCAAGACCTTTTTCCTTCATCTTTCACGGAGCAACAAAGGTCAAGAGATCTGCATACCCACCATGGGAGTTTCTGGCTGAGGGCCTCATTTCATTCAAGGAGGGATTGTAAACAGCAAAAACCAAAAAAGCCTAGCAACTAGTCCTCATTAAGGTGGCAACAGCTGCCCTTACTGCCAGCTGCCCAATTTAACAAGAAAACGTGAAGCACAGGAAAGAATACCTACGGGGGGGGGGGGAAACCCCACAACCCATTACAATGTCGTGCTGGGTTTTTAAACAAGGTTGAGTTACTGCTCAGATCGTTTCCACTGGGGTCAAGTTGAAGTGGGGAAACTGGGCAGGGGTGCAAGGGTTAAGCATTGCCCCGTTCCCTGCTAGTCCCCTGCCACTGCTGGTTCCTCTGCCCAAGACTGTAGCCTCAATCACATCAACAGTGAAAAACAGGGGTGCAGAATGTTCACCCCCTGCATGCTGCAATTGCTGTGGCCCCACAGCCGTGTTTCAGACCCCTGCGCCGTAGATCAAGCTTCAGGAGGTTGCAAAAGGAAGAATGGTATCTTTGGGAGTTTAAAGCTCTGGCTGCAAGCCCAGACTGCCTGCGCCGGTGTAACAGTGCTTTTCTGAATGCGTGTATATATATATTTAAAAAATAGTCACCTTAAAATTAGATGTAATAAAATTTTCCTATCATAATTTGCATCTTCCCATCCCCACCCCACACATTTTAAGAGCCTGTGCAGTTCGGTGTCACATGCCCTTTTGTCTCCGGGGTCAGCCAAACAGCCCCACCAAGTCCGACGACAAAGTTGCTCCTAAATCAGTGTATTTTGTAGCCTTGTTTTGTGTTTTCTACATACAAGGTTGCCCCGAGCCATTTACAGCAAACGCTGTGGTTTAATAATAGAAGGGCTCGTCCAACAGGGCCTCTGCTTTTCGCTCGTCCTCCGGGGGCTCGGCAAACCTCAGCTGGTCCTAAGCTCTTACCTGTTTTAAGGGGGGGGGGGCAACAGTGCGGAAAGCAGATCTTCGGTGAATTACTTTATCGTACCGAAGGTCAGTGTGGGTACTGCGGAGGCAGAGGCTGTGGTTTTAAAGGAGTGCGAAAGGCAATGCTCGGCATCGCCTTTAAAAAAAAAAAAAAGCGCCTTGCATAGCGTACCATATAGGGAAAGGACTCAACCTCGCTGAAGAGCTACTGTCCCGCAAGGAGGGTTCGATGTGCAATGAGAACATTCCAACAGCATGATGCGCTCTTGTGGGAAAGCCAAGCCAGCTGGCCCCAGTTCTGTTAGTGGCATTGGCGGGTCACCATCTTGAGCATTTTCAGTGCCATATCTCCTTGGTCGGCTGGTACCTGTTAAGGAGAAGAATGTGATCTTTACTCTTTTCCCAGTTGTTACTTTTTTTATTCCACCTTTTCTCCAGAGAGCTCTTACACTAACACACTTCTCCCTGCCTCCATTTAATCCTTGCATCAGCAGCGTGAGGTAGGTTAGGCTGAGAGATAATCGGCTGAGTGGGGATTTGAACCCTGGTCTCCTAGATCCAAGCACAGTGGTACCTCGGAAGTCGAACGGAAGCCGTTCCGGAGGTCCGTTTGACTTCCAAAACGTTCGGAAACCAAGGCGCGGCTTCCGATTGGCTGCAGGAAGGTCCTGCAGCCAATCGGAAGCCGCGTCGGACGTTCAGGTTCCAGAGAACGTTTGCAAACTGGAACACTCACTTTGTAGTGTTCAGGAGCCAAAACATTTGACTTGCAAGGCATTTGGGATCCAAGGTACGACTGTAATGCCCTTTTATAATGAGGATGGGGTTTTGGGGGGTTGTTTTTGTTTTGATTTTGATTTTAACTTGTGAACCACCCTGAGACCTGCGGGTATAGGGTGGTCTACAAACTATTAATGATAATTATTATTATTATTATTATTATTATTATTATTATTATTATTATTTCAGGACTCTATCACATCATGTTGGCATGCATAGACTGCTATTAACTTTATTATTTGTCTGTCTGTCTGTCACTATGCATTTTTATTATGTTTTTATTATGGATGTTCTGTAACGTGTTTTTAATGTTCTATACTGCCCTGGGATCTTTTGATAAAGGGTGGTATGAAAACTGAACAAATAACAAATAATAATGAGCTAGAGAGAATGCCACAGGTAGCCACAGTGAATGATTAGTCATTTAGAAAAGGGGGGGGCAAACCCCAGCTATAATATTATTATTCATCTTAGGATTTGTTATCTTTTAAAGACAGTGAGCCAGAGATGCCAGTGTAAGGCTCCTCTCTCCTCCCCACACAGGATATATATATATATATATATATATTTGCATAGGTGGAGAACCGTAACAGAAATCTGAGGCCCACTGATTTCAAGCACAACCCAACAAAACCTTTAACTTTGTAGAGAAGACGGGATCGAAAAATTCCCAAAGAAACCAAGGCCAGTGCAATCTCATCATATCACTATTGTCTAAGGAAAGGTCTCAACTTATGGGAGCCTGCCATCTTGAATAAATTATTCAATCATCATTGTGCCCGCTCCACACTTCCACGCTGTAAGAAACAGCGACGTCATGAGATTTGTCGCATGCTGGCAGTTGGTGATTTCAGGATTTCCCCTAACTACGGGGTTTAGTCATTTTTATGTGGCCCCTTAAAGAAAAAAGCAATTGTGTTCACTTCCCTTTCCCTTTCATCATTTGTAGTTCTTATTCAGGCCCAGGCAGGTACCAGAAGTAAAAAAAAAGGTAAAGGACCCCTGGACGGTTCAGTTCAGTCAAAGGCGACTATGGTGTTGCAGCGCTCATCTCGCTTTCAGGCCAAAGAGCTGGCGTTTGTCCACAGACAGCTTTCCGGGTCATGTGGCCAGCATGACTAAACCGCATCTGGACACCCTGACGGAAGCCAGAGCGCACGGAAACGCCGTTTAACTTCCTGCCATAGCGGTACCTATTTATCTACTTGCGCTGCTGTGCTTTCAAACTGCTAGGTTGTCAGGAGCTGGGGCGGAACAACGGGAACTCGCCCCGTCACAGGGATTCGAACCGCTGACCTTCTGATCGGCAAGCCCAAGAGGCTCAGTGGTTCAGACCACAGCGCCACTTGCATAACTAGAAGCAGCCTAGCCTTGGCTCTGTAATAAACAGCTCCCCACCCTATTTGGGGTGCCTTTTGTGGAACTGTTATGACTATCAGCCTGGTGGTCACATATAACCTGTTGGTTTTTATATATTTCTCTCTCTTAAACACACAGGCCTGAAGAAAGATACTTTGCAGCTTGAAAGCTTCTAGCAGTATTTTATAAAACCAGCTGGACCAATAAAAGGTTTCAACTCAATTGTTCCGCGTTCCTTGTTCTGTGAAATATTAAGACGGCTATTATCATTATTTCCTTTGGCACCTTGCATGCGTAGAGATTCTCCATACTGTGCTAAATCCCTGCTCTCCGAGTCATTGCACCCAAAAATGATGTACTGCGACTGCCAACAAAGTAACTCCTTGAAAAGTCTGGAACAGGAGCATCTAATTTAAAGCAATCAAGTCTCCTTTATATTCTGTTCTGTTTCTTTGCCAACTTACCATGTGCCCAGCCTTCAGAATCCAGAAAAAGTCCAGGTTTTCATAGGACTTATGGAAAGCGGCCGTCGCTGCGGATTCTGAGCCTACATATAAAGGCTTCCATCTTTGCGCATTAAACCTTTTCAGCATGGGCCACTTCAGTTTCCGCAGCCACGCTTCCTGGCCTAAAGAGATAATGGGGGGGGGGGGGAGAGAGAAAATGCTCGTGTAAGAGAAAGGTGTCCTGTTTTGCCAGACATCACACGCCACAAAAGATGGTGGCAATAGCGGGAAATGTCATTATTGGGTTTTGCCGTCTGTTTTAGAAGACCCTGGAATACCACACTTTTCCCCCCAGCCCTGCAATAATTAGTATAATCAATATGAAAGAACAAAAAAGAGCTCTGCAGGCCCAACCAGCTGCCCATAGGAAGCCTGAAATGGGGGAAAGTCTAAGTCCAGTCAAAGGCGAATATGGGGTGTGGCGCTCATCTCACTTTCAGGCCGAGGGAGCTGGCGTTTGTCCACAGATAGCTTTCCGGGTGATGTGGCAAGCCTGACTAAACTGCATCTGGCACAACGGGACACCGTGATGGAAACCAGAGCACAGGGAAACGCCATTTACCTTCCCGCCACAGCAGTACCTATTTACTTGTGCTGCTGTGCTTTCAAATTGCTAGGTTAGCAGGAGCTGGGACCAAGCAACGGGAGCTCACCCCGACACAGGGATTCGAACCGCCGACCTTCCGATCGGCAAGGCCAAGAGGATCAGTGGTCTAGACCACAGTGCCAACCGCATCCCTAACTAACAAACTAAACCCTAACTATTGACCATGTGATTCCCAGTAACTAGTATGCAGAGGCATTCCCCCTTCTCCGATCCTGAAGGGTAGGACACAGTTGTCATGGCTAGTTGCTACCCGTAGCTAAATCCTTTGTGAAAAGCTTTATCAACAAGGGAGAAGGTTGTCTAAGATGATGGTGTTACTGGCCATGTTCAGATGCAACACCCGATGGTGGTTTAGCATTAAGTGAAAATGCCGATATGAGCCTTCTCTCTTCAACCCCAGTCCCTTCTCTACGGGCTTTGTGACATCCCTGAATGCCACGTGAAAGTCTACAATTAACCAGGTTCAGACAGAACAGGAAACCCAAGTTCAGAACAGGGCTGGGGTTTTGAATCAACTTCAAACCATGGTTTGAGATCCTGGGAGAATTATGGTTAATTGTAGACTTTTACACTGCTTTCGAGTGAGATTACACCCATGGGCACAAGCCTCTTTCATAGAACTGCAGAGTTGAAAGGGCCATCTAGTCCAACCCCCTGCAATGCAGGAATTTGCAGCTGCCCCATATAGGGATGATCGAACCTGCAACCATGGCGTTATCAGCATCACCCTCTAACCAAATGAGCATATCTTGACTTATTAAGTAGAGATCTGATTCAACAAACAGGCCTGATATGTATGTATGAAATCTGACAAACTGTAGTTAGTCTTAATGGGTGGGGAAAAAACACAGGAAAAATGGGTGGGGAAAAACACAGGGGGGGACCCACTATAAATAAGTCAGAAATTAGATTATAACACAAAAAACCCTATCAAAAAAGGCGTATAAAAATTTACTGCTCTCTGGCGCCATCTGGTGCTGCATGTTTATAGCACATTCAAATCACTGTTTCTTTACTAGCATAGATGAGTCCAATATCTTAGGAAGCCAAGCTAGAATTGTTAAGGAACTGTAGTTTGGGATTGGACATTACAAACTGCATTCTCCTCTTTGTGGCTGTACTGGATGAGAGAGGACAGAGCACTCGTGCAGGAAACACTGTCAATGGGCACTGAATCCAAACCAGAATGAGGAACCAAGGGGAGGAATATTGAAATAGAGTGACTCAACTGGCAACAGGATGAGATGTTACAAAAATGTGGGTTGCAACTGCCCAAGGGTAACCATGACATAATTAGGGTATATGCCTGTGACTTTTATAGTCACTGCCTCTCGTCTCCACCCTATCTTTCCTGATACTAACAATTATCGTCTCTGGAACTGCCTTCAAAATTACTTTTCTAAATTGGCTGCTGTGGATTCACGTCTTCCCGGCAGGTTGTTTGCATCTTAAATGCAAACCTGAGCCAGCAAGCTTGTTCCCGGTCAGGTCTCCACAAACAATGTTGCCTTAGGTGTAAAGAGATAACGACATAAAAGTGGATATTTGAATATAGGGTTTTGTACATTTTGCAGAAGTTCTTGTTTAAGCCTAGGACAAGACCACCTGGTTATAATCCAAATATTTGGGCAGGCATTCAAGCATGCTTCCAGAAGCCAGAGTTCTCATGGCTACAAGTCAATCTGTGTTCTCAGGGCATTGATCATATTGCCTTCTGATCAAACAGGCCGTGAAAGCCAGTCAGTTGTGCATATTATCAACTGCACACTGCAAGAACCCAGCCTGAATGGCTTATTAGCATTGCACATGTTTGCAGCTCCTCTTAAGCTGGGCCGATAAGACAGTTGCAGGGAGTGGGGGGGGGGGACACAAACAAATATTAGGTTTCTAGACCTTATAGCTTTGAAAACATTGGAGTAATGACTGGTGAAGTCTCAGAATGCGGCAGAGCCAAGTATTCAAACTCCTTGTTGTTGTTCAGTCGTTCAGTCATGTCCGACTCTTCATGACCCCATGGACCAGAGCACGCCAGGCACACCTATCCTTCACTGCCTCTCGCAGTTTGGCCAAACTCATGTTAGTAGCTTCGAGAACACTGTCCAACCATCTCATCCTCTGTCGTCCTTCTCCTTGTGCCCTCCATCTTTCCCAACATCAGGGTCTTTTCCAGGGAGTCTTCCCTTCTCATGAGGTGGCCAAAGTACTGGAGCCTCAACTTCAGGATCTGCCCTTCCAGTGAGCACTCAGGGCTGATTTCTTTAAGAATGGATAGGTTTGATCTTCTTGCAGTCCATGGGATTCTCAAGAGTCTCCTACAGCACCATAATTCAAAAGCATCAATTCTTCGGCGATCAGCCTTCTTTATGGTCCAGCTCTCACTTCTGTACATCAAACTCCTTAGCAAGCAAGTTTAACACTTACACCAAGGTTTCCCAAACTTGGGTCTCCAGCTGTTTTTGGACTACAACTCCCATCATCCCTAGCGAGCAAGACCAGAGGTCAGGGATGATGGGAATTGTAGTCTGAAAACAGCTGGAGATCCAAGTTTGGGAAACCCCGCTATGCTATATAGTATCATGACTGTGAGATGCAAATGGGATTTCAGAAACGCGACGCCTTGCCAATATCACCACCCTCCCTATCTCTACTGACCCCCTGACCCTTGAAATATCCTTACCTATGGTAGAAACGATGAGATCCAACTGCCCATTGTAGACAGTGACATTGACCTTGGCTGCAAGCAAGTCGTCTACGATATCTATTGCATTCTTCATGAAGTCTTCAGCCATATTCGCAAACACGTCTTTTGACTGGCCTGGAAGGATGATGGCAAAAACATTAAGAGACAGGGGGCAAGGAAAGGAAATATTATCAGCATGGCCTTACCACTCATGGGGCCAGGCCCTGAGTTATCCGAGTCAGTATGATATACTGCCAAGGAGAAGTGGAACGTTTTATGCGTTGGAGAAGAAATCAGAACACCCAATGGCATGCACTTTCTTTAAGAAACAACTGTCAATCGCCTTCCGTTTTTTTCTGTGCAAATAAAACTGCGTATCAACTCCAACAATGAATTTGCATTAAAAAAAAAATAGAAATGCAAATTTTAAAGTCTTCATGTATATACCCGGTATGCCCTTCTCATTAAACCGAGAAAAGTAATTGAGAAGAATATACTTCCACATGCTCTCTTAAAACTAAACAAGCCTTCCGAGGCAGACACGACTTTTCCACCAAGGTCCACAACTGCCATCAGGTCAGAATGTAATTTAGACTCACAAGGCTTGCGTCTAACTAAGTACTACTCAGAGTAAACCCATTGATATCAATGCAGCTAAGTTATGTCCAATAATTTCAATGAGTCAGCAAACTTTTTCAGCAGGGGGCCGGTCCACTGTCCCTCAGACCTTGTGGGGGGCTGGACTATATTTTGAAAGGGGGGAAAAATGAACAAGTTCCTATGCCCCACAAATAACCTCGAGATGCATTTTAAATAAAAGCACACATTCTACTCATGTAAAAACACTGCTAGCCTGGGATGATGGGAGTAGTCCCAAAACATATGGAGGGCCAAGTTTGCCTATGCCTACTCTATCAAAAGGACCGCCCCCTCATTTTTCCAGAGATCAAAGTATACAAAATACTGCTTATGTTACTAGGAAACTTTCCAGAAGTTATGGCCCTACCTCCCCATTTGACATGGTCTGGAATTATTTTCAGCTTCTTCCTGATGGGCCCGTTCATCAAATCACTCAGCTTGTCCTTACTTTGATGTTGTACATGACGCTGGAAGAGTTTCACTTATGGAAAGAGGAGGGGAGAGGGAGAGAGAAATAGAGAAAGGCTTTTATTGCAGACTGCATGAGCAGATTTATCTGGAAAGATGACACATATTAATTATGGAGCATATAGCCTTGCCCTTCAGTTCCAAGAACTGCAGGGCGATTTCTAGTAGACCAAAAATTAAAAAACAAAAACAGCCTACAATAGCTTGGGGGGAATCGGACAGCGTGAGGCAGCAATGAAACATCCCATGAGTAGCAGCAGAATCAAAACTAATAGCTAAAAGACAAATTAAAAAGCCATGGCTTGGCACCAAGTCATGCAATTTGGTGCTAGGAAAGATTCCCCGGGGAAAATATTTCCTTCCCTTGGTCATATGACCTGTCTAGTCATATGATCCAGTGCAGCACCGAAGGCCATAAATGAGGCCTTGCATGCAAAAACATAGAAATTCCCAAATCCTACGGCTGCCATCAAACGTGACGGTTGGAGGGAATGTGCCTGGGGCACAAAGATTATTTCTGGCAATGACAAATCCGCCCTCAAATAGGGAGTTTCCGATAATTGCTCCCTCTGAACTTACACACAGGGACTGTTTCACTTGCAATGGATGCAGCAGCTGTAGATGAAGTCGTATCCTGAGTCAGAATGTTATAGAAATTCACACCATTCGTGTACTAGAAAAGAAAAGGGAGAACGCAGGGAGGAGATTGAGAATGAGAACTTCTCACCAGAAGGCATCAGTACACCTCAGCTTTATACAGCTCTGGGTTTTCCCTCATGACAAGTCAAAATTCAGCTTTTTGGTGGGGGAGAATGAGCTTTTCAGAGAAGGAGATTGTCCAAAAAGTTGTTGTTATTGTTGTTTTTACATACACTTCCTGGTTCTGTTTGCAAAAAAAAACTAGACTTATGGCAACCCTACCAGAAGTCATGAGTTATGCCTCCTTTGCACCCAGTCATCCAACTGTCTCTGCTTCTTCAAAACTACTAATCCAGGGGTCAGCATGGCTTATCGGCCATGGGGCAGATCACTCCCGCGGAGATCCTGCGTGGGCTGGACTGGCACAGTGCAACGCTGGAAATGGCATCTGTGCATGTCCGTGGCACTGAATCGCTTCTGCGCATGCCCGGACGCCAAAAATTGTGCCTGCGCAGAAGCGATTTTCGATGTCTGGGCATGCGCAGGCATGATTTCCAGCACTGCAGACATGCACAGACATGATTTTCGGAGCCGCGGAAGAGTCCCTGTGCTGCGCTGCGCAGCTTTAGCACAGCACGGGGGAACTCTCCGAGCAAGTGGCTCGGTTCGGGGGCGGCTCATGGGCCGGTTAAGCGGCCCATGGGCCTTAGGTTGCCGAGCTCTGTACTAATCTGTTCACACAAACTCCTTACAAAGCTTACCTCCTCTATGGTATCTTCGGCCTTACTCCAAAGCAATGTAGCCAGCTTGAATTGCCTTTTATTCATAGCATCAAGGACCTTTTTGGCAGCCGTAGTGACTTGTTTCAAACCTTTATCGTCAAGGTAAGACTGCAGTGCAAAATAGGGGAAATGAACATACATGAAAATCATATAACAAGATGTGTCGACCACCCTGCCATATGCTGGGGACAAGGTCTCTATGTTGTTGTTGTTCAGTCGTACAGTCGTGTCCGACTCTTCGTGACCCCATGGACCAGAGCACGCCAGGCACGCCTATCCTTCACTGCCTCTACAACAGGCATACAAGGTCTCTATACTTTCAAGAAAACAGTCTACTTGAAAGGCATGATCTATTCAAAAGGATGTGTGGTCCAAGGATGGGTTAAAGATCAAGAAAAAGACAGCAGGGACCTTGAAGTTGCTTATCAACACTTAGCACCTAGAGAGCGGCCAGGTACACCCCAAGTCATAGTCTTCTGCACTGCGGTAGGGCATTTTGTGTATTTTAAAATTTGTATCTATACATTTAAATTAGCACATGTAATTCTTATGCAAGTCTGAATCCTCTTTTATTTGGTGATGACTGAAGCTCCGTACATACCATATCTATAAAGCACCCCACACAAACACAAGGTATCCCTGGAACTGCAATTTACTCATCACAGCTCAACAAATGACAACTTGCAGGATTATTTGGGAGGGAGGGAGAATGTGCTTTAAATGCATGGTGTGTACACAGTACAAGGGGCTGCCCTAGCATCTGAGAGTAAAGGTAAAGGGACCCCTGACCATTAGGTCCAGTCGCGGACGATTCTGGGGTTGCGGTGCTCATCTTGCTTTACTGGCCAAGGGAGCCGGTGTACAGCTTCCAGGTCAGCTTCCAGCCGCTTCTGGCGAACAAGAGTAGCGCATGGAAACGCCGTTTACCTTCCCGCTGAAGTGGTACCTATTTATCTACTTGCACTTCGATGTGCGTTCGAACTGCTAGGTTGGCAGGAGCAGGGACCGAGCAACAGGAGCTCATCCTGTTGCGGGGATTCAAACCGCCAACCTTCTAATCGGCAAGCCCTAGGCTCTGTGGTTTAACCCACAGCGCCACCCGTGTCCCAAGCATCTGAGAGTACTGCAGCCCAAACAAGAGGGAGTGGCTTCTGCATTTCACATGAAAATATGACCACCTCCCTATGGAAATAAGGATTCTGGGCTGAATGGGCATTAGATCTGACGGTTCTCATGAAAAAGTAAAAAACAAACTGCAAAAAGCATGGACCGAGTAAAGACTTACAGTGCTGTAAAGGTAAGGTCCCCAGGAAATCACAGAGTCTAAAGGGTAAAAAAAGAGAAATAAATAAATCATGAGTTGCCATGATACAATAGACTTCCTTAACAGCCAGGTAAATCCACTCGGGCTGGAAAAAAAAACCAATTACAAGGATGACAGGAGAGATGTTCTCAAGACTCCCATTAACATACCTAGAGGAGAAATCCACGAATCGCCAAGTGCTACACCAAGAAAATTGCACTTTATGGTCCCAGCTTGAATAGCCTTTTAGAAAACAAAACAAAAAAAGTCAACAAGAGTTTGTGTAAAATGAGATCTACATCAATACAAACATTTTGAGTAGGGTACAGGCAATTTGACAGTAACTCCTTCAAGAACACATGAACCTATAAACAGGGCCTGTAGATTTCAGGTGCTGTTTCAGAGCGAACAGAGAGGAAGCCCGTATAGTCGTACCTTGGTTCTCGAACGGAATCCGTTCGACTTCCGAAAATGTTCGAAAACCAATTGGCTGCAGGAGATTCCTGCACTCAAACAGAACCCACGGAAACCCACGTTGGACGTTCAGGTTCCAAAAAAACGTTCACAAACCGGAATACTCACTTCCGGGTTTGTGGCGTTCGGGAGGCAAAACTTTCGAGTCACAAGGCGTTTGAGAACCAAGGTACGACTGTATTCCTCAACTGATGGCAATGGTGGCAGGTGATTATTAGCTGGCACCCATGAGAAGAGGCATGTTGCTAAGGAAGAATCCAATCTCTTTAGCGCAGAGATTGGAAACCTGTGGCCCTTCAGACTCCATCAGCCACAGCCAGCATGACCAATGGTCAGAGATGAGGGAAGCTGTAGTCCAGTGACCTCTGGGGGCCCACAGATTATTGCCTCCCCCCCCAACCCGCCCTCTGCTTTAGCAGGGAAAGTTTTGATCCACGTACCTTATGCAGTTCCAAAGCAACGCCAGCAGCCATTTTGCCTCCGTAGGATTCTGAAAAGATGTAGAAAGGGACTTTCTACAAGAGACATCCCATGAAAAGCAGTTAAAGTTTTGAACACCATACATTTTATTCACCTGCCCCTCGTCTCCCAACAGACAAAAATAAAAGTTTCAGAGTTTCCTTCCTCCCCAAACGCACCGGGAATTGAACTATTCTGAGGAGCAAGGCCAGATGATAAAGTCTTCAATTCCATTTGCAATCATTAAGGGTAAATAAAACCACAGGATAGTGACCATACACATCACTGAACCACTCTGGTATGGCCTAGCCCTAGAGTCAGAGATTATGGGAACTGTAGGATCCCTTCTGAGGATTTGGTCATCAGATTTTTGCCACATTCTCTTTCCAAAGATAAAACAAACTCCTCCACTATAAACTAAGTATACCAAATTGATGTGCAGGAGATCTTACGCATTCCAGTTTTCACTTCTTAAAAATGAAGGACTGGAATATTATTTCATCCGACTCATCTCAAAGGAGCCCAGGGCACCTAGTTGCTCCATTTCATTCTTCCAACAACCCAGTGAGGTACGATGGAGCCAATCACTCTCTCAGCCTAAGGTTACCCAAAAGAGCTGAGCAGGGATTTGATTTCCTCAGATTTCCTCAAATGCATTGCTTCACACCGGCCCAATTTGAGGAAGCGGAGAATGTGAGGCAGTTAAGTGCAAAAGTGCAGGAAATACGCTAAGTGTTGAGACTCTCGTGCTCCAATCCCTGTCAATACCAGCTCAGTTCTCTACAATGGCTTTGGAAACACTCATGTGTTCCACTTTCTGGAAAGTCATTTGGCCTAGTAACTTAAAAACACAAAATGGGGATTCTAAAATGGAAGTATACTTCCCCTTTTCATTGGCTGTCATTTGCAGGGCAGGGAAATCCTCAACACATATGGGGCATTCAGATGTCGTGATAAAACGATGGTTTATCGAGACAGGAATGAGCTCACATGCTCCTCCCATCTCTCCCAATTTCCGGTGTATTTCCTGTGGTTCATCATAGTTCAGCATTCTGTCTAAACCCTAAACAGAGATTGATCCCGAGTATGGTTTGTTACAACAACCCACCGTCATAGCCCTTGGTTTGAAGACATGCCAGTTTTTCAGATTAATGGCAGTTTAGGGTTTGGAGGAACACTAAACCGTGGTTAATCAAACCGGAAATTTTTTTAAAAAAAAAAAACCTTCCAAATTCCACCATGCAACCAATGGCCTCATATGACACACATCACGGCAGGGATGGTGGGTGGAGATAATAGTGTCATAAGTAATCGCCATAATGTGTACGTTTGACTTCAAAACGGCAAACGTTGGACACTTGATTATAGGCTTGTGTGGCCATTCAGTGGACTACTTGCAGCTCTAGCTGTAGAAGTAGCATTTCCTATCTAATATTTAAAATTATTCCATCTTTATCTCGTCTCTTGCCTGGAATTCTGGCTTAGACTTGAAGAATTCTCTGAGAACCACCATCAGGTCCGTGGAGACTGTGCAGAGATTTGTGGCGTACGCAAGAGTATCGTTCACATAGCTGAATCCAGTGCCAACGGGGTTATCGACAAACAGCAAGCTTGCCGTCTGCAGCTGCGTCACAAAAAGAAAACAGAGTAAGCCTTCTATACAAAACACACACACACGCAGAGAGAGAGAGAGAGAGAGAGAATGAGCACTAGTGTGGCTAATGATGACTTGGCAACAGAGCAAAGCGTGACTCTGCATTTGGTAAAGAAAAACCCTCGCCAGAGTTCTCACATTTCCCTTTTCCATCAGGTTCAGGTGTTTGCAACAGATAGGTCCAAACTGGGCAAAACCAAGAAAATAATTTTGCTTTTGTTTTTTTAAAATAAATTTTTATTGGTTTTCACAAATTAGAACACTGACAAACAAATAACCCTAAACAAAGAAAATAATTTTGATGCCCCATAAGTGGAGTTGCTCAGAGGCATAGCTACCAGGGGAGGGAGGGTGGCTAACCAGGGTTTTTTTTGGCCCAGTTGAAGACTCCAGAGAGGCGCCATTGAGGCTCCCAGCCTCTGTGTGCGTGTGTGCGTGTGTGTGTGTGCGTGTGTGTGTGCGTCTTTGACCTGGGTGAAACAAAGCCTATTTTTGCCCCTGCTGTTCCAGGTCATTGTTTTTTTTTACTGCACTGTTTGAGGTTTTAGAAGATAATCTGTAAATATATATACGAAGAAAGCCACAGTACAAACTCTTTAACATATGCTTGCAGTTTTGACTATCAGCATAAGCAGCAATGACTTTTACCACCCACATAACATACAGAAATTAAGCAAGTGAGGCTTTTCCTGGAATTAGGATTCCATTTTTCACGCAGGAAGATGTTCCACCCACTGCATTTCTGCTTGTTGGGCTCGTTTGAAAGGATCGGGGCCAGTCAAAACTTCCATTGTTTGGTTTTAGAACATTTTTAAAATACTGTATAATTTTCATTATTACCATTTCCAAAATCACATTCACATTCAAATATGTATTTCCACAATTAATATCAATATTTATTATAAAACATTCAATAACTTCCCTTCCCCTTCCCAGATTCCTTTAATTTCCCCCACCATCCCTGCATATTCTTATACAGTATGCCCATTTGTCTCACTTTCTCCCTTTATTCTTCCTTTTTTAAATATATTATACCATTGAATTTACCTTAACCCTGCTAGCGTTTTCGCTTGTTTACAGTTATTTTCCAAATAGCCTCCTTTTTATTGTTGCAAACCACTATGACACATTTCTGCGATACAGCAGTATTTAAGTATTTTTTTTACAAATAAATGAATACAGTAAATAAAATAAGTGCCAACTCTGGTTCCAAGATGAAAACATGCAGGAAGGATCCTAAAACCCACATGTTGTATGGGCAAAGGAAAACAGAAACAGGAAACAGAAATTGCAATATAGTATGACCAACTGCAACGTGCAGAAATCATGATCTGGAAGAGCCATTCGTATTATATTCCATGGAACACTCTTTTTCCTGCTTAATCTCATAATCATGTGAGCAAGCATGGTCAATTCCGGCTTAGACAACAATGGGTGGGTAATGAATCTTCTAGTCACAAACCATGATACATACCCAAGTTGTCTTTCTTGGCTTTAGATCACTATCTAAAGGGCCAATCTCTTCAAAGTTTCCGAATCCTGTGCCTGAAGCCCCAGGGCCACCCTGTGAAGCCACACAGATTAGGGGGGAAAAGCAGAGAAAAACAGATTATAAACCTTTTATAGCCCTTCCCTTCTTTGTCTCCACAAAATCCCCGTGAAGTAGGTCGTTGGAGGTAGATGGTTTCTCCTATGGCTGAACGTGGATTGCGTTTCCTCAGCAGTCACCGCAAGGTGTTAAACTACAACTCCCATCATCCCTGACCATTGGCTTTGCAGCCTGGCGCTGATGGGAGCTGGAGTCCAACATCAACCCGTAGAGCTGGGCAATATCCGGTTTTCAACATCATGATGCTTCACCAGCTAAAACATCACAATACTGATCTATCACAATGTCCTAGGACCTAGGTAAAAGGTAAAGGATGCCTGGATACTTAAGTCCAGTCAAAGGCGACTATGGGATTGCGACGCTCATCTCCACTTTCAGGCCAAGGGAGCCGGCGTTTGTCCACAGACAGCTTTCCAGGTCATGTGGCCAGCATGACTAAACCGCTTCCGGCGCAACAGAAATCCGTGACGGTAACCATAGCAGCGCACAGAAACGCCATTTACCTTCCCGCTGCAGCGATACCTATTTATCTACTTGCACTGGTGTGCTTTCGAACTGCTAGGTTGGCAGGAGCTGGGACATAACAACGGGAGCTCACCCCGTCACGGGGATTCGAACCGCCGACCTTCTGATCGGCAAGCCCAAGAGGCTCAGTGGTTTAGACCACAGCGCCACCCGCTGCTGACCACCAGAGTAAACGGATAGCATAATCCTTCTGCAAATCACACCCCATATCCTGCCCGAACTTACCTGAAGCCACATGATCAGAGGGAACTGGGTGAAATTCTTTGCAGGGCTGTCGGCATAGTACAGCCACCAGAACATGCTGGCGTTGGGCCTGACAGTGACATACCCCCATGCCTGCTTCGGTTCTTTGGGTTCCTCTAAATACACAGCTGAAAAGGAGGAGGAGAAAAAAATACCGGTTGCTACACTTTATAGAAAGGTGGTCCAGGCACTTGACATAATAAATATGGACAGGAACTCTTTTGGCTCCATTACCAAGATCAACATTCAACTGTTTTCAACACACAGAGCTGCTTCTTCCTTCACTGTGTCAATGATTCTTTAGAAACTGCTACTTGTGCAATGGGTCAGGCTGCTATTGCACATTGCAACTCGAATCCAAGAAAGCAGTTGCATGCCGGATCATCGCTGAAAAATTACTAGACACACCCTTGCAAAAGATTCTCAGGCAATTCAGACAAACCGCAAGGCTGAGGTCAGAGTATCTGCAGAAGCCCAGAGGCCTACTCTTAGATACGCTCAAGGCTACATTGCAAAAGGGTATTTTTGGTGTGATTCAATGCAATAATTTGGGTTGTATTCCACACAGCACTCTCCCAGGACATTCTATAATAAAAAGATCTCAAAGTAGCTGTCTTAATACAAAGGAATTTCAGAAATAGACTGGAAAGAGAAGTGGCTGAATTGCAACTAATCACCAAACTTAAAACCATGGAGAGACCTGGTCTGAACAAAGACATTGGATTCTTATCTCATTATACATGACAAAGCTATCTTTAGCCATCTCACCCCTTGCCTTTCCCTGCAAGACTAATTGCAGCCGTTAAGAGTCGTCAACAGGTTTTCCACACCTATCAGCTGATCACCGATTCCCACCACCCTTCTGAGTAATACCCCTCCCCACTCCCTCACTGTATTTAAGGGTCTGGTGACTTCCGTTTCAGTGTATCTGAAGAAGTGTGCATGCACATGAAAGCTCATACCAAGAACAAACTTAGTTGGTCTCTAAGGTGCTACTGGAAGGGATTTTTTATTTTATTTTGTATTCACTGTAAGGATTTCTGCTTGCACAACAGAACAACCTCCCACTCTCCAGTGTGGTGTAGTGGTTAAGAGCGGCAGACTCGTAATCTGGTGAACCGGGTTCGCGTCCCCGCTTCTCCACATGCAGCTGCTGGGTGACCTTGGGCTAGTCACACTTCTCTGAAATCTCTCAGCCCCACTCACCTCAGAGTGTTTGTTGTGGGGGAGGAAGGGAAAAGGAGAATGTTAGCCGCTTTGAGACTCCTTAGGGTAGTGATAAAGCGGGATATCAAATCCAAACTCTTCTCCTCCTCCTCCTCCTCCACGTCACCTAAATATATTTTGGGGGTTCCTCTGGAGTAGATTTGGAAATTGTGCAGGGGACACATGGGGAAAGGAGAGGAGAAGTCCCAGTGTGCATCTGCCCAAACAACCATGACTTGGGTGGGCAGTCACCTCAGCTTGGCACTGGACATTTCAAGAACATCGCTAGCAGAAGAGAGGCAGCGTACGGCTCTTTCCGTAAAGTCTTGTGAACAGCTAGGATATTCTATGCAAAACCAATCAGGAAAAGGAGATAACTAGGTGACCTTCGCCCCCCCCCAGCTGTGTACTTAACCGTCTCGTTTGGATTATATCTCAGAATTTGTCACATTACTCAGAAGGCACTGGACGTTCTGCCTACACCCCAGGAAGCTATGTATTTTTCCTCTGGCATCCCAGGCATGGCACTGTTAATCTGGGACATACCTGAATATATTTATGCATTCAGCTTTTTGAAATGAAAATGGATGTGAGTAAGAGGTTGTGGTCTGGTTCACACATCCAGCAGAAAAGAGGTGGTGAAATGACTTTGGACTTACTAAAGTGGTACCTCGGTTTTCAAACACAATCCGTTCCGGAAGACCGTTCAAGTTCTGAAACGTTCAAAAACCAAAAACTCAATAGCCAACAGCTAGGCCTCAGGATCTTGCACTCAGTGGAAGCCGCGTGGCATGTTCGACTTCCGAGGCGTGTCCGAAAACTGAAGCATTTACTTCCGTTCAAAAACCAAAATGTTCGTCAACAGAGACGTTCGAAAACTGAGGTACCTCTGTTCTTCTGACTGCATGCAGGGCATGTCTGAATGCTCCTCCACTTAAGAACTCCCTAGAAGAAATCTAATACATCAGGAAGAAAAGTTTTGTATGTTATCTGCCTGCTGTGCTAGTTTTCTGCTTACAGAGATCACACACATAACATCCAGTAGTGCAGCTCTCCATCTGCAGTCAGAAGAGGCAGGCCCATTTTACCATCTCATCCTGCTAGATCAGGCTTCCTCAACCTTGCCCCCCCAAGATGTTTTGAGACTACAATTCCCAGCACCCCTGACCCCTGGTTCTGCTAGCTAGGGATCATGGGAGTTGTAGGCCAAAAACATCTGGAGGGCCGAGGTTGAGGAAGCCTGTGTTAGATGCTACCCACCATCCTCCTTGATCCAGCAGGTAGGGAGGCAGGAGCTGACATCATGACAGGTCAGAGGAGGCCATTTCTGCATCAAGTGGCCTGGTGTGGAGCTGTTTAAGCAAACAGGAAGGATTGTCACATTTCAGTCTCGCCACACTAACTGCGGCAAACAGCTTGATAAACACGGGCGTAGAAACCAACTCCTAGGCAAGTTTTTGCTGTGTAGGCTTCCAACAAAACCTTTATTGTCGTTCACTGCATTCCACCAATAGGATTCAGCCTTCCTCCAGAAACTGATGCCACAACAGTCAATGCAACTGCTCTGGGTGAGAGTAGCCTCCCCACCCATCTGTAGGTGTAAAGCTATGGTTGCAGATGGACTACTCCCAGAAAACAGTGCCACCTTTTTCTCACGTGGCTGTTATGAATTCTTTCAGCAGAAATTCAGCCAGAGCCAGCCATCGCTCCATCTCTATGCTGGGAATCTAATCCCCTGTTGAATGCATTTAATTGTTAAATCCAATGGGGGGGGGAGGGTTGGACAAATTTAGTCCCAGAGAGTAAAAGATGTACCCTGTGTGTGTTTCTATGCCTTTTAATTTCCCAGTGTTCCATGGGATTTACTCCCATGAAGAATGCAGAGGGTGGTCACTTTGGAAACACAGGGCAAATCCTGCAAACACACAGAATTTTCACACATACACTTATTTATGATTTACTGACTGATTTGCAGACTGCCTTTTAAAGGAACAGTTACCTTTCTATTAGTGTCATCCGCATGAATAATAATAACTACAGTAGTACCCCTGGTTACAGATTTAATTTGTTTCGGGGTGCCGTGCACACCCCGAAAAATCCGTAACTAGAGGCGCCGCTTCTGCGCATGCATGAGCAGCGGAACCCGTAAGTGTGGAGGTTACACAACACGAGGTACCACTGTAATTGCAAAGTATAAACACGTAACAGACAAAGTGGAGTTAAAAACTGCATTACTGCCCATAAAAATGAGAAGTCACTAGTGCAACAATGGACATGAATGAAGACGGTCAAATTAAAAATTTCAAAGATGGGGGATGAATTCTGCAATCACAGGGCCACCACCAGAACACACTTGCTCTGGTACCCATCACTCTAATGTCTTTTACTGTTGAGACAGACACATAGCTAATGGTCAAGGACAATAGGAGTTAAAGGTCAAAGTCTGGGGTGCCACAGTTCCCCATTCATGTGTTGGCTAATGTGCTGCAGCAGGGGGCACCATGAAAACTGCCTAGTATGGATACTCAGTGTGGTGCCCTGCCCTTGCTTTTAGGCTCCACGCTCCTGCCATCTCTGAGCTCTGGCCATATTAGCTGGGGCTCCCAGGAGCTGGAGTCCCATAACACCTGAATGCCACCCCACACAGACTACCCCTGCGATATTGAAAGCTACAGGGTTAGACTGCAGGGGACACTTTTAGTCATGGTGCACACAGGGGAATTTCAGCTCTTCTTTCCCTAACAGGCTGCATAAATACTACAATGCGATCAGCTTTGACCTCCAAAAAAATCATTTTCTTCCGTTCAGAGACATTACAGGTACAGGGGCCCCACCCTCCCTTTGCACCTGCACATCCAGAGACAAGGGCTGGGTGGGCAGAGGGGTAGGCAACCTAAGGCCCGTGGGCCGGATGCGTCCCCAATCGCCTTCTCAATCCAGCCCGCAGATGGTCCAGGAATCAGCGTGTTTTTACATGAGTAGAATGTGTCCTTTTATTTAAAATGCATCTCTGGGTTATTTGTGGGGCATAGGAATTCATAACTTATTTATTTATTCAAAATATAGTCCGGCCCACCACATGGTCTGAGGGACGGTGGACTGGCCAACCAATGTGTTTCACCACAGAGAGCTAGCTGCACAGATAAGCATCTGAACCATTACAGAATTCAGGCGGCTTAAAAGTAATCAAGGCCACCTGGCAGAAAGAGCTTCTCTGTAAAAGCAGATTCATTGTGCAAATCCTATACCCAGGACTTACGTTGGGGAGGGCAGGACACCCAGTTGCCTTCCTCCTCTGTCTGGCTCTCTCTAGCAGATTCGGAATGAAATGTCTCAACAACAGTTGTTTTAAATTACTTTCTTTTGACCCCAAGTGCTCAGAAAAATCTGTCAAAGTACAGTGGTACCTCGGGTTACATACGCTTCAGGTTACAGACTCCGCTAACCCAGAAATTACGCTTCAGGTTACATACGCTTCATGTTACAGACTCTGCTAACCCAGAAATAACGCTTCAGGTTTAGAACTTTGCTTCAGGATAAGAACAGAAATTGTGCTCTTGCAGCGCAGCGGGAGGCCCCATTAGCTAAAGTGGTGCTTCAGGTTAAGAACAGTTTCAGGTTAAGAACGGACCCCCGGAACGAATTAAGTACGTAACCAGAGCTACCACTGTATCTACTTTTAGCTAAGTATTTTTATTTATTTTCTTGATTGGGGGGGGGGGCAGCTGCCCCCACCTTTGGCTATACACCCACAATCCTATAACCAGAAGCAAACCCCACTGAATCCGACAAGTACCACTCCCAACGTACAGGGTTGCGGCTGAAAACAATGCGAGACCCAGAAGCACATTCCTTAAGATATCAGCATAGGCATAGCTGGGTGGGAGGGTGCAGTTGCACTCCCCCGACTAAATCAAGTAAATAAATAAAAAACACTTGACCAATTGCATTGCAGATAATTCGGTTCTGCTTCCCCTAACATAAATCCTGCCCCCCCCAAGCAAAAAACAACAACCCTGGCTACACCCATGGATACCAGTGAGCCCTGCTTCCAAAGAGATGTAAGTAGTTGGGAAACAATAAGTGAGCATGCATTTACAGTTCAGTTTACTTGTGTATAACAACAACAAATAATAGTTTATTATTCATACCCCGCCCAACTGGCTGGGTTTCCCCAGGCACTCTGGGCGGCTCACAACAGAATATCAAAAACGCGATAAAACATCAACCATTTAAAAACTTCCCTAAACAGGGTTGCCTTCAGATGTCTTCTAAATGCCCAGATAGTTGTTTTATTTCCAATCGGGCACTTCCCCTCTCGTAAGAGCTTAAAACAACACACACAAACAAAAGCCATACACTAAACTGCAGAGGTCAGTTCCCCTTAAAACTCACCTGAGCCCAAAGTGGCCAGAGAAAACAGCGCGATCGCTTGCGGCAGTTTCAGCAACATCTTTACTCTCGCCCCGCGATTTCCTGGCTAGCGGTCATATGACTCTGTCTGCTTGTCAGCTGTTTCTGCGAGAGGGAAGTACGCCTTTTATTGAGGGAACCGGGCGGCAGAGCCGGCCAAGGGCCGCCCCCTTTCCGCCTTAGCCGGGGATTGATTTCCACTTGCCAGTTCCTGAAAGCTTTTGCGCGTTTGCACCTTGGGTGTGGCGAGCGTTTTGGCACTCTGCGGGAAGATGGATGAGGGACACTTGGTTTCAGCGCGAGCAAGTTTGCGCAGAGGAATGCCAGCAGCACGCTGTCAGACATGCAGGCGCTTGATTAAATCGGGTGCAATTTGGTTGTGCAAATGGGAGGGCTGAAGAACTGCTGGGTTTCGCACCCGGTCGTGCTTTCAGTGCTGCGATACCAGTTTCCTGCGTGGCTGACGCAGGTGCTTTTCCCAATTCGGTTTAGCTCCTTTGCTCTCTGCTTTTTTTGGTTTTTGTATAATTTTCATTAAGTTTTTCAGTTTTACATTTTTAGAATATTCATTTAAACCACCTTAAAATTATCAAAGACTTCCCTTCTTTTCTTTACATGGTTCATTTTGCATGCCATAAATCCCTGCATGTTTTACATAAACTAAACCAGTTACAGGTAGGTAGCCGTGTTGGTCTGCCATAGTCAAAACAAAATAAAAAATTCTTTCCAGTAGCACCTTAGAGACCAACTAAGTTATAGGTAGGTAGCCGTGTTGGTCTGCCATAGTCAAAGCAAAATAAAAAATAAAAAATTCCTTCCAGTCGCACCTTAGAGACCAACTAAGTTTGTTCTTGGTATGAGCTTTCGTGTGCATGCACACTTCTTCAGCATGCACACGAAAGTTCATACCAAGAACAAACTTAGTTGGTCTCTAAGGTGCTACTGGAATAAACTAAACCATTTTTTATTCCACTTTTACATCCATCAAAACTTACTTACACAGTTGAATTTATCTTAAAGCTGCCAACGTTTTCAAGTGCACACAATTTTCACCCATATATTCAATAAACATTTTCCAATCTTCTTTAAACGTATGTTCCTCTTGTTCTCTTATTCTTTATGTTAAGTCTGCAAGCTGTGCATATTCCATCAGTTTAAGTTGACATTCTTCTTTAGTTGGGACCTCAACTCGTTTCCCATTTTGGGGCTAACAAAACACGGGCCGCAGTAGTAGCAAACATAAATAGTCTTTTTTGAAACATGGGAATTTCCATCTGGATTATCCCAGACTAAAAGGACTCTTGAGTTTTTTGGGAAAGTGTTTCAATTCATTATAAATTATTTCCCAATACTCGTTTGCCCTTTTACAAGTGCACCAACCTTTGCTCTCTGTTTTGATCCCCAAGAACCATTCAGTGTTTGAATCTGAAACAGTTTGGGACATTGCTGACCCATCGTGGATAGCTGAGTTGGTTAGAGCATGGTGCTGATCTTGCCAAGGTTGCAGGTTCGATCCCCGTATGGGACAGCTGCATATTCCTGCATTGCAGGCGGTTGGGCTAGAAGATGATCCTCATCCAACTCTATAATTCTATGATTCTATTTTGTGATAGACTAATAGGTGTGGTTTGGCACCCCGGCAGCACAAACAGTTTCTTGCGGCTGGAATGCGGCCCAGTTGGGGTTGGGCAAAAGGAGGTTGGACTGGATGACCCTTGTGGTCCAAGTCTATCTATAGTTCTAGGAAAAAGGGACACGGGTGGCACTGTGGTCAAAACCACTGAGCCTCTTGGGCTTGCCAATCAGGAGGTCAGTGGTTCGAATCCGCGCAACGGAGTGACCTCCTGTTGTTCTGTCCCAGTTTCTGCCAGCCTACCAGTTCGAAAGCATGCCAGTGCAAGTAGATAAATAGATACTGCTGGGTCAGGAAGGTAAACGGTGTTTCCATGCACTCTGGTTTCTGTCACGGTTTTCTGATGCACCAGAAGTGGTTTAGTCATGCTGCCCACATGACCTGGAAAGCTGTCTGTGGACAAACACTGGCTCCCTCGGCCTGAAAGCGAGATGAGCGCCGCAACCCCATAGTCGCCTTTGACTGGATGTAACTGTCCAGGGGTCCTTTACCTTTACCTTTACCTTTACAGTTCTAGGATTCTATGATCATTTCTCCCAGACAAAGGCCCCTGAAATGGGGGCATCTCCAAGTTTGTGCATGCTTTATCTAGGGAACAGCCTGGGCCAAAGGGACATGGCAACAAACACAAACATAGCAAAGCTGCACAATCACAGGACTGTGAAGCAGGGCAAAGTGACCTCAAAGAGAGTGAAGGAAAAGGTGTGGCACCAGCAGACACAATGCTGGATCTTGATTATTGTCAGACACTAGTGTTGAATTTCCCGTCTATCACTTGTGCTCTGCTTTCCTTCGGACCACATCAGCGAGGCCGGCCGAGAGGGTGGTCTAGGCAGCCCAGGACCTCCATACGCACTGTCCAAGCCTGCGCCCTGGAGAGAGGTCCCTTTGGGCACTGTGATTCCCCTAGTGGTTTGACTTCACCCCTGGAGGTTGTTTCCTGAGACATGCACTTATGCCAACCTAAGTCTAGAAAGCAGGAAGTTGAAACCCAACATCTGGAGAGCTGTAGGTCTGTGCACTCCCCACTGCAATGATCAATCTACTGGTGTCAAGACTACTTTAAAAAAGGCATTGAAGTGGGGGGTGGCGGCAGGGGATGAGCCCAGAAAATTCAAATGTGCCACTTATTTTCTTTTTCTTTTTTAAGTGTTGTTTGATAAAAGAAGGCTCATATCTCTGCCTACGATTATGGAGTTCTGTTTGCTCGTTTTCTACATGCCATAAACTCCTGTTTTCTAAACATGCTGCAGATACTGTGTACAAGGTTCTAGCTGTGTCTTATGTTCACATTTTTCTTTACATGCTTTTGTGATATGGTGGGCCAGCACGTTCCTTGCGTAGATGCTGGCCTTGACAGGCCAGCATTAACATTATGAGAAGCCCTCAGTTTAAATCCATTAATTCTTAGGGTTTGCACATTTTAACCTGCCTCTGTGCCTTTAACAGCAGCTGGATGTGGGTTGACATTAGGAAAAAAGGCTATGCTTAACCTGTTAATTTCTGTTTGCAACAGGGTTGTTAAACATGCAGGAATTAACCAGGGTTTCCTCCCCCTCCCCGGGTCAGCTGACAACCAAAGACATTGCCATTGCTATTAACAGTAATCCTTCTGGTTGGTTAATTGGTTTGGCAACTTCCAGGCACATGATGTGTGATGGTAATTATTTTCCCCAAGAGTTAAATTATAACTATGAGATTCAGGTGAGGGTGAGGGTCACATGACTTGTCAATCCCAGCAGGTATATAAGAGGACGACCCGGCCTGCCCAGGCCTTTCTATTCCCAAATGTTGCCCACAGAGCGCAAGTATGCTCAAATTGACACCAGGTGTCAAGGAAATAAACAACTATCTGACTTTTAGAAGACACCTGATGGCAGCCCTGTTTAGGGAAGTTTTTAATGTTTGATGTTTTATTGTGTTTTTAACATTTTGTTGAGAGCTGCCCAGAGTGGCTGGGGAAACCCAGCCTGATGGGCGGGGTATACAAATAATAATAATAATAATAATTACAACAACAATTTTATTATTATTCTTCCAGTACACTGACATTAATTCCCCTGCCTTCCGAAATGATATGCCGTTTTTTTCGGAAAAAACGTCGATGGAATCTTTCAAGGATTTCGAGAGGCTGCAAGTTCGAAGTGGGTATATAGTGGCAAAAGCAGCACAGTGTCGATTGCACGGTCGCCGGGTTTTACGTTGTCATGATCCACCTCGCACGTCTCCCGCCCCTTCCCGATTTTGGTAACGATATCGAGTCCTCCTTTTGTTTGTTTGTTTGTTAATGCACTTAGAAAATGCGGAAATTTTCCTTGGAAACATAAAAGTGCTGGGGGAAATCTTAATTTTTTTTTTAAAGGTCCACCTCTTTCTCCAACACACACACACACACATATATGTGACATATTGTGATTCTTATTATTTATTCAATTAATAATACGCATCCCGCTCGCAAATTTTAAAAGCAATAAAGCATAATGTAGAATCAGAAAAAGAACGGCGTGCTCCGGCAATAGCTTTCTCCCTTTTCGTCCCTCGCGGGGCGCCGTAGCCGAGGCCCCTCCCATCTCCCTTTCCCCGACCTTCCTCTCCCGCCCTTACCAAGATGGCGGCGGCCACCGGCGACGAGGCCCCCGTGCGCCTCCGGCTGCTCTTCGACTACCCTCCCCCGGGGACGCCGGCCTGCGGGTTGTGCTGGCTGCTCCTGGAGCCCCGCCAGGTGCGCCTCGTCACCGACCTGAGCAGCCTCGTCCGGGACAAGTTCGGCTTCAGCCGCCGCGCCAAGCTCAGCCTCTTCCTCGACGGGGCGCTGCTGCCGCCCACCGAGAGCGCGAGGATCGTGCGGGACAACGACTCTCTCCGGTGGGGCTGAGAGTGGGGCTCGGGGGGGGGGGGAGGAGAAAGAGGTGGGGGGCCGGGGTGGAAGTGAGAGTCGTCCTCGCGCGCACCCCCGCCTCACTTTGGCTTATGTTTATGGGGTTCCCCGCCCCTTTGTTCTGGCAAAATACAGGATGGGACAATTGGGGGGTGGGAGGACTCCCCCCCCCCAATCTGGAGCTCAGCAGGTATTATTATTATTAATTTGTTTTATTTTATGATTGAGTTTATATACCGCTCTATACCCGGAGGTCTCATGGTAGTTCACAGAAAAGGTCATAACATATATAATCAGAATAAAAACAGCAACCCAGTAACAACAACCCCCCCCCCCATCCCGAAAAGAGACACATTTTAAAAGAGTATAAGATGTCAAACAGATTGACCAAAGGCCTGGTTAAAAAGGAACAATAGTGGCAAAATACATTCCAAGGTATGAACTGCAGGCTATACAGTCATGCGGGTTATTTCTGGGTTCGGCGATTCGCATATGCACAGAAGCGCCAAATCGCGCTGCGCACATGTGCAGACGCAACGCTTCATGTTGCGTTCTGCTCATGTTGCGAACAGAGCTCTGGAACGGATCCCGTTCGCAACCTGAGGTACCACTGTACTTGGCTGTTACAGATATCTTTTACACATACACACTATGCCATGTAGGGCCAAACTTGGCCCTCCAGAGGTTTTGGGACTACAACTCCCATCATCCCTAGCTAACAGGACCAGTGGTCAGGGATGATGGGAATTGTAGTCCACAAACAAGTTTGGCCATGCCTGCACTATGCATACTGTTGCTAGCTAAAAGTTGTTATTATTGTTTATTGAGTTTCTATACCACCCAATCCCCGGAGGTCTCAGGGCAGTTCACAGAAAAGATCACAACATATATCATCAGAATAAAAAGGGCAGCCCAATTTTTAAAAACCCCAGAAAAGAGCCACATTTTAAATGGATGTCAAACAGATTGACCAAAGGCCTGGTTAAAAAGGAACATTTTTGCCTGCCGTCTAAAGGTGTATAATGAAGGCGCCAGGTGAACTTCCCTGGGGAGAGCATTCCACAGATGGGGAGCCACTGCAGAGAAGTCTCCGTTCTCGTGTTCCCACCCTCTGGACCTCTCAAGGAGGAGGCACACGAAGGAGGGTCTGGGTGTGTTCATAAGGGTAGAGCTTGAGAGACTTCTTAATCTCAGGGTTGTGGATTCCATCCTCACATTGGGGGGGGGGAAGATTCCTACATTGCAGAGATGGATGGACTCGATGACCCTCGGGGGCCCCTTCCAACTCTGCCTTTCTGTGTGATTACAGTTTGTTGCAACCTAACAGGATGGCCCCCTCTGGAATTTGTCACGCATGTGTACGTGTGCACACTCATACATGTGAATCTGTAAATCTGTCTGTGCTTGGAGGCCCAGAGCATAACACACATGACCTTTCACATGCCATGCATTTGGAGAGGACCCCCAGCTTCACACACAGAGAGAAAGCCTGAAATATAGGACAAAACGATCAATACTGAACATAGCATTTTACATTGAAATACAGGGCAATCCTGTATTATACAGGACAGGTGGAGCAATCCTAAACGCCTCGCAGGGTAGCAGGGGTATTGAAACCCTTGATGTTCATGTTGCTTGAGATAGAACATAGGCAACTGTGTCAGCTGCAGGCTGGTACAGCAGAGAGACCTAGGCTCCCTTGTGCCCTCGGCAAGGAGCTGTATTGGCGACCCCGTCCCTTGTGCCCTTGGCAAGATGTATCAAGCAGTGGAGTCACCTGGGGAGTGTGTGGACAGGCAGGCTCCTAACCACTCCAAGCCAGAGTGAAGAGACTTGGTTTTTGCTCCCCCAACCCCTAGGTGTGTCCATGACTGGTTTGGGTTTCCAGTGCAGCCATGGCTGCCCCAGCCCCATTCTGCCATGTCTTGAGGCTACTGCTTGTAGGAATGTTGCTGGCATGCTGTTGTTGGGTGTAATAGCACCATCTATGTAGAGATGTGCTTTTGGAAACCATCCCCACCTCTGTAGCATGATGCAGGGTTATGGTTGCTCACCCTAATGCTATTTACTTTCACGGAAAATGTTTCCAGTGTGAAACACGCACTGCAAACAGGTTGTTCTACTGAAATCCCTAAGATTTCATGGCCAAGTGTAGGATTAAAGTTTGGCGCGAATGGATGTTTTTAGAGTAACAATGTATAAATGAAAACAAAAGAAAAAAGAAACAAAATTCCTTCCAGTAGCACCTTAGAGACCAACTAAGTTTATTCTTGGTATGAGTTTTCATGTGTATCTGAAGAAGTGTGCATGCACACGAAAGCTCATACCAAGAACAAACTTAGTTGGCCTCTAAGGTGCTACTGGAAGGATTTTATTTTTTATTTTGTTTTGACTATGACAGACCAACACGGCTACCTACCTGTAAATGTATACATGATGCCATGATCATGACAGAACTTTCTCTTGCATGATATCCCGACAGAGTCAAATTGGAGGAGGTTATCGGGGAAGACGACAATGATAAAATTGCCAACGGTTTTGGTAACCAATCAAAAAAACGAAGGAAACGACACCGGCAGAAGTTGGAAGTGAAAGATTCTGACAGCGAAGATGAAGGTCACAGAAAAAGAAAGAAGGGCAAATGGAACTGTGAGCGTCTTTCTTGTCAGGAAGAGAGCGCAGCAAACATTCAGGACCCGAAGGCCCTTAAGAAAAGGAAAAACGCGATCGGAAGATCCTCTACCGCAGACAGTGGGAGCGATGATAGCACTTGCCATTCCAAGAAGCTTAAAAAAAAGGTTGACCGGGAAAAAGAGCAGGGGGCAGTGAGAGATAAAAAGAAAAGGAGAAAAGAAAAAGCCATAGAAATAAATAACATTTCACAAAAGACCAACAAGACTTTTTCTTTGAGCCCCAGCCAAAAAAGTGCAGCGAAAACCCCAGTGGCACAGTCCGGCACAAAGAAATGTGAAACCTCAAGCGACTCTTCCACTTCATCGAGCGAGAGTGACCACAATATAGCAGATGCAAAACGAAAACACTCAAATCAAACTAAGGTGGCATCGCAGCCCGTAAACAAACCACAACTGGCTTCTTCTGTGAAATCTGCTGGTAAAGTTGCCACTAAACAGAGAGGCAGCAATCCTCCTAAGGCAGCATGTAGTAAAAAAGCCAAGAGTCCGTCCTCAAGTTCAGATTCAGATTCTACTTCAGGAGAGCAGGAGGAGCAGAAGAGCAACAACTTGAAAAGTAAGCAGCCGTACAATAGCCAAGGAACTGCGGGAGGCTCGGCTTCAAGAAGCAAACCCAAAAGCTCCTCTTCAGAATCTGATAGCTCAGACTCGGAGGCCTGTACTGCTAAGAAACCCAAGACAAATCCTGCAGTCGTTCAGACGTTGGGAGGGAATGGCGGCAAACAGCTGCCAGCTGTCACTTGTGGACCAGAAATAAGTCCCAGCGACAGCAGAAGGGGTCGTGGCAGAGGAGAAAACCCCTTTTGGAGAGGGCCTAGGGTTCGTGGATGTCGTGGGATGATCAGGGGCCGGGGAAGAGGAAGGGGAGAGAATGCTAACTTCTTCCACAATTACAACGGTGAGCAGCAAAAGCAGCAACAGTTGCACGAAGTAGCAACAAACTCTTCAGTTATTATACAGGTGAGTCTGCTGGCGACTGCCTGCTTTTGTCTCCATGACATGTGATATACTTCTCGATGGAACACTGTTTGATAACTCACAAAATTAAAAGAAACAAGCTTGTTACTGTTAGTGTGATTGTGGTGATCCTGCCTACAGCCTAAATTACATACAAAATAATAGCCCACAAATTGAGCAGTGTGGGTTAAGAAATCCAGTGCTGCCATTCTGCTTGCAGAAAGGGTTTAGCTTAAGAGAAAGGGATATGGTTTTTCGCTGATTTTCTACTGCATTCCCCTGGAAATCTGTTCCAGGGAGTTGAGGTGCTTTTCAGGACAGCATGGGAGGAAGTGCTGGGGGAAGGGGGAATTGAAAAAAGGGAAATAAAATAATAATAATAATAATAATAATAATAATTATTATTATTATTATTATTATTATTATTATTATTATTATTATTATTATTTACCATTCACCATAAGGTCCCTGGTAAAGCAATTTGAAATCAGAAGAATAGAGTGGACCTAAATGTGTACCTTGGGTGTCAAAAACCAAGATGAAGAGGTGTATGAAAATCATAAAGTGACGGTAAAATGCACATCCGTGGGAAGGGAATTCCACAACTTAGGGGCTGCCACAGATAGTGCCTTCTCCCAGATCTCCCCCCAAAACTTCTGAGGGCAGTGGCTTCCCCCCTGCTGATCTTAAGACCTGAAGGTTATAGAGAAAGAAAACATTTTTCAGATGTTAGCAGACACTTCCACAGCCTCAGAAGAATTTCAGCAATTGGAACAGCAGCACTGGGTTTCACATTTTGTCTCCTGCAGAGGAAATATAGATAACCTCTGAAACTTGACGAGCAGGACATGAAGGTGGTGGCTTTCCATCCCTGGTTATTCCCAGTATCAGGAACCCAGAGGTAGAGTGCATCTGCATGTGGAAGTTCTCTCTTTGCCTCTGGTTTTTCCTGCAAATTTTTTCTGCTTTCTTTTGCCCTCTATATCACATTAATGCTCTTTACAGGGTTTGATTGTGGATGATAATGTATTTAATCATTGTTTCACAGAATCCACCAGAAGCTCCAAAGAAGGACTACAGCATATTGCCTCTGTTAGCTGCTCCTCCACAAGTAGGAGAGAAAATTGCCTTTAAGGTATGAAATCTCAAAACACTTTAGTTCCTCGCTTCTTGCTTAAATAATTTTTATCCTGCTCTTTGGTCATCTTGCAGCTGTATGGAGGGAAGACACTAGTAACATTGACAGGAATTTGAGGGCTGGAGTCAGACTTCTTATGGCGAGTGTGTTAGCATATTCTGTTGGGTGAGATAGACTAAAAAATACACACTTGTAGTGTTAACTTAGTTCTGGCATGAAGCCTTTAACCTGTCAAGCATATATTTTAGGTGGCTGTGATACTTGAAAGACCATATTCTCGCCTATTTACTTATATACTTGGGTGGATTAAATTGTTTCTTGCACTCTGTCAAGCTTGTTGGAAAAAAGGAGTGCAGAACATAATAAAGACTGCAAACAGAAGTCCGAGAAGATTGCACAAAAACTCAGGTAAATTACTTTAATAAAAAAATGTGTGTTTAAACTGGAAATACAAACACTAGGAAGATAGCGACTGGCTAAAAGGAAATGAAACTTCATCTCTCTAACAGTTATTAAATGGAGAGTAGCCACCATTGTTGAGGAAGTTGGTGCTTTCAACATAATTTCTCCTTCAGACTCAATCGGATAATGATGATAATAATAATAATAATAATAATAATAATAATAATAATAATAATAATAATAATAATAATACTATTTCTACCCTGCCCATCTGGCTGGGTTTCCTCAGCCATTCTGAGCTGCTCACAACAGAATATTATTATTATTATTATTATTATTAATAATAATAATGAAAAAGCGATAAAACATCAAACATTAAAAACTTCCCTAAACAGGGCTGTCTTCAGATGTCTTCTAAAAGTCAGATACATATATTCGGGCGTATAAGGCTACTTTTTAATCCAGGAAAATCTTATCAACAGTCGGGGGTCGTCTTATACTCCGGGTGGAGAATCTGCGGTCGAGTATATCTCAAACTATATTTTAACTGGAAAAGTTGGGGGTCGTCTTATACGCCGGAAAATACGGTAGTTTATTTCCTTGACATCTGATGAGAGGGTGTTCCACAGGCGCCACTACTGAGAAGGCCTTCTGCTTGGTTCCCTGTAACCTCACATCTCGCAGGGAGGGAACCGCCAGAAGGCCCTCGGAGCTGGACCTCAGTGTCCGGGCTGAGCGATGGGGGTGGAGACGCTCCTTCAGGTATACTGGGCCAAGGCTGTTTAGGGATTTAAAGGTCAGCACCAACACTTTGAATTGTGCTCAGAGACGTTCTGGGAGCCAATGTAGGTCTTTCAGGACCGGTGTTATGTGTCTCGGCGGCCACTCAATAGATGCATCAATTGGTTGGTTCCTGTAAGGACCGGTAGGGCAGCAACTCTATCAGAGATGTTACTAGAGAAGGAGAGTCAGGTGGAGACATCATCTTCATCCATGAACAGGCACATCCTAAGTTGAAACCAATCAGAGCTGTCTTACGTGGAGTCACGCTACATGTCCGCCCAGCCCGCTATTGTTTGCTCTGGTTATTGCCCACAGTTCTAGACTTGAGGAAGAAGCTTCTCCAGCCTTGCAACTTTGAAATGCTAGGGATTGAACCTGGGACTTGATTACTTGCAAATATGGACCAGAGTTCCTATTATTCTGACATCTATATCATTGGGTCTTATTCCCAGGTAAATGGAGTTCAGATTGCAGCCTTATTTGGATGATGTCATCTCTTGGAATTAGCAGCTTGTCTCATGTTTACTGTTTGATTTTCTTTTAACAGCTTTTGGAGCTAACTGAAAATTACACTCCTGAAGTATCTGATTATAAGGTATTGAGACTGACTACTGTTCATTGTGTTTTGATTTTAAAAAATCAAGCTAGATTGCATCTTGGCCTTTTAATATTGCCATTTCTCATTGCTTATTCTAATAATGGTTAGGAACACAAGACACATCAGAAGGTTGCGTAGTTCAAATTTGGATTTCACCAAGCTCTTAGAATCATAGAGCGGAAGGGAACAATCCCAAGAAAATCCACTACATAGCTTGTGGGGGGAAGAGAGAAATGTGCTCTGCTAATTTATTGCCAGTGGGGGAGCCTTCATCTCCTGGATTGAGGTTCTGTTTTGTGTGGCTTAATAAAATAAATGAACATTCCACAAACTGTGTCTGTACAGTTTTACCTTGGTTTTGGAACAGCTTAGTTCTCGAACATTTTGGCTCCCGAACGCCGCTAACCTGGAAGTGAGTGTTCCGGTTTGCGAACTATTTTGGGAAGCCGTACGTCTGGCAGGGCTTCTGATTGGCTGCAGGAGCTTCCTGCAGCCAATCAGAAGCCGCGCTTTGGTTTCCAAAAGTTTTGGAAGTCGAATGGACTTGCAGAATGGATTCCGTTCGACTTCCAAGGTACAACTGTATACATTTATTAAGAATTTACCAGTATGTAGGCTGAGGAACCCAGGTGGCCTGAGGGACCCAGGTGGCGCTTTGGGTTAAACCACAGAGTCTAGGGCTTGCTGATCAGAAGGTTGGCGGTTCGAATCCCTGCGACAGGGTGAGCTCCCGTTGCTCGGTCCCTGCTCCTGCCAACCTAGCAGTTCGGAAGCACGTCAAAGTGCAAGTAGATAAATAGGTACCGCTCCGGCAGGAAGGTAAACGGCGTTTCCATGCGCTGCTCTGGTTCGCCAGAAGCGGCTTGTCATGCTGGCCACATGACCCGGAAGCTGCACGCCGGCTCCCTCGGCCAGTAACACGAGATGGAAAGAATCCAGATTATTTGTTTCATTTATATATCACCTGTTCCTCCATGGAGCTCAACATTGCACATGGTTCTCGCCTCCCCATTTTATCCTCACAGCAACCTTGTGACGTAGGATAGTCTGGAAGACGGTGACTGTCCCAAGGTCACCCAGGGAGCTCCATGGCTTAGTGGGGATTCAAGCCCTGGTTTCCCAGGTCATAGGCCAACACTCTATAACCATTGTACCATGCAGTCTCATAGTGCATACCAGGGTTTCCCAAACTTAGGTCTCCAGCTGTTTTTAGATTACAGTTTCCATCATCCCTTGGCCACTGGTCTTGCTAACTCGGGGTGATGGGAGTTGTAGTCCAAAAACAGCTGGAGACCCAGGTTTGAGAAACCCTGGTGTATAGCAAGAAGCCTGTGCAGGTGGGTATTCCCTTACTCTGCACCTGTTGGGGTGGGGCATGCTCTAGAATGACCCCATTTTCTTGACAGGGAGCAGTTTCTTCCATAAGAATTTGAAGCTGCTTCTGTGCTTATCCTGGCTTCCGATTCAAGGCTTGAGTGTGAACTTGTTAATTCACACATGCACATACTGCATTCCTTTGTGGGGATCCCTGCCTATGAAGGTTAAACCACCCAAGATTAAAGGAGAAAAATCTGTCTTTGCCCTTGCTACAGCAGTGTCTTTTAAGTGCTTTTAAGGTTATTTTCCCCCGTAGGAACAAATGGTACTAATTCACTGTATATGTGAAAGAGAAAGGCACATCAGGCATGGGCTAATGCTGCTGTATCTCTGCTGAGCCTGCTACTGAGGATCAAGCCTGCTCTTATCTTTAGCCCCATCCATGAGTTCTGTTCCTGGGCCACCCTTGAGTGTGACGGAACATTCAGAACTGACTTGTGTATATAATGGCATTCTAATGACTTATGCCGATCTATTGCAATTTGTACAGGATTTAAACTTGGGACAGATGACATTTGTCCATTTACTCTTGACCTGGAATAAACACCGTTTTTCCTCCTTTATTTTTCTTTTCTTTTCCAGGAAGGAAAAATTGTCAGTTGGAATCCTGCTAACAAACAGCTAGAACTTGAGATTCTTTCTTTCTCGTCAGGTAAGAGATACGCAACTGCAGAGTTGAATGTGAATATGGGTTGTATTCAAGCAAGTTCTGCTTGGAGTAAACCCACTGAAATTAATGGTAGCTCAGTTGGTTAGCGTGTGGTGCTGATAACGCCAAGGTTGGAGGTTCGATCCCCGTATGAGACAGGTGCATATTCCTGCATTGCCGGGGGGGTTGGACTAGATGATCCTTGGGGTCCCTTCCAACTCTACAATTCTATGATTCTATGACCCGAGTTAGTCATGTTCATTCATTTCAGTGGTTCTGCTTTCACAACTAACATTGGCTACAACCCAGTATATTTTCTCATATGAAAGGCAACAACTTCTCTTTTAAAGTTGACTTTCCTTTACTCATTGTACATCATTCTGCTTTAACTGCACGTTACAGTGCGATTGTTAATGCATCAGAAATAAGTCCCACTGTGTTAAACGGGACTTAACTCCCAGGAAAGTGGTTATAGGATTGCAGCCACAATTATATAACCACCCTTGCAACTTCCATTCACATTCTGAGTACCTCCAAACCTTTGTGCGAATGTTCTAATTGTGTTTGTTGTGGTTTTTGTTTCTTCTTCAAGTTTCAAAAGAGCCAGGGAAGTTTGATCTGGTTTACCAGTCTGCAGATGGAGCCGAAAGAATAGAATATGCTGTATCTCATGATAGGAAGGTATGTAATTTCCTGAAATTACTTTTCAGTAGCCTCCTTTAAAACTCTTCCGATGACCTTTTATCTCTTACCATGTTCGTAGGGCACATTCCATTCTCTACTCAATTGCAGTGTCTCTGTGCGTGGAGGATTCTCAACCCTTTGCACTGCAAGTTACTTGCCGTATAGGACAGGCTAGAGGAGAGAGGAGAGGTGTCCCAGACTGTCCCCCAACTGCCTGTAATACTGCATTTGTATGTGCCAAGGTGTGTTTGGAGGAGACATGAGGGAACAGAGCTCTGTTGAGCCCTGCTGGAATTCTTTGTGCTGGAGGGTTTTTCATCTACATTGGAAGTGTATTGTCCTTATAGTGTGTTCAAAGGGCAATATCCAAATAATTTGGGGCAGTGTTCGACTAGCTAGTCCTGTTAGTGCAAAGATTACTTTGCAAGGAGACTTTCCTGTGCCCTCTCCAAATCTGCTCTGGAAGGTTGGGGGAACCCTTGCAACATATTTAGGGGAGGAGAAGGGAAAACATGATGTTGCACAAGGAGAAATCCTCGCACTTTCGGAACAGTTGTATTTGTGCTGTGTTGAATGCAAGCCTCATACTCAAAGCGGACCAAATGAAACCAGTGCATTGGTTTCACTGGTTCTATTGCTGATTAAGACACTAAATACCACACCAAGAAAATAATTGGCCCCAATGCAAATTCTTTCTCTAGTTCCCTATTTTTAGTATTTATAGAAGTCCGCATTGTTTCAAATGTCGTGTACAAATGAAATACTGCTTCATCAAGGCAAGTATACTGAAGTGCTGGCACTTTGCCTGCTGTTTTAACGTTGAGCATGCAATCATTTTGCCATTATTGCGATAGGGAAGAAGCCTAGGTGACCTTTGGGTTTAACACACTCCTCATCCAACGTGGCAACAGGGATGAGATTGGAAGCTTTTGCTTCTGCTTTTAATTAACTGCAGCTTTATGTGTCACTTAGCCCTGACAATCTGCCCCCCCCCAATTATTGTTTGCTTGAAACAAGGCAACTTCAAACCAAGGTACACGAAGCTGGCTTGTTTCATTAAGTCATAGAGATTAACCACAGGTTGACTGAAATAAGAAGTGAAGGCTTCTGATGATCTGATGGTCACACGCCATGGGAAGTGGGAGGATGCTTCAGGCTTGCTTAAACTCATTCCTGCCATGTTTATCATGATGTCATGATGCCTGAATGCAGCCAGGGAGAGAAACAGATTCAGCCTCGAAGCTATCTGTCAGGGAACTGTCCCCGGCTCAGCGCAGGGTGGTGGAAGGGCTCTCGGGATGCTACAGAGAGCCTCAGCCCCACCTGACCAGCAGCACCTCCTCGTCCAGCGGAGGGAGCAGCGAGGTCTCCAGTGGGGAGGGGCAGGCAGCTCGGGAGCTGGAGAGCCGAGGCTCTGGGGATGTTGGAGAGACCCTGCACTCCTCTCGCTCAGCGGGCAAGGAGGGAGACACGCTATTTCCGTTGCCCCAAGTACGCAGAGGGGTGAAACGAAAAGAGGGGAGGCGGAGATTTCGTATACCGAAACTCTTATGTTGGCGTCAGAACCGGAAGGGGCCACTCCCGGATTCTGCAGACGGTTGATACAGACATGGATTTTTAGCTCTGCACTGTACATAGTATGCACAATAAAACTACTAAAGAAACGGCTGGAGTTTTGCCTGGTTTCTCATGAGCAACCATCCAAGGACCTTACACTATCAGACATAGGTCTTGTTCAGTAATTTGTCTCTTGGGCAAGTGTGTGTTAAAATTGATTTTATTATACAAAAATAGTTTAATCACATTAAATTTATTTAAAAGGATTAATGCTGGTGAAATGGCATGTATCTGATCTGTTCATGTTGAGTCTTACATGCATTTCCTCCCCCCCCCCCTTTAGATAACTGAAAGTTGGGATGCGTTGATTGAGCCCAGACTAATAGTTGACCCTCCGAATAACGAATCAGGCACTGGAAATGGAAATCCCTAGGCTGTGAACTTACTTATCTGTAAATAGTCTGTGAAATGCTGTCCTTCTGTTTCTGAAGATAGTGTATGCATATTGCTGTGTTTTTTTTCTAAAAAAATAAAGGATTTCAAAAACTGAAATGAGGTTTAAGAAAAGTTTGTGCCATGGTTGAGGTGCTTGTTCTGAGATGTTTACATTAAGAGCTTGCTTGTGTTTTCATAGGGCTATGGGGTCTGTTTTCAGTGGAGCAACTTGATCTGCTCCCTGCCCCCTCCATTAAAGAAAAGAATAGGGAGGTCAACATTTCATTGGGAGTCTCTCCCATGGGTCAGATAAAAGGGTGAGGAAAGCAGGTCTTGCAAAAGAAACATCAAAACTTGAAAAAGAATTGATACAAAGTAAAGGTAGATTATATCTCACAGGTATATGATCTTCTATTAGAATGGGAGGTAAAGGAAGAACAAGTGGAAGCGGTAATGGTGAGATGGGCACAAGACCTGGGTTATAATATTTACATGGAACAATGGGAAAAACTATGGCGGGAAGACATAAAATTTACAGCCTGTTATAATCTCAGGGAAAACATAATGAAAATGATGTACAGATGGCACCAAACCCCAGAAAAACTTGCTAAAATGTATAAAAATAGATCATCTATATGCTGGAGATGTAACACACAAATTGGGTCTTACTTGCATATGTGGTGGAGTTGTACAGACATCTGTGTATTTTGGAAGAATATATATGAAGAACTTAAAAAAAATTATTTAAATTTACATTTAAAAAAGGCCAGAAATATTTCTATTAAGCATATTGCCAAAAGAAATAGGGAAATCGAAAAGAACATTGTTCATGTATGGGATAACGGCAGCCAGAATTTTAGTAGCAAGAAATTGGAAAAATACAACAATACCTAACATGGCAGAATGGCAAATCCTAATGGTAGAATACCTGCAGCTAGCAAAGGCGACAGGAAGGATAAGAGGCCAAACAAAACAAACATTCTATAAGGAATGGAGAATTTTTAAAGAATACTTAAAAAACTATGGTATAAAAGGAAACCTCTTGGCAGAACTAGACTGACCCTTGTATAAATATAAATTCTTAGGGATCTATAAAGAAACTAAATAAGAAATATCTAACTGTGCGGTATAAGGTAATAAATAAAGTACAGTGAGACTAATTAGAAGTCATTTTTAATTTATCTCTTCACAAGTTTTATAATTATTTGCACTGTTGGGTATATAAATGACGTTTGTTATATTAACTTTGCTGTTTTTGATATTGCTTGTTTTATTGTTTGTATGCTTGTTCGTTTATTTCTTTTTCTTTATATAAATGTATTTATTTTAAAACAATAAAGATATATTATAAAAGGGGGGTGAGGAAACGACAACTGTAAGATTAGGTAATAAATTGCATTGTGAAAGCATGCAAAACATACTTCCTGCAACCTAGCTGCCCAAGATGGGTGTAAAAGCTCACAAATGGTCTGCAAGGGCTTCCTCATTCACAGAGGGAAAGGTTGGCTTTTAGCAAGCTAATCTGTACATGCAGTAAAGGACGCAGGAGGCACTGCAGTCTAAATCTCTTGGGCTTGCCGATCAGGTCGGCAGTTCGAATCCCCACAACAGAGTGAGCTCCTGTTGCTCTGTCCCAGCTCCTGCCAACCTAGCAGTTCGAAAGCACACCATTGCAAGTAGATAAATAGGTACCGCTGTGGTGGGAAGATGAACAGCGTTTCCATGCACTCTGGCTTCCATTGCACCAGAAGCGGTTTAGTCATGCTGGCACATGACCCAGAAAGTGTCTGTGGACAAACACCGGCTCCCTTGGCCTGAAAGTGAGATGAGCACCGCAACCCCATAGTCACCTTTGACTGGACTTCACCATCCAGGGTTCCTTTACCTTTTTACATTTTACATGCAGCAAACAGCCTCACCGAACAAAATTCAGAAATGTGCTTTTCACATAGGTGTACCTTACACAGGTGTGAGGGAGGGGAGGCATTGTGGATGTGACTGCATACCGAGCACTTGACTCGCTTTGGTTATGCATTTAGCACACTGCAAAAATTATGTAAGCGATACAGCTTCCCACGTTCTTACTGCTCATTGTTTGCAATGTCATGGATCACGTCCAGCTGAACTTCCCAAGAGCACAAGCCGAACTTGCCAGCAAACAGCACAAGCTGGCGCAGCATCACGAAACCTGCTGCGGTGTGCTGAGTCATGAAAGTGTGTGCGTGGCAAACCCTACCTCGGGGCTAGGGTTCACCGTTGTTCAAACACTCGGACAGATCGTAATATTAGAAAATGCCTCTAAGCTTGTGGGGAGTGTGCTTTGTGGCGGAATAATGCCTGGTTCATCATGGGTTAACCTATCACTCCCGTGTTAGGTAGGTGTTCCCTGGGAGGCGGAGCTAGTTGGCATTCTAAAAGGAGGGGGAACAACCTTGAAAGGCAGTTGGGGGTTTGGCAGTTGGGTGTGGAGGTTTAGAAAGAGAAACTGCGAGGTTAGGCTTTGGGGAATGGGAGGAAAGGTCATTACCATTGCTAAAGGGATGCAGGAAATATTATAACTAAGCTGAATTACATGAGAAGAAGATTTGTATAAGTAATGACCCGAGACATCCATGTTTTCAAGTTACCTAATAAAGTTAAAAGTGCTTAAACGTTCGCTGACTGTGGCAGCGTATCAGTACCTTAAGAGGTGTGACTAAGAGGAGAGAACAAAGCTTTCCTGTGGAAGAGGAAACTGTTTGCTTATTCTCCTGTCATACAGAGGGCTGGACAGTGAATCCCAGTGTGCCACGTACCCTGTTTCTCCTAAAATAAGACATAGCCATAAAATAGGCCATAGCAGGATTTCTATGCATTTGCGAAATATAAGCCGTTCCCCAAAAATAAGCCATACCCCGAAAATAAGCCATAGTGACGTGGTACCTCCCATTAAAACAGCCTGGGGAGGCGTGGCTATGCAGCGTACCGATGTGACACGGTTAAAATAAGACATCCCCTGAAAATAAGCCATACTGTGTTTTTTTGAGCAAAAAAATATATATAAGACGGTGTCTTATTTTAGGAGAAACACGGTAGTTGCCTAAAGTGAAGGCAAACTGCAGTAGGTGGGAACCCTGGAAGGGAGATCCCATAGGTGGCAAGAGGTTTTCAAACGTAAAGCACTGAGGTACCCCAGAGACAACTCCCATATAAACACTGAAGGATTCATCCTAGTTGTCAGTGAAACTTAGGGAGAGTCACGGTTGGGGAAGTATCTACAGGGGAGGGAGTAGGATCCCTCACATGCTTCTCTCCACCACTCCCAATTAAACAAACGTCTCATACATTGTTTTCTCCGCACATGCGTAGGTTGCAAAGGAGCGGCGAAACTCATGGACATCAGCATTTATTTTAGGCATGAATGTCCACCTGTCCATTTCGGCAGGTGTCTTACTCATAAGGTATCCAATTCCAACAAGTGGGATTTGGAACAAAATGTTGTGTAGCCTCACTTCCTAGTATAGGGGACAGGGAACCTTAGCCCCACCCAATTGTTGCTGAACTACATCTCCCATCATCCCTGGCTACTGACCATGTTTGCTGGGGCCAGCAGGAGTTTTAGTCCTGCAGCATCTGGAGAGCCTACGGTTCCCCACATGCCCTAGCAAGAGGGCTCCCAATTAAGGGCAAGAAACCAGCCATATCCTCCACAGTACAGTCTCCCATATTTGGGTCTCCAGGTGTTTTTGGACTATTAAGTCCCATCATTCCTGACCACTGGTCCTGCTAGATGGTGAGAATTGTAGTCCTTTTCTTCCTTGGCGATCACTTGCGGCCAAGTAAGATTGTCTTCCATGAACACAGTCTTAACAGTGAGTCCGTAAGTGACTGTGGAAGCCAATTCTGGATCCACACGTCCTTCCACAGTGGAGACATAGGTTTCCGGGCGGGAGTTGATCACGGTGAAGGTTTGCCAAGCGTGCCTTCCTCTTAGCACGTTTCTCCCTTGCGTCCTGAGTTTGAGCGTCTTCAAAGTCCATGACACCTTTGGTCAAGGCTGTTCTCCAATTGGGGCACTGTGTTTCCCAGTTGTCGGTGTTTATACTACATTTTTTAAGATTTGCCCTGAGAGAGTCTTTAAGCCTCTTTTGTTGACCAAAAGCATTACGCTTTCTATTCTTAAGTTAAGAATAGTGTAGTTGCTTTGGAAGACGATAATCAAACATCTGCACAACATGACCAGTTCAATGAAGTTGATGTTGAAGAATCATTGCTTCGACACTGGTGATCTTTGCTTCTTCTAATTCGCCTGTCCCCCCCAAGTGATGTGTAAAATCTTTTGGAGACACCGTTGATGGAATCTTAGGAGGAGTTGGAGTTGGCATTTACAAGTATGTCCACGTTTCACAAGCATACAGTAAGGTTGGTAGTACAATAGCTTTGTAAACAAGCATTTTGGTTTCCCTGCAAATGTCCTGGTCCTCAAACAGTCTGCACTTCAACAGCAGCTGGAAACCCTACTCCCGAGTATTATAAACTGCAAAGGGTGCAAGGCGGCCAATTGATTGATTGTCTTTTCCTCCAACTCGACTGCCTCCTAAACTGCAGTAAGCAGGCTGTCTTCACTGGGCTGGTGGGAGAAGATTAATTCCTACTTAAAAATAAATAAATCAGCAAACCTCAAGGCCCGTCCCCATGGCATTCTCTTGTGCTCCTGTCTTGGTTCCCATCCTGCCAACACTCCTCACCTGAGCTTGCTGTTAGAGGGAGCGATTAGTCACCAGCAAGATATGAACAATGATGTGCACCTTTATACAAACATGATACACATTCCTCCTGTGCCAAGAACTGGTTCATGTCTATCGCTTGATTTTCCTTACGTTGATCACTTGGCATTGATGGATGGCGGAGTAATGCATATAAACTCTATCCAATGGTCGGGCCCCGTTCACACGTGTGTCGTCCTGTTAGGACAGCAAGCAACCAAGCGACAAGAAATGCACACACACCTTCAGCAACCTCCATCTGTCCAGCATGGACATTTTTGGGAGACGCGGCACTCGGTCGCCATCCTGACGGACCCTTCCCTGGGAATAAAGCCTCGTTTATAGGAGCCAACTCCTAAGGGGCTGAGGTCCCTTCGCCACCCCCCAATAAAATATTTGAGGGGTCCGTGGCACCCACAAAGTTAATTGGTATTGCCAGTCAAATGGTGTGGGCGTGGATGTGTGCACCGTGTCATGTGATCGATTGTGCGCTCGATTATGCGCGGCGGGGTTTACTTGCCCCCCCCCCAATATTTTATTCAAGTTGGCAACCCCCCTGGCCCATTCGACGGGTCTTCCGAGCAAACCTTTGCACAGTAACGGTGTGCGTGGACTGCAGTTCACTCCTAAAGCAAACAAGCATGCAAACATGGGCATAGCCAAGGGCGCGGGGCGTGGCAGAGAGGGACAGCTGCCCACCAATCAATAAAAATCCTTAACTGCATGGACATAGCCAGGGGAACCTCAGGGAGCTATGTATTTTTTTATTGGTTTTGGGAGGGAGCTGCCCCTCGCTGGCTACGCCCATGACTAGCTGAGGTTCTGCCCCCTCTAATATAAATCCGGCATGCAAAGGAGCTCCCTTTCGGCTGAGATCGGTTGGGCTTACTCGCGAGCAAGAGGCGACACCTCCCTCCCTCCCCCCGCGCGCGCAGGAATTGGCCGGGCGGGGACGAGCACTGGGCGAAATGCAAAAGAGGTGCTTCCGTGCTTTTCCTTAAGCGGTGACGGGAAGATGAGCTAGACGCTCACACGCGCCGCAGCCGCTCCGGACGCACCACCCCGTCCAGGCGCGTCCCCGCGGCTCTCCGGGGGCCACGTGATTTCCTGGAAGTGGGCAAGGCGCTTAGGTGGCTTTAAGTTTCGCTTTCCACTTTGCAAACCCTACCAGTCGCTGGTTGTGTGTCTCTGTTCCTCTGGCGCGCCCCAGCCATGGCTCAGCTGCTGCGGGCGCCTTCGGCCCCTTGCCTGGTGGGCTTGGAAGAGGAGCTGACGTGCTCCATCTGCCTGTGCGTCTTCGAGAGCCCCGTGACGACCCCGTGCGGCCACAACTTCTGCCTGCCCTGCCTGGAGATGACGTGGTCGGGCTTGCTGAGGAACTTCTGCTGCCCGCAGTGCAGGAGCTCCTTCGACAGTCGCCCCGAGCTGAAAAAGAACACGGTCCTGTGCAGGGTGGTGGAGCAGTTCCAGAGCACCCAAGGAGAGCCAGCCGAGAAGAAGAAGGGCCTTGGAGATGCCACCACCAAAACCACCGCCACCACCACCAGCAGCAGCAGCCCTTCGGTGGCCTGTGACAGTTGTCTGGAGAAGGTGGCCGACAAGACCTGCCTCACCTGCATGGCCTCCTTCTGCCTGGAGCACCTGCGGCCGCATCTGGAGAGCCCCGCCTTCAAGGGCCACCAGCTGGTGCCTCCGGTGAAGGACCTCCAGCGCCGGAAGTGCCAAACCCACCAGAAGCTCCTGGAGTTCTACTGCAAGGAGCACAACAGCTGCATCTGCTGTTTTTGCTTGGTCACGCACAAGGCGTGCGCCACCGTCCCCTTGCAAGAGGCCAAAGACGAGAAGGAGGTGAGACGGGGCCTTGCGGACAGGTGTCTGCCGGGCTTCCGGTGCCGTCCAGGTGTACAGTCTTGCCTTGGAAGTCGAATGGAATCTGTTCCGGAAGTCCGTTCGACTTCCAAAACATTCGGAAACCAAAGCGTGGCTTCTGATTGGCCGCAGGAAGCTCCTGCAGCCAATCGGAAGCCCTGTCGGGTGTTCAGCTTCCAAAAGAACGTTCAAAAACCGGAACACGCACTTCCGGGTTTTGATCGTTGGGGAGCCAAGGCATTCGAGATCCAAGGTATGACTGTATTGGATTCCCAAATCCCGTCAGCCCTGGCCAGCACAGCGAATGGTCAGAGGGGCGACACAGGGATTGTCATCTAAATTTGGAAGGCGTGGGGCCGGGGAAAGGCTGGTCTGTGTCGCAGATGTCACTCGTGCAACCTTGCAGTTAGGCACTCGCCTGGTAGGCACAGAGGCAAGTGAGCAGGCTGGTTGAGGAGGGTCAGAGCACTATGGTTCGGCAGCAGAGCGTGTGTTCCTGGCGTCCAGGAAGGGGACGTAGTGGACGGACAGAGCCCACCACATGCCAACCCAGCTCTCAACCAAGCCAGAACAGCACCAGCCCTGAGCCGCTTTGTGAGGCCTTGCAAAGTGGCTCACTGAGGGCGGTGAGAGAAGCACGCTGTGTGCCCTTTGATCCATGGACATAGCTAGGATTTATGTTGGGGGGCAGGACACCCGCTGGTCATTATCCTCTGTCTGGCTCTGTCTAGCACAGGCATAAGCAAACTCCGGCCCTCCAGATGTTTTGAGACTACAATTCCCATCATCCCTGACCACTGGTCCTATTAGCTATGGACCATGGGGATTGTAGTTCCAAAACATCTGGTGGGCCAGAGTTTGCCTATGCCTGGTCTAGCAGATTCAGAATGAACTGGTCTCAACAACATTTGTTTTAAATTCCTTTCTTTTGATCCCAAGTGCTCAAAATCTTTCTACAATTTCTACTTTTAGTCAAGTATTTCTATTTATTTATTTGCTTGAGGGGGGGGGGGCTATGCCCAGGGACTGGATCAAAGGGCATGTGGTTGTTGCACTTTTATCACGGCACCCTCCCCGGATCCTGGCTCAGGAAGCTCCTTCCCTCCCCTGCTATGGTTTCTATGCTGGGTGAAGAGGAGAGACAACTGGGCTGGTGGAGCAAGGAGGCATGTGTCTGCCATTCAAAAATCACAAGGTGAGGAAAACTGTGAAGCCAGCCAGGGCCTTTACATAGCTTCTCCCTGTTATTTCAGACATTGCAATATACAGTTGTAACTTGGTTGTCGAATGCCTTGGCATTCGGACATTTTGGCTTCTGAACGCCGCAAACCCGGAAGTGAGTGTACCAGTTTGCAAATGTTCTTTGGAACCCGAACGTCCGACGGGGCTTCCGATTGGCTGCAGGAGGTTCCTGCAGCCAATCAGAAGCCGCGCTTTGGTTTCCAAACGTTTGGGAAGTCAAACGGACTTCCGGAACAGATTCCATTCGACTTCCAAGGTACCGCTGTACCAGTATATTGCAACATTTAGCTGGTGATGTATCACGAAGTTAAAAACCAGATAGCGCCCAGCAGTACATTAATGTCCGGAAGGAAGCGGGTTCCCCTTTCTTGCACAAGAGCAGGAACGACGTGTCTGTGGATGTCAATAGCTGATCTGTACTCTTAAAGCGGAGCCTCTTGTATTCTCTTACAGTCCCAACTGAAGCAGAGACTAACGGAACTCTATGCTCTGAACGAGAAGGCTTCGCAGTCCTTGGATCAAGTGCGAGTGCAGCAGAAGCAAACCAGTGTAAGAAATGATTCGTGTTTTCACAGCTTGGTTTTGATGAGAGGGGCGGGAGATTGGCGCACCCCAAGCGACCCGTGCCTTGAGTTGAAAGGGAAGACCAAGATGGCGGATGTGAGCCTCAGTCAGATTTCTGGTGACCAGCTGGTTAACATCAGCCTGCCGTATCGCAGTCTTACGCTGCTGGTGGCAATAAATATTTTCTATTATCCCTGGAAACGGCTCACAAAACATGACGAAACAGACTCACTTTCCTACTCATACTGAAATACTGCCCCTCAATGTGGCCAAACTTAGATTCACAAAATGTTTAGGTGTATGCGTATCCCTGTGTCTCCCCAGAAAAAAGCACTGTGTGTGTGTAATGTGTGTGTGTGTATTATAATTTTTATTAAATTTTCTAAATTACATTTCAGAATATTCATTTAAACAACCTTAAATCGATGACTTCCCTTCTTCTCTTTCCGTGGTTCAATTTGCATACCATACATCCCTGCGTATTTTACAACATGAACTAAACCATTCAGTAATCCAGTGTTACACCCATCAAATCTTATTTACAGAGTATTTCCTTTTAAGGCACAACATGCAACGAAAGGTTGTTGCGTCTCCCTGTAGGGCTCAGGTTTGGGAGCTGCCTTTTGGTATTTAAAACCTGACCATTTTATTATACCTGTAGAGCAGGTTGTGTGCTACTTCTGGAGAGTAGCAAAGGGGTCCCTCTTTCATTTCCTCCTGAAACTCCTTGCGGCATACATCTCTACTCATCCCTTAGTACTTCCTGTAACTATGCTGGCGACTTGAGTAGACCCATTCCATTCCTTCTCTCCGCTCCCCACAGCCCCACCTTCCACCTCCGATTTCATCTACCAATTCCCTTCTTAACTGATACCCAAACATTTTGTACATCCTGGAAGCTCACGGTTCCTTGTCAATCCCTTTTGGGGTTGTTGTTGTTGTTGTTTTAGTTTTCTTTCTCATTTCCAAAATTTCTCTGTACCTCAGAAGTCTCTCCCTTTTTGTACAGGTGACTCTTTTCCAAGCCAATAGGTACATGTCCTCTTGAGTGGGGAGTAGAGAAAGAATATACAGTTTATTAAATCTATTTTTTAAAAAAAAATCCGTAAAAATGCCTATTTTAAAATGCATGCTATGGTCTTAGTGAATAAAACATTTCATTTTTTTAAATAATATTTTTTATTAATTTTCAATTTCAATCCAGTAATAGCCTCATTATAACAATACCAAATCATAATACAGTTACTAATACCAATTGTTCAAATACCAAATTATATAATTTATGTGGCCTCCTGCATGCTAAAATTGATGGTTTGATTATTTTCTTTATTTCTGCGTTCCAAAATCTTACTATTGACATTCCGGTCAAAATAACAATCCCTTATACAACAGCTGCAGTATTAATAACTTCTATTTGTGTTGACATGTTAAATGATTTATGGAACTGAAACATTTCCGAAAGCTGTGTTCAACATTCACTTGAGGCTCCAGGTTCCTTATTCCTAATCCCCCACCTTTCAGCTGTATAAAAATCTGACAACATTAAGCTTATTCAGTACTGATCATATAGAGTTCTCATTTGGCCTAATTACCCATTATCTGAACTCTTATTTCCAAATGCTTTTTTTTCCTTCAGGATACAGCTAATCGGAAGTTGGACCTGCTGAAGGCAGAATTCCTGGAAATTATTGCTTTAATTGAAGAGGAAGAAAAAGAAGCTGTGAAGAAAGTCCTAGCGGAGGAGAAAAGAGTCCAAGATAAATACGAGTATGTCTATAAAGTGCTGGGTAAGAAGAAAACCGAAATCCAGGGAGCGAGAGACCAGATTGAAGTGACCTTGACAGAGGATGACAACATCGCATTTTTAAAGGTAAACCTCTGTTTCCCTGAACCAGGGCCGGATTTAGGTTTGCTGAAGCCCTAAGCTACTGAAGGTAGTGGGGCCCTTTATATGTCCAGCTGTCCTTGCGTCAGCAACAAATTGTCGCTGTGTTTTGTGCTGAATATATGCCATATGGTAATTTATGGACCTAATAGGTATCTAAGGCCATTTGCATATGCAGAATGTAGGCACCCTATATATAGAAATGAGCAAACCAGTGATATTTTAGGGAGCAGGCTAGCAGACGGGGCCCATTACTTACATCATAGGAGTTTACACAACACAAAAAACAGTTGCTGTATGTAGGTTTTATTTTATTTGTTTTTTATCTTAAATTTAGGAAATGTACATCCATTTTTCCCTTTAATTTTTGGGGCCCCCCCAAGAGAGTGTGCCCCCAAGCTATAGCTTGTTTAAAAGGTAAATGTAAAGGGACCCCTGACCATTAGGTCCAGTCGCGGAAGACTCGCTTTACTGGCTGAGGGAGCCGGCGAACAGCTTCCGGGTCATGTGGCCAGCATGACTAAGCCGCTTCTGGTGAACCAGAGCAGCGCACGGAAACGCCGTTTACCTTCCCGCCGGAGCGGTACCTGTTTATCTACTTGCACTTTGAGGTGCTTTCAAACTGCTAGGTTGGCAGGAGCTGAGGCAGAAGAACAGGAGCTCACTCCGTCGCGGGGATTCGAACCGCCGACCTTCTGATTGGCAAGCCCAAGAGGCTCAGTGGTTTAGACCACAGCGCCACCTGCGTCCAGACAGGAAGGGGGTGTGACAGTGTGTACGAGCATAAATCCTCACGAGATCATCCGCTTTTATTTCAGAAGGCAGCAAAACTCCGGCAGTTACCCATCAAAGATGTCTTCATACCTAAACTGGAATTGGATCAAAACTTGATACACACCGTTTATCAAAAAGCCTTTAGCCTCAAAGAAAACGTGAAACAGTTCTTGGCTCAACCCCAGGAGAAGAAAAAAGAAGGTGATTGGCCTGTTTCTCATTTACTAGCATGTGTCCTTTGCTTATTGTATCTCAGTGCACACTATATTAAAGTTTTAAAGACTAAATGGTTTTGGTATAAATTATGGGAATCTCAGGTCCAGGGTCTCTCGAACTACTGCTTATAATGACAGAAAATCATGTTTTTGTTAATTACCCATTGCGTATTAATGTGCCCATGGGTGAAGGTGGGAGCCCGATTGATTTGTGAATTCTGCATAGTAACTGACTTGGAGTGAGGAGACCTAGGTTAGAAACACAGGTATATTATAAGTTAGGTGCCAAAAATCTGCTTAAACCAGGGCTTCAGTCGCCAAAAGAGAATGCCTAGTTGCCGTTTTGGGGCAGCCGACTGAGAAGTCGTATTTTTCAATACAACTTTTCGGTTCCTGAAATACATTCTGACAGTGCAGATAAAATGTAACGGATAGAATTCTACAGGGTGTGTTGCTAGTGTGTGAAAACGGGTCAAGATCCAAGGAGCCCCAGGCATGCGCCTGCAGGTGGGGGAGACATCAGGTGCCATCCTGGCGCCCGGGCATCTTCCCTTGGTTACATGTGGCTGATAGCCAGGTTCAAAATGCGCCTGGCAAATTTCGAACGCTATTTGAATCCTTTGGTCCAGTCTCTTGGCCTCACACCTCTCTTGTCTGTAAAATGGGTTTATAAATAGTGTCCCCATTGCAGTGGCGATCCTGGGTAGCTTACTCTAACCAGCTGAGCTATCCGCCCGCCAGGAATAATTCTTTCGGCGCATCGCCAAGGAGCAGATTTGGAACCGTTTGCCAAAGTAACTTTCGGCGACAGATCCAAACCATACCGCCAGATGTGTACACCTGTGGCGTTGTTCCTGGGGTGGGGGAGGGGAGCCAGGGCAAAGCACATCGTGAGAAGCTGTGCATGTCTGTACATGCATGCATATATTTTACTTTCAGGAGATACAAAATGGAAACCGAAGCCTTTTGTGCAGCCAGGGGAGAAAAGTGTTGCATCCAGTAAGTAAAACTGCATGTGACCCCCGTTGCTTGCGAAATTCTTTTTGCAGTAGCAAATACGCGTCTTAACTCCAGCCTTGGTTGCTAAGTGGGTGGAAGGTCCTACGACAGACTCATCGCTTCCGGTCATGCACATGCCCGTTCCTCCTTTTGCCTGGCTGTCTTTTAAGATATGCAGCAAGATTCTTGCTTGCTGCTGAAGACCAATATCTCCACCCTTCTAACTGGTGTTTTCTTTTCAAAGGCGCACCAAAGAGAGACAACCCCCCATCAACATCTTCGCAGGAGAAGACGGCAGAAGAGGCTGCTGCTGCTGCTGCTGCTGCTGCAGACACTAGTGAGTGTTGAGGACACAAATTATTATTGATAATTTCCAGAGACTTTTTCTTCTCTCTCTCTCTCTCCCCCCTCTTGTGCAAGCAAGCAGAACTCTTGAGATAAGAGGTTAAAGCAGGCATAGGCAAACTCAGCTCTCTAGATGTTTTGGGACTACAACTCCCATCATCCCTAGCTAATAGGACCAGTGGTCAGGGATGATGGGACTTGTAGTCCCAAAAACATCTGGAGGGCTGAGTTTGCCTATGCCTGGGTTAAAGGGAAGCCAGGGGCTCCTCCCAAGTTTTCTTAGTGTTACATGGTGCATACGCAGCCTAATCTTTGAGAAGGTGGATATTTATTGTCTTTGGGCAGGCAGCTATATTTTTTGGCCTTCCCAAAGAGAGACGCTGTGGCGTAGCAGTTAGAACACTGGACTAGAAGGAGCCAAATTCAGACCCTCACTCTGCCGTGAAGTTCGTAGAATAACCTTGGGCAGGCTATACGTTCTTAGCCTAACCTACTTCGCAGGTAGAGAGATTTGTGTACGCCACCTTGAGCTCCTTGGGGGAAAGGTGGAACAATAAAAATGAATCATTCTGGAAATAATAATAATAATAATAATAATAATAATAATAATAATAATAATAATAATACCCCACTCATCTGGCTGGGTTGCCCCAGCCACTCTGGGCGGCTTCCAACACATACCGTATAAAAATGCAGATTTTGGATTCTAAGATAACGGTAGGTGGCCTGCACACCTTAAATCCCATTTGTTGCAAGCCTAATTCTGGACATGTCCCTAGATTTGACTAGGCCACTCCCTCCCTGCCCAAGCAATAGTGCTTGAGGCCCTCCATGTTATTTTTTTTTTAAAAAATCTTATTTATTGATTTTTCACAAAAAACTTTACAAATTTTAACATAAACCACATGCTTCTTTGCCCACTGATTTCCCATCTTCCCTTTCCACAATTTTCATATTATTTACCCTTAAATGCTGCGCATTTCACCTCTAGAATTCAAGACATCCATTTTAACCCACTTACCTTAATAATTCATACAGTCGTACCTTGGAAGCCAAACGCCCTGGCTCCCGATCGGATGGGCTCCCGAACGATTCGAAACCCGGAAGTGAGTGTTCTGGTTTCCGAACGATTTTCGGAAGCCGAACGTCCTGTGCGGCTTCCGTGGCTTCCGATTGGCTGCAGGACGCTCCTGCAGCCAATCGGAAGCCGCGCTTTGGGTTTTCGAACGGCTCCGGAACGCATTCTGTTCGAAAACCAAGGTACCACTGTATTTCAAACCCTACTCGAATCTTTTCTTTTCTCGCTGTAGGAACTCTTTAAATACATCTCGAGTCCTCGATGAATTTTTCGTCAAGAGACCCTCCTATGTTACTGCTCCTTCTCTTCTCCCAGCTTCCTATAGGCGGTGCTGTTGTAAATATTAGCTCCTTGGTGCAAGCAGCGTGTCTTGTGCTGTTCTGCATACCTCATGGCCCTATGGAAAGGGTAAATGGGCGTTTCAGTTGCCGAAGTCCAAAGGTGATTGTGGCCCTGTTGTTTCCTTGTGTGCAGCAGGCCTTACCTGTATTTGCCAGGTGATGACATGGGCTGTGCCCTTTGTTTGACATTCAGTCCCTCCACCCATTACGTTTGTTCAGGAAGAAAGCATACCTGGTTACTGCAGTAAATAAGGCGTGAGGTTTCTGGAGACTGATTGGTGGGCCCCTTTCCCTGCCCATTTTCCACGATGATACTGTTGAATCGCATGCAATTTCTTCCCCAACTCTGCTTGCCTTTAAGAAAGGAAGATTCTTCCCAAAATGAGGTGCGTGTCTGCTGATGTAGCTCTGCCGCTTCTTTTCTGATTAAAAACGAGGCTACAATAATTATAATTTGTAATTTATTGCTTATACCCCGCTCATCTGGCTGGGTTTCCCCAGCCACTCTGGGCGGCTTCCAACAGGAGATTAAAAATACATTAAAACATCAGTCATTAAAAAAAACTTTCCTAAACAGGGCTGCCTTCAGATGTCTTCTAAAAATAATAATAATTTATTACTATATGTAATATTATTATTATTTATTCATATGCCACCATCTGACTGGGTTGTCCCAGCCACTCTGGGTGGCTCCCAACAGAATGTTAAAACACAATAAAACACCAGACGTTAAAAACCTCCCTGTGCACAAGTCCTTTGCGAGCATCGGCAACAGGTGTCATGTTGCATCACCCACTTTCCCTTTTTTTGTGCTTGTCTTGGTTCTTGGCTTCCTGTGTTGTTGGCAGGACACCTGCCCTACCGACTGCCTGTCGGAAAAACACTCTGGGGCGGACGGCAAACTCCCTAAGACTCTGGAGTGTTTCTCCCAGCGGCTCTGTCTGGCTTGGATTCCCCATCAGACCAGAGCGCTGGTAATCTGCGACTCTCCTCTCATGAAAAGAGCACACAGGTCTTTCAGCATCAAGCAGCAACAAGAAAGGACTCATCTGTAGAACTAAGCTACTTTATTTAGTCTTATATACAGAAACTCCTTTTTTAAATTTTTTATTAATAAGTTTTATTACATAAAATGTATACAAAAGTTTGTAAATTTACATATGGGTACAGACTTACATAAAAAACAAACGAAATAGCAAATAAAAGGAAAAGAAGAGAGAGAAAGGAAGAAGAAGAAGAAAAGAAAATAACGGAGTGGAAGGAAATAGAAAAGGAAAAAAAATACATTTTAAAAAAAGAAAAGTTACATTACAATTGGTTGACTTCCACCGCTGCGTATCACTACTTATTTCCAACTAAAATTTTTCTGCCATTCTTTCCTTTAACACCATGCATTTTTTTAAATGTTACTGCAATTCAACTTTAAATTATTCTACTCCAAACACAACCAAAACCTTTCATTTGATCCTTGTTTACTTAAATATTCATTAAAACATTTCCATTGATTTTGAATCACATTTTTTTGATTTTTGCCTTATCCAGTTAGTCAATTTTGCCATCTCTAGATATTCAGCCAGTTTGCTCTGCCATTCTTTCTTGGTTGGTACGATATTATCTTTCCAGTGGCTGGGCTATCAGGGTTCTCGCTGCTGTAGTCACATATAAAAAAATATCTACTTTCTCTTTTGGTATATACAGAAACTCCTTAAGCACGCCTGTGTTCTGTGAACACCAGTACAGAACTGCGACACTGCTAAAAGCGAAACTAAAACACAGTAATACTACTCAGAAGGAAGAGATCACAGTCTTAACTCAGACTCATGTGATTTACACCAAGCATACCATCATAACGATTCTGCTGTAGCAGCATAGGATAGATAAAAATCCCAACACTGCCCAGTCCCCCCTCCCAACCTATTTATTAGACAAACCACCAGAATCAAGTCGCAAGTTCACTGGTATTTCTCTTGAAGAATACCACCCGCAAGGTAACGCATGGTAGCTTATAACAAATGTGACGTTTGAAGAGGTTTTTCTTTTTTTAAAAAAAATGTATAAAAACGGATGATCAAAGGCAGATAAACTTAGATAACCAGGAGACACTGAAGAAGATGGCAGAACGGAACATGGTTCAATAAAAAACATGGAGGATGCAGCTAAAAGAACAAGGAAGAAGTTTACATTTTTAGAGTTTAAAAGAAAAAACGGGTTAGATTTGTTTGGGGCCTGCCTTACATCTGCTGCAGAATGAGATGTTGGAGGTAGACCGGACTTCAGGCTGCAGCTGGATAAATTCAACTCTTGAATGAAAGTAAGTTTCAGTGAATCGTCCAGATGGCAAACCTCTATTCGCTAGGCACAGGTGTGCTCCATTCTTAGCGTACGCTGAAGTTGGTTGTTTAAAAAATACGTTGTTTCATTACGTTCCCCAGTAACCACAAGCAATACTATACTGTTTCATTTCTCTCTTTTTTTTCCAGAGCACAGAAGGAGACCTGCTAAACGCTGTAAGTTCACACTTGCAAAAATTGCATTGTTTAAATTTGAGGAATAACCGACCTATCTTTTGAGCCTGGTGTCATAAGAGTGCTCTGCATGCACCTACCCAGACGTGTGGGGCAGCTTGGCTCGCAGCCCTATCCATAAAGTATCCCTGTCATCATGCTGTTTTATGTGGTTCTAAGCTAACAAGGTCCTAAACATATATCTCAGCTGGCCAAGAGGCACATCTTCAGCATATGACAAAAAGTTGTACAACGAGGATGACGGTTGCACCTCTGTGGGGAAGGAATTCCACAGTTTCAAGGGTTGTAAGCTAATTCTGTGTTCTAAACTCTGTACAGTCGTACCTTTGATCCCGAATTCCTTGGTGCTAGAATGTTTTGGCTCCCAAATGCCACAAACCCGGAAGTGACCGTTCTGGGTTTTTGAAAATTCTTTTGGAATCCGGACGTCCAACGGGGCTTCCGCGGCTTCTGGTTGGCTGCAGGAACTTCCTGCAGGCAATCAGAAGCCGCGCTTTGGTTTCCAAATGTTTTGGAAGTCGAACGGACTTCCGGAACGGATTCCATTCAGCTTCCAAGGAACGACTGTATTGGTTTTAAGTTGTATCATTGTTTTGCTGTAAGTTGCTTATGGCGGGTTAGAAACCTTGCAAACGAATAAATGTTTCTCATGTCAACTCCTACTGAAGTTACTGCAAACGAAATCACATTTCAGATGTGATCAAGCCACCAGAGGGAGTGTTAGAGGCAGATAGCGGCCAGGTGAAGCAGACTTGAGAGTCTGCATAAATTGCTTGCTAGGAAAGCATCCTGGCTATGCTACCATGGGCAGTGAACAGAAAAAGCTGCCTCCTTCGGAGCCAAGATCCATTTGCTTTCCATTTATGTACTGCCTTCCCAACCAAAAGCATTTTCAAAGGTGTCTGCTTTGTAAAACCGAATAAAGAGATGAAGACTCGGCTTTCTTCTTCTAAAATTTATCTGTGTTGCCTTGCCTTGGACAAGAGGGTTCAGCCTGAGGAGGCCTGTCAGTGATGTTGAGCGTCTAGATTTTAGGAAACAGATCTACTGCAAAACTCAGGAGAGATCTTCCAGTAAATCCTGATCTTCTTTCTGCCCACCCTTCTCCTAGAAGACTCAGAGGTGTAGGGAGAATAAGGATGTTTTAAAATGCCTCTGCTGCCTTGCTAGATCTCCAGTGGTCCCACAGTGGGAGGGAAGGAGCTCTGAAGTGCAATTGAACACAAGGACCAGGGAATGGGTGTTTTTTAAGTGATTTGAAAAGGGCTTTTCGTCACCTGGGTTAAATGATATTCATCAGCTCCTGGGTCTTGGGACAACAACAACAACAACAACAACAACAACAACTTAATATTTATACCCCGCCCATCAAACATTAAAAACTTCCCAAAATTATCAAAGTTTCCTGCTTTCCAGTTCAACGGCTGCTCCTGTATTAATCATTGGAATAGCGTGCAATCTTAAGCCCAGTTGTATGGCGAAAAGACCTTTCAGAATTGAGGAGACTTAACTTTTGAATGAATGAATGTGGCTACAATTTGGCTGCAAGGTCCTGTTTGTGCAACCTGTGTTGTCAGGTTGAATAAAGCCTTGCAGAAATTAAGTTGCCTTGTTTTGGTGATGGTTGTTTAAAATGTGTGCATTGTAAAATAATAATAATATAATAATAATAATAATAATAATCACATGACTCCGTTTCCCTTCCTCCCCCATTCTTCCCCCCTTCCCCAGCACAAAGTCCCAACCAGAGAGCACGAAGTTCTAGCAGGCCTCAAGCAGGGGTTCCGTCGATAACTCTGGAAAGCTTTTTAACTAAATCCCGAGAGGAGCTTTTGGAATGTAAGTCACCTAATTCTGTGTTTCCAAATTCACTTCCCGGAATTCCACCACGCTCTCAACATTCTGTCACATTGTGCCGGACTGGAAAGGTCCAATGTATTTTTTTTAAGTATACACTAGTGGCCAAAATTGTGGAAACCTTTTGGGGAAAGTGTCTTTCCGAGGTTTGATGGCTCATAACACCCGATTGGCTCTCTAAACACTCGTGCTCATTGGCTACCTTCAAATGAAGGAAAGCTACTACATATCAACTAAGCAAGTTGTGCTTCCTTTTTCTGGTTATTTGGCTATAACGTTGGATAGAATACAGATAATTGAACTAACCTTGCCGCATTACATTCCTCATTAAATTATCTTTCCATTGATATACAATGGTACCTCAGGTTACGAACTTAATTTGTTCCGGAGGTCTGTTATTAACCCAAAACTTAACCTGAGGTGTGCTTTTGCTAATGGGGCCTCCCGCTGCCGCCAGTGCGCGATTTCTGTTCTCATCCTGGGGCAAAGTTCTCAACCCGAGGTACTGCTTCCACGTTAGCAGAGTTTGTAACCCGAAGCATTTGTAACCCGAGTTACCACTGTATAATTTTATGGCATTACTCCACAAAAAAGTGGTGTTATGAGCCATCAAACCTCAGAAATACACCTTTTCCAAAAGGTTTCCACAATTTTGGCCAGTAGTGTATTAAAGTAACAGTACAGTGGTGCCTCGCTAGACGAAAATAATTCGTTCTGCGAGTATCTTCGTCTAGCGAAGCACCAAGGCAGAAAGCAGTTTTCGCGCGACAAAAAAAAAATTCGTCTTGCGAGGCAGCCCCATAGACTTTTTCGTCTTGTGGGGCAGCCTTCCGCTAGCGAATGCCTTTCGTCTAGCGAGGCATTCGTCTAGCGAGGCATTCGTCTAGCGGGGCACCACTGTATAAGTGTCCCCCGCCCCCCCCGTTCTCACACACTTTGTTATTTCTTTTTTCTCACTCTGTATCTTTCTATAAATGAAATTCTCTTAATAGCAAAGATTATCCTGCTCTTCTTCCCCACCCTTTCCAACTTTCCCCTCTTGCTCTGTAAAATGTCAAGTGGCCGTTCTTCTCACTTCTCCCCTGAACTCCCTTCTCCGCAGTTGCGACAAAATTCACTCTGGATTTCAACACCGCCCACAAGAAAGTGCTGCTCTCCGAGAGGAACACCAAGATATCCGTGTCGGAAACCCCCCAGAATTACGCCCACCACCCTCAGCGCTTCACCTACTGCTCCCAGGTGGTGGCCTTCCAGTGTTTCAAGCGGGGCATCCATTACTGGGAAGTGGAGCTGGAGCACAACACTTTCTGTGGGGTCGGCGTCTGCTATGGGAGCATGGCAAGGCAGGGGGCGGAGAGCCGCCTGGGGCGTAACGGCAGCTCGTGGTGCATCGAGTGGTTCAACTCCAGGATCTCGGCCTGGCACGACGACGTCGAGAAGTGCCTGCCCAACACCAAGGTGAAGAAGATTGGCGTTTTGCTGAATTACGATGGTGGCTTCGTCATTTTCTTCGGCGTCGGTGAGAAACTCATCCTCCTCTACAAATTCCGGGCGCAGTTCACGGAAGCTCTCTATCCAGCGTTCTGGGTGTTCTCCAGTGGAACCACTATCTCGCTGTGCCAGCTGAAGTGAAGAACGGAACCGCCACCATTTGTTTTGCTTTGTCTGTATGTTAACTCACTCTCTCTCTCTCTCTCTCTCTCTGTCTCTCTCTCTGTCTCTCTCTCTGTCTGTCTGTCTCTCAGAATCCTTGGCTTCAAAGCAAAAGTTCGCCATTTTAAAACTTCACCTTGCTTTCTGGGAATCTGAGGGCTGCTAAATCAAAGCCACAATCCACCAAGAATATTGTCTAGCAGAAGCCTCTCGATGAGAGTGTCCTTAGGAAACTTTCAGAGGTGTTTTCCTGTTGCGGTGGACTGTATTTGTCAGGTACACGGAACTCCTGGCATGCGTTGTACATGCAAGTTGGGAGCATTCTCTGAGCAGATCCTTGCTTTGCTTCTGCCGCCATTCCTAACACGCTGCCAGGAGTTCCGAGCACAGGATATCTAAGGTGCCCACTGTGTATCCCCGCTGCTGTGTCCCTGCCGGAAGAATTCAGTTCTTGGCCGTATGGGCACAGGCACCTGGAGGTGCACACTTACGCATGCCCAATCAATCACACTGTCTCAGGCAGATCAGGCTTCAAACAGATTTCTCTTTGAAATAGTCTGTTGTGATGCTTAGGGCTGTAACTTTGCATTGGGAGTTGCATTTTGATCAATGAGAACAGGGCACGGCTCTTGGAAGAAGAGCAGGGGCAATAGGTTGGGTATTGCTGCATGGAGGAGGGACGCAAAACAGTCTCTTCAGACCCGTGATGTTACGAAAGGAAACCCCCTCACCACCACCTTTCAATTGCTTGGAGCGTCCATGAAGATGCAGATAAGCCCCTCTTAGCTCAGTTCATTTCTTTGGAGTCATGGGAACTAAAGGAGCTGATGCTGTTGGAGGCTTTGAACCATATTCAGCATGCCAGGACAGGAAGGTTGGGCAGGAAGTGCTATGGTTGCACTTCCTGGTCAAAGGCCATTGCTGAAGGGGAACGGCTTCCTTTAGAACAACAACATCACAACAGCAGTCCATGCTTAACACCCTCTATGACGTTGACTGCCTGGAATAAAGCACTTCACTTCTCATCCCGGTCCTTGAAAATCTTAGCTGCGTGCGGCATTTTTTTCTGATTTTTGAGGTATTGGGAAGAGGCTGTGGGTGAAATGTAAGATCTTTCAGGCTAGTCTGGTTGATGGAATCTTCTGCTTTTCACTGTTGGAGGAGATTTTGATCCCTCTTGTTGGACACATGCAGTTCTCCAAGGGCAGACTTGGATAGCGTTTTGACTTAAAAGATCACTAGTGTGAAGAACTAGCATGCCCAACACGGATCATGTCTCTGAGTGATTCCCTCCTAGTGGGCATTTCAGACTTAATGTGTGATCTGCCAGTCAGCAAACTAGGAAAGACCTGAGGAAGCGGGAAAGCTAAGGCCAACATCCTTAGCATTCCTATGCCTTAGATACCTGCCGCCGTGCCTTTCTGACACGTTACGCATCGTAAGCAATTGAAGAGAACTTTGCGACCCTCTTTGTTAAAGAGGAACAAGCTGGAGGCACTGCTAAGGTCTTAAGAAAATGTGTGTTTTGTACTGTGTGCTAGTAGGCGACACGTTTTGCCTTTCTAGGGCCAGGACACGCACACTTTGCAAAGATGCTTTTGACCAAATCTCTTGCCTTGAAGCTCTCCAGTTTAGAAGCCCTCACATGCCAGGGGTCTTCTGGCAGAGGTGAAATGAAAACTGAGACGCATTGATGCTTGGCATAAGCTGAGACCTCTGGAGAAAGCCTGAGATAAAAGCAGAGTGCCACAGCAAGTTGGCCCACATGTTTAAGAATCAAGCCATGGGTTTCTTTCAGTAGTCAAAGGGTCGAGTGATAAGACACTGTTGGGAAAGAATTCCTTCCCAAATATTCCAAGCAGTGACATCTCGGTATCCCTGCTGCTAGCTGGGCTTTTGCACCAAACGACTCTTTTTCAGAATAGTCCAGGAATCTGAGGCACAAGTTACTGAGACCTCCAGTGGAGCTTATGAAAATGCATTAGATCGTTGGTCCTCTTCCAAAAAACCCCAAGGAAGTTCAAGAAAGCCAGGAAAGAGTGATGAATGAGCTGAAAACAAAGTAGGGTGTGAGGCACAGACATGGGGAACGTTAACAGCCTTAAGCTGTAGTGTGACTTTGAAACAAAATACAGAACAAACCACTGTTGAGGTAATGTTGGTCCCTAACAAACCATAGAGGGTTTGGGTAGAGGAATTGCTGGAATAGAGATCTGATGATTCTTCTCCAGTCTAGCAAAACCTTGGTGTTCAGGAACTCTGGGACCACATTTCCCCCTAATGACCCATGTATTGTAGGATCTGAGGACATCATCTCCCTCCATAGAGAGAATTTTGGATGTCTGTCCTTTTCTCATAAGGCCTACTAGCTTTTTTTTTTTTTTTTTTGGTAGAAGTGCCCTTGGGGACTACTTTCTCAAATGAGTTGGGTATTTTACTTTAGGTATTCTTCCTACAAATGCTTGTGGGCTCTTGACACACTTCTCCATGTATTTAAAGAACCCACAAGATACAAGGCGCAGTAGAAGCAGTTCCCCTTATCCAAACTTTGTGTGATTTGGGATGTTTCCTGCACTGACGCCCAAGCTGTCCTCCTGCTCTCATTACGATCTGTCTTCCTTGACCTTTGCTGAAGTCTTCTGATTATATTGCATTGGGTTTTGAGATGATGATCTTTGGGAATCCCACTGCTTTTAGTCTCTTGCCTGGCATAAATATTGACCGTTGGCTAAAAGTTGATCGCTGTTTTTGATTGTTGAGATAAAAATGAAAGGTAGTCTGTTTCTTCTTAGGTTAAGGCTTGTTTCCTAGCCTAGAATACCATGGGGGCGTTGTCTCATGGCAAGACAGGCAGTAGAATAATACTAATGGATCCACTCAAGCCAAATTTAAACGTATTGCGTCCTATTGGTTTTGAGTGGAAGGATGCAGAGCCTCATTTTTCAACTCTGCCTAGATAATCAATGATGCAATGTGCTTTTTCTGCTGCTGTTTTCCCAGTCCTGATGAAACCCCTCACCGAAAAGCAATGTTTGCCTAGCAGTGTGGCTGTGTTTACATGAATACATGGCTGGCTCAACTACAATAATCTAGTATGTAAGCTACAATTTTCCGCCCAGCTTTTCTGTGTAGTAAATGAAATGAAAGCTATCTTGTCTGCAACACCGCTGGGAAATAACTTCAGTATGCTTGGAAGCTTGTATCAAAGCACAGAACATAAAAAATATATATCAAAATTTAGCTAATGTTTCTTCTGGTTCAGATTGTGAACCATGTTGGTCTGTGGGTTGTTTTTAAGAAGCAGAGGTTAAAAATTAGAGAGTGAATGTTTTTGGCATTCCCCCTTTATTTTTCCGCTGGGCTGCCTTTGTGATTGGCCTATTGGAATCTCAGGCAAGACTCTGTCAAATGTAATATTGCAATGTATCCAAGACTGCACAGCCTTTGTTTTGCAGTATGGCTTGATGTTCATTAAGCGAAAATTCAATAAAGTTTGATTTTATTATCGTTACCGCGGAGGTGATGATTGTTGGAAAAGATGACCTGCTGCCTCTGCCGGGGAATGAACATGGGTTTAAAATTAATCCTGAAAACCTGAATTCACTTGTAGGGAATCTTAATTGAAAACAGTGGGACCTTCGACAAGTAAATGCTAGTGAAACTTGCATAGGATTGCAGCATCCACCTACACCATGGGTACGCAAACTAAGGCCCGGGGGCCGGATCCATCCCAATCGCCTTCTCAATCTGGCCCGCAGACGGTACGGGAATCAGCGTCTTTTTACATGAGTAGAATGTGTCCTTTTATTTAAAATGCACCTGTGGGTTATTTGTGGGGATAGGAATTCATTAAAAAAAAAAAAATAGTCCGTCCCCCCACTAGGTCTGAGGGACAGTGGACCGGCCCCCTGCTGAAAAAGTTTGCTGACCCCTGACCTGCACTGTGAATCAGGAAGTCTTTGGTCCAGATCAGGGGTCGGCAAGGTTTACCAGCCATGGGCCGGATTCACTTCCATGGAGATTGTGCGTGGGCCGGACTGGCGCAGCGCGATGCTGCAAATCGCGTCTGTGCATGTCCGCGGCGCCGGAAATCACTTCTGCGCATGCCCAGATGCCGGAAATGGCGCCTGCGCAGAAGCATTTTTTGGTGTCTGGACATGCACATATGTGGTTTCTGGTATCTGCGCATGTGCAGATGCCATTTCCGGCACCACTTGGTGAGTCCCCACGCTGCGCTGCGCTGGTTTAGTGCAGCGTGTGGAAGACTTGCCGCGCAGGTGGCTCGTGGGCCGGTTGCCGACCCCTGGTCCAGATCTCACTAGGAGATGCATCTATCTCACCCATTGGGGGAATTCTCTGCACTTGTGTGCTTCTTCCTTAGGTGCATGAGTTTACCATCTCAATGTTGACAATGCTCTAGTTATCTCCCGCTTGGACTACTGCAGTGCACACTACGTAGGGCTACCTTCAAGGTGACCTGGAAACTACAATTAATCCAGAATGCGGCAGCTAGACTGGTGACTGGGAATGGCCACCGAGACCACATAACACCGGTCCTGAAAGACCTACGCTGGCTCCCTTTAAAGCCCTAAATGGCCTTGGCCCAGTATACATGAAGGAGCGTCTCCACCTCCATTGGACACTGAGGTCCAGCTCCGAGGGCCTTCTGGTGGTTCCCTCGCTGCGAGAAGTGAAGCTACAGGGAACCAGGCAGAGGGCCTTCTTGGTGGTGGCGCCTGCCCTCCCATCAGATGTCAAGGAAATAAACCACTATCTGACTTTTAGAAGACATCTGAAGGCAGCCCTGTTTAGGGAAGTTTTTAATGTTTGATATTTGATCATGTTTTTAATATTCTGTTGGGACTGCCCAGAGTGGCTGGGTGGGTTATAAATAATAAATTATTATTATTATTATTATTAGGCATATCCATAGAGTTGCACTGATTTCAAAACTGACCACAGTTCCTCATTGAGAGGTTCTGTTTGCTGACCATTCAGAAATTGAGATGCAACCACAAGTTGGAAGCAAGCAAGTATTTCGGTGAAACTTTACTGAATTGGATGGCCCTTGTGGTCTCTTCCAACTCTATGATTCTATGAATTGTTCGAACCTTGCTTTGGGCGCACTTACTATTTTTTCTTTTTTGAGTTAAAAAATTGTTCCTCTACATTTTGAGCAGAATGTGCAACTTTTTAAGAAACTGCATAGCTCCGCACTCTGACCCACTGCTTCCACCCCCCAGCCCAGCCCTCCCCTCCCCTTCTCCTCCGTCTTCAATTGAGTGGCTGCTACTTCTCAAATAATCAATATGTCAGTTAAAAACATGTCACGGTGTGGTCATTGTATGGTTCCCATTCAAAGTCCATGTCATTTAGACTTTCATTGGCAGCTATTTTGTCCCATTAAAAAGTTCAAGACAGCAATTTGTGAATCCTGCTCAGCCAAGTAGAACTGTGAAAAAAGGAGTTATTTTAAAAGTCAATTAATTGTGGTCTATTGGAGCCCTCCTCAATTCACTTTTTTTCAGGCCTTGTCACGGGCGAGCATCTGTCAGGTCCGTGTTTCCCAGGCTGCTATCAGATGCCGTTACATTGTAAATAATGGGTTCATTCAGGCTCTTTATTGGACTTTGTGTGGTAGACACATTTGTATATCATTTTACGGTGTAACAATTCCATTTACATAAAATATAGGCAATTATGTGAGCAAGTCCGAAAAGCTGTGGGAGGGAGGGAGGACCCCCCATTAAAATAATAATAAGCTAATTGAAAAGAAGGAGATAATTTAGGAGAAAATGCCAACACTTCGAATTCATGGTTCCATGATGATTCGGGAACAGAGTGTGTATGTTTAAAGATAATATCAGAAATACTCCGAATGATACCTTTTAATACTACATATAATGTGTATTCAGTTGGATAAATAAAACGACACTTTTTTCCCCCTTCAATGATATTTTATTAAGTTTCAACACTCTTAACATATACAACCGAAACACAATTTCATCTTTTGTCAACTTCCTACCCTGTTTTTCCATGTTGTTGTTTCTCCCCTTCTGCTGCATCCTATCTTCTATCTATTAATTACAACCATGATATTATAATCTAATTACTTCTGTTGCTCATAGCTCAGATCCAGCCTCTTTCCCCCCTACCTTCTGTTGAAATAGGTAGTAAAACTCCCACTAGTTTTGCACATCACAGGAGCCTGCCCATAGTTTTCTTTTTAGCACCGTAGTTTGGTTAAAACGGCTGAGCTAGTGATTGTAGATGAAACTGATTTATATTTCTGCTGAGTTTACGCTCTTCCCACCATAGATTGCTCAGCCAAACGAATAAAGCAAATAAGTTTGTTTCCAAGACGCCAACAGTTGGTTTGGCTCCTTTGTGTGGATCAAAAATTCTTAGATCACGAGAGACTCCTTGCGTGTTTGTTTGCTATTTTTAATTCCGTGTGTGTGCAGATACATAAGGGGAAACTTTTAAGACCTCACCCCCAGTTCAGGAAGTTTTGAAGAAAGGGGAAAAAAAGCTTTTTCTAAAGGAAGAAGCACTTTTTGTTTCTAGTCAATTCCCTTGCACAAATTGTGTGCCTCTTTCTAAGGCAATGCTTGCTATCCATAAGCAGCTGCAGTAAATATTTTTCTACAAACAAAAAAATATGCCAGAATAACGAGCAGCATTTCTTTTAGTCTCTTAATTAATCAACAAATGTTAATATATACTTGGCAGCCCCCAAAAAAGATGCAGAAGAGCTCTGATAATCTTGAAAGCTTGGCATTGTCTTTTACCAACAGATGTTGTCTTTGGGGTTTGTTGCACCCAACATGTTTGACAAAGGCTGCGGTCAGATGGTTAATGTGAATCCTTAAATTCACCAAGGAAAGTCAGGGACTATTGAGAACTACTTAACTAGATGAGATAGTGTGGCACATTCATGTGTTTTGAATTCAGATCTCAACCTTGGTCCCGCTGGAAGTGAGGTCGGTGGGTAGGTCTTCCTTACATGGCAAAAGGCAGTTTTGAGCAGCGTCTGCGTCTTCTACAGGCAAATTTGAGGGGGGTGGGGATCAGCCAAACTCCCTTCCCAGGCCCTACCTCTATCCCTCCCAGTTGGAATCCAGGTTTCATAGTCAGCCCAGCCCGTAAGCTTCTTGTACATTGCAATTATTTATATCCCGTCTTCTAACATACAGATCCCTGCTGTAGAAACATCGATGAAAATGAAAATAAATTGCAAGACCACAATGAAAATTAACTTCTGTTTTGGTGTCAAGACACAGGGCAGGTCATGGGAGAGGAGGACAATCTGGGTTGGAGCTAAGCACTCAGGGTCACCGTTGCCTGTCTTGGTTTCCTCCTCGTGGGTCCGTAAGAAGAAGAAAATGAGTTTGGATTTGATATCCTGCTTTATCACTACCCGAAGGAATCTCAAAGCGGCTAACAATCTCCTTTCCCTTCCTCCCCCACAACAAACACTCTGCGAGGTGAGTGGGGCTGAGAGACTTCAGAGAAGTGTGACTAGCCCAAGGTCACCCAGCAGCTGCGTGTGGAGGAGCGGAGACGCGAACCCGGTTCACCAGATTACGAGTCTACCGCTCTTAACCACTACACCACACTGGTCAGTGGTAGATGGTGATATGATTTTACCACTGTGCGGTAAACATGGGTCTCTGTCTCATGCGTACTTGGGGGGCGGGGGAGAAGAGGCCACTATTTTATGCAGATGAGATGTGACGCTCATCTAGCCTCCACACCAGGGTGGGAAGAGTAGACTCGTGTATGAAGCATTTACGGATGCCATGGTAAAAAAAAAAAGGTAAAGGACTCCTGGATGGTTAAGTCCAGTCAAAGGTGACTATAGGGTTGCTCATCTCGTTTTCAGGCCGAGGGAGCCAGCGTTTGACCATAGACAGCTTTCCAGGTCATGTGGCCCTCAGGACTAAACCGTTTCTGGAGCAGCTGATCCCTGTGACAGAAACCAGAGTGCACAGAAGCACCATTTACCTTCCCACCGCAGCAGTACCTATTTATCTACTTGCCCTGGCGTGCTTTTGAACTGCTAGGTTGGCAGAAGCTGGGAAAGAGCAACGGGAGCTCACCCCATCACAGGGATTCAAACCACTGACCTGCTCGGCAAGCCCAAGTGGTTTAGACCACAGCGTCACCTGCATCCCTTTGGGATGCCATGAATAGCCGCTGGTGTTGCATGCAGCCGCTTTCTTGAGTCTTTTCTTTGATATGCGAGCTGCATTGTGTATTCTCTGATTCTTTTATTTATCTATAGCTCAATTCGATGCCAGTGTAGGGCGCTCAGCTATAAGCAGCACTCGGGATGTTATTTTTAGCTTTTCAAGGTAAAAAACAACACAGTTGGCCCATGCTGAAAATGGATAAAGCACCCCACTGGCCTTTTCTTTTTATAAAAAAAACAACCACCCCAAAACACCAATTTGGGCAAAACGTCATTGGTTGGGTCTAGCACTTGTAAGTCCCACATCTTGCATGTTTGGTCAGCTTTGGGAAACCTGTGACTTGCCAGATGTTAGGTCAGGAACGATGTAAGTTATAGCCCAATAATATTGGGGGGGGGGGATACATTCCTCATCTCATTGCAAGGTTGTGTTTCCACATACCCCATTTGCTTAATGCACAGCAGCATTAAGCTGATATTACTGTATATCCTTTTGAATTCAGAGGCCAGTTTGCTCACCGGAGCAAGACGGTTTGAGCATATTACACCGATTCTGGTCCGACTGGCTGCCAATTAGTTTCCGGGCCCGATTCAAAGTGCTGGTTTGGACCCATAAAGCCTTAAGCGGCTCAGGACCACAATACCTCAAGGACCACCTCTTTCCATATGAACCTCCCCGGACCCTAAGATCATCTTCTGGGGCCCTCCTTCGTGTGCCTCCAAAATTGGTTTGGAGGTTGGCAACACAAGAACGGGCCTTCTCTGCAGTGGCTCCCCATCTGTGGAATGCTCTCCCCAGGGAAGTTTGCCTTTAGGTGCCAGGCAAAAACATTCCTTTTAAACCAGGCCTTTGGTTGACCTGATCGACATCCTATACCCTTTTAAAATGTGGCTCTTTTCTGGTTGTTTTTTTTAATTGGGTTGCTCTTTTTACAGTGGTGCCCCGCTAGACAAATGCCTCGCTAGACGAAAAACTCGCGAGATGAACGGCATTCGTCTAGCGGAAGCTGCCCCGCAAGACAAAAAAGTCAATGGGGCTGCTTCGCAAGACGAAAAAATATTATTATTATTTTTTAGCGTGAAAACCTCCGCGCTCCATTGCCACTTCGCTAGACGAAAAATTCGCTCTACGAAAAAACTCGTAGAATAAATTATTTTCGTCTAGTGGGGCACCACTGTATTCTGATTATATATGTTGTGATCTTTTCTGTGAACTGCCCTGAGACCTCCAGGTATTGTGTGGTATAGAAACTCAATAAATAATAATAACTTTTAGCCAGCAACAGTATGCATAGTGCATATGTGTAAAAGATATCTGTAACAGCCAAGTATAACCTGGAGTTCATACCTCGGAATGTATTTTGCCAACAGCATAGAAAGCCTTGAGCTTGTTTGGAGGTTCTAGCAGCTATCGTATACCCTTGACCGAAGAACGGTACACTCCTTCTATCTGGGATGGTCGTCCTCTTCCACCGAGCGCGCAGCTTCGGGAGGGACGCACATGGAGCGGTGAGGGAGGAAGGGGACACCCACCTAGCCAGCCAGATCAGCCGAATCAACCCTGGCGATCAATGGGGTGACAGATGTCGCAGCCAGATCGCCTTCACATATGTAATAGTTAATGTACGACTCTGTAAAATATTGCATATATGATAATAAAAAAAGAAAAGAAAATGAGCCACCCTGGGGGGGGGGAAGCCAGTGTGGTCTAGGGGCTAGTGTCAGACTAGGACTTGGGAGAACAGAGTTCAAATCCACACTCGGGTGATGATAAAATAATAATATATTATTATTTATACCCTGCCCATCTGGCTGGGTTTTCCCAGCCACTCTGGGCAGCTGCCAACAGATTAAAAACAGAATAAAACATCACACATTAAAAACTTCCCTAAACTTTGTGACTTTGGGCCAGTTACTGCATCTTAGTGTAACCTACCTCACAGAGTTGATGTGGGCATTAAATGAGGGGGGGGGGGAACCAAACACAGCACCTTGAGCTTGGAGAAAAGGCGGCCCACAAACAGGAATCCCAACTTGAATAAAACATTGGGGGCCCAGTAAGCCCCGCCTGCATAAAATTGATCGCATGATGTGGCACACGCACATCGTTTGAATGGCAATGCCCATCAACTTTGGGGGTGGGGGTGGCTTGGCCCCTTCATGAGGGGGGCAGGGGGCAAAGAGACCTTGATCCCTAGGAGTTGGCTCCGATGGCTACAGATGCAGTAAGGAAATAAACAGGATGGAGATATTTTTATTAAAGATTTTCTTGATTTACAAAGGTAATGCAATGTCTCTCTCGTATTTTTCCATATAACATTTTTACAAATCGGTTGCTGTCATTGAGACATTAGGGAGAGAAGGGGGAGAGAGGTGGGTGGGATGGGTGGGGTAGGGTGACGATGTTTCTGTTTTACTTAATATGTGTGGGGTTTGGTGTCAGCATTGTCTGTGCAGGTTCTCTGTTGTTCGCTTGTGCTCCTTTAGTGGCGAGAGAGGTAAATATTTTAAAAATAAAAATAAACTGTTTATAAGCTTTGGGGGGGAAAATAGGATGGAGATGAAAATCAACTTCCATGAGTTAGATGTTGGGCTGGAAAGGTCTACTTTTAAATAGCAAAATTAAGAAATGACCGCATCTCTTCAGAAGGAAAATGTCGAACGGTGTCTTACAATATGCTGACTGCTGTCCTTTTTATTTTCCTAACAAAAGAGCAGCTTTAAATGGAAGGGTCTCGATTCAGTGCAGCTTAAGGGAGAATCCTTTCACAGGAACAGAGCAGAATAAGCTGCGCGGACTTCCATTCACATAGCCTGCCGTTTATAGGGGTGGTCCCAGTCACTCAAAAGCTCATTAAAGAGTTTTTTTCTCTCGCACAGACTTCATGATAGTGTGCTGAGGAGTGTGTGGTGGTGTTGGTGGTGGGGGAGAGTGAGTGCCTTTGCAGCCTGCAACCACCGCTTGAACTAAAAGAGGCGCAGGCCTGTGCAAGCAGCAGATGCGAGCGACTCCTGCACCTTTGATAACCTGTAAATGCCAGAGGTTGCGGCAACCCATCTCAATCTCCCCAGCAAGCCAGGCAAGGGGCATTACTATGGGTCATGGAACCGTCCCAGCCCGGCCAAAAATCTCTGAAGAGAATACATGATGGGGGCAGACAATCCCAAGGCCATTCTGGAGTATGGACTCCATCCCTGAGGTTCCTTGTACCACTGGCGTAGGAAGGGTGGGGCGTAGCGCCCCAGGCAGTGCGATCCTGGTAGGGTTCCATCTCGACTGCCCCCCACCCGCGCTGCGCGCCCCGCCCCCAGAACGCACACCAGCTCCGCCCCCGCCTGCTTCCCGCCCCTGGTGCTGGAGTGTCGGAATACGTTTCACGGATCCGCCATGGATTCATATTTATTTGGTTATTTTAGGAGTTTTTCGAGGTCTATTTTTTGTATAACTGCGCACAAAAGCGAAAGTGAAAGCATGAATGAATAGTGTGGTTCACTTATGAGATTAATCCGCCTTTATTTTATAGTTCCGGTCATGTTCAAAGTTGTTAATGAGCGTTAAACTTGCTTCCCGCCTTTTTGGAGGGCAGCAACAGTGATTTTATTGGTTAAGGCATTAATGATGATGTCACGTTTGTTCCCTAATAAAAGGCAGAGGCACCCCGCCTAGGCGTTCGTTCACGTTTACGTTCAGTTTTGGGTTTTAGTTGAAGTCAAGTTTAGTTTAAGGGATTAGGAGCGGGCTGGACGGGTTGGATGGGTTTTTCTTTAGTTAGAGTTAGGTCGCGGAAGATCATTCGGTTTTAGTTTAGATAGGTTCTTTTAGGTTAGCCTAGGGTTAGGCCCGCGGAAGATATTTCGGTTTTAGTTTATTTAGTTAGCCTCGCGGAAGATTGGGCGCGCAGGGACTTTAAGCTTAGGAGAACTTAGCTTAGGGGACGAGCCTATGCGGGTTCTGCCGAAGCCACTAAAGATACAACCGGTGTCTGTCTTCCTTTGGGGTTAAAGGGGGGAGTAAAGTAAAATTTTTAATTTCTTTAAGCTGGTCCGTCTATTCAGAGTCAGGGTATATATTTTATTTCACGAGGCAACTTTTCATTAAAGAAGGCAATTAGGAACTCACACATCATCGGAGTCGTCAATTGGCTTACTCAACATCCTTCAGACTGTGAGACTTGGCCGGCGACCGTGCTCAAAAGCACGCGGAACGCTGGCCGCTTTCCCCGCAACTGGTACCTCGTGCATAACCAGTCCAAGGCCGTGCACGAGGAGCTCCAGCACCCAAACCCCGACACTGGAGCATGAAGCTCCGCCACTGCCTTGTACCACACTGGACACAGGTGTGGCAGTGGAACATGGAACTTTCCCCAAATAGTACCAACATCTCCTTGTCTCTGTCCCTGTGGCAGTGTGCCAAGTTGGCTACACTGCCGGGCTAAACAAAGCCTCTGTAGCTGGTTAGTGGAGTTCAGAACACACCTGATATCAGAGACAATACAATTATGACTCATCCTTCCTCTGTTCTTTTTTTTTTTTAATTAGCAAAGTACTTTACATTCTTTATTGTTTGCCCTCACAACAACCCTGCGAGGTAGGCCGCTACAACTTTCCCCCTTTTACCAATCAGCAACTGGGTTGACTTAACTTTGCCCATAACTGCACAACGAGCCCATTGCAGGGAAGTGACTTATTAGCTAACATGTCGCTCCCTTTCCCTTAAAGAAAACGCACACTTCTCTTTTGACGTTCCACCTCTGCCAAACAACACGAGCGCCATCGTTCTCCCTTATACGCAAAGCTGTCCTGGAACTGGTCCTTTGGATCATCACGACAGGCGTGGCGGCTCATTAGTCAAATGGAAACTCGCAGGGATTCGCCCCCCTCTCAATGGCTTTTTGATAGATAGCACCGAAGTCTTTAAATCGCGGGGCACAGCCCAGCCAAGCTTCCCCAAAGTGCTCGTTGCCCGTGAAGAGGAAGTCGCCGGTTCCTTTCTTCACCTTACACTGCAGCAAGGTCTTGACGGGTCCTCGCCATTCGCCGCTCACTTTATCTTGCTGAAAGATCCGGTTTTTCTGCCTGTAGACCCGCTGCGCGCCGACTTCCACCTGGGACATGTGGTTCTCCGCATCGTGGGTGACGTTGTGGATTGATCCTCTCACCACTAGGTGTAAATTTTGCGTGTTTATTTAAGGGATTTGTGGATCACCCTTCCTCTAAACGGGCACAGGGCAATCCGCAACAAACATAAATTTAAAAACAGGTGAGAGCATTTTAAAACAACAAATCGTCGAAACACTGACTCATGTAATGGTGCTAAGGATTAAACACCACATTATCAAGCCTGGGAAAAGGAAACTGTTCCTTAGTTGACATCTGAAAACCAACAATGTGCAAGACAGGTGTAACTCTAGGGATGGAGATTCCCTGAGCCTGTGGGTCAAACTTGGCCCACCAGTGGGTCCAATTTGGCCCATGATGCCATTTCCCCCAAACCATGCCCATTAGCTGACATCACTTAACCGTCCTGCGGTCCTTTACCGTTTTTTTACCTTTTACTTTATACAATAATGGCTTGGCTTCCCCCAAATAACTATGGGATGTGTAGTTTGTTTAGGTTACTAACAGTTGTCAGCGGACCCCCCTTCCCCTCACAGAGCTACCGTCCTTAGCGTGGTTTAACAGTCAGTCCCTCTTTCCAGAAAATGCTGGGAATTGTAGCTCTGTGAGGGCAAGAGGGGTCTCCTGATGCTATTCAGCATCCTTGGAAAGCTACGATTCCCATGGTTCTTTGGGGGGAAGCCATGACATTTTTGAAGTGGTATCATGGTGCTTTAAATGTCCCTTGGGTGTGCCCAAGGTCTTCTACTCTGCTCAAGCTGGTAGGTCATTTCCCTCCTTCTCTCGCTTGGCCCTTCAGCTCTCTATATTGGACAAACAGGCCAAACCCTACGCCGAAGGATAAATGGACATAAATCTGATATCAGGAATCACAAGACAGAGAAACCAGTAGGAGAACACTTCAATCTCCCAGGACATTCTATAAAAGATCTCAAAGTAGCTTTTCTTAATACAAAGGAATTTCAGAAATAGACTGGAAAGAGAAGTGGCTGAATTGCAACTAATCACCAAACTTAAAACCATGGAGAAACCTGGTCTGAACAAAGACATTGGATTCTTATCTCATTGTACATGACAAAGCTATCTTTAGCCATCTCACCCCTTGCCTATCCCCGTAAGACCAAATTGCAGTCGTTAAGAGTCGTCCACAGGTTTTCCACACCTATCAGCTGATCACCCATTCCCACCACCCTTCTGAGTAATACGCCTCCCCACTCCCTCACTATATTTAAGGGTCTGGTGACTTCCGTTTCAGTGTATCTGAAGAAGTGTGCATGCCCACGAAAGCTCACACCAAGAACAAACTTAGTTGGTCTCTAAGGTGCTACTGGAAGGAATTTTCTGTTTTATTTTGTTTTGACTAAAGCAGTTAGCCGCACTGTTTTTCAGTTGATTAAGTAACTGGGTCACAAGCGAGGAAGTTCCTTCTTACTGGGCCTGCAAAACACACACACACACAGAAGACTGACAGATGTTGTGCTGAAGGCCACACGGTGGGGGGCATTTAGACTTAAAACATTCACAGAGCAGAAGAAATAGCCCTTTAAACTGACTCTATTTATGGCTTCACTTCCTTGTCCTGAGTTCAGCAGTCACCATCACCAGGTGTGTGTGTGTGTGTGTGTGTGTGTGTGTGTGTATGTGTGTGTATTAGATCAAATCTAATTGTGCAATTGACCCCCAAAGCACACTTAGCTTTATGGTTCTTAAGAGCGGAGGCCCTCGGACCTCAGGAGCAACTTGGAGCAGGAGGAACAAGAGCATTATAGTTTGTCAATAGACTTGACTGAAGCTGAGGGTGGGGGGAGAGAAGGGGAACGGAACAGGGGGACATCTGTTATGCTAAAAGGCTAGTGGCTCCAGGAAATTGGATTAACGAAGGAAGTTCCCGAAATCTTCCTAAGTAAGTTCTTTGTGCCCATGACATGAGTGAGATAATTATCCTCAGAGGGGAAGATTTCAAATGCTGCCTTCTTTTGCAGACAAATTCCATGATTGATTATTTGGCTTGGGGTGCCATATTTTCGGTCGCAAGTGGGAATTGTCCTCTGAGAGCTATAGGTGTGGAAATGGGCTTGTGACCAAATTAGGGATGATTTATTCACCCACAGGCTTATATATAGAGAGAGAGGGGGGGCGTGTTTTGTCAGGCAGAATTCAGGATGCACTCTAGGGCCTTCTCGGTAGTGGCACCCGCCCTGTGGAACACCTTCCCACCAGATGTCAAAGAGAAAACCAACTACCAGACTTTTAGGAGACATCTGAAAGCAGCCCTGTTTAGGGAAGCTTTTAATGTTTAATAGATTATTGTATTTTAACATTCTGTTGGAAGCTGCCCAGAGTGGCTGGGGAAACACAGCCAGATGGGTGGGGTATTTATTATTATTATTATTATTATTATTATTATTATTATTATTAGGACCCAGATTTCAATGCAGAACATCACCACGAATACAGTGGAGACAGATGTATGTGATGGATTATTCTGAAGTTCACAGTCAGTCTGGAATGGCGACAAAAATAAAAGTCCCCCCCCCAGCCCTCCCCTAATAGTGATTTGAATTGGCTTTGAGGAGACCTTTACACAATGAGCCAGTTCATACAACTTGCAGTGCAATATAAGTTCAGTGGATCTTACTCCCAGGAAAGTGGTTACAGAAGACAGAATGGCCACCACTAGGCATGATTGGAGTTGGCACGAAAGTTTTATCTGTGACGACCCGTTTGCTCATGAAAATCATTGCTTGATGTTTCAGTGATGTGAACCTTAAAGACCATTAGCAGCGTGGAACCATCGTAGGGCTCAACCCAGTGGTTCATACCAGATCCTGCCAGAACCAATTAGTCCTGCAGGAGACAAATTTTCGACAGTCAAACCAGTCAAAGGCACTAATGATACTACTTTAAATTTAAGGTGCCTGTGTTGCCATTGTCTCAGTGTGCGGTCTAAGACAGTAGCCTTTTATATTTAGGAAAATACATGAAGCAACCTTGAAGCAGGTTAGATTGTTTGTTCATCTGGCCCTTTTGCCATCTACTGTGGTTGGAATGTGGCCCTCCAGGGTCTTAGGCACACGGTTTTTCTTGTCCCCTGCTGCTGTAGGGATGGGGAACCTCTGGCCTTCCAGATGTTGCTGGAGGACAACTGCCACAAGCCCTTGCAAACAGGGGGTACCATGGCAATATCTGGTTGAGGCACAAAAGTCTCAGCATCATTGTCTCTCCAGGCCATTGTGGATTTCAGGCATCCAAAAAGCACTTTTGCTTGAGAGAAGGAATAGGGAACGCTGACCCTTAGACTGATATACCTAGCACAATAATTTAGCTCCCAATACACAGCAGGAACATTAGGCTTCCAGATGATTGGCGGAACAATTAGCTTGCCATGCTTCTCATCTGGGACCCCAATAATCTTCCCTTTACCTATCCACCTGTGATCCATTCTGCTAGGCTTATGCACCAAAGTCCCTCTCACAGAAAAGAATGAAAACTGCACTTAGAATCATAGAAGGGCCCTTGAGGGTCAGGTAGGTAAAAGGTAAAGGACTCCTGAACGATTAAGTCCAGTCAAAGGCGACTATGGGGTTGTGGCGCTCATGTCACTTTCAGGCCGAAGGAGCCGGTGTTTGTCCACAGACAGCTTTCCATTTCATGTGGCCAGCATGACTAGACCTCTTCTGGCACAATGGGACACCACGGTGGAAACCAGAGCGCATGGAAATTCTGTTGGCCTTCCCGCCTATTTATCTACTTGCACTGGTGTGCTTTCGAACTGCTGGGTTAGCAGGAGCTGAGACAGAGCAACGGGAGCTCACCCCATGCAGGGATTCGAACCGTCAACCTTCTGATCGGCAAGCCCAAGAGGCTCAGTGGTTTAGACCACAGAGCCACCCGCAGCCCTTTTCCTTGAGGGTCAGCCTTCTGCAAGGCAGGGATCTTTTTGTCCAACGTGGGGCTTGAACCCACAACCCTGAGATTAAGAGTTTTATGCTCTACCAACGGAGCTATCCCAGAGGGACATTTCTGTTCACATCAGGTGAGCATGTCCCATGTTATGTTATGATAGTTGTGCATGGTGAAGGGAGCATGCCTGCCTACTCTACCAGGGAAACAAGCGCTGCCTGAGCATGTGAACCGGGTATGTCCCATTATTTCCTTGCTCAAGGAGAGGTACATTTAGGAATGCAAAAGTAGCCTTCTGTGCTATGCTCCAGCTGATCAGCAAGAGGCCTTTCATTCAGGCTGCAGTCCTACCTGCGCACTTACCTGGGAGGACACCTGATGGGACACAGTGGGATTTACTTCTGAGTCTAAATATGCACAGGACTGCACCGTTTGCACCTCTCCAAAAATGATGTTCTCCCGCCAAGTTCACTTACCAAAATCACTGCTGCAAATAGCCATGAGAAGTTCCATGTTGTCACAGGGGCGGCACATAGCTGGGGAAGGAAAACACGAAGTCGATAAGGAGGATTGCTAGAGGGCTTTTGAACGAGTCCCAAATGGTAAGCCTGCTGCAACGACCTCATTGCTCCATAATTTAATAGAGAATCACCTGTGGTTGAGTTTGTGTATATCAGGCTCTTTATTTCCTATGTTAGGCAGTAGTGGTTACATACGGGTATTGACCACTGCTCCAGAGAAGATGTATGTACATTAAGGTATGATATTCTTATTTCTCTTAATATTATTTTGGACTATTTTGACTCTTGTTTATGCTGGTCACTGTCCTTCATACAATTAGTTATATATATTTTGTTATTCTTTATAGTGATATAGTGAAGAAGACCACGTCGAAACAGTGTATTTATCTGGAACGCTCTCTCACCGGATGTATTGGGTTACTTAGGTTGTACAGCTATTATTATTTCGCTGCAAATTATAAAGACATAATTGTGCCCATCATTCATCGGTCTATGTGTTGCCTCTTTCACACTAGGCTTGAAGTTCGCAACACAGGGGTTTATCTTATTCTTCTGCAACGACCTCATTGGCATCTGGATCAAGTGTTGCCTTCCTTCTCAACATCTGAGAGCATTTGCATGGTGACCACTTTCCTGTAACATGGGATGGGGGAGTAGGATCTTGGGTCCGGCAGACATTGGTGGACCAGAGCTTCTTTCACCCCTGGCTCTTGGCCCTCTTGTCTGGAGCTGCAGCCCAACATCTGAAGAGTCACAGGTTCCTCACCTCTGACCTTGAGGGGTCTTGTGATAATCTGCTCAGGAGCATCTGTTTCCAAAGCAGTACATAATTTATGTCAATTGCTCAGGCCTGTAGAGGTCAGCTTGATACCCTCCAACATTCCTCCAATGAAAACAGGGACATTTGACAAATATACGAGGCGTAAGGTCTTTTTAAGACAAGCACTCTCTGGAATTAGATACCTTGGATGGCTCACTAGGAATGCTTGCTCATACCATATTCAACATGTTTCTTCTTATATTATTTTAATTCTTTTTATAGTTTAACTGGTGGGGATGCAAGAGGGGGTCTTCTTGGTGGCTTGTAATTATTTGTATGTTTTAAACAGATTATATATACGTACAGTTGTACCTTGGAAGTCAAATGGAATCCAAAATGTTCGTACTTCCAAAACGTTCAGAAGCTGCAGAAGCCCCGTCAGGTGTTCGGCTTCCAAAAATTGTTCGCAAACCGGAACAGTCACTTCAGAACAGTTCATTCGGGAGCCAAAACGTTCGAGAACTAAGCTGTTCAAAAACCAAGGTACGACTGTACAGAGCTTTAATACTACCAAGGTTTAACTATTTTTTAATGTTTGTTTTCCCTATATTTCCCTATGTTTTTATCTGTAAGCTGCCTTGAGTTCCATCAGGGAGAAAGGCAAGGTATAAATATATACTAATTAATAAATAAATAATAATAATAGCAGAAAAATGGGTAAAAAGTTTTATTTTGCTCTTCAGGGCTGACGGATTGGCTGGCTTTTCTTTCATTTTATCTTTTCACCTGGTTGTAGCTGCTGATGCGAATAGCTTGCTATTTCTTTTATATATATATACTTTTGGTATTTTATTGATCTAATTGTTTTATTAGCAGCTTTTTGGGGGGAGGGATGGGGTTATTTCGTGTGAACTTCTTGAAGAGCCCCTGTTTGAACACAAATTGGGAAAAATGAGACCCACACGTAATTGTTTACCTTCCACGAGCGCCATTTTCTGGAAGTCTGGGCCTGTGACGCTCTTGTTGCTTAGCAACTCATACTGGAAGCTGGCTGTCCTGCGGCTGATGTCCCTCTGAGGACTGGCCTGCAGGAAAAGCGCCACCCGCTGGGGCGTGCGGGTGCTGAAGCAGGAGACTTGGTGCAGGCGGGGCTCCTCGGCATCATTCAGCAGCAGGTGGAGCTGCCCGTCCCGCTCCACGTAGATGTTGGCACCTTGGAAAGTGTTGGACGGCTTGATGCAGACGGCGGTGTGCTGAGCGCTGGACAGGTTGGGCTCCAAGATGACGCGGAGGGCTCGGGCCGGGTACATCCATTCCAGGAAGCCCTCGGTACAGCGCAGGTGGACCTGCTCCACCGCACGGGAGCGGGGCTCCCAGCTCAAGCCGCTAGAAAACAGAGGGATGGGCAACTGTGACAACCAGGGTACAAGGAGTAAGAGGCAGCCAGAGAAAATAAGGCCCAGGGCTTCCATTTTATTCCCACTAGAACTGCCAGGTCCACTCCCTAAAAGGGATCCTGTGAAAAGATAAAGGTAAAGGACCCCTGGACGGTTAAGTCCAGTCAAAGGCAACTATGAGGTTGTGGCGCTCATCTAGCTTTCAGGCTGAGGGAGCCAGAATTTGTCCACAGACAGCTTTCCGGGCCATGTGGCCAGCTTGACTAAACTGATTCTGGTGCAATGGAACACCATGACAGAAACCAGAGTTCACGGAAACACCGTTTACCTTCCCGCCACAGTGGTACCTATTTATCTACATGCACTGGCGTGCTTTCGAACTGCAAGGTTGGCAGGAGATGGGACAGAGCAACGGGAGCTCACCCCGTCGCATGGATTTGAACCGCCAACCTTCTGATCGGCAAGCCCAAGGGGCTCAGTGGTTTAGACCACAGTGCCACCCACACCCAACTGTTACCCAGAGGAACCTCAACCCCCCTCCCTGTAACTCATACATATTTTTGGCTTGGTTATTAACTTAACTGTGGATAGCTCAGTTGGTTAGAGCATGGTGCTGATAACACCAAGGTTGCAGGTTCAATTCCCATGTGGGATAGCTGCATATTCCTGCATTTCAGTGTGTTGGAAGAGATGGTTCTCAGGATCCCTTCCAAGCCTACAATTCTAAGCTTCTGATTGTATGCTGCTACTATTTTCTGCCTTATACACAGAACCTGCATTTTGCTTTGCACCTAGTTACCAATACATATTATTTTGTTGTTTTTGTGTGTTGTTTCATGTTATTCTTAATTTTTTTTTAAAAAAAAAAACTACACACACAAATTCATACATATAAAACTAACCATATTGGCCTTTTGACTGGTGTGCATGTTTCCTCACATAGGAATTTATCTCTGGACTGGAGTCACATTCACCAATAGCAATTTTAGGACAGATATTTAGGAAGTCAGTCTTTGAGCGTGAGTAGGCCAGAGGCTAAAAGGGGAAATTGTCTACTCAGTCAAATATCAAATCTAACTAAGTGACTTATGGATGCCAGTTCAGCTTTCAGCACCTATATGCTTCAGATTACAGAGCAGAACACAGCCACTTTTAGGTAGCCAATTGACGCATTCTGTACATTGTCGAGACAAAAAAGTTTTAGCTTTTTTTTTAAATAAGTAAAAATGTAATTATACAAGGATCATTTCAGAACAAGAAGTCCGTATTTAAGAACTGCAGAAAGTTAGAGCTTGATGGGGTCGGGGGGAGCCTTTTGTGGCGCAATTCTATACATACAGACTCAGAAATAAGCCCCATTGCATTCAGAAGAACAATATTTTATGCAGTTGGAAGAGTGTATATTGCCCCAGCCTTAAAATGCCTTTGAGTTCAGTGGGAGAGGGAAGTTGAAATTGCTTCCACTGAACTCAATGGGACTTAAACTTATCAGACTGTTGCCAGGACAATGTGCCAGGTATTTAAAATTATGCTATTATGCTATGTGAATTATGCTGTTAATGTTGTGCACTGCCCTGGGATCTTCGGATATAGAAATTGAATTAATAATAATAATAATAATAATAATAATAATAATAATAATAATAATAATATCCATTTCCTCGGGCGAGTAAGTTCCGCGTCGCTTTGCCTCGCCCTCCCCGGCGCCCGCGGCTTACCTGCCCTTCCAGCTGCAGTAGTCAGCGGCGCACGGCTGCAGCCACAGGCGGAGCAGCAGCGAGAGAAGCAGCAGCATCCGCGGAGGCGGCGTCCCTGCGCGCTTGCTCCGCGCCTCCCGCTCCGGGGACATCAAGCCGCGGCTTGGGGGGCAGCTGGGGGCCGAGCCAGCGCGAAGCCAGTCCCTCCGTCGAGAAGGGAAGGAGAGGGGAGCCCAAAAGGTGCTTCGTTCGTTCCCTTTCTCTCTCCGCGGGAGGGAGAAGGAAAGCGGCCTCGTTGGAGAGCGCTGGATGGAGACTGGAGAGAGACAGAGGCGCGCGCTCTGCGCAACAGGACGAAGCGAATGAAACGGGAGAGCCTCTGAGTCTCCGACCCTCCCTACCCGCGTCCCATGCCTGAATTTCAACGAGGTCTAATCTGCGGTTGAGTTGACAGATGTCCCTGGGTTTTCCAGGACTCCCACTTCTCCCCCCAGCATCGCCAAACACAGGGGCTGCGCTTTGTTGCAAAGAAGCCCCCCCCACCCCCCCCCGCCAAACCAAATTATACATACATAAGAGAGCAAGGAGCATTCTCGCCATTATTGAATGCCGAGCTAGTGTGTATGCGTGCATTTAGTTGTTCATGTATGGGCTGTGGGTTGGAAAGGCGGTATAGGAAAGAAGAACAGCAACTTATTATCGTTACAGGTAGGTGTTGGTCTGCCATAGTAAAAAAAATAAAAAAATCCTTCCAGTAGCACCTTAGAGACCAACTAAGTTTGTTCTAAGCTCTAAGGTGCTACAGGAAGGAATTTTTTTATTTTTTATTTTGTTTTTATTATCGTTGTTATTATTTCCATCTAATTATTACATTTTTTCTCCTGCAGCCTTCACCACGAATGTTGGGAAAACAACAACGGGTCAATACAGACCACATGAGATTATGACGAAATGGCAAAATTAACCGGGAAGCTCAAAAATCAAGAAGACAAGAACTTTAAGAAAACCACACTTTTAAAGTAATGGAAACTATGGAATTCGTTCATCCCCCACCCAATATAGTCTGCCCCCCCCAAGGTCTGTGGGACAGTGGACTGGCCCCCTGCTGAAAAAGTTTGCTGACCCGTGACCTAGGCCTTCTTCAGCAAGAACCCTTGTATAAATGCTATAAATATTGCAGTTGTCCAGCTGATCGTTATAATCGGGTATGCCAGTTGCACTTAGTACTTCACCTGCTCTTTGCACACTTTTGCGAAGTGCACAACGCGGACCTGAGGTTTTCTTCACAGCTGCACGAGGCTTCGGTCCCCCCCCCCCCATGTTATCCATTTCCCCCATCCTGCAATAAACTTACAAGAATGCACCTTCCGATTTTAAACAGCCTCTGCCTTTGGTTTCAGAGTACAGTAACAGTTGAGAAAGGCTCAAAAGCAATGACAGCGCCAAAGAGGAAAACAATCTCTGTCTTGCTTGGCTCTTGAGCAGTGCGGGTTTTTAAAAAGCCAATCACCTTTGGGGAGTGGATTGGTGCTTCTAAGCGTTGCCAGGTTGCCACCCGGGGAAGGCTCCTTTGTTATTTTTAAACCTGCTGCTGTTTAGTCCTTCCTCTTTTGTCTTTGCCAGCTGTAGTGAGCAGGACTCTAATGTGCTTCACAGCAGGCAGAGAAGAGGTGAATTAAAAGGCCAAGGAGGAAAACCAGCAGGAAGCCCCAAGGCTTTCCCCATCCCGTTAAAGGGAAAAAAGGGGGGGGGTTGTTTGTTTTTTTGCAGAATTTTCAGGTTCTGTGCAGCCAACCTGACTGGTATTTCATATTCGATGTACAAACATACATAGTAACTAAATCTGAAAAAGCGTTCCATGGAAATGCATTCTATTAAAATGATTTTTCTAACTTGCTTTTTTTTTTTTTTAATGGAGGAAGCCACCAGTATAATTGCCAGCTGCCATTATAATTGAACCCCACCCCCCCACTGCCAATTCATTTTCTGTGAAACAAAAGTGCCTGTTTTTCTTTGGCCAAACGCTGGTGGTTATGAAATGGTTTTAATGATTTGAGCACAAGGGACTGTGAAGTGGCTACAGCTGGAGACCAATTGGACCAAGATAAAGCAACATGGCTCCTTTGTGATAATAACCTTCTGGGAAGTTTTAAATTCTCCTCGTCTAAAAGTCAAGTGAATCCACCCAAAGTCAGGTATAGCTGCGTCCCACTGATTTCAAGAGGAGTTCCCAAGACCGAACTGGGGAAAAAAAACACTGAAGAACTGTGAACCTTTTCAGTGGCGTGGAGTGTTTGTTTGGGTTTTTTTTTGGTAGGGGAACAGTTAGGGCTGGAGGCACCAGCTTGCGAGTGATCATGTGAGCATCATGCCCCCATCCCTAAGCCAGACAAAATAAGCTTCATGGGTTTGGGGAAGGAGATGCCAGGCCTCTGACCAAGATGCTGGAGTCCTCCTGCCTCCTCCCCAGGCGAGCTTTGGGAAGGTGGTGGAAGGGCTCTTGGATCCATCAGAGCATCGCACCTCCCTCCCTATGGTGGGTAGAAGCTTCCTGGGCTTTGGGAAGGAGCTGCCAGCGGGAAAATTTAGGGGACTAACGTAGTTCCCCTGGTCCACTGACCGCACTCCACTGCAGCTCTTGGCTTTTAAAAAAATGGGAATGCAGCTATGATGTGTTATAACAAGTCAAACCACTGGGCACACTTCTTCTCTGGTGATCACTCGTAGCTGGTAAGTGACTGTGGAGGCCAATTCTGGATCCACACGTCCTTCCACTGTGGGAACATAGGTTTCTGGGCAGGAGTTGATCATGGTGAGGGTTTGCCAAATGTGCCTTCCTCTTAGCACGTTTCTCCCTTTCGTCCTGAGTTCGAGAGTCTTCAAAGCCCGTGACGCCTTTGGTAAAGGCTGTTCTCCAATTGGAGCGTTCGCAGGCCAGTGTCTCCCAGTTGTCGGTGTTTATACTACATTTTTAAAGATTTGCCTTGAGAGAGGCTTTAAACCTCTTTTGTTGACCACCAGCATTACGCTTTCCATTTTTAAGTTCGGAATAGAGTAGTTGCTTTGGAAGACAATCAGGCATCCGCACAACATGATCAGCCCAAACTTAAGCCAGGATTGTCTATACCAGGCATAGGCAAACTTGGCCCTCCAGATGTTTTGGGACTACAACTCCCATGATCCCTAGCTAACAGTACTAGTGGTCAGGGATGATGGAAGTTGTAGTCCCAAAATGTCTGGAGGGCCGAGTTTGCCTATGCCTGGTCTACACTAACAGAAGTCAAAAATTAAAGAATCCAAGAACTCTGGCCAGGCGGGAGATCAATTTTAAAGTCTTCAAACAGTTTAAAGGAAAAGCATCATCTTTAAACTTATACTGCATGATTCAGCATCTATAGATGTAGTACTGCTCTTTGAATCACTAAATGGACCACACCTTACTTTTCCTTTAAATACTACAAACAGTGTGAGTAAGTTAGGCATACAGAGAATTGGTACACCTTGACCATGAAAATCTAGGTAAGCTGTTTTTGTTAGTTATATACTGTGTAAATTATGGATTTAGTTTGGTATAAACTGCATAACTAATGGTTTCATGAAAGGGTATAATGTATATAAGCACTTATAAGTATTATAAGATTTAGTTCTAACGTACGATTTCTTAACATTCCAGCTGAGGAAGAATTAGCAAAACAGGGCCCTGTCCTGGAATTTGCTTCTATATTAATAAAACTGTTTGAAGACTTTAAAATTGATCTCCCGCCTGGCCAGAGTTCTTGGATTCTTTAATTTTTGACTGCTGCGTATCACCAAGAACTCCAATTTATACAGTGGTCTACACTAACAGGCAGCTGCTTATCGGGGTTGTAGGCAGACGTTTCCCCCACTTCCACTTGGGACTCCATGCAAAACATTTTATTAGTCACCCCTAAGACCCCTGGGGAATGAGCGGTGAGGAATCTCTGCTGCTGGATCTCACTGTTGGCCTGGCTTGCACATCCGGCAGTTAGTTGCACCGCCAGGCCGACGTGTGCACCAACTCGACCCTCTGGCTTGGAAAGCACAGCACAGTTTCAAAATTGGCAGCACCCTGTTGGTGAGCAGTGAAAAAGTCCGCCCGAGTGCACCGTTACCCAAAACCCCTTCTGTCCCACAAAGCGCTCATTCTCACCCCTTCTGGCTCCGGCTGACGGTTAATGAGGAGACCACCTCCTTTTGTCTTTGGAAAGAAAAAAAAATATATCTTAAAGTGATTAATAAGAGTTTCTCACTGCACTTTTAAGAGCCAACAAAACAGAATCTTGTCAGCGCAATCAAAGCAAACATTGAATGATTGATGGAAATTCAATGGCTTTAACTTTGGCTTTCAGGATCGCCTTTCAGGGGTCCCTGCACAAGAAAGCCCCGGGGGTTCCTGCGATTATCATGCTAAAAGCCCGCTCTGTGCCTGCCAATAATTAGATTTCTATATGCATTGCCTTTCCTCGGCTTCAATGTGCTACATGGGGAGCTGCTCTTTTGCGGGTCTCGAGGAGCGAGGCTCCCTTTCGGCCTCCCTTAAGCGTGGAATCGGGATTTCGCACCCAGGCACAGACAATGGCTGTGTGCGCTGTTGGGTGGCACATGCTCAGCTCTGTGCGCTATTGTTCTCCCCCCCTCTCAAAAAGGCAAGGCTCACGGGCAGCAAGACTTTTAAGGCCATCTGTTACCTTGTTGCCAACAGAACGTTCTCACATTGTCCACAGCTGCCCAGAGCAATGGGAGTGGCAGCTCGGAGAGCCATGGCTCCGGACAGCTCCTGGAGCAGTGTTTTATGCTCTGCGCAGCCTGCCTCTGCGAGGGAAAGAGGCTCTTTTTAAGGCCAGCCAATGTGAAATGGAGAGCGTGGGTCAAGGTGGAGTTCCTGAGGGACCCCTGACCATTAGGTCCAGTTGCGGACGACTCTGGGGTTGCGGCGCTCATCTCGCATTACTGGCCGAGGGAGCCGGCGTACAGCTTCCGGGTCAGGTGGCCAGCATGACCGAACCGCTTCTGGCGAACCAGAGCAGCGCACGGAAATGCCGTTTACTTTCCTGCCGGAGCGGTACCTATTTATCTACTTGCACTGACGTGCTTCCGAAATGCTAGGTGGGCAGGAGCAGGGACCAAGCAACGGGAGCTCACCTGGTCGCAGGTGACCCCAAGAACACCATCCCCACCGTCAAACATGGAGGGGGACATATTATGCTTTGGGGGTGTTTTTCTGCTAAGGGGACAGGACACCTTCACCGCATCGAAGGGAAGATGGACGGGACCATGTATCATCAAATCTTGGGTGAGCACCTCCTTCCCTCAGCCTGGGCATTGAAAATGGGTCAAGGATGGGTATTCCAGCATGACAAGGACCCAAAACACATGGCCAAAGCAACAAAGGAGTGGGTCAAGAAGCACATCAAGGTCTTGGAGTGGCCTAGCCAGTCTCCAGACCTTAATCACATCAAAAATCTGTGGAGGGAGCTGAAGGTTCGAGTAGCTACACATCAGTCTCAAAATCTTACTGACTTGGAGAGGATCTGCAAAGAGGAGTGGGACAAAATACCTGCTGAGATGTGTGTAAACCTGGGGGCCACTTACCAGAAACGTCTGACCTATGTAATTGCCAACAAGGGTTTTGCCACCAAGTACTAAGTCATCTTTTGCAAAAGGATCAAATACTTATTTCACTCATTATAATGCACATCTACCTCTGACTTTTGTCTTCTGGGTTTCTGGGGGGTTTTCCTGTTGTTATTCTGTCTCTCACGGCTACAATAAACCTACCATTAAAATTATGGACTGGTAATTTCTTCATCAGAGGGCAAACAGGCAAATTTAGCAGGGGATCAAAAACTCCCTCCCCCTCACTGTATGTATGTATGTGTGTGTGTGTATGTAAAAGCTTTTCAGGTTTATACATTTTACTAATTTTACAGTTATTTTAACATTTCAAAACTTGACTTCCACCCCCCTCTTCCTGTGGTTCCTTAAATTTGTTTTTAATATCTTCTGCATATCCAAATTAACTTAATTTGCTCATTTATTCACCTACTTTAAATATATACTCTTATCAAACTGCAGGTTATTACAATAAACACTCACACACAGACCCACAATTCCACCACGGAGAAAAGGGCTGCAAGTTCAATATGCCCTGTTTAGGGAAGTTTTTAATGTTTGATGTTTTATTGTGTTTTTAATATTCTGTTGGGAGCTGCCCAGAGTGGCTGGGGAGGCCCGACCAGATGGGTGGGGCATAGGCAATAAACAACAACAACACTTCTTTGAAGTCTCTCAGCCCCACTCACCTCACAGAATGTTTGTTGTGGGGGAGGAAGGGAAAGGAGAATGTTAGCCGCTTTGAGACTCCTTCGGGTAGTGATAAAGCGGGATATCAAATCCAAACTCTTCTTCTAATAATAATAATAATAATTATAAAACTGATAACAGTTTTAAGACAAATAGAAAGCCAGGCATAGAAGAATCGAACCAATTAAGCAAATGGTTCTGTAAAAGTACAGCAGGAGTGGGGAAACTGTACCCCACTCAGATGTTGCTGGGGTCCATCACCACAACCATCTGGCCCCAAAAGGGCAACAGTCATTTTGGGGACTGTAACCTATTTGGAGGAGCCATTTGGCACCTAGCTTATATATGCGAGTTTCTTTTTTCTTAATTTTTTTTTAAAAATTTAATTTTCTGTTTTACAATTTCAAATAAATGATTTAACAACTTTGAAATATTCAATGACTTCCCTTCTTCTCTTTCCATGGTTCATTTTGCCTACCTTGCATCCCTGCATACAGTGGCGGAGCTTCATGCTTCGGTACCGGGGGCGGGAAGCAGATGGGGGCGGGGCTGGTGCGCGTTCTGGGGCGGGGCTGGCGTGCATTCTGGGGGCGGAGCACGCTAAGATGGAACCCTATCGGGATCGCACTGCCCAGGGCGCCCTGCCCCCTATGTCCAGCCTTTCCTACGCCAGTGCCTGCATATTTTACAAAAACCATTCCAATCAATTTCCCACTATTACATCCATCAATAATTATTTACTCTGTTGAATTTATCTTAATGCTGCCAGCGTTTTCAGCTGTACGCCATTATTTTCGACGTACTCAATAAATGTTTTTCAGTCTTCTTTAAACGTATGCTCCTCTTGCTCTCTTATTCTATATGTTAAATCTGCGAGTTGTGCATATTCTGTCAACTTAAGTTGCCATTTTTATTTAGTTGGGAGCTTGCTCACTTTCCATTTGGGGGCTAACAAAACACGGGCTGCAGTTGTTGCATACACGAATAATCTTTTATGATACCTGGGGATTTGTCTGGGTTATCCCCAGCAGAAAGGACACTGTTGTTGTTGTTTTTTGGAAAGTAATTTGAAACATTTTTTTTCAGTTGATGATAGATCATTTCCCAATACTCTTTTACCTTTTTACATGTCCCTATACATATGAGTTTCTAATACTGCCTCCTGCCATTTTCACACGTGAAAATAGGGTCTTTTACTATTATTTTTGCAGAGATTTGGCTCACAGCACAATGTGAAAGACAGTTCTTTTCACATGCTAGAGAATCAAACAAAACTCTCCCCCATGTAAGTAGTAGTATAACTCGAGATGAGATGTGTTAACTGTCATTACTGATCAAATATAATCAGATTCTAAGTGGCATTGCAAGTCAGCTGCTGCATTCAAACATTAAATACAGTGATACCTCGACTTACGAATTACTCAACATATGAATTTTTCGACTTATGAATGAAAAAAGTGCCCGCATGCCTATGAATTTTTTGACATCCGAAGGAGGTCCGTTGGCGGTTTTAGATGGGGTTTACTCGACTTACAAATTTTAGATGCGGTTTACTCGACTTACGAATTTTTTTGAATTTTTTTATTTCCAATGCATTCCTATGGGAAAATCGCTTTTTTTGACTTACGAATTTTTTGACCTACGAATGTGCATTCGGAACGGATTAAATTCGTTGCATGGCAACTGTTGCATGGCAGTGATAACATCTTGTTAAATGTTCTTCACCATTACAGGCCAGTTTTCCAGTGCTTTGCTTCGGTCAATTTGTTTAACAATTTCTGAGATTGATCACTTAAATACACTTGTGGAGAAAAATGCTCCAAAAATGAGATGGCATAAGTCAGCCATTGCGAGCCCAGATTTTAACTTGTAACTAGCTTTTATTGGCATAAGTTAAAACAGTAAAATCATACAAACTCATCCAAATAAATTGTTAACCCAAACACATACAATATATGGAAAAAGACTAGATAACCACCGAATAAATTAGGCAATTTTAGCTTTAGCTTTAATGATCTCGGCTAAGCACCCCGAAACAATCTTGGTGGTTTCTGGAGTTTCATCCCTCAACAAATATTGAATTACAGGCTCCTTGCAAATCGATATTCTGAGCTGTAAGGGAATCGCAAGGAGATCTCTGCGATGGGTGTTGAGAAGAGGGCAATCTAAAATTATGTGAGCCCAGATGTTGCTGAAGAACTCTCATCACCCTCGGCCATTCACCATGGTCAAAAACATCTGGAGGGTGCACCGTTGGGTTCAGAAAGGATGGGAATCTTTGTTTCTCTATTACGGGGGGCTTAGGTTAATTTTAATATGTCACACAAAAATAATTTTGCAGTTGCCAGCCTGAGGAGGAAGGAGGGAGCTTGTGCTAACAAAAGGCAGCATAGCGATCTCTGAAGCTCGGTTCGAGACAATCATGCCGTCGCTCAGAGCAAAACGTCGGCTGAATGTATCTGACCCGACCTCATTTTGGAATCAAAAGCTACATGCAAATAGTCTTTTAAAAGGTCTGATCGCAGTCACAATATCGGGAGTCGAAATGCCAAAGCTCCTCCTTTGTTCCTAATCAGTCAGGGAAGCAGAAAGGAAAGGATGTTGGGAGGGTGCTGACACCATGATGAAGTGACCCCCCGGGAGGGTTCATTCAGCCCCAACGTACCCCGCACTCAAAACCAGCCCATCTGCTGCCATTAGAAGCCATTGAGACACCTGATCTCTGAACTGCTCTTTCTACCACCAGCAAACTCACAGCCCATTCCCTCCCTTCCCCAGTGGACATCCGTATCCACAGCTAGTTGGGTTTGTCAGTGGGCCCTTTTCCCCAACTGCAGGCCTAGTGAAAATGGGAAATGGCGGAGCCCACTTTGAGAGGGCAGGAGGACCCCAGTGCGGGTTTATATTTTACGAACATCTGAAAACGCCACAACTACCTGAAAATGATTTATAGATGGTATTTAACTCTGAGTAGACTTGCTAAAATGTGTAAGTCCGAATCAGATAAGTGCTGGAGATGAAATGAGGTTGAGGGTACGTTCTATCATATGTGGTAGACCTCTAGAAGGGTAAAAAGAGTATTGGGAAACGATATATAATGAACTGAAAAAAATGTTTAAAAGTACCTTTCCAAAAAAAACCAGAGTCCTTTCTGTTGGGGATAATTCAAAGGGAAATTCCCAGGTATCAAAAATATTATTTATGTATGCTACTACCACGGCCCATGTTTTGCAAGCCCCAAAATGGAAAATGAGCGAGGTCCCAACCAAAGAAGAATGGCAACTTAAACTGATGGAATATGTGCGGCTTGCAGATTTAACATGCAGAATAAGAGAGAAAGAAGAACATATGTTTACTGGAAAATGTTTACTGAATATATGGGTGAAAATTTTGTTCATTTGAAAACACTGGTAGCACTAAGATAAATTCAACAGTGTAAATAAGTTTTGATGGATGTAACAATGGATTACTGAATGGTTTAGTTCATGTAAAATATGCTGGGATGTATGGTATGCAAAATGAACCACGGAAAGAGAAAAAGGGAAGTCATTGAATTAAGGTTGTTTAAATGAATATTTTGAAATATGTGTGTGTGTGTGTGTGTGTGTGTATGAATGAAAACACCACAATGCATGGAATGCTTTTTGAACTACAGAGCAATTCTCGTTTCTGCATGGCACTGGGGTTTCCGCTGCCCACATCCCAGCCTATTTTATGAAACCACAGCCTGCCTTTCTCAAGCTGCTGCGATTGTACCACCCCGACTTGCAAACTCCATGGCCTGCTGCAAACGTAACCAAGGCCACGGTTTAGTTTGGCTTTTGTGTGTTGAAAGATCATAAATGGGGCTGTGCACTCCTCCTCTTCACATAGTCCATTTAAGACTGCATGGTTCCACAAATCAGCTCGGTTCACCTCTGAACCAGCAAGCCATGGCTGATCATCGTCTTTCAGTTTCGCAGGGGAAAACAGCTTCAAACTATAGGCCTTTCTGCCCTAACTCGGAAGGCGAGCACAGAACCTAGTTGCTGGTTTGGATGGGGGAGTAAGCTAGAGTTTGCCAGAACCAGGAAAGAACAAATTGGATTGCATCCAATGGTGTTGCTCACCTGATCACAAGGTTAGCAAAAGACAAGAGCAATTTCAGCAATTCCCTCTCCCCCCTTGAAGGGTTCCCCACACACCTCCCCTAAATCTGCTCTGAAGGAGGCTCCCCCAAGCAAATTTATAGGGGGCATACAGGGGACTGGACTGCAAGGGGAAGAGGGAGTCACTAAAAAAATAATAATCCCAACCTGTTTTGGGGATGCAAGTCTTACCCATCGGCACAACGAAACCACTGGATTCAGCCCACTGAAGGTTGAGTTGCAAACCGACACTACACCTCCAATCCTGCAAAGCATGGTTTACATTAGGACCAGAACATCATGGGTAAAACAACCCATGACTGGAAGATTCACTTATTAGCTACTGTATTAAGCATTTCAACCAGGGGTGGGGAATGAGAAAATTTGCAGCTCTCTGAATAAATTGTTTTACAAAGGTAAGCTAGGCTTTTTCATGCAGAGGAATGGACGGGTTCCTGATGAACTCTCCAGGGACCAAAGTTTAAAATTGGTACATGACCATTTTTAGTTCTTAAAAAAATATATTTCGGGGGGGGGGGGGGGTCTCACAACAACCTTTTGGTATCACTGATCACAGCAGGGGACCTGTGAAGGCATCTGCTTTTTGTTTTCAAAGGGCAATTTTTGCCTTGGGGGCACCCCACAAAAAACTTTGGAGAGCTCACATGCCTCATATGGGCTGCAGGTTAGAACCCCCTGCTTTAGGGACATAGGAAGCAGCATTATACAGAGTCAGACCATATGGCCCACTATTATTTCACCAGGGTTTCAGAAAAAAGTCTTCCCCATCCAACATAGAGGTACCCAAAGTTTAACTCAGGAGCAACCACAGGCAAACTACATTGTCTATCCTAAAGCCCTTGTTTAAAGTTTATGATCTACGTAACCAAATTAGTGGCTCTTGTCTTTTCACTTGTGGCAAATTCCAGGCAATAGGTTTACTTGTTTATTGCTGCAAAAGCAAAAAAGCATCAAAGCACCCCAAAAGCAACCATTTATTGTGGCACCACTTTCAGACTAGAGCCCACATGACATCAAATGTCACACACCTCTTCTGTACCGACACAGGCCATTTATATTTTTGTTAATAGGTTGCTTGATTGGAAACCATTATTATTTTTTAAAAAAAGAGGGACACAAACATTAGGTGCCAATCTTTTATTAACAGATTATGTAAACAAAACAAAACAAATTCAGATCAGTGTCTCACCAAAGAGCAGACAATACAGATTCAGATCCACACACATTTTCTTCGGTCTAAATTCACACAAGAGGAAAACAAACAAGCAAACCGACCGATAGAAACACAAGGAAACCGAGTAACTCTCCAAAGTATGAAAACAGGGTCCCTTAAAAAAGAGGAGACAAGAGGTTTCTTTCTAGCACATCACCTGTGCAGCATCATGGAAAGAAAGATGTACAGAGAACTCTTAAAACCAATTCTGACTGCTTGTAGGAATTGGGAGCCGTGCAGGATAAAATTCAGGGTGGAGAAGAGGACATGGTGACAAGCGAGCAAACATAAGCAAGGAAGCAGACTGTATCACAGGGAAGTGGAGACTTGTGGCACTCTGAAAGCTGCTGGAATATAGCTTCCATCATCCCTGATCACTAGTCACATTGGGGTTGAAAGGCCAGCATCACCGGTATTTGCTTTGGCCATAGTTGCTCTTTCCTCACTAGGAAGGACCCCAGACACATGCCCTTGAACTTTTGAAGGCCAGAACGACAGCTCTTTGGCTACCATCTCTCTCTCTCTCCCTCCCTCCCTCCCTCCCTCTCCCTCTCCCTCTCTGTGCTATCAGAAACATGGGGTGTATCCCTGGAAAAGGCTGGTTAACCCCTCCATACTTCTCCTACATAACCTCAGCTTGAAAGCACGATTCTGGCTATGCACAGACCATGGTGGGCAAAGACCATCTCCGAGGAAGAAAATGAAGCAATCGTGAGAGCGGAGGGAACTGCATGCACTATGCCAAGAGCATCCAGTTTTCAAAGTAAGCCCCGCACACACACAAGGCCTTGAAACACCATCCTTGCCCTATGAGCCGTCACCACTTGCATGCTCTAATTGTTTCTGTGCGCCTTCTATGTTTCAACTAATTAACCTGAAGACAAATTCAAAGACAATCAAGTACAGCGGTTAGGGACTTTTGGTTAACGCGAACTGAACATGCGGACGACACGCACACCTTTTGAAAGATAGCGCTTCCCCCCCCCCCCGCTCGGCGAGAAGGAAAGCATTGCAAGGTAGAATAGCTCACATTTAAAGACACCCATTTTAGATGTGTGTGCATTAGGAAAAACAAAAAAGACACAATCTGGAATGCAAATACCTCAAGCAACATAAATCATATAAATATACATTAAAAAAAAATACCTGAGAAAGATGCAGTGCTGGTACTGAAGAGCAAACAAACGAGAGATGTCATTTGCAATGGGGAACGACATAGCGAGACAGTTTGCACTCGAAACGGACATAGTGTAAAGGGTTAACCTTTAGGAGGAACTCTTATAAAGGACCACAAGGCTGAAAATCCCAGCGCCCCATCTGGAATGTTTACTTCAACTTGTGTGTTGGCATCATGCTGCTGAGAATTTTCCTGCCACCAACAGAAAGGGCAGAGGGAAGGAAATGCTTATTGTAGGAACCACAAGGCAACTCGGACTACGTGCCACTTACAAAGGAGGAAGAGGGGGCTGTTGTCTGCAGCAGCGCTCACCCCGTGTCTATAACCAAAGCACACCGCTTCCCTCAGTGCTTTAAAAACCTAATGCAGCAAATCTGAATCAGGAGCAGCAGCTCCAAGGGGACACCTCAAGTCTTCTTACCTGCAACAGGTTCCCCATTTGCATCAACACCCAAACATGCGTCCCTGTGCTCAGAAATCTGCTGGCTTCTCATTCTCTCGAATGAGGGACCCTGCGCATAAGCTGCTCTCTACATGCACCGCAACTCCAACCTCTGGATTGGAGTGCCTTCCAGCATTTGAAATGGATAATCCTTTAGGTTAGAAATGCTCAGCGCTTTCTCACAAGTGAGCTGTGAGGCTGGTACCCTGAACTTGTGGATCATTTCGGGGAATCAATCTTCCCAAGTTCTGTGTAGCAGATTTACTTCTGAACTGTACTCAGAGGACTCCTGGTTCTTGCCTCCCAGCTTTTTGCCTTGAGATGTGCAAGGGAAGTCACAAGCAGCCCTAACTTCACTACAAATAAGATACAACCCTTTTTTTTCTTGGGGCAAGGGGTGGAGAGCTATGTACTCAGACATAAGGTGGACCCTGACTTAAAGTTAAAATGGGACTATTTTAGCTGATGCAGACCATATAAGCTCAGACGATGACAGACAGGTCTACATTTCTCATTGGCCTAAGTTCTCACGACGACATTACGCAGCGGACTATAAAAGAACATATCACACAAATTATTCTAAGAAGAATAAACTTGAACAGCATCTAGACATCAGTGCTTCAGTCGCTTTATTTCAGTAGCAAAGTATTTCACACAATCCAACAATTCCCTTAAAAAAAATCAACTTCCTTAGAGAGTTCTAGAAAAGCAGAACCATGTGCATCTGTTGCTCTTCTGTCTTATCCAAAACCAGTTCGTAAAGTCCCACTAGCCAGGGAGCAGCAACTTTTAACTCACTTCACCCAGCCTGAGGAGCTGAAGCTACTTAAGTATTGTCAACGGTTTTGCACAACTTTGCTCCAGGTTTTTTAGTATATACTCCCAATGTTATGACAGAAGCTCGGGGTGGCAATCTCCTTGGTAGCTGTTTCTGCCTTATTTCTGTCACTTATTAGAGGGTTTGCACATAACAATTTGAGAGCAGCAGTCAAGAGCTTATCCACTCATCACGCCCTCCAGACACCACACATCCAAGTGGTTGCTGCACCATAGTGGTGCGAAAAGCTGCCAGGGCAAATAGATCCCCTGAATCAAATGGAACGTCTGTGTGATATAGGCTTTCTACACAGCTTGCCACACCTACAATGCAATAACTGCCATGGTGTTCATTCCAGGTTATAATAATTTTATTATTTGTACCCGACCATCTGACTAGGTTGTCCCAGGCACCCTGGGTGGTTAGTAGTAGTAGTAGCAGCAGCAGCAGCAGCAGATCAGAAAGTGTTAAACAACAACCGATTCTTACAAATCTAGTCATAATGTAAACTACTTGAGCGGGGAAACCACAGCTCATATTAGAGCTATAACTCAGTAACTGAGCACCCTCTTTTGGATAACTGAACAACTGCACTGTTTGAGGGAGTTGCCAAGTCCGTTGAATTTTGTTCAAGATTCAGTAGTTTAAGTAATTTTTAAAAAGAACTGTTATTTCCTCTCAAGGGTGTGTTCCCTAGCTGATTTACGGGAACAAATATGGAAATCAAACTGGAGCACCACGTGAACACATTAGAACCAGCTCACGCACCCAACAGCCTGGGAAATCCTCTATTTGCAGTAGGCATGTCCTTGCACCTCTCACTGTTGTTTTGACGTAATGAGGAGTACAGGGATTATGCATGGAAACACGAGAGCGCGTGACAAAGGTAAGATTTCACAAACTGGAGATGCCTGCTTATAACTGCATCGCATAGTAGAGTGGCCCACGCCACCTGGAAGATTCCTGGGTCTGAGAATGCATCAACCAGACCGAGGGAGTGTCACCATTCCATCCTAGTGAGCCCAACAGCTGCTCAGATTGTCTCCTTGATAGCTAGATGAATAATACGATGGCACAGGAAGCAACCCAAAGCAGGAATGTCCTTGCAGTCCTGGCAGAATGAAGTAGTCCAGATAACAGAAGAATAAAGGTAAAAGTGCATTGCTACCTCTCCAAGGTGCTGAACTAATAATACATTCTTCAGCAGGAAACGGTAAAGCATATTCTTTCTGGAATCCACTTACGGAGATGCCTATGTAAACACTAGGACACTCAAAATCAGAGCACAGCACTTAAATAGGAATCATTCAAATAAATAAGAACAGAAATTGAATGGTTAGGTCTCTATTAACATCCACCTAGCAGCTCAGAATCTGTTCCTTGGTCAAGTGCTTTGAGGACACGGATAATGACTTTTCATATACCTCTTTGCTGTTCTTATCAGCTAAGAAGGTACACAAGAATTCATAGCAATTTTCAACGAGGTACAGGTGGTGATTGAAGGCCCCTTTCGTCTTCTTTGAGCAGTGATGTTCCCCACAGAACAGATTCTTGGACATGGTTATCGAGAGACTAGTGCTGACCAAGAAGTCCTACAGCAATGATACCCCGACCATGAGGTCCTGGCTATCACTAGTGTGTATTTCTCTCAATAACACAGCTTACTCGTTCAATGCATATTTGGTAACTGTCCTGTGCAACAGAAGACATACATGGATACAAATGGACCTTCAAGCACACTGCTAACACTACAAAAAGCTTAAGAATACAACTAGTTGACTGTCAAAATCAGTCCAGTGAAAAAAGGTTTAACACAAAAACAAATGCACAACCACTTTGACTTCAATGGATAATATTTGGTCTGTCAATTTACATAGTCTGCTCCAGCCCATGACTATTAAACTATATCACCAATACTGAAACTTGCCTGATTTCTAGACGTAGTTTTCCTTCGCTCAAAATGAGCATGGGGGGCACTCTTAATTTAAGCTATACAAGCAAGTGTTTCTAAAACTTGTAACTATACTACCCAAGTGAATAACGTGCATTACTAAACAGTCTCTTAAAAGTACTACCACACATACACATGGAGTTGGGAATCTTCCCTAAGGGGGAAAAGAATAATTCAGTGTTAAGACCAAGGGCATAACATGCCAGGAATGTATCCCTCCACAAGCCTCACTGAAACAAGGAGGAATTTCTATCCTTGTACTACTTTTGTTTGTTTCAGTGGGATTTGTGAACAGCAAGAAAAAAACAAAAACGTATCTGTAACCTAAGCAGACTTGGGAGTGTGCTTCCTAGTGGCAAGAGTGATTTTTCACCAATTCCTGTTTCAATTGACAGCCCCCTTAAAAAACTACTTTGGAAGGTTGGGGGACACTCCGGAACAGTAAGGGGGAAATAACTGAAACCTGCCTCTTCCTTTTTTCCCCATCAGGAGTCCCTGCTGGATTGCAGTCCCTTCTGCAAACAGAAGGCATTTTGGGACTGGATTCGGAGATAGTGGATAATATGTTCCCATTTGAGTTCTTCTTTCAAAGTGGTCTGAACAGAATCAGCGCATCGTTCACAGACTGTTTAGGAATTCTTTGAAATTTAAAATTACAAGTACTGGGACTGTCAGTCAGTTGGCGAACCTTCGGTTACTGAATTTTGCAAATCTGTTACCCTGAAAACAAGACCACAGTTGCACTGGACAATTTCATCTAGAATATTTGTTGCTATTGTCTTGTATAAGCATAATTCAGGGATCTAACACATCATTTTAATCTCTGATCAGCCAGTGAGGAAAGAAGGGTTACATACTGGTCAAATACTCCTTCTTTGAAAACCAGAACCATATGTATCTATCAGGCCTTGACTGGTTAGATGAGCAACACACTGTTCAGGAACTCTCTCTGTTCAGCACCTAAGAAGGTAACAATATCAAGTGCTGTGATATGCAATGGTTTTTAATTATCTATGAGGCCTAGTGACACTAAGTGCAAGTCAAATAACATCTGGTGTTGTGATTCTATTATTGAAAATGAAGATAGTCATGGTTTGGTGCAGACATAGCACTTGCCCCATCAAGAGTATCCTGTGGTTCATCATACTTCACTCAAGTGCAAATTCCCTATTCCCTTTAATTTTCAAAGCTAACCACGGGCAGTGAAAACCTTGGTGCTGACATGGCTTAGCACCAGGGTTGGCTCAAAAGAGGAGGAGGGAAGGGGGAATTCATGAGAAAAAAATGGGATGGAAATCGAGCACTTGAGTCCACAGGGTGCTCAAGTGATCAGACAGGGTCCTATCAGCACAGAGCCAACATGTCCCCAAACAACATTTCTTCATGCTCTTCAGATCTACACAATTAGACATCACAGACACCAGCAGCTAGTCCATAGGACTATACACAAACTCTGAGAGAGAGCCTACAGAAGAAGGCATTCAGTCTGCAGAGCAGTCAGTGTAAATTAACCATGAAAGTTTTCCCCCCCATCCGCTTCAGCTTGATGCTATAAACCAGAGTAAAAGTGCTTGCTGAATTTAAGCCTGGTTCAGCTTTTATATATATCTCTATCTCTATCTCACTAAAAGCATGGCTTAGTTACTCCTGTGCCAATTGTAAGTACAGAGATGGCATGGTGTTAAGAGGTTTACTGGAGACGGAATATCTAGTGCTAAGCTTTTCAGCCAAAGCCAAGCTGGAGTTTACCATTTTTTAGCATGCCAAAAACTTGGCCCAGAACTAGGTATCTTCATCTGTCTGATCCTTGGCAAGTTCTTGTTCGGATACGCTGGACACGTCGTCGTCGTCTGTCTGTTCCCCTGAGTGATAGAGCATCAGCGCGTGCGTCTTGTGCGTAATGGTGACAGTGCAAGGGCCTTGTGCCCAGGGCTCTCCGTCCACCTGCATTGGCATCTTTGAATTCTTCAAGATTAACTGGAATTGGGAAGGTACGTAAAAGGAAAAAGAAGCAAAGTCAAACCACTGCAGAGACGGCAAAACCTGAAAGCCATGTCAGGCCAGGCAACTGAACTAGTGCAGGATGCTTGATGTCTGTAGCAGATCAGCCCATGGCATTTATTAAATGGCAAGAGAAAGTTTAGGGGCAAAAAATAAACTTCACTGGGATTTAATGGGAAAAGAGGAGTTTAAAAAGGGGGGCTTGAGGGGAGGAAGGAGGCAATTAGCGGTTCAACTCAAGACTGTTTAGACTGGTGGAAGGAGGAGACTTCCTTGGCTCAAACCAGCAGGGCTACATACAGATAATGAAAGGGGATTCCTGTTTCCTTCCTTCCCTATTCTTTCTTTCATGCTACTTGAGCTTCTGTTCAAAACAGCAAAACCCACATTTGTTAAAGTCCATTAGTGATCACCGCTCCCTGAGACAGGGCAGGCTAGAAATCCACGAGCATGTATTTTATGTTTTTAAGTTGAATTGCAGCCTGCCCCAACTTCTCCAGATGAAACAGGGGTTTAAAAATAGTAGATTTAATAAACAAGTAAGCAACCACCCCATTTTCCAAACCAACCCCCAAGACTGTGTAGATCATGGGTAGGCAAACTAAGGCCTGGGGATCCGGCCCAATCACCTTCTAAATCCGGCCCACAAACTGTCTGGGAATCAGTGTGTTTTTACATGAGTAGAATGTGTCCTTTTATTTAAAATGCACCTCTGGGTTATTTGTGGGGCCTGCCTGGTGTTTTTACATGAGTAGAATGTGTGCTTTTATTTAAAAGGCATCTTTGGGTTACTTGTGGGGCATAGGAATTCGTTCATTTTTTCTTCTTCAAAATATAGTTCGGCCCCCCACAAGATCTGAGGGACAGTGGACCAGCCCCCTGCTGAAAAAGTTTGCTGACCCCTGCTGTAGATCATGGATAGAGCATTTCCATATGTATGGTTTGTGAATTCCTAGAATGTCACTTGAAACTGAACGGGTTGCTCTGAAGCCACTATTTGGGGTGTAACGCTACCAATGCCCCAATAAAATTAAGTTGCACTAACTCACTGCAAGCTGACTGCCTGCTGCAGAAAAAAAAGCTGGTTAGCCAAGAGTTAACTAAATCACCAGTCAAAAGCACATGCCTAGCACTTATTTTAAAGATACAATGCAATCACACAGCATCCTCCTGAAGGGCCTCCTCTGCTTTGGTCAGCCTGTCCACACAACAGACTGAAGTGACTCAGTGCCAGAGGGCTGAACCAAGAGCATGGAAAGTAGCCCTGGAGGCACACCCCGAAATTATCACCTACCCTCACAGTGTGGGCCTGTCCCAGCCGAATGGGATTTGCAAGCTTCACTTGAATCTGAGCGCAGTGAAAAGAGCCATTGACTCCAACAACTTCCAGCAGCCCATCATCATGCCTAAGAGAGAGAAAAAAGGGGAGCTTCTTACCATTACAAGCACAATTTTAAACATGACTTGTCATAAAATAACTCTTCAGCCATACTGCTTCCAAATGTTTCTGCTGCTTCAGGAGTCCAGTATGCATGATGCTGCAAAACAATTTTACAAGCCCCCACTCAGCGAGCAAATCCCTGGATCCACGGGCCCCAAACCTTTTAGCAAATATACACAGATCATGTCCAAAAGAGTATATAATCTTACCTTGCCGGAGGATAAAGCTCATCCCCCATTCCTTCCCACAGTCTACAGCCGCCTCCCCAGTAGGCGATATTCAGAACTATGATGCCTTCCAAGCTGGGCAAATCAATTCTCTCTCCATCCAACTCTAGCTTTAAAATAGATACAACAAATTGTTAGCAAGTTACATTGGCAAGAGAGAGACGCCATCTCCAAGTCCTCGGAAGATTCCATCAACGGTGTCTCCGAAAATTTTTACACATCACTTGGGAAGACAGGGGAAACTGATGGCAACATACTGGAAGAAGCAAAGATCACCAGTGTCGAAGCAATGATTCTTCAACATCAACTTTGTTGGACTGGTCATGTTGTGCAGATGACTGATTATCGTTTTCCAAAGCAACTACCGTATTTTCCGGCGTATAAGACGACTGGGCGTATAAGACGACCCCCAACTTTCCCAGTTAAAATATAGAGTTTGAGATATACTCGACCGCAGATTCTCCACCCGGCGTATGAGACGACCCCCGACTTTTGAGAAGATTGTTCTGGATTAGAAAGTAGTCTTATACCGCCAGAATATACAGTACTCTATTCCGAACTTAAAAATTGAAAGCGTAATGCTGGTGGTCAACAAAAGAGGTTCAAAGACTCTCTCAAGGCAAATCTTAAAAAATGTAGTGTAAACACCGACAACTGGGAAACACTGGCCTGCGAGTGCTCCAACTGGAGAACAGCCTTTACCAAAGGCGTCATGGACTTTTGAAGATGCTCGAACTCAGGACAAAAGGGAGAAATGTGCTAAGAGGAAGGAATGCTTGGCAAACCCTCACCGTGATCAACTCCCGCCTGGAAACCTATGTCCCCACTGTGGAAGGACGTGTGGATCCAGAATTGGCCTCCACAGTCACTTACGGACTCACTGTTAAAACCGTGTTTATGGAAGACAATCTTACTCAGCTATGAGTGACCGCCAAAGAAGAAGAAAAGAAGACACTGGCAAAAGCAAATTCAAAGCTAGACTTTTGGGTATGTCAGGAAGGGACTCTAAGTGAGGCATGCTGCCATTTTACACAGAAGAGTTCTGAGGGTTTCAAGGCAACCTCCTTTTTTTGGCTCAATAAAAGTGAGAAGACTACAGGGAGTGAGGCCAAGCCAAATAATCCCATTACTGACCGAGGCCCACTACAAACCTCCGATTCCCATCTGCACAGAGGGTCAAACATTTTTGCTAAGGGCATTTTGGATTTATTATGTCTGAGACGGTTTCTCTGCCCAGCTCTACTACAAAATGAATTAAGTATGAAGTGGAGGAAACAACCATCTTACCTCAATCTTTTTGTTCAAATCCTTACACTCCTGTACTAAGCAATCTTTGGTCCCATAGAAAAAATATACAGCCTAGAAAGAAAGAAAGAAAGACTGTTGTGAAAAAGAAAGCTTGCACACAGGGGAGCTTTTACTTTTGCTACCACAACTTCTTTTGGAGATTTTTCAAAAATTAAATGTTAGGATTCTGAAAAGCTAAGTATTAAAACAAGCTTTGGTTTCACCCAACGTACCTTGTTAATAATCCTACTGGAAAAGAGAGAGGGAGACTTCTCACGATGTGCGTGAAAGTTTAGAGCCATGAGGGCATCTGGACCTGTAGAAAAGTAGTTGTTCATTGTGAAGACCTGCAAGAAGAGGGAGCAGCGTTAACAGTTTTAGCACCTGCTCCTTTTGTGTTGTACAGCCTGATCTGTGGATCTTCCTGAGTAGATCCCACTCAAAAAACTGTTGCTTTAACAGATTTATTTCATTTCTTAACCTTTTCTATGTTCGTAGAAAAATTTGTACAGTGGCAACTTGGTTGTCAAACTTAATCCGTTTGACTCCCGGAACTATTTGAAAACCAAAGCGCGGCTTCTGATTGGCTGCAGGAGCTTCCTGCACTCAATTGGAAGCCGCGGAAGCTGTGTCGGACGTTTGGCTTCCGAGAAACGTCCGCAAACCGGAACACTCACTTCCGGGTTTGCAGCGTTCGGGAGCTGATTTGTTCGGGAGGCAAGCTGTTTGCCAACCAAGATACCACTGTACAAGGTGATTTAGGCAGTTGTCCGAACCCATGATCCACTCACTGGAGGGTGGTAGTATATGGAACAGAAGTCTCCCTTCATGCCACCCCTGGAGGGTATAACTAAGATGAACCCAGAGGTCCTGAGAAACCATGATTAATTAAGCAGCAGCTTACTGGATCCAAAATTTAACTAGTCCTCTATTCTTTCCAAAAATCCCAGCAACCCACAGGACCAATATGTTTCAGTGCCAGAAGGTGTCCACTGGTGACCAAGCAGTATTTTTTGTCCACCCCAGGTTTAGAGATTAAATACATGCACACATTTCCAAATCGTACCTTAAGCTTCCTTAAGTTGTAGTATCCTTTATTTGTTACCTGAACCTTCCACCTACAGAGGAGGGAAAAATGCGCAGATTGTACATTTTGTTTGCATTCCAAGCCAAATTCTCAAACATGTGGGAATGTTCAGGGATGCAGGAGAGGCTATATTGTTTAATGATATTCTTCCTAACTTGCGTTAGCAAGTTCTATATCCTAGCGGAGTAACATTCCCCTTTAAACGCACAGCGGTTTGCTTGTTTTAGGCTCGTCTGAGCCTCTCGATATAAGATTCCTGGTAAGATCCCTTCTGCTCCCTCATAAAAAGAACAGACATGACCGTCTTATTAAAGTCAATATAAAAGTAGTTTACTCACAACCATTCAGTTCACAGTTGGATCCCTGAAGGCAGACTTTGTTTACAACACTATATACAAATGTGGAACTATCCCATAAGGGAGTTAGTTCCTGAGTGACTGCGAACAGGCAGTCACTTCTGCGAACACATGGAAAAGCAAAATGGAGAAGAGAGCAAAAGAAGGAGCTCTGCCCAGGTTAGGCCACACACACACAAACACACACAGATACACACAGACACAGACACACGCGCACGCGCGCACACACACACACACTCACGGCTCTAGTCACATGCAGAGGAAGTTTGTCACAGCTCAGGAGGAAACGGGAAGTTTTCTCCTGACTGATACAAAGCATCCCCTAGCATGTCCACTCTAGGAATGTTGTACTTGACTGCTATGTGTTTCACATCCCACAAAACAATCCTCAGGCGGCATGTCAAAACACCTAATAAAGGAACGTGCAACGTGGCAGAGATGGCAACTTGGCTCTACTTGCCCTACACGTTGAAATTGACATTAGGAAAAAATAAATAAAACAACCCCTTTGCAACATTATGCTTTTAGGAATCATGACAGTTGCTGAGCAAGTCCTTCAAGATAAGGCTTCAGGAACAGGGCTGCAATCCTAACCCAAATTAATTTGAAGCAAGTCCTACTGATTTCAAGACATGTGTAGGACAGTGCTGTAACTGTGTTCATCATTCATCATATGAGTGGGGTTAGGCTAGCCTTTCTTCATCGGAAACAAGGTATCCTGGAGCACAACCCCTATTCATAAAAGATTTCTATTTAAGACTTTATAGAAATGGACAACATTGCCGCATCAATCCCTCAAAGGGCAAGGAAACCCCACATTTATATGCAGTATGAGGGACAAACATAATTATTTTGCAGCTCCCCCACCCTGAACTAACTGTGCTCAGCTATCTACATGAGAACGACCATTTTCCATCACTAGCGCAAACCTCTTGAACCATGGTCCTGCAACTTTCTTGGGCGATTTCCCCCAAAAAGCTCAAACTGCTTGTTGCGTCTGGATTTTTACTTCTTGAAATATGGCAACCCTATTCTAGACTGTAACAGCCACAAAGAAACATGGCTTCGCCTTACTACATTTTGTGTGTTTTAAAAAACTCTATTGAGTATAGGTCATCTTGAGGGTCCTGGTTGTGTGTACAAGTTAATTTAGCTATGTTATAAATCTATATGTGTGTGTGTATGAAGGCTGAGGTGTACATTTATTTGTAAAGAAGGCCCACTGTATGCTGGTGCTTACCACGGAGCAAATGGGCATGATGGCGTTTCCTGTGAATGGAAGGGGCATGTTGCCAAACACAAAATGACCCCTGGATGTTTCAGTCGGTTGAGCATGAGACTCTAATCTCAGGGTAGTGGCTTTTGAGCCCCAAATTGGGCAAGACTCCTGCATTGCAGTGGGCTGGACTGAATGATTATCCTTGGGTCCCTTTCCAACTCTACATTCTGTGATTCCATTTGGAGACCACCTAGCATCCGACTGGACCTAATGGCCAGGGGTCCCTTTACCTTACCTAACATCCCAAAGCCTTGAAAGAGTGTACAAGAGAACAAATTTTATATAAAGAAAATAAATACAGATAGCATATGCCATGGGGCCCCCATTAAAATCCTGTTGCAGTTTTATAAACTGGAAATGCTACGCTTGTACTTGCCTGCATTTGGATTAAAAATGAGACATTCAGTTTCTGCAAAGCAGCTTACTGAAGGGTTCCCTGATCTCTAATCACCATGGGCTTTGCTTCCATGTACAGCTGCTTCCTATGTGACCTCTAACCCTTCCCCCCTTTTAATTGGACTGCCCTCCCCACTCACCCCTGGGTTTAATCTTTTTTGGTTAAATTAAATTAATCATAACTACTCACATCACTAAAACATTACAACCAGATATGATTCAGGCAGGCATTGAAATAGAGCTGCAGCAATGCTACTGAAGACAGATGTCAGAACTCACGTAGCAGTTCCCCTATCATGATATTTTAGAGAGGTTAGAGGGTGGGGGGAACAAGCAAAAATCTTAGAGATGGCTTGCTTGGAAGCTCACCTATCCAGCTTGATTCCATCAGCATCCATCACGTTGCGCAGAATCTGCTCCACGGGGACCTCTCCGGCGTACCCAGCCCCCCAGCCCAGTGTATTCGACAGATCATTCCCCGTTCCCAAGGGTAAGATCGCAACCTGTGGGATGTAGCGCTCTTGGCCCTGCCAAACAGAAGTATTGATTCAACATTAAGGCTCTTGATTTTACATGGTTGGCAACTCCTCAAATTTAATCCCAGAATATAAAAGGCTGCCTAAAAACACCATTAACTGGAAATCTGGTTCAAAAATTACTATTAAATGTTACAGCTGGAAGGCTAAAGAAAGCAGATGACAAAATTATATTCTAATCAAAGGAAAGGGTATGTAACTTTCCTCTTCTCTACCTTTACATATATATATATATATATATTAGATACCAACAAATAGAGAGAGACCAGTCTGGAATAATAATAATAATAATAATAATAATAATAATAATAATAATAATGAATGCTGGGAGCCTGAAATCAGCTGCTTGTAAGAAACCTATATAAACAGGGATTCTCAAATGGAAAAACGGGGTTCCTTGGGGTGTCTGCAACCTGCTTCCAAAGCTATGATAGTGTTTGAGGTGGGGAAAACAAGTGAAGTATTATTTATTTCATTTATGTACTGCTTTATACCAGAACAGTCTCAAAAGTAGTTTGTAGGATAAAAAGCCATACAACTCAAAATGCAACCACCTTTGAGATCAGTTAAATTGAAACTGATCACCCGACAGTAATGCCTAACAAAACATCCTTTCCAGTCACCAAAAGGGTAATTGTCACAAAATAAAAACGATGCCCTAAAAATAAATAAATAGCGGAACTAAAACTACACCAGCGACCAAATGCACCTAAAAGCAGGCAGTTCTTTGCTGGAAAAAATTAAGCAGTAGCAAAATTTGCAGTAATGAAGAATGAAACAGGAAAAATGACAGGGTGCCATTTTGGGAAGCTGTGTGTTAGAAGCACAGAGCAAGGGTTGTGGAACAATTAAATGTGCCCATGCACAACATATGGGTGGAGAGAGAGGAGGGCTGACTACTTATGGCACCTTTGCCAATGACCTATGGCAGACTTATTTAGAAATATGAAAAGGTAGCCTTCCTACATGGTCTCCGGAATAAACACTTTTCACTTATTTCTAATGAATTCATTTATAATTTTATGCTCTTAAAAATGGCCTTTGTGCCTGTAAGGGGTTTCAGTGATTGCTCATGAGTAACCAGCCTGACGCCGAGGTTTCTAAAACTAGGTTTCTTTATTGTGCAGATATGTACAGTGCAGCCACAAAAGTACGTCTAGCTCATCCTTCGGCAGAGTCCGGGAATGACCCCTTCCGGTTCTTTGCCTAGCATAAAAGTCGCGGGATGCGGAACCCCCGCCTACCCCCTCTGCGTCCCCCCCCTGCACAAGTGGGGAGATGGAAGAGGTGTCTCTCCTCCAGCCTCTGCTTGGTGCGAGGGCACTCCTTCCCTGTCAGAGCCCTGACTCCTACTTCCCAGTCCCATCTCTTGCTCCCCACTAGAGGGATCACTGTCTTCCTCACTGGAGGAAGATGAATTGCTAAGCAGTTGGGGCGGGGGCTCGCGATACAGAAAAAGCCCTGGCAACTCTTTGCCTTGAGGTGAGGGCAGCACCCTGACAGTGCTGTTAAAGGTTTGGAGAAATCCAAGGCCACACCTTGCTGAGAACATTCTCCTCCTCTCCCCCCCCCCCCCATAAAAGTTTTAAATGGTACTCCTGATAAAAAGGAAAAAAAGCAGGCAGATTAAAGTTACTCCGGGAGCATATAGTAAAGTGACTACATGGGTTGTTTGGCCTGCAGTACTGGGTCGGGTGAACCTGGCACAGATGGAGTGCAAAGAAATCAGTGGGTTGCCAAGTCACTTTGGGACACCATACCTTGATCTTCATGTCATCAATCGCATCCAAGACCCAGCCCACAGTGCCATCTCCACCACAGACAAGTACTCTAACAGAATTGCAAGGCAGCCAAGTGCAGAGCTGCAGTGCTTTTGCAGGTGTTGTTTTGGTTAGCTCAAAAATCTGGAAATTAAATAGAATTTATTTGTTTAATGGCAAGGATTTATAAACCACCAAACATACAAAATACCAGAGCGGTATATCTTTGAAGACTTGAAATCATATACAGTACAAAATAAGAGACAGATTTTTTTTGTACCTTTTAAAAAGGAGCTTATTCCTAAAATGGCAGTCAGAAATATTTTACTTCACAGGTCAAATATTGTCACTATGATAAGAAAGCTGCACTGATACACTACAATCTAATTGTGCCTAAAGAGAATTTCCATCTATATAGCAATGATTTTCTGACTTGTCTTTACAAGCAAGATAAGCTATTATTGAATACATTAGGTGTGTTATGCTTTGAGGCTATTTGCGATACAGCCTGTTTGCACAGAGAGTTTCAAGAGCCTGGCTCTCCTAGATTTAAAAAACTCACTTGAGATTTGGGAGGAAGAGAACTAATAAAATTAAACAGGAAACTTAAGGAACAAAAGGCTCCTGTCATAGCATCCTGTGCCATTGCCCACTTGAGTTCAAGGCCCAAAACGTAGGGAGAAAGCTGCAAGTGTTTCCAAAAGCAAGTGGGTTATTTTAGTGCGGCTTTGAAACAAACAACGAAGAAAGAAAATACACAACGCAGAGAGAAGGAGAAAACCAGCACCCATTTCTCCTCCTCTCTAAAAACACACTTTACATTCCTGACCAATTTAAAACGGAGAAATGAGAAGGGCCTTTCTTCATAGCCCATTTTCCAAGTGCAGTGCAACCATAGTGCAAAAAGCTTGCATGAAACAACTGTGCAAGTGTCCAATCTGTAAGAGTAAACACAACAATGTGCTGCCCTCTTTTTTTTTGTAGGAGATATGTTTGCTGCCGTGTAGCACATTTGATTAAATCCTGCTGTGGACACACACAGCCTGATCAGCAGGGAAGCACAGGAAGGAACTCCAAAACAACTGGCAATGGAAGGTCACAAAACAGCATGACACATTTAAGGGGAGGGAGTCGTTGTGTTGTCCCTGACCACAAATGATAACCAAGGACCACCCTATGTCCACAGAACCAATTTAACACATCAAGATAGGGCTGCCATATGCCTGGGATTTCCCAGACATTACCGGGATTTCAAAGGTGGAAGTGACGTCCCGGGGGGCAGGGTAGAGTTCTGGAAGGCAGCAGTTTATCCTGGATATCTGGCAGGTAAACCGGAAAATCTGGGTGGTTTTTTTGTTTGCATTAAAAAAGCTCAATAATTTTGGGCTCTTCCTAAAAAAAAGGGTGTCCTGGTTTTTACTTTTTGAAATAAGGCAAGCCTAATTAAGACCCAGGTCAGAAGATGGTGTATGCACTGTGAATATGTACATCTTGTGAATTTTGTCCATCTTTGGATAGAAAGTGTCCATCCCCCGCACAAGCCCTACCCTGTTTACCTTGTCCTTGTCTTGAAGCAGAAGCCTAAGAACCCAAGGAATGGTTTTAAGGCACCTGCTGTTTCTGCAGCAAAAACCTTAAGACAAAACAGCTTGGAACAGAAAATGTGTTTGTGTGAGGTTTGAGGGTTATGCAGAATTGTCTGTGGTTATTTGATGTACTAAAAGTAAGAAGTAAGATTGATTCAACAACAAAACGATTTCAATGAATCAGTCAGTACAATTACCTGAATTGGGTTTAGTAACATCTTAAATTGCCCAAGCAATGTTTCTCCCATATTGTTTCCACTCCGAGTATTAGCCAGAATGATTAGGGGAGTCCAGTTTTTCCCACAGGAGGCAGCCAGCTGCAGAACAGAAACAAACAAATATGTATTTACATGCAGATCTGTGCGATGAAGCAGATAAACAGCACTTGGTTCTTTCCCTTCTTATTTCATTGTTGGGTAACTAACTGAAACTATGAAAGAGAGACTGAACCCCTTAGAATAAAGCAAAATAAACAGCTTTGCAGTTTAGACCAAACACTACTTTTTCCCACTTCCAAACAATATTTAAGGGCTAAACCACATAAGCTAATTTGTGTGTCTGTATTTTATGCAAATTTAATGCAAACTTTATGCCACTGACACCTTTCAAAGGATCAACTGCTCCTACAGCATGTAAGAACTCCGTGAGATTATTACCTAATCCTTCAGATGTAATGGAGCCACGAGCATTGGGTTAGCATGGTTTATCTGGAATAAACAGCATACCAACCGCTCCTGCTTCGCTGCCCGTGCCACTGTATTAGCAAAACGAAACAAACCTGGAAGCCTTGGCTTTATATTATGTGCAAACCAGTGTTTGTAATTTGTTGCCCTCTATCAAACCATGACCAGCGAGTCAGCAGCAGACAGAGAGGGACAAACAACACTCCCTGGTTTGGATGTAAAAGGGGAAACCAAGGTTTCCTGGTTTTTCTTTTTTAATTCCCACTTGCACGACGTTCTCCAACGTCCTATGGAGGGCTACAGGTTCCCCATCTCTAATGCAGCTCTTACCTTGCCATAGTCCACTCTTTTGTCTTTTCGCATCTGACTGACGTTGAATAAGTAATATGGAGGAATAATTAAGTTGCGGAACTCTCCTAACTCACATGTCCCGTTCTTCAAAGCGCTCTGCATACATTCATCGTGTACGGTTTGCTGACACCACACACACCTGAAAAGAAAATAATAGGGTTGACTGAACTCAAGCATCTGTCGTTTTTGTTTTTGCCAGGCAGCTGCTGAGAAAGACATTTTTAATAGGCTCCAGAAGGAAAGTGGGTGGGGCCACAGTTCCCACGGTGCAATCATCAAATAAGAAAATCTCTGCTGCCTCCTTATTTCTCTCAACTCACGAGTAGTTACGTGGATTTTGAAGGATGAAACAAGTACCCATCTTCCCCAACTCTTTTAGAAAAATGTCCTCTATATATCTATATGGTCTCATATATATGGTCTCATATATTGGCCAAACTGCGGGAGGCAGTGAAAGATAGGCATGCCTGGCGTGCTGTGGTCCATGGGGTCACGAAGAGTCGGACACGACTGAACAACAAATACACACACACACACGTAATTAGTTTTCAGTTACTATAACCCAATAAAAGCCTCATAGTCAATACCAAATTATAAATACAATTGTTCAGATGCCAAATTATACTATTTTGTCGGCCCCCTGTATGCTAGAATTGATGATTTGATAATTTACTTTTAACTCTGCATTCCCAAAACTTATAAATTCCAATTACACACCAGTCGGAATCCATATGTCTACACAGTCTCTAAATTTAAGTTGTTGATTATAACAGAAAATGAGACGACCAGACCGGGGAGTTTGTATGACCAACTTTTTAATGTTCTGGGTTTTATCCAATGCTGCTGTTCCACTAGCACTTGCCGACTTCCAACTGAGCAACAGAACTCCCTGCTCCTCTCACCAGCAATCCCCTCCCTCAAAATCTGCTCCAGAGGGTTGGAGAACTGTCCAGAGCAGATTTTGGGCACCTATGGGGAGAGGTAGGGGATTCCCTATCATGTGAGTGGAGCTCCGCTTGCATAGCATTTGCTACAACACTCAGACAATTTGCCTGTTTTATTATTTTTTTGCAGCCCCTATTTTCTATTTTAAACCAAAAGCCACCTACGAGTAAAAAAAACCCCGGTATATAAATGCAGTAAACAAACAAGTCTACCAAGTGTTAAAGGGCAAAAGCCCCAATATACCAGAGACTTGTTTCCCCCACCTCCGCATTATTCTCTCTGAGGCCCCCCCCCCACCTTAAGGATGCATGCCAGATTCACTCAGCAAGGACATATATAAAAGCACTCACAGCATTTCCCACCAGTTACAAAATTCTCTCTTGCTAAAGACAAGCCCAAGTCAAATCCTGAGCACTTGATGGAAGCACTGCAAGATCTATGTTTTTGAGTTTGTCTCAGGGTTCAGGGGAAAGTAAGGAAAGTTCAGTGCATGATTCAATTTTATTCAATTTTTACTGGATTTTTTTTTATTAAAAAAAACATTTTTATTACTATGTAACCACACTATAAAAACGAACATCAAAAAACCAACAAGCAGATAGAAAGATAGAAAGGCTTATATAGTAATCTCTAGCAATAGTCAAGCTATTTTTTTTTTTTAATCTACATACCGACTCTGTGCCTTTGAACTGGAATAACAAAATGTGTATAGCTACCGTAAAAAGATCTCCATGGTGAGTGGTATCCCACTAAGTTTTACTCAGAGTAAACCTACTGGGCCAGATTCAACTAAACAGCTGTGCTAGCAAGAGGCGGTAATAGGACTCTCATGAGTGCAGAGAGGTTTCCCCCACGATTCCCTGCCCGTTCTCGAAACTCCCATTGTTCTAGGTGCATTTTGCGACAGGGATTTTCATTAGCGCCAGCCGTTTCTGAGCTCTGGGCGCAGTACTCCGCCTAAGATTTCGGATTAAAACTGCAGAGTGGAAGGAAAGGAGGATCTTTTTCTGTCTGCTCACTTCCAGCTACTCTCTGAAGGCTGGAGAAGAGGCCCTCTTAAGAATATGAGGGGGGTAGACAAGCCCGGGGGCTGGATCTGCCCAATCGCCTTCTAAATCTGGCCCGTGGACGGTCCGGGAATCAGTGTGTTTTTACATGAGTAGAATGTGTCCTTTTATTCAAAATGCGTCTCTGGGTTATTTGTGGGGCATAGGAATTTGTTCTTTTTTCCCCTTTAAAATATAGTCCGGCCCCCCACAAGGTCTGAGAGACAGTGGACCGACCCCCTGCTGAAAAAGTTTGCTGACCCCTGTACTAGACCATGTAGAACATAATATTTTAGCGGCAGTTCATTCATTTTCAGCTTTGTATTCCTGTTATTAAAAAAGCGCACCTGGACATTCCATTTTTGCGCCCAAAACCTAGGTTTAAGGTGCCATTTAGCTCCTAGCTTTCATATCTCAGTTTCTAACACTGTTCCCTTCCCCCAAATCAGCTTGGGGAACAGGGGGTTTCAGGAAAACCCCCAGAACAGTGCACTGGGGTGGAAAGGCTTGCACTGATGGAAAAACTGTAATAGTGCAATGCTGGAATTCCACCCTCTGAAATTAATGGTCCCAACTTAGCCACGGTCATTAATTTGAATAGGTCTACTCGGAGTAAAGCTTAGTTACATAACACCCTACATCACAACAGGTGTGATCACAACTTCCACTTGACCAAAGTCTTTCACTCCCTGACCCACCTGGAAAATGCACACGATCCTGGGTCTGACAGTGGTGCTGCCAAACCACGTTTTGTATAAAGATGGATGGCTATAATCTCCTAAAGAACTGCCAGGGCTAACAAATAGTAATAATTTCGATGCAGATATCCACTATAACCAGGAAGCAATGCTGGCTGTTGCTATGTTCATAAAGGCACATCTACAAATAGGATGCAAGAGACTAGCCATAAATATCTTCCCTTGCGAAGGGGGAAAAGCATATTGATGTATTGGATGTTCTTGCTGGAAAAGGTACACAACGTACTCTGGTACAAACTTATTAATATTAAACATTGTAAAATACTACATAGTAGGGATTCATTGAGGATAGGAGTGAATGAGGTCCTTAATGCACACTAAACAGACTAAGCTATTAAGAGGACATTTAACTCAAGCTTGGCTAAAAGCTTGAGAGGCAGTTTGGCCCGGTAACTTAAAAAACCACAAGGTGAAAAAAGCACTCAAAAATCCAAAAGAAACAATTCCTAGAATCAACTACGTTGCTCCCTCTAAGTGCCAGATCAGCGATATAAGACCCACCAGGTGAACAGGGCACCTTTATGGACCTTACCACCTGCTGCCAGAATTTAGAAAGAGATGTATGCTTCCATTCAAAAGAAAAGAATTTTATAGCCCTCACCATCACAGGGAAGTTGTCACCGTGAGAGCCCTTAGTTGGAACGGTGACCAAAAATACTTTCTGAACAAATAGAAAGGAAAAAGCGAATGAAGAACCCAACTGCATTATGTCCAAGGCACTGCGATGCACAAATAAAAAGGGCCATTAAATGCATTGCATTTTAACGTACTATTGTTTCAGCCATGTCATTTGCCTGGAAGAATTAGCCCCTGCCAGATGGCAAACTACCTGCCTCTCTCATCCCACCTCTCTCTGGCACTTACACTTCCCTGGCCAGGAAAACCACAGTGCATTAGTTTAGCAGTTCATTTCTCTCCGCTTCCTGATTGCTGAACTCAACTGCACCAGAAGACAGAGATTAAAACATATGCACTGAGACCAGAGATATTCTGTTATGCAATCAAGACCTGGGCTTGATTCCGGGGGGGGGGGGGTGTGAGTGAGTGAGTGAGACTGGAGCAAGATGAATAAAAATCAATGATTAAAAAAATTAATAATATTTGGATTTATAAAATTTTAAATTGGATTTTTTAAAATAAAATGCTTTTGGAGGAAAAATATTTCTAAAGATAGTTTTCGATTTAAGTTACATTATAGTCCAAAGGCTATTCATCAGGAAATAAGGATATGTTTTAAGTTTTTCATGTGTAGTAAAACTCAGTCTGGTTTGTTTTTTTTAATCGTTTAACCACATCAGTAAACAAACATGGATACATATGCTGTAATGTTATTCTTTTAGTTAAATAAATTGTTTAAATTGTTACAAATGATTATTTTTCTCCTTCCAATAAGTACAGCAGAAAAGCTGTCCAAATAAACAGTTAACTTATTAAACCTCACAATAATTTCATAATTATCTGTCCATGTATTTCTAATAGTATAACCAAATCAGTAATTTTTGATATAACTGTAAAAGCTACTCTGAAAACTTATTATTACAAAAATGAAATCTTCATCTGGTTGTAAATATTAAGATTATACCAGCAAGAATGAGTCTTTTTTGTAAAAATAATGATTTAAATCAAGTCTTACTGACTGGAGGAAGGCAATAAATTGGGGGGGGGGGATGTGGAATTAAGAAATGAGAAGAATTTACTATAATAATCTTTCAAACATCTCTTTGCCACAGTTAAGAAAACTTCATGCAGAGCAGGAAAATGCACACACGTTTGTCTGTGTGCAAGGATTCTGACCCACTCAACTGCTACAGAGATGTTCATGCTGGGTTAGGGTAGGTGGGAAGAAAAGCTAAACTTCAGAAAGAGGAGATGTGTTCAGAAAGTTTGCAAAACACTGCCCTAGGTTCTATATATTCCAGACCCTGAAAGTGCACTACTCAAGCAAGATCAAAACCCTAGGAAATAACTTTGCGAGTGGTGCATAATATGGCCTATGTATGATAACTGGACAAGAGGTGGGATTCTCACTCTTACTCTCCAGAGAGCAGACTGAAAAAGCCCTGGACACTATATTTAGGACTCTATGTGTTAATCCAATTCTAAACTAGAACAGCAAGACACAGTGGCTAAGAACCTAATGTTCCACTCATAAACCTTCACTCTGATTTTAGCACACAGATGCCAAATTATTGCACAAGAACTTGAATGTATTAATGTCCAATTGATGCATGACTCGGTACAAAGCTCTTAATGCTTTAAAATTTCAGCTACATTTTTGCCTAGAGGCCTATTTCCAAGGCCAAGGCTCAGTTATGCAACATCACTGAATAAATGAAACAGAGCCTTTGAGCATGTGCAGAGAACCATTTGCTCACCACAGATGAATAATACTTATCACCAGCTTGTTCCCTTGCAATTGGGATTAGGGACTGGGCTTCCACACTAACTGGGGTGGTTTACATCCCAGCATTTCTGCCCTTGGTTAATTTTTCACGCAGCAATCTAATCCAAAAATGCATTTCAGTTGCATCAGAAGAATCGCACTTTCAGTTACATTGCCCTTGGGCACAACGGTCCTCACTCAACTCATCACTAACTGTGAAAAGACAAGAGAGGCTTTCCCACCCATTTTTGGCTTCCAAGGGGAGGGTTGTCAAGAAAAACCAGAGGAAAAAGCTGTAATGTGCCTGTCACATTCCCTATAGCAAAGATCCTCCAGATGGTGATGGACCACAACTCCCATAATCCCAGACAAGTGGCTGCACCATCCAAACTAAGAGATAAGATGATGCTTTGTAAACACACTTGCTGTACTTAACATACAACACATAGATGACTCTAGAATTCTACAAAGTAATTATTCTGGTTTGATTTATCCGTCATCCTTATCCCACTAGGCTGGCTTGGCTGACTAAGCTAAAAGACCATAAAAATATTTACTAGCCAACCTATATGAATCATTTGGCAACCTAAAATGAGCAAAACAACTCCTGGGAAGAAAGTATTTGCTCATCACAAAGCAACCAGGAGTGTATGGGGCCTTTCAAGCTTTCATTAGGTCAGCTTGTGGAATAAAGAGAATGAACACCTTCCCTTCCTTTTAATATATATATTTCAATCTTTTTAACCTACTAAAATGGAGTCTTGTGTACTTTTAGTATTAAATTAAATGCCTAAGCCAGTAAGAACAGGTTGTACTGCTCTCCAGGAGACAGAAGCTCTAAAGTTGAAAAGCATTCACTAAGAACACCTCACTACTTAGCCTACTTTCTTTGTAGTTTTTGGAAAAACTGTAAATCATAGCTTCATTCAGCAGGGTACAGAGATCATAGATAAAGAGTACTCATCATCTTGTTCGTAGAAAGCTAGAGGTAGCCTGTGAACACGATGAGAAAATGCAGAGCACATTTCTGATGACTCACCTCCACAAGGAAGCATTCTGCCACCACTGTGTCTCGTAACTGTGACCCATTTGTGGTGTAGTAGTTATGTGTTTGAATAGGATTGGGAGACCAGGGTTAAAATCCCCACTCAATCATGAAACCCACCTTTGGCCCATCACCATCTCTCATCCTAACCTACCTCACAGGGTTGTTGCAAGCTTAAATTCAGAAGGGGGAGAAGAGCGTACGCCACTTTATGAGTACCTGGGCTACAAATGTAATAATAAATAAATAAAACTGTGCTCCCAGCATTACCTGTAATCACACAGCTTGGGCTGGGTACCACATTGCTGTTTGCACACGACACAGTAGCTGCACAGAGGGACGTTGCCACGGATCCAATGGTGTACCATAGAGGTCCTGAAGCCACTTTCACCCCTCATTATTATTTCCTTGCAGAGGAAACGCCGGTCGGCCTTCTTCAGGCACTCTTCATCGACACACAGCCCACAGCAGTTGCAGAAAGCTCCCTGAAGGATGTGCAGAGAGCAGATGCAGCAATAGGTGGGCTGGCTGAAGAGATCTGTGTCCTGCCAATTGTGCTTGCTCTTACGCAAAATGTCCTGCATCAGTTCCTGCCTCCGAGATCGCCGAAAGCTGCACCACAAGGTGATCAGTACTGGAACCATCACTGAACACAGAGTCCAGAAGGCTAGACTCCATTCTTGAAACAGTCTTGGAGAGAATATGGAGCTGTTCCTTTCAACCCCTTCCATCCTTAATTGATTTAGTATCAATCTCTAGGTGTCAAATTAAACCAGATACAAGGGAGCACGATTTGATCATGTAGGTCCCAACATAGATTTGCTTAGGTTCATTTCAGCAGTTTTCCCTAATCTGCCATCATTAACCACATTGCCTGTTCCTTCCTCATTAGGCCTTACCGCACAAAGTCTCACTTTTTCCTTTTATTTGTGGCACCCCTAAAAAAAGGCTTAAACATCTGTGTCTTGAAATCAAATATCCACTTGTCCTAAAATACCTGACAAAGTAGAAGACTTAGTTTTTCATAATTCCAATACTACATATATTTCTTGTGTCATTAAATAGTTCACCACAACTTGTTTTTCTCATATCAAAGTACCCTTACACCATCACACCATCATGACAACAGTGACTGCTTTCTTGCTATAGCTCACCTGTCCTTTGTTATAGCAGAAACCCAACACTAAGCCGATGCACAGAAGCAAATGCCAACTCCAAAAACAGAGTCAAGCACTTTCACCTTCCATGCTATACACAACAGCACCTAGTTTCTCTCCTTGTTATCATTATCACTACCTTGCTTCTTTCTCTACACACATACAAGCACAAGAACAATCAATTTACCCCTTAACACCCACCCACACCCAGGGTGCAACACAGGTGGTTCTCCCCCCCCCTTTTAATGCCAGGCTTGCGCCTCTTGGGCCAACTCTAGTCCACGAGGGCAGGACAGCAGAAGGGCACAGCAGCTCCGGATTAAGTCATCTGAAACAAAACAAAACCCGAGTTAGCCTGAGGGTTGAGGGGGCGGGCAGTAGATGCTTCATATTCCTGCACTGCAGAGGGTTGTAGCCTACTAGTAGACGACCCTTGGGCTCAACTCTACAATTCTACGATTCCACGAAAACAGTGGCTGCTCGCTCAATTGCGGGACCTCCTTCCACCCTTAATAACGATGATAATAATTTTATTACTTGTACCCCCCCACCCATCTCACTGGGTTGCCCCAGCCACTCTGGGCGGCTTCTGACATATATAATAAAAGGAAATGAAAAGTTACACAACCTAGATTCAGGTAGGTAGCCGTGAGGCAGTCGAAATAAAAATAAAATAAAAAAATAAAAAAATTGTCCAGCAGCACCTTATAAACCAGCTAAGTTTGTTCTGGTTTAAGCTTCTGTATGCATGCATGCACACTTCTTCAGATACCAACCTGCCAACCTTCACGTAGAAAAGCGCACCTCACTCAGCCCTCGTTCCCCAGCAAATCGGGCCTATCGCTTGGCTTTTCCTTTTCGTAACGAAACACCCCCCCCCCCAGCTCAACACACTGTGGGGCCGCGAAATCCCTTCATAAACCTGGGGCGGCCACCTGCCCCTCCTACAAATTCACCGCCCCAAGGCATTTCCACCACAAGCAGCAGCGAGCAGCTCTAGCAATTCTGATGCTGCTCCTGCTTCTGCTCCTGGTTCCCACCCAAAGTCCCCTCAGCCACACACACCCGGAACCGCCCCCCCCCGGTCCCTCACCGACAGCTCGACGGGACTCTCAGCAGAGGCAGCCAGGCAAGGGATGAACGCCGGAAGCGGAAGAGCTCTCTGAGCGGGAGAGGGCGGGGTCAGGAGGAGGAGGAGGAGGAGGAGGAACGGCGGGCGGGAAGCTGCTGATGGGGGGGTTGCTAGGCAACGGCCGCCCGGCCGCCGACCCACGTGACGAGGGGGAAGACGCCGAACAAGGGATGCTGATGAAAGGGACAGGCGAAGAGAGGGAGCTGATCATCTGCCGCCTCGCTCTGCGTCACTCCCCTCCTGCCTGTGCTTTTGACTATACTAATTCTCTTGACTATAATTTGCTTTTTGAAAACAGCAGCCTTTCACAAAAGATACGGGTGCTCCTCCAACCTGCAAAAAGATCCAACTTATCCATCCGTAAAGAAATCAGCTCTGAGTGCTCACTGGAAGGGCAGATCCTGAAGTTGAGGCTCCAGTACTTTGGCCACCTCATGAGAAGAGAAGACCCCCTGGAAAAGACCCTGATGTTGGGGAAGATGGAGGGCACAAGGAGAAGGGGACGACAGAGGATGAGATGGTTGGACAGTGTTCTCGAAGCGACTGGCATGAGTTTGGCCAAACTGCGGGAGGCAGTGGAGGATAGGGGTGCCTGGTGTGCTCTGGTCCATGGGGTCACGAAGAGTCGGACACAACTGAACGACTGAACAAACAACTATACCCTCCAACATGTCTCCGATGAAAATAGGGACGCCCTGTTCCATATTAATAATAATAACAGTCATAATAATGATAGTCATAATGCTTATTGATTATATCCTGCCTATCTGACTTTCCTAATAGATAGACCCCTGGTACCATCATGCATTTTCCTTGTACGCTGAAGATGTCGTGCCTTTCCACCCTGATCTTTGGCAATGGACATACAGTGGTACCTCTGGTTACGAACTTAATTCGTTCCGCAGGTCCGTTCTTAACCTGAGGTACCACTTTAGCTAATGAGGCCTCCTGCTGCCGTTGCACCGCTGCCACATGGTTTCTGTTCTCATCCTGGGGGCAAAGTTCTTAACCCGAGGTACTACTTCCGGGTTAGCTGAGTCTGTAGCCTGAAGTGTCTGTAACCCGAGGTACCACTGTATATATAGGACTCCACTTATTCCCCCGGCTATAATTTGCTTTAAACTGTTTTATATAAGGTATTTTAAAATTGTTGTAACCCACCCTGGGGTCTTGGTATAGAATGGGGGGGAATGAAATAATAGTACATTCCCTCCAACCTTTCTCCGATGAAAATGGGGGCGCCCTATTCCATAATAATGTTGATGGTCTATTATTTATATCCCGTCCATCTGACTTTCCCAATTAGGTAGACCTCTGGCACCATCATGCATTTTCCTTGTACGCTGAGGACGTTGTGCCTTTTCACCCTGATCTTTGGCAATGGACACATATATAGGATTCAACTTATTTTCTTGACTATAATTTGCTTAAAACTGCTTTATACAGTGTTTTAAAATTGCTGTAATCCACCCTGGGGTCTTGGTAAAGAATGGGGAAGAAAATGAAATAATACATACCATTCAACATTTCTCCAATGAAAGTAGGGTTTCCTCGTCTGTTGTTGTTGTTGTTGTTGTTGTATTATTTATACCCCACCAATCTGATTGGGTTGCCCCAGCCACTTTGGGTGGCTTCCAACATATATAAAAAGATAATAAAACATTAAGCGTTAAAAAAACCTCCCCTATACAGGGCTGCCTTCAGATGTCTTCTAAAGGTTGTATAGTTACTTATCTCCTTGGCTCAGGGGTCACACATAACTCCATTTTTCCGATGAAAATAGGGTCATCATCCTAAAGCAAAGTGGGACATTCCAGGTTCAAATCAGAAACCGGGATGGCTTCTGTAATTTGGGACTGTCCCTGGAAAATAGAGACACTTGGAGGGTCTGGTGCTCCCCACCTTGTAATTCAAACATAAAGTGAAGCTAAAAGACCAATATCAACAGTGCTATCAGGAGGGGGTTTCCCCTCGCTAATTATATCACAACCACAATCCATTTGTTGCAGGATTAAAGTCTTAAAGAGTTGTACCCAACTAAGACCTACCCAAGGTAGTCGCACTGAAATTAATGGATTTCAATTAGTCATGCATGTTAATTTAAGTGGGTTTACAGAGTGGAACTAACCTCAGATAGAACGCAGAGGGATTTATTACAGAGAAAGTGGATTGGCAGATTGCAATCCCGCTAGAGCTAAATTGAAAGAAGATGAGGAAGAAATGGAATACTTTTCTGAGATGTGCTGTTTGTGTGCTGAGCTTGAGAAGCCTCATTCAAAGGCTGGTGCCTAAACCCATTTGCCCAAATGCATGGTATAAGTTATGTTTCCAACTGGCTAAGTACAGTAAATAGAATCACAAGCCCAGCTTATTCCTGCGCCTTTAACAGAGGTTTGATAACGCAGAAGTGAACGGGTAATACTTTAAATGGCATGGAGCCAAATGTGATTGCTGGCTCATTTCTTCAGATCAAATTGCTGTTGCAGCTACGGATTCCAAGTTCAGAAGCTGACAGCCCTAGACTGCACATGGAACAAAAGTGGATCTTGGTAAGTTCAGTAGGATGGTGTTGTTTTGAAACGCCACCAGAAGGGAGTCGATAGAATGCAGTTTCCCCACCCTGTCTCCCCTCTGTCAGGCCTTCAAGGCCCACAATAAGGTTTCCTGGATGATATGGGCTCTGGATCTAAAACCATCACAGCCATCTTCCTGCATCAACTTCAGAAGATGATGGCAAAAAATGAATTTTTATTTCAATATGGTCCATTGCTAATCGGCGCAATGTTTGTTTTCCATACACACCCTCCCCTCCCCCAATGCCTGTTGGGTGAGGAAAGTGAACTGAATATAACGGGGAGAAAGGAGAACTCGGCATGGTGTAGGAATTTCCAGTAGCGAGCCCTGGTTGTTGATTTTATAACCACCCCTTCACCAACAGGTCCTATGACAGGTTACAAAAGTTTAAAATTCAGTAGTAAAAACAGTTAAAACCAATTACAGCCATGGGAACAAGATGAGTCCTGAAAACACAGGTCTCAGGTGCAAAGTGAAGGTACCAGATAGATGCATCTTCGTGGGGAGGGAGTTCCACAACTTAGGGGCTGTCTGGTCTGTTTCAGAATCTAACTCAGGGGTCAGCAAACGTTTTCAGCAGGGGGCCGGTCCACTGTCCCTCAGACTTTGGGGGGGGGTAGACTATATTTTTTTGGCGGGGGATGAACAAATTCCTATGCCCCACAAATAACCCAGAGATGCATTTTAAATAAAAGCACACATTCTACTCATGTAAAAACACCAGGCAGGCACCACAAATAACCCAGAGATGCATTTTAAATAAACAGACACATTCTATTCATGTAAAAACACGCTGATTCCCAGACCGTCCACAGGCCAGATTTAGAAGGCGAGTTGCCTACCCATGGTCTAACTCATCTTAGAATCATAGAATCATAGAGTTGGAAGAGACCACAAGGGCCATCCAGTCCAACCCCCTGCCAAGCAGAAAACACCATCAAAGCATTCCTGACAGATGGCTGTCAAGCCTCCGCTTAAAGACCTCCAAAGAAGGAGACTCCACCACACTCCTTGGCAGCAAATTCCACTGCCGAACAGCTCTCACTGTCAGGAAATTCTTCCTAATGTTTAGGTGGAATCTTCTTTCTTGTAGTTTAAATCCACTGCTCTGTGTCCGCTTCTCTGGAGCAGCAGAAAACAACCTTTCACCCTCCTCTATATGACATCCTTTTACAGTATATATTTGAACATGGCTATCATATCACCCCTTAACCTTCTCTTCTCCAGGCTAAACATACTCAGCTCCCTAAACCGTTCCTCATAAGGCATTGTTTCCAGGCCTTTGACCATTTTGGTTGCCCTCTTCTGGACACGTTCCAGCTTGTCAGTATCCTTCTTGAACTGTGGTGCCCAGAACTGGACACAGTATTCCAGGTGAGGTCTGACCAGAGCAGAATATAGTGGTACTATTACTTCCCTTGATCTAGACGCTATACTGCTATTGATGTAGCCCAGAATTGCATTGGCTTTTTTAGCTGCTGCATCACACTGTTAACTCATGTCAAGTTTATGGTCTACCAAGACTCCTAGATCCTTTTTACATGTACTTCTCTCAAGCCAGGTGTCACCCATCCTGTATTTGTGCCTTTCGTTTCTTTTGCCCAAGTTTAGTACTTTACATTTCTCCTTGTTAAAATTCATCTTGTTTGCTTTGGCCCAGTTGTCTAATCTGTTAAGGTCATTTTGAAGTGTGATCCTGTCCTCTGGGGTATTAGCCACCCCTCCCAATTTGGTTTCATCCGCAAACTTGATCAGGATGCCCTCAAGCCCATCATCCAAGTCATTGATGAAGATGTTGAATAAGACTGGGCCCATCTTCTTTGGAAACAATTGATCATAATGATTCTGGTGTAGACATTGTGTTTGTCCGCGCTAGCTTCCTTCTATATAAACACACACAAACACTTCAGGCAATACAGCTTGGCGCATAGCACCTTTTGGACACCCTCCTCCTTGTTTACTTCTGCCTTTTTGATGCTCCTCTCCATGTCTTGTTTTGTTTTTAAAAAGCGTTGAAATGCTGCAAAGAAGGCCTGTCTGTTTCTTTCCCCAAGGAATAGATTAGCCCCCACCCCACCCCAGAATGTCAAAAGCTCACAATAGCCATATTCAAAACCCAGGACCAGATGTCCTCAAACTCATACTCTTAAGTCATAGTAGTCAAAGAATAAACAAACATCTGTGACTGACGTAGCTGCCTCAAGTAGGCTAATACCTCCGTCGGGGTAATTCATTTTGGAGGAGCAGACTAAGAAGCAGCAGAAGCAAAATGAAGACAGCTTTTGTTATTGTTTTGACCCTACTAACAATTTTTGTAGGTAGGTATTATTAGCAACGGGGGTGGAAGGGAATGTGTACTATTCTGTCGGGAGCTCTAGACAGCAGATTGGCTTGTCGTATTTTGCTACTGAAATTTTCTCCACGATTCTGGCTGAGCTTCAGTATAAAACCACCTACTGTGGTGTTACACTGCAGCCTTTTAATTTTGACAGCTCAACAACAGGGCTAGTGTGGAAGATAATCTATAGAGATCAATATCAGCCCTATTCCAGCACATGTTTACTTAGTAGTAAGCCCCGCTGAATTCAACGGAGCTTATTTTCCCAGCAAGTGTTCTTAGGATTGCAGTCTGAAAGAGATCCATCCTGTGGCTATTGGAGTCACAGATCAGTTAACAAACTGCTAGCTGCCGTTCTCCTGAACGCAATTCCTACCAGGGCTTACTTGTTCTGAGTAAATATGCTTCAGATCTCACTGTGCCGCTACAATCCTATGCATCCTTACTGGGAGTGACTGCCTTTGAATTCAGCGTACTTAGCTTCCACAAATGTTGCACAGGGTCCTTTTAAGTCTCAAACCTGCTTTTTAAAATTGCCTGTATTTTACGGCAGCTTTTGCTCAGTGATCCATGCTGTTTCTTTGCCTAGATAAGGCTCTCAGAGCTATCAATCAAATGCCTATATCTTGCGTAGCAGCCCTTTAGATGAAGTGCAATATTAACCAGGACGTTCTCCTGCACATACTGTGTCGAAATGAATGAGAGCTGTTCAGAGCACGCCTTCCATTCATTTCAATGGGGCTCCCATGCACACGCGCAAACTCCCCCCCTCCCAGTGGATTGTACCCGATGGATAAAGAGTAAATCTGATCACAAGTAGACGGCGCCGTTATACTTTCCTAATTTTGCAAAGAGATGTGGTTCTATGTAGGTTTTGTTTACTTTAACCTATCCAACTTATAAACAAGTCCTAGTTTATTATTAAAAATGGTTTCAGATTCCACTCATGCCTCCTAGAATGTAATATCCTCCTGAGAGGGCACCGTAATGAAAGAACACTTTGTGTATTGTAATATGTGTGTGTGTGTGTGTGTGTGTGTGTGTGTGAGAGAGAGAGAGAGAGAGAGAGAGAGAGAGCTATAATATAAGCCTTCCAAACACTTTATCCTGTACCTGAAAACTTAACTATTCTTGTCCATTTTGCTTTTTAAAAAAAGATGCCTCGCCAATACTACCAGAAAAACAAGCCAAGCAGCTTTTGAGAACCCGTCGCGAAGACAGACCAAGAAAAGCTGGCTTTCCTGATGAACCAATGAGGGTGATTTTAATATTTCACTTAAGTAAAATAGATGCTTTTGGGTTGTTTGTTTTTTGCTGGCTTATCTTTAAACGCGACAGATTCTAAGCAAACCATTAAAACCGGCACAAAGCTTCTATTGTTAAGCATTTGAACATATTTTTTTTGCCAAAATAAACTCAAGCGGTTCATTTCTACGACGGCATGATTGAATGTACCTCTGTGTTCTATCTGTGCAACTTCTTGCCACTGCTCCCAAGGTCTGAGAATCGATAACTGTACACACCTGCTTCTCCATACTAACAAAATGGCTCAGTTTTTAGTTAAGAAAGCTGTATTGCATCTGCAGGAAGGAGGCACCAATCAAGCAATGCTTTAATTATTGTGTGCATTAATGTACAAAGTTAAGGGCAGAGGAATATACATGACAAATCCTCATTTTTAAAAAACAAACAAACACACCAATGATCCACTATAATATTAAGCCTGTAATTCTACATTACTGATTATTTTTAGGAAATTAATAAAAGAGACCAGGATTCCCACCCTCCCAGTCGCCTACCCTTTTAGTCTCATTTACAGGTGAAACTCGAAAAATTAGAATATCGTGGAAAAGTCCACTTATGTAAGCAATTGTTTTCATTAGCTACTGGAGTTTAATATATGAGATAGACTCTTGACATGCAAAGCAAGATATGTCAAGCCTTTGTTTGTTATAATTGTGATGATTATGGCGTGCAGCTGATGAGAACCCCAAAGCTGAGATTGTTAATTTGGGGTTCTCACCAGCTGTATGCCATAATCATCACAATTATAACAAATAAAGGCTTGACATATCTCGCTTTGCATGTCATGAGTCTATCTCATATATTAGTTTCACCTTTTAAGTTGAATTACTGAAAGAAATGAACCTTTCCACGATATTGTAATTTTTCGAGTTTCACCTTTATTCCATATGCTTGTCATTTATTCCTCTTTACAGACCTTCGACTACCATTCACACATAAGAGGGACTTTGGTCTTATACCATTCACCACAAACTGTTGTGAAGCGAGGCCGCGTTACACCATCATGTTCTTTTTTCCACGTTGTCTCTGATTTGTGCACAAGCCAAGCAACTTGTACCAGAGAACACTGCCTTAAATGCAAAGCAGGTATGGGAGGGAGGGGAGAGAGAGATCACACAGGTGACCTCTGCCTTAATGGAGGTCTAGGTGTCTCTGCGCAATGTGCTGAATTTATTTACTGATACTTAAAAACAAACAAACAAACCTGATTAGGTCCAGATGCGTTCTTCTTTGTTTATTTCTTATTATTTAATTTTTGATAGTTTTTTTTTTAAATTAACATTAAATCATACTACTTATAACTATGATATGAATGTTGTGATATCTAACTACCTTCATGATCTGGTCACTCCATTACACCGTAGAGTATGTACGCTGGCGCGTTTGAATGCCTTTCCGTCCGCAGTGTTATCTGGAAGGTTTAGAGGTATTCCCTTCCAGAACAGACTCTGCACCTGTGGTCAGAATGTACCTGACTCTATAGTCCATATTGTTCTGGATTGTCCTCTTTTCAATATCTTTCGTGAAGATCCTGCGATGTCCTCTATATGGCTCAGGGTCCCCCATAATAAACAACTTGTAGCCCAGTTTTTGCTGAGGGTTGCTTCTCCGGAAGTGACTAGAGTTATGGCACAATTTTTAACCAGGATTTTTGAAGTTAAATCTGGGGAGCTCTGGCCTGTATAATAGTGGGGATTCCCTTTTCCTTCTTTTACATTGTATGCTCTAGAATTTTAATATATACTGATGGTTTTACGCTTATTGTTTTATTTATGCCAATAAAGGTATTGTATTGTATTGTATGATATGATATGGAGATACATACAGAGAGAAAACTGATAGAAGAGAGACAGAATAGAGTGGTTTTTTCAGGATGTGATGCTAAGAAAGATGGGAGCTGTCCCAGGTGGGAGCTGGGAAGATGTTGATCACTGTTTGTGAACGGAAGATTAAGATAGAAGGTTGACAGAATATAAAATTTTGTTTGTGTGTGAGTGTTTCTCTTCTTTCTTCTTTTTCTTTACTCTCTTTTTTCCTTTATTATTTTGTTTTCTTTGGATAGCAGCTTAGTTTGGTTTTTATTGTATTATACGTTGAAAACCTTTAATAAAATTGAGTTTAATAAAACAGATTCAGGTAGGGAGCCGTGATGGTCTGACGCAGTCGAAATAAATTAAAAAATTAAAAAATTGTCCAGTAGCACCTTAGAGACCAACAAAGTTTGTTCTGGGTATGAGCTTTCGTGTGCATGCACACTTCTTCAGATACACTGAAATGGAAGTCACCAGACCCTTATATATAGTGGGAGGGTGGGGTGGGGTTTTTCCTCAGAAGAGTAGTAGCAGAAATCTGCAAATGTGTAGATTCCTGGAGAGAAGATTGGGGCTGTTTCGCTCCTCCTCCAGTTCTGCTGCTCTATTGTGAGCTAAGCTATGGTTTGGCTTAGCGCTTGTCTCACTACACATGAACGGTGAGGGATAAGTCATAGAACAAACCTACAGCTTGTTGTTTGCCTGAAGTGAGATAATAGTAATAATAATAATAATAATAATAATAATAATAATAATAATAATAATTTTACTATTTGTACCCCGCCCATCCGGCCGGGTCCCCCCAGCCACTCTGGGCAGCTTCCAACAAATATTAAAATACATTAAAATATCACAGATTAAAAACTGGGCTGCCTTCAGGTATTTTCTGAATGTCAAGTAGTTGCTTATCTCTTTGACCTCCGATGGGAGGGCGTTCCACAGGGCGGGCGCCACTACCGAGAAGGCCCTCTGCCTGGTTCCCTGTAGCTTTGCTTCTCGCATTGAGGGAACCGCCAGAAGGCCCTCGGCGTTGGATCTCAGTGTCCGGGCTGAATGATGGGGGTGGAGATAAACCACAAGCCCGAGTTCAGACACAGCACTAAGCCAGGCCATGGCTTAGTACATAGTAGCAGCAGGGCAAAAGGAAGAGCAGAGCAGCTGTGATCTCTCCGGGAACCTGCATGTTAAATCATTCGTGCTAAACCATAGTTTGGCTTAGCATTACGTGCAAACTGGGTCAATGAGTTTGCTGTTAGCATATACTATGCGTAAAGCAACAGTCACTCTAAGGTGGTTCAAGTACATCCAACCAATAGACTCAGTGGCCCATCTCTGAGTGGCTTAAAAATATATATTTTCCTTTTACCAGGAATACCTGCTTTACCTCCAGCAACTGGAACAGAGATCTGAAGAACAATTCTTTGAGCACTGGCTGAATCCACACTGCCTCCCGCATTGCAACAGGAATATAGTTCACCCAGTGTAAAAGGGTCAGTTCTTTTCTGAATGACAGCTAGCCTTCTTTTCATTTTTTAACTATTTCATTCGGAGCAGAAACCTCATTTAGCAATGCGGTGTTGTGATAACATTTCCCAATATTTCTTCCCAGATCATCCTCCTTTGTGTGGGAAAAGGAACAGTCAACGTTAAACGAGACAAGATTCACCTGTGCCAGTAGAGCATCCAAGCCTTGGGTGTTTTTTTTTTTAGACTAATCTGCGGTTCTAGCTACTTAGCTGAGCTTTCTTGGTAACAATGAGAAGTGCTTCATTTTGATGAAAAAGCACAGGCATACACCTGTGCAATCTTCCAGGCCTCCGTCTCTCTCTGAAACACAGAATCGTGATTTCTAGTTTAGAAAGTGGTAGGTTCCTTAGACACCCCTAAGAATTCTGTTGCTATTATTGTTCTTCAAAATGCAGCCATCTGAAGTGGTTCAAGTCAGCATCTGTGTATCTGTTTTTAAGTCGACAACCCCAATGACCAAAGACTTCCTGTACCCCGGCACATTGACTTGGGAGCAAGTTCCTTTGAACTGAGCATTCCTGGATTGCTCAGTTGGTTAGAGCGCGTGGTGCTGATAATGCCAAGGTTGCAAGTTTGATCCCCATATGAGACAGCTGCATTGCAGGTGGTTGGACTAGATGATCGCCAGGGTTTCCCCCCCCCAAAAAAAATCTACAGTTCTGATTTTATGCATGGAACTGGGCTGCATCCTTCTTCCATCCCTGCTCATTCCTTTTTTATTATTAAAAATTTATAAAAATTTCCAATTAAAAGCACAAATATTACAAGGTTGAACATTTCATTTCCCTACTCCCTCCTCTCCCACCGGAGGGAGCAATTTACCCTCGCCCCCCTCTCACAGGAGCCATTAAACTCATTTTAAATTCACCCCCATTCAATATTCTAATTATTCTAATTATTGCTTATTCCCGACCCCCCTACTGGGTCAGGTAAACATACATTCAATTCTATTCCATGACTCCCCGAGCCCCCCCCCCCATGCTGATTCCATAATCAAATATAATTTACAGTTTTCCTCTCTCATCTTTAAAATCTAATTTAAATGCCTTTTCTTTCCTTCTAAATAATTCAATATTTAACATATATTTTCTTACCTAATTCAATAACATTTGTCCTCCTTAGCTTCTTAATGCTCCTGCAATTTTTCTAATTCCAACTCTCATTTCCTCCCCCCTCCCGGCAGCCTCAAGAACCTGGCAATTATTTTTTTTATTAATTAAAATACATTGTCCGATATCCAAATCCTTTATCCAAAACCATTAATCCTAAAATATTATTAACAAATCCATTCTTCTAACCTACCCCCCCACCCTTTCCAACTGCTCGACCCAAAAGTCAAAGAAAGCAACTTTTCGTTCCTGATCTCATTCTCAACTATTTATAATGTATAATCCGACCTGACGCCTGATTTGGAACTGAATCCTACCCAGTTTAATAAAATGTACTCCCAGAGAAGATGGTGATACTGCCTCTCTAGCAAGACGAGACACAAAAGAAGGCAGGACTCCTGTAGAAGAGTTTGGATTTGATATCCCGCTTTATCACTACCCGAAGGAGTCTCAAAGCAGCTAACATTCTCCTCCCCCCCCACAACAAACACTCTGTGAGGTGAGTGGGGCTGAGATATTTCAAAGAAGTGTGACTAGCCCAAGGTCACCCAGCAGCTGCATGTGGAGGAACGGAGACGCGAACCCGGTTCACCAGATTACGAGTCTACTGCTCTTAACCACTATACCACACTGGCTCTCTGTACTCTTACTAGTTGCATAGAAGTGGGGATTTCAGCAGGTGTAGCTTAAATGACAAGCAGACCCACTGAAATCACCTCTTCGTCTGCACAACTAGTAATAGTGCAGAAGCCCTGTCCATTTTTTCACCTGGCTGCCCTCCCCCCTTCCTTTTCCGCTACTTCTGTTTGTTTGTTCTCTTCAGTTTCTCTCTCCCTCTTTTTCTGATCTTAAGTTCCGTTCTCCACACTTCCGCAGCATATTTTTGTTTTAAAATCCCCACGAAGATTCATCACCTCATTGCAAACTTCTCCTAAAGCACACATATTTGAACGCAGTTTTGACTGATCTGCACCTTTTTTGAATGCCATTTCCTCCAATACAATGCCTTTTTGTACACATCATTTGGTCTGGAGAAGTGCACATTTTAAAGTAAGGTTAACAGATTTTTTTTCCCAATGAATCCTGGGACACTTTTCAACTTCCGTGGATTTTGTATGGGGGCTGATTTGTAAATCCGGGGAATGTTCCCGGGAAACGGGGACGTCTGGTAACCTTATTTTAAAGGTTTTTGTCTCGTGTATCAGTTGGGAAGTACAAATAGGGGTTGTTTCTAATTAAAACAGCTTGTGTCCTCGGAGATGTCCTTTCAAGAATGCAAGTGTGTGTACACACACATATTTCCTCAAAGTTTGAGGAATGCGTAGCTGCAGTTTTGTTCCAAATGTCAGAAACTTCCACTTAAGGATAGAAAAGGAAATTGGAAGCTTTCACTAATAAGTAGCCACAGGGGCAAATAACATAGCTGATTTGGAAGATGAGCTGAATGACAGTAGTTTTGCTAATTACTTTGTAATGAAATGCAACCATTTGCTCAGCATTAGCTTTCTGTTAATTGCCTCATATAAAACCTGCTTCAAACAAAGCTTGTTTTCATTATTTTGGTGTTTCTTCATTGAATCCGATGGTGAGTGTTGGTAGAAATTTCCACTAGGCATGACATGTTACTCTATAAATGTGGCTGTAATAGCTGCTTGCAGATCTGTCACTCGCCATTCCCACCCTCCTTCAACAGCCCAACGGGGGAGTTGTTTCGCCAGATCACAAGTGTAAAATCCAGAATGCGGCAGCTAGACTGGTGACTGGGAGTGCACCACATAACACCGGTCCTGAGAGTGCCTGGAGGCGGTTGGAGGATGGATGGCGGTTAACGGATTAAGGTTGAATCCTGACAAGACACAAGTACTGTTTTTGGGGGATAGGGGGCGGGTGGGTGTGGGGGACTCCCTGGTCCTGAATGGGGTAACTGTGCCCCTGAAGGACCAGGAGCACAGCCTGGGAGTCATTTTGGACTCACAGCTGTCCATGGAGGCGCAGGTCAATTCTGTGTCCAGGGCGGCTGTCTACCAGCTCCATCTGGTTCGCAGGCTGAGACCCTACCTGCCCGCAGACTGTCTCGCCAGAGTGGTACATGCTCTGGTTATCTCCCGCTTGGACTACTGCAATGCGCTCTATGCGGGGCTACCTTTGAAGGTGACCCGGAAACTGCAATTAACCCCTAGTCCAGAACAGGGCCGGTCCAAGACAATTTGGCACCTGAGGCCCCCACTACTCTGACCAGGAAGAAGGGTTGAGTGAAGATTTACATCAGGAACAAGGAGAGATCAAAGACCGACAACCCAATCTGCTGCCCTGTGGTTGACTCACCTTGCCTCATAGGTGGGCTGGCTCTGGTCTAAAGTCCAGCCTGATCCTATTCGTTGATTGACTATCGGTTCTGAAGGCCTGAGGATGGGGGACAAGATGCTTGGACAAGTCTGGTCGGCAACTTTGCATGTTCCACTCTTGGTTTATTAGCAGGAAGTTGACAAATGCCTTGTTGACAGAGGGGGGTGGTCCTAGTCACCTTAACGGAACATAGCTGCTCCTGAAAAAACAAACAAACATATATTGGAACAACTATTGGTTTATGGCTAATGGCTCTTTCCTAAGGAAATGTCTGCTGGCCAATTCAAGGCACTTTGGAATGAAACTGATTTTCCTAAATCCGTTTTCATTTAGAATTTAGGTGCTGAAACTGCTTTGGTCACATTATTGTATGGAAACAGAAGCTGAATTTGTTAAATTCTATGAAATTGTTGAAATTGTTGAAAATGTTAAATTGTAGGAAAACCAAAACATTATGACAAAAAACCCAAAATTCTTTATCGTGTGATTCTTTATCATTTCTTACCACATGTACCTTCCTGGACCCTGAGATTTTTCTCTGAGCTCCTTCAAGATGACCTTTTTTGTTATTGCACCCCCAATTATAGAGTGCCCTTCTCAGAGGACCCAACTTGCACTTACTTATTTATTACCTCCCTTCATCCTAAGGTTCCAGGGTGGGTTATAACTTTAAAACATAATACTAAAAACCGTTTTAAATAACTTAAAACCACCAAAGTAAGGTGGGTCCTAAAAACATAAGCCTCAAGTGTCAAAAGTAAAGGGGAAAGAGATGCGTCTTCAGCGTTCGCTGGAAGGTGGAGAATGAAGATGATAGATGCGCCTCTGTGAGGAGGGAGATCCACAGCTTAGGGGCTGCCACCGAGAAGGCCCTCTCCTGGGCCGTCACTCACCGCACCCCAGCCTACTCTCTCTCTCTCTCTCTCTCTGGTACCTTGGTTCTCAAACTTAATCCGTTCTGGAAGTCTGTTCCAAAACCAAAGGATTCCAAAAACAAGGCACACTTTCCCATAGAAAAGTTTCAGTGTATCTGAAGAAGTGTGCATGCACACGAAAGCTCATACCAAGAACAAACTTAGTTGGTCTCTAAGGTGCTACTGGAAAGAATTTTTTATTTTATTTCCCCCCCCCCATAGAAAGTAATGCAAAATGGATTAATCCGTTCCAGACTTTTAAAAACAACCCCTAAAACAGCAATTTAACATGAATTTTACTATCTAACAAGACTACTGATCCATAAAATGAAAGCAATAAACAATGTACCGCAGCCGCACAATCGATCAAACAACCAGTAGCTGAACTGGGTTCCACACAGTCACAAAAACAACAAAAAACACAAAACAAATAGCAAAACAACAAAAAACACAAAACAAACACAAAACACAGTCACAAAAACAACAAAAAACACAAAACAAATAGTAACTGAACTGGGTTCCACACAGTCACAAAAGCAACAAAAAACACAAAACAAATAGCACTTCTCAAAACAGAAGTGTGGCACTCAAATCGGAAAGAAAACACTCAAAGCGGAAGCGTAACACTCAAAACGGAGCACATTCGGCTTCCGAAAAGGGTTCACAAACTGGAACACTTACTTCCAGGTTTGCAGTGTTTGGGTTCCAAGTTGTTTGAGTACCAAGGCGTTTGAGAACCATGGTACCACTGTATATCTATCATCTATCATCTACCTATCCATATCATCTATCACCTACCTATCTGTCTATCTCTTGGGCCTTGAAAATCTTGTTTTAGCCAGGATTGGCCCACCCATAAGGCAAGGTGAGGTGACCACCTCAGGTGTGGAGATCTGGGCTAGCTCAGATTGTAGCAGGTAGATGTTGCTGCATTGCATTGGCCATGTTGGCTGGAGCTGATGGGAGTTGTAGCTCAACAACATCTGGAGGAAGGGCTCCCCTTGACTATAGTTAAAGATATGGTTTTCCCAGTAGTAATGTACGGAAGTGAGAGCTGGACCATAAAGAAGGCTGATTGCCGAAGAATTGATGCTTTTGAATTATGGTGCTGGAGGAGACTCTTGAGAGTCCCATGGACTGCAAGAAGATCAAACCTATCCATTCTCAAAGAAATCAGCCCTGAGTGCTCACTAGAAGGACAGATCCTGAGGTTGAGGCTCCAGTACTTTGGCCACCTCATGAGGAGAGAAGACTCCCTAGAAAAGACCCTGATGTTGGGAAATATGGAGGGCACAAGGAGAAGGGGACGACAGAGGATGAGATGGCTGGACAGTGTTCTCGAAGGTACTAACATGAGTTTGGCCAAACTGCGAGAGGCAGTAAAGGATAGGCGTGCCTGGCGTGCTCTAGTCCATGGGGTCACGAAGAGTCGGACACGACTGAACGACTGAACAACAACAACATTAATGTCTAGAAAAAAATTCTTGGCCCATGCTGGCATTAGCTTAGCTCTTACATTACGTATTCTACATCTTAAAGCCACATAACTTTCTATGATTCTCCACGTGAATATCTTGCTCGAAGTCGTACCTGAGAAGGCGGGTTTCAATAAAGTTTCTCACAAAAGGGTTAGAATATTAGAATGCAGTTGCCACAAGAATATCTAATACTAGAGGCATTGGTATGTATTTCAAACACAGCTCCACGGCACAAATTTGCACCTGCTAATTTATAGGTATAGATGAAATTTTAGGCTTAAGTTTCCAAGAAGGGAAAGCAAACTGGCTTACTCTGAGCTATGTGGTGGCGCCAGGATTTTCTTGGTTCAGTGGTACAGTGTATGTTGTGGATTGGGTCCTCTGCTCCCCCCCCCTTGCCCCGGCAAGTCATTGGCAAGAGTTATACAGAGCTGTCAACCTTCCTTTTTTTTTGCATTGGGATATCAAAACTAAAAGAAGCAGCTCTGGGCAACTTAAGATGGAAAGTGGGTGGGTTCTTACTAGCATTGACTCTGTAGCCTGCCCAGTTGCCCTGTAAACAATTTTAATAAATTAAATGGAGTGGAAGGGGAATCAGATCTGGGATTTGGTGCATGAGATAAGAACATCTAGAATGTTTAACTTGTATCGTTTAAATCTTTTTGTGTTCATAAACCAGCAAAGGCTGAAGAGGCACTTCATTGGGACTGGAAATCTTTGAAAGCTAGCTGTCCACTAGATGTCACTGTTCCTGCATCTAAATTATATAAACTTTCTGCCTCAAATGATAAAAGTGCTAATTTTAGGTGTCTCATGGCTATAATGTAGCGCTTTCCCCATACAATTGGGGGAAAACAGATTGATTACACCCTATCCTCTTTTTTATATATATAAATGGAAAAGCAATATCGTTATTTTGTTTAATAATCCAGGAATAGTTTGGCATATTGATCCCATGATCTTATTTCCCCCCTCCAAATTTTTTAAATTGATTTTTAACAAAACACAAACAAACAACACATACAACAAAAAACATTACAACAAAATACAAAAGAAAAAAGATGAATAAAAACCCTTATTTAAATCTATCTAACCCTCTTTTATAACATTGTACATTGACTTCCTCACGCCCTCTCGGTCTGCTTCCCTTGTAAATCATCTTTAGCAATTTCTTTACCTTTTTATATTCCCATATTACTACAACAATCAATTTTCTCTTTTTTTAATGCCTTAACATTACTCATCTATAACTACGTCTTATCTAACTTCCATATCTGCTGCCTATCTGTTTCTTCCTGCTTGTTTTATATACTAATCTTAGCATAATTCTTTAGATATACTTTAAATTTGTTCCAATCTTTCTCCACCGCGTCGTCCCTCTGGTCTCGGAGTTTCCCGGTCAGTTCAGCAAGCTCCATATAGTCTATCATTTTCATCTGTCATCCCATGATCTTATTTAAACCATCGAGTTGTTATCAGTTACCTCTTCCTATAAGTGGTTTCGTTTTGTATAATTTTCACCATCAACGGGAGGTGAACTTTAGCTTCCAAAGCCTGAATAGAAACACGGGCACTTGCTCTGTAAACAATTGCTCTGAGATATATTTACACAGGTTGGTTGGAATGTGAGTCTGGCATCAAGAACTATCTTTACAATTTCAAACATCATCTTGTTGCCATATCCAGCTCCACACACAGCTACTTATTCAATCTGCAAAAGCAGCAGCCTTAACCATCAAAACCAACCATTTGCTGACCTCCCTAATTTCCGAGTACCTAAGCCTGATTAAAACTTCCCCCTATTTTTCATTTTGGCGAGATGTTGGGGTGTGTGTGTGTGTCTTTTAAAATATTTGCTAGAGTGTGCAGACATGCAGTTGAAGATTTCATATTTCAACCCCCCCCCCCCACTTCAGGGTTTTCAGAAGTTAAAACTCCCCCCCTCTCTGATGCATTTTCAAAAATTCATGAATACAAAGGATTGTTTCAGACGTAATGAAAACCTTGGTTTCCTGCTTTATGGGATGGGCAGGGAAATAATTAATAAAAATATTATTATTAAAAAAATAAATTTACTGTTTACAGGTGGGATTCAATCACATACTGACAAATTCAGGTTGTGCAACTGCGGTTGATTGGGAGGTCTTGTGCAACAAACTAGCTGCCACAAAACACCAAGGAAAGTGACTGGATGATGCCCTGGAAGAGGGTGGGGTACAACACTTGCTTTGATTCAATGTCATCTTAACCTCCTTGTAAACAAGGAATACTACTGAGGATGCATAGAACTCTGTTCATGGATCAAGAAAACTTAACATTCTTGTTGTAGATTTTCCATTCAAACCTGTGGCTTGGATCTTGAACACCTCCTAGAAGTTCCTCTCTTGAATAGCTTAGGATGGGCCATGGTGGATGAAGGGGTCATTAGCCAAAATTCAGCAGAGGGGCTGTGCAGAAACTTAACTTCACTGGTGCCCAATTTTGGACCATTATTTCCTCCTCTCGCAGCCCAAAGCCCCGTTTCATGCTTTTCAAAAAGGTTCCAGAGAAGCGCCGCAGAGAGGGAGGAGTGGGCAATCCCCTGCTTTCCATTCACAGTTCTGAGGATCTGGTCCTATGTGCTTAAGAAAACTCCTCTACAGTTGTAGCCCTGTTGCTGTATGTTGCAATCCCATCTTAGCTCTAGTGTACGGCAGTATGACTGGACTGAAATTGCAGTTACACCCCCTAACCTACACTTACAGATTTGGCTCCCTTGTAACTTTGTTGTTGTTGTTGTTCAGTCGTTCAGTCATGTCCGACTCTTCGTGACCCCATGGACCAGAGCACGCCAGGCAGGCCTATCCTTCACTGCCTCCCGCAGCTTGGCCAGACTCAAGCCAGTCGCTTCGAGAACACTGTCCAACCATCTCATCCTCTGTCGTCCCCTTCTCCTTGTGCCCTCCATCTTTCCCAACATCAGGGTCTTTTCTAGGGAGTCTTCTCTTCTCATGAGGTGGCCAAAGTAACTATACAGTGATTTTCTGTGAACCGCCCTGAGACCCCAGGGTATAGGGCGGTATAATCTATCTATCTATCTATCTATCTATCTATCTATCTATCTATCTATCTTCTATTTATAAAGGTAAAGGACCCCTGGCGACTATGGGGTTGCGGCGCTCATCTTGCCTTCAGACCTAGGGAGCCGGCGTTTGTCCACAGACAGTTTTCCGGGTCACGAGGCCAGCATGACAAAACCACTTCTGGTGCAACGGAACACCATGATGGAAACCAGAGCGTATGGAAACGCCGTTTACCTTCCCGCCGCAGCGGTACCTATTTATCTACTTGCACTGGCATGCTTTTGAACTGCTATGTTGGCAGGAGCTGGGGCAGAGCAAGGATAGCTTACCCTGTTGCGGCGATTCGAACCGCCGACCTTCTGATAGGCAACCCAAGAGGCATATATAATGTCAGAATGAATGCACATTAAATAGCTGGCGTCTAACTTCCCTGTAAACAAATGAGGATAAGCGCTCAATAAACAGGTCATCTGGAAGCAATGCAAGTCTCATGCATGCTCATTCATACAATGGGAAACTGTGGTGTTCCATTATGTTTGAACTGAGTCATAATGCCACTACACTGAACATCTATCTATCTGAAGAAGTGTGCATGCACACGAAAGCTCATACCAAGAACAAACTTAGTTGGTCTCTAAGGTGCTACTGGAAGGATTTTTTATTTTTTTATTTTTTATTTTGTTTTGACTATGGCAGACCAACACGGCTACCTACTTGTAACTGGATCTCTCTCTCTCTCTCTCTCTCTCTCTCTCTCTCTCTCTTCTATCTATCTTCTATCTATCGTTTCAGTGGTAGATTACTGCTTTGCAAACTGGATCTATCTATCTATATCTATTTGTCCGTCTGTCTGTCTGTCTGTCTGTCTGTCTGTCTGTCTGTCTATCTATCTATCTATCTATCTATCTATCTATCTATCTATCTATCTATCTATCTAATCTAATCTAATCTATCTATCATTTCAGTGGTAGATTACTGCTTTGCAAACTGGATGTTCCAGCATTTCTAAAAAGGGCTAGGGAAGACTTCCAGAGGAAACTCTGGAACCTCTGCCAGGAGACAATACTGTTTTGATTTGATATGATATTTGTATTCCCGCAGCAGCGATGAGTTCAAAGCAGCTTGCAATGATAACAGTAGCATTTAAAATTAGCAAGCACTTTGCTTCCTAAAATCCTATAACACAAGGCAAAAGCAAACAAGATGGCGACTGTCCCCCAGCTTTTCATGGAGAAAAGCCAAGTAGATTGGCCCCTGGGTGACTGCTACTTAAACAGTGGTGTTATGGGATGGCGTCCCCCACTTTCCCTAAGAGCAGAAAGCTGCTTCAGGGGGTGTAGGGCACAGTTCTGTCTAAACCACTGAGCCTCTTGGACTTGCTGATTGGAAAGTCGGCGGTTCGAATCCGCACAATGAGGTGAGCTCCCATTGCTCTGTCCCAGCTCCTGTCAACCTAGCAGTTCGAAAGCACACCAGTGCAAGTAGATAAACAGGCACCACTGCGGCAGGAAGGTAAACGGCATTTCCGTATGCTCTGGCTTCTGTCACGGGATCCCGTCGCACCAGAAGCGGTTTAGTCATGCTGGCCACATGACCCGGAAAAGCTGTCTGTGGACAAACGCCGGCTCCCTTGGCCTGAAAGTGAGATGAGTGCCGCAACCCCAGCCTTTGGCTGGACTTAACCTTTCCAGGGGTCCTTCACCTTTTTACCCTTTTTATCCCCTCCTCCAGCATATTCTGCCGGGAGGGGACCTTCAGACTGTCTCCCCCCCCTTCTGCTGGAGGGGTAAGGAACCTTTGCAGCCCGAGGACAACAATTCTTTCTGGGCAACTTTTGGGGGGCTAGTGATGGCAGGGGTGCCAACTTGAATAAAATATTGGGGGTGGAAAGGTAAACACTACCCTGCATAATCAATCACATGAAACAACACATACACACGTCATTTGAATAGCAGTGCCCACCAGCTGGGGCCCCCCTCAAATACTTAATGGGGGGTCTGAAGGGACCTTGGCCCCTAGGAGTTGGCTTCTATGAGTGGTAGGCAGGGCCAGAGGCAAAGTGTGCAGAGCAATGAATGCGTGTCCCCCCCCCCTTTGTACAGTTGTTACCTGAAGGAGCGTCTCCATCCCCATCGTCCAGCCCGGACACTGAGGTCCAGCGCCGAGGGCCTTCTGGCAGTTCCCTCGCTGCGAGAAGTGAGGTTACAGGGAACCAGGCAGAGGGCCTTCTCGGTGGTGGCACCCGCCCTCCCAGCAGATGTCAAGGCAATAAGCAACTATTTTACTTTTAAAAGACAACTGAAGGCGGCCCTGTTTAGGGAAGTTTTTAATGTTTGATGCTGTGTTGTGTTTTTAATATTCGGTTGGAAGCTGCCCAGAGTGGCTGGGGAAACCCAGCCAGATGGGCGGGGTATAAATAATAAATTGTTGTTGTTGTTGTTGTTGTTGTTGGTGTCCATCTGTCTCAAGAGACAATGGGGTGCAGCTCTGGGGGTGAAGTCAAGACGTTCCATTAGCAGCACTGAAGTGACCTCCCTGAGGCACCAGTCTGGGAAGTGTGGTCCAAAGAAAAGCAGAGCAATACGCTTGGCACTAGGCGGGCATTGGGACGGATTGCTACGTAGTAATTTAAACTCACATTGTACCGCTGAGGGCAATTTCCCCGCCGGCCTTCTCCACCCCTGCAGCAACCATTTGTCCGCGCACATGCCACACACCTAGGCTCAGCCACTTCTTTATTTATTTTGTTGACTGAGGAGATTGTGGTGCCGTTACCGAGGCGATCCCAGCATCTTGGGGGGGGGGAAGGGTTTTCCAGTTGCCAAGAAGTGAGGAGAAACCCATGAAAAAGCACTTCTTTTTCTGGCCAGGAATGTAAGCAAAACCTTAAGGGGAAATAAAGTTAATTAGGGATGGGCTAACACTGAGGAAAGGAGAAGCCATAAGGCCTAGCCCTCAAACCCTCTTTCCCTCTCCTTCGAACACACACACACAGCGCCGGAGCCCTTGTTGTTTGCAGGGAATGGAAGACGGTGTTAAAAAACAGGGGGTCTTCTATTGCTTTAATTATGGAAGAATACTAGCATGATAAATTTAAATTTACAGGTCCAACGGAAGACCCTTTAATTTACTGGGAAATGACAAGGCGTCTGTGGCCAACGTGTGTAAAATTTGCTCCTTTCTACCTGAGTTACATGCCATTTGATATTTACTCTGAGTCTGAGGATGTATTTACTATTCATTCAGTGTCACGGCCGATCAAAGGACTTTACTCAGGATAGGATGTGTTGGTGTCTCACTCCTCTAAATATGAAACTTTGCTGACTTTAGAAGAAGGGTTTTTTTGGGGGGGGAGGAGGGGGTTAGGGAGGGAGAGATCTTTCCAAATATTTCACAAAGGAACACATTCCTGGAAGCTTACAGACAGGTATTTAGGGTTAAATAAGGACATGTGGATTTTGGCCAAAAGAAAAAAAAGAAAAGGTTGAGATTTGTGAGGAAACGTTGAGCTACTCTTCACACATGCAGACTGCCAAAGTCCTGAACAACAGGGCTATCCAATTATGCCCGCGACCACTTTGGGTCTCCTGACAACCTTTAAATCAGTTCCTAGTACTTTAAATCTAAACATATTAGCATTAATGTGTAATTTCCAGAGGTTACCCTCTATCTATGGGAACAGGAAAATGAGAAGACGTTTAGTGCAGAACTCTGGCTCAATAGTTGTCTTGCTAAAATAGGAAGGATGACACTACAAAGGATAGGCTTCCAATAACTTCCTTGTCTCTGGTTCCTTCCTCTAGAGGGAGTAAAAGTTAATATCTGAGCTGATAAGATGAAAATACTCCAGCTAAGCATGTACACGGCTCCTGATCATTCAAACTACAGTGGTACCTCAGGTTACATACACTTCAGGTTACAGACTCCGCTAACCCATAAATAACGCTTCAGGTTAAGAACTTTGCTTCAGGATAAGAACAGAAATCGTGCTCTGGCGGTGCAACGGCAGCGGGAGTTCCCATCAGCTAAAGTGGTGCTTCAGGTTAAGAACAGTTTCAGGTTAAGAACGGAGCACCAGAACGGATTAAGTTCTTAACCCGAGGTACCACTATATCTCACACAAATCACCACTGAAATTTCAACAAAAACCCTGCAAGGTAGATCGGTATTGTCATCCCTATAATGTTTATTTAATTACCCATGTTAGTTAATTTGCTGGATGGTGTACCACTCCCATGAAGGATCAAGTCGCTGCTTGGGGATTCTCCTGGATCCAGTGCTAACCCTAGATTCCCAGGTGGCAAGATAATAATAATAATAATAATAATAATAATAATAATAATAATAATAATAATAATAATTTATTACTTATGCCCTGCCCATCTGGCCGAACCTCCCCAGTCACTCTGGGCAGCTCCCAACAGAATATTAAAAACCACTTCCCTAAACAGGGCTGCCTTCAGATGTCTTCTAAAAGTCAGGCAGTTGTTTATTTCCTTGACATCTGATGGGAGGGCGTTCCACAGGGCGGGAGCCACTACCGAGAAGGCCCTCTGCCTGGTTCCCTGTAACCTCGCTTCTCGCAGTGAGGGAACCGCCAGAAGGCCCTCGGAGCTGGACCTCAGTGTCCGGGGCTGAATGATGTGGGTGGAGACGCTCCTTCAGGAATCCAATGTCACACTATGTTGGATGTTCTGTCAGAGCAAGTTTTTCAGCTTGCCCAATGCAATGACCCCTTTCCCCCTATACAATGTTCTGGGTGTTCGCCCAACCCCCATGTGGGGGACACATGAGGGGAGCCTCATTACACAAGCAAGGAATCCTGCCCTCGATTTTGGGCACGTTGGAGAGAGAACACCTAGGATCCAAAGCTTTTGCTTCCCTGATGCTGAAGGTCTATCAGTTGCCATTTTTAAAGGAAAGCATCCTTTTTTGAAAATATCCTCTCATTACAAAATAGGCCTCCTTATCTTTTGGCCGGAAAGCATGCTGCAACATAGAATTAGAGGCCAAATTGAAGTTCAATGTTTGTGGTCTGTGGATGATGCTATAGCATTCCTGCTAAGGAGCAGTATGGCGGGTTAGGTTCGAAAAGGGATCGTCTGACAATGCCAAAACTGTTATGCATTTATAGAGCTTGGTCCTGAGCTACCAGTCATGCTACCGGCGACATGCAGATGTTATTTTGTGGCTTTGAATTTCAGTTAACAAGCAGGATGCTTCGACCACAAACTTTCAAATGCACACACAGCGCACATTATTAGCAGTGCAATAATACACATGTTCAAGTCAGCTTTGGGGCGTGTGTTTGTTTTTTGCACGAAAGCGTGTTCTCAATAAATAAAAAAAGGTAAAAGGTAAAGGACCCCTGGACGGTTAAGTCCAGTCAAAGGCGATTATGGGGTTGCAGAACGCCTATACCCTTCCCTTTTGGAAATCATGTGGGTCTTTCATGCAGTTCACCCCATATCCACAAATGAACATGGACTCCATGACCCCTGCCTGCTGTATATACATGCTGCCTGGGAATCACGATGATTTGTTTCATTTAGGACATTGGTGTTCAACAAGGTGCTCTAGCACCCATATGAGTAGTTTTAAAATACAGTGGTACCTTGGTTCTCAGACTTAATCTGTTCCGGAAGTCCATTCCAAAACCAAAGCGTTCCAAGGCCAAGGCACGCTTTCCCCAAAAAAGTAATGAAAAATGGATTAATCTGCTCCAGGCTTTTAAAAACAGCCCCTAAAACAGCAATTTAACATGAATTTTACTATCTAATGAGACCATCGATCCATAAAATGAAAGCAATAAACAATGTACTGCAGTCACGCGCAATCAACCAATCGATCAGTAGCTGAACTGGGTTTCACACAGTCACAAAAACAAAACGAAGAGAGCCGCGAAAACAAAAACTCAAAATAAATAGCAAAAAATAGACAGACCTCGGCATAACACTCAAAACGGAAGTGTGGCACTCAAATCGGAAGCGTAACACTCAAATTGGAAGAGTAACACTCTTACAGATTTGCAGTGTTTGGGTTCCAAGTTGTTTGAGTACCAAGGCGTTTGAGAACCAAGGTACAATTGTACTAGTTCCAAGATGCAAAACATAAGATTAAATTTTTTAATGAATATGTAAGCAGCCTCACATCCCATGGTAGAGATATTGATGAATGAGAAAGCCTGGGAGAAAAAGGTGTTTGCTTGGCTCCAAAAGGCCATCAAAGAAGGTGCCAGGCATGCCAACCTTCCAGAATCGGGGAGCCACTACTGAAAAGGCCCTCTTCCCTATACTTACCTCCCAATTCATTAGATGGGAGCAAAATAAGAAATGCTTTTGACCAGTGCAATTAAAAAACAACAACACACGCACACGCACGCACACGAGGTGCTGGAACTCACCAGGGTATAGGAACATTTTAACAGATTGGAAACAAAATCGACTAGTGTGAAATATAGGAATCTACGTATATAATTCCTCCCCGTGGGCCAATAGCACGTGCTATAAAACCGGGTGTTCGTTCTTCTCATCTCGCGGAGGCATAAACCGAACATAAATATCAGCCGCTACCTTTGCATAAGTTGCCCTGCGGAATGAAATGCAGTGAATCACGGGCATTTTATTGCCAGCTCGTGTGTCTATCTGATGGCAGGCATCAATGCATCCCTTTCCACGAGTCCCCCTGGGGGAATAAAAGAATTTCAGGGGAGTAGTTTACTAGTTTCTGTGCCTGTCTGGTGGCAAACATCCATGGCATTTTACTGGAGATACTCTAGAAGCCGCCAGGAACAAGCAAGCTTTTCGTTTTGCCTTGGACTTGTTGTTGTTGTTGAGGAATTCTAACATTCTGTAGAACGTTCTGCTTGTGACAGCTACGTTGCTCTCACTGCAGGAAACTGGCAGGAAAAAACCAAGCCCAGATACAGCAGTTGGCTCCGTTGAAATTGAAGCAACAAGAAGCCATCCCCACGCTCCCAAACCATATATATTAATATGCTGAGAGACAGAGTTCCTATAAAGAAATTGGCATTGCTCAGGTACAAAGAAGCCTTTAAGAAGAGTGCAGAGTAGACACCATCATAAAAAGGCAACTCCCCTCCTCACTCGCTCGCCCCTGTTATACATTAATGTGCGTGCATGCACTCTCAGCTCACACACGGGCTGGATTCCTCTGGCTTCTCAATCCCAGATTCCAGCAAATGGCAAGCCGTGAAAAGGGCTTTCTAAACACTCTCCCCGGTTTCCCTGCATTTCCTTTCCCAACCCTGTTATCGAGAGCTGTGGGAATGGGCATGCCAAAATCCTCCTCGTAAGAAGAGCAAAGAGCCCTTCCGAGATTTCAAAAGCCGCACCGTTCTGTATGGTTGCTTAACTCCTCCATCCTTGCTCCTGCTCCTCCTCGCTCAGAGATGGTGTGACACACGCACACCCACACACAAACCCCACCTGAGGCCAGTGTGGTTACTCGTATTTTCCTTCAGTGCTTATATGGAAAATCATAAAAACGTTTTGTGGGCAAGGGAAAAAAAGAGAGAGAGAGGAATAACATTCTTCTGTGGTCTAGGGGTGAATCTACATTCATGGTTTTTAACATTAAGGAAGGGTTAAGAAATGGTTTCGAAAACATAGGTGGACACACGGCGTTCTATTTTTTATGTTCATAATGCATTATCACCTTGTCTTTTTTATTGCTTAATTTTTACTCGCTTTATGTTGCTTTATCGGTGAAACACTGCTCATATGTCCCTATGTAGTGTTTTACAGTGGTATCTTGGTTCTCAAATGCCTTGGTACTCAAACAACTTGGAACCCAAACACTGCAAAATAAGTGTTCTGGTTTGCAAACTTTCTTCGGAAGACGAACATGCTCCGTTTTGAGTGTTATGCTTCCGATTTGAGTGCCTCACTTCCGTTTTGAGTGTTACACTGAAGTCTGTCTGTTTTTGCTATTTATTTTGCATTTTTGTGGCTTTGTTTTGTTTTTGTGACTTTGTGGAACCCAGTTCAGCTACTGATTGATTGATTGATTGATTGATTGCATGACTGCAGTACATTATTTATTGCTTTCATTTTATGGATCAATGGTCTCGTTAGTAAAATTCATGTTAAATTGCTGTTTTAGGGGTTGTTTTTTTAAAAGTCTGGAAGAGATGAATCCTTTTTGCATTACTTTCTATGGGAAAGTGCCCCTTGGTTTTGGAACGCTTTGGTTTTGGAACGGACCTCCGGAATGGATTAAGTTTGAGAACCAAGATACCACTGTACCTTTTTTTTTTTTTTTTACTGCATTCAAACTCTGACCACCACCCCTCCAATGGTATTTGACGGGCAGATAACAAAGGATATGGAGGGAGGAAGAATTAACATGTGACACGAGAGGGTAGGACAGAGCAACCAGCGACCAGGAGCAGGGAAAGAAACAGTGTTTTTGAAAATGGTGTGGCCAGGTATTACATTGGACAGAAAAAACCCCAAGGTAAAAAAATGTTTTAATCGACAAGTATGCCCTGTGATGCTTTAGAACGGCATATCTAATATTATTCGAATGGGGGGAAATAATGTTAAAACAGGTCAGTGTAGATCCAGCCTAGGGCAGCTCAACTGTTTTGGAAGAACTTTGAAGGTCCAATGTGAAACATGAAGGAGCGTCTCCACCCCCAACGTTTAGCCTGGACACTGAGATCGAGCACCGAGGGCCTTCTGGCGGTTCCCTCATTGCGAGAAGTGAGGTTACAGGGCCTTCTCGGTAGTGGCGCCCTCCCTGTGGAATGCCCTCCCATCAGATGTCAAGGAAATAAGCAGTCATCCTATTTTTAAAAGACATCTGAAGGCAGCCCTGTTTAGGGAAGTTTTTAATATTTAATGCTGTATTTTTTTAAACACTTGATTGGGAGCCGCCCAGAGTGGGCTGGGGAAACTGGGGATGGGCGGGATATAAATAATAATAATATATTATTATTATTATTATTATTATTATTATTATTATTATGACTCAGGTAATCATTGTGTAGGACGAAGGGCAGGATACAATGAGATTAAGGAGGTCCACACTGGCATGCGGCCCCCGGAAGGCTCTCCGTAAAGGAATGTGGCCCTTAGACTGCTCCTTGCAATTACTATGCCACCCAAGGCTTGTTTCTCTTGCAGGCAGGCTTATATCTGGTCTCAGAGCCCAACTGGGGAAAACAGGTAAAAACAACTGATGGGGAATAGTTTCAAGTGGTGGGGGGACTGGGCAGACAGAAGCATTCTTTCCCTCAAGAAGTCTCCCACATTGACATATTCATGGCACATTGGCACAGTTCCTCTTCCCAAGTGCTATCTGTGCAGCTAGCCCTTTTCTCCCTACATCTGACGAGCCGCAGTAAACACCTTGCCATTTTGCTCTCTCTGCTCGCTCGTCTTTTCCCTTCCGTAGCTTCTGTGTTAATTCTCCCTTCCTCCACCCGCCTGTCCTGCCCCCCCCCATGTCCTGCCAAGTTCTCCTGCTCCTGGCTTGTCCAATTAGTTCAGCCTGCCTGTTTATCATTTTGCCTCCTTTCCCATAATATGTGTGGTACCCTCGGCCCTCCAGTTACCAGAAACAAATCGCCCTAGGTGGGGTGATGGGGGAGGCAGGAAGAGAGAAATCAAGGTATTCCACCTCCCAAAAAAAAAATTCTGGGAAAAGACTGTTTTCCATGTGGGATGAAGAAATCATCCATGGGGCTGAGACAGCCCCACAAACCAGGGTGTTTAGCACAGAAGTCCTCGAAATCTTGGCCCATTGCCCCACCACCACCAAATGAGCAATACACATTTTATTTTAACCCTCCTGTTTCATACTGTGTTCTGGGAAATCATTGGAAAGGAGTGTGTAAGGATTTCCCTTAATATATGGAGGGTGACCCTTCTGGACAACCTTCCAAGGGTCACATGACTGTGGTGGGTGGGGCCAGAGGCAAATGTGGGTGGAGTAAATACAAATTCTACCTTTGCGCTGCAGACTTGTGTGTGCACACACTGTCACAACCCTCTCTGTCTTCTATCCAAGCAAGCAAGAGCACACCCTCCAACATTCATCTGATAAAAATAGGGACATCCTATTCCATCACCATCACCAACATAATTTTATTATAGGTGGGTAGCCGTGTTGGTCTGCCATAGTCGAAACAAAATAGAAAATTCTTTCCAGTAGCACCTTAGAGACCAACTGGGTTTGTTCTTGGTATGAGCTTTCGTGTGCATGCACACTTCTTCAGATACCAATTTTCAGATACACAATTTTATTATGTATACCCTGCCCATCTGCCTGGGTTGCCTGATAGAATACCCTCCAACATTTCTCCATTGAAAATAGGGGTGTCCCATTCCATCATGATAATTTTACTATTTATACCCCACACATCTTACTGGGTTGCCCCAGCCACTGTGGGTGACTACCAACGAATATAAAAAAAATAACAAAACATTAAACATTAAACATTTTGTTAAAAAACATCCCAATACAGGGCTGCCTTCAGATGTCCGAGAGAGAGATCAATTCAGCAGGCATCTTACCTAAGCGTTCCGACGTAACACTTAGTTTAAGCTTATTTTATCTTCATTGCATATTTTTATACTTGCAGTCAGTGCCGGATTTACGTACAGTGGTACCTCATGTTACGTATTTAATCCGTTCTGGAGGTCCGTTCTTAAGCCGAAGCCGTTCTGAACACGAGGCGTGCTTTTGCTAATGTTGCCTCCTGCTGCCACTGTGCCGCCGGAGTGTGACTTCCACTTGCATCCCGGGGCAAAGGTCGCAACAAGGGGCATCTCCTTGCAGGTTAGTGGAGCTCATAACCCTTAGCATTCGTAAGGGGGACGGTACATAACACGAGGTACCACAGTATAAGCTAAACAAGCTATAGTTTAGGGCCCCACTCTCTTGCCCCGCCCCCCCAATTATGAGTCTTTGTAAATTGTGTTTCTAAAGGAGTTTTTGTTATTGCCAAATGCCAATGTGTTTGCATTATTAAGTTTGTTATGAATAAAATGTCCAACTCGTGAGAAGAGAAGACTCCCTGGAAAAGACCCTGATGTTGGGGAAGATGGAGGGCACAAGGAGAAGGGGACGACAGAGGATGAGATGGTTGGACAGTGTTCTTGAAGCGACTGGTATGAGTTTGGCCAAACTGCGAGAGGCAGTGGAGGATAGGGGTGCCTGGCGTGCTCTGGTCCATGGGGTCACAAAGAGTCAGACACGTCTGAACAACTGAACAACAACAATGAATAAAAAATCATTTTAAGTTACAGCTTAATAATTATTTCACTATTAATATACTTCTTAATTGTATTTCACTATTAAAATACTTCTTAATTGTATTTTAGTCCAACCATTATTTTGATAAAATACAAATTTTGTTATGTGCAGATGGCTTTAGATACCTATTAGGTCCATAAATATAGCATATGTTCAACACAAAAAACAGCGACAATTTGTTGTTGACAAAGGACAGCTGGACGTATAAAGGGCCCCATTACCTTCAGTAGCTTAGGGCCTCATCAAACCTAAATCAGGCGGTGGTTGCAGTGCACCGTCGTGGCATATAAATTGTTGAAATGAAATAAAGAAATAACACTGAGCGAAGTTCCTCTGCTTAGTTTCAACGAAGCTCACGTGGAGGTTAGGCTACATCTGGACTTTGCCAAGCATCCATTCTGATTTGTCTGCGGGGAGGTTATACAACAATGGACATTCATACTGACCTCGTCCAGATTTGATTGTGTCAAAGAAGTTGAATGTCTTCCTGCTCTGCAGTCGCTTATCCCACACTTTTTTGTGTATTTCCCCATTGTACTCCTAAATTTAACTTATATGCAGAATTCATCATGCGAAAGGCTGGACTGGATGAATCCCTAGCCAGAATTAAGATTGCCGGAAGAAATATCAGCAACCTCAGATATGCTGATGACACAACCTTGAGGAGGAATTAAAGAACCTTTTAATGAGGGTGAAAGAGGAGAGCACAAAATATGGTCTGAAGCTCAACATAAAAAAAAAACTAAGATAATGGCCACTGGTCCCATCACCTCTTGGCAAATAGAAGGGGACGAAATGGAGGCAGTGAGAGATTTTACTTTCTTGGGCTCCATGATCACTGCAGATGGTGACAGCAGTCACGAAATTAGAAGACGCCTGCTTCTTGGGAGAAAAGCAATGAAAAACCTAGACAGTATCTTAAAAAGCAGAGACATCACCTTGCCGACAAAGGTCCGTACAGTTAAAGCTATGGTTTTCCCAGTAGTGATGTATGGAAGTGAGAGCTGGACCATCAAGAAGGCTGATTGCCGAAGAATTGATGCTTTTGAATTATGGTGCTGGAGGAGACTTTTGAGAGTCCCATGGACTGCAAGAAGGTCAAACCTATCCATTCTGAAGGAAATCAGCCCTGAGTGCTCACTGGAAGGACAGATCCTGAAGTTGAGGCTCCAGTACTTTGGCCACCTCATGAGAAGAGAAGACTCCCTAGAAACGACCCTGATGTTGGGAAAGATGGAAGGCACAATGAGAAGGGGACGACAGAGGATGAGATGGTTGGACAGTGTTCTCGAAGCTACTAACATGAGTTTGGCCAAACTGCGAGAGGCAGTGAAGGATAGGCGTGCCTGGTGTGCTCTGGTTCATGGGGTCACGAAGAGTCGGACACGACTGAACGACTGAACAACAAATGGGACTAACATTCTAGTAATGTAATCACCTCACCTTCTAACATTGCTCACAACCTCCCCCCCCCGGAAGTCTTCTATTTATATGTAAAACTCTGAAAAGAGAATTTGTGACTTGCTAATAAATGCGTGCTATTTAAGGCTTGTGATGGAGTTCACAAGGCAGGAAAGTTAAAAAAAAATATTTTTATGTGCATATCAAGGATATAAAATATAGTGTGGCATAGCAACCTTTGCTCTCCTTGTTGCAACCTTATTATTTAATATTTATTAGAAAGCATTTATAAACCACAGGCAGTTAAAAAAAACTATGTTGGGCTGTTGTAAGAAGGTTCCGCTTGCAGGCTTCGCATGGTTTGGTCGCTGTGAGACTAGATGGGTGTTTGGCCTGATCCAGTTCTTTAGTGTGAAAGAATTGCAGGATTTGACCCCAAACCATTTTGTTCATTTATGGCTGAGTTCACTGAAAAGGATTTCACATATGAGGAGCAGGCTGCTGTGGTATATCTGCGACAGCCAATTCACACATGCGCGCTACTGAAAGTGGGGTGTGTGTGTGTGTGTGTGTGTGAGAGAGAGAGAGAGAGAGAGAACAAACACCACCCATAAGAAAGTGATTCTAAAACTTTGTTGCATTTAGGATCACTATTCCAGTGCATTTGCCTTGCAGACCACCAGTGACTCCAATTTTGGGGCAGCAAGGTGATTAAAAACACATACTGGGTGATATTCAGTGTAAATCACAGGCATAGCATGGGGGGACTACAGGGGTGGTCATCCTGGGTGCAATATTGTTGGGGGGGGCAGAATTTCAACACCCAGTGCTGCCTCAATCCAGCTATGCACGTCCGTTGATGGGCTCCGATGAAAACAGCTTCTCCATGCGAACCAGGAAGTGACCTCTTTAGACAACAAAAATAACCCTCTTCTTTTCTTATCTCTGCACCTGTGATCCCCCTGGGTGATGCTGTTAGGCAGTTGAATTCGCATGCATCTATTTCCCTGCCTCCCATCCCGCCTCCGAGTAGCCCCGGGTGCTGGCAACCCACGCTATGCCATTGGTGTAAGTTCTACTCCAGGCATCCCCAAACTCGGCCCTCCAGATGTTTGGGGACTACAATTCCCATCATCCTTGACCACTGATCCCGTTAGCTAGGGATGATGGGAGTTGTAGTCCCAAAACCTCTGGAGGGCCAAGTTTGAGGGTGCCTGTTCTACTCAGAGCAGACCCATTGAAATTAAAGGACTTAAATCCATGATATTTGGGGGGGGGGTCAGCAACAAAAGCTCAACAACTTTGCCCCCTCCCCCCCTAAAAAAGGGGGAAAGGGGAAAGGGAAAGCTCAACAACTTTCCCCAAATAAAGCGCAACAACTTTTGTGACTGGATTTTCACTTTTTGAAATATGGCAACCCTATATCATGCCAAACAAATGAACAAACAAACAAATATGGCTACCATGTGAAAAGATACTTGCAGTAGTGCAACAGCATCTAGAGGGTACAATTCCCATCAGCCCTAGTCAGTATACCCAACAGTTAGGGATGATGGGAGTTGTAGTCTGACAACATCTGGATAGCCCCAATTTGGCTATCCCTTGACTATCTAAGACAAGGCTTATAAACATTATTTTGGAAAATAATGAGGCCACAACCCAACCCAGGGCTGCGGGTGATTTAATAGCATTAAGTACTAGAGAGAGCAAAATAAATTATGAGTGTTGGAATCTGACTAGAGTAATTACAGTCAATGTCTTGTCCAGGACATGGATCTGACTGGAAACTTTGAGCAAAAAGTAGCAAGGAAACGGTAAATATGGAGAAAGCCCAACCAACCACCCGCAAAATAATCTGTCTTTCTAAAAATAAATACATAAATTAATCTACCATGAACCAACCTGAGACCCTTAATTAATAGACAAAAAACTAAATTAAAGCATCAGGATTGCTGCCTCTAAGTCTATGTACTAGGTGCTGATAAAACTATTCCAGCAGAAAATATAGGTAATAGCTAGGAAATATTCGTGCTAATCATACCATTAAGGCCCAAATTGATGCTCTTGAATTATGGTGCTGGAGGAGACTCTTGAGAGTCCCATGGACTGCAAGAAGATCAAACCTATCCATTCTCAAAGAAATCAGCCCTGAGTGCTCACTGGAAGGACAGATCCTAAAGCTGAGGCTCCAATACTTTGGCCACCTCATGAGAAGAGAAGACTCCCTGGAAAAGACCCTGATGTTGGGAAAGATTGAGGGCACAAGGAGAAGGGGTGAGATGGTTGGACAGTGTTCTCGAAGCTACCAACACGAGTCTGACCAAACTGTGGGAGTGCCAGTCCATGGGGTCACGAAGAGTTGGACACAACTAAACGACTAAACAACAACAACTAAATGCAAAAAAGTGGGTTTGTTTCGCCAGAGTGACAGAGTACTTTAATCCCACTTTAATTGGGCAAACCTCACATTCTCAGAATGCACTTGAATCCATCCTGCAAAATACTGACAGTTTGGAGGTAACTTAATGTTTCTGGGTGGACATGTGCGTATCCAATCAGATCCAATGCTAGTTCCATGTGACAAGGAGAGGGCAGGTGGGGTTGCTGTACATGCCAATTTCTCTTCTTGGATTGGGACCGGTGTTGGTGGGTTTTTCATCTTCTTTCAACTGCTGCAGTTGATGCAACTAGCTGGACAAGGCAGAAGGAACCACGCCTCCTTCCTTCCTTCCTTCCTTCCGCAAAGGACTGACAGAACCAGCTGCCTTGTCTTCAGTTGGTTTAGTGTCCCAGTTCCTAGATTCCCTGAATAGCATGACAATGAAATGCTCACTCCTCAAGCAAGACAGAAACTGTTTTAAAGGGGGGGAGAGGCAGGAAGCTGTGACTCTAGCGGGGGGGGGGGGCAACCTTTTACTGTCTGAAGGCCACATGCTCAAGGACCTCCTCTTTCCATATGACCCTGAGATCATTTTCTGAGCAGCGGCAGAGGAAGCTGCTTGGGTGCCTGGGATGGTGCGCCCAGAGGCGGGGTGAGCTGCCCATAGGGAGTCTGTCTACCTCCTCCCAGCTTGGTGGTGGGAAGGCAGTGGGTGGACCATTTCGGCAGCACGGAGCCCAGAAGAGACGCGTGGCTCGGGCGCACTGCAGGTCTTGCGGTGAGTGCCGTCCGGCATTTTGTCACCCCCCTAAGTAGTAACACCCGGGGTGGCCTGCACCCACTGCACCCCTGCTTCTGAGGCCCTTCTTTGTGTGCCTCCTCCTCGACTGGTTCAGAGGGTGGCAACACGAGAACGAGGCCTTCTCTGCAGTGGCTCCCCGTCTGTGGAATGCTCTCCCTAGGGAAGTTTGCCTGGCGCCTTCATTATACACCTTTAGGCACCAGGCAAAAATGTTCCTTTTTAACCAGGCCTTTGGTTGATCTGTTTGACATCCTTTTAAAATGTGGCTCTTTTCAGGGTGTGTGTGTGTGTTATTGGGTTGTTGTTTTTATTCTGATTATATATGTTGTGATCTTTTCTGTGAACATCCGGGTATAGAGTGGCCCTGAGACCTCCGGGTATAGAGTGGTATATAAATAGAATTAATATTGATAATAACTGCAAGCCCCAGAGGAATCGCCTAATCCGAAGTGATGCACACCCACAATTTCAGCGCAAGTGCAAAGATCCTTGCTGACACAAGAGGCAGTCTCTCCCCCCTTTATATCAGGCTATTTTAAAACACATCTCTTTGCCTCCCTTTTGCCCCAGACCAGCAAAATGCTTGCAGCCACAAAGTTTCACAAACGTAAATGAAAGAGCTTGGGGGCGAGGGGGTGGGGGGTGGGGAAGCAACCTCTCCCCTAGATGCCATCTTCCTAAAATTAGTTTGGGGTTTACTAGACACATTGGCTTCACGCTGTGAATGCTGAGTTACTTTCTGTGTTAAAAAAATATTATTGTTTACCTAACTGTTCTTCGGTGAGAAATGTGTGTCTGTTTCTTTAAACGGAGAGCGCGGCCGGCAGACAGAGTGGCTCCGGATTTGTTTGCACCTCGAGATGAGGGAGGGAAAGGAGAGAGAAAGAACTGAAGAGAGCATCCTGTTGTTGAGCATGGAAGCTGGGATGGGGGGGTCGGCAGAGAAAAAAGTATGAATGACAGAAAAGAGAACAGGCTCAGGTTAGAATCCGGTGAGGCCCAGGACCAGATACACATAATGGAAGTCTCCTTTTCTTCTGAAGCGCAGACTAAGAGCAACTGCAGGTAAAACAGGTTTATAAGCAACAAGGGTGCTTTTCTTCAGCCAAATCCTGCCCAGAGTCATGCTTGTATTTTATAATGGATCATGGAAGGGGTCACTGCCGACATAGGCCTTTAGGAAGATCCCATCGAAGGCATTAAGATTGCCGGAAGAAATATCAACAACCTCAGATATGCTGATGACACAACCTTGATGGCAGAAAGTGAGGAATTAAAGAACCTCTTAATGAGGGTGAAAGAGGAGAGCACAAAATATGGTCTGAAGCTCAACATAAAAAAAAAACTAAGATAATGGCCACTGGTCCCATCACCTCCTGGCAAATAGAAGGGGAAGAAATGGAGGCAGTGAGAGATTTTACTTGGGCTCTATGATCACTGCAGATGGAGACAGCAGTCCCGAAATTAAAAGACGCCTGCTTCTTGGGAGGAAAGCATTGAAAAACCTAGACAGCATCTTAAAAAGCAGAGACATCACCTTGCCAACAAAGGTCCATATAGTTAAAGCTATGGTTTTCCCAGTAGTAATGTATGGAAGTGAGAGCTGGACCATAATGAAGGCTGATCGCCGAAGAATTGATGCTTTTGAATTATGGTGTTGGAGGAGACTCTTGAGAGTCCCATGGACTGCAAAAAGATCAAACATATCCATCCTTAAAGAAATCAGCCCTGAGTGCTCACTGGAAGGACAGATCCTGAAGTTGAGGCTCCAATACTTTGGCCACCTCATGAGAAGACTCCCTGATGTTGGGAAAGATGGAGGGCACAAGGAGAAGGGGACAACAGAGGACGAGATGGTTGGACAGTGTTCTCGAAGCTACTAACATGAGTTTGGCCAAACTGCGGGAGGCAGTGGAGGATAGGGGTGCCTGGCATGCTCTGGTCCATGGGGTCATGAAGAGTCGGACACGACTGAGCGACTGAAGAACAACAACATCGAAGGCATGTTTTTGAAGCATATTTTTAAAAATGTATTTTCCTGTATATTTTTTGCAACGCGTAATTTCAAAGCAGCCCGAGGTATTAAGAGAACAGTGTTATGAGTTTGTGGGTGCCAGACTGTCCTAAATTCCTGGGTCCAGTAGGTGTTAGATTTTAATCAAGGCTTGGGGAGAATAGAATAGAATAGAAAAGAACAGAATCTATATTTGCATCAGCCACTAGCCATAGCAATAAAGTAAAACACTATGTATTGAGGATAGATCTAAATGCTTAGCTATACTAAGGATGTTCTAAAGGTTTAGGTAAAGGAAAAGGTAAAGGGACCCCTGACCATTAGGTCCAGTCATGTCCAACTCTGGGGTTGCCGCGCTCATCTCGCGTTACTGGCCGAGGGAGCCATCGTTTGTCCGCAGACAGTTTCTCCAGGTCACGTGGCCAGCATGACTAAGCCACCTCTGGCGAACCAGAGCAGCGCACGGAAACGCTGTAAAGGTTTACATCAATACAAATGGGAGAATTAATATATAATCCTTTAGCCATGGAGAAAACATGTGAAGTAATAGGCTTTCTTTTGATTTAAAAACCGAGCAAGGTTAAAAAGTTAATCAAATAACAGATCTTATCCTAATTGCCTCTGGTAATTTTTTTTTGCAGTTTTTGCTGTCACCTGGTTTTCTTGATCTGCTAGAAGAAAAGACACATTGGCAATGGTTTAGTGATCTGGTGTCTTGGGGAGTTAACTGGATGCCAGACTGCTAATCTCTGGATGCAGCTTCCCATGCTCAGTAGATTGACTGGGAGATGGGCCATTAGGAGAACCCAGGAAAGGTGGCTCTGTGTCAGATAGCAAATGAGTGTGGCACCTCCTAACAGATTGACTGGGAGATGGGCCATTAAGAGAACCCAGGAAAGGTTGCTCTGTGCCAGATAGCAAATGAGTATGGCCCCTCCTTCAACTCTTAGATAGTGAGAAGGCCGAAGCCAGAGTTTAGAATTGAAAGTCTGTGTAATGTGACCTAGAAGAAAAGCCGCCGGCTGGGAAGGCAGAGATGCAGAGCATAATGTTTGTTTTTTGCTTGAATCCAAGGCTTTGGCTATAAGAGAAGCAAGACCCTTTGGGGGGTATTAATGCTGTGAACCTCTCCACCATACTCAGGTTGTATATACAGTGGTACCCCGCTAGACGAATGCTTCGCTAGACGAAAAACTCACTAGACGAAAGCATTCGTCTAGCGGGAGGCTGCCCCGCTAGACGAAAAAGTCTATGGGGCTGCCTCGCAAGACGAAAAAATTTCGTCTTTTTTTTTTTTTCGTTTTGCGGAGCGCGGCTCCCATTGCCGCTCCGCAAGACGAAAACCCCGCTAGACGAAAATTTTCGCGGGACGAATTATTTTCGTCTAGCGGGGCACCACTGTATGTGTAAATAAACCATATATCATAAAGACACAACAGTCTCTGCTGTGCTTCATTTCTAAAAGGAAATATCATGGACCCTGAGTAGCAGGCCTGGAACTCCCTGGAATCTCACACTGCTCAGAGATTGGGAGCAGCGCGTAACAATGCTAACAATATGAAGATGTCAGTGTGTGGACAATGACCAAAACCTGCATCTGTGGAAGGCAGCAAATGCACATTCTGACTGCATGTCTATGCACTCTGTGAAAACTGGCAGGACTTGCAATGTTAGAAGATGGAAGACAGAGGGGTGAAAGCAAAGGATGCCCTTCTTCTGCCACAGAAGAGAAAACTCCTTCCTTCCTGCTCCAGGGACCTGTCTGCAAGAGTAAAGGGAAGCACACAACTTAGGGGGTGGAAAGCAGCTATTTTATTTATTTTTAAAGGGAAGGTTAAGACTTGCAGCCGCACCATCTCATAGGGCAAACGCTTGCCGATTAATTGCGCAGGTAAGCTGCCTTGTTAGCACTTGAACAGAAAGGTAAAAATAAACATGGAAGCCGTGTCCACACATTGGCCTGAATCTTTGACACATCAACAGGTCCTGTGGCATTGGGATGGAGGAAGAGTTTAATCTCTCCTCTAGATTATTGGAAGAAGCCTTCTTTTCTAATGGGACTTCCGCTGAAGATTTTTTTAAGAGTCTTTGGGTGCCTCCAGAGCACGCGTATTTTGTGGGAGAGATCAAAGTGCATACCCGAACTTTAGGCTTGTGTATTCTAAAGTGCTCTGTTGCCCTAGTGCAACAAATCCAAACAAAACGGGAACCTTTTGCAGTGATGGGAAATACATTGAAAAGTGTTGGATGGACTGGTTAGTCAAGGGAAGGTGTGCAATTAACCTGCAAACAGGGTAATAATAATAATAATAATAATAATGATAATTTATTTATACCCCGCCCATCTGGCTGGGTTTCCCCGGCCACTCTGGGCGGCTCCCAACTGAATATTAAAAGCACAATAAAGCATTGAACATTAAAAAATTCCCTAAATAGGGCTGCCTTCAGGTGTCTTTTAAAAGTAAGATAGTTGCTTACTTCCTTGACATCTGATGGGAGTGTGTTCCACAGGGTGGGCGCCACTACCGAGAAGGATGAACGCTCATTGTATCTTGCAAACAAATCAGAACATATGCTCAGTAAAGACCTGGCATAGTCAAACCACTGTGTAAGCTTTGTGCAAGAAAATCGGGATGAATGCCAAATAGGCAGGTCATTTGGAGGAGCCCTTTGGTAAGTTGCAAATGCAGAACCGCAATCATCCATCTGCGTTTTCGCACGAAGCCAAACCTTTCTCCCCAGCACAAACTGCTGACCTGCTGCAGTGCACACCATAGAAGCACAAAGGGAAATACTAGTATGCATGTCTAGGTGGTCTAGTGGCATGTGAGGAATAGGGAGAGAACTCTGTCCCTATTGCCTGGTATATGTACTTAGCTTTCAATTCTAGTTCTCTAGGCCAGAGGTCTACAACAGGCATAGGCAAATGTTTTGGGACTACAACTCCCATGATCCCTAGCTAACAGGACCAGTGGTCAGGAATGATGGGAATAGTTGTCCAGAAACATCTGGAGGGTCGAGTTTGCCTATGCCTGGTCTACAAGCTTCGTAATAAAATTCACACAAGAGTGACATATTTTGAAACGATAGTAATTTTTCTTAATAAGTTGGATTTCTGCAAGCCACTGATGTACCGGAGCAAAAGAGGAGATTTATACCGTAAGTTGCTTTATTGGAGAAGCAACATGAGGACCTAAAAAACATTGCTTCTCCCCCTTTCACAACACAACAGCATCATGGCGACCCAACCGTTACAACCATTACAGCTATATATATCTGAAGAAGTGTGCATGCACACGAAAGCTCATACCAAGAACTAACTTAGTTGGTCTCTAAGGTGCTACTGGAAGGAATTTTTTTTAAAAAAATTATTTACAACACATAAACATACACTTGTCAAACTAAACATAAAAGTAATAATACAAAATCAGAAGAGAAACAAACAGCAATATAACACGAAACACAAAACAAAAATAACGCCAGTAATACCAATAGTACATAACAACGTATGAGAACTTATATAAAACAACTAATCAATTATTTTATACACCCCCACACCCCCACACACAAACATTTCAATTCTTCTTTACTTCTAACATAAACCTAAATTATAAACATAAACTAAACCTGGGTTTAATACTTAAATAAACACACAACATGTAGACTTCCTATCTTTCCTGATAAGCGTTCATTTTCTACTTGTGAAAGTACTTAACATTTTCATTTGTCCTTTATTTGATTCCAAAACCTTCTACAAACCCAAACACAGCTTCATTTTCTGACATACAATATTTTCCTCCAGGATCATTCAAAAGCCGCCACAGACTTTATACCGTTTTTGATGCCCTGCAGGTACTTTCTGTATCTCTCCCATTTTTTCACAAATACCTGTCTATTGTTTCCTCTCAAACTGCTAGTTAGCTGGGCCATCTCGACATACTCTTGAAATTTATATTGCCAGTCTTTTACTTTTGGAGTGCTCTCCCCTACTGGAAGGAATTTTTTTTATTTTATTTTGTTTTAGCTATATATTGGTATGGTAATTTGGTATCACTCAACAATTGGTTGGCGGAGCAATCCTAAGGTGGGGCTGAGGGGAGAGAGAATTCTGTGGCAGCATTTCTTAATCTCTGCAGGTTCACACCAGCCAGGAGAGAAGGTGTGTCTGGGGGTCAGGGCAGGGCAGTTGGGAGAGAATGGGTTTTTTGTCTTCTTCCTCCTGCAACCTTTTCCATTTACTCCAGTGCAAAGGGGGGGCGGCAATACGTTATTTTAGCTCTAGAGCTGACATAGTTTTGTAGCCAGTTTATGGCATGTGTGTTGAGCGAACAGGGAAGATTGGGGGGGCCTGTGGATCCATGGCCTCCCGCTAGGCGCTTAGCATCCCTCCTGCCCAAATGCCATATCTCATTTCTCCCCATGGAGCAGCAATGACACTTTCTGCCACCACCTCAGAGTTCCTCCGGCACCCTTCCTAGTATTGCTCCCTAAGTCACAGGCGCAAGCTCAACACCTTCTATCGATGATTCAGAAACATTTCCCACTTCTGAAGCCAATTTAATATTTGACATGTTTTTTTCCCCTTCCAACAAAACAGATGTGTAACATAAAATAAAAGAGAAAGAAAGAGATTTTTTCCCCTCAGCCTCCCAGGGCAGCTCTAAAGCACTGAGCAGTAAAATGGGGATCAAAGAGAAATAGGTTTGTTCCTGCTGTAAAACCAGAAATATCAAATATTAATACCACACACAGGCACCTTTCTAGAGCTATAGAGTTAAGGGTATCACAGTGACTTTGAATGGTGAGTGATTAAAAAAAAGGGGGGGGATATTGCACGAACAATGAGGAACACCTGAACTCTTTATTTCTGCAGTTGGTCTACTCCAATCATCTAATATTTTTAGATACCAGGTACAATGCTATTTGGTCTGAATATTTGTTACATTTCAGAACCTGGATTCATTTCTTCGCATTTATATGGATGATGTAGACACAAAGCAACACTTTCCCGATGTTAAAACCAGCTGCGTTTAAAAATAAGAGCAGGAGAGATCTGCCCGCACAGAAGGCTGTTTTTGCTTGCAGCTATTCCCAGTGCTAAAGAGGCAAGGCATATTCTGCACTTAGCGACACTTTCTCTTCGGTAACAAAAGCAGGGCGGGAGACTCCAGTTGTGTGCATGTTTCATGTTTTTAAACAGATCTAATTGAGAGTGGTGGATGATTGTTTATATTGCTGCCTGTGGATGCAGAAATGTGTAAATCTTACATTGACTCCAGTTTGAGTAATGGTGTAGCGGTTGGAGAATTGGACTAGGACAGATGAGACCCAAGTTCAAATTCCTACACAACCACAAAGCTCACTGGGATCACTTCAGACCAGTTACCATTTCTCAGCCTAATGGACTTTACGGGGTTGTTGCAGTAGAGGAAGAACCACTGAGCTCATTGGAAGAAAGTTGGGCTATAAACTTGGGCAGGCCGATGATGGCCTTTTATACAGTATACCTGCTGGGATTGACAAGGCATATACCCCTCACCTGAATCTCATAGCTCTCCTGACAGGTGATTATTTCCACAATGTGGAAATAAACAAGGAGATTGCCCACCAGATACCAGGCACGCTACTATTCAATTTAGCCTCCAGGGTTTTTCTTACCATTCCCCTCTCAATGAATTAATCAATTTTAATCTAGCATGTAAATTCTCAAAACTTTCTTATTTGTTAATTCGAGCAAGTAAACTACTGCTCTCACTTCATTACAAACAGTATTTCTACCTGCAACACACTTGAGCAAACCTGCTCCTCTTCCTTTCAGAGATATTTTGTTTCCATTTGCAACTGTAGCTGCCTCTGATGAGTTATCATTTAACTTTTTTGGGGGGAGGGGCGGAATTAGCACAAGACGTAATGTACATGGAAGTTGCCAAATCAATTAACCAACTAGAAGGGTTACTGTTAATAGCAACAGTTTTCCTATAACTTGATATTGCTGGATAGTTCTCATGAACTGCAAAAGCATTTTTAGTTTGCTTTCTGTTGCCACCCTGGAACTTTTCTTTATTAGTGCCACTTTGTTTTGTACGATTCCTTGCAAATGAAGGAGAACAACTTTTCTGTTTGTTTATGTTGATTATATAATTTGGTTACTGAGAACAAACAAGAGTGTACAAAAACAAGATTGGGCGCAGGCCTGGCCAGGACATAGGCGTCCTGACTGTGACAAAGGTGACCTGTGTGCTTGATTGCTTGATTAATAGCTGTTGGGAACTTCAAAGTCCCTGCTCTCCCTTCTTATGGTCTTTATATTGGACCTGGAGACTACAATTGAGAGCATTCCAAGAAGGAGGGCAAGTGGGTACCCTATCAAATGACAGGGCAGGAGCTACCCGGAGCAGGGCCTTTTCACTGGTGGTGCCCATTGTACGGCTCGCTCTTCCCAGACCTGCTCTCTTTTGTTCTGCATTTTGGAGCTTTATAATTTAGGTTGCCTGCTGTGGAGTGGGCAGGCTGACGAGCCCCCCTAGATTTAGAGGCCCTAGGCTTCAGTCTACTTAGCCTATGTAAAAATCCGGCACTGATTTTATGTAAATTTGTGTCCCTTTTGTGCGCACGATGCCCAAACTATCATCCCTGCCGCTGCCACCACACTACCATCTGAAATGCCATCTTCAGAAACAAAGAATGTTGAACACAAATACATTCAGTCGTGGGAGCTGAAGCAACTCTGGCCTTCTGTGGACGAGGGCTGTGTTGAAGAGAGCAGGGCGGGGAACTCATGAAATGGGTGGTATTATGATGTCAAAAAAAGGGCTAGAGCTGGAGGTGGTTTGCTGAGGGGATACTCTGCATGAATATCAGTAGACCGGTCCAGCCATCAAGGAGATTATATTCTCAAATGTTAAAGCTGTTTACACATTCCAGGCTGCTCTGACTGCCTCTTTGTGGCGACTTGTTTACATGAATTTATTTTGGGAAAATTCCATTTGACGGGACCTAAGATTTCTTCATAAATCATTGAATCTCGCTTGTGTACTGATTTTTTTTTTAAAAAAACCTGGTTAGTCATTTATTCTTTTGGGCAGGCTTGAGCTGTGTGTGTGTGTGCGTGTTTTCATTTTATATGTACATGCATGTGTATGCAAAAGGCAACTTGCAGAGTCAGTGTAAAAATTGCACATGGTCTCTGGCCATTTTGAAGATGGGGGAGCATTTGAGAGTTCTTAGGCAAGTAAGTGTATTCTGCTCCACCACCTACATCTGGCAGGCACACCAATTCCAGGGGGTCCCTTCGAAATCTCTGGGCAAGAGGCCGGCCCCCCTCAATGTTGAAGGGGCAGAGAAGCCCCCCAACTGCTGGCTTTTCCAACTGTTGACCTCCTCCGTGAGTCCACAGTGCCAGCACCAGATGGGTAGGTGAGCTGTCCCCATCAGCATGTTTGTGCCAGAGTGCCAAATGTCCAGCACTCTGGCACAACCCTCTAATGAGCCCAGAGCACCAGCGCCAGATGGGGAGGCATGCTGGGCTCATGTGATCAGAAGGTCAGCGGTTCGAATCCCCACCATGGGGTGAGATCCCGTTGCTCTGTCCCAGCTCCTGCCAGCCTAGCAGTTCGAAAGCATACCAGCTTGAGTAGATAAATAGGTACCACTGCAGCGGGAAGGTAAACGGCATTTCCGTGCACTCTGGTTTCCATCACAGTGTTCCGTTGCGCCAGAAGCGGTTTAGTCATGCTAGCCACATGACCCAGAAAGCTGTCTGTGGACAAACGCCGGCTCCCTTGGCCTGAAGTGAGATGAGAGCTCACCCTATCGTCGCCTTTGACTGGACTTAACTGTCCAGGGGTCCTTTACTTTTACCTTTTACCTTTAAAATCTAAATGTAGAAAGTCTACATTTTTGTGGAAACTAGAAAGCCTTTGTGTAGGAAGGAAGCAGGGCCTGAATAACTGGCAGGTCAGCTGCTCGGAATAACACTTCCAAAAGGAGACGCTCTTGTTTGGGAAAGCAAGGATGAAGTTCTTATGTGCCAAGCTATTTGATCCTAAAAATGGGTAAGTGGCCGCATAACATAGCCACACACATAAGGCGGTTGCCAGCACCCACCTCCACCCACCTCTCTGGTCTGCTTCCCAAGACAGGAAAGAGGTGGTTAGAGTGTGTCTATCCTATGTTCCCACAGAGAATAAATTCACATTTGAAGGGGATCCATGTGTAAAGCTGTACAGAAAAGAACACGAGCGGTGGAATCAGAAAGTGCAGAGATATTCAGTATGCAATGGTAGCATGCCAGGCGTGTTCGCATGTTGGGTGGAGTTGCTCTCTGTGTTGTACTGCAACCGTTGAAATACCACTTGCTCCTTCTTTTTCAGCTAGCCGCCCTTCAGCACAAATTTATGGTGTACTGTGAAGGTCTGCTGCTGCTCCCGCTACTTTCCCAGAGATGCACCAGGTGGACAGAAGGTGCCGGGGCCCTACCAGTACGAAATCCGGCATCCAACCCCCACCTTTATTTTAGCCAGATTAGGACCTCCAATACATAAATTGGTACATGGTAGCTATTTTCTAGTTGCCCCTGCAGTTCAAATGCTTACTTGCCCAGGGCTGCATCATCGAAAGGTGGATTTCAAACACCCAGTTAAATAAACGAAACAGACCTCCCTGCCTCCCATTGTTCTCACTCTGAACTGAGTTGAAGAAGGAATGTAGTCACTTGGAAGCAGTCATCTGAATTAGATTAGAGAAGCTACCATTTCATGAGATCCCACATAAATGCATAAGGCACATGTACACATCACCACCACCACCACCCTGCTGTCAGGAATGAGCCAGCTCAAAGCGAAGGGTTAAAGCCAAATGCAGAAAGTAGCCAGGAACAGGGAGGCTTTGATGTTAGTCAGACAGGGGAGAGCTGGCAGCTGCAGAAATCGGCTCTTCCTGACCTCGATGGGCAAGCTGATCAGACAGTAGGTGAGAGCAGGCTAGAACACAGCCAAAGCTCACCAGAAGCTCAAATGGGCGCAAACGGACAAGGAGACAGTTCGTTGGAAAAGGAAGAGGTGAGCACTAACCCAATCTCTCTGAGGAGTCGGTGAATGGCAGGGCTTCTAGATAGGAAGCAAAACAAAAGACGCAAGGGGCGTTGTTTCAATATATTCTGTAAACCACGGAAGGAATCTTCAGAAGGGTCATCATGAGTAATGATGCCGGAGGCTTTGTTAGAGCCATCCGGAGCTATCTGTTTGTTTTTGCAATAAATCCTCCTTTTTAATTATCTACGCTCACTGTGTATTCAAGCTGGGAACCTGGACTCCTGACATCTGCCCATCTGGCTGGGTCAAATGCATGGGGGATAAGCATAGCTGTCAACTTTCCCCTTTTTTAAAAGGGAAATTCCCTTATTCCCAATAGGATTCCTCGCAAGAAAAGGGAAAAGTTGACAGCTATGGGGATAAGGCATGAGAGACAACATGACTCTAAATACCACGTGCTGGGAATCTTGAGTGGGAAGTCCTGATTGCATGCTTCTTATGGGCATCTGTGGATACAGGATTCTGGACCAATCCAATGGGGCTCCCCTTATGCATAAATAAAATGGTTTGGTTTGGGAGAAATTATGGTTCAGCATTCATGATTTTACTCTGAATGGCTTCATGGAAGAGGGAACACATCAAGAACATGGAAAGCTGTCTTATACTGAATTAGACTACTGGTCCATCTGTGCTGCCCAGCTGTCAGGGATTGGACTCAAAGAGGGTGAACTGGAGGAGGAGGAGGAGTGGTGGAGATCAGAGCCTTGACACCAGCAGTGGCTCTCCAGGGTTTCAGGAAGAGGCCTCTGCCAGTCCTATGGGGAGATGCTGGGGGTGAAATCTGGGATCTTCTGCATGTAAAGCATGTCCATTACCATTGAGCCATAGCCCTGCAGGAACAGGGCAATGGGGATATGAGTTCCATCTTCACCCATACACATCTTCCTCAACACAATGGGATGGATGCTTTTGATACCACCACCAATTCAAATTGCCAATAGGGATGTGCTTTTATTGGGGAGGGGAGTGATAAAAATGACATTAAAGCCCTAAATGGCCTCAGCACTGTATACCTGAAGGAAATCTCCACCCCCATCACTCCACTTCCAAGGGCCTTCTGGCAGTTCCCTCACTGCGAGAAGTGAAGTTACAGGGAACCAGGCAGAGGGCCTTCTTGGTAGTGGCGCACCCGCCCTGTGGAACGCCCACCCATCAGACATCAAGAAAGATAAGTAACTATACAACCTTTAGAACAGTGTTTTTCAACCACTGTTCCGCGGCACACTAGTGTGCAGCGAGATGTTGCCTGGTGTGCCGTGGGAAAAATTGAAAAATTACTTTATATATAGTCAATATAGGCACAGAGTTAATTTTTTTAACATTTTCTAATGGTGGTGTGCCTCGTGATTTTTTTCATGAAACAAGTGTGCCTTTGCCTAAAAAAGGTTGAAAAACACTGCTTTAGAAGACATCTGAAGGCAGCCTTGTATAGGGAAGTTTTTTAAAATAATAATAATAATGTTTTGTTGTGTTTTTGTATATGCTGGAAAAAAACCACAATAAAACATTATTATTTTTTAAAAAAACTTCCCTATACAAGGCTGCCTTCAGATGTCTTCTAAAGGTTGTATAGAAGACATCTGAAGGGGACGACAGAGGATGAGATGGTTGGACAGTGTTCTCGAAGCTACTAACATGAGTTTGGCCAAACTGCGAGAGGCAGTGAAGGATAGGCGTGCCTGGCATGCTCTGGTCCATGGGGTCACGAAGAGTCGGACACGACTGAACGACTAAACAACAACAACAACATATGCTGGAAGCTGCCCAGATTGGATGGGGCAACCCAGTCAGATGAGCAGGCTATAAAGAATAAAGTTGTTGTTGCTGTTGTTGTTGTTGTTGTTGTTACAACGCGTCCCCGTGCTGCATCAGCCCTAATAAACATGCATTAAAAAAAAATAAGGCGAGCAGGTGGGGAAGGTGCTTGTAGATTACCTTCACCAAGAATGCAAACAGATTAATCTCCTGCCACTTGGCATCTTCCAGGGCTCAGCCCTGTGCTGGCACTGCAGTTCGGTTCCAGGGTGGAGCTTTGGTGAGGCCAAACTTTCCTTGGTTGACTTGCTGCTACTGTGAACTAACTGGGCTCGAGAAGGGCATGATGTGGGAATCTGAGAATTACAACGAGCTCTTGTTCGAGTGCCCATCGAGCACATTGCAGGAGGTTCTCGAGTACCTAAAGCAAAACAGGCAGTTAATTTTCTCCATTCTTGCACTCTCTTTCCTGACTCTGCCCCCCCCCCCCGCTCAAAAAAATAAAATAAAATAAAAATTGCTGGGGAATTTAGGTATCATCCAAGCTTCGTCTGGAGCCAGGCAGTGAGTGGGCAGGTTTTTTCCCCTCCCGGTCTTGCCAAGGTGCTTCAGTGTTGGCCAATACCATCCTTGTTATTCCAGGCCTTGGTCTCCATAAAGCAGACACACAACCTAAGGGGTGATGAATTGAGACATATTATTAGGTGGTTTTTTGTGTTGTGGACAGATGCCTGCAGAAGACATTATGCTCATTTTCTCTCTGGATGCAATGAAGGATTTAACATGCATACTGGCTCCAGAAACGAATGGCAAGTGAAGATGGGGTATTCATACCCTCCAACATTTATCCAGTGAAAATAGGGACATCCTGTGCTATAATAATAATAATAATAATAATAATAATAATAATAATAATAATAATACCCCGCCCATTGGACTGGGTTGCACCAGCCACTCTGGGCGGCTTCCAACATATGCATATAAACATAATGAAACATTAAACATTTAAAAAACCTTCCCTATACAGGGCTGCCATAAGATTTCTTCTAAAGGTTGTATAGTTACTTATCTCCTTGGACAGCTTTTGTAAATCTAGGACTGTTCCTGGAAGACAGGGACACTTAGGGGGGTCTGCTTTTGGGACAAAGCACTGGCGAACGGAGCTGCTTGGCCACCTGGAGCGGCAAACGCAGGGGCACCCCCTGGAGGCGGGGTGTCGCTCCGTAGCGCGCATGTGTCATGCGTCGTGATGTCACAATGCACACACGCTATGAAGCGGCACCATGGCAAACCCCGCGAGCAAGCCGCGAAGCGAGGCGTCGCTCCGCGGCTTGCTCGCAAATCTGCTCAGTGCCGCTCGCTCAGCAGCTTGTAAGGTTGCTGTGGGAGCAGCAGCACGGGCGGACTACGCATGTGTGGCATGCTGCACATGCGCAGTCTGTCCGTGCTGCTGTTCCCACAGCATCCTTACGAGCGGCAACTTGTAAGGCTGCCGTGCGCGAACAGCAGCAACGACGGGCTGTGGCATAGTTTGTCCGTGCTGCTGCTCGCGTGCGGCCACCTTACAAGCCACCGAGCGAGGCTTTACCGGGTGGTGGGGCTCAGCTTGGGGGTCGCGTGGGGGCCCCCACCGAGTGTCACCCCCTCCAGGGTGGCACCCGGGGCACCCCACCCCCAACACCCCCACCTTGCTCCACCCCTGGGACAAAGCCAACAAGTGGCAGCTTGAAGGCTTGCCACTGATGGCCTCTGTGCTTTGGTAGCCCCCGTGTCTAATTTTATTGCTTTTCCCTCCCCCAAAGGTTAGTTACATTGACAATTTTTTGCAGGGGGGGGACCTCCTTTATCCTTCTCCCTGCACAAGCTATTCACATCTCTACTTAAAGATTATCCCAAATTCAAAGCAAGAATGCTTTCCGGCAGTGCTGCCAAAAAGTTCACAGGGAGCTTAGATTCTGGATGAATTTTCAAAATTTGCAATCAATTTCTTCATGTTTTCAAGCCTCATTGGCAGCAGCCAAAAGTGTGTTTTCACTGGCTCGTCCCCTTTCTGTTTTTCTCTTCTCTTTGCCTTTAACCATGTTTCTTCCAGTCTCTTTGCTTTTCCATTTCCATTTTTTTTTTAACTTTTGGAGTTTTAGCTATCTCTGTCTGATTATATTTCCTCTACCAAAGGCCCTTATCTTTTTCTGTGTCCATATTTAAATGGAGCAAAGGGAACTGGCATCGAATGGGTGCAACATAGGAAAGCTACATCATGGCATCTGAAAAATGACTGTAATCCAGTTCATAAGTATGCAGGTTTAAGACCAGGTTGGCATATGGTGCTATTTGGGTGCAAAACCTTACATGTGCAAGGCCCCATGTGCTTGAAATATTATTTAAAGTAAGTCAGTGCTGCCTATATGTCCTGCATTAACAGGCCAGTGCAACACTCTTCCAGGCCATATGTCCTTGACATTGTATGCATAGGCACCAGTAAAAGTAAAAAAGTTAAAGGATCCCATGGCGGCTAAGTCCAGTCAAAGGTGACAATGGGGTTGTGACGCTGAAATATACTCGGAGTCAAGTGTGAATTTCATGCTCTTTATTCAGCTCATAGTAGTGAGGAATGCAGTTCCCCCAAAACGTTTGCTTTATATACACTATTTACACAATGGGCCCCACGTGATTGGCTAATTCCGGGATACTCCTGTATGCCAATCGCAGTGCGGATTCACTTCCACCTGGAGCTGGATTGGGTGGCTCCTGCGGACCAATCAGACAGCTGCAATCTCAATCCTATTGTTCTAGGACCAATCAGACTGGTGCATTTTGGATCCTATTCAACTCAGTACATAACAGGCGCTCATCTGGCTTTCAGGCCAAGGGAGCTGGCATTTGTCCACAGGCAGCTTTCTGGGTCATGTGGCCAGCATGACTAAGCCGCTTCTGTCTCAATGGGACACTGTGACGGAAACCAGAGCACACGGAAACGCCATTTACCTTCCCGCCGCAGCGGTACCTATTTATCTACTTGCACTGGCATGCTTTTGAACTGCTAGGTTGGCAGGAGCTGGGACAGAGCAACGGGAGCTCACCCTGTCGTGGGGATTCGATCCGCCGACCTTCTGACCAGCAAGCCCAAGAGGCTCAGTGTGTGGGACTCATGCACCTGAACTGAGTAGGACTGAACCCCCCCATCAGCTATGGCATATCTCTCTCTCTCTCTCTCTCTCTCTCTCTCTCTCTCTCTCTCTCTCTCTCTCTTGGCAAAAGAGCACTGGGGGGGGGTATTAATACACTTTTCATACCTCCTCACCCCACCCCTATTTGATCAATTATATTCCCAAGGTGCCACAGAGTCCTTCCAGAAGCTTGCGCTGCAGAGAAATGTGCTATGTGCATAAACTCATTGGCGTGAGTTGTTCAAAACCGATCTGGGAATCTTTCCTGACCAACCTAAACCGCAGGACTGTTGACTTTCCAAAATGAACTTGAGCCTATCCCATCTGCCTCCCCCCACCCCCCGGGCAATGCTGTCCCACTTATTTTCTGTTTTGGAATAAGCTACTTCTTCTGCTTTAGCTCGTCATTCAAACAGGAAGACTTCATATTAGTTAGTCTCTGTGGTGCTGAGAAACGGCAGGTGATCTGGAATAGCGCTGGGGGGTGGGCAGCCCACCTTTTCATTTTCTGCAATGAACTATTTGTAACGATCTGTGCCATGCATGGGCACAGCTAGGATTTATTTTAGGGGGCCAGGCTTTATGTTGGGGTAGGGGGCAGAACTGAGTTATCTGAGACGCAATCGGACCATTAGTTAAGATTTTTTTAAAATTTTTTTTTTAACTTGATTGGGGGGACAGCTGCCCGCCCCTGCACCCCCTTGGCTATGCCCATGGTGCCATGGTATGTTCTACTCAAACCACAGGGTCACAGTCACTCCTCCCCACTGCAATCGTGATCATGATCCGGATTCACATTTGCATTGGCAGGAAAGCTCCCATTCGCACCAATGTGTCAGGGCTGGCTCCTGGGCAATGGTTAGGGTGGGCATGGGCAGGATTTGGGGACCAGGAACAGTGTGAGTAGTGAGCTGTCCGACCCAAAGAGCAAGTCGGGCCTTAAGAGTAAATCAGAAACTGAATAGCAAGTCAGAACCGGAGGGCAAAGCTGGAGCAGGGATGGAGGAGGAAATCATGAGTGTCGTGATCATGGAGTCCAGAAGCCATAGTTGGAGCCTAGAGTGTTACCACTCTACCACCTACATGTGGTCTGAAACCTGGAACGTGGGGCGAGCTTTTCTTTCCAACAGCTTTCCTGCCCGGGTGTGTCTGTGCCTCTTACTGGATCAGTCTAGTATTAGCAAAGGTAAGGGTTGCGGGTGGCGCTGTGGTCTAAACCACTGAGCCTCTGGGGCTTACCGATTGGAAGGTCGGCGGTTCGAATCCCCGCGACGGGTTGAGCTCCCGTTGCTCTGTCCTAGCTCCTGCCAACCTAGCAGTTCGAAAGCACATCAAAGTGCAAGTAGATAAATAGGTATCGCTGCGGCGGGAAGGTAAACGGCGTTTCTGTTGCCCCAGAAGCGGTTTAGTCATGCTGGCCACATCACCCGGAAAGCTGTCTGTGGACAAATGCTGGCTCCCTAGGTCTGAAGGCGAGATGAGCATCGCACCCCATAGTCGCCTTTGACTGGACTTAACAGTCCTGGAGTCCTTTACCTTTTTCTTTTTACCTAGTGTTAGCATGAGCTCCATTTGCTTTAATAGGACTCCCATCAATGCCAAGAACATCTTCCAGTTCTGTTGCCCAGCTTCTACAGTGGTTGAAGCTCCGTATTCCAGTAGGTCTTGGTGTCTCTCTCTCTCTCTCTCTCTCTCTCTCTCTCTCTCTCTCTGTGTTTTTTTTTTTTTTTACAGTGCACAAGATCCAAAGCAGTGTGCAATCCTTAAGGAGATAGGGATCTCATTATATACATTTTAAACAACATGTTAGGAGCCTCGCTGCTTTTCATATTTAATCTCAGATCCCAGGCCTGGCATCTGTTTCTCCTTTCAGTTGAGAAAATGAGAGACTATTTACATATTCTTAGGGCTATATCTCCAATTAAATCTTTTTCAGAGCTGCACTCCTAGCATTCAGTATTGGGTTTCTTTGGCAGACAACTATCTTTTTTTCCCCTTTAAGAGATTTATTTATTCAGTTCGCCTGGGCATCTAGAGTCTCCTAGCTTACCATCCCATAATTAGAAAAAGGACCCCTACCTCAGACATCTCCAAGCTTTGCTCCCAAATCTCTTCTCCTCGATTCATTTATTTATCTACTCCTTTATTGATGTGGTTTTCTTGTCCAGCATCTGCATCTGTAATACGGTACGCAGCGGTGCCACAAAATAATTCAATCTGGGGGGAGCAATTCACATGATTATCTCTCAAGAACCAACATTAAAAAACAAGGAGAGTAAGGAAAATGGAGAACTTAAATGATGGAATTCTCCTTTTATCCTTCTAAACATCAAATAATAGGCAAAGATGTCCAGTAGATGCTAAATCTTCTCTATTTGGATGGTCAGAGGTTTATTCCTGCATTGTACGGGATTGAACTAGATGACTCTACAATTTTATTATATTATGAAAAGAGCAAAATATCTGTCATGTTTTGTATGGAGGGGAGAAAGGGGTCTTCCTACCTGGGTCTGGGACTATCTAATAAAATTTCCAGCAACTGGTACTCAGAAACATTCCTGCCTCCGACAGCGCCTAGTAGGTAAAGGTAAAGGACCCCATGGTGATTAAAGTCCAGTCAAAGGCGACTATGGGGTTGTGGCACTCATTTTGCTTTCAGGCCAAGAGAGCCGGCGTATCTGAAATATAAATTGACACCCACAGAGAAGAGGCCAGAGAGGCCAGCAAGTTTACATCTAGCTTGATTTCAGATCAAACCTCCGAATCAGCAAAACAATTCATAGCAAGTTTATCAAACTCATTTTTCCTGTTTGTCCCCGTCCCCCCGCCAGAGCATAGAGGGCTGCTATGTGTGTTATGAAACTATTATTGTCACTCAAAAGAAACCAAACTATTTCTGCCAGGGTTTACCTGCTTGTTTGTACAAACAAAGGTTTCAGAAAGCAATCTCTTGGGTCTCTAGATAAGGGGCAGGCTAACAGATGAGTGACGTCTTCCATCTGAGGTTGGCCACAAATACATATCTGAAGAAGTGTGCATGCACACGAAAGCTCATAGCAAGAACAAACTTAGTTGGTCTCTAAGGTGCTACTGGAAGGATTTATTTTATTTTATTTTGTTTTCACAAATACAAAGTCTGTCTGCGTGTGGGACCTGATTGTAGCAGCTATCAAAAACTGTAGTGGGCATCACTTACTTAATGGTAGTTCCCTTGCAGTGAAAATCTGTTCCCAGAGAGCCCTGCCAAGGTAAAAAGTTAAAGCACTTTTTTTTATTTCAGAGGGGTCTGGCTAACTGTTGTCTTCACAACTGAATGGCTTAGCAACTGTTCCTGTTATTATTATACAGTGCTATTTTTCTAGAAAAAGGTGATGGAACTCACCATGAACACCTCTCTCGTTCTCTTAGAATGGCAATGGCGCCTACCTGAGAGGCGAGTTCTGGCTGGAAAAACAACAACCCTGGTCTTATATTAGTTAATGTTCCATACCAGTTTTACCTTGTGGTTTTTGTTGCTTTCAGAGTTACTGTATAATATTGGTCACTGTTTGCCAGTCGATGGAGCAAAAACCAGCCAATCAACCGATACACATTACCTGGAGACTGAGAACAAAGATTTTAAATTGATTGAATAAATTATAACGCAGAGCAGGGGCAGTTCACATGAGGTCTTGCATATGTTCCTGGGACTCCAACACCCATCAGTCCCAGCCAGCATGGCCAATGGTCAAGGATGATGGGTGTTGTAGTTGAGCCACTTCTCCCAACCCTTTCCTTAAAGATTCTCTCTTCTCATTCCTGAGCGGATGCTTTCCCTCTTTTTGCATAAATGGGCAGTGGCTGAGCCACTTGGCTAGTGACATTTCCTCCCCTCAACCCTCTTGGTTTTCGAAGGCGATATCTCTTCCCCTAGTGGAACCCAACGTGATGTAGGTTTGTGTTGGACTAGGACCTGGGAGACCAAGGTTCCAATCCTCACTTGACCTTGAAGCTTATTGGGTGACCTCAGACCAGTTGCTGCCTCTCAGCCAAACCTACCTCGCAGGGTTGTTTTTATGGGCATTTAGTTAAGAGCGGAAGAGCCACTTGGAGCTCCTTGGAGAATAGTGTGAGATACCTCCTCCTCCTTCTTTGGTGATCACTCGTGGCCAGGTAAGATTGTCTTCCATAAACACAGCTTTAACAGTGAGTCCGTAAGTGACTGTGGAGGCCAATTCTCAACCCACACGTCCTTCCACAGTGGGGACATAGGTTTCACGGTGAGGGTTTGCCAAGCGTGCCTTCCTCTTAGCACGTTTCTCCCTTTCGTCCTGAGTTCGAGCATCTTCAAAGCCCTTGACACCTTTGGTAAAGGCTGTTCTCCAGTCGGAGCACTCGCAGGCCAGTGTTTCCCAGTTGTCGGTGTTTATACTACGTTTTTAAAGATTTGCCTTGAGAGAGCCTTTGAACCTCTTTTGTTGACCACCAGCATTACGCTTTCCTTTTTAAGTAAACACATTTAAATGGTAGTTGACTTGCTCCTTTCAAAAATCCAGATATGCTTGTGTTAGCATTGCAAAACAAGGTCCCTTAAGAAAAAAAAAATCAAATCCCTGGGTCATGAATGTTATGATCCTTCTTCTGGCTTAGCCATTCGTCAATCAGAAGCCACTTTGCTGAAGCGAAGCTAACACCCGTCTCTAAGCCCCTATCCATATCAGGTTTTAACCACTGCACCGCAAATTAAAGAGGAGGCCGTGGTTCCATCCTGGAGGGGAGGACGTGATATTAGAACCCTTGATAAAAACGCGACGACTTTGCTCTTGCGGGTCCTGATGTCATCGGAACGAAGCGATGGAATCGCGGCCACATGTCGAGCCGAGTGTATATTATTCTAAGTAAATGAGACCTTTTGAAAAAAGCGAGCTTATTGTTTTTAATAACTTGAGGTCGTATAATTCCTTTCTCATGTTGGTGCTTTGAGAAATATTTCTCATGTTAATTTCTTTTTTTTAACCCAAGCCTAACAGCCATAGGCTCAGGGCTCACTGTGCTGGAGTAATCCTTCGCATTCCTCCTCCCAGAGACTTTGTGCCATTCACATGATGTCATCACTGTGTACGTTTGCCTTCATTAACTACTGGTGACTCATGATTATCGTGGCTAATAGAAAGGGGATTATCTCTTAATTAAATCAGACATGAGGGGGCTTTTGTTGACTTTCCTCCCCTCTCCCGCCTGCCCCCCCCATGCCCCATTGTGCCTCCTTGGCTGTTAACCCTTTAATCCCCCCTTGCATCTAATATTTCCCCCTCCTCCTTCTAGCCAACAAGTCAACTCCAGGCAGATTTTGTGGTTGGAGAGCACTTTATAGTATGTGTGTGGCACTCGCTGTATGGAGTTATCAAATATCGAATGGATTTCATCCTCCTGCGTGATAAGGGAAAGTCACATTGGCTGTGTACCTATTTAAAACACAGCAAGGGCATTCTTCTTCTCAATTCGGGTTGAAGCCGGTTTCAGGGGAAGAAGGCATCGTAAGGAATGACAGGATAGATATGGATCGTGGCTAATGTCATATGTGAACCACTTCCCATTGGGATGCAGAGGAAAAAGCAGTGTGCAGACCATCCAATTGTCCCTATTTTCTGGGGACAGTCCCAGATTTACACTCATCCCTGTTTCTGATTTGATCCCGGAATGTCTTTTCCTTGTTGTTCAGTCGTTTCCAACTCTTCGTGACACCATGGACCAGAGCACGCCAGGCACCCCTATCCTCCACTGCCTCCCGCAGTTTGGCCAAACTCATGCCAGTCGCTTCGAGAACACTGTCCAACCATCTCATCCTCTGTTGTCCCCTTCTCCTTAGGACATCCCTATTTCCTTCGGGGAAATATTGGAGGGTATGGAATAGAGCATCCTTATTTCCATTGGAGAAACGCTGGAGGGTATGGAGTGTTCACATCTGTGGCCAAGAGAGCCTGATACTCAAATGGCACAGTCTGCAATTGCTCCAGGATCAAGCTTAAGTAGGCAGAACAAGGAAGAGGGGGCAGCCGCATGCTGGCAGACCACAACGTTGCAGGAACAGGAAGACATCCAAGCAGGCCTGGCATGCCAACCACAAACTGCCCAGTTGCATGGGCATGAGAATGAAGCCTGGTCCTCGCAGGGTGTTTCACCACACTGCTACTACAGGATTGCCAAAAATGTTTTTGGCAGCTGCCGGAAAGTGTACAGCAAAGGCACCTGCCTGATGTCAACAGGCAGGGAGTTCCAATGTGTGGATGCTGCCGCTGACTCTCCTCTCTCTGCCCCTGGATCAGGCTCGACCCGGGAGTGGAGCTATGGCTGGTGGCATTGGGCCGTTGCATGAGGACGCTGTCTCTGCAGCTCCCTTGTGCGCTGGAGCCAGGATCCGACAAGCGAGCCTGTCGTGGGGGTTCCTGGGGCCACAGTCACCACAGCCCTGATGCCAGTGGCATAGGAAGGGCGGGGCGCAGGGGGCGCTCCGCCCCGTGTTCCAGGGGAGGGGGGTGACACTCTCCGACCCCTCCCCTGCCTCCCAGCACCCCGTCCGTTGCTCCCGCAGGGAGCCAGCGAGCAAACGGCAGGTTGTGGGGCATCCCAACCCGCCGCTCTCTCGCCGGCTCACCGCCTCACATCAGCGCCGGCTGGATGCATCTGGCTGGCGCTGCTGCTCTCGCAGCGAGACAGCAAGCAGCGGGTCGTGGAGCTGCCCAACCTGCCACTCGCTTGCCGGCTTGGATCCACTACACATGCCCAGAATTCCAGGCATGCGCAGTGCATCCAATGTTTTGTGGCATCACGGTGCACGCGCCATGGTGCCCTGCTCCCAGGGGGGTGCCTCCGTGCCACCGCCCCGGGCGGCGTGGAGGCTTGCTCTGCCACTGCCCGATGCTACGCCACTGCTGTATTTCATTAAGAGTGCTGGGAATTGCAGCTTTGCAATGCGTCTTCTAACAACTCTCAGCACCTTGAAAAAAGCTCCAGTTACAGGTGGGTAGCTGTGTTGGTCTGCCATAGTCGAAACAAAATAGAAAATTCTTTCCAGTAGCACCTTAGAGACCAACTGAGTTTGTTCTTGGTATGAGCTTTCGTGTGTATGCACACGAAAGCTCATACCAAGAACAAACTCAGTTGAAAAAAGCTGTCGTCCCCAGGATTCTTTGCAGGAAGGCAAATCAGCTTTAAACGTGTGGTATGGATGCAACCACAGACCCAGTCAGGGTGTTTTAAAGCAGCAGCAGGACAGTCCTAGTCCTGCTGGCTCTTCTCCCCCACTGACCCCCCACTTGAGGAGAGTCCTGCACAGGCACAGAAGAGGAGCTCACCCCCTCGATGCAGCCTTGGGAGGGATCCAGAGTGAGAGGCTAGAAGGGAAAGGCAGTGCCAGTGGTCAGTTTCAGCAATGTCTCCAGCTAAATGAGATGAGCCAGAGGAACTCTGTTGCGTTGTTATTTTCTGTGAATAAAAAGCTGAATATATTTTGTGTCTCAAGGTCTTTCCTGCCCTGTGAATGACCCAGGGCTGCCTGACAGTTCCTTGACATCTCCACAGGACACCATACAATTGCAGAATTGTAGAATTGGAAGGGACAATGAGGGCCATCTAGTCCAACCACCTGCAATGCAGGAATCCTTTGCCCAACATGTGACTTGAACCCAAGAACCTGAGATTAAGAATCTCATGCTCTACCGACTGAGCTATATGCGGACATCGACCATTAGTAAAAATGGAGCCCAAGGTGTTATGACCTTTGTCACACCCACACTTTGAAAGCAGATGGCTTCCGCCATTGAATCCTGGGAACTGTAGTTTGTTAAAGGTTCCGGGAATTATAGTTCTCCGAGGGGTAAACCACTGTTCCCAGGATTCTTTGGGCAGAAGCCATGTGTTTTCAACGTACAGTGAGGATGGCAATCCACACTGCAACCCAAACTTTTGCTGTGCTACTTCGAGAGGGGCCTTTGCTCTGAAAAGCAATGCCTAAAGCTTCAATATCTCTCTGGTAATCTCACAGTCTCCACCAGTTGTTGCTGGAAAGCGGGGCATTAATTCAGGCTGTCATCAGCTGTGGCTTTCCCTGTCAGAAAAAGAGTGGCACGCCATCTGCTATCACCTGAGAGGATGCCGCAGTCTCCGCAGTGAGATGTCCAATATGAGATGGAAGCAAGCTTGGCCAGACATCACGCACCCTGCCATCTCTCAGCTGTGCCACATGTGCTATCGGCACAGGGATCCTAATAAATAATATGGGCTCTGAAGCCCAATTATCCACGTGTGTGGGGTGGCAAAATTGCTAAGGCTATTAAAAAGCGATGTTCTTTGGTGTTGCTACTGATGAAGGAAGATTGAAGGCTTGGCGAAGAAACAGATGTACCTGAGAGACAGAAGCACACCTAGCAAGTCTGGCTCAATTTTCTGAAGTTATTCAGGTCACCGAAGCCAGCTTTTTCCCCTGTGTACATGCACAGATTTTAGATCAGCTTTCGGCACAGTCTGGGTTGTTTTAAAATGCACAAAGCTCTTCTCTGATAGCAACCATCATGGAGCTTTGAAAGGGTACAATATACAGGCATTTGCCAAACACAAATTCCATTCATTATTATTATTATTATTATTATTATTCCACCCTATACCTACAGGTCTCAGGGCAGTTCACAAGATAAAAACACAAGATAAAAACACAAAACACACAATGAAAATGAAAATAAAAGCAACCCAATAACCCCCTCCCAACACATTTAAAAAGGCAAAAGGCCTGGTTAACGAGGAAGTTTTTTGCCTGGCACCTAAAGATGTATAATGAAGACTCCAGGTGAACTTCCCTGGGGAGAGCAATGGGGAGCCACTGCAGAGAAGGCCCTGTTCTTGTGTTGCCACCCTCTAGACCTCTTGAGGAGGAGGCACACAAAGAAGGGCCTCAGAAGATGATCTCAGGGTCTGGGTAGGTACATACAGAAAGTGGCAGTCCTTGGGGTACTGTGGTCCTGAGCCATTTAAGGCTTTATAGGTCAAAACCTGCACTTTGAATTGGACCCAGAAATGCATTGGTAGCCAGTGCAGTCGGACCAGGATCGGTGTAATATGCCCGAAAACGCACTGATGTAATATGCTCAAACCGTCTTGCCCCGGTGAGCAATCTGTCCGCTGAATTCTGCACTAGTCAGGTACTATCTATTCAGACTGGCAGCATCTCTCCGAGGTCTAAAGATGAGTGATATTTTCCAGTTCTGTGCAGCCTGGTCCCTTTAGCTGGATGGACTGGATATTGAACCTGGGACATGCTTGCTATGGAGCGGGTCTCATTACATAAAAACTTTGTGGTGTGTGTGTGTGTGTGTGTGTGTGTGAGAGAGAGAGAGAGAGAGAGAGAGAGAGAAAGAGAAAGAGAAAGAGAAAGAGAAAAAGAGGAAGAGAAGGTTGGCTCTGATAGCTCTACTCATTGCCAGCATGCAGCCCTCAGAAGCTCCCTTATGAGGGAATGTGACCCTTGAGAGTTTGTGGGTGAGGTGGCCTGAGGTGGTGGAGGGGCGGTGTTATGTATTGAAGTTCTCACCCTAGGCCACCAGGGGTGCTGTGCATATAGTTTTCACTCAGGTCCGCGTCTGTTAATTTAGGCGGGAAACACTGAGCTGTTGTTGTGTTGTCAGCCGGCTGCCTATAAAAGCAGGCCGGCTGAGCTGTTCTGTTCCAGCTTAAGAATAAAGAGCTGCTTGGAGAAAGCTCTGTGTCGTCTGCTATGTCCACCCACTACTTAATAGGTGGAAAGCTCACCACTTCATAACAATGCTGTGTGCGCGAAGGAATGAGAGCTTATACTACTAATGAAACATCTAGATAGATACAAACATACATAGACAAGGGCACCGGTTTCTGGGGGCCCAGGCATCGGGGGACCCCTATCTTCTTTAGTTTTTTTTTTTTAGAGGGCCAGACCCCCTCAATGCTCAGAGTGCCCCACAAGCGACACCCAGACGTTGTGCTGGGACTCCTCAATCCTCCAGAGAAGGTTGCGCCTCTGAACATAGACGTTCTTAGATGAATCCTGAATATGGGCTGCGGCTGTTTTTTGACAGTGTGGCCTAACAGCACTGTAGCTTCTCACTTGTAAATAAGATATGGGAGACAACCTGCAAAGCTACACTCTCGTGTGGCTAGCAGCCAAATAGCATAATACTTCCAGGAGCAGTTCTTATAATAAGAGCTAGAAGGGATCCATAGGCCATTTAGCCCTTGGCCAGCTTGCTGCTGTAAGATTATCCAACCATCCACACACAGGAACTCTAAATCCAAAGCCTGTGTACTCCAAATCCATGCCTTTGTGCTTGTGCATGCTCATCTGCGTATGTATCTTTGTCTTGTGTACTCATGAACACACATGTATCTATCTATCTCAGAGCCGGGCCACCCATGAGGCAAGGTGAGGTGACTGCTTCAGGAGGCAGGATCTGTGGGAATGCTTAGGTTGATAAATGATATATTAACTTATATATCTCATCCCAGATTGTGTTAACAAGCTCCAAACTTAGCAGAGTTTCATTCCCTTTTAAAACACAGCAGAAAACGGTTGCATAGGCTTGCTAAAGCCTCTGTAAGAAATATATATTCCTGGTATATTCCCCTTCTTCCCTCTTAAAAGTAAAGACACAACACAGTACTGTTTATAAGATATAAAAGAGTTTACTTACAGGCATCCTGAGTTATAATACAGTCTCAGAAAGGCAGGCAGGCTTAGATAAATGTATTTACATGTAGAAGCTAACTCGATAAAGAAGCAGACTTCACTAGGCCAGAGAGCATTCTGTCCCTGAGATGCTCTTCCTTGAAGAAGCGAGTCCAAAAGAGAAAGATGGGGTCTGCTTCCTGTGGTTTTGTGTAAACCTCCCCAGGTGAAACCACACCCATCTCCAGTTACATAAAGGAAGTTGTCTCACTCCAGGTAAACAGGAAGTTAAGGCTGGAGGACTGAGACACCTTCATGTCCACTCTAGCAATGTTGTGTTTGACTGCTCTGTGTTTACATCCTACAGGATCCACGAGGGCAGCAGATTCTGATGTAGATCTTTATTTCCCCCTTCTTCCCAATGTAGATCTTCACTCACCCCTTCTTCTCTGGCAGGGAGGCAGGCACCATTTTGCGGTTTGCCTCAGGTGCCAAAACGTCTTGAGACAGCCCTGATCTATGGATCTATGGATCTATCTATCATCTCCTTACCACAAGAAATTTGTACTCGAGGTGGCTCACAACCATGCAAAGGCACACAGTGACTCAATCAAAGCAGGGTTTTGAAATGAAAAATACAAAAGCAGCAATAAAAAGTTAGCGTAATTCCATCTCTCAGTGAAGCGGGTGAGAAGGAAAAAAAGACTGGCAGAAGGAAATCAAGAATACATACAGACATACATAATTTTATTTGCTTTTCCACAGTTAAAACCATGCTCAAGGCAGCTTACAACATTATAATTACAAACATAACAAAAGTAGTCCAAACAATAAAAATACATAAAAAGCACACAGCCAAATTAAAACAATTTCCACATAAATCATAACATCTAAAATAAAGATGCAAGAAAATATTATAATAAGAGCAACACCCCCCAACAAAATCCCGTAAACCCCCAGCCCAAGAGTCTGTTCAGCAGCCTCAGCTTTCATAGCTGGAGTCAGTCATGGCCCCTCCCTCCCAGGCCAAGTGGGAAAATATCTGCAAGGCAGGGAGCAGGTCTTCCAGGACTTGCAGCCAAGATGGCCTCTGGCCTCTTCAGTGACCTCAGCTTTTGTAGTTGGAGTCAATCGGCAGGTACAAGCCGAAAAAAGATGCACCATGTGATAAAAGGAGTTGGCATGGCTGCTGCTTTAAGGAAGACACACCTCAGGCTTCCATTCAAGGGAATGCTTAGCTCTCTGTTTTGGGCTGCTTTCTCCGTCTAGAAGTCGCCACTGCAGAGAAGGCCTCCAATCTGCATCTCTGCAGATTTCACTCATTTGAGAAGGAGTGTGGAGCAAGGTAGATTTGCCAGGTCTCATGTGAAACATACAAGAGAAGGCTCCCTTCTGACTTTGACTCCTATGAGTGTTTTTGGTGTATTCTGCGAGACCCTGATACGGTGGAACCTTGCTTGTCGAACGCTTCGGAAGCCGTACAATTCGGAACCCGAACGCCGACAACCTGGAAGTGAGTGCTTCTGTTTTTGAACACGCCTCAGAAGTTGAACGCTTCTGAGGCGCGTTTCTCCCTTTTTAAAAAGGAATCTGCCAACTGGCTATTGCGCCTCAGTTGTCGAACATTTCGGAAGTCGAACGGTGTGCTGGCCCCGGGGGTGCCCGGCCCTGAGGACTACGGGTGGGAAGACCAGAAACTCACCCGGGGCCGAGCAGGGCATGGTCAGCAGTCCCAGGCAACAGCAGTGGGTCCAGTGAAGCAACCAAGTCCTGGGACGGGGCGGCGGCAGGGTCAGGTAACAGTCCGTGGGTCTAGCCAGGTAGTCAGAGGTCAGGAACAGGCCAGGGGTTCGTCCAAGAAGCAGGGTCAAAGTCCAGTCCAAGGTTCAGCAGTCCAACAGGGGGTCAGTCTGGCAGGAAGCAGGGCAAGGTCCAGGTCAGGAACAGGCACAAGGACACAGGCAGGCACACGTTAGCAACTGTGTTGCTCATGCAACTTGGGCTGGCTTTTATCTGCCCCGAGGCATAGGGTGGCCCCGATCCTCTGGTGCCTCACCTCTCCTTCTGGCCTGGAGGTGGGCACTCCTCCTGTAGGAACTTAGTTCCCTTCGGCCTCTCTGCCCTGAGCTCAGGAGAGGCTGGTGGGTTCCTGGCCCCAGGGGCAGCCTCAGCTTCTTCTGACGGGGCTGAGAGTGGAGCACCTGCAGGCAATGGGTCCTCCATCACATCAGGGGCCAGAGCAGACTCAGCAGATGCCTGCACCTTTCAGACTCAGGCCCTGGCCCCAGCTCTGCTGGTTCTGGAGGCGGGGAATCCTGTGCAGGCTGGGATCTCTCAGGTTCAGCATTTGAGTCCAAATCCCAAGCCATCACAAACGGTCTTCCGGAGCAGATTACGTTTGACAACCGAGGTTCCACTGTATTATAGATGGCATCTTTACATACCCTCCAACATTTTCCAAATGAAAATAGGGATGTCCTACATCATCACCTTCATCATCACCATTTTACCATTTATACCTCACCCATCTGACTGGGTTGCCAGGGGTTTCCACTCATCTGGAATTTCCCGGACATAGCTGGGATTCGGCCGTCGGAAACAGTGTCCAGGCAGAAAAATGGTTAAATGTCTGGGGAAATCTGGATGTATGGCAACCCATGTCGGAAGTGTAGATTTTGGCAAATCTCCTCTTGGCGGATTTTTACTTTTTGAAATACAGCGTTACCTCGGTTTTCGATCTTAATCCATTCCAGAAGACTATTTGAGTTCCGAAACGTTTGAAAACCAATACAGTGGTACCTCGACTTACGAAATTAATCCGTTCCGAAGTCGCGCTCGTAAGTCGAAATCTTCGTAAGTCGAAGGCGCCATCTTGGAATGGGAAAAAATTCAGAAGTCGAAAAAAAGCGCATTCAAATTTTCATAAGTCAAGGTATCGTGCTGCTGCTTTCCCTTTGCAATTCAAAAATTTCGGAAGCGGCGGCCATTTTTTCGCTTTCGGAGGTCATTCAGAAGTCGAAAAATACGGAAGCCGAGTCGCTCGGAAGTCGAGGTACCACTGTAATTCAGTACGGAAGCCTCAAAATGGAAGCCTCAAAACGGAAAACTCAAAACGGAAGCCTCAAAACGGAAGCCTCAAAATGGAAGCCTCAAAACGGAAGCCTCAAAACGGAAAACTCAATATGGAAGCCGCATTTCATGTTTGACCTTCCAAGCCACATTCGAAAACTGAAGCATTTACTTCCAGGTTTATGGTGTTCGAAAACCGAAATGTTCATCAACGGAGACGTTCGGAAACTGAGGTACCATTGTATGGCAACCCTACCCCAGCCACACTGTGCAGCTTCTAACATATATAAAAACATAATAAAACAAAAAATGTTTTTTTTTTGGGGGGGAACCTTCCCTGTACAGGGCTGCCTTCAGATGGCTCAGCGATTGGATAACTGCATACCCTCCAACATTTCTCCAATGAAAATAGGGACGTCCTACCATACCCTCCAACATTTCTATGATGAGAATAGGGACGTCTTAAGGAAAAGCGGGACCTTCTGGGATCAAATCAGAAACCAGGACGGCTAGTGTAAATCCAGGACTGATCCTGGAAAATAGGGACACTTTATGTCTTTATGCTGTGAACCATCCTGTGATCTTCAGAAGGTGCTGTAGTTGCTGAGGGAGACGGAGCCAGAGACATGCTCTTTGACTGGACTTAACCGTCCAGGGGTCCTTTACCTTTTTTTGGTTTAATTTGCCGCAAGGGGGGGGGGATCTGCATGCTTGGCCAGGACCCTGCTTCCTGTACCCAGCCAATTTCAAAGTGAGAATTGCCAATCAGAAGGTAGGTGGTTCGAATCCCCACGACGGGGTGAGCTCCCGTTGCTCGGTCCCTGCTCCTGCCCACCTAGCAGTTCGAAAGCATGTCAAAGTGCAAGTAGATAAATAGGTACTGCTCTGACGGGAAGGTAAACGGCATTTCCGTGCGCTGCTCTGGTTTTGCCAGAAGCGGCTTTGTCATGCTGGCCACATGACCCAGAAGCTGTCTGCGGACAAATGCCGGCTCCCTCGGCCTATAGAGTGAGATGAGCGCCGCAACCCAAGAGTCGGACACGACTGGACCTGATGGTCAGGGGGTCCCTTTACCTTTACCTTTATCCTGAGTTTTGGTCATGCTGAACAAGTAAATCCTAAAGGTTCCTCCAGGCCTCCAGCTTGGATCAGCAGGTCAGCACCCTGCTGTATGCAGGGATCCCAGCAGCACCACATGAATCTCGTCCCTTTCTATGGGGCTCACAATGAAATCGTTCCAAAGGACAGCAGAGCCATTCTGCACAGTGCCACCCAGTGGCTCGTACAAAGATACAGTCAGAGCCACAGACAGCCCGATACGTTCAAGGCTCCGTCTGGAAAACCGTCTTGTTTTATTGCTTGTTCCAACAAGTCAGAGTCACACTTCGCTTCATGCTGTAATGTGAAAGTCTTTCTTCGGATGTGCTTGCCAGAACTGTCACCTCGACCAAAGTGGTCTTATGTCAGCCATTATTCTTCTTGCAGGCACTTCTACTTTGCATTTTTAGAATTTCTTCACCCTAGCTGCCACCTCCTCCTCCCCCTCCCACCCCGGCATGGCCCCCCATTTAGCTTTCTTCTTCTTCTTCTTCTTCTTCTTCTTCTTCTTCTTCTTCTTCTTCTTCTTCTTCTCTTTCTTCTTCTTCTTTGAAACCTGGCTTCTTGTAAGATTCCGATTATTGCCCCGTAAAGGATTGAAGAGTGTTTTTGAGAGGCCTCCTTCGCTCGTAGCCCTCTTGAAAAACGGGCGCAGGAAATTAAGGCACAGCTGAAAGATCTTTCGACTCAAATTTCAGGGAATGGAGGGTGGTGGGAATAGGTTTTTTTTTAAAAAAAGGTAAAGGACCCCTGGGTGGTTGAGTCCAGTCAAAGGCGACTATGGGGTGTGGCGCTCATCTCGCTTTCAGGCTGAGGGAGCCAGCGTTTATCCACAGACAGCTTTCTGGGTCACGTGGCCAGCATGACTAGACCACTTCTGGTGCAATGGGACACTGTGACGGAAGCCAGAGTACACAGAAACGCCGTTTACCTTCCCGCCAGAGCAGTACCTATTTATCTACTTGCACTGGTCTGCTTTCGAACTGCTAGTTTGGCAGGAGCTGGGAAAGAGCAATGCAGGGAATTTGAACCATCGGCCTTCTGATCAGCAAACCCAGGAGGCTCAGTGGTTTAGACCATAGTGCCACCCATATCCCTCTAGAAGGAGGGCCAAAATACCTTAGCGAACTGGGAAGGAAGTCTGATGGGTCAGTGGCTAGCTGATAGCCACCTCCCGCTGCCACCCAACAAAATGTGGTCTCCACTAGTGTGAATTTGGAGCTTTTTGGCTCAGTGCTTTGGGCAGCACTGGTGAGCTCTTTATGGAATTTTACTCCTACCTGTGAAAATCCTTGAAACTGTGTGTGTGTGTGTGTGTGTGTGTGTGTGTGCACATGTGCACACACAGACACACACACTCTTTCAGGGTCTGTGAATAGTGACGACTGCATGTGTCAACTTTTGTTTCTCTCATTTTCTCATTTCCTCCACCTTAAGTTTCATTCTCTACGTTTCCACATCAGTTTGTAATTCTGCTCCCCCCCCCAAAAAAAAATTGCCATGAAAATCCAGCAATATTTTCATGTGAATTTCTCTGAATATTCATACGTTTAGATGCAATTAAACCTAATATGCACATTTTTTGCAAAATGATTTCCCCCAAACATAAAAGCATTTGCTTAGGATATTTTCAAAGATATATGCATTTTCATGCACGCTTTGCCCTAATCTATATATTTTGGTGCGTATGACTCAGCTGGACAACTATGTCACAAAAGTGTGATTTTCTGAGAACTGTGAGAAGAGCTTTCTGATAGTAAGAGATGTTCGACAGTGAAATGTCAGAGGGTGGTGGACTCTCATTCGTTGGAGGTTTTGAAACAGAAATTGGAAGGCCATCTGCCAGGGTTTCTTTAGCTGTAATTCCTGCATTGCAGAGGTTGTACTAGATGATCCTTGGGGTGCCTTTCCAACTCTAGAGTCCTATGATTCTGTGGGGTAGCAAGCTTCCAAGCAGAAAAGGCATTCCCTCCTGGATGTGTTTTAAAGAATGTGCCACCCTGCTAATGGCAGGCCATGTTTCTATTAGTTTGGAAACAGTGTCAACACAATGATTCGTCAACATCAACTTCGTTGGACTGGTCATGTTGTTCGGATGCCTGATTATCGTTTTCCAAAGCAACTATTCCGAACTTTTAAAAATGGAAAGCGTAATGCTTCAAAGAGGTTTGAAGACTGTCTTAAAGCAAATTTTAAAAAATGTAGTATAAACACCAACAACTGGGAAACGCTGACCTGCGAGAGCTCCAGTTGGAGAACAGCCTTTACTAAAGGTGTCATGGACTTTGAAGATGCTTGAACTCAGGACAAAAGGGAGGAACGTGCTAAGAGGAAGGCACGCTTGGCAAACCCTCACCGTGATCAACTCCTGCCCAGAAACATATGTCCCCACTGTGCGAGGATGTATGGATCCAGAATTGGCCTCCACAGTCACTTACGAACACACCATTAAAACCATATTCCTGGAAGACAATTTTACTTGGCTACGAGTGATCTGCAAAGAGGAAGAAGAGTTTGAAAAGTTTTCAGTTGCTGACCCAATGAGTCAATGGACAGCCCTTTTGCAACAGTACACAACCGTGTGTGTGGACATACACCTACACACCCATGACACTTTCCACCAGGTGGGGCAGGAGTGCAATTGCAACTGATTGAATGGATGAGAAAATGTATCTAGCTCACTATCGAGGGACGCAATCGAGTGGAGTAGCATACATTTCTCAACGGAACTCGAAAACTCGAGAAGTAATTTAAGGGAACCACATTAAATACTCGAATGTTTAATGGGACCCATGTGTCCCAGGCAGAGAAAGAAAGCGAGAGAAATGTAGCAGAGGAAATCAAGGAGACAATATGTCTGTGGGACTTGTTCTAATTAGGGGCCACACTGCTGGCAAGTATCATTCATTATAATTATAGTTAAAATCTTTAGCACGGCAAAGGCACCTCTGTATTGCTGTATAAAACAAAAGACGCCCCGTCGTAAACTGAATTAAAGCCCATAGAAGGGAGGTTAATTTCAGTCATTTGTGAATGCTTAAGGCAGCACATCACATGGATGCCTGGTCTTCTTTATTACCACCGACTTGCGCTCCAGCTAGCAGATGTCTGCAAATTTGGGAAAGGGAGGGGGGCTAGAAGGGAGGGAGCCTTCATTGTCTCCGACTTGTCTGATGTTTAACTCAGTAGAGCTGTCTGTGCCTTTTTGCAGGGGTGGGAAAAAAGGAGTTCAAAGAAAGCATCAAAACAATCCGGACATCAAGAGCCCTGGAATAGCTGAGCGGCACCCAAATATCATCCGGCACTTCTCATGTTCTGCTTTGAAAAAAAGAGAGCAGAGGGTGATTTGGGGGGTGATATAGGCAGTTACCGCACGTGGAACACATACCACAGTCCTATTTTGAAACTTAAAGTGTGTGTAGGGGGGAATCAGGTTCAGGTTTGTACAGTACAGCTGGAAATTTCTGGAGTTAGACAGCAAAGTTGGATACTTCTTGTCACATCAGCAACAGCAACAAGAAAAATGATAATGGTTTACAGAGCAATGAAATTATCCTTTTATATTATCTCAGCAATCCCTACAACAGCCCTGCAGTGTAGGGCAGTATTACTAATGCTTGGTTACAAACATTTGCCTGAGGTTGAGAGATGTTGGCTCGATCCAGACCCCATGCTAAGTCATAGTGTTGTGGGATGCGAACAAGCTGTAGCAGGCTTCCATGCTCCTTTCTCCTTCTCCAGCATGACTGCAAGGTAGAGTTGGGGCATTTTCCCTTCTGCAGTAGATTAACTGCAGCTTGTTGTGTCATTTGAACTGACAAACAGTGGTCCATGTTAACTCTGGTTCATTTGAAACAAGCCAGCTTTGAACAGTGGGGTTAAGAATTTGACTTATTTTAACATCGTTAATGTTAACCACAGTTTAGGATTCGGACAACACACTAAACTGTGGTTAATTGAAATCAGAAGCAGAAGCTTGTGATTTCCTTTTTGAGGCTGCACCATAGAAGAAGCCAGGGAGGGAGTATGTGAGGCGAAGGCCTGCCCAGGGCGAAGGCCTCTTATATACCTGCTGGGATTGACAAGGCATATGAACCTCACCTGAATCTCATAGCTCTCCTTACAGGTATTTGGTGCAAATAAAGGAGGAATGTGGAAATAAAGGATGAGATTGCCCACCAGATACCAGGCACTCTACTATTCAAATTAGGCCCCAGTATTTTTCTTACAATCCCCTTCTGATTTAAGTAATCAATTTTAATCAAGAATTTAAATTCTCATAACTCTTATTTGTTAATTTGAGCAAGTAAACTACTGTTTGCACTTCATTACAAAACGTATTTCTACCTGCAACACACTTGAGCAAACCTGCTCCTCTTCCTTTCACAGATATTTTGATGCCATTTGCTGCCTCTGATGAGTTATCAGAAATAATTAGCATCACATGTCATGTGCATGGAAGTTGCCAAACCAATTAACCAACTAGAAGAATTACTGTTAATAGCACCAGTTTTCTTATAACTTGATATTGCTGGACAGTTTCGATGAAATAAACTGCAAAAGCATTTTTAGTTTGCTTTCTGTTGCCACCCTGGAACTTTTCTTTATTAGTGCCACTTTGTTTTGTACGATTGCTTGAAAATGAAGGAGAACAACTTTTCTGCTTGTATATGTTGATAATATAATTTTGGTTACTGAGAACAAACAAGATTGTACAAAAACAAGATTGGGCGCAGGCCTGGCCAGGACATAGGCGTCCTGTGACAAAGGTGACCTGTGTGCTTGCTTGCTTGATTAACAGCTGTTGGGAACTTCAAGGTCCCTGCTCTCCCTTCTTATGGTCTTTTTACTGGACCTGGAGACTCCAATAGAGAGCATTCCATGTCAAGAAGGAGGGCAAGTGGGCAGGAGCAAGGCCTTTTTACTGGTGGTGCCCATTGTATGGCTCGCTCTTCCCAGACCTGTTCTCTTTTGGCCTGTATTTTGGAGCTTTATAATTTAGGAAGACTTTGGAAGAACTGGTTGACTAGTCTTATCAGTCGCTGATGTATGAGCGGATTTTATTTGCTGCTATTCTGGGCTTCTGGTGCACCAGGGTTTACACCAGAGTAATACAGTTGGCCAGGATGCCAGAAGGGATACAATTTACAAGCTTTCTCCATTATCTGCACAGCAGGGGGTGTTTAGTCAACAGTGCAAAGGCTGAGCTGAAGCATTTCCTGCTGGTTACTTGCTTTTAGCAATAGAGGTTGCTGTTTGGTAGTACCCAATTGGTTAGCTGTCAGATTCTAGAGTTCCCTATTGGTGGCTCTTAGCTAATTCACGAAATACAGAGTCCATTCATAAAACAAAGTGTTCATTCATAAAGCAGTAACATAAATCTCCATTGCTACATATTGGGTGTATATTTCAGCAGTTGAATGTACAGGTTTATGGCCATGCTGTAGTGTAGTGTAGTGCTTATGCAACTGTGAATAAAAGGTGGCTGGGCTCATTGTCTCGGGGTTTGGGGGGGAGAGAGGTGACAAAACTGATTTCCAATAAGTGCCCCCTTTATTTCCATAACAAGTCCTTGAGTCTGTACTCTGAATAGTGACACCAGGGACCTAGAAGGTGCAGGGCTTGTCAGTCCAATCCCTGCACAGTATCATCAGGGCTGACCTTAAGGCAATTGGAGCAATTTGGCCAAATTGGGCCCCGCGTGCTGCTCCTAAGGGGGCCCCTGCACCGGGGCAATCTAGATGGATTTTATTTATATCTCTAAGATTTTGCGGACTTTGGCTGTGAACTGGGGCCCTACAAAAAATAATAATCAAGTTGCGCTTCACTGCTTCAAATTGGGCCCCACTGGCTAGCCCTTGTTGGGCCTGAGTTGCCCTGTCCTCGCATGAAGTCTTGGGTTTGCAATTTTGGGAGAGGGGAGACTGCGGCACTGGGGAGAGGGCAGGCTGGAGAGGCCCCCTAGATTTAGAGGCCCTAGGCTTCAGTCTACTTAGCCTATACATAAATCTGGCACTGCCATTGCAATTCCCTTCCACTGCATATCAGACAGGGACCTCAGCACTTGTTAAAGACATTCCTCATTCAATTTGTTGTTGTTGTTGTTGTTCAGTCGTTCAGTTGTGTCTGACTCTTCGTGACCTCATGGACCAGAGCATGCCAGGCACTCCTGTCTTCCACTGCCTCCCACAGTTTGGTCAGACTCATGTTGATAGCTTCGAGAACACTGTCCAACCATCTCGTCCTCTGTCATCCCCTTCTCCTTGTGCCCTCCATCTTTCCCAACATCAGGGTCTTTTCCAGGGAGTCTTCTCTTCTCATGAGGTGGCCAAAGTATTGGAGCCTCAACTTCAGGATCTGTCCTTCCAGTGAGCACTCAGGGCTGATTTCCTTCAGAATGGATAGGTTTGATCTTCTTGCAGTCCATGGGACTCTCAAGAGTCTCCTCCAGCACCATAATTCAAGAGCATCAATTCTTCGGCGATCAGCCTTCTTTATGGTCCAGCACTCACTTCCGTACATTACTACTGGGAAAACCATAGCTTTAACTATACGGACCTTTGTCGGCAAGGTGATGTCTTTGCTTTTTAAGATGCTGTCTAGGTTTGTCATTGCTTTTCTCCCAAGAAGCTGGCATCTTCTAATTTCGTGACTGCTGTCACCATCTGCAGTGATCATGGAGCCCAAGAAAGTGCAATCTCTCACTCATTCAATAAGCCTTTAAAATACAGTGGTACCTCATGTTGCTAACGGGATCCATTCCGAAGCCCCGTTTGCAACATGAGCAGAATGCAACATGAAACGTCGTGTCTGCGCATGCTTGCCACATGATTCGGGCTTCTGTGCATGACATCATTTTGCACGTCTGTGCATGCGCGAACCGCCGATCCCGGAAGTAACCCATTCCAGTACTTTCGGGTTCGGCATGTTCATAACCTGGGCCAAACGCAACCCGCAGCAGCCGTAACACGAGGTATGACTGTAGAGATCTTTATCCCAGCTGGTATCTGCATTGAATTTGAATTGATTTTTTAATGTGCTATTGTTTTAAACTACAGTCATACCTTGTGTTACGGCCACTGCGGGTTGCGTTTGGCTCACGGGTTACGAATGCGTCAAACCTGGAAGTACCAGAACGGGTTACTTCCGGGTTTGGCGGTTCGCGCATGTGCGGACGCACGAAATGACATCACACACATGTGCAGAAGCGCCGAATCACATTGCGCACATGTGCAGATGCGACGCTTCATGATGCGTTCTGCTCATGATGCGAAAGGGGTTCCGGAATTTGCACCCAGAGGTACCTCTGTATCTATAAAGGCCCATTTTTCAGCTGTCAGAACTCAGTTCCAGCACCCCTGAGGTGGGTGCCATTGCTGAGGGACTTCTTGGTAGTGGCACCCACCCTGTGGAATGCCCTCCCATCAGATGTCAAAGAAATTAACAACTATCTGACTTTTAGAAGGCATCTGAAGGCAACCCGGTTTAGGGAAGTTTTTAAATGTTTGATGTTTTATCGTGTTTTTAATATTCTGTTGGAAGCTGCCCAGAGTGGCTGGGGAAACCCAGCCAGATGGGCGGGGTATAAATACATTATTATTATTATTATTATTATTATTATTATTATTATTATTAAACAAGGGAGGCATTCATGGTGAGTTCTGGCACCTTTTTTCTAGAAAAATAGCACCATATCTATCTATTTCAATTGTTTTTATATATGCAATTATTTTCACTGTTTTTATATATGTCAACAGTGAGCACAAGACTGCGGTCTTTGGAAGTGTGGTGTTAGGCTGCTCTCTGCAAACCATTGCAAGGCACATTTTGCACAATTCCATTCTCACCATCATGACTGAAAGGGCAGGGAGAAGTCTGAAGCCACCTTCATAGGCACTGGTGTGAGGGCAACGTCCAGGCCAAGAACTTCGGCCACGGATCTGTTGTGTTGGCAGATGGAGGAGCGGCAGGAGGACCATTTGGTCCTTCAGATATTGCTGAATGACAACCCCCATCAGCCCCAGCAAGCACAGCCAAGGGCCATGGATGATGGGAGTTGTCCCTCAGCAACATCTGGTGGGCCAAAGGTTGCTCACACTAGATGCCGGAGAAGCCAAAGATCAAACGATCATTAATGTGATTTATCAGCATTATTGGTGAAAAGCAAGCCATAGTAAAGGCCAGCCCATAGCACAAATTGGGAATCAATAAGCACCGGAGGGATCCAAATGGATGGTAAACAATGAGGGCATTTTTTTTTTAATAATAAAAAAACTCATTATGATATTTTTTTTTAAGCCTCCGTCCAATTGTATGTCTTTTGGATAAATGGCAATTATCCCAATCAGCTGTTTTGTGGGGAGTGAAAAGCGCCAGAAGGACTAAAGACAGTCCCTTCCCCTCTATCCTAATTTTTTTTGGACTGGGGCTACAGTTGATTGTTTGATGGGGAAACACATGCACAGCTCTGGTTGATGGACTGGGTGAAGGAATGAGTTGTGCAGCACCCAGGTTCACGCACAATTTCTCTTCTATAGGCAGATAGATACATGGAAATCTGCTGGCTGTGAAGGTAAGCCACTAGCTAGTTAGAGAGTAAAGGATCTGAAGCTCTCCATGATAGAATAGAAAATAATTTGTAGCAAAAAATGGTCATAATAACTTGACTCTGCAAATGTCGATGTCAAATGATGTTCATTGGATAATCTCTGAATATTAGCTTAATATCGACCAAATATTTAAAGTCTGTATGTGACATCTGTTGGTCTTTGGCTTCAGAGGTGTTTAGTTATTGAGAGTATTTGATAGATGATATGCAATGTTACTTAGTTGCAGGAGCTATCTGATAGATTATATGCTATGGCATTGGTTTTCAACCTGTATGCTGTGGTATCCTGGGGTGCCCTGAATGATGGTCAGGGATCCCGTGGGCAGCACTGGCCTCTGTCCCTCTTTCCTTCCCTCCCTCCTCCTCTCACATCTCTGCCTTCTGAAGGCTTGCACAGCTTTTGTTGCAGCAGCTCTGGTTACAAGCTCCGCGGGCAAATGGTGCCTCTGGGGCTGGCCAGGAGGTGCTAGTTGCCAGGAACTGTGGTGATCTTGAAGTAAGCAAGCAAACAGGTGAGGGAGCCCAGCCAGTCAGTCCACCAGCCCTTGTTGTTGGGAATGGACAGACAAGTCCTAGGCTTGGGGTAGGGGAAGCAGCTCAGATACCAGGGGTGGCGGCAGCAGCTGCCTAGAGGACTCCCAAGGAGAGGAGAGGAGAGGAGAGGAGAGGAGAGGAGAGGAGAGAAGGCTGAGAGTACACTCCACAAGGGAGGGTGTTTGAAAAAGGGTGAGAGGCTGCCAGCTCTGCAGGCAAGGGGTGACATAACTGGGCTCCTGAGCCCCACAGGCATGCCACAGAAAGAATGTAGTTGATCAATGGAGCTGTGGACTCAAAAAGGTCGAAAACCTCTGTGCTATGGCATTTAGCATTTGACAGCTTATGAGATTTCATATTTAATGCCTGCCAGAATTACGGCAGTTGAGATGCCAACAAATCTAAACTACTTGAATGCTGGGCTGAAATCTCTCATCCAAAGCCCAGATGCAAAATTTCGAATATATGCAAATATTCGTCTCAGCTACAGACAATGAAGTGTGACTGTGAGAACATAAGAACTGTCTCCACTGTTCTCAAACAGGCACAATTAGGAATGTAAAACGGCATTGTTTTCCACCCTGCCCTGTATTTGTTGCTGTTTCTGTTCCACTGCTCTTCATCCTCTGCCAAAAAAAAACCTATGTTATTCATCTCACTGTCCGATGTGGCAAAATTAGATTAAGCTATGCAATTAATTGCATAAATTGCATTGTCTTTGCATTATTGCACCCTGTTCATTTGAATGCAAAGGAAACGCAATGCGAATGGTGGAGAAATGTAATGAAGTACGTATTGTTTGCGCGCTGAAAACAGCAACAGCCACCGTGTTCACTGGACTGATTTCTCTTCCAGACATGGAGCAAATGAGCAAAACACCAGCAATTTCGGTTTCCATTTTCACCAGAATTCTCTGACATCCCAAAGCACAACTCATGCCAATATGGTAAGAGGGCAAAGTGAAGGTGAGGTGAAGGCAGCCAATCAGAAGAGGAGGAGGAACCATTGTTATTTCTGGCATGCAGTCAGTGGACCAGGGGGGACTAAATATTCCACTGATGGCTCCTCCCCAAGGCATGGGGCAGGAGAGCTTCAGCATCCTGCCAGAGCCCTGATTCCCCCTTCCCAAAGCTTGGGAAGCTTCTGCCTGGTTTAGAGAGGGAGGCGCGATGTTCAAACACACGACAACGTCAAGACGTCACAGACTCGACGTTGCTCCCTCCAATCGCCCTCCCCTGTGACAAAAAATCACTGCACACCTGCTGCTTATTTTCATTGTGTGGGAAAGGCGGTAGAGTATTAGGGGGCAGGCCAAATGGCACAGGACATATTTTGCAGAAAGTCTTATGGAAGGATAGACTGACTTTTTAAAAAAATCTTTAGGAAGGTCTCAGTAAAAAGTGTGAGAGGAACATGGAGACTGCCCAAAACTGCATAAACATGGGGATGTGAGTCGGTGTGCATATACAGTGGTACCTTGCTTCTCAAACGCCTTGGTACTCAAACAACTTGGAATCCAAACACTGCAAACCTGGAAGTAAGTGTTCCGGTTCGCACACTTTTTTCAGAATCCGAAAGTGCTCCATTTTGAGTGCCATGCTTCCGATTTGAGTGCCACACTTTCATTTTGAGTGTTGCGCTGTGGTCTGTGTTTTTGCTATTTATTTTGCATTTTTGTTTTTGCGGCTCTTTTTGTTTTGTTTTTGTGACTGTGTGGAACCCAGTTCAGCTACTGATTGATTGATTGATTGATTGATTGCATGCATGACTGCAGTACATTCTTTATTGCTTTCATTTTATGGATCAATGGTCTCGTTAGATAGTAAAATTCACGTTAAATTGCTGTTTTAGGGGCTGCTTTTAAAGGTCTGGACTGGATTAATCCATTTTGCATGACTTTCTATGGGAAAGCGCGCCTTGGTTTTGGAACGCTTTGGTTTTGGAACGGACTTCCGGAACGGATTAAGTTTGAGAACCAAGGTACCACTGTACTGTTTTTCCAGCCACAGTGTGGATGAGGAAGTATGTGGGATAGGGAAGGGTGAATCATCCACACAGATACACAGTGCTTGCACACAGTGCTCGTATTCACACCATTCACAGGCACCACTCACAGACACATGCAACATCCACGCAAACAACTGAGCCATGAGTGCTGACAATCTTTTTAAAGTTCTGATCAGTTGGGATGTTCATAAGTATCCCATAACATCCCAGAAACTGAGCTAATGGCTAGAGAAGACTAATTTCCACCCTGAGCCTATAATTTCATCATTCGCATAGTTACCTTCTTATTTTTTTATTTTTTATTTTTTGGAGTAACCCCATGTCTCAAGCAATTTCCAAATGTTATCAGAGAGATGTGATGTCCATTTCAGAAAAAGCACTAGCAGCTGCTGCGTCTAACAACACTATGAAATATATTCAGTGATGGTTCTGCTGAAGTTAGAAACCTAACTGCTGGAACATCCGAACAAGTCCGGAGTAAGGATTATGCTGTTTCTTCTAAGAACCATGATAGCTGTTCCTGTGACCGGCTTGAAAAGATTAGATAAGATAAGATTTCTTTATTGTCATTGTACAAGTACAACGTTGTACAAGTGCAACGAAATTGGATGCCATCCCATAAAAACAAAACAAAAACACAGCACCAAAAACAAAAAACACATTGTCAGCCACATGTGCACATACGTACACACCCATCACAACTCTTGATGTAGCTAGATTGACACCAAGTTATATCTTGCATGCCTTTTGCGTAAACCCACAGCAACATTAGGGAGACATCTTCTCCCTTTTCATGAGTCATCATGGGCTTCTTTTTAGGAGTTGCTGGAGAGCCAGTGTGGTGTAGTGGTTAAGACTCATAATCTGGTGAACCGGGTTTGCGTCTCCGCTCTTCCACATGCAGCTGCTGGGTGACCTTGGGCTAGTCACACTTCTTTGAAGTCTCTCAGCCCCACTCACCTCACAGAGTGTTTGTTGTGGAGGAGGAAGGGAAAGGAGAATGTTAGTCGCTTTGAGACTCCTTTGGGTAGTGATAAAGTGGGGTATCAAATCCAAACTCTTCTTCTCCTTCTCCTTCTTCTCCACATTACGGTGAAGAAGTTTCTTGAGCATCATGAATGCTGCCTAATTTTTTTTTAAAAAATGAAAAGTCCACTAGAGGGCATGGTGCACTCTCAGAACCCTTATCAGCCATCCCTTTTGAGATCACCCAATAAGAAAGCAATGCATGCATTAGAACTGGGTTGGGGTAATGCACTGGAAAGGGAACATGAAAGCAGCCTGTTTGTTTTTTTGGAAAGAGTAGGGTTGCATCAAACTTACCTACCCATGTTCAAAGCCAGGTTCACTATTTGTGAAATGCAGGCTCCTTTTGATTTATTATTTTTAATTATTATTCTTTTAGGGCTTCTCCATGAGGAGTTTGCCAGAAAAGCTAGGACTGCGTCCAAATGTTCACCTGTTTTGATTTTCAGGTCAAAAGTAGTGTGTTTAGAAATATTTCCTGCAACAAGCAAACCCATATTTGTAAGACGGTTAGTAGTCAAATTTTGCAACAAAACGGGCGGGGCGGGGCGGGGCGGGGGTCTATTGAGTTGTTTTTGTTTTTATTTTTATTATGTACTTTGTGGTTTTATATCTTGATTTTATTCTGTGAACCACCCTGAGACCCCTGGGTATAGGGCAGTATATAAATTCTAATAATAATAATAATAATAATAATAATAGTAATAATAATAATAATAATAATAATAAGAAGAAGAAGAAGAAGAAGAAGTCTCCTGTATCAGTTTCTACAAGCCACAGCAGATGATGTAAACTTCCAACAGTTTGAACTTACTCCCAAAGGCAAACTCCTCCATTGTCTCCCAATACAGCTGGGTGCCAACAAGTCATGTGAATGATCTTGGCTAATCACGGATGACTGGGATGACACTGTGGTGCTATTTTTGGCTATATGATGTCACCGAACGTAAAAAGCCAGCTGAGAATGAAGACAGATCTCCCTGTATTAGTAACACGAATGATTCCAGCCAATCAGGGATCCTGCTATGCAACCAATCAGGCATTGACTTGTGACAATATCACTGAGGGCAACAAGAAAAAGCCCACTCAGAACGAGGCCAATGCTTTTTGAATAGGAAAGCACTTCTGTACATGTTTGGTGTGATCGCCAAGGTGGGTGGGAAGGGGTGGGGAAGCTTTCTGCCACGGTCAAAAAGTTCATTAAAAAGTGTGTCATTTTGGCTCAGCCCTCTGTGTGTAATTGCATCGTGGTCTCATGCGTGCCTATAAACTGAGGCTCCATATTCCTTTGAATTATGTTCAAAGCACGTCCTTTCTCTCAAAGAATTCTGGGTACTGTAGTTTACGCTTTGCAGAGTTACAATTCCTCAATAAAAAAACAGACCAAGAACTCAGGCCAATATAAGTTTCGATAGTGAGAGTAATCCCTACTCACAAGTCAAATGTGAACGGCAACAAGAGTACATATAGTTATACAGAAATTGTAAACTCAAAAGTCACAAGGATATATGCAAAACAATAATCTGTTACAGCATTGGATATAAGAGTCTTTAAATTGAGTCAAGTTCATGCTAGTCCATAATCAGAATATATTCATGTCGTGTTTGATGTAAAGATCTTAGTCTCAAGCATTGATCAGGTCAGGAGTCAGTCATAAATCAGAAGCCAGGACAGGGTCCTGTTTTGGTGTATTCACCTTCATCAGCTAAGTTTCAAGAGATCATATAAGTGTGTCCTATTATTTTCTACGTTTCTCAGAGTTAACAACTAGGTTTAAGAAGATCAACGTGTATCCTGAGATTCTCTGCGTGTCTATTTTCCAGGGACGTCCCAGATTTACAGAAGCCGTCTCAGTTTCTGATTTGATTCTGGAATATCCCGCTTTTCCTTAGGATGTCCCTGTTTTCATTGGAGAAATGTTGGAGGGCATGGAGTTATGTAGCCCCTGAGCTGAGGAAATAAGTAACTATACAACCTTTAGATACCCTTCTAATGTGCTTTAGATGTGTGCACAGTCAAGAGTACGCCCTCAAGGAACACTCTAGCGATAGTGAGATCTGAATGAAGACCCTTGAGCCCATTGTAGGGCCAAAGCAGATACCACAGAAACTGAGAGCAGCCACTTTCCTTTGTGGAACAATTTGGTGTGCCTAAAAATGGAACTTCGTGCTGATACCAAATGTGGCAATCAATCAATCAATCAATCAATCAATCAATCAGTGTGGCCCAATTAATTACAAACAAAGGCTTCCTGGATTTTCCTGGTGACAGTTATCAGCTTGAAGCCAATCAACAAAAATCGATTGCCAGATTTAGGTTTGATGAGGCCCTAAGCAACAGAAGGTAATGGGGCCCTTTTATATGTCCAGCTGCCCTTTGTCAACAACAAATTGTCACTGTTTTTTTGTGTTGAATATATACTATATGGTAAATTATGGACCTAATAGGTATCTAAGGCCATTTGCACATGCAGAATGTAGGCAGCCTATATATAGAAATGAGAAAACCAGTGATATTTTAGGGAGCAGGCTAGCAGGCAGAGCCCATTGCTTACATCATAGGAGCCTACGCAACACAAAACACTGTTGCTGTATGTAGGTCTTACTTTATTTGTTTTTTATCTTATATTTTGGAAATGTACATCCAGTTTCTTTTCCTTTAGTTTTTTTCTGAGGGGGCCCAAGAGAGTGGACCCCTAAGCTATAGCTTGTTTAGCTTATATGTAAATCCGGCACTGGTTGAAGCTCACACTGGCTTCACAGTATGGAAAAGAGTCAAACATTCCTTCTGTCAAGTGTCTCTTCCTCCGTCCCCTCGTCCTCCCGTCTGTGTGCTGAGACGGGTGTGAAAATGACGCCACGGAGCTGCTAAGCCGTCAGAAAGTTTCAAACTGCTCCAAGGAGAGGAGCCAGTGGAGCTGCTGAAAACCCTCATTCTGTCAGGGCTTTTTTTCTTTTTTCTTTTAAAGAGCTGTATATGTGTTTGTGAGCCAAGGCTGGAAGCGCCAGGAAGACTGAGGGGAGAGGAAAAATAACCTCCTTGAACATGCTTTTACGTATTCTTCTCTCCAGTCATCAAGCAGAACCAACAAAGGAGCTGGCCTTAGGGAAACAGCCTCTGCTGCCAAGGACTGCTCAATTCGCTCTATTTTTCATTTTCATTTTCCCAAGGGACATCTCGTATCCCAAAACATCAAAGCCCCATAGAGCATGCTGGGTTCCCTTAAATCCATGCTTTGTACTTTGAGGGAGGGACACGGGTGGCGCTGTGGTCTAAACCACTGAGCCTCTTGGGCTTGCCGATCAGAAGGTTGGCGGTTCGAATCCCCGTGATGGGCTGAGCTCCCATTGCTCTGTCCCAGCTCTTGCCAACCTAGCAGTTCGAAAGTATACCAGTGCAAGTAGATAAATAGGTACCACTCTGGCAGGAAGGTAAGCGGCGTTCCTGTGCGCTCCGGTTTCCGTCACGGTGTCCTGTTGCGCCAGGAGCGGTTTAGTCCTGGTGGCCACATGACCCAGAAAACACCATAGCTCAGTGGTGGAACAGCTGTTTTACTTGTAGGAGGCTCCAGGTTCAATTCTCTGTAACTACCAGGTTTTATTTTTTATTTTTATTTTTTTAAAACATAATGCTTCTGGTAATGGGAGAGACTTCTCTCTGCCTGAGGCCTGCTGAGCTTGTGCTAGTCAGAGCAGACAATACTGGTCTAGGTGAACAACTAGTCTGATCTGATAGAAGGCAGCTTCCTATGCCATGCATAGAATGATTTGTTAAGGCTACTAGGGCAGCTATGATACCTCCAAAATGTGCCAACCAGAACCAGGAACTATGTTTCCCAAAGAGACAAGCATCGTGCAAGAAGCCATTTTGCAGAGATTTCTGATGAATGGAAAACAAGGTTCGCCTTGGCCATCGTAATTTAATACTTCTGTACTTTTGCACTTGCCCATTTTTAAAACTTAAAACACTGGTTAGAGCATAATGATGATCATGCCAAGGTCACAGGTTCAATCCCCATGTGGCACAGCTGCAGACTCTCCAGGTGTCACTATTTTCCAGGGATGTCCCAGATTTACAGAAGCCGTCTCGGTTTCTGATTTGATTCTGGAATGTCCTGCTTTCCCTTAGGACGTCCCTGTTTTCATTGGAGAAATGTTGGAGGGCATGGAGTTATGCAGCCCCTGAGCTGAGGAAATAAGTAACTATACAACCTTTGGATGACATCTGAAGGCAGTACAGGTACTGTATAGTGGAACCTCGGCTCCCGACGCCTTGGGAGCTGAGCATTCCGGCTCCTGAACCATCAAAAACCGGAAGTGACTGTTCTGGTTTCCGAACATTCTTTGGAAGCCAAACATCCTGCATGGCTTCCACGGCTTCTGATTGGCTGCAGGAAGTTCCTGCAGCCAATCGCAAGCCACACATTGGTTCCTGAACTGTTTTGGGAGTCGAATGGACTCCCGGAATGGATTAAGTTTGGGACACAAGGTTCCACCGTATAGGGAAGTTTTACAATGTTTATTTTACAATGTTTTAATTTATGTTGGAAGCCACCTAGAGTGACTGGGGCAACCCAGTAAGATGTGTAGGGTATGATGATGATGATGATTATTATTATTATTATTATTTTATTATTATTAAATAGGACATCCCTATTTTCATTGCAGAAATGTTGGAGGGTATGAAGCTACATGATCCCGCATTGCAGGGGTTTGGACTGGGTGATCTGCAGGGACAGGGCCCCTTTGGCTCCACAAGTCTATGATTCCAAACTTCAAAACTAAATGAACAATGTGGCTCTTGAATAAGGAGTTTTATCTGTGAAGCAAAGGGCCTCAAACATCAGTCTGAATCTCTCAGCTAAGGCTCAGTCGGAATAACTTACTCACGAGTGCATTCAGCCCAGGGATCCTGAAAACAACTGAATTAGATTTATTTTTAAGTGTGATGTTTTGCTTTTTTAAAATTAAATAACCTAGAATTATCGATCAGTTGAAAAACAAAAAGTTGAGAAATAACCAAGTAATATTCCTTGAGGGAACCACTGGGGCAGTTGGTATATTTACGTATATTGGCTTATACCACATAACACGCTGACGATCCCATTCTTTTCATCTCCTAGTCGACGCCTGGAATAGAATGATTACTTCTACAGCTCATTTGAATAATTCCCACATATATTCCAGATGTTTGCCACATGCCTTGCTTTAGCATGGTTGAAAAGAGGGGGGGCTGGGTGGGTTTTGATTTGATAACCATATTAATTTTGACACAGATGTTTGTCGTTGCACAGGGGGGAAAAACACAAGCACAATTTTTGGGGGGGCGGGGCGGACCCAGTACACTATGTAATTCACATGGAAGAAGCTGGGGGGATTTTTGATTTGTTCAGAATACAGCAGGCATGTCCAAAGTCCGTTTCGGGGGCCTAATTCAGCCTGCTGGTCGGTTTAATCTGGCCCGTGTGGCAGTTTATTTCATGGGGTAAAACCCTGATAAAACCTCAACAACTTCAATCCTAAGAAAAGCTCAAAAACTTTGGGGTAAAATCATTTAAAATGTCAACAACTTCAATCCTAAAAAATCCCTTCACTTCATCAAATCTGGCCCTCTTTGAAAAAAGTTTGGACACCACTGGAATACAGAAAAGTAACACAACTGAACCCTAAGAAGAAGAAGAAGTGTTTGGATTTGATATCCCACTTTATCACTACCCAAAGGAGTCTCAAAGCGGCTAACATTCTCCTTGCCCTTCCTCCCCCACAACAAACACTCTGTGGGGTGAGTGGGGCTGAGAGACTTCAGAGAAGTGTAACTAGCCCAAGGTCACCCAGCAGCTGCATGTGGAGGAGCGGAGACATGAACCCGGTTCCCCAGATAACGAGTCTACCGCTCTTAACCACTACACCACACTGCTCTAAGATGAGCAATGCTTGTGTCCTAAAGAGCAGAACGCAGTTTGGGGGGTGGAGCAAGAAAGGATAACTCCATGCCCTCCAACATTTCTCCGGTGAAAATAGGGACATCCTAAGGAAAAGCGGGACATTCCAGGATCAAATCAGAAACAGGGACAGCCTCTGTATATCCTGGACTGCCCCTGGAAAACAGGGGCACTTGGAAGGTCTGGAAATGCTTTCTTATTAACTAAGGCGATGGGGGGCAGGTGGTCTTGCGGTTTACTCCCCTTTTGCTTTCCTTTTAGAAAAAAGAATGAACTATTCATTTAATGGTGTTAATCTCTCTTTACCTTATTCAGATTAAGACAAAATAAAAATACTTCGCTGGTGGGAGAAGGAAAGAGTCGCACGTGCAGCTACCACCCTCACACGCCCAAGGAACGAGCATCTCAAATAAGGAATCAGGTGTACTCGGGTGCAGCCCGAAGCAGGCAAAATTACGGTAGTTCCATCAGATATGGCATGCGGGGAGGGACTAGCTATGCACCGTGGGAAACAATGTCACCACTTGAAAATGGGACATCTCTACATAGGCTGTGGTTCTCCCTATGCTGAGGAGGGAAATGTCTTCTGTGGAAAGGTTTGTTGTTGTTCAGTCGTTCAGTCGTGTCCGACTCTTCGTGACCCCATGGACCAGAGCACGCCAGGCACGCCTATCCTTCACTGCCTCTCGCAGTTTGGCCAAACTCATGTTAGTAGCTCCGAGAACACTGTCCAACCATCTCATCCTCTGTCGTCCCCTTCTCCTTGTGCCCTCCATCTTTCCCAACATCAGGGTCTTTTCTAGGGAGTCTTCTCTTCTCATGAGGTGGCCAAAGTACTGGAGCCTCAACTTCAGGATCTGTCCTTCTAGTGAGCACTCAGGGCTGAGAATGGATAGGTTTGATCTTCTTGCAGTCCATGGGACTCTCAAGAGTCTCCTCCAGGTTAGCTTGTCAATTTCTTCTCCATTATCTAAAATTGTGGAAGACAAAGATTGGGACTTGTGCATTTCATAGCCCAGTTGTATGCATGTTTGGTAGGAAGTGAGTCCTACTGTATTCAGTAGCCTGTATAGGACTGCAGCCTCAGACGTCTGAAGGCCACAACGGCACCGTGAAATGTTCCTACTAGGCCAATGATGAGCTGATTTCCACTAATCATTAAGTAGGCTGGGAAAGTATTCTTCGGAGCCATCAACATATATTTATTTCACACAACAGAAACCACAACTTCTCCAAAAATGATTGTAATAGAAGGAAGAAGTTCAGTCAGGAAGACCTCCACCTAAGGTCACAGCATTGATCAAAGTTCTGCTTTCAAGTTCTGGTTTTCTATGTCTGTGAATCACCCCAGCCAAGTTCCTCCCATGATTCATCAGTCAAATGCAATATTTTTGTTCTTTTAAGGCAGGGCTAACCAACCCTTCAGATGCTGCTAGACTGAACAGCTCCCATCGACCTTGCTGGCTGCGGCTGATGGGAGCTGGAGTCCAGCAACATCTAGAAGGGACCATGTTGGCTACTCCTGTTCTGAAGCCATCTTTTTTTTTTTTTACTCCACTACAGTCTTCTCGGTGTATTGGCATACTGACCATGAGAGCTAATGACAGAGTCCACATTCCCTCCTTCCTCCTGCCATAAGAAATAGCTGTGCGCTACCCCTACTTAAAATATGGTGACTGTCAGGAAACCCCCCTCCCCGCAGCTGGTAGGGTCGCAGGAGCATTTGCAGTATAGAGAACCCCCTAAACTGTTTACCAGCTTGTCCTCCCCCTCCTCTGCCAGAAGCGACCATTCCTCCAGTGGGGAGGGGGAATCAGAGGCAGGAAGGCAGTGCAGGGGCTCTGAGAGGATAGTGGAGCCTCAGCACCGAGGGGAAAGCGGGGAACGGGGTCAGGTTCCCACGCTCCGAGGGCGCAGGCAGGAAGGACGTGGAAGGGGGAGGCGGGGGTTCAGAATCCCGCGCCTCTTTTGCTGGACAAATAACCGGAAGAGTTCATTCCTGGACTCTGCGGAGGGATGAGATGGACGTTTGATCTTTTGCTCCACTGTATATAGCTGTGCACAATAAAGAACTTAGTTTTAGAAGTTCTGCGTCTGGCGCTTTACTCATGAGCAACCACTGAACGTCCTTACAGCGACACAATAATTCCCTGCTAAATCCTGGTGAAAGATTAAAGCATCTCTTTTATGCTTCCTTATTTTTATGGCTGCAATCTACGATCCCTGGTTTTCTAGGGGTCATGGGATCCATCCAATCCCATTCTCTGAGAGAGAGAGAGAGAGAGAGAGAGAGAGAGAGAGAGAGAGAGAGATCTGGTGCCAGGTGACCTTATAAGGCTGTGTCGAAAGGTCAGCAGGTGGTTTCTTTCCGCCATTGGAGCTCTGACATCAGAGGGTTCAAAGATAAGGCATTCCAGGGGCATTCTGGGAGAGGATGTGAATTCATGGACCTCCCATTCTCCAAACACCCCCCCCCCCCACCCAGATCAGGGGGCAAACATGAGCTGGCACTTTTTATTTCCATCCCATTAGAAACAATGTGAGGGAAATCATAAAAGGATTGCGGGGGTGGGGGCGGAAAATAAATAGGAAAATGCCATTTATCCTTCCCATCTGCCATGTACCCTTTGGATAATTTTGATTCTCAGACACCAGAGTTCCCCAGTAACTTGTAGGATTGATACCCTCATACATCAGTTGCCCTTCCAGGAAATCATACCCCAAAGAGTGTACAATAAAAGCAATAATATTGGTAGAACAGTAATTTTCCCTTCTGGTTCTTATGACATGAATGAAGATGGGCCGTTATTTTGATAGGATGCAGGCTTTTGTTGGACATGTATGAAATATTTCAGCTGATTCTATTTTTCCTCTGACAAAACCCATAGAACTTTGGCATACATTTTATAAGGAATGGAAATATTTATTTGGATCCACTGTCCAAAATTATGGGATTTCCCCAACGTATATCCAAACACACAGCCTCAATTCATGCGTTCAGATTTCATCATATGGAGCAGCTGAATTGCTGCAACCACACTGGAATTTAGGGGATCAGCACATCTACTGGTGGCCACACAAACTGCAGCATGACCACAGCCTTACAAATTTATTACATAGCACAAGAGAAACACACAATAGGATCCAATGAAATAGCTAGCTGGAATAGGTATGGTTAGGAACGCTTTAAATGTTACAAAACTCTCCCAATGATACAGGGCAAAACCGCAATACTGTAGTGAGAAGCACATCTCAGCTTTCGGGGGGCAGGGGGCTAGCTCTTTTCTAAGTCCTTAAGGTGATGAATAAGCAGCTAAAGTGTTACCTGTAAATAGTATGTATATTAAGAATCCAGGTGCTACACGATAGCTTGGAAGCTGCTTGAACACCCTAGTACTGGCATTAAGTATCCTGCCATGCAGTGTTGGGATAACCAGTTGTTGGGAGAACGTGCTCCGGCTGGTTATGAAGGTTGTTGATCAGGAGTTTTAGGAGTTGCGGAAGGGCTGAAGAAGATAGCGATAGGTAGCAAGAAAAGCAAAAGGCGGCCGAAGTAGCGGAAGGAGGCCAAAATAAAGTAGACTGCAGTCAGAGCTTGTAGTACGCTCACTGAACGTGAACGAGCTCTCCGTCGCCTCAAACTGAGGCAGGGGCTATTTACTGAGAAATTGTACAGCGCCATCAACTCAACATCAACCAATTACAACTTAGCATTAACAGACCCTTCTGGGTGGGAAACAGCCTCTACAGCCGTTAACAAGAGGCTTCCTGGCGCGCTTTTGGGATAGCGGAGTGATCCCAACTCCAACTCCGGCCGGATCTTCTTTTCCTTCTGTGAGGCAGCGAGGAAGGATCAGCGCAACGGCTATCGTGCGGGAAATGCTAAAGCGTATTCCCACAATGCAGCACAACTGCTGCTGGGGAAAAAATGGCAAGAAACAGCAGCAACAGTGTGCAACTCTTCCTCAGAAGGATGATTTTTAAAGTGTGCAGTTGGATGCAAAATGTGCAGCTGGAAAGATATTTCTGCAGTTGCAAAGCTGCTAATGTGCAGTTAGAAAAGTGGAGGGAAATTAAGCACAGGTGTATATGTTTATTAAGCATTTAAATGACATGCATTGTCAGCGACAGCATTTATGCAAATGATATGAAGGTAGAATGCACCCAGTTTCCGTACTTAAAACAAACTGCCCAAACAATATTGAAACATCCATTGGGCCAGAACTTCCTCTGCTTCATATTTACCTTTGGGCAGGTATTTGTCACATTCTTGTGAATATCCTTAAAGTACACCTGATTTTGCACCTGTTCATTACTGAACTAAGGCAGGTTCATGAATGGCTTCTCACTGTATAGTGGAATCACAGATTTGTAGAATTTTAGAGTTGGAAGGGGCCACGAGGGTCATCTAGTACAACCTCCGGCAATGCAGGAATCTTTTGCCCAACGTGGGGCTCGAACCCACAACCCTCAGATTAAGAGCCTCATGCTCTACCAGCTGAGCTATTGATGGATGATAAGGACTCTTGGGTTTCACAGCCTTGCATAAATCTAGGCACAAAATAAGGCACGAAGGTGCCGTCTGCGTGCCATGTCGTGTCCAGATGTGCGTAACCACAACCAACACACATTCATAACTCCTTCTCTTCAGTATAAACGAGGCCATGCCTTCGTTGGTATAAATAACTCTTCTGTGATATGTGATTCAGCAGCAACAAAGGAAAAAGGATGCGGCTGGATGTCATCAGCACTGAAATAGGAAGTGCAATGAAATGGGGCTTGAGTGGGAGGAGGAAGAATGAGCAGTAGATGGGCAACAGAGACGATGAAGAACCATTGCTTTCTTTTGAGACCAGCCCTTTGACACGAGTCAGAATAGTGTCATGAATGCCTGCCATGAATGCCTGCATCTCACTATTTATAACATCAAAGAGCATGAGCTTTATGAGTAGCCTTCCCCAACCTGATGTCCTCCACATGATGATGATGATGATGATGATTTCATTATTTGTACCCTGCCTATCTGACCGGATCACCCCAGCCACTCTGGGCAGCTTCCAACATAGATCAAAACATAACAAAACATTAAACATTAAAAAAAACTTCCCTATACAAGGCTGCCTTCAGATGTCTTCTAAAGTTACTCATCTCTTTGACATCTGATGGGAGGGTGTTCCACAGGGTGGGTGCTACTTCCGAGAAGGACCTCTTGCCTGGTTCCCTGTAGCCTCACTTCTCGCAGTGAGGAAACCACCAGAAGACCCTCAGAGCTGGACCTCAGTGTCTGAGCTAAACGATGGGGGTGGAGACGCTCCTTCAGGTATACTGGGCCGAGGCCGTTCAGGACTTTAAAGGTCAGCACCAACACTTTGAATTGTGCTCGGAAACATACTGGGAGCCAACATAGTTGTTTCAGGACCAGAGTTATATGGTCCTGGCGGCTGCTCCCAGGACTCAGCAACATTGGCAAAGAAAAAGCTTTTTATATGCGTTGTTTATGCATTCTAATAATGTGACACTGGATGGCGCTGTGGAGTTCCATTTTTGCCAACCCGATTTCTAATGCAAAGTTTGCAATGCGTTTAACTGATGTGTCTGGATCCAGCCCCAGTCACCCGTCTACCTGCTATACTCTGGATTAGTTGTCGTTTCCAAGTCACCTTCACTACAGCTCCCATTAACCTGGGCCATTGGCTGGGGCTGATGGGAGTTGTATTCCAAAACACCACATTGGGGGAGTCTGGGATACATGTTCCAGACTTTTGTCATAGTGAACCAGCCCTATCACAACGCAGCAAGGAGAAGCAGGCTGCCTCGGGAGACAAACTTTAAAGCAGGGATGAGCAAGAAGAGAAGAGAGAATTATCTGGGGAATTATAGGGACAGAACTACATAAATTGTATAGATTTTTTTTCCATATATGTGACTACAATGGCAGGAATGTTACTTGCCCAAAAAAGGGGAAGAAGCAGAAGTCCCCGCAAAGGAAGAATGGATACAAAAACTGATGGGATATGCAGAAATGGCAAAACTTACCGGAAGAATAAGAAATCAAGATAACAAACTTTTTATAAAAGAATGGAAATGGTTTATTGAATATTTACAGATAATTTGTAAACAGATAAAAACACTGGCAGGGTTATTGTTACATATATTTAAAGAACATAAATAAATGAGTAAGTTAAGTGAATTTGGATATGCAGAAGATATTAAAAACAAATTTAAGGAACCGCAGAAAGAGGCGGAAGGAGGTCAAGTTATAAAATGTCAAAATGATTGTAAAATCAATGAAATGTATATCTCTGAAAAGTAGAAATGACAATTTTAAAAAGACCAAAAAAACCAAACAAACACCAAAACCTAACCCCACTGGCCTTAACTCTATGCTGAAGAATATTCTGAAGAAGTGTGCATGCACACGAAAGCTCATACCAAGAACAAACTTAGTTAGTCTCTAAGGTGCTACTGGAAGGAATTTTTTATTTTATTTTGTTTTGACTATGGCAGACCAACACGGCTACCTACCTGCAACTGAATTCCACCGTGAGGCAGGAGCATTGGTGGTGCTGGAGAGTTCGCCTAAGTCCTAAGCCCACTCATCTTAATCAAACAGTCACTTCCACGAGCAGCAAGTCCACCCATAAATCTTAATTTTGTGCTTTCAAACCAGGCTTTAAGAGACCGGCTTTAAATCCCACACACAGAGCTTTGTTGCGCAGGTGAGCGCGTCTGTGTGTGCATGCATATCAAGTTAGCTTTTAAGAAATGCTCTAAAGCATTGAGTGGCATTGTATACAAGAGAGGAAGGGGGATAACCCTCTGAAAGAGATCTCTGTTGGCTGCCTCCATTGGGGAAACTGAAGGTGCTCTGAAGCAGACTAAATACTGCGAGCACAACCTCAATTTATATCACAAGGAACCTTCTATATGCTACCCTTCAGGTGAAAATTTCCGAGGGGAATAATTACGCCGGATTCTCAACAGAAATAATGACAATAGTTAGTTATGTTGTCGAGGGGCTCAGCTATGAACCTGCGTCACTTTTTCGCAAAATGTAAACAGAACCCATTTCTATTTGAGAGCCAGTTCCAGTTTTCAGAGAGTAAGGTGGGCCATTAAAAATTACCCACAGTGCCCCGGAGCAGCCATTTCTTTGCTCCAGGACATTGTGGGAAATTTAAAATGGCCAGCAAGGAAACTTGTAAGGGGTGTGTGTGTGGAACCAAGGGAACCATTAATATTAGACTTTTGCTGTACAGTGGTGCCCCGCTAGACGAATGCCTCGCTAGACGAAAAACTCGCTAGACGAACAGCATTCGTCTAGCGGAAGCTGCCCCACAAGACGAAAAAGTCAATGGGGCTGCTTCGCAAGACGAAAAATTTTCATCTTTTTTTTCCTTTCGTTTAGCGGAGCGCGGCTGTCATTGCCGCTTCGCTAGACGAAAAAACCACTAGACGAAAAATTCGCAGAACAAATTATTTTCGTCTAGCGGGGCACCACTGTATTGTTTTAGGCTTACCCTAGCAGGCATGCCATTTTAACAGGCAGTTTTGCTATGTGTGATTGTTTTTAGATTGCTGGTTTTATTCATATTTGATAAAGTCTTGTGTTGACTTCATTTAATTTTTTTACTCTTATCAGTTTATCCAAATGGATATTGTAGATTGTTCTTTGTCAACAGCTTGGAGGTTTTCTGTCATTTTGTTAAATAAATAAGGTGTCTTTCCTCACAGAAGCTGACATGGCGCAATCAAGGGAAGCCATTTAAGGAGCCATTAAGAAGTCGTTTAGAACCTCCAATAAAATTAAAAACACACAGGCCTTTGCTTTTATTTTTATTTTTTTAAAAAACAACACCAAACCTCAAAAGTTATTAAAAAGACCCTGAAAGATTCCCCCAAAGCCTTGGATATTGTTTTTAAAAGATTTTGCTTGTTACCACCTGCCAGATATCTTTTGGCAGTGGCATATATATGGAAGAGGTACTGGGGTCGCAATTCATTTAGGACTTTGAAGGTTGAAAGCAGTGTTTGTAATTGGGTACAGGATTAGGACTGGAAGCTAATGTGATTAACAAATTTGAAAATGTCCTGTCCCAGTTAACAATCTTGAAGCCCAACGTTAGACTAATGGAAGGTTCTATATCTAGACCATTTCCAAAGGCAACACCATGTATGATGCATTGCAGCCAACCTTTACTCGAATATTTGGAGGTTGGTGCTGAAGTGTCCATCTTCAAAGGGTTTCTGACAGCTGGACATTTGCCTTCTCCCAGGCATCCCCCCCCTTTAAAAATTAAAGAAAAATGTTTCTGAGCGAAGGGGTATCCTTAACTGCATTCACTTCATTTTTAAAGGTCTACATCAGAGTCGGAGAACATCTCTCTGGCCCTACAGATGCAGTTAGACTCCAAGTCCCATCAGTCCCAGCCAGAATGGCCAGTGGTCAGGAAGGATGGGAGTTGTAGTTCAGCAACATGTATAGGCCCACCGGTTCTCTCCACTCCTGGGCTAGATGAACAAATGTGCTTGCCCCGGAAAGGAACTCAGTGCTGTCCCCAAGTGTTCAAAATCTGTCTAATGGTCGAAAGCAATGAGGGGTCTCAGCGTCACATGACATGTCTTGCCCCTGCCACCAGCAGTGGGAGATGGGGGAAGCGGAGGGATGGCGGTCTCCTCAATATTGGGGGGCTCATCCCCTTGCCCACAAATATTGAGGGGGCAACAAGAGGACTATGTGTTTTGGGGAACAACACCTGTTTGGGGAAAGACCAGGTGCTCGTACCTGTGGGTGAAGGGGCGAGCATGATTTGGAATCTCTGCCTCATGCACTGAAATAACTACTTTCAGGCTTGAAGTTGGGACAGAGCCATCTCAGGTACAAAACAACAGATGTGTGATATATATGCAGCCCTTTGAAAGGTAAGGCCCTGTTTAGGGAAGCTTTTAATATTTGTTGTTTTTTTGTAAAGAATTTATTGATTTTTACAAAACAAAGAACAGCATAACACATAACACATACATCAACACAAACCCAAACACAAACCCCACAACTAAACATAATAAAACAAATCACACCAATAATTCTTTTTCTTGTTTGCACACAAAAAAAACTTTTCTTGTTCGAATCATTCTCAGTGACTTCCCCCGCTTTCTCTCCTTTGGTTCCAATTCTAATTTTACTTTAATAACTTCTCATCTCTAAAATTAAATCATTCAAAAATCAAAACTAAACTAAGCATACTTCTTAAAATCTAATTTTTACTCCAAACTAATCTATCACTTCTTATCTTATCAAATCTATTCCAAATATTACTTCGTAATAATTAATAATACAACTTCATAACACAACATATTACTTCTTGTGTCAAATCATATCAAACATCTTCTTTCACTCAGACAGCTGCTAATAAAAAAAAATCAAATATCTCTTCTCTAGTTCAAAAAACTTAAAATCTTAACACACCGGCTTCAGGGTACCATAATAAACCATCCTAATTTTATCCTTAGTATATTTCACCCTATCCCTTTTCTGACCATTTTCTCTCGCCATCTCGGGGTTTCCCCCCAGACATTCCTCCATCTTACACCAAAACCATTTTTCAGAGTGTCCTCTTTTCTTATAAGTCCACAGTTCCAGACGTAGTCTACAACAATCCTTGCAGGGAGCATCAGGGTACACAAATCATCACATTCCAGCATCTCCGCTTCAAAATTCCGTTCATCTTTTGATTGTAGATAAATAAATCTTTCCCCCATCATTCCTGGGCTCTCACCCCAGAAATTGAATATAAATTGTCTTCCGATCCTGGGTCTCTCACCCCCACGGGACCTTTCACCTTCTCGGAGTTGCAAAAACATTGTACTTTGTACTTCGATAATTCCCTTAAGCTCCCTGCCAAGGTTCTCTTCCATTTTAGCCATGTTCAGAAGGGTCTGTTTTGTGGGATATAACTGTCTTGCGACATCCTGGTTCAACAAAGTTAACTTCTGGTTCAACAATTCTAATTTCAGAAAAATAATCCTTTGTTCGTAAGTCAAACCAGAGTCCAAAGCCAGCTTGAAAACGAAACCCAACATGGTAGAAGTGGGCATAGGGTATCAGGTTTCAATATTTTTCCATCTTAGTCACAGTACTTTTCCATCTGAGTCACAAAACTCCGCAGCCATTTCCCCTGAAGTCAGGGCGAAAAGACCACCACTTCAAGAAGAAATATTCCCACGAACTTAAGTCCCCCGAAAGGGATTCAATCAGTCTCACTTGTCAAATTTGAAACAATATATCCATCACTGCAACAGCAGTCGCCATCAAAGCAGTTACTTTCTTTCCACCAAAGGGAGAAAAGCAGGCTTCCTTTCCGTCGTATCTCCCGGAGCGCCAAATGTCAAAGATAAATTCATTGTTCTCGTACTCACGGCCAACGGGCTTCTTTTTTTTTTGCTTCTGCCAGGTAGAACGATCTCGCTCATCGCGAGCGGCGGCCGCCGCTTCGCCGGTCCGGTTGGGGCATGCCTCCACAGCCCGGCTCCGTGGTCCCTTCACCCCCACTCCCCCTTTACAGGGGGAACGAGGGAAGGGTTCGGAGCCATAGCGGGCTCGCCGGAGAGCCCATGCCGCGGGACGCTCGACCTGTGGTTTAGCGGAGCCCCGCTTTGCGGTAGCGGGGCTCCTACCCCCGGGCCGGCCTGAGTTGCTTCGCTGCCGAAGCGACCCACGACCGCCCGCGATGGCGTTCTCGCCGGAAGTCCCCAGCTTTTAATATTTGATGAATTATTGTATTTTAATATTTTGCTGGAAGCTGCTCAGAGTGGCTGGGGAAACCCAGCCAGATGGGCGGGGTATAAATAATAAATTGTTGTTGTTGTTGTTGTTGTTGTTGTTGTTGTTGTTGTTGGACTTTTTGGTCGGCTGGTCTTCCCTAGAAAGATTTTAAAGGTGAATGTTAGATGGTTTGTTTATGCTACTCCAGACGTCTGCAAAATATGCTCCTCCCCAACCTATTTTGTTTGCAGGCAAGTTAAACAGACTGACCCTTCTTTCCTATTTCAATTCAATATGAACGGGCCTATCTTTCTCTTTCTTTGGAAGCAAAATTCGTATTTATTTTCAGAAGGCCAACCTGGGCGGAGAAGGGTCATTGCATATGTATGTTAAAAATAAAATGAAATGCTGATGCGTTTTTAAAGTTGAAGTGCTGAGCAGGGAAAGCAAAATATCTACCCGCTTCACCTATTTTTACACTCCGAAAAAGTCCCAATATAACCAAGTTACGTAAGTACGCCTGTAATTCCTTCGCCCGCCCCCATCCTCCGTTTCATAATTAACCTGGGAACTTTAGGAATTCACATTCTGAACATCATTCTGAAGAAATATTTCTAATAATCCTCTCTGTGTACAAAGCTGTGTTGCCTCATCCTGCTTCTGGGACTTTATCCATGAGTTACTATTTGGGGAAGCTATTTCCAAATCTGAACAACAATGCTGTATTTAGCACCTATTTATCCTTAAAAAGACCCTGCAGAACCAGGAATAAGGGAAAGTGCATGTGAGAAAGAGGTGGTAAGGAGGAGTGATGGGAATTCTGGAGAATTCAGTTCCACCACTGCCGCCCAGGTTTAGATGTTTGGCTTTCCATGGCTGCCTATCCTTTTGTGACCAATCAAAGTGTTTCCTCCCACCCTTGGCAACTTCCGCCATTGCTAATTATGATGACATGGGGCTCCTGATGTTATTGGACTTGAAGTTATTGAGGGATTGTTTTCCCACAATCAGATAGGAGTTAAAGGCACCTAATATACAGGTGAAACTCGAAAAATTAGAATATCGTGGAAAGGTTCATTTCTTTCAGTAATTCAACTTAAAAGGTGAAACTAATATATGAGATAGACTCATGACATGCAAAGCGAGATATGTCAAGCCTTTATTTGTTATAATTGTGATGATTATAGCGTACAGCTGATGAGAACCCCAAATTAACAATCTCAACTTTGGGGTTTTCATCACCTGTATACCATAATTATCACAATTATAACAAACAAAGGCTTGACATATCTTGCTTTGCATGTCATGAGTCTATCTCATATATTAAACTCCAGTAGCTAATGAAAACAATTGCTTACATAAATGGACTTTTCCACGATATTCTAATTTTTCGAGTTTCACCTGTATAACATTTATCTGATTGTGGGAAAACAATCCCTCAATCTCTGCACCCTTAGTTGCCAGCAGGGGTGCCAACTTGAATAAAATATTGGGGGGGGGGAGGTAAGCCCCGCCCTGCATAATAGATCACATGACATGGTGCATGCATAGGAGTTAAAGGCACCTACTATATAACACTGGGATTGCGGGTGGCGCTGTGGGTTAAACCACAGAGCCTAGGGCTTGCTGATCAGAAGGTCGATGGTTCGAATCCCTGCCATGGGGTGAGCTCCCGTTGCTCGGTACCAGCTCCTGCCCACCTAGCAGTTCAAAAGCACCTAGCAGTTCAAAAGCACGCTCCAGCGGGAAGGTAAACGGTGTTTCCGTGCGCTGCTCTGGTTCGCCAGAAGCGGCTTAGTCATGCTGGCCACATGACCCGGAAGCTGTACGCCGGCTCCCTTGGCCAGTAATGCGAGATGAGCGCTGCAACCCCAGAGTCGGACATGACTGGACCTAACGGTCAGGTGCTCCTTTACCTTTACCTTTAATATATAACACTATATTTGCCAGCATTCCATTCCAAATGGCAAAGATCCTCCTATAATGTCAAAACTTTGCTTATAAGTTAATCCTGTTCAGCAGTTTCCCTGCAGCATTAGTTAGCGGCTTTCTCCTTGCGGATTCTGCCTTAGCCATTGCTTCTGAAGAGCTATCCCTTAAAGGTAAAGAGGTAAAGGGACCCCTGACAGTTAAGTCTAGTTGTGGATGACTCTGGGATTGTGGCACTCATCTCGCTTTACAGGCCGAGGGAGCCGGCGTTTGTTCACTCCGCGGACAGTTTTTCCGCGTCATGTGGCCAGCACAACTAAACTGCTTCTGGCACAACAGAACACCATGACGAGTGCCAGAGCGCACGAAAACGCCGTTTACCTTCCCGCTGCAGCGGTACCTATTTATCTACTTGCACTGGTGTGCTTTCGAACTGCTAGGTTTGCAGGAGCTGGGACCGAGCAATGGGAGCTCACCCCGTAACGGGGATTCAAACCGCCAACCTTTTGATCAGCAAGCCCAAGGCTCAGTGGTTTAGACCACAGCGCCACCCAAGCTGAATTATCCCTTGATTGGTCAGTTTCTGTTACTCAGTGGTGGTAGTAGTAGTAATATTTTCTTACTGGTTGCTTTTCATTCTGCTTTCCTTTTCTTTATAACAAATGCATCTATTGCACTCTTGAAAGGAACAAAAACAGCCCCTAAACAGGGAGTATAAACCAAGTTTTATGTATTTCATGAACATTGGTAAATTTGACAAACTGTATGTCTTTTATGAACTTTCTTACAAGTTTGAGTTTGTTATATGAAGAAAGGTTTTAAGATTTTAAAATAAACGCATAAGCATCTTGATACAGCCCCTTCTGAATGTTTATCCCCACAACCTCTTTCCTCTGCAACATGTTACACTGTGATTATACAGAAAGGACGCGTGATAGTAAGAGAGGCACAAAGTTGTTAACCCTCTTACCAGGCAAATGCTTTATTGCAAATCCTCTTGGTTGTGAATTCTGCTGTTCCCTTTTCTTTTACATAATTTACACAATGGGGTGCATTAAAGTGGCTTTTTTATAAACACAGCACATGAGGTGGATGGTTGGCGCCACATTTAAGTCCTTCTGTACCCTAAATCTCCACAAAGACTCTTGTATAAACACTTCTGTTCTAAAAATGAACACAAAACCAGGCATATTTTGTGGCATTATCTCAGGCACTAAAAATATCAGGCTAACCCTGACGGGGAAACTAGGCCATGTTGTAAGTAGGTGAACACAAGGGACCTACTCAAATAAATCAGCCCAAGTTTGGAAGGTGATAATGATACCCATCGATAAATGATGGTGGTGGTGTTACTCATAGTAGGGCTGGGGAGCATCACCATCATCACAGACCCTCCAGGTGTTCCTATTTTCCAGTAACAGTCCCGGATTTCTGATTTGATCCCAGATTGGACACCCCTATTTTCACTGGAGAAATGTTGGCTGGTATGGACTTACAGTCGTACCTTGGAAGTCGAATGAAATCCGTTCCGGAAGTCCATTCGACTTCCAAAATGTTTGGAAACTAAAGTGCGGCTTCTGATTGGTGGCAGGAAGTTCCTGCAGCCAATCAGAAGCCGCGGAATCCCCGCCAGACGTCCGGGTTCCAAAGAACGTTTGCAAGCCGGAACACTCACTTCCGGGTTTCCGGTGTTCGGGAGCCAAAATGTCTGAGCACCAAGGCATCGAGGATCCAAGGTACGACTTCATATGTGACCCCCAAGTCAAGGAGATAAGTAACTATACAACCTTTAGAAGAAATCTGAAGGCAGCCCTGTATAGGGATGTTTTTAAATGTTTTAATATGTTTTTATATATGTTGGAAGCTGCACAGAGTGGCTGGAGCAACCTGGTCATATGGATGGGGTATGAAAAATAAAATCATCATCATCATCATCATCATTGAATAGGACACCCCTATTTTCACCAGAAAAATGTTGGAGGGTATGAAATTTGGGTGTGCACCCTGTGTCCTCTTTTATCCTCTGTTTCAGTGATGCATAAACGGCCAGCTTAGATTCAGCGTGAATGAGTCTTACTCATGGCTCGGGTGTTAGGAGATCTTTTTCAGACCATCTTTAATTTAATTTAGGCGGCTGCCTTTGGGCCTAATTGGAAAGATGTAAGCACTAGGTAGGCATAGTCACGCCTTATATAACCCAAGCTGTGTGCACCAGTCTTGTGTCACTGCCTGAATCATTTGGGCACGCTTGGGAGTTTACAATTAAGATCTGAACTTTTCAGCAGACGTCGTTTCTGAGCTGCGCAGTGTTTTATAGCCGTCCCGTTGGCTTACGACAATAAATCACAGAAATGACTCTGTGGAACGTTTAGCAGGTATATTTATTAGGAGTTGCTTCCAAACCTGCCATATTTGAGAAGTCCAAATTGAGCCAGTTCTGTCCTTTCCACCCCCCGCCACCCTTCCCGTACTTCTGACTCAATTTTCACTGTCAACATGCTTCAGCAATTCCAGGCAACCAGTGCGATTGGTTACAAGCTTCTGGGTGCATGTTATGAAATGCTCAAAACTTTTTTTTGTGAAACCTTTGGCGTGACTGTTTAGTCATCATCTGGGTTGTATTAAGGCACAGTGAATTAACAGTGGATCATCCCAGTACAGCCCATTCTCCCCAGCATCCTTCTGCCTCAGCTGGTCCCTGGGCCTAAGAGAAATTCTGCTGCAGGCCTCCAGGAGAGCTCCATAACCATTCTTACTAAGCTTGTTAGCTTAACTTGCAATAGATCCCGATTTTTGCAGTAAAGGGTCAACAGGCTGTAGCGATCTGTGACAGGCAAGCAAGCAAGCCCGGATAAGAAGTAATGACTCTCCACCAGTTTTATGTACATTTATTTACAAAAAAAACCCAAAACACATCCAGAGCATGGCTTCTTGGCTGCTCGCATTGACGATAGTTGGTCAGTCTGAGTCTTTGCCCCTTTCACAGCAGGAAGGATACCAAACTCCGCCTTTCCCCTCTTGCCGTTCCGTTGCCCTCTAATCTTATCCACCCTCCTAGAAGCGGGACTGAGAAGCTGACCTCCCCACTTTCACTTCACACAGTCTCAGACCTCTGCTTATCTGCTGATTGCCTAGCAACACTCTGGCTGCCTTCCAACTCTTCCTCTTCTTGAGAGTTAACAGTGTCTTCCACGAGAAGGGGGGTCGAAGTGCCCTTTGCGTGGCCAGGTGGAGTCCCCCGAACCCCGGGCAGCCCCTGAGGGAAATAACGACACGTGACAATGCTCTATGGGATTAAATTGGCCACAACTTTATTAATATCCAGATGTAGGGAGACCTTGGCTCAAGCATTTGGCGTTTATCCTTCCCAGCCCCCCAGCTGGGGTTCTGGGTAATTTCAGGGTTATCCAGCATGTGTGGGGAGTGGGTTAGCTCTGGAGAACATATGTTCAAGCAGATAGCCCTCCCCCCTATTTGCCGCCACTGGAGAGGGAGGGCAGTGATGACCTCTGGGCGTATGGTCAATGCCTCCCCCCAAGACCCCTTTAACGGGAACCCTGTTATCGACGCCGCAATGGGGCCAGGGATCACCGTCCTACCCCACCCCCAATTTTGTAGATGACTAAAGGATTCCGCCCAAGGCCTGTAACCGCCAAAGTTGTGACGAATTTCTATGGGAAAGGCGAAACCTGCCAATGCAGGGAAAGTCCTTTCTGGCCCTTTAACAGTGACCTTAACATAGCAGCGCCTGCGTTCCTGTGTGGCTGTGGAGAGAAGGTGGTTAGCCTGCAATGTAAACGACAGTTGAGGGAGTGGAGGGTGGGGAAGCTCTGAATCGAACGGCCGCTTCCCAGGTATGACTCAAGTTCTATTGTGTGTACTGTATAATCCCTCCTTCTACCTGGCCAATCCCCCCGGCAACACCTCCCCAACTGGGATTGGGCGGTTACTGGAATAGGTGGAGTCCACAGGTATCCAGCCTGGGAAGGCGGTGCCAGGCCCAACTGCCAGGAGCTGCTCCGTGATTCAAAGGGGCTACTCGCGACCATGCAAAACGCACACCCCATTTGATGTGGGGAACGTCTATTCTTGACTTGTCAGCGAGCTCCCATCTGCAAAGTCAGTCCCTCGTTCACTTAGCTCAATTTCTGACTCTGACTCTTCCGCTGCGCTCTGATGGGCCACGTTCCTGACACAGGCAATGTATTATATTCAACAGAAATTATACTCAAATATGTGCAGCTGCCTTTGTACAAATCCCCGCTCTGCCTTCAAGCTCCCTGGGTGCCCATAGGCCAGTCACAGCCTCTCTGCCTAACCAACCTGAAAGGGGTGTTGTGGAGGTTAGGTGAGGAGTGGGGAGAACAACAAACAAACAATGAAACAAACAAACAAATCCATCCCTTGATATTCTTGCCGTTTCCCTCCTTCCCATCTTCCCTTTGTTATCCGTTGAGACTGCAACGGGCAACAAACTGAGACTGCAAATTTATTGGGACAGAGATATTTTTGTGCTAATATATTATTGTGTGAAACACGGCATGCACTGATACTGCTATTATATTTCCTTTCTCTTCTGAGTAGACCCTCTGCTTACTGAGACAGGGATCTCCGATCCCAGGTGTTTCTCTGTAAAGAGTGTCAATCATTGTGTAAGAATTTCCTGGTTGTATGACTAGTCTGGAGAATGACAGCTTTCTGCATTTCATTTGCCAGGAACGATGGCACATCTATTCTCTCTAAGATTTGCTTTGGGGTATCTGGAACAACTCTTGTAACATATAATAAGAGGGTTATTATATGAATTGTCTGGAGTTTCCAGATGGGCTTTATTCCTATAGCTAGGTAATGACATTTTTTTTTTTTTTATTCTGCTCCCCACCCCCCTGCAATGTTATGTGTGAGTGGCATTGCGATATATATTAGAGTTGCTATTTAAAATCCCCAGCCCCACCCCAGAATTATAGGTTAGAGATAGTAATCTCTTAGGTTTTTCCCAGTAGAAGCAATAATAATTATTCTCAATATCTGGGTCAGTTTTATATGTGCAGTAAAAAGGGTGGTTCAGAACTGATTAGTTGGTGGTATTGCATACTGAGTTGGCAGTGAATAATTTTCCACCTTGATTGAGTTTGGCTTGATGACATTTTCTTGGCCGAATTACACTTTTAGATTTTGCTGAACAATTTTGTGGTTAGAATGAGGCTGTCAAATTTTAGTTAGGGATGCAATGGATAATTTGATGTCATCCTTTTATAAAAGATGCGTGATTGCTGTTCTTTCTTAGCTGCTTTAAAACCAATGTCCTGTGCCTGATCTGTACTCTTATAATGGTAATGGTGCCCGCCTGAGAGGTGCCAGAACTGAATTCTGGCAAGTTCCAGCTAAAAATAACTAAATCCCTGTAGCTGTGTGTTCTTGTAATATTTTGTTTAAGTTGTCTGTTGTTGCTTCAGTTTTCTGTACACCGCTTAGAGGTAGTTTTAACGTATTAAGTCGAATGGACATGGGTGGCGCCGTAGTCTAAACCACTGAGCCTCTTGAGCTTGCTGATCAGAAGGTCAGCGGTTCGAATCCCTGCAACAGGGTGAGCTCCTGTTGCTCTGTCCCAGCTCCTGCCAACCTAGCAGTTCGAAAACACGCCAGTGCCAGCTGATAAATAGGTACCGCTGCGACGGGAAGATAAACGTCGTTTCCGTGCACCCTGGCTTCCGTCACGGTGTTCCGTTGTGCCAGAAGCAGTTTAGTCATGCTGGCCACATGACCCGGAAAGCTGTCTGTGGACAAACGCCGGCTCCCTCGGCCTGAAAGCGAGATGAGCACCGCAACCTCATAGTCGCCTTTGACTGTGTGAGATGTAAACACAGAGCAGTCAAACACAACATTGCTAGAGTGGACATGAAGGTGTCTCAGTCCTCCAGCCTTAACTTCCTGTTTACCTGGACTGAGACAACTTCCTCTATGTAACTTGAGATGGGTGTGGTTTTACCTGGGGAGGTTTACACAAAACCACAGGAAGGAGACCCCATCTTTCTCTTTTGCATCGTCTTTTGAACAAGCAGCATCTTAGGAGAAGATGCTCTGTTGGCTTCCAGCCAAGAGAGTACAAAGATGCTTTCCTCCCTTATGGAGTTAGCTTCTACATGTAAATACATTTATCTAAGCCTGCTTGCCTTTCTGAGACTGTATTCTAACTCAGGACGACTGTAAGTAAACTCTTTTATATCTTATAAACAGTACTGTGTTGTGTCTATATTTTTAAGAGGGAACAAGGGGAATATACCAGGAATATATTTTTCTTATAGAGGCTTTAGCAAGCCTGTGCAACCGTTTTCTGCTGTGTTTTAGAAAGGGAATGGAACTCTGCTAAGTTTGGAGCTTGTTAGCACAAGCTGGGATGAGATATATAAAGTAATATATCATCATCCACACCCCTAAGCATTCCCACAGACTGGACTTAACTGTCCAGGGGTCCTCTACCTTTTACCTAATACAGTGGTACCTCTGGATGCGAATGGGATCCGTTCCGGAGCCCCGTTCGCATCCTGAGCAGTACACAACCCGCAGCGCCGCTTCTGCACACGCAAAGGGTCACGCTTCTGCACATGCGCATGACGTCATTTGACATGTCTGCGCATGCTCGAACCACCGAACCCAGAAGTAACCCGTTCTGGTACTTCCGGGTTTGGCGCGTTCGTAACCCGCAGTGAACGCAACACGAGGTACGACTGTATATTAAGTGGCATAGAAATTAAATAATCAAATCAAAATCAAGACAGATGCTTTTGCAACGAGTGCTGGGTGGCTGCCATTTTAATTACCCACGATGCCCTGGAACCAGTGGCGGAGCTTCATGCTCCGGCACCGGGGGCGGAGAGCAGGCGGGGGCGGGGCACGCTGCCCAAAGGGGCTTGGGGTGTGTCTTGGGGGTGGGGCGTGCCACCCGCAGGGGCATGGCGGGCATTCTGGGAGCATGGCACGCTGCCTGTGGGGGCGGGGGGCAGCCGCAATGGAACCCCAACGGGATCGCGCTGCCGGGGGCGGTGGGAGCCCCCCTCTTCCTCCGCCAGTGCCTGGAACAGTAGGCAATTGGGGAGCTGTTATGGGATGATGACCCTTCGATTATGCCAGGCTCTTATTCTTCCTAAGTACAGGAGTTTTCAGGTAGAGGTGTTGCAAGATTTCATTTCTCCCTCAAGGTTGCATTAGCACATTGCTCTTTATAACCACATGTTCCTCTGGCATAGCATTTCTGTTTTCCTGTCATGTTGTTGGTCAAGTGCTGCTTTAATATAAGGGCTGTCGGCAAAGTTAGTGTTTTGTATACAGTTGGCCATCATGGGACAGGGCGATAGTTACTCAGTTAACAAGGGTTGTCAGACATACAAAGATTATGGATTCGGGTGCATTGTTTAGGATCCAAAAAAGTTCACCAATTATATATACCATGTCAGAGAGAACTTCCTGGACTTTATTGGATCCTAAATAGTGCAGCTGAAGAATATAGCTAGATTTTATGCATGCAGTTGAAATGTTTCCACCAGTAATCCTCTATTTTGTTCCTTCCAAGAGCTCTCCAATTTGGGTCATTTTATTGCTGTACTGACATTTTCTCCTATTATATCTTCCATTTCCATATAATTGATACTATTACTTTCAGCGGCTGTGATAGGAAGCCATGCAGTATTTTCTTTATGAGTCATCAGTCTAGGGAAGATCTCCCTCAAGTAGGGTTCAATTTCTTTTTTTCTTTTTCTGCGGCTTCTGTAGTGGCGTTTGTTTGGTTTATTTTGCCTCTCTCTCCCGCCAGATTTCTTTAGAAATTGCTTTTGATTGCATTATTAAATTGTTTTGTTGTTTACGGTTCAGTTTTTATTGGTGTGGCAAATCGGCGCTCAACAAGCTTTCCATTTCTGCTCCTGTGCATCAAGACAATCCACAAATGATGTCATAAAACTACTTGGTTTGATAGTAAAACTTTTAATTACTGCAGGGAGGGGGAATCTGAGTTCCTCCAAATTTTGGTTTAATGCTCCCATTTTCCTTACTGGCTGTGCTGTCTGAAGCTGATGGGGGATGGATTCCAAGAGCACCTGAAAAGCCACAGGATCCCTGTCCCTGTATTACAGAGTTTCTCTTTGAAAATTCATATATACAGAGTTTCTATTTGAAAATTCATATATACGGCAGTTTTATGTAGTTCACCACACAGATCAGATTTCCCCCCTATTTTCATGATTCCTCAGAAATCCCACTGTATTCAATGGGGGTTTACTCCCTATCGAGTGCTCTGTTTAGTTACTGCAGCTTCAATCCACCTATGTTCTTGGTGCTGGTTTTGAGAATATTGCCTTCTATTTTATTCTCTGCTCACTTTAAATCTAGATATTTAGCAGCTGCAGCAGCAACCCCCCCCCCCAGGAAAGTGCTGATGAATCAGTTCTTTCATTTGCTGGAATATCCTTAAGTTGAGTTTGTATGTTATCATTAAAATCACTTTTTGTAAGCCATTTTGAAGTTGAGGTTTGTTTGTTTGTTTTTACAGTCAAGCGGTATATAAATTTTTATGAAATAAAGAAACAAGCAGCATTTTCTCTTATTCACTCTCACACTTGTCAGTGGCACTGGGTCTTCAAAGCACATCTTTATTTATACACATCTTGATATATTCACGAAAGGTATCCCATATGTTATCAAAGTCATCATTACTGCTGCTGTGATTATTGTCTTACGTTTGCGAAGATGCCGAGAGTTGACTCACTGGCTTCATAATTTCACTTTTTATCTCTTGAACTTCTGCTGGAAAGAATTGGTTTGCAAAGTGCAAATTGGGCAGTTTCTCATGAAAACGGAAAGGAAAGGGGAAAAATAAAATTTCTCTCCCATCCCTCCCTATAGCTCATTTCCCCCAAACCCATTTCTCTAAACCGCAGCCGCACTCCTTGATAACCTGCAAAATGGACAATTGCGTGTTTCTCTTGTTCCTAAGAAGCAGTGCTTTTTTCTGTGGGTACTCAGGGGTACACAGCACCGACAACCATTTTTTCTAGAAGGAAAACACCGGTTAAAAGTATGGCACTTTCTGTAACAACTTCATGGTGAATACCAGCGCCGTTTTTTCCTAGAAGAAAAGCACTGCTAAGAAGCATGGTTTTTGTGTTTTGGTTTGGTTTTTTTTTTTAAAAAATAGTTCTGTGCATTTTAGACTTACGGATAGTGCCTGGTGAAGTATTTCAACTGCCCCTTATGGGACCTGACAGTGCCACTCCCTGGAAGTCCAGATGTTATCCCACTTGCAGCTTCACTGAAAAGCTGAGTTTTGAGGAGGGGTTTGGAAGAAGACAAGGATTAAGCAGCCACAGAGCCTAGGGCTTGCTGATCAGAAGGTCGGTGGTTCAAATCCCCACGATGGGATGAGCTCCTGTTGTTTGGTCCCGGCTCCTGCCAACCTAGCAGTTCGAAAGCACGTCAAAAGTGCAAGTAGATAAATAGGTTCTGCTCCGGCGGGAAGGTAAAAGGAGTTTCCGTGCGCTCTGGTTTCTGTCACAGTGTTCCGTTGCACCAGAAGCGGTTTAGCCATGCTTTCCACATGACCCGGAAACGGTCTGTGGACAAACGCCGGCTCCCTCGGCCTGAAAGCGAGATGAGTGCCACAACCCGATAGTCACCTTTGACTGGATGTAACCATCCAGGGGTCCTTTACTTTGTTTACTTTGTTTCTGTGCGCTGCTCTGGTTTGCCAGAAGCGGCTTAGTCATGCTGGCCACATGACCTGGAAGCTGTACGCCGGCTTCCTCGGCTAGTAAAGCGAGATGAGCACCGCAACCCCAGAGTCGTTCGCGACTGGACCTAACGGTCAGGGGTCCCTTTACCTTTACCTAACTGTTTCGGGACCCGGAAGGTGTTCCAGGCATTTATTTTAGAAGTTGGAAAAAAATGGAATTTTTAAAAACAGGGTTTGTGGTTAGGGAATCAACTAAAAATTCAGAGGCTGGAGATGTGGAGGGGAGGCAAGCACACTGTCAGACTGATGTCTTCATTCGCGAACGAGAGTAAACCAGCCACCAGCTACTGATTTTTTTTTACTTGAGTCATTTTGTTTGCTGCTGAAATCTGATACTCCTTAGTAATCAACTTTCTCGCCACTAACTGAACTTCAGACAGTGAAGGGAAATGGGGCGAGAGGGTGGGGGAATCTTGGCACGTGATATTGTATAGCAATACGGAGCAAAGCAGACTTTTCCAGCCATCCTCTTGCCAACTGTACATTCCATCTAGCTTAAGATCGCTGATCATTTATGGCCACTTCATGGTTACAGAGGACTCTTCTGTCCAACTAGCTATTTATTCAAGATTCCAGGAATTTATTTTTAACAAGACTTTAAAAATACTGTGTGTATATATATGGCATTAATAAAGAGGTTCCTAAAATGCAGGTAGCTTCTTTTTCAGCACAAGACTGACCTCCCGGCGTAAACATATATAGCTGCACACTTTCTTCAAACAAACAAATTCTGATTTCTGCCGGATTACGGTCAGCACCCAGCACAGCAGAAAACTTTCACACAAGATCTCAAAGTGCATCATTCGGGATCACTTAAAGGCAGCAGGGGTTGACAGGTTGATGCCAATGCAATTGGATTTCTCTGGGCAGCTGTGGAGAGAACACACAACTTTCTGTCGCCAAACATTAGATCGCATGGTGTCAGGGACCATGCTGAGGAGGGCTGCACTGAGGAAGAATGGTGGGAGCCACCCCCTCCCCTGATCCTGATCCTGAATTTTCCAAGGAGCAGGAGGACAGTATGGATTTGGAACAGTGGTTTGCAGAGGGGCATAGTTCAGAAGGCAGAAGCTGGGAAATACTGGATGGGGAACAGCTAGCAGAAAAAACACTGGGAGAGAGAGGGATAACAGATTCACAGTCTCTGGACAGCATTCAGGCCTCCTTCTCCAAAGACACGGAGAGCTCAGAAAGTGTTGGAACAGAAAGCGCAGAGGGTACAAGCTCAGATTACAAAACGTAGAAGTGACTGTAGATTAATAGGGATGGAGGGGGGAGTGAGCCTTAACTGGGAGCACCGCCATTTCTAGGTAGACATGTTCTTTTACCTCTCACTGTGATTATTAAAGAATCTAACTGGTAAAATGTTCCTTTCGTTTGATCTTTTTATTTACTGCCACAGGGGAGGAAGCCGATTCCCCAAAGCCTGACACATGGACGGTAGGTTTGGCTGGTGGAGGTGGAGGAGACCACATAGCTTTTCTCCAAGAAGAGAATGAAGTATGACAGCATGCAAACTAGTCATTTTAGTTAGATGCCTGCTACTGCGTTGTTTAAATATCCTCAACATCTTTGCAAGGGGTGGGGGAAATGGAGGTAACCAAAATAAGGTGGCATTAATAACCCCCTTGGCTCCTCGCCTCCTCCTCCTCCTCCTCCTCCTCCTCCTCCTCCTCCTCCGGCAGGACTCAAGGCAGCTTACAGATAAAAACAAGAACCATTTAACATAGAAAAATCCATCATTAAAATACAATTAAACACCAATAGAAGTAAAACTGTATACATGTAAAAAATTCTGTTTAAAACATACCCATAATTACAATGAAAGCAGCACGGCACCAGTCCTTTAATGGAAAGCAATCTGTTCCCTAAAGCCTGTTGGACAAGGAAAGTCTTCACCTTGTGGCAAAAGGACTGCAAAGAGGGAGCCACGTAGGGCTGCCATATTTCAAAAAGTGAAAATCCAGACACTGTTTTAGAAGGCGATTGAGCCGGATCTGCCCCCCGGGCCTTAGTTTGCCTACCCATGGACGAGTATAGCCCCTCCCAACTGTCCAATTCTATGGTTCTATGAAATCAAGTATATGAGGAAACATCCCTGTTTCATGGTCAGTATTACATTGACCAGATACCTACCAGGGTGTGTTGGCAGATGAAATTACTGGACTATGCAGAGATGGCAAGATTAACAGGGGAAATCAGAAATCAGGAGGATCAAAACTTCAACAAAGAATGGGACCAATTTATATTATATTTGAAAGACCACTGTAAACACTTGAACTCTTTGGCAGGTTTTAAATACAGTGGTGCCCCGCTAGACGAATGCCTCGCTAGACGAAAAACTCGTTAGACGAAAGGCATTTGCTAGCGGAAGGCTGTCTCGCAAGATGAAAATGTCAATGGGCTTGCCTCGTAAGACGAATTCCCACCCCCTGTCAAACTGCTATTTTCCCGTTGGTGCTTCGCAAGACGAAAAATTCGCTATACGACAACACTCACAGAACGAATTATTTTCGTCTTGCAAGGCACCACTGTAAAGCGAGTTCTCCTTCATGGAGAGCACGTGTTGCGGTGGGGGCTAACAAGACCCCCCTCTGTTGCTGGGCGGGATCGTATAGATGGCCAAGGACTGTGGTTGGGTTCTGTGGATTGTTGGGGAGAATTTAATGTTGCAGGTTTTGATGGACAGCCCAGAGGCTATATATGTTTCTGGCACGCAGCGTGAGCCCCTCTTTGCTGCGTTTATCGGATCACCCTCCCTCCCTATAATTTAGGCTTCTGCGTTGACCTTGCTATGCCTGTCATGGGGTCGTCTGCTTTTGGGGGCAGGGGCCTAGTAGGAATTTTTCCATTTGGCTGATTGGCTGGTGCCATTTGGTTTTCGCCTACTGTGTAGCAATTAGTCACAACTTGTAAGGTTGTGGTTAGGCATTGGTTATTAAATTGGTTGGTGGAGGGGAAGTGGTTGGCTGTGCCTTCCCCTCCAATGCTGCTGCTGCTGCACGGGGAATTCCGTTAAAGGAATCCAGGGGCTCACCATGCTTTTGTCCATACCCCCTGGCAAGGGGCTAGGGCCACGCAAGAGCCCCTGGGAACATTAGGGGAGAGGCGAGGGCCAGACCCCCGGCTCCCATTCTCTCCCCAAAGTGTTTTCCCTTTACTGACCCATGGGCGGGCGGATTTCAGTTCTGTCCCCAGGCAGAGACAGATAGTCGGAACCAATGCCTAAGCACCCACTCACATTTTGTATGTTAATAAAGTTGTGGCCAAGATTATGCCAAAAACCTTAAACTTAAATTTCTGTGTGAAGTGTGTGTTATTTGAGGGGTGGCTTGGGGACCTCGACACACAACTCTTGCAATTATATATAGATTTTGGATACAATGGAGGACTCTAAATTAGATGGACTTATAACATGCAGTTAAAAAGTTACGTAAAGAAGCCATGGAGGGAAGTCTTAAGATTCGGAAGAATCTTGTGTAATTTTGTACTATGGCTGATTAAGAGTGTGAATGAATTTGTAAAACCCAATAAAAACTATTATTATTATTATTATTATTATTATTATTATTATTATTTTAAAAAGACTGGATTAAGCACCAGAGGATTGTCTACTTAAATCTGGTTCAAACTGATCGTTATTATCATTTTGGGGTTTATTTTTAGCAATGCATGAGCAAGTAGGTGACATTCAGGAGCGTTGCAGTTCCTAGTTTGGGCTGGGTGCCAGCAATACGTGTGACTCGGCCAGACAAGATGTTTGCCTGTCTCCGTAACTTGAGGGAGCCACTGTCAGTCCTCCAATCCCATGTGAAAAGAAGCCTTTGCCCAGACTCCCTTCTATTTTCTCAGCTTTTACCAGATCCTACCCCCGCCCCCGCTCCACTACACACATATTTCAACCCTATTTCCAAGTTTTTCACTGCAAGCATGAAGGATAGAGATTGATTTATTTTTAAAAATGAAAGCTGACATTCTTTTGAGGATTCTGAACGAGTTATGGGATTTCATGTTAAAAAGCCAGATTCCACAGTCTGTCTCTGCTCTGCTATTTATGGCCGAATGTGGATTTCAAAGCATTAATTTGACACTCACCTTGGAACACTAGGGTCTATTTATGTCTTAAAATCACAAGCCGTATCTGTGTTCGTTGCACAGGGATGCAGTACGCAGGGCAAACAACTACTTCCAGTATGACATAAAGTTCCTTCTCTACTCCCCGTGCCCCACCCCTCTCTCCCTCCTGTCAAGTCCCAATAAGTCAATGGAGAACAAGTCTAGTCTTGTGGATGGGATCGAGACACAGTTTAATTGCAGGCCGCCACATGTTGGGCAGCCTTAATATTTGAGGCTACACCAGTGCGTGTTGGCCCCTGATCAAAACAACCATTCATATGGCCACGATCCATACGGATCTCCACTGTGATGCAATTGTAGAAAGCAAGCGTAGTACAGTGGGTCTGCATCACTCACCTGGCCATCCTCCAGACAAGTCGCTGCTGCATCCTGGGATGGAGTGGCGAGGAGGCAACAAGTCTGGCAAGGTGCAAATGTGCCTGCAGGAGCTGTGGACCCTACCTGCCCGCAGGCTGTTTCGCCAGAGTGGTGCATGCTGTAGTTATCTCCCGCTTGGACTACTGCAATGCGCCCTACGCGGGGCTACCTTTGAAGGTGACCCGGAAACGACAACTAATCCAGGATGCAGAGGCTGGGAGTGGCTGCCGAAACCATATAACACCAGTCCTGAAAGATCTACATTGGCTCCCAGCACATTTCAGAGCACAATTCAAAGTGTTGGTGCTGACCTTTAAAGCCCTAAATGGCCTTTGACCAGTATACCTGAAGGAGCATCTCCACCCCCATCATTCAACCCAGACACTGAGGTCCAGGTCCGAGGGCCTTCTGGCACTTCCCTCCCTGCGAGATGTGAGGTTACAGGGAACTAGGCAGAGGGCCTTCTCGGTGGTGGCACCCGCTCTGTGGAACGCCCTCCCATCAGATGTCAAGGAAATAAACAACTATCTGACTTTTAGAAGACACCTGAAAGCAACCCTGTTCAGGGAAGTTTTTAATGTTTAATGTTTTATCGTGTTTTTAATATTCTGTTCGAAGCCGCCCAGAGTGACTAGGGAAACCCAGCAAGATGGCCAGGGTATAAATAAATCATCCTCCTCCTCCTCTGCCAGCTCATTTGCACTGTGCCAGCCTCTGTCCGGGTATGCCTCAGCAACTCTGCTGAATGGAGGTCAGGTAAGCAGTATAGCTCTACCACACCACTACTGGTAGAAAAGGGCAGGCACAGACTCTCCAGGTGTCCCTATTTTCCAGGGTCAGTCCTGGATTTACAGAAGCCGTCCCAGTTTCTGATTTGATCCTGGAATGTCCTGCTTTTCCTTAAAAGGTAAAGGGTAAAGGGACCCCTGACCATCAGGTCCAGTCGTGTCTGACTGGGGTTGCGGCACTCACCTCGCTCTATAGGCTGAGGGAGCCGGCGTTTGACCGCAGACAGCTTCCGGGTCATGTGGCCAGCATGACAAAGCCGCTACTGGTGAACCAGAGCAGCGCATGGAAACACCGTTTACCTTCCCACTGGAGCAGTACCTATTTATCTACTTTCACTTTGACGTGCATTCGAACTGCTAGGTGGGCAGGAGCTGGGACCAAGCAACGGGAGCTCACCCCGTGGCAGGGATTTGAACCGCCGACCTTCTGATCAGCAAGCCCTAGACTCCGTGGTTTAACCCACAGCGCCTTAGGACGTTTCTATTTTCATCAGAGAAATGTTGAAAGGTATGAGGTTACGCGACCCCTGAGCCAAGGAGATAGGCAACTGTATGACCTTTAGAAGACATCTGAAGGCACAGGGAAGTTTGTAAATGTTTTCTGCTCTATTGTGTTTTCATATACGTTGGAAGTCGTCCAGAGTGGCTGGGGCAACCCAGTCAGATGGGCGGGGTATAAAAAATAAATTTGTTGTGGTTGTGGTTGTTGTTATGGAACAGGACACCCCTATTTTCATGGGAGAAATGTTGGAGGGTATGTAACTTTATGCCAAGAAAACAAAAAAAGCTGTGCCCAGAATATGCAACTTAGCCCGCCCCAATGTGCAAATTGGTAGAGTGTTGTGGAGTGAAAGGGAGAAACGTGCTAAGAGGAAGGCACGCTTGGCAAACCCTCACTGTGATCAACTCCCGCCCAGAAACCTATGTACCCACTGTGGAAGCACGTGCGAATCCAGAATTGGCCTCCACAGTCACTTATGCACTCACTGTTAAAATCGGGTTTATGGAAAACAATCTTCCTTGACTACGAGTGATTACCCAAGAAAGAAGAAAGCTGTCATCCAGTCATTGGTATCTTGTACTTCCTATGGTGATGTAGTATGTGGAGTGAGCGCTCCTAGATGTTACACCAGGTTGTTGTTGTTGTTGTTGTTGTTGTTGTTGTTGTTGTTGTTGTTGTTGTTTTTGCAGTTGCAGTCTTTGGCAATGGTCTTATGGTGGGTGTAATGGGTAGTGTGGCTGTTAATCATTGCTTTCTATGACAACCCCACCTCTTCTGAGCTTTGGTCCATGGTTGGAGACAGGGATGAATGTCGTGTGATGGCATCATCTCCCCCCACGGCGTTTCTTTTTCTTTGATCACTTCTTTTATCCCATTGTCCTCTCTGGTCAGTGGGGTTATGTAGGTTTTTGAGCTACTGAGAAAACCTGCAAGCCCTGTGGCTGAGTGGAGACAATGGTGGAAGGAGTGCCCAAACCCAGGTCAGCCGTGATTTTTTTCATGCCGCTTCCAGCTCTCATTAGCCTCTGATCTATGCGAGTCTGGTTTAAGTTGAGATCTCTGTGTTAAAAGAAGACATTCAGTTACTCATGTTCCAGCTACAACCAACACAGTGAGCACGTTGGCTGCGTGCTGTTTAAGAGATTCTCTGATGTACGGTAAAGGGCATTTCATAGAATCATAGAGTTGGAAGAGACCACAAGGGCCATCCAGTCCAACCCCCCGCCAAGCAGGAAACACCATCAAAGCATTCCTATAGAATCATAGAATCATAGAGCTGGAAGATTTCCTTCTTCTTTTGTCTTCTTTTTCTGGCTCTTTCATACCCAATCTGCAGTTTTTGAAGAAAAAACGTTTTCCATCTGCCAATGGAGAAACTCTGCTGAGAGTCTTGCATCCCCCCTTCACCGCCTGCTTCTTCATTCCTGAAAAAGGACTCACTCATGCTTCAAACTGTAACTTGCGAGTAATTAAGAAGCGCCTATATTCTGTGCACATTACAAGAATCATAGTGTGTTTGCCTTTCTAAGAAAAGTCATCTTGTGCCTGACCCTCTACTTCGACTTCTAATTGGCTTCTGGTGCTTCTTGCCAAAACTCAAGACACATCTTTATTTTGTGGGGGGCGGAGAATAAAACTTTGCATAATTAATGGAACAACTTATTTCTAAATTCGGCAACTAGCACAAGCATGCAAGAACGGAAATCTTTAAATAAACAAACAAAAGATCCCATTTAGGTTTACAAACATTCTCCCTAGTAAAATCTGACAGCATCCTCTTAACTATTGTGCATGGGACTTCTCCGTAATTTATTTCTGCTGGCGTGAAAAACGTGGACATGTTGGATTTTTATGCAAGTCAATTAGGCTGGTGTGTGTGTGTTAGGCTAGTGTGTGTGTGTGTGTGTGTGTGTGTGTGTGTGTTTTAACTGCAAAGGCATGCTTTGCAAATAAGATTACTTACTATAAATTAGTTGAACATAAGGCCCCATTGAGACGAAGACGTCGCCCACTCCCTTCCACATGCATAAGTCTGCAGAACATAGTTCTGCACCTTGACAACCCCGTTCAGCTATGGGGATAGACATATCTTTGGTTTATTCCATGGGGGCTTCCCAAAAAGGGGGAGGAGAAGTAAAAGGGAAGAGAAGCTTAATTAGTATGTGTCTCTAGTCGACACGAAGCCTTTCTTTACACCACCCAGTCAATTTCAACAGGCCCAGCTCTCTTTTGGTGACTGGGGTAGGGGGGTGGGGAGGAAGAGATTGTATTGAAGCTAAAAGAAGTTTAAGATGAATTGACTCTTTAGAACAAAGAACTAAAGATGGAGCCAGGACTAATGGGCTGAGTCATACATGCATGTTCATCTAATGTATAAGCGTGCATAGCTTACTTCAGCTTTTTTTCTGAAATTCAAAGCTATTTCTGGGCACTCAACCTGTGTAGAGTGAAGACATTTACTATTTGCTGTTGTCTAGTCGTTTAGTCGTGTCCGACTCTTCGTGACCCCATGGACCAGAGCACGCCAGGCACTCCTGTCTTCCACTGGCTCCCACAGTTTGGTCAGACTCAGGTTGGTAGCTTCGAGAACACTGCCCAACCATCTCGTCCTCTGTCGTCCCCTTCTCCTTGTGCCCTCAATCTTTCCCAACACCAGGGTCTTTTCCAGGGAGTCTTCTCTTCTCATGAGGTGGCCAAAGTATTGGAGCCTCAGTTTCAGGATCTGTCCTTCCAGTGAGCACTCAGGGCTGACTTCCTTAAGAATGGATATGTTTGATCTTTTTGCAGTCCATGGGACTCTCAAGAGTTTCCTCCAGCACCATAATTCAAAAGCATCAATTCTTTGGCCTTCTTTATGGTCCAGCTCTCACTACCATACATCACTACTGGGAAAACCATAGCTTTAACTATACGGACCTTTGTTGGCAAGGTGACGTCTCTGCTTTTTAAGATGCTGTCTAGGTTTGTCATTGCTTTTCTCCCACTGTCTATATTTTGAAACTCAGAAAATGACTCTTATCACCGCCAACGCAATGTGTAAAATGATTCTGCCATGGGAAAATGAGCAATGATTGGAAAGTTCTGAGTGTTGTTCTTTGCATATACATACAGAAAGTCCAGGGTTCGTTCCCAGCATCTCCAGTTAAAAGGTTCAGGTACTCCTTTGCCTAAGATCTCGGGGCACTTTTGAGCCATTGCTATTTTGTGGATTGGTTTTGACCACATACCGGTGACTCCAGGTTGCTCAGTTAGGGTTGATAGGGAGGTCTTGCGCAACAAACCTGCTTCCCCAAATTATTGGACATTTTGCGATAAAGAAAGTGGCAGGAGATGCACCTGAACGTGTGAGATAACGCTTGCTTTGGTGCCAAGTCACCTAACGTCCCTGCAAATGAATCAGGACAAATGTTCACCTGGAAGCACCTTTGTAAAGCCACCACCAGGCTGTTCTGAATTAGATGGACTCAGTGTATGTTCAATCATAGCAAAATGATTGGGCCTTGATTTTAATTTGATAAAAGCTCATAGGTACCGCAAAAGATGGACACATCCACCCACCCTTCCTTCCTTTCTTCTGTCATAGTAAGACTTTTTTTTTAAAGGATTCCTGCTGAAAGTGTATTAGTAGAACCTGTCAGTTTGCATTTCTTAGTACAGATCTGATGTGCAGAGATCTTTCCTATTCTACTTAATTCAAGGGGGTTCAGGAAGTTTCTCTGTGTGAAAGAAACAAGCAGAAGGTTCATGATGTTTGGGTTATTCCTTCAGAGAAGCTGAGTACAGCTGGCTTAAACTGGTTCTGTTATCTCTTCTTCAAGGTCATGCTGAGGCTGGAAAAATCCTGGGTTTCACTTTTCTCTTTCTATCTCTTCTCCCTCTGGTGTGGTGTTCTGTACATAGTATGCTTAGCATTAAGGGTTTGGACTTATTACAGTGTAACCTTGGGTTACGTTACCCTGGGGTAATGTAAACTTTGGGTTACATTACTGCAGACCCAGAAGTGTTTCCCATTGTGCGCATCCGCAAAAGTAGTTTACTGCCACACGCGCATGTGCAGAAGTGAAAAACCGTGCCGTGCGTATGTGCAAAAGCGGCACCTCCAGTAGCGAAAATTTCAGGATACGGCCGAATGGATCCCGTTCGCAACCAGAGTTACCACTGTATTGTAAGTTTAAGTTAAGTCTGCTGCAACTGGATTTTTTATGGACAGCGCCAATCCTGAATGTATTTGATTTGTGACCATTATGCTCATTTGCCTTCAGCAGCTGTAAAGCTCTGCTGGATGAAATATTAATTGCCTCTGGTCTATTTTGGGGGAATCCTGCGACGTGTTTAAGTTTTTGCTCTGCTAACTAGACATTGGAATCTACTCTGGATTAATACTGAGTAGACTTCCCATGACAGAACATTCTGCTTTGAATACACTTTTGGATCCGGTTTTATACTTGTGGCCCATTTGAGTATGGATTTTTATGGCCCACCATTGTCTACCATGCCATACCATTCGCCTCACCCATTCATATGTGGCCATGTTCTTGTTCTCACCTGTGAAATCCTGGAAGGTCTGTGCATTCATACAGTCGTCCAGGCCTCATGGGACCTCCTCTGTCACTGCATGTCAGCTGCTGGACAGCAACAATGGGAGAGGGCTGTTGCCCTTGTGATGGCCTGCTTGAGGGAGTCTCAGAGACATGTGGCTGGCCTCTGGATGACACAGAATGCTGGACCAGATGGACTTTAGGTCTGGTCCAGCAGGGCTGTTCTAACACTCTCAAAACAATACTATTTCATGCCAGTTGGACTAGCTCCAGTCATTTGAACAACACACAAGCAGGTAAAGGACCCATACATAGCATAAGGAGTCCATGTTAAAACAATATCACCCGTGATGTCTATGGGCCCCTAACAGCTTAAAGTGGGGAAGACCACCCCCTTGCTCAGCTCTGGCTGGTTTCCTTGTGGCCTTTATTTACGATGTCTTTGAACGTACGAGTCTGAACTTCAGGCCACATGACACTTCATCAGGCCTCCTCACACCATGAGGCAATACATGAAAAATGAAGAACAATCTTTCTTGAATGGAGATGTTTTGTTTCCTACAAGATGCAAAAGAAGTCATGTTCTGGTGCCTGAAAATACCCCAAGAAGAATGGCTTCAGTAGGGTTGCCATATTTCAAGACGTAAAAATCAGAATACCCTTGAGCTCCCCCCCCCTCACAAAAACACCAAAACAAACACAACTGACTTGCCTAAGATCCAGGACAAAGCACTGCCTTTTGGATATTCCCCTCACCCCCTTTGAAATCCTAGTAATATCCTTGAAAATCCAGACATATGGCAGCCCTAACTTTAGTGCATGAATCTCTTCCTTTGCTATGAATGACGAAAAGAGTCAGCTCTGTATTCGTTTGTTTCCTGAAGAAAGAACTTCAGCAAGCTCCATATGTATTGGCCTTTGATAAGTTTTGTGACTTGTTCTCATGCATGCCTGGCCAAACTGTGATGAGAGTCTCTCAGCTGGAAAATGCTAGAAATGCATTTGTCAAATAAATAATCCAAATTGCTTGTCACTCTTTTTTTGTGTGCTCTGTTTTATTTTCATGTGTGGCCATTTCTTATTTTTATGATGACCACCAGGGTCTCAAAAACGGTGGCCCAAGCCTCTCTGCACCTCTGAGAGGGCCTGCGGACAGAATTGTCCTAAGGGTCTTCCCACAGATGTCTGTGAGGTGCTTTGAAATACTCAAAAAGCACTTTATTATAGATTATTCAACATCTCAAAAGACACCTATAGCAAAAATGTGGGTAATATCTATATCTATATCATCTATATCTATATCTATATCTATATCTATATCTATATCTATATCTATAATCTCTCTATAATTTATATATTAGTAAATATATAGTAATTAATTTTAATTAAGTAAATATGTACACACACACATTTCTGGCATTTCTCTATATAAGGCAGCTTACAAACAATGAAACGGCGATGGAATTGTTGTGAAAGTTTCCAAGGTTCAAAGACACAAACGGTGGCATGGCAAGGGGATCTAACAGCCCGTGACAAACACATTTCCCTTTAATCACCACATTACAAAATAAACCAGCCAAAAAAGAAATGATGCCAATCGGCGGCCTCATTGGAAAAAGGAAGAATCGGGAAAGCTGGGCAAAGCCCCTTTGCTGTTTGACTGGCGGATGCCAGGGCAGCCTGGCTCTTTCCCTACAGCTCGAGTGATGCTGTGGAAGCCGCAGCGGTGGTCGGACTTAAGCATCTTCAGGCCTGGCGCCTCGAGGCTTTCCCTTTCTGCACGTGTGCACTGACTCCAGCACCAGGGGGTCTCCGCAAGGGTGGTTAGATCATTCTTTTCGCCCTTCTCCCCTCCCCTTTCCGTCTCTGGCTTTTCTTCTGAAGCTGGCAACAAACGCGTTGATTAATGGTGTCAGCTTTGTGATGCAGATCCTCGGCTAGCTGGACCCATACTGGGGCTTACAACTCACTTTGTCCAGCCCAGTGAGCAGGCATCAGATAACTGTGGCTTTCACTTAACTACCTCCGCTGGAGTGGAGCCAGCGGCCCAGAGGTGAAAAGCTCTTTATACTATTACCAATCCCTTTGAGCAGTCTAGTCACTGCCTCCTTCTCTTTCTCCTCCTCCTCCTCCTCCTCCCTCCCTCCCGTTGCCTCCCTCTTTTGGCTTTTAGTATTCCTAATGCTTTTCAAGACCTAATCCAGTTCTTTCTTATCTTCTCTGCTGCTGTAATCCTACAAGGGAGCGTGGAAAATAATAATAATAATAATAATAATAATAATAATAATAATAATAATAATAATTAGAAGAAGAAATTTTTAAAAGGGGGCTCTTGGATCTGTATTTGTACAGTAATGCGTGAAATCAGAGAAGCACACATTTGCACAATGGCGGTGTCTTTAAAAAAAAGGAGAGAGCTATTATTGGGTGATTATGGCCATTCACAGTCTTGGTTCTGAGTTTGTCATCTTCTCGTTTGTGACCGGCCAAAGCACAGTGCTCACATGTAGAATTGCTGAGTGGACAACCTGGTATGGACATGATTTGATCGTTTCATTGGGTAGGCACAATTGCAGATCCAGTCAAACTTAGGCTGGATCTAGACACATCAAAAAAAGCGTTTCAGAAAAACCCATTGTGAACCTCAAAGGGGGGAAATCGCGTTGGCGAAAGACGGGACTCCACAGCGCAATCAGTGTTATAACACATATAAAATGCTTTTTCTTTACTAATGTAGCTGTGTAGCTTAGTTTGTGAACAGGGGGCGCAGGTGGCGCTGTGGTCTAAACCACTGAGCCTCTTGGGCTTGCCAATCAGGAGGTCAGCAGTTTGAATCCCTGTGACGCGATGAGCTCCCGTTGCTCGGTCCCAGCTCCTGCCAACCTAGCAGTTCGAAAGCACACCAGTGCAAGTAGATAAATAGATACTGCTCTGGCGGGAAGGTAAACGGTGTTTCCGTGTGCTGCTCTGGTTTCACCAGAAGCAGCTTAGTCATGCTGGCCGCATGAGCCAGAAAACTGTCTGTGGAGAAACATCGGCTCCCTTGGCCAGTAAAGCGAGATGAGTGCTGCAACCCCAGAGTCGTTCGCGACTGGACTTAACTGTCAGGGGTCTTTTACCTTTACCTTTAGTTTATGAACAACTTGGAAATAGAATGCTGCAAACCTGGAAGTAGGTGTTTTGGTTTGTGAACTTTGCCTTGGAAGCAGAACATGTAATCGCTTCCTGTCGAGTGTGTTCCATTTGTAAATTGAGTATCCCGCTGCTAATCAGAGGCTTCCTGTTGAATCTGTCGGCTGTTGAGTCCGGAGCACCGACACAACACAGAGGTGATATTTGGAACTTTATTTTTTTGCTATTTTTTGACTTTTTGTTTGTGTGGCCCTTTCGTTATTTTGACGGTGACTCGTTCTTTGTTTAATAGGACTGACTTGTGACTGTGGCTTGTGACTTCATTTTTTGTGACTTGTTTTTGAGACTGTGTGAAACCCAGTTCAGCTACTGATTAATTGTGTGACTGCAGAAATGGATAAAACCCCCCAAACAATGACTATCATCAGTGCAAATAAGAAAAAAAAATCAATTTTAATTTTTATCATCTACAATACTGTCTTATTTATTTTATAGTACGGTATATTGATTACTGCTTTCATTTTATGGCTAAGTGGTCTCGTTAGATAGTAAAATTCATGTTAAATTGCTGTTTTAGGGGTTGTTTTTAAAACTCTGGAACGGATTAATCCATTTTAATCCATGACTTTCTATGGGAAAGCACACCTTGGTTTTGGAACACTTTGGTTTTGGAACAGACTTCCAGAACGGATTAAGTTTGGGAACCAAGGTACCACTGTAGGAGCATTTGGAGACACACTGTTCTACTAAAAAGTGATCCTGTGGACTTTGTTTTAAGGCCAAACCACACAACATGCAAACACCCTGCAGAATCTCCTCTCCCTTTACCCAACAATGTAGAATGGGACCTGGAAAGGATGAAATAACATGGGATAATTAAAGCGATCATTGAGCCCACATGTCATGTGCACCAATGTTCCCAGTCATCAAGCAAAATGGGAATTTATGCAGTTGTAGTCAGGGTGGGGGTGGGTGGGGGTGGGAATGCTAGAGGACCTACTCCTGAAAGTGACAGAAGTCAAAGTATTTCTTTTCAAATATTGAACGGTTCAAGCATAACTTCGACAAACCAGAATGCCAAACTTACAACACGTTAGTTTTTGTTTTCAGTGCTTACCGTTTGGGATCGCATGGGTGTATGAAATTGTCAGAGACAGACTTCTCGGAGACATAAAGAGTGTCGTCGTCTTCATTGACAACATCCTAATAAACGACACATTGGATGGGAAGACAATGAAAACATGCCACCCATGGCCTTAAATAAGATCCATGAATCAAGAGCTAAGCTAAATAAGGAGAAGTATGTGTAGTATCTACGGAAAGTGAATACCTTCAGAAACCTGAAAGCACCAATCAGCAATGCAAAACTGAGGCATCTTCCAGGAGTGATGTTGATGTTTGCAAGAGATCTCCACAGTGGACCATACCAAGGATAGTCAGTGTGGTGCCCTCCAGTTGGCATTGATGATGTCATCATCAACTGACCATCGTCATCCTCAACTGACCATCATCCCATCATTGACTGACCATCATCCCATCATCTCTGATCATTAGCCATGCTGGGTGGGGTTGATGGGAGTTGTAGTCCAAAACATCAGGAAGCTGCCCCAAACCTACCACCACATCCTGGTTCGGGAATCGGGGCAGATGCAGAGACTGTATTTACAAAGATGAAGGACGTGATCACCAGTGTCCCAGTCTTATCAGTTTTATGATGTCAACTGTTGTAGAAAAATTGGGGATTGGCTTTTGCTGCCCAGTTCCCCAAGGAACTCCGAGTCCCAGAAGAAGAAGAAGAAGAAGAAGAGGAGGAGGAGGAGGAGTTTGGATTTGATATCCCGCTTTTCACTACCCGAAGGAGTCTCAAAGCGGCTAACATTCTCCTTTCCCTTCTTCCCCCACAACAAACACTCTGTGAGGTGAGTGGGGCTGAGAGACTTCAGAGAAGTGTGACTAGCCCAAGGTCACCCAGCAGCTGCATGTGGAGGAGCAGAGACACGAACCCGGTTCCCCAGATTACGAGTCTACCACTCTGAACCACTACACCACACTGGCTCTAAGTCCATGATCAGTCAGAGAAGAATGGATGGAGGCAGGATACACTGAAAGCAAGGCAGATTTTTATTTGTCTGTTGCAGCACAGTCCCCACCCCCTTGCAAGGAGGTGAGAGTCCCAGTACAAAGGTGTGCAAGCCCCTTTAAAGACTTTTGAAGTTGCCCCACCCCTTAACCAAAGACCACCCAAAAAGTATCACAGAAAGAGACAGTTTGCCACAGAAATCTGAGAGCGTGGCTTCTCTCCTGTCTGCCAAGAAACCTGATAATGTTTTACTGATTACATTACCTGGGCAGTCTGGCCATTCTTTTGAGATGGTAAATACGTTAGTTCTTGATTCCAGGTCACAGGCCCACTGTAGTCATATACAAAATATGCCCTTAAAACAGAATTTGTAGGATTTGTAAGTGGAAGAACTATTGGGAAAGGTATCTCCAAGATATCTCCTCCTGCAGAGGAAACATTTAGAGTCAAAATGGCTTTTGGGTATTGTTCTGTGTGCCAAAATAATGTGTGATTTCCTCAGGGAATATTTCCTAAATTTTGAAGGGTGAAGGATTGGTTTTCTGTAGAGTGTGTGCCTGTTAGGTGTGTGCACCCTGAAAGTTTTATAAAACAACAATGGTTAGCACTGATTGAAGCAGTTGTGGGTTAGGTTGCTTGGTTCAGAATGCATACAAATGTCATTCTGCTCCTGAGAACTTTACCGAAGCAGAAAAATGCAAGGTGCATGCCTTTTAAAAAGCACCTTCCTAGTGTTTGGGCACGTGAAACCTTTCACAGATATATATGTGGTGTGCCTTTTTCAGTCTTTATAGATGATAATCCCTTGGTGGTCAGGATAAGAGGAAAATATTTGGACTAAGTGCCATTATAGTGCCAGCATCTTGTAAAAAGACCTTTGAGTTTTGGCCCAGTAGCTGAATATGTTCCCAGAAAGAAAGAAAAAAGTTTGGTCCAAGCAGGACACCGTATCACGAAGCCAAACAACACATTTCAGAGTTAGAGAGGGAGTTAAATCTTACAGTCCTGCTGTGCACACTTCTCTCTCAGCATCTGAAAGTAGGCTTCAGGAGGTGGTGGTGGGGAGGAGGGCTGGGCAAGTGTGACAAAATAAATAAGCTTTGGAGATTCAGAACAGCAAGAAATCTCATGCTATATTGGATCACAGTCTGCTTTAGAAATGTTTCAGAGATTACCAGAAAGTACTTTGCTGACAATGCTGAGTGACTTGGAAGGCCTAATAACAAAGTCCACGATGAAAGAAATCCTGTATCTTACCTGCCAAGGACACCAGGGTCCAACCAAATGCCAAGAGTGAGCCAAGCAGACAGTATGATGGGTTGATATTTGAAGTCTTATAAAGAGCAACATATTATCCTGCAACTACAGCAGGGGGGAAAAAATAAGCTGTCCCAATAAAATGAACTTTTAGCAGACCTTGGAAAAGGTTAGCAGATGTATTGTGTGAACTGGATTTTGACACTATCAGACCCACCAAGTGCCCCTGTTTTCCAGGGATAGTCCTAGATTTACAGAAGCTATCTCGGTTTCTGATTTGATCCTGGACTGTCCCGCTTTTCCTTAGGATGTCCCTATTTTCATCGGAGAAAAGTTGGAGGGTATGGAATAGGACTTCCCCTTGGCTCCCTCCCTCTGAGCTGGAACTCGCCAGAACCCAGTTTTCAGCACTCACCTCTAAGGCAGGTGCCATCGCCATTCTAAGAGAACGATGGAGGTGTTTTCACAGCGTTTTCTTACGATGTCTCTATTTTCACTGGAGAAATGCTGGGGGTATGGAGTTACGTGATCCTCAAGCCAAGGAGATAAGTAACTATACAACCTTTAGAAGACATCTGAAGGCAGCCCTGCATAGGGAAGTTTTTTTTAAAAAAATTAATGTTTTATTATGTTTTGATATATGTTGGAAGCTGCCCAAAATGGCTGGGGCAACCCTGTCCATTGTGTGGAGTATAAATAATTAAATTATTATTTTTGTTATGGAATAGGTAAAGGTAAAGGGACCCATGACCATTAGGTCTAGATTCTGGGGTTGCGGCGCTCATCTCGCTCTATAGGCCGAGGGAGCCGGCGTTTGTCCGCAGACAGCTTCCGGGTCATGTGGCCAGCATGACCAAGCCGCTTCTGGCGAACCAGAGAAGCGCACAGAAATGCCGTTTACCTTCCCGCCGGAGTGGTACCTATTTATCTACTTGCACTTTGATGTGCTTTCGAACTGCTAGGTGGGCAGGAGCTGGGACCGAGCAACGGGAGCTCACCCCGTCGCGGGGATTCGAACCGCCAACCTTCTGATCGGCAAGCCCTAGGCTCAGTGGTTTAGACCACAGCGCCACCCGTGTCCCTCTTGTTATGGAATATGTTGTCTCTGTTTTCATTGGAGAAACATTGGAGGGGATGATTCCAGTAATTGGAAAGAGGTTGGTCGGGGTGGAGGAAGAGTTCTTGTTTCAGCCTTTGCTTTAGAATGGAATTCTATCCTCTTCTCCTTCCTTGGCTAGTAAGGGGTGTTTGTGTGTGTAGGAAATGAAAGGCCTATCTTCATCCTGGCTTTAAAAGGAAGATGGAAACATATCCAATTCTGCAGACTCTGCATATAGCAAAGTTCCCTGTGGGCCTTCCATGTGCATAGAGAGGATGGCAGCGGTGGGGGAACTCAGTGGGCAGTCAGGAAAGAGTGTGGGCCCCTATTCCCGATGTTTTGCGTCTATTCCTAGCACCGTGCTAGCAGGGGGCAGCGGCTTCCCCTTGCCAGCGCAGCTTTGGTTTGGCTCCGTTGGCAAGCGCCAGAGTTACAGTTTCAGGATGGTGATGTCATGGTAGCTATTTCGACTTCCAGTGGAAAAAACCGTGCCAAATGTCTGAGCTGAAATATCTCCTTTTCATACGAGACCCGGGGATCTTACAAGCGTGACAATGAATGCTACACTCTTCGCCTGGCGGTGCCAGCACCGGGCCTGGTTTCCGATTACTTTCCAAACACAATTCAAGCCCTAAATAGCTGCTTCTGCCCCACATACCTTCGGAGACCCACCTCTTCCTTTCACGGTATTGAAAACCAACCAAGAATGCCCCCTTGATTATACCATCCGGGTGCCAAGTCTACACCACCAGGGTACACAGACAGGCTTTCTCGGTGGCTGCCCAACAGTTGTGGAACTCCCTTTGTTTGGAGACTTGGCAGAGCATTTTCTGGTAAGTTGTTTTTTTAAATCATAATAGTAATTATTATTATTTTATTTTGGGCGAGCTTGCTTTTAATAGCTATACCTCACTTTCAAAAAGTGCAGCGCTTTGTACTTTGGATGCGCCCCTGAGTTATTTTTATTGGAATGTTCTCGCAATGTTCTTGCTTCCCCCCTCCTTGTCCTTACAGGATGAGGCTGGTCAGAAATGGTAATAAACAAGGGGAAGTCCAGCAGTAAAAGGTAAAGGTAAAGGACCCCTGGACGGTTAAGCCCCTTCAAAGGCGACTATGGGGTTGCGCCGTTCATCTCGCTTTCAGGCCAAGGGAGCCGGCATTTGTCCACAGACAGCTTTCCGGGTCATGTGGCCACGCGGAACACCGTGTTGGAAACCAAAGCACACGGAAACGCCATTTACCTTCCCGCCACAGCAGTACCTATTTATCTACTTGCACTGGCCTGCTTTCAAACTGCTAGGTTGGCAGGAGCTGGGACAGAGCAACGGGAGCTCACTCTGCCGTGGGGATTTGGACCGCCGACCTTCTGATTGGCAAGCCCAAGAGGCTCAGTGGTTTAGAACACAGCGCCACTTGCATCCCAGCAGTAAGAGCTCACTTTGGGGTGGTCTTCTGCACTGCGCTTCCCTTTGGCTGCCACTGAGCGTCACCCGAAGGAGAGGCGAGCTTTCAGTGCAAATGCTGCAGCTGCTATAGCGGCTTAGAGGCTCGTCCACATTTCGGCTTGCCCACTTTCTATGCATGGGTCCAAGCAGTTTCTCCCTTGCCTCACAGCTTTCTTCAGGGAATGATAGAATCATAGAATTGTAGAGTTGGAAGGGACCCCCAAGGGTCATCTAGTCCAACCCCCTGCAATGCAGGAATCTCAGCTAAAACATCCATGACAGATGGCCATCCAAGGAAGGAGAGTCCACCAACCTTCCAAGGGAGACTGTTCCACTGTCGGACCGCAATTACTGTCAGAAAGCTTTTCCTGATGTTTAGTCAGAATCTCCTTCCTTGTAACTTGAATCCATTGGTTCAAGTCCTACCTTCGAGAGCAGGAGAAAGCAAGCTTGCTCCATCTTCCATGTACAGTAACAGCCCTTGAGATATTAGTGGTTAAGAGTGGTAGACTCGTAATCTGGGAAACCGGGTTCGCATCTCTGCTCCTCCACGTGCAGCTGCTGGGTGACCTTGGGCTAGTCACACTTCTTTGAAGTCTCTCAGCCTCACTCCCCTCACAGAGTGTTTGTTGTGGGGGAGGAAGGGAAAGGAGAATGTTAGCCGCTTTGAGACTCCTTCGGGTACTGATAAAGTGGGGTATCAAATCCAAACTCTTCTTCTTCTTCTTCTCTCAGCAGGGGTGTTCCGGGGGTGGTGGTGGTGGTGTCCGCCCTGGGTACCATTCCAAAGGAAGCGTGACAAAATGCCAACCCCCGATCGGCTGCACCCCCTGGGGCACACACCACTCTCCTCACACAAAATGCCAACCCCTGATCATCTGCACCCCCTAGGGCGCACACTGCTCTCCTCACACACCCCTGCAGGTGGCACATCATGCCCCCTGGGACATGCGCCACGCCCCCTGGGAGGAGCGCCGCTCCAGGTACCGGAGCAGGTTGCTTCGCCTCTGCCTCTCAGCCTCCTATTTACCACTGAAGCGGAACAAACCACAATGCACAGAAAACCCAGTTGCTATTTGTTCCGATTCAGCAGCAAAGAGCGGACTTCTGTGGGGAGTGGAGCGGCGGGGCAAACAGAAGTGTGGTTGAGCCATTATACAGGCATAAATAACACCTCATGAGATGGTGACCCTGCAGGTGGCTAGGTATACTTCTCTGCACAACCTCAGCGCCTCCATTGTCATACTGAGCTTTAGCTGCGATGCAGATTGAGGACACAACATACAAGCCTGGGAATCTTTGTGGAGTAAGGTTACCAGATTGTTTTCAAAGAATCTGGGGACACTTTTTTAAAAAAAGAGAGAGAAAGGTTTTGTTTATTTTAAAAAAATTAAGAAGTAATATCTTTTCTGTGGTCTTCTCTGTCGCACGGCCTTCCTCTAGGCCCCGGCCTGCTCTCTTGGAGCACTAGCCACCATGGGGTAGGCTCGAGTCGGGCCTGGGCTCAGCCACGTATCCTTGCCTTCCTGGTGCTCTCCTACTTTTTCTCCTCAGTGGCAGTGGCAAGGTCGGGGCTCCCCTCTTTTTCCTCCTTTCTCTTTCTCTCTCTTCCTTCTCCTTCTCCTCTCCTCCTCCCCCCTGTGTCAGCTCTGGGGTCTCCCTGGCCCCGGAATGCCACTGGGCAGTCAGCCGGGTGGCTGGGCACTCTTGCTCCTGGCTCAATTTGGGTCGTGGTGTGTGTGTGTGTGTCAGTGGTTCCCCCAGTTGACACACCAGGCGTCCCGTGGTAGCGCAGTTGGCTCTGGCTGGCTTCAGGAGCTGCTCGCTGCCGTGGCGCCCACCATCTTACCTCGTCGGAAGTCCTCATACGATGTGTCTTGTGCCATTGAACCAATCATGCAACATTCATTCCCTACTAACAAATCTACAACACTTAAAATATAAATCTGGGGACATTAAATGAAATCCGGGGACATTCCAGGGACGGATTTTGTCCGGGGACAGATTTGTAAATCCGGGGACTGTCCCTGGGAAACGGGGATGTCTGGTAACCATTTTGTAGAGATGTCTAGGCCCCCAGTAGGGTTGAAAGCCAGCCCACCACTTCCCCTCTCCTCTTCTTCCATAGAAAGAACACTCAGAAGAGTTGCAGAGTAAATTCAGAAGGCCACAGGGCATGACAGACCCGTATGGCCCCAAATTAATCTTGCCGAATGGTGGCCAGAAAGATGTAGAATTTGATCTTATAATTTGGTTTAATTAAGTAATAGCAGCAGAGGTGGGTGGAGCCCAGCACAGAGCAGGAAATGCACAAGCTTCTGTAATGACACAACTAGTGCATTAAAATGTTAGGGCATTGTAGTTATGCAAAAGCAATTATTTGGGCACTCCAAGGTCTCTGGAAGGAAAATCAATTTCCTGGGTACTCCCTTCCTGAGTTTGGCAGATATTGGTAAACAGAAATCATCTGAATGCGAGAAACGAATGTATAAGATGAAGCCTGCTGGATCCAAGGCTGCCAAGTTGAATAAAATATTTGGGGGGCCCAGGTAAGTCCCCCCCCTCACATAATCAAGCGCTTGACATGGTGCACGCACACTATTTGAATGGCAAATAAACTTTGAGGCAATGGTGGCCCCCCTCAAATTTTTTTGTGGGGGTTGAAGGGACCTCAGCCCCTAGTAATTGGCTCCCATGGCTGGATCAGACCCAACGGGGCTCCTGTTTCTATCAAGGGCCAACCAGCTACCTCCAGCGATACCTGAAGTAAGGCTTGTTCACTTTGTACCCAGCCCAACTCATGACGACATCACCCATGATGGCATCAGGACTGAAATGGAGAGTAGAGAGATTATTGTTTCTTGTCTCCTTTGACCGCTGAAGCTATCAGAATAACCAGCAGTGCCTTTTTGGGGTGGGGGTGAGGGGAGGCAATTAGCCTGGAATAATGTTCCCCAGACTAGGCCTCCCTGGCCCTTGCAGACCCTTAAACCGAGTCCTCCTTGCAATTTGTGGGTTTCTAGCAGGGTGGAATCGGGCTCATGGGTTGTGCGCAGGGCAAGTTAGAGGAGCGTGAGTCCAGGAATGCTCAGAGCCTGAAGCTCAAAGAGGGTCACCAATTTAAACAATTGTTATTTTTATTTTTCCAATTGTTAAGTTTGCAAACTGCTTGTATGCACGCCAGACCAAATGTGACCGGCACTTACATCTTAGAGCTTCAAACGTAAGCAGATAATGTGATCTGGTAAAAGATATAATTGTTCTTGTTAACTGATACCGATTTTGTCATATAAAAGAGCTAAACAGGTTCTTAATAAAAATGAATGAAAAATACGTTGGTTCTGATGATGGCACAAGATTAGACCATGAGGAATGTGCCCTCTCATCATTCCCCCCCCCCCCGACTAGGGTCCTCAAAAGCTGGAAGTGATCAGAGTCTCTCTGGACCTCTTAGAGCCACAGGGGGGCAATTTTATTTTTAAGAGGGGCAATTTGAGAATGAGTTAGACCAAGTTAATGTCATTTTAGGCTTCCTCCACAGGAATAGGAGTTCACTTTTTGAAAAATAATAATTATATGCCATGGGGGGTGGGTATCAGGATTTTAGAGATGCTTAGGTGGGACATGGCCAAAAAAGGTCAGGAACCACGGTCTTAGAGGGTCTGGATGTGCCTCTGAGAATCTGAGACCACCATCCTTTCCCAGGCAACATTGACTGTGATCCTGTTGGGGAAGAATCTGGGCAGGGGCGGGATGTGAATCGGAGGATGGTGGACATGCATTCATTGAGGAAACCACAGGAGAGAAGAGTGTTCTTGAGCTTAGGTCCTGCTAGATGATTTCTGACAGGCTGGCCACTGTGAGAACAGGGTGCTGTGCTACATGGTTGGATGGTCATCTGCCATGGATGCTTTAGCTGAGATTCCTGCATTGCAGGTGATTGGACTAGATGAACCTTTCAACACTACAGTTCTGTGATTCTACAGGCCATTGGCTTGATCCAACAGTGCTCTTCTTACTTTCTTATACCCGACCCCACCTTTTGATGGTAGGTGAAGTGAAGCGGGTGGCATCCTGCTTGCTTCCCTTCAGCTTAACATCTCCAAAGGAGATGTTCTTTGCTTCCAATGTTCCGCAGCAGGACGGTGACATTCTTCCTGTGCAGCCAGAACTCATTCCGGGTCTGGGGGCTTTGTGGAGAAGGTTCTAGTTTATTTCCTAAAAACCAGAGTTGTCCTGCATACCTTACTACAGAGGTGAGGAAGCCGCTACCCTGCAGATCTTTAAACCTCTAAAACTCTTTAAAGACTTTCTGAAGGCAAATCTAAAAACTGTAGTATGTTGTTGTTGTTGTTCAGTCGTGTCTGACTCTTCGTGACCCCATGGACCAGAGCACGCCAGGCCCTCCTGTCTTCCACTGCCTCCAACAATTTGGCCAAACTCATGTTAGTAGCTTCAAGAACACTGTCCAACCATCTCGTCCTCTGTCGTCCCCTTCTCCTTGTGCCCTCAATCTTTCCCAGCATCAGGGTCTTTTCTAGGGAGTCTTCTCTTCTCATGAGGTAGCCAAAGTACTGGAGCCTCAGCTTCAGGATCTGTCCTTCCAATGAGCACCCAGGGCTGATTTCTTTAAGGATGGATAGGTTTGATCTTCTTGCAGTCCATGGGACTCTCAAGAGTCTCCTCCAGCACCATAGTGTAAACACCGACAACTGTAGTATAAACACCAACAACTGGGGAACACTGGCCTGCGAGCTCTCCATTTGGAGAACAGCCTTGACCAAAGGTGTCATGGACTTTGAAGACGCTCAAACTCAGGACGAAAGGGAGAAATGTGCTAAGAGGGAGGCACATTTGGCAAACCCTCACCAACTCCCAGCCGGAAACCTATGTCCCCACTGTGGAAGGACGTGTGGATCCAGAATTGGCCTCCACAGTCACTTACTGTTAAGACCACGTTCATGGAAGACAATCTTACTCAGCTACAAGTGATCGCCAGAGAAGAAGAAGACCCTGCAGATGTTGTAGTTTGATTTGATCATCCATCATCATGGATCGTTGGCTGTGCCTCTGCTGGCTGTGGCTGATGGGAGTTGGAGTCCCACAACATCTGCAGGGCACCTCCTGCTTAGAGGGGTTTCTCCAGCATCCCGGAAACTCACCTTGCCCCCTCCTCAATCCTGCTCAGGCACCCTTCCGCCAAGCCTGTGCGGAGCACATCCACTGTACCCTTACAGAGAGCAGCAAACAATGAAGATGTCAGCAACGCATTGTGGCCTATTTTAAACTGTCCGTGCAGTTGCAAGTCTTCCAAGTGGCAATGCTAGAGGGTAAATTATGCAGTATAACTGCCCCCCCTTTTGTATTTGGCATTATGCTTTTTGTGGTTATCGCCTCGGAGTTCCCCTCCTCTATGGATGCATGTTCCCCTCCTTAAGAAAAACAATAAAAATATATAAAAAAATTAAAAATAATCCTTCCAGTAGCACCTTAGAGACCAACTAAGTTTGTTCTTGGTATGAGCTTTTGTGTGCATGCACACTTCTTCAGATCTGAAGTATCTGAAGTATCTGAAGAAGTGTGCATGCACACGAAAGCTCATACCAAGAACAAACTTAGTTGGTCTCTAAGGTGCTACTGGAAGGATTTTTGTTTTGTTTTGTTTTGACTATGGCAGACCAACACGGCTACCTAACTGTAAATAAAAATATAATAAGTCCCCGTCCTGGCCTTCTGAAACTCCTTTGCTTTTGCCTGAAGTCCAAAGGTATCCAGCACGAAGAATATTTCTAAATGTGATCATCCATCCAGCATGTCTTTTAGGCGCCACTAAGATTAAATGAAAGAATCATAAGATGGAGGCCTTTGACTTTTAATCCTTTTACAATGGAACCTTTAGATAGTCTTGGGGGCAGGGTGCGTCCTCTGTGAGTAACAGTCCCCCTTGTTCCTCTTTGCTAAGTTAATGAATACATGCAACAGTATGGTACCTGGACCGGCCCCCAACCCTCCCTCTTCCCCCACCTGATTGGAAGGGAAAGTGCATTAAATAAGGGGAAGGGGTGTGGGGTGGGGCAGGGCGGGGGATGCCTCTTGAGCTATGTGGAATTTGCAGGGTTAGACTCCCAGCGAAGGGGGGTGGGATCATGTTTAAAATAATTGACGTAATACATGTCCCCACACTTTCCATTTTTAAATGCCATGGATTCCGAGATTAATACAGAAAGGTACAACACTCCCGCCTGACTTATTTTCCCCTGCAGGAAAAAATTGCGCGGAAAGAGTTGCTGTAAACACACCCACCTTGCTTTTTTTTGGGGGGGGGGGAAGTGCTACTGTACTTATTTATTGGTTTGTTCCGAAGTACGGTGGCTGCCAGAGATGTATCGCCCTGTTCATTTATAAAAAACTCCAAGCCTGCACATGCTTACCTGGGAGTAAGTCCCATTGGGCTCCATGGGTTTTACATCTGAGTACGTAGGAGCCAACTCTTAGGGTCCGAAGTCCCTTCGCCCCCCCACCCTAAAATATTTGACCCCCCCCCCCAAAATTGATGGGCATTGCCATTCAAATTGTGTTTCCATGCCACATCATGTGATTGATTCTGCGGGGTGGAGCTTACCTGGGCCCTCCAATATTTCATTCAAGTTGGCACTTGAGTACATCAGCAATGATTGTGTTTACAAGGGTATGAGAGTGAGCGAGAGAAAGAAGGAAAGAAAGAAAGAAAGAAAGAAAGAAAGAAAGAAAGAAAGAGAGGAGGGGTGGGGGAAGGAAGAAGGAAGGAAGGGATCTGGCCCTTTGTGGGATTAAAGTTGTCTATTGATCGTAACTGAGTGCCCAAAAAGAAATCCTGCCTTGAAAGCCACTACCCAGGCCTGGGACATGTGTTGCAAAGGTAAGTCTCCAATGTATACAGAATCTTCCAGTGACTTCAGACGGCTCCACACCTGGTACAAGCAATGCTTCATGGCCAGGGGTGTGGCTTCCAGACGGTGTTGAGCCAAGCACCTCTGCATGAGGAAATAACTTATTGACTAGTATTAGAGGCATGAGGTTAACTGGGTGAAGCAGGGATCGCCAAGCTAGTGCCCATGAATGCCATGGTGCCAATAAAGGCTTTCATTGGTGCTTGTGGGAAGATGCTGCAAACTCTGGGCTTCCTTCCTTCCTTCCTTCCTTCCTTCCTTCCTTCCTTCCTTCCTTCCTTCCTTCCTTCCTTCCTTCCTTCCTTCCTTTTTTAAAAAGTACATCTCTAGCAGTCCAATAAAGAAAGTTATGGGGTGAAATTGGCAGGTGCCTTCTAAGCAATTTCTGTGAAATGACAGTCGTGTGGCTACCTTGTGTATTTTCCCCGGTTCTGAAGGAGGGGTCCCCCCCCCGTGTAAAATTGATATTGTGTAAACAATATCATTGAAGGAATCATATAATCTTGGATCATCTATCCCAAGCAATGCAGGAATCTCAGCTGTTGGAAGGTATGGAGTTATGTGAGCCTCAGTCCAAGTAGATAAGTAACTATACAACCTTTAGAAGACATCTGAAGGAAGCTTTTAAATGTATAGTAGTAATAATAATAATAATAATAATAATAATAATAATAATAATAATAGAATAGCACATCCCTATTTTCATCTGAGACATGTTGGAGGTTATGGGGTGGTTGTCCCTCTAAGACAATGGGGAGGCATTGTGTGTTCTGCCCCCCCCCACGCCCCCCAGCCCTCTCTCAAAATTCAAAATGCACCCACCACTCCATAAAGCTTGACAAATCCTGTGTTACAGGAAGTGGACTGATAAGGCTTCAGTTGTTTCTGGTAAAGCCTGGAAGAAGAGAAGAAGAGTTTGGATTTGATATCCCGCTTTTCACTACCCGAAGGAGTCTCAAAGCGGCTAACATTCTCCTTTCCCTTCCTCCCCCACAACAAACACTCTGTGAGGTGAGTGGGGCTGAGAGACTTCAGAGAAGTGTGACTGGCCCAAGGTCACCCAGCAGCTGCATGTGGAGGAGTGGAGACGTGAACCCGGTTCCCCAGATAACAAGTCTACTGCTCTTAACCACTACACCACACTGGCTCTGGAAGGGTGCGGATTTTACCCGAGGTCACCCAGGCCCCAAACTGCAACTCACTTAAGCCTAAACTCTTATTTTAAACTGACCCACAATGCACTCCAGTTCAATTACGTTGAAGTAAGTTCACTTGAAAGGAGTGGTGAGGTTTTCTTCTGGCACAAAGTGCTCATGATCCTGACGAATACCTGCCGTCCTAAACCAAGTAAACTTGGTAATACTTGCAAATGTGTGTTGGAGAGAACTAAACTAGGATAATTGGAATCCATCCCCTTGGGTTGAACTGGGCCAAGGATCCAGATGTTGGAAGGGCCTTCTCGGTAGTGGCACCCATCCTGTGGAACACGCTCCCATCAGAGGTCAAAGAGATAAGCTACTCCTTGACATTCAGAAAATACCTGAAGGCAGCCCTGTTTAGGGAAGTTTTTAATCTGTGACATTTTAATGTATTTTAATATTTGTTGGAAGCCGCGCAGAGTGGCTTGGGGGACCTAGCCAGATAGGCGCAGTACAAATAATAATAATAATAATAATAATAATAATAATAATAATAATAATAATAATAATAATAATAATACTGGAACAAGGCTGCAATCCTAGGCATATTTGCTTTGTTCAATTGAAGCTGCTTCAAATTAAGGCTGCAAACCTATTCAAACAGCCTGGATAGCACAGTCGGTTAGTGTGGGGTGCTGACAATGCCAAGGTTGCAGGTTCGAACCCCACATGGGACTTTGAAGGTGCTCGAATTCAGGACAAAGGGGAGAAACGTGCTAAGAGGAAGGCGCGCTTGGCAAACCCTCACCGTGATCAACTCCTGTCTGGAAACCTATGTCCCTACTGTGGAAGGATGTGTGGATCCAGAATTGGCCTCCACAGCCACTTACGGACTCACTGTTAAAACCATGTTCATGGAAGACAATCTTCCTCAGCCACGAGTGATCGCCAAATAAGAAGAAGAAGGGACAGCTGCATATCCCTGCATTTCAGCACCACAATTCTATGATTCACTTACCTGAGACAGAACACTTAGCAAACAAAGTATGGGGAGTTGGAGAGCTATCAATGTCCATGTCTGGGAGGTCGTTGGTGGTGGGGAAGGCAAGGGGGTGTTTTGGATATGGAAGAGCAGCTGAAGGAACAAGAGGAAGTATTGATCGCCTGTTGATTGAAGTATCTGTGATATAACGTAGGAGCAAATCACAAAACTTGGTTTGTCTTTGTAAGGATGCCCCAACCTTTTCTGGCTGAGCTCCTGTGCCTTTAACGTGGCCTTTGCCAAGCTGGTGCCCTGGGGGGTGGGGTGGGTGGGTTAAAAACAAAAATTACAGCTCCCCTGGGAGTTGGCACCGGCTCAGAGAAGACTTTGCACAAAGAGCAGAAGACCAACAGGTGCAGCTCTGCAGGCAGAGAAGTGACTTAGGACGTTTTTCCCAATTTCTTCTATTTTCAACGCTGATCTACTTTTCAGGGTAGCAGTGAAGATTATGGACATGATGAACTGCAACATTTTGAACACAGTACTAAAACAGATTTTTTATAAAGGTTATTTGTTCAGGGAACAAAAATCAACCCTGTTAAATTTCTGGCACGCTGCTATTTGATAAGCAACTGACCAGGAAACAAAGGGGGCTGCCCAGTGTGGGATTTGTTTGAACCCATGGAAGCCCCGGGGGGGGGCAGGCTTTATGTTGGGGGGAACAAAACTGAGTTATCTGCAATGCCAGTTAGTTAAGTGTTTTTATTTATTTACCTGATGGGGAGCAGCTGCCCCCCTGCCTATGCCCCTGGCTCTCCCAGAGTTTAAAAGGAATGAAAAACTTTTGGCCCACCAGTTATTTGCCACACGGCAACCTCACATCAGCCGAAGCCAGCATGTTGGGAGTTGTAGTCCAACTCCGGTGGTACAGAGGCTCCCTAATCATATTTTGGAAGCGCCAACACCGTTTCCTGGCTCCGTAATTACAGCATCAACAATGTGGACAGAAGAGGGATTTCTCTCCCACAAGCATGTGTTGTAAAGGGAAAAGGAAGAAATGCAAAAGGAACAGTGGAGTGACTGACGCAGATTAGTGGATCTGGAGTCAGGAATCCCCCAACATGGCAGAGCCTGACTTTCTAGTCTGGATAGCTCAGTTGGTTAGAGCATGGTGCTGATCGTGCCAAGGTTGCAGGTTCGATCCCCGTATGGGACAAGCTGCATATTCCTGCATGGCAGGGAGTTGGACTAAATGATCATCAGGGTCCCTTCCAACTCTGTAATTCCACGATTCTGCTATTCTTTCCCAGAAACACAACTACTGTATAGCTGCTTGAGTAGCAAGGGGTGGAGGACAACGGGAGCCACACTCAGGAATAGGAGTGCCAGCTTGACCCCGTGACCATGGGTGCCTTTTACAGTGTGCATGGTCCCAGCACTGAAATTTATGAGTGTAGCATGGATTTTTGTTAGGTGAGACAGGACTTGGTTAGCTGGGGCAGGACTTTTGTTGGGGGGGGGCAGAACCGACGTGATTGGTCAGTCAGTCAAGTATTGTTATTGTTTTACTTGATGGGGGGCAGCTGCCCCCCTTGGCTATGCCCCATGAGTGCCCGGCCCCTTTCTTGGGAATTTTGTGGGTGCTGGGGCGGGCACCCAGGGAGCCAGCACCTATGCGCTAGAAAGTGGAAGGCAGGGAGAGAGAGGGAGAGAAAAGAAGAATCTCAACTCCGGCCAATTTGGATGCAAAAAAAAGACGGGCAAGGCTAGAGCATGGAAAGGGACGGGGGGGGGGTGCAATGATGTTGGAGGCGCCTTCTTGCTTTCTGTTCGGAAGCCGAGAGGTTAAGCGCAAAGGGGGCGGGCAGGCGGAGAGGGGCGCTGGCTCGCTCTGGCGCGGGATAGGCGGCCGTCTCCAGCTAGCGCTCAAGAACGCGCCGTCGAGGCTCAGGTTTCCGCTGGGCTCGACCACAATGGGAGGTGTCAGAGACACGTGGCTCCTTGTAAATGAGATGTCAAAGCGGTAACCGCTGAGTTGCTCTCTCTCTCTCCCCCCCCCGCGCCACTCCCCGCCCGAGGCGTCTCTGCCTTGTGCCTTCCAGGATGGGTGACAGCCAATAGCGCAAGCAGCATTACAAAGCAAAACCACCAACCAGTCCCCGCCGCCTCTCCTCGAAGTTTTAAAACTCCCTTAAGGGAGTGGGGAACAGAAAGGAAAAAAAGGAGCTAGATCTCCCCACGAACCGTGCTCCAGTTCTATGCACACTACTTTTTTTTGGGGGGGGGGGAGTCCTGAACGTGGGAGGGCCTTCCTTCCGAGCACACCTAGATGTGGTGCTGTTAAAGAGGTTTGCCTCCTTCAGCGTTCCTGCCCCAAATGCAGAAAGCAATCCAAGAGAGGCAGTGATGCACAGTGGTTAGATTAGAGCCTGGGAGATCAGGTTCAAATTCATGCTCACCCATGAAACATTTTGGGTGGCCTTCAGGCCAGCCGCCTTCTTTTGGTCTGACCTACCTCGCAGGGTTGTTGGGAGGATGGAATGGGGAGGGGGAGGACCACGGATGCTGCCTGGAGCTCCTTGAAGGAAAGGCCGAATGGAAATTAAGTGTATTAATAAGGTACAGCAAGCTCCCTTTAACACAACACAACGCCTCTGACCTTAGCCTCCCAGCCCAACACCGAAGAGAATCCACAGGGCTCCGTGTTTTAGTGGTTGATTTTAATTCTGAACTGAACTTTTTTTTGACTACAAGGGAACGGATATAAAGAATAAATAGCAGGCTCTCTTCCATTTACAGAGGGTTAAAGACATTCCAACAACAGCAAAAAAAATTTCACTATATACAGTAACACCGTGTCCTAAGCTTTTTATTATAATAACAATAACAATAATAATATCTTGAAGTCCATAAAAAAATTCCACACGCAACGCACACATACATTTTCCGAAGAATGGAAAATATCTTATATATATTTATATATATATATATATGTTTCTTTTCTTACCAAAAGTTTACGTTTCGTTTTTTTTAAAAAAAAAACCTTCGCAAAAAAGCGAAGTTTTTTTTTAAAGGGGCGGCGTAGATGGGGGGGGGGGCTGTTTGTTTGGTTAGGTTCTTAAATTCCCCTAATATTTTTCTCTGGAATATAAATTAAAAGGAGGGGAGAGGGAGCCAAAATAACCTTAAAGCGGCGATCAATGAGAAGACTCTTGAACAATACAGTAGACGAGGGTGTTTACTCCACGTTGTAACACTGACCTTTTTTTTTTTTAATAGATTTCAAACGGGGAGGGTGCCTCTATTTATATAGCCACACGCGCGCACTTTCTGTCACCTCTGCACGACTCACACACAGACGCTCGCAGACATAACAAAGTTACATTCCCCTACACCTCGTAGTGCAGTGCAGCGTTTTGAACTGGGAGGCCGAAGCTGTCCGTAGTTTTGGAGCTTTTCCAAAGTCCACCACCAGTTTTTTTTTTTTTGTGGGGGTAGAGAAACACATCAAGAAATCTGAAAGGGGGGTGGGTGGTGGGCACGATCTTTGCAGTTTTTTTTTTTTTTTTAAAGGGGTGAGGATGGGAATTAAGTGCACCGCGCAGGCAGCTCCCTTCCCAGTCCCCCCCCAAGTCCACTAGCAGGAGCATTTGCACTCGGCTATGATAGGGTACTGAATGGGGATCCACGTGCAGCGTTGCCCGCCCCGGCGCTGGCACCTCCACCTCAAGATGGTCAGATGCACCGACTTGGCCGGCTTGCAGACCATCCCTTCGGGGACGGAGCACGACCTCTTGCTGAAGCAGCTGCCCACTTTGACGTAGCGGGGCCAGAAGCGGCTGCCCAGGTCGTTCCACGTGTAGAGGACCGGGCAGAAGGTCTGCGACCATAGCCACAGCTGCAGCTTCCGGCGAAGCTTCTTGCTCAGCCGGTGCTTCTTGCTGGCCTGCAGGCCACCGTCGTAAAACTCCAGGCTCTTGATCTCGCTGGGCATGGCCCCCGACGGCCTCTGCCTCAGCAGCAGGTCCAGCTCGGCCAGGTCGTCCCCTCCCAGGCGATCGTCGGCCAGGGAGACCGCCATGAAGTTGGCGTCGAAATGGGTGCCCAGGAGGTTGCGCAGGAGCGTGTCGTTTAGGTCCTTCTCCTTGGGGTCGAAGATAGGGTCCGGGTGCTCGATTAGATCCACCAGGGGCAAGTTGTCGCTCGGAGCAGGGCGGATGTGCAGGTAGTGCTGGCAAGCGCCTCGCTCCAGACGGAGCCCCAGGAGAACTACCAAGGCGTAAATAGTCACGAGCCACTGGGAATGATCCATCCTCGACGGGGGAGGGACGGAAGGGAACGAGGGAGGCTCACCGGGCGGCCAGGCCGAGCAAAAAAGGCATCGGGAGAAGCGCGCAAGGGACGCCGCGGGGATCCGAGCAAGACGTCGTGGGAAAGAAGTAGGGGGTCGCCCTGGGGATGCGCCACGCTCAGCCCCGCGGAGCAATTCGGCGCGTGCAAACGCCTCGGGTGAGTATATGCAAAAAGAGGGAAAAATAAAATAAATAAGAAAAGCACACGCCACCAAGCCAAAGCAAACCGTCGCGTTCCGGAGACCTGACGCCTCGTCCAGCTCGGTGCAATTGTTCCTCTGGCTCCCGAGTTGGTTGCGCGGTGTCACTCAGCAGAAGCTTCTTCTGCAAACTTTCCCCCCGGCTCCCGTTTCTCTTTGCAAAAGCCTGCAAAAGCAGCAGCAGCCGCCGCCGCCGCAACAGCAGCCGCCGCCACGCACGTTGGCACCAGCTTGTCTGCTTCGCGAGGATCCAGCGCCTTTAAATTTCCTGCCCGTGCTCCTCCATCACTATGGAAACCACCGACTCGCTCTTTTCCGGCACCTCTCAAGAAGAAGAAGCAGAGGACAGAGGTGGAGAGGAGGGGGCGGCGGCGACGATCCCTCCACGAAAGCCAAAGTCCTGCCGGGAGCAGCTCCTGTTGCAAGCCTCTGGCCGGACCACGCCGAGCCGTCCACCAAAGCGAGGCCAAGGCGCCGAACGTCTCTCTGCGCTCCGCTGCAAACGTGCTGCTGCCGAAGCGTGGCTTGGAGAGGATGCTCTGCAGCGCGCGCGCGCGCGTCTTCCCCCTACGCCTTCCTGCAGCCTGCAAAGCAAGCAAGCGCACCGCTGCAATCCACGAGGTTGGGCAACTTCCTCGCTCGCTGCTACTGCTGCTGCTCCTTCTTCTGCCCCTCCGCGTGGATATGCTGTGGGTGGGTGGCAGGCAGCTTTTAGACCAAGCTCCCCGAGCTGGAGTTCCGTGCCAGCGGCAGGAGAGTTCTGCAACCTTGCAAGGCACCTAGCCTCTCCATGTGCGCCTCTGCGGGCTCTCACGGGCTCCTTTCACTTTCCTTCCTCCGCCTCCAAGCTCTTTCCCCTCCCCTTGCCTTCCCCCACTTATTGCCCCAGTACCTGGTCGCGGCGGCTGCATTTATTTGCGCCGCTACTACACACACACACACTCACACACGAGCCCGTGATGTAATTCCTAAGCGTGCTTGTTGGCGTCCAGCCTGAGAAGTTCTCTGCAGACGCCTCCTCTCTCCGAGCGTGAAATTGCTGCCTAATGCTAATCCAAACTGGAGGAGAGAGCGCCCTCTGCTGGGATTAACTTCAGGATCCAGCGACTGCTGGCTCTTCTCCCTCAGGTAACTTCTTGAAATATTCCAGGCGTGCAATTGAAGCGGGGTTGTTACACAAACACTGTCGGGAGGTCTGGGCGAAGCTCTCCCTTCAGGCTTGCACTTCATCGTTTTCTGTCTTCTTATTTTCTTCAAAGGGCAGCGATGATATCCAAGAAATAGAGACACCCCCCCCCAATCGCAGGCATCTTGCTTCCAAGGCTTCAAAGGAAGAAGAATTCTTAATTTCCATAGGCGGTTCTTTCCAATGTTTCGCTGGCTTCCTCCTTTTCCGAAAGCTATGTCCAAATTTAGGCAATGCAGTGTATGTGTGTTGGTGGGCATAGGTGGCGGCTCCTTGGGGTCCTGAGAGCACCTACAGATTTTCCCATGAAGGGGCTGGACACCCACACAAATTTTGGAGGCAGGGCCATGCACGCTGCATGACACCCACAGCCCCAGGCACCCACGATCGTGGGGCCAAGCTGCCACTCCTGTTGGCAGGGGAAGGGAGCCTCTGGCAATTCCTATCCTTCCTCTGGTCACTGCCATGCCAGGGCATGCAAAATGACCCACCCAGGGGTGCCAACTTGAATAAAATATTGGGGGGGAAGCAGGTAAGCCCTGCTCCACATAATCAACCAGACACTTGGCACACGCATACCATTTTGAATGGCAGTTTCCATCAACTTTGCGGTCCCCTGGTCCCTTCAAATATTTTATTGGGTGGATGTGTTGAAGGGACCTTGGCCCACAGGAGTTGGCTCTTACATCCACACCACTGTCCTATCCTGCAATGGGAATGCTGGTCGGGGCCTCTTAAAAGTGCATCCATTGATTGAGTGTGGAACTGCATGCCACTGGACTCATTCCCATCGCCCTTCCCATCTTTCCATGTTGAACGGGAAGGTCTGGGATGGGGATTGTTAAGGAGTCGGATGCAGTTGCAACCCTCCTCACAAACTTATGGGATGGCTCAGTTGGTAGAGCATGAGGCTCTGATTCTCAGGGTTGTGGACTAAAGATTCCTGAAATTGCAGGGGGTTGGGCTAGATGACCCTCGTGGCCCCTTCCAACTCTACAAGTCTATGATTCTATGACTGGGGCTTGCCCAGCCATGGGGAAATCTGCAAGCCCTTACCAGCTCCTTCAGGCCTCCTTGCTCGAGGTGGAAAGGTTGAAAGCTGTGTGGAAGGTGCGTGCAACCTCATCCCTCCACAGAACCGTTTAAGACAACTTGAACAGGGCTTGAAACAATTGCTCCCCATTTTTCTCCTGGCTCTGCTTCCTTCCTGTTCTTTTGTTGTTTCCCCTGTTTTTCCACAACCATGCATTCAAAGCATGTGGCTTCCCCTTAAATAATCCTGGGAACTGTAGTTTGATCCTTCACAGAGCTACTATTACCAGTTCCCAGGAATCTTTGGGAGGGAAGCCAACATGCTTTGAATGCATGGCTGTGAATGCGATGTCAGTTTTGATTGTAAACTCCTGCCTTCTTTCATTCTGTATAGCACCATGCACCTTGGCGGTGCCACATAATTAAATAAATGTCAGGGGGAGCGCACAATTGAATTTTGATGAGCGCATGCCCAGGCTCACATCCTTGTTCAGCTACAAAGCTCATCCGAGCAGCTTTGGGTGGGTTACTATATATATAATTCCTCCGATATTATTGTGTAGATAAAACAGCATAACACCTGACACAGTTTCCTTACCTCTTTGGAGAAATGCAAATACAAGTGCGTGGGAGAGAGACGTCTTCACCTCTGCCATTAAAACATGTTCTGCCTTATTCTTAAGAGAGTAGGAGAAACTCTTTGCCCCACCTCTTCTTTGGGGTGGGGTGGAGAGAGTTTGAACTATGATATCTGCTTTCCAGGTCAGCTGGGCAGTAGTATTTGGGAGGAAACCCTCCTCTCTAGGAAGCCAGCAGCATCTTGAAGACTCTGCTCTTGCCAGAGCCGGACAGGGGAGGCAATGTTGCTTCCAGGGATGTTTTTAGGGGTTGCCCAGATGAATCCTGAATCCTAGATCGGTTGTACTAGGCCCCATATCTCCTGCCCCTCTCCTCCATTTTTAAGCACAATTCTTTAGAAACAACTTTGCACACAGGGTGGCTGGATGCTCCATAAACTATCCCACTATTTAAACCTTCCCAGAGGCACTCTATTATAATTCTGTGTCATGGGCCTGCATCCTGAGCATACATACTTTTAAACACCTAGCAATGCCTCTGGTCCCTTTACACCAGGGATGGCAAGCTTGTGGCCCTCTGGATGTTGTTGGACTACAACTCCCAGCATGCCTGGCTGTTGGCCACAGTGCCTGGGACTGATGGGAGCTGGAGTCGATAACAACATCTGGAGGACTGAAGGTTCTCCATCTCTTCTAGCTCATGGGATAGTTAATTATGAATAATACGCATACATTGTAGGGGCAAAGCACATGGCACATTCAGAAAAGGCACATGGGGCTGTGAATGGGTTAAGTCATTTAGTTCTGTTCCATAAAAGGTCAGGCAATTCCATTGTCATCAGTTGGATATCCTCCTGTGAACGCTCAAGCCCTGTACTCGAAACTGCTTTGAATTATGAAGACCTCTTGCAACTTCAGACTTAATGGACAGTGGCAGGTTCTGGAGGTTTCTGCTGCTATAATATGTATACAGTTACTGACTCATGCTTGCATGCATGAAAGGGTTAACCTGAGCCCTGAGCTCAAGTTGTCACTTGGTGTGACTTAGGAGGCTCCCAGCAACCATTCCTTCTCCCTTTTCTCTCTTCTTTGCTGCCTTCCTCGAAGAAAGAAGCCATGCATCTTGCCTCTCAGGGGCAAGAAAAATCAACTAAATGGAAAATCTCTTTAAAAGGTGATTTTTACAAACTGCATCTCTGCTAAACCAAATATTGCATGATTCTTTTAGTAAGGAAACCAAATTCTTTTCTTTTTAAGTCACTTGGAACCCTTTTCTTTATTTTTACTGTCAATGGATGGAGACTTGTTTGCTGTAATTTCTGAAACTCTGTGAGTAAAACATCCACTTATTTGCAAAACTAAGTGTCTGTGATTTATTCTAGCCTAAGTATTTTCATGAGGAACATTTGTTTAAAGGTGGATGACGGCAGATGTAAATTTAACCAAGTTTTAATGTGTTTGGAGCAATCACTATTGTGCTTAACTCTGCTACAAGAGAATAAGGATCTCTTCCAAACTTCTGTTTCCAAAGTCGGCAGTGCAAGAGGCTTCCCGCTCCAGTGTGGGGCAAGATCAATTCATTATGCCAGGTCAGTGCAGGAAACCTTGGTTCACCATAGATGCAATTTTATCACAGGAAACTGTGAGAACAGGATGCTGGACTAGATGGGCCATGGGCCTGATCCAGCAGCTGTTCTTATGTTCTTATTAGACGAGGATAGCAGGTATCTGTGCATATCTAATACCACCAGAACGGAAACAGAAGAACCAATCAGGGGTCCCCTCCTCCTGCCCTGAAAGATGCCTTCTGAACACCCCCCCCCCCCCACCTACCCACCCTGCAACATTCTCTGTCCAAAACATACTTTCCTGGTAAGGGAGAACATGTCTGCATTTCAGCTTCAAATTTGATAAAGTGACTGTTTCCACATTTACAAACATTTCGCTAGGAAATATCCGAGAATGTGGATGCACTTTGCATTCAGTAGGCACATTTAATTTAGCCAGCAGAATGTGTGTGGCTCGGTACTAGACTTCTATTAAAATTTAATAGCCGACCCACCACCGCCTTCAATGAAGACTGCGTGGGTGATTAATTTCAAGCATCTCTTGAAGTAAATCAGTACTTAAGTACTTTGCTTAAATAGGACGTTGCTTGGTAGGTTATCCTTTCAGTGCCCTCTTCTCAGCTCTGAAAATCACTGAAGTTAATAGTGCTCTCCGTAGAGGTATATCATGGCCTTAAGTGTTTTACTAGAGTACTCTACACCAGTCTTTTGATTTACTGAATCCATGGGCATGTTTCTATTTTGGAAAAAAGAGTACTAGTTTTCTAATAGTCCCTGTGATCTCTCTCTCTCTCTCTCTCTCTCTCTCTCTCTCTCTCTCTCTCTCTCTCTCTCGTCCCCTTACTTGCATTGTAATTATATTTTTCAAGAATTAACCCACCTACCTAGGGCCATGATGAGTTCTCCAGTCTTTAATCAAAATTAAGAACAGATGTGTTTCTCCCCTTTTTTTAAAGGGACTCTGACTCATCCAGATGTTCTGGGTTTGATCCAAGGCGTTCTAGGTGAAAATTCAGAGTCCTGGGTTATATCAAAAGAATCGGTCAGCATGATCATAGCAGCTACCTCTCGGTTAATATTTCTGTGGCTCTGTGAAATATGGGAACTTTATCCAGGTCCCTCTTTAAAAATCAGCCAGTTCCGCTTGTAACGAATTATTTACAAGTATGCAAGTTGCAACTGATACGGGCGAATCATGTTTTGAGTCAAAGACCTCCATTGCATGCACACTCACTCATATCAATAAACCTAAATATCTAGGTATGCTCGTTCAAGTATATCAGATATTATTTCAACTGCTAGAGTTATTAAGTATGCCTGGTTAATATTTCCACTCACTTCCCTTTGGAGTTGAAAATTGCTTCGAGGTGGTGGGGAAGCTACAAGGAGAAAAAATGTTTTAAATGAGCTCTCTGTCTCCTTTCGTTTCAGTGCCCAAGTTCTAGATTCTAGATGTGACAGAGAGCAATGCTATGCTAAATAGGATCTCAGTGAAAAATTATTGGCTCAGCCATCAATAAAATATTATCCAACCCTTCCAAATGCACCCTCTTTGTTTTTAATAAAGAGAAAATGATTTAATTAACAAATCTAAACTGTTCTTTATATATAAAACAAAATGCTCAGTGTAAATCAGGGATAGGGAGCCTGTACTTCTTCAACTTTTGCAGACCCTCCAAGTGTTCCTATTTTCCAGAGACAGTACCAGATTTAAATAATCCACCCCAGTTACTGATTTCATCCAGGAATGTCCCGCTTTTCCTTAGGATGTCCCTATTTTCATTGGAGAAATGTTGGACAGTATGGCGTTATGGAACCCCCAAGCCAAGGAGTTAAGTAACTATACAACCTTTAGAAGACATCTGAAGGCAGCCCCTTATAGGGAAGGTTTTTTTTTTTTTAAAAAAAAATGTTTAATGTTTTATTATATTTTTATATATGTGGGAAGTTGCCCAAAGTGGCTGGAGCAACCCAGTCAGATGGGTGGGGTATAAATAGTAAAATTATTATTATTATTATTGAATAGGACACCTCTATTCTCATCAGATAAATGTTGGAGGGTATGTCATTGTTGGACTACAACTCCCATCATCCATGACCACTGACTGTGCTGGCTGGTGCTGATGGGAATGGGAGCCCAACAACACCTCAAGTAACACAGATTCCCTACAGTTGGTATAAGTAAGGTATAAATTAGGATAGCATACTGCATTCCTTTAAAAACCCATGCATCAGGTGTGCCAGGCAAGGAGAGTGATAAAAATAATGCTTTTACATGGTTTGATATCCTTTTATAATTCAAATGATGATGCAAATCTCAGTCCTTGCAACTGCCACCCTTCATCATTCATAAAACGTCAGAAGGACACAATGGGATGGCAATGATGTTGATTTCCTCTCCCCTTTATTTTATAACATTACCCTGTTATCCCTGGGTGGATCTATACATAAGGGGGAAAAAACCCTATGGAAAAGGACGTATAAAAAATTCCTGCTCTCTGGCGCCAGCTGGTGTTGCCTGTTTATAGCGCATTCAAATCGTTGTTTCTTCACTAATGTAGCTGAGTCCCCTTTTACAAGATGACACAGTTGGCTGTATATGAAGCTGTGCTTTCTCCTTTATTCAGCTTGTTAGAACGTGGTGCTGAGAACACCAATGTTGCAGGTTCACTCCCCATATGGGACAGCTGCATATTCCTACATTGAAGGGGGCTGGACTAGATGATGCTCAGGGTCCCTTCCAACTCTACGATTCTATGATACTTGCTGCGGCTCTTCGTATGATTCATTTTTTCAATGTTTGCTTTTACCTTAAAAAAAACCAACACTCCCCCCTCCCCAGAAAGTGATGGTAAAAACAATATCTTGGCGCTTTATATGTATCCCCTACCAGCCAGTTCTGAACAATTTAATCTGGTTTTGCTTTGGGGTGAAAACCGATATTGCCATGATTAGCCATTCTTCGCCTGATGTGGTCTTCATAATACACGCAAATGTCAAAGGATCATTCTCCCATCGTATGTTGGGTAGAGAGGGAATTCAACAGGAGTTTACCTTAGAGTTACTCTCTGGGAGACTAGCTGGTAAGTTCCAGAGAATCAAAGGTGGTTGTCTACCTTAAGATTTGTTGCTTAGCTGATGCTCCTATCATAGCTCACGGGATCCACAGAAGGGCAAACTAGACATTAATACATGTCTTCTTGTTGTTGTTTAGTCATGTCCGACTCTTCGTGACCCCATGGACCAGAGCACGCCTGGCACTCCTGTCTTCCACTGCCTCCAACAGTTTGGTCAGACTCATGTTGGTAGCTTCGAGAACACTGTCCAACCATCTCATCCTCTGTCGTCCCCTTCTCCTTGTGCCCTCCATCTTTCCCAACATCAGGGTCTTTTCCAGGGAGTCTTCTCTTCTCATGAGGTGGCCAAAGTACTGGAGCCTCAACTTCAGGATCTGCCCTTCCACTGAGCACTCAGGGCTGATTTCTTTAAGGATGGATAAGTTTGATCTTTTTGCAGTCCATGGGACTCTCAAGGGTCTCCTCCAGCACCATAATTCAAAAGCATCAATTCTTCGGCGATCAGTCTTCTTTATGGTCCAGCTCTCACTTCCGTACATCACTACTGGGAAAACCATAGCTTTAACTATACGGACCTTTGTCGGCAATGTGATGTCTCTGCTTTTTAAGAAGCTGTCTAGGTTTGTCATTACTTTCCTCCCAAGAAGCAGGCGTCTTCTAATTTCGTGACTGCTGTCACCATCTGCAGTGATCATGGAGCTCAAGAAAGTAAAATCTCTCACTGCCTCCATTTCTTCCCCTTCTATTTGCCAGGAGGTGATGGGACCAGTGGCCACAGTCTTAGTATTTTTGTTTTTTAAGTTGAGCTTCAGATCATATTTTGCACTCTCCTCTTTCACCCTCATTAAGAGGTTCTTTAATTCCTCCTCACTTTCTGCCATCAAGAGTGTGTCATCTGCGTATCTGAGGTTGTTGATATTTTTTCCAGCAATCTTAATTCCATTTTGGGATTCATCCAGTCCAGCCTTTCACATGATGAATTCTGCATATAAGTTAAATAAGCAGGGAGACAATATACAGCCTTGTCGTACTCCTTTCCCAACTTTGAACTGGAGCCTTATTTGCCCCTACGGGTTCCCATTGTTGCGCCCGGTGAGAAAACACGGAAGCAATAAAGACCTGAGGCTTCTGGCTTCAGAGAGAGAGAAAGATTTAATTTCTGCATGCAGAGGTACTTCGGTGTTTAGATAGCCAAGCAAGTACAAAAGTTAGTCAGTTTACCAGCAGTTCTTATACAGTTTTCCAACTCATTCCCCCCACCTTCGGAAAACTTCCTCTTGTCCATATAAGGAACATTTCCTGTTGTACATATAAGGCAAAAGGACATATAAGGCAAAAGAACATTTAGCCCAGTGTTGGTTCTTGCGCACTTCCAGCAAGGCCATCCTATCTCTTGACCTAGGCAACAGTTCCTCTCAATGAAGGACAGCTACAGTACTCTCTGCGTAAGGTCTACTGTTCTTATCTCCAGACACTTAGTAAGGCAAAGCTTGCCAGAGAGAAGTACAATTCAGATCAAAGTTCACAGCTTTACAGAGCAGTTTCATACAGAAAAGCTTAACAGGGGCACTTTTATACTTAATACATTCACTGGACTAACAATACATTCAGGTAAATATATAGGTTAGCTAATTAACTCCTTCCATTCCCTCCTGTTCTCTTGGACCGCTGGAATTCTTTCTCCAGCGCGTCCCTGGGAAATGACTGATATTCTCTAGCAAGGGCAATGAGCTGAAGAATCCATGACACAACTTTATATGCATGCATTGCATTAAACCGAAAATACAAAGGCAAAATAACAATGGGGGACACAATATCAACAGATACAACTAAGGATATTTTACTTTGAATATCCCTAACACTAATTACAGAAACTGTTCAACTGGTCACATTATCTGGTAACTGGTCAACACAAATTAAGGCAATGTGATCACTCAGTCCTCCCATTCAGAGTTCTTTTCCTTCCTTTTCTTCCATAGGCGTGCACAGGGCCAATGGCCCCTCCCCTGTGCATTGGCAGCAGGCTTGTTGCTTCTTGGCCTTTGTTGCTTCCCTGGATCTTCAGCTTCAAGGGATGTTTCAGCACACTGTGGCAGGTTCTGTCTCTACATGAGGAGGCGGACACCAGCCACTTTCACCACTGGCAGTGTTGTCATAAAGACTGTGTAGGATCTTTGCCACTTAGGTTTCAGAATCGCTGCATAGGGATAAAACTGGCTTAGCAAAGCTACATGGCATTAGGGCACCTGCTAAAAGAATAGGAGATAGTTACAGAGATTATATCTGCCCTTGGAGGGTGGTGTCTTGGGCCCCTCCAGCCTTTCTTTTGCCTCACAGATTAACCTCACAGGAATCGATATTGATCACACCTCAGTCCTCCTCCCTGTTGGAGGTAAACTAGAATAACCCAATCAAATGAGGACAGCCTCCCATACACTCACAAGATATTACTGACCATGCCGGATCACTATCTCCTCGAAATACAATATTCTTCCACAATAATTATCCCATAGCTTGGTCTACTTCTTTGGCCCAGAATAATAATTTAGTTCATTTTTCCGATCCATGCAAACACTCTAAACTTAGAATACACACAAATATAAACAAATACACAATACAATCATACTATCACCACAATTTCAGACCAATTTAACATAAAACTCTGCTAATGTCAGGGAACAGAAAGATACAATTTTTCCCCAAATAAGATCCACTTCTTCAACATCACCTTCCAGACACACTACTAGAGCCATTGCAATTCTCACTATCTGGACATCCTTCAGAACATTCTCCTTTTAAGAAACTTTTACATAGCAACTAATCTTTTCCAATATCACATTGTACAAGTGATCTAGGGTATTGGGGTATAGCTATTTTCTCCTTACTGTCTTCTCTTTCCTAATGTTCCATTTCTCCATCCCAATTATATTACCAGTTCCAACAGCCATATCAGAGACTAACTTTCCCTCCTCTTCTGTTTTCCTGCATCCAAGCACCAGCCATTGATCCTTAGTACCTAATTTTCTACTTACCACCTCACCAAGCCTATCAGGACCTAGTGTCCAAGAATTAACTCACCACCACCAACCTATTTTTGACCCTCAGGAGGACTTAAGGTGGGAACAGGGCAATAGGGAACAAATTCTGACAGAGTTGGGTTGTCAGACAGAACAGAACTTGGCCTATTTATCTCTCTTCAGAGCCATCGGTTGGTCACTCTCATCATCTCACACATGGCGGCCAGCTTAGCAAAATTGCTAACTCCTCACAACGGTGTTTCATTAGGACAATGGAGTTGAACCCTTGATGTGCTCATTCAAATAGTGACAATTTTCAGGTTTCTTTTAGGTAATAACAAATTATGGACAGGGCAATAGGAAAAACTCCTGTCTTTTTAAAACAATCTTTGAAGGGCTTACTATATATACCACCTCTGAATCAGAGCCATCTTCAGGCCTCTCTCATTGTCTCATGCTTCCATGGCAACAACCTGGCGGTCCTCTCCATGGTTTGGACAATGGATTCACCCCCCTAGATGTGCTCTGCAACCTTGGCATGGAGGGTGGTGTATTGCCTTCAATATTGTTTCCTGCTGGGCAGGGGGTTGGACTAGATGACCCTTGGGGTCCCTTCCAACTCTATGATTCTATGATTCTATGATATGTATACCTTCACTTTATCATCAATTCTTCCAATCATTCCAAAATTTCTGCCCCCTTTTCCTCCTGAGGTTCAAACTTACTCCAAATCCTAACTTACACTGTCAGGGCTACACTGTCAGTTGCTAACCATGAGCCCCTTCCCATTCTACTTCAACATTCTCTTCTCCTTCATTACACATCCCACAAACCTACATCTACATTCCCAGAATACATCCAACAGCCAAGAAGCCATTTCTTCTGTTTCAAAACCTTCCCTGAAAAACTTAAAACCTGGGGTATAAAATAAAACTTTTTCCTCTAATCAACTTCTGTTGGAAACAATCAAACTGCTCAGAAGACATAATCTTCTCTTTTCTAAAGACATAATCACCTTTCCCCCCCTTGTGGGTGGCAAATTCCCTTCCTTTGCAAGATTCACTGCTGCAAAGAGAAAAATCCTTGCTGTTTAAACTAAGGCTTCTCTCCATTTCTGTCCATCTCCCCACTCTCATTGCTTTACCAAAGGTCAATTAAGAAACAAAATAAGACTGTACCAGCTTTAAAAACAAACTAACAAACATTCCTGATTGCAAGAGCAGCCCTCCTTTCAATGCTTCAGACACACTTTTACATTCACCTTAACATTGCAGAGAAATACTTTTACAGCCCATTCTATTGAAGGGACATACCTTGGCACACAAACAATTTCCAAAACACACTCACCAAACCCTGGGGTTCAAACAGATTCCTTGAAGGGACAACAAAACAAAACAACAAATACAAATTGTGCAGCCACATATACCGGTACAAGAGAAAAACAGACTTCCCAGACTTCGTTGGCAATGCAGCAAGAAATGAAACAATTTTAGGAACACAGAGTTTGGGAACCCACAGATTAGGGCTGCTTTCTGCCCCACCTTTCCAAAATAAATGCAAGCCTCAAACAGGGACCAACACACACACACAGGCACTACAGATACAGACAAACTCACAAAAATCACACTGCACAATCACTGCAGACACAGAACTCATACAACACACACATACTGAAGGAAAAATATTCAACAGGTTCATAAAATTATTACAAGTCATAAATTTTACACAGCAACAAAAATTCCCAATTCCCCATCTCAGCTAGCTCAGGTTCAACCTGGGACAGTGGGACACTCCTTCCACCTAACCAGACTTTTTTCTCATGCACACACTCTCCGCTTCGCTAGGGACACTGAGTTCCTGCGTCTCATTCACTCAATACATCTACTGGAGCGTCCCCACACACCATTCCCCATACACAGAGTAAAATCACAGAAAAATTCTTAACCCCCTTCTCTCTCTGAAAGATTCTTAACCCCCTTCTCTCTCCTCAGAGAGGGCACCCCCCTTCTTTTCCCCACAGCCAACGGCACTCTTTTGCTCTCTGCTGGCTCCTTCCTGGCGGCCCTCTACGGCTCACGGCCAGGCTTCTGGCGGCCCTCTACGGCTCACGGCCAGGCTCCGGTGGCAAGTCTATTTGCACACTACCGGATTTTAGCGGCGGCCCTCTACGACACACTGCCGCTGCAGGATCGATCGCATCCTGCGCTTCCCCTTCCCTGGGAAGCTGCTCCCCCTGTGGAGATTACCTGTCCTCTGCAGATCTTACTTCCCTTCCCCCCTGCGGCCGCTTTCTCTTTCTCCCGTCGCCACGGTGCAGTTTGGCTCTCCCCCTGGGGTGAGCCAGTCCCTTCCCACAAACAGGCAGGAAGCGCGCTTGGGGCCAGCAAACGCCAGACCAGGAGAGCCTTTTCTGCTGTGCAGCGACGCCTCGGACTCCCTGTTTTCTCAATCCCGGGGAACAGCGAAGGTTTCCCGGCCAACGCACCACGTTATGGAGCCTTATTTGCCCCTACGGGTTCCCATTGTTGCGCCCGGTGAGAAAACACGGAAGCAATAAAGACCTGAGGCTTCTGGCTTCAGAGAGAGAGAGAAAGATTTAATTTCTGCATGCAGAGGTACTTCGGTGTTTAGATAGCCAAGCAAGTACAAAAGTTAGTCAGTTTACCAGCAGTTCTTATACAGTTTTCCAACTCATTCCCCCCACCTTCGGAAAACTTCCTCTTGTCCATATAAGGAACATTTCCTGTTGTACATATAAGGCAAAAGGACATATAAGGCAAAAGAACATTTAGCCCAGTGTTGGTTCTTGCGCACTTCCAGCAAGGCCATCCTATCTCTTGACCTAGGCAACAGTTCCTCTCAATGAAGGACAGCTACAGTACTCTCTGCGTAAGGTCTACTGTTCTTATCTCCAGACACTTAGTAAGGCAAAGCTTGCCAGAGAGAAGTACAATTCAGATAAAAGTTCACAGCTTTACAGAGCAGTTTCATACAGAAAAGCTTAACAGGGGCACTTTTATACTTAATACATTCACTGGACTAACAATACATTCAGGTAAATATATAGGTTAGCTAATTAACTCCTTCCAGAACCAATCAGTTGTTCCATATCCAGTTCAAACTGTAGCTTCTTGTCTTACTACTTTAGAAATAATAGACAGGGGAGCACAAGGACCACTGTGTGTTGGGAAGGGACTAACCCCTGCCCCCTATACTGTGGTCCCATGAAAATCACCCCCATGGCTATTTCTCCTGGGAGGGAAGCTTCATTTGGCATCAAAAAGAAAGTGTTGAACCCCAACCCTCTCTGCATGCTGTGGTCCCAAATCCCTCCTGTGACTATTATTTTTAAAGTAAAAACAATACACATATGCATTTAATGGAGAGCTGCATTGTGTTTGGCCCCGATTTGTCACCTGCCATTGCTCCTGACAAAAGCAATGAATGAATTAGGCAATAAAGCTCGCAAAGCATCCCTTGTCTTCGTTCTATCTGCCTGCCAAAAAAGAAGACGGAAAGAGAATTCTGCCCTGAAATGAAGCCTTGCAAATGTTCATAAAGTTACATGTGCAGTTGGTAGGGACAGGAGAGAAATTCAGTTTGGCTCACATTTTAAGGTGAACCTCTGTCAGTCACACTTCCCAAAACAAAACACAAACCATTGACTGTCCTTTGAAATTCACCCTTCTCCAAATTTTGCAATGCAATTCTCCAACACCCAAAATGGGTGCAATGTGTTTATTAGTAGAAAGGTAGCAAACATTTTGCCCTGCAGAAGTTCTTGACCACAACTGCCATCATCCCAGTCTATTGGCCATGCTATCTGAGGCTGATGGGAGTTGTAGTCCAAAATATCTGAAGAGTTCCCCATTGTCTACTCTTGTATTAGCACAAAAGCATGCATACAAATGCATTAAGTAATGAAAACATGTAGAAAAAAGCATTACCGTATTTTTCGCTCCATAGGGCGCACCGGACCATAGGGCGCACCTCATTTTTAGAGGATGAAACAAGATTTTTTTTCTGGTTTTCCTTCTTTAAAAGCCCTGTTTTTTTTTTTTTTTGAGGATCAGCTAAAAGTTTTGCAGCTTTTTTGCAAAGGGAAAAGCCCTGGTTTTCTGAGGATCAGCTAAAAGTTTTGCAGCTTTTTTTGCAAAGGGAAAAACCCTGTTTTAGGATCAGCTAAAAGTTTTGCAGCTCCTTTTCCAAAGGGGGAAAAGCAAAGAGGAAAAACCCCATTTTTGTGGGGTTGAACTCACATTTCTGCAGCTTCTAAAGGAAAGGGAGCCTTTTCTACAGTTTCCAGACAGATAATCTAATCAGCCAGTCACATGTAGCTGGAGAAACAAACAACCTCCCATTCAACAAAGAAGGGCGGGGGCTGAAAGGCAGCCGGGGAATCTTATCTCTCTCCCGATCTCTTGCTGATCAGCTGCTGAGTGGGGTCCTTTCAACACCCCTTTTCTCTTTGTAAAATAAAAAAGCATGATCCTCTTTTGGCCCCTGGGCAATTCAGCTCCAGGGACCACCATTCGCTCCATAAGACGCACAGGTATTTCCCCTTACTTTTTAGGAGGGAAAAAGTGCTTCTTATGGAGCGAAAAATACGGTATATTGGAGGAGACTGCTTGCAAAAATGTATATTAGGGGAAACTGCATACAAAAATGTGTACATTAGCAAAAAGGTGCTGACATTTTTTGTGATTTTTTTAAAAATGAAAAAAGTCTACAGACGGGTGGGGTGGGGGGAGGAATCCAAACTTGAGATGGATCAGAATATGGCATTCTGCGAAAGAGTCTTCACTCAGCTTTTCAATAAGGGAAGCTCAGTGTAAACTCTTGTTATATTGCTATTTAACTCTTGACCAGGCTAGAAAAATATATATGGGGGGACGGACGGACAGACACATTTTCAGTCATTGGAAGGTGCCGGAGTAGCCCGGCTCCTTGCGAGGAGAGGGAGAGAGGGAGTCCTGCTCAGGAGCAGGGCAGGGAGAGCTGCTCTTCAAGGGAAGAAAGCTCGCTAAGCTATAGGGAACCCGAGCCCCTTTCGCAAACGGACTCCTCCTCCTCCTCCAGCCTATCCCAGGAATTGTCTCCAAGCGAGGGAGCGGAGCAAGGGCTCCGTGATGCTGCAGAAAGACCCAGCACCACCAGCCAGACGAGATCGGAAAGAAGCTCACAGCTTCCGACACAGGCACAGAGCAGGGGGACTAGGGGACCCAGGAGACATCGTTTCAGGGTGCCAAAAATTTGGTGTTGGGCGGGTAGCCGTAGGAATGTACTTCCGGATTCTGATAGTGATTGAATGGTCATGTTTTTTTTGACTATCTCCGCTTGTAAATAGCAATGCTTAATAAATAGCTTTAGTTTTTCAAAAGAGGCTTTGTCATTACTCTTGAGCAGTACTGGGGAAGATCCTGACAGAAGGGTTCAACAGCAAACGCACATTTATTACACAACGTGATTGGAATTGCAGGAGGCCTGTGAATTTTGGAAGCAAATTGTGCAACAAGTAACATTGGAGAAGAGTCTCAAAATTCCTCCTATGTCAATCTTATTTAGCTGGATCGAGGGGGCTGTTGATTGCAGGCTTGCAAGTGGGGGGGAAAACACAGCACCCCTCAAGTCCCATCTTACGCAGGAATGATTATTGAAGTGTCTGGGTTTGGCAAGATTGGACAAACTGACTGACTTGGATTGTAAGAGGAATGGAAGGGTTTTTAAAATACATAAGGCAACATTTTTCCGAGAGATGGTTGCCTTTAGTGAACTGCTGGGACGTGAATTGGGGAAATACAATTACAGTACTTGAAAGAACTTTTATTCCTGTAAACAACCAATTAGGAAAATAAAAATGTGGGGGAAATGAGAAACTGAGAGAAACCAGATCTTACCCATTCCTAGCAGTTAATACTGAGAATGGTGGTCCGTTGTGGGGTCTGTAGTGCTCCCAGTTGCCCTGTCTCCACATATTAGATGCCATCAGGGGATTTTTATTCTGATTCAGGGCTCGTGACTAGTGATCTCTGCAAAAATTTATGGAGGACAAAGTCTATCAGACGAAACATTCCTTGAATGCCAGTTGCTGGCAATGGCAGGTGAGCAGTTGACTTGTTCTTACTAGAAACGCACCATAAAACATAAGTCATAATCAAATGAAAACAGTAATATTACCTGTGGTTGTTATGGGGTAACTAATACCTGCAAAGGGATTTTGAGTACACACACAATTTAGACACCTTGGCTATTGACTCCTAAACCACTCACGGGGGACGCAGGTGGCGCTGTGGTCTAAACCACTGAGCCTCTTGGGCTTGCAGATCAGAATGTTGGTGGTTCAAATCCCCGCGACGGAGTGAGCTCCCGTTGCTCTGTCCCAGTTTCTGCCAACCTAGCAGATCGAAAGCACACCAGCGCAAGTAGATAAATAGGGACCGCTGTGGTGGAAAGGTAAGCGGCGATTTCGTGCGCTCTGGTTTCCATCATAGTGTCCCGTTGCGCCAGAAGTGGTTTAGTCATGCTGGCCACATGACCCGGAAAGCTGTCCGTGGACAAACGCCGACTCCCTTGGCCTGAAAGTGGAGATGAGCTCTGCAACCCCATAGTCGTCTTTGACAGGACTTAACCGCCCAGAGGTCCTTTACCTTCACCTTAAACCTCTCACGTAACTGAATATCTGCAGGACAGAGGAGAATGGAGTGTGAGGCTGTTCAGCTCATTCTGCTTTGTAGTTTTATTGATGATTGAGTATGAAAAGTCATGAAAAGGATGTTTCTTCAGTAAACAAAGCAAAACAACAGGAGTTTTAAGGTTATGCTCTTGATTCTCAGACAAGACATTGCAGTACATCTCCTGCCCTCTTGTTCTGTCAATGGGAGCTGAACATTTTGAGCCCCGGGACATTTTGCTGAAAATGTCATTCGATAATCCATTTCGAATCTTCAAAGTTCAGTGTCAGTACTGACATTCCGAGTCCTCTCTTTCCATTGATCTTTAAAATACTCATCTTCCCCCCTCTTTCTATCTGCTTTTGTTTGTCACCCAACCTTTCTCTCTGTCTCTGCTTCAGTTTCGCAACCTAAAAACGAGCAACTGCTGGATCACCATGGCATACCCTCCAACATTTCTCTGATGAAAATAACAACAATTTTACTATTTATACCTCGCCCATCTGACTGGGTTGCTCCAGCCACTCTGGACAGCTTCCAACATATATAAAAACATAACAAAACGTTAAACGTTAAAAAAAGCTTCCCTGTACAGCAGTGTTTTTCAACCACTGTTCCGCGGCACACTAGTGTGCCGTGAGATGTTGCCTGGTGTGCCGTGGGAAAAATTGAAAAATTCAAGAGAATTACTTTATATATAGTCAATATAGGCACAGAGTTAATTTTTTTAACATTTTCTAATGGTGGTGTGCCTCGTGATTTTTTTCATGAAACAAGTGTGCCTTTGCCCAAAAAAGGTTGAAAAACACTGCTATACAGGGCTGCATTGAGATGGCTCGGGGGGTCGGATAACTCCATACCCTCCAACATGTCTCCAATGAAAACAGGGATGTCCTAAGGAACAGCAGGACATTCTGGAATCAAATCAGAAACCAGGACAGCTCCTGTAAATCCAGGACTGTCTCTGAATAATAGGGACACTTACAGTAGAGGACCTGACATACCCCTCAGAGCCTCCCCCAATATGATGCCCTCCAGATGTTTTGGACTATAACACCCATCACCCATAAGCTATTCCAGCAGCGGCTGATGGGAGTTGTTTGTTTGTTTGTTGTTGTTCAGTCGTTCAGTCGTGTCCGACTCTTCGTGATCCCATGGACCAGAGCACGCCAGGCACGCCTATCCTTCACTGCCTCTTGCAGTTTGGCCAAACTCATGTTGGTAGCTTCGAGAACACTGTCCAACCATCTCATCCTCTGTCGTCCCCTTCTCCTTGTACCCTCCATCTTTCCCAACATCAGGGTCTTTTCCAGGGAGTCTTCCCTTCTCATGAGGTGGCCAAAGTACTGGAGCCTCAACTTCAGGACCTGTCCTTCTTGTGAGCACTCAGGGCTGATTTCTTTAAGAATGGATAGGTTTGATCTTCTATATCTGGAGAGTACCAGAAGGGTGCCCTAACGCTGCAGTAGAACAACATGGCAAATGTCACATTTTCTTAAATGTTTCCAATGCTTCCTACTTGTGTATTATCTGACGGGTATGTTCATCACAACGCTAACTCCTAGATGTTGGGAGCGCAGGAAATAAGTGGCTGACTAACTAGCGGGTAAGCAACAGGGAATTCCCCCCTCTGGAAGTTATAAGATAGTCTCAGCAAGGGAGTTGCACCGTAGAATGTAGACATAAATGCAGGAAACCTGCAGCGGCAGTAATAAATGGCCTATAAATAATATATATTTTCAAGCCTAAGCCCATGATGAATGCTTTGGAGTTGCGCAAGTCCCGAGAGGGCCAATGTACTGATGCAATCGCAATGAGCAACAATGAAGGAACACTTGAACCACAAGCACAACATGCTTCCAAGTGTTAGCTGTGAGGTTTCAAAGCCAGGCTGCAAGCTGTATTAACAATTATCCCACACATGCAATACAACAAGGGCGGAAAAAGAATAGCTTGTGTTTAGATTGGCCAATGCCAACTTGGTGGTTGGGGCTGACGAGAGTTGTCTGTCGTCAGGGCTGGTGGCCACGACTGCCTCCTTTTAGGAGTGAGCTCTGTAGTTACAGCCTGAGGCTCGCTAGCTCTCCTTTCACAAATTAGCAATATTTGCATGTGCCATATGGGCGAATAAAATACAAGGAATCTCCTCCGCCATCCGCAATAGCCACCATTAAACACAAATGCACTTTTGCGTATGAACTCGTGAAAATAAATGGGATGGATTCTTGAAGTTGCTGTGTTGCTGATTCCATCTCATCCCCACCATTACCCTATATATATTATTTAAAAAATTATACTATCTAGAGTCCATCCACCCCCCCCCCCCAAAAAAAAAGGTGGAGACTTTTTTCTTGGAAGCTGCATTTGTGCATTCATCTCCTGATAAACTGTTTATCTTAGTTTTTATGAGGGCGCCTTAAAGCAAGCAAGCCGGAGACAGACCTGAAGTGTTTGTCCTTTTTTTGGGTGGGTGGGAAATGGGGTAGGGGGTGTCAAGGTGTTTATACTTCTCCACTTGGCTCTATATATCATAGAAGGTGGATTTAACCCTCTGTCTATCTTTCACAGCAGTATCTTCCGCAATAAATTCAGTGCCAGAGTTTTTTTCCTGGATGTAGCCGCACTTACCACAGAGAAGGAAAGGCAAAGAGTGGCTCCCCCCCCCACCTTGACACACATAGACACTTAACACCAGAAAGCAAAGTAAATTGAAGCAATTTTGGGGGTGGTTGGGGAGGAGGGTAGAGTCTTGCTTTTCTATATTCTTAGCAACAATCCATCAAATAGAGATTGGTGTTGGTGTGGTTAAAAGTGGAGGACAAGATAAGAGTTCTTAAGATGCACAGTGAAGACCCTTTAATGTGGATTAGTTTACCCTTTTGACCCAAGTTGGCTTCTCTGTTGTATTTGGAGTATGTCTTCACCGTATGGGATATCAGAGAATTCCACGAAATGGGAAACGTCACCAGATATCGTATCAGTTGGCGTGCCTGGCGTGCTCTGGTCCACGGGGTCACGAAGAGTCGGACACGACTGAACGACTGAACAACAACAACAATCATATCAGTTCACGTGTCTGTCTTGACAGAAATCGGGCCCTTTCCCCGCTCCACAATTTGCTGTCGTTATTTCCCCCCAGCAAGTTATCCCTCTCCCACTGCATTGAGGTCAAAGGTGTACAATTACCTAAGCAATTATGCTATTAAATGTGGCCACAGTGAACAATGTATTTTGAGGTACCCAAACTGCAGCGGAACAGAAACGGCGCCGGCTGCTGAGATGAATGGGAAATGATCCCTTTTCACATCCATCCTCAGGCGGGGTGGGTGGAGTTGGTGACTGGAGCGAGCAGGGGTAGCAGCTCCTAGTTTTGTATGCATATATATTTATAAGCTGCCATGGAAATATGATTTAGGGCTGACACTTGCAATAATAAGCAAAGCGCAGATTGTTGTGTTTTCTTAAAATGTGAACAGTAGGATTTCAGATCAGAGCACAAGTACATCCCCATCATACGAGTAACATTCCTAGTTCTCCTCGTTCTGGACAGTGCCTCATTGCTATCCCATGGAACTGGGCTTATTTCTCCACTAAAAATAACTGGATGCTTCTGTCACCCATCCAGAAACTGCCATCCCATTTAATGATGCTTTCCATGGTTATTTCACAGAATCATTAGCAGAGGTGATGCTGCTCCACTTTTTGCAGTTCTGCAAACCTAAGGGCATTTCTTCAACTTTTGTGGCAATGGTGCTTGCCTCAGCTGTAATATACCCATTTTCCTGGAGCAACAAATAAATGTATAGTGTGTAAGTGACAAGCGTGTATCTATTCTCAGTGTTGTTCCGGTTTTTGTTCCTTTTTAATTTTTTAAGGCAAAAGGTGCTTAGGAAATGCACCATACAGATTAGAGCTGGTGAGAAAGAATGAATTGGTTTGTGAAACCGACAGTCATTTGAAATGGAGCAGCTTTGTGAAATGTCTCCCCAACTTTTCAGCACGATCCTGTGCATGTCTACTCAAAAGTAAGCCTCGTTGAGTTCAAAATGCATGAGATGCCTTAGAAAATCTTTCAAATAAAGCATCTTGGGCATTTTTTATTTTTATTTTTGCAAGACATTCTTGTACATTACGGCGAAAAACCGATGAACCGAAACAACTCGTTTCACTGTGGGCAAAATGGCTTTGAAACAATCGCTTTTGTTTCAAAACAAGTGGCCCTAAAATGTCTCGGTAATGCGTAAGAAAACATTCTTCCTTGTGCCATACAGCTCTCCCAGTGTCAAACTGGTCAGAACAAAATTCTGGAAAGAAGAGAGAGAAATTTCAAGCTATTTCATGCTTTACGTGATGAACATGTTTTCACTCATGTGACAACCAGGACAACATCTAAAAGGGTTGAGAGTGATACATATCTGTAAATGTAAGCAAAAAGAAAAAGAAAAAGAGGGAAAGAAGGACTAAAAGGCAGTGGTGTGTTGTTATTTAGCTCAATTATACCCCAATATCCAATTGCATACTTTTTGATGAAACATTATTATGACACAAGGTAAATAGGAAGTACGCAAACCCTCCGGGTGTCCCTATTTTCCAGGGACAGTCCCGGATTTACAGAAGACATCCCGGTTTCTGATTTGATCCCAGAATGTCCTGCTTTTCATCGGAGAAATGTTGAAGGGTATGGAGTTATGCAACCTCCAAGCCAAGGAATTAAATAGCTATACAACCTTTGGAGGACATCTGAAGGCAGCCCTCTATAGGGAAGCTTTTCCAAAAAAAAAGTTTAATGTTTTATTATTTTCTTTTATGTTGGAAGCCGCCAGAATGGCTGGGACAACCCAGTCAGATGGATGGGGTATAAACAACAACAACAACAACAACAACAACAACAACAACAACAACAACAACTATCATCATCGTCATTGTTATTAGGAGGGTATGGACCACTGGCTCAGTAAAGGTTAAATCCAGTCAAAGGTGACTGGGGTTGTGGCGCTCATCTCGCTTTCACTCCGAAGGAGCCGGCGTTTGTCCACAGACAGTATTCTGGGTCATATGGCCAGCATGACTAAACCGCTTCTGGCGCAACAGGACACCATGACGGGAAGCAAAGCTCACAGAAATGCCGTTTACCTTCCCGCTGCAGCAATACCTATTTATCTACTTGCACTGGTGTGCTTTCGAACTGCTAGGTTGGCAGGAGCTGGGACTGAACAACAGGGGCTCACCCTGTCATGGGGATTCGAACCGCCAACCTTCTGATCGGCAAGCCCAAGAGGCTCAGTGGTTTAGACCGCAGCGCCACCCACACTCAATACTTCCTCAGGTGGCCTACAGCTGTGTCCCATTCAGTTGCACTCGCCACACCCAGTTGCAGGTACAACAGACTTGCTGAGTTTCCAAGGTGGCCCAAAGGATGGGGAAAGGCTCACCCTTTGTCTTCTCCTCTTCCTCCAGCTGCTCTATAGCATGAGTAGAGAAGGCTCCCCTCTGCAGACGTTATCCTTCCAATTTGCGGAGGGACATCAGGGCCAGGTAGCCTCCTCCTGCTCTTCCTTGCTCAGTGATGAAACACAGAAGTAGGGTGCCTGAATAGGGCTCCTGATTCCTGCCTCGCTTGTGTTGTTCATTCCTACCCTGGATGGTTGTCTGTGTGGAGCTAAGGCTCAAGAACCGAGAACTGCAGATGCTGCAGACCCTTAATTCCTTCCCTGCCGCCTCTCACTATTGACTCTGTAAATGATTCTTTGATCAAGGCACTAAAATAACACCAATCAATAACACTTTGCAGCTCTACTATTGACAGCAGCCTCTACCGCCTCACACCACCCTACTGGCACCTTTGCAAGTTTTATTACTGATTTTCTGATCTCCCGCTCTGACGGATTGGTGGCTGATGAAACAACCACATACCCTCTTTCTTCCTTTCTTTTCGAGAAAGAAATAGCTTCAGCTCTGATACATATGCATGCGTTTTTTGTTTTTTTGTTTTTAAAAAGCACGCTTTTATCTTTTGCCTAGCAGTTTCGCTCCTTCTTTCTCTCCCTGTGCCCCACCCCAATGGCTTTTTTCAACACTCCTTTATGAGACTTGGCTCAGCAAGATCTGAGACTTGAGGGCTGAATCCTGAAAAGGATCTGAGACTTTCTGCCGGGATTTGAGCCAGGAAACTTTAGATGCCTGCCTGTTAGTGAAATAACAGACAAGAATCTATTCTGAGATAGACAGATCTTGGATTACCATTTAAAACAACAGCAGCCCTAAAACAAAGAGAGAGAGACAAAAGCTCGGTGCAAATGTATAATTGTCACGATTATTTAAAGCAGTTGCTTTGAATTTATATCTCTTCGGATTGCCAAAGAATCAGAGCTATTCTATTTAGCCTCTCTCTCACTTTCCCCCCCCCCCTTCCTGCAAGGCAGGGAGGTGGAGTGAGAGAAATGTTTTAACTTGTATTGCCCATAGATCAATGTAATTGTTAGCTAAGCAGGATCAGACGAATTGTGGATTGTTCCATCAGCTACATTAATATACACAGTCTTAGTAAAATAAACAGGTGTTGGGACTGTCTGCATGAGAAACATGTGCTCTAGCACAGAGCTTGTGACCCCTCCCTTTTCTTTTCCCTCATTCCCCCCCCCCACCCTGAAAAAAGTAGGATGTCATGAACATACCCTCCAAGTATCCCTATTTTCCAGGGACAGTCCCGGATTTACAGAAGCCGTCCCAGTTTTTGATTTGATCCCGGAATGTCCCGCTTTTCCTTAGGATGTCCTTATTTTCACCGGAAGGTATGGAGTTATGTGACCCCCAAGCCAAGGAGATGAATAATAATAATAATAATAATAATAATAATAATAATAATAATTTATTACTTATACCCTGCCCATCTGGCCGGGCCTCCCCAGCCACTTTGGGCTGCTTCCAACATGATTTTAAAAACACAATAAAACATCAAACATTAACAACTTCCCTAAACAGGGCTGCCTTCAGATGTCTTCTAAAAGTCAGATAGTTGTTTATCTCCTTGACATCTGATGGGAGGGTGTTCCACAGGCGGGCGCCACTACCGAGAAGGCCCTCTACCTGGTTCCCTGTAGCTTCACTTCTCGCAGTGAGGGAACGACCAGAAGGCCCTTGGTGCTGGATCTCAGTGTCCGGGCTGAATAATGGGGGTGGAGACGCTCCTTCAGGTATACTGGTCGAAGGCTGTTTAGGGCTTTAAAGGTCAGCACCAACACTTTGAATTGTGCTCAGAAACATTGTTGTTCAGTCGTTCAGTCGTGTCTGACTCTTCATGACCCCATGAACCAGAGCACACCAGGCACGCCTATCCTTCACTGCCTCTTGCAGTTTGGCCAAACTCATGTTAGTAGCTTCGAGAACACTGTCCAACCATCTCATCCTCTCGGAAACATACTGGGAGCCAATGTAGGTCTTTCAGGACCGGTGTTGTATGGTCTCGGCAGCCGCTCCCAGTCACCAGTCTTGCTGCCGCATTCTGGATTAGTTGTAGTTTCCATGTCACCTTGAAAGGTAGCACCATGTAGAGCGTATTGCAGTAATCCAAGCGGGAGATAACTAGAGCATGCACAACTTTGGTGAGACAGTCTGTGGGCAGGTAGGGTCTGAGCCTGCATACTAGATGGAGCAGTTGACAGCTGCCCTGGACACAGAATTGTAACTGTATAACCTTTAGAAGGCACCTCAAGGCAGCCCTATACAGGGAAGTTTTTAGTGTTTAATGTTTTGTTAAGTTTTTATGTATGTTGGAACCTGCCCAGAGTGGCTGGGGCAACCCAGTCAGATGGGTGGGGTATAATTATAATAGGGCACCCCTATTTTCATTGGAGAAATGTTGGAGGGTAAGCGTGCATTGCCCCATGGTGGAGAGAAGATAAAGTATGAGAGGACCAGTGTGGAACAGAAATCAAAGCCTCTGTAGTCTCCGCTTTCACTGAGAAACTTACAAGTACAGCACAGGTATTGCCACCTGAGAACTGATGAGCATACAGGGCAATGCGTAACTGATTTTAAATGTTGGGTGGCTCTTGAAAAGACTGCTAAGGAAAAACTTCACTGCTTTATAATGCCGAAGAGCCACGGAATTCCCACTAATTCTGTGGGGTGGGGGTGGGAGAAGCATGTTTTCCTTTGGGTTTTCTGGAAGGAAGAGGCGTGGAAATGGATCACCAGAGAGCGACCAAGTTCAGCAGGAGACCTGTAACACCAGGTCAACCTCATGCTAAAGAGATCACTCCATCAGCATAAGTATTTCCACACCGTCCCAACATTTCTCCGATGGAAATAGGGACGTCCCATTCCATAATCACAATTTTACTCTTTGTAACCCACACATCTTACTGGGTTGTCACAGCCACTCTGGGCGGCTTCCAACACATAAAGAAACATAATAAAACATTAAACGTTAAAAACCTTCCCTTTACAGGATTGCCTTCAGACGGCTCAGGGGTTGGATAACTTCATACCCTCTGACATTTCTCCAATGAAAACAGGGACATCCTAAGGAAAAGCGGGACATTCCAGGATTGAATAAGAAACTGGGATCGTTTCTCTAAATCAGGGATGTCCCTGGAAGATAGGGACACTTGGAGGGTCTGGGAGGGAGGGATGTCAGTTTTCTAGTGCATTTCGGGCTTGTCAGATGGAGCAATCTCACCTCCATCTCACCCTGCATGTTTTTCTGGAGTCCCCCCCCCCAACCTCCCTAGAGCCATTTTTTGGTGAGGGGAAGGAGTGGGGAATCCTTGTTGCCCTAGTGGAAGTTTTCTGCTAGCTCATTAGCTGGGCTCATTAGCTGAATCCAGGGCACTGTTCAGCTATTTAGGCCCATGCCATTCACCTCTTCATTTTTCATGTTAATGTGTTAAGTCTTCTCTTGCTAACATTATCAGAGATTTCCTAGGGTCGGGGTGGGAAACACAGCTTACTGATTTGTCGTGGCCTGTAGTACAGACACCACAGGTCAAGTGGACATCTCATACTGGTGATGTACAGAGAGACCAAATGTGTTCCAGGAAGCATCCTGGGTGGCTCAGTTGGTTAGAGTGTGATGCTGATAACCCCAAGGTTGCAGGTTCGATTCCTGTATGGGACAGCTGCACATTCCTGCATTGCAGGGGGCTGGATTAGATGATCCACAGGGTCCCTTCCAACTCTACGATTCTAAGCAGCTTCAGGCATCCCAGGCAGCAAGGCCACGGGCAGCCAATGTGGTGCCATCAACTCCAGCCACTGCATCCAGTGGTCAAGGATGATGATGGAATTGTGGTCCAACACCCCATTCTTATCCCTGGCCTTAGTGAATGGGAGACTATAGACTTTTGCAGCCTGCTTCTGGATTTCTTTGGGGGCAGCGACGGCAGCAGGGGCATCCAGCTTGGGAGAGCTTCTCTTTTCTGGCAGGCTGAGCACATAGGGACAAGGTGTCCCCTCCCCTTCCTCGTTCTCCCTAATGAAGCATGACTGTAGTAAACTGAAGCTTTTGATCGGGCCTCTTCACATCCCTTTCAAGAGAAAGAGAGTTTCTCTTCCCCCACAGCATCGCCCCCCACCCTTCACAACGCTTTTCTTTTTCTTAGATCCGCAATGAATGTCTTGAGTGTGTTTGTCCACCTATATGAAAAAAACACCACACACCCTTTCCTTGGACCACAACTCATGGGTTGCAGTGAATGTGTGTGTATATATATGTGTGTGTGTGTGAGAGAGGCTGAGTGCATCCACTTTGCATGCAGAATGTCCCTGGTTCTATCCTCAGCATCTCTAGGTTAAGGTTACCAGATTTTTTTCAATGAATCCAGGGACACTTTTCAACTTCAATGGATTTTGTATGGGGACTGATTTGTAAATCCGGGGACTGTCCCCGGGAAACAGGGACACCTGGTAACCTTACTCTAGGTAGGTTTGGGAATATCCCTTTGGGCCAATGGCTTCAAGTTACAAGAAAGGAGATTCCAACTAAACCTCAGGAAGAACTTTCTGACAGTAAGAGCTGTTCGATAGTGGAAGGGACTCCCACGAGAAGTGTTGCATTCTCCTTTCTTGGAGGTTTTTTAAAAAATATTTTAATTAAAGATTTTCTTGATTTACAAAGGTAGTGCAATGTCTCTCTCGTATTTTTCCGTATACACATCAGTTTTTGTAGTTGAGACATTAGGAAGAAAAGGAGGAGAGAGGTGGGTGGGATGGGGAGGTAGGTGGGGTGGGGTGACGATGTTTCTATTTTACTCATTATGAGTAGGGTTTGGTGTTAGTGTTGTTTGTATAGGTTCTCTGTTGTTCGCTTGTGCTCCTTTGGCGGTGAGAGAGGTCGGGGTTGGCGTAGGGTGTGATTGTTCATTTGTGGTTGGCTGTGGTTGGCTTTGGTTTCCTGTGTGAGTGGGGTTGGTGGGTGTTTTGGATCAGGTTATTAAGCAGAGGTTGGGTGGCCATTTGTTATGGATGCTTTAGCTGAGATTCCTGCAATGCCGGGGGTTGGACCCTTGGGGACTCTTCCAGCTCTAAGATTCTATGATTCGAAGGCATCAGGTCAGCCCATCAGTGCCAGAAGCTTCATCCCCACCCTCACAACACCTGGCAAAATGCCCGAGGCAGCAATCTTACATACACACTTACCTGACTAGAAACCTCCTTGGACACAGGTAAGGGTGCCTAAAGTGCAGCTGTTGGTGGTGCATTACAATAACACTATTCATGTGACCTATTCATGGTTATGAATGTGTGTGTGTATTGGGAGGGGGGTGGGTTGCCTGCTAGCTTTGCTCCCCCATCTGCCACACATTCATACAGAGGCCTGAACAGAGTCAATGATTGTATAATTGCCTGCACCTTCTGATGAAGTGTGGAGTTTTTTTTATTGGGGGGGGGGAGCTGTTGGTGGCCCCTGAGCCAAAGCCTGCAGCTCCTTTCTCTATGCTTCCCTATCCTATCAATGGATGTGTTGCATGACTGGAGCCAATATATATTCTGCCATATGCTGAACGATCAAGCCAGCCTGGTGAAAATTATGGCATATGGCGAACCGTCACCTGTTCATTCTACATGGATTCGCCCAATTCCACCTGATTGCTTCAGGCCACAATCCTGCACTGTAGTAGAAGTTGCGTAGGCATAGCTCAGTTGGTTACAGCATGGTGGTTATGATGCCAAAGTTGCAGGTTCGATCCCGGTATGGGACAGCAGCTGGTTGGACTAGATGATCCTGGGGGGGGGGGTGGTGGTGTGGTGTCCTGGGATCTCACTTTCTCCAGGTCTGGGACGGGTTGATCAGAGTGTGAGCCACTCCTATGCATGCTGGCTCGGCAGCAGCGAATCTCCCCTCTTACTCTCAAGGAAGAGCGCTGTCAGACTGCGGCCTCCCTGCCTCCCTCGGAAATATCCTGAATAGTCCAGCCCTACCAGAAAACAAAACTTCCCTGACCTCAGTCGGACTGACTCCCGAGTAAACATAGGTCAACTTAGGGCTGTTATTGTGTGTTTTGTTTTGTTTTTTTTTTTTAAAAAAAGATCGCACTGCAAAAAAGCAGCAGCACCCAGCTTGTGCTCGACCAACACACCTTGGGGACGAGGGTGGAGGGTTTTCTGGGTCTTCGTGAATGACGGAGTGGATGGGGGGCGGCGGAGCAAAGGGGGAGAGAGTGGGGGCAGCCCAGTTGTGAAACGCGGGGACGTCTTGGCGATTACCTTAAAAAGCTTCCCTTCCGTCATTATTCCATTAGCCGCCTCTTGGTAGATCTGTCAGTAACTAATCTGGGACTTATTTGTACAGCATCCCAGACTATTTGCTCTGCTAAGTAAGCCATGAGAACGAAAGGACTGCGCGGGGGGGGGGGGGAGGATGAGGGGGAGGGATTTATTTCTAATTACAGTAGCGCCCTCTCCCTCCCTCCCCCGCCTCCTCCTCAGCGCCCCCCCCCCCCCCGCATTTCGAACTCTCCATCTCTTTTTCATTCACATTCCCCCTCGCTGAAGTTGGCGCCAGGATCACAGGCTTGCCCCTGTGTTTATGTCATGGAGACGGAGGACAATATTTCAGTGTGTGGAGCCGAGCCGCGGGAATCCACTCTATAAATCCCCCCCTCGCTCCTCTCTCTCTCTCTCTCTCCCTCCCTCCCTCCCTCCCCCTGCTTCGCGCTCCCCAGGGAACCGCCTGCACCCCCGTGTCTCGATTCTCACTTAAATGAAAGCAAAGGGGTAGAGGGAGGGAGGGGGGGATTTAGCAAGCGTGCCAAATCGGGGGAGTCTCCTCTCCTCCTCCGTCTCCGCGTCAAATCCCGTGTTTCGAATCTCTCCCCCACCCCGCGCCATATAGTGAAAGGAATCAATTAGCAGGCACGTCGGGGGTAGTTAAATTGCAAATGGGAGAGACTCCCAACCCCCCCAACCCCTCTTTCTCTCTTCGTCCAGCAAAGCGACCCCCCCCCCCTTTTGTCGCTGGAAGAGTTTCTGCTAGGGCCACCGCGCGCACACACACAACTCTCTCTCTCTCTCTCTCTCTCTCTCTCTCTCTCTCTCTCTCTCTCTCTCTCTCTCCTCCCCCCCCCCCGGAAAAGACGCAACGCCCTCCAAGTGTCCCTTTTTTCCGGGGACAGTCCCAGGTTCACAGAAGCCGTCCCAGTTCCTGCCCTCAAGTCTCCGAAGATACGAATGGCATGTTAAAATTGGAATTGTTTCAGTTTTTCTGCGTTTGGAGGCAGTGACCAGTTTTAGTTTTTAAGGCAAATGAGGAGGGTATGCCTAAGGCTTGCTTGTAAGCCCCACCACCCCCTAAATGTTTCTCTGTGGGCAAAGGCGTGGGGTGGGGCGAATTCCATTCAACTTGCATTTTAATGTGAATCAAAACAGGGTCACGCTTCAAAGTTTTCCAAATTTGGCAGCATGAGGTCTCCAGTCAAGTATCGTGCGCAAAAAAATGTACACACGAGGATAAAGGGTATATTAAAAAATGCACAAATTCGTGAAAATAATAACATGCATTTGAGGAGGGAATTGTTGTTGTTCAGTCGTTCAGCCGTGTCCGACTCTTCGTGACCCCATGGACCAGAGCAAGCCAAGCACGCCTATCCTCCACTGCCTCCCGTAGTTTGGCCAAACTCATGCCAGTCGCTTCGAGAACACTGTCCAACCATCTCATCCTCTGTCGTCCCCTTCTCCTTGTGCCCTCCATCTTTCCCAACATCAGGGTCTTTTCTAGGGAGTCTTTTCTTCTCATGAGGTGGCCAAAGTACTGGAGCCTCAACTTCAGGATCTGTCCTTCCAGTGAGCACTCAGGGCTGATTTCTTTAAGGATTGATAAGTTTGATCTTTTTGCAGTCCATGGGACTCTCAAGAGTCTCCTCCAGCACCATAATTCAAAAGCATCAATTCTTCAGCGATCAGCCTTCTTTATGGTCCAGCTCTCACTTCCATTCTGTTGGCAATAGTGTTTTGCAAAAACCTGTGATGAATTTTCATGGGGAACTTTAAAAAGTAGATGTATCGCAAACTGATGTGGAAATGTGAAGAGCTCCATTTAAGGCTGGAAAGATGAGCAACTGGGAGAAACCAAAATGGTCAGATTCTCCCACCCTTAGTTTATTAGCCAAGGATGTCATTTGTAGGGGACCATGCCCTTACCCATTCATGTTTCAGATGGTAGGTGATGAATTGCTCACAGCATCCTTGACACTACGATTCCGGGCTGTATTCCATCCCTCCACACATTTCATCCAGATGTACCCTTTTGGTTGACAATCTGGGAAGTTAATAAAAGCCCAATCCAGTTGCCAACCTCCTGTTTGAGATATCTCAATGAACCACCTGAAAGCACCCAAACTTCTATCTCTGGCAACCTTCAGTAGTTCTGAACACCGATGGATTTCTCAATAAGCCCATGACTATGGCAGTCACTCCCCTTTGCTTCAAAAGGGTGATCATCTGACAACCTTGCTGCAGTTATTTTGAAATTTTTAAGCAGTGATCACAGCTTTTCAAAGTCCTAACCATGCAACGTCCTTCTTTCTTCTTCTTTCCCCCAATTATATTTTATTGAATTTTCAAAAATGTCACATATGCATTCCAACACATAATATTTTTTTTCCTTTTGTTTTGTCAACTTCCCATCCCATTTTCCATGGTGTTTCTTCAAAAAAAAAAAAAATTCTCCTCCTCGCTGCACTACCTGTCTTCTCTCTCTTATATCATGACCATAATACAATAATCTTTAATTCCTTCTGTTTCTCATGGTTCAAATCCTGCTCGTGAATTCATCATACTGTAATATTCCTTTAAATAGCCCAAAAAGGCTTTCATTCTTCCACAAAACAATCATTGTTAGGTCCTATTATTTTAGCTGTTGGCTTTGCTGATTCCACACAGTCCATCAATTTATCCTTCTTCTTTGGTGGGACCTGCTTCTTCCTTCCATTTTTGTGCATAAATAATCCTAGCTGCTGTCCTTACATATGCAAACAGCTTAATCATCTTACCATGCAAGGTCTTTCTTTCTGATACTGAATATATCCAGGGTAGAGCCTATCTATAATTTATCTTCTCCCTTCTTCTCTGCTTCTTTCCCTTTATTCCAGATTGCCAAGCCACCGCACCCAAATGTCAAGTGTTTCTTCTTACTCTTTGCCCCCTTTTCCTAGACCATCAGGCTGCCATCCTTTCTCCCTCCTTTTTTTTTTTTAAAGAGACCTCATTCAGCCCAGCTGTATGAAATCAGGGTGTATAAAATGTTAAGGTCAATGATAATTTAGGTGATCTGTGGAGACTCTTAAAGGGGCTTTGTGCTACTGTCTAAAGTCAGAAACTGTATTAGGTAAGTCTTTTGAAATTGGATGTTGTTAACCCTGCTTAATAGGCACTCCAAGCCATAGGATTTGCCATGGTTCCTTATCTCAGCCTCAGGGGTAAATAGCAGGGATGGCTTTTCTGTAAGAAAGTCTCCTTCCCTTGGGTTTATCTTCTGAGAGGCTGCAGCATGGTTTGACTGCCCTTGCAGTGATGCAGACTTGCCAGATCCCAACCCGGGGTTCCCACCTCTATCCTTAAAAGTTTAAAGGTTGCTTGAGAAGCTAGATGGTCCCCCCCCCCCAAGATGATGTTTGAGATCATTATTATTAGCATTGTGTTCCTCTGGGTTCCACCTCTAGATTCAAATGGAGAGAGTTAACAGGGATGTCTTCAGCGATCGGACCTTTTGCGAATTTATTTCAACAGGCTGCGTACAAGCCATAAATTTAAATCTTCCAACAAGGAATCGTGGGAACTGTAGGTTGCTAAGGTTGCTGGGAATAGTAGCTCCATTGAGGGGGAAACTACAGTTCCCAGGATTCATTGGAGGAAGTCATGTGCTTGGAATGTAAGGTTCGCATGGAGTTTCAGTTAGCGTTCTCAAAGCAACCAAAGGCAACTTACGGAAATAAAAAAGAAGTATAAACAACCAAGGTGTTTGGGCTGTGCCCCTGTTCATGTTGTTCGTCAACCTTTCCTATTTCCTACACCCGGCTCCTACCCCAGTGGCGGACCTACATTTTTTGGGCCCCCGAAGTTTGAACTGTTATGGGGCCCCCTTTGCAACCAGCAATAATGTCTGAGTAACCACTGCTATCTTCTTCATTGGGGTTGTTCTGCGACTGATCAGCACACCTTTACGTGACTGAGTGTTTGGGGGCTGGGTGGGGAATTGTGGTCTGTGAAGACTCCAAGTTGGCATAGGCTGGGGTAGACATTTCTATGGGTCTCTGCCCCCTTTCCCCCCTCAAGGAACCAGTCTTTCCCACCACCCAAGCTTGCCCTCAGTGAGGCCTCCCAGAAGACGCGGAAGAAGCTGCCCCCTTTCCCCATGATTGGGTTTTCTTGGCGTTTTCAGTTTAGGAACACAAATACAGGCCTCTGTGCTGACTCTAGAACATACGGTTGCACCCTCTTTTCCAAAACATGACCCAAGTTCCTTTATCACCCCGTGTCGTCTTTGACTTTCAAGATCCTCACATCTCCTTTTGCTCTTTCTAATACTGGCATCCTGCTGTATTCGGGGCCATTGTCATCAGGACAGATCCATGGGCCAGCTTGAAAGTGTCTGTTGGAAGGTACTCCTCTAAACAGCTCCCTTCGCCTTCTCTCTGCTTTCTAGCCGAACAGGAGTGAGCATACAGCTCCCTTTCTTTTCTTTGGCACCCAGACAGCTTTGCCACTGTCACTGCCCTGCAGTCTTCAGGCAGCCGAGGAATTCCAAAATAAATGAGCATGTTGTAATCAGGAGAGAAAATATTGTGTCCTTGTGGTGTCGATGTTGATTGCAGCTCAGATCCTCCAGCGACTGCCACAAGTCCAGCTGCATATTTCCCAGCGAAAATATGCCTGGGCCGCTCAGCTTGGCAGGCCCTGTGCTGAATAGATACTTCAGCGGCTTACATGTGAAGCTGCGGCTCGACAAAGTGCTGTTGATGAGCTGGGTTTGGCCAGGCAAGTAGCCCTGACAATCGGCACACAGTCTGCTCCCAAAGCTCGGTGGGCCGCCAAGACGGGCTGCTGGCCGTGAGGCTCTCCTGAGCTTTTGTGGAAGCCAAAGTCTGACAAGCTCTTGGCAGGGGGAGGTCTGCGAAAGAGGCAACGCTATTGAGCAAAGATCAGCCCGCCCCAGACATTTTTTCGGAAACCACACCGGCAAAATGAACCAAGTAGGTCACTCGCAAATATGCCTGTGTGACCAGCAAGGAGTACTTTTGGAAGAGAACAAGCTGACATTCAGAAGCAGGGAGGGTGAAGAGACGAAACGTCCTGCACCACACGGGTCCACACAGCCATACTTTCTTTCACAGCAGCATCCGTATGCAGGGATGCAGGCTCGGCAAAGAGGACCAGGGAGCAGGCCTGTAGCGAGAAAGCACCCACTTCCATACTACATAGGGTGCTGGTGGCGGTGGGTTCTAAACTACTGAGCCTCTTGGGCTTGCCGATCAGAAGGTTGGCGGTTCTAATCCCCGCGATGGAGTGAGTTCCCAACCTAGCAGTCCTAAAGCACGCCAGTGCAAGTAGATAAATAGGTACCGCTGTGGCGGGAAGGTAAAAGGAGTTTCTGTGCGCTCTGGTTTCTGTCACAGTGTTCCGTTGCACCAGAAGCGGTTTAGCCATGCTGTCCACATGACCTGGAAATGGTCTGTGGACAAACGCTGGCTCCCTCGGCCTGAAAGCGAGATGAGCGCCACAACCCCATAGTCGCCTTTGACTGGACGTAACCATCCAGGGGTCCTTTACTTTTACATTTACCTATAGCTATAGCTATACCTATACCAAAGCAGACCACTGGTTCTTCTTTTTTAATAATAATAATAATTTTTATTAATTTTCAATTTCAATCCACTAATAGCCTCATTATAACAATACCAAATTATCATATAATTACTAAAACCAATTGTTTGAATACCAAATTATATAATTTAGGTGGTCTCTCGCATGCTAGAATTGATGGTTTGATGATTTTCTTTATTTCCGCTTTCCAAAATCTTATTAATTTCAATTACATTCTGGTCAAAATAATAATCCCTTATACAACAACTTGTATTCGTGTTGACAAATTAAATGATTTATAAAACTACAAGTGAGGCACTCAAACAATTCCTTGTTCTTCCTGTGTGTGGCAATTATTCTGTCCGTGGTGTTTCTTCCTGTCCTTGTAAAATGTTGTGTCTATCTTTTCCCAGTTGTTGCTGTTCTCCATCATGCCTTGGGTGGAGCTAATATCCCATTGTTGTTTCTGGACCACTGGTCCTTCTGACTCAGTACTGCCCACACGGACTGGCAATGACTCTCCAAAGTCTCTGTTGCCTGGGATTGAACCTGGGAGTTTCTGCATGCAAAGCAGGTGTTCTCCCATGGATATATGGCCTTCTCTCCCCCCCCCCTTTAGACAGCTCATTCACCTGGGTAAATGTCACATATGAGCCAACCAATCAGGGAAATGGCCTGCAGCAGTTTCCCTGATTGTATAGCTAGACCCAGTTATGGCTCCCTGACAGCTATCCTTTCCAGTGTTTTTGACCACGTGTGATTATGGCTCAAGAACATCTGCATCTCTGGTCAGTTCAGTGTCCCCCCTCCCCCCACTCCTTAAACAGTTTAAGGAGTCTACATCTTAGGTACGAATGCTGAAGGCACAATTTGCCCCTCCTTTGAAAAAGTAGGGATTTCCCCCTATGTTGCTAGCATTTCTGGAGTTATGATGTGGTTAGCCATACCCCAACCATAGCAAATGCTCTTAAAATAGGGCTGGGCTGAAACGACCCCTTCCTCAATTTCATGGACTCATCTATAGGCTATGAAATTGGGGAGCTGGTGGGTGCTAGATTTGTGATTTTCAAAAGTAGGAGCATGCAATTTTGAAGGGGAAGGTGAAACTCATGGTAGCATTGGGTTGCCATACGCCCAGAAGCTCAGCATCTTTGGCAAAAAAAAAAGTCAACTTTTGTGTCTGGATTTTCACTTTTTGAAATATGGCAACTCTATGGAGCACTAGAAGACAGCCAATGTGGTTTACTGGCCAGGGCCAGCCCTACCGTTAGGCAAAGCAAGGCAACTATTCCTCCTAACCACAATTACTGGCCATTCCCCTCTTTTGGATGATGAAGCTATACAATGCTGCATGGTATTATCCTGGCCCAAATCAACTAGCTTGCAGTCTTTGACATGATGGAGGAAACGACTCCGTCATCAGAGTTGAATTAGTGTTTACCTGTCAGTCCCGTCAGCTTCTAGATATGGAATGGAGAGATGGTGTTGTCTTGTCCCCTGCCTCTGGTAGCCAAAAACTCTTGGGTTGGCGCCATGAATGAAAATAGGGGGAAAGCGGGACATTCCGGGATCAAATCAGAAAGTGGGACGGCTTCTGTAAACCCGGGACTGTCCCTGGAAAATGGGGATATTTAACTGTGTTGCTTGTATTTAACAGTGGTTGTTCTTCCTTTGTCGGCATTAGAAGTCATCCCTTTCCTTGTCACTCGCCTGAAGATGCCTCTGTGTGGCTTCTTTGTAAATCACCGGCATTGATGTACACAAAAGAGGAGCTTGTGGTAACAGTGCTCATCCCCGGTTTAAATCCTGCGTTGACACTTGGAGGCTTTGTTGGAGGTACACAGGATTTATGCCGCTTTCAAACAAAGCGGAGTCTGGTGTTGCTGTGTGGCTGTGTCCTCCCCCCCCCACAGCCCCCCATGCTTGCCAAATTGCTCCTATGGCCTACCAACAAACCTAAAAGTGGAGGGGGAAGAGGTCGGAATGGATGTTCTCTTCTCCCCATGAGGCCTCACAAAAGGATGGCTCTCATGTTTAGTTGCGGCTACCCCTGGAGGGGAGCGGTGCTGTTTGTTTTCTTTCTGCAACCCTTTGAAGATCTACGAAGGAGGCAATTTTTATGGTTGATTCATTAGCTAGCTGGCTCTGCCCAGCCTTCGTCTTGCAGAAATACTGGATAATAATTCCCTAAGCTCATTGTAAGTCTCACAAGGATGAAACTAAAAATAAATGAAGGAACTTGCAAGCTTCCTCCTTTTTTAAAATAAATAAATAAATATAAAAAATGTCCAACCCACTTGGGAAATGTTTTCAAAGTGACTGATCTCTATTTTTTTTTTTAAAAAAAGAAAGACTCTGGGATTTTTACATTACCACCAAATTGACAGAAAAGGGGATACATAGAATCCGTTGCTTAAATCTGTAGGTGGAGCTGTGAAGTCTTTTGAGCTGAGTTGGGCTGGAGTTTTCAGAGTTTCAAACTGGGTTTTGGTATGAAAGGTCCGTCTCTTGGCAAAGATACTGAAGTGGTCATTGCTGAATAATAAGTGTGCAAAGTCACAAGGGGAGGGGGGAGGGAAACCCTGCCCAACTGTTGAAAAGTGACCTGTTAGTGGAAAAGGACAACTACAAATGGGAGCGGCAACAAAATGTTGCAGAGCGAAGTGCTGATTGTTCAGTAATTCCAACCACACCATTCCCTGCCCCCCCCAAACAGTCAGTTAGCATTCCCTGTGCACTGACTCTTTCCAGCCATTGTTGGGCTGTTTGGGGAATAAAGCCTCTTTTGGTATTGTGCAATCCTAACCCGTCTATGACTGTTGCGTCTGTCAAAGCAGATGGCAGTAGTGAGCCTTTTCAGATGCATAGGGCCAACTATGGATGGGGAGCAGGGGCAGTTTCCCTGACACAGCCCTTGATCTGTGTCGCACATGCCCCGGTCCCGAATGCTCATACACTGATGTGCACATCTGCAAAGGGTCAGCCTCTGTGCAGTGTACACACAAAGGCAAACATCTGCACCAATGCATGGATGTCCTGGGGGATGGAGGCTGTCTTGGGAGGAGCCAAGAGGCAGAGCTAGGTTTGCCACCTGTCCTATATACAAGGTGCGATCGGAAAGTAGTAGTAGTAGTAGTAATTTATTTATACCCCACCCATCTGGCTGGGTTTCCCCAGACACTGTGGCCGGCTTCCAACAAAATGTTAAAATACAATAATCTATTAAACATTAAAAACTTCCCTTAAAAGAGCTGCTTTCAGGTGTCTTCTAAAAGTCTGGTAGTTGTTTTTCTCTTTGACATCTGGTGGGAGGGTGTTCCACAGGGCGGGTGCCACTACCAAGAAGGCCCTCTGCCTGGTTCCCTGTAACTTGGCTTCTCACAGCGAGGGAACCGCCAGAAGGCCCTCAGCACTGGACCTCAGTGTCTGGGCAGAACCATGGGGGTGGAGATGCTCCTTCAGGTATACTGGGCCGAAGCTGTTTAGGGCTTTAAAGGTCAGCACCAACACTTTGAGTGCTTGGAAACGTACTGGGAGCCAATGTAGGTCTTTCAAGACCGGTTTTATGTGGTCTCGGTGGCCGCTCCCAGTCACCAGTCTAGCTGCCGCATTCTGGATTAGTTGTAGTTTCCGGGTCACCTTCAAAGGTAGCCCCGCATAGAACGCATTGCAGTAATCCAAACGAGAGATAACTAGAGCATGCACCACTCTGGCGAGACAGTCCGTGGGCAGGTAGGGTCTCAGCCTGCATACCAGATGGAGCTGCCCTGGACAGAGTAGGCGGAAAAATTGCATGTTCTGTGTGAAATTGTTACTGAGGTTACTGAGTTGTCCCACTCTCCATTATTCTCCCAATCTGGCCCCACCAGATTTCTTTCTTTTTCTAGAACTGAAATCTGCACTGAAAGGGCACATATTTTCCAATATTTCACACGTCCAAGCTGCTGTGATGAGGGAACTAAACGCAGTACGAAAAGAGGACTTTTCCAGATGTTTCCAACAGTTCTACGAACGTTGTCAATGGTGCATTGTATCAGAGGGGGCCTACTTTGAAAGTGGCGCTGTGGTCTAAACCACAGAGCCAAGGGCTTGCCGATCAGAAGGTGGGCGGTTTGAATCCCCATGATGGGGTGAGCTCCCATTGTTTGGCCCCAGCTCCTGCCCACCTAGCAGTTCAAAAGCACGTCAAAGTGCAAGTAGATAAATAGGTACCGCTCCGGCAGGAAGGTAAACAGCGTTTCCGTGCGCTGCTCTGGTTCGCCAGAAGTGGCTTAGTTCTGCTGGCCACATGACCCGGAAGCTGTCTGCGGACAAACACCGGCTCCCTCGGCTTATAGAACGAGATGAGCATGCAACCCCAGAGTCGTCTGCGACTGGACTTAACGGTCAGGGGTACCTTTACCTTTAAGGTATGTATGTTTGAATATTTCTTACTGTCTGATTTCTGTGACCATTCACCAAACTTTCCGGTCACACCTTGTAACACAGGGGTGTCCTGCATTTCAGTGTAAAATATGTCCTGTATTGATACAGTTTTGTCCTGTCTTTCAGCTTTCAGGTCTTCTCTCTCTCTCTCTCTGCCAAGTTAGCGCTATTCTCCAAATGCATGGCTGTGAAAGGTCATGTATTTAAGCTCTGGGTAGCCAAGCACAGACAGAATTACAAATTTGTGTGTGTGTGTGACGAATTCCAGAGGGGCCACCCTGTTAAACTGCAATAGATTGTATTCGGTTGCTTTGAAGACACTTCAGTGCCCAATGAAAATAAATAAATAAAAACCACACCCCTCCCGACCTTCCTGCCCCACCCAGCGTTTTTGCAAGAACGATGGTGGCAACCCTAGACAGCCCGATGCCCTTAGTCCCCTGTGCTGTGGATGGCCATGCCTGAAAAGGGCTTCTGCTGGTGGCCATAAACACATTTGCTGGCTAAGCACGCATAGGATTACATTTGGCCTTAAAACAGCTGACAAATTCTGAGGATAAAGGCTGGTTTACTCCAAGACACATTTTTTCCAGGTTAGTAGAAGCACATGGTGCCGCTGTTGCTGGTGTGTGCGGTGGGGAGGAAGTCTGGAGCAAACACACAGGTGCACGGAAAAGAAAGGGTTTCCAAACAAGCTGGCTCCTATGCATAGGAGGCAGTGGCTGGGATTTGTATAGAGACCTTGTTCCCAGACTTGTTTTGCTGGACCCCTACAGCATTGGAAATAAACATGAGCAAATCGAAAAGGAAACGGCCACCTCGACATTCTTTCTGCTCACCCATTCTGCTTTTTCGTACAATTAAAACTTTTCTGTACCACTCCCCTAATAATAATAATAATAATAATAATAATAATAATAATAATAATAATTTAAGGTGAACTGTTATTTAGTCCATTGGCAAAGGCAGTGCCTGTACACTGAGGTCACCATGCCTGGTTTGTGGTCAGTGCCCTTGATGACGGGCATGGTGGCGGCAGGTGACTCCATGGCCAAGGTGGAAGGAAAACTGACAAGGTGGAAGGATACTGACAAGCTGGAACGTGTCCAGAAGAGGGCAACCAAAATGGTCAAAGGCCTGGAAACGTTGCCTTATGAGGAACGGCTTAGGGAGCTGGGTATGTTTAGCCTGGAGAAGAGAAGGTTAAGGGGTGATATGATAGCCATGTTCAAATATATAAAAGGATGTCATATAGAGGAGGGAGAAAGGTTGTCTTCTGCTGCTCCAGAGAAGCGGACACGGAGCAATGGATTCAAACTACAAGAAAGAAGATTCCACCTAAACATTAGGAAGGACTTCCTGACAGTGAGAGCTGTTCGGCAGTGGGATTTGCTACCAAGGAGTGTGGTGGAGTCTCCTTCTTTGGAGGTCTTTAAGCAGAGGCTTGACAGCCATCTGTCAGGAATGCTTTGATGGTGTTTCCTGCTTGGCAGGGGGCTGGACTGGATGGCCCTTGTGGTCTCTTCCAACTCTATGATTCTATGATTCTATGAAAAGGCTTTGTTGCATGATGTCTCTTTGGGGCCAATCCTCACTTTCCTGTCTGAAGGCTATTGGATGAACAGACATAGGAAAACTGCGCTCAGAATTTCGGACACATAAGTTATCTGCAAAGCATCTCATAGTCGATTGCAGGCACGTCCAACTCCCGAGACACCGCAATCTACTCCCAGTATTAAAAAAAAGGATGTTGATCTACCCATTGTCATTGGAGGGAGGATGAGCGTGCATGGGGTGTTTGTGTGGAGGGGGAGCATTGCCCAGAGTTGTTGAGTTTTTTTTGGGGGGGGGAATTACAGTCAGTTGCTCAGGTACTTAAAAGGGGGGCAGGATTAAATCACTCAGCAGGACATCGGATGCTAACACACACACACACAACGCTAAAGAATACGCCTAAAGACTGCCCACTGGATGCGGTGGAGAGAAAGAACGAGGGGGCCAGGGGGCAGAAACATTCATTGCCCCCCCCTTTTTGCTACGGATAAAAAGGATCACACAATTGATCGTGATCACCTGGGGATCTACCTGTCGATTGCAGTCGACCGGTTGGACATCTCTGGTTGTATGATGCCTTAAAAGGCATGCAACTCAGATTGATTATTATTTTTTGCACATTGCTTTTTTTAAAAAGTATTTACTGTTTTATTTTCCTCAAAAATAGTAAATAAAGTAGTATTCATAAACTGTATACTTTTGAGTATGGAAATTGATTTTTTCATTCCAAACATTGATAAACGGAGCTCATCTGTCTATAATATTTTATAGAATATTACTTTTTGGTCTCTCTGTCATATATATATATATATATGTATGATATATATATATATCATAATCACATTTCTGGTTTATGAGTTTGGCATTTTAAGAACTTCCATGCTTCTTTGTGCCTAATTTATTTGACTTGATTTATTTCTGTCTATGATACCCCACCCTTCTGTATCAAGATATACTCAAGACAGTTAATTTGTATGGCTGTTCATTTGCTTTGTATGAGACACGAGTCTGAGGCAAGTAGCCAACGTGGCTCAAATCCAAAAATAAAAAAAATGGGTCAATGGTGCCTTGTGACACCAGATGACCACACCTCTGCTCATAACACTGTGCATGTGTAACAGAGGGTAGCATCATATGGCTGCTTACCCTGGAGTAAGCCCCATTGGGACTTCTAAGGAGATACCTATAGAACTGCATTTAGTCACCCAATAGTTAACCAACACTGCAGACACAGGATTTTTACCCATCCATCAGTTGTCATTTATGTTTTCTGCCCACACCCAGCTTCTTCACAATCACCTTTGCACTTCACTGTGTGATTTGGTGCAAATCAAGCAGAAGAGAACAGCACAATACTGTGTTTTGTTTTGTTTTTTAAAAGTAAATCATACCTTTCTAACCTCTGCAACTATTTGTCTGAAATTGGCAGGCTCCATCTCCTCAGAAGGACTTACTATGCTTGTAACGTTAATCAAATTCTGACACCAAAAATATATATATTTGCACTTTACATAACAATACATGAACTGAAACTCAGCTATGCTTCAATATTTGCATGCCTGTATTTTGCAATGTACTTCTTCAACCAAGCAATGTATGCCAAAATGTATGTGTGCATATAAATGCATGCAATTGGTGAAGGTAATGCATTGTTTTGGCAGAAACTGCTTTGCTAAAACGTGTACTTTAGGCAATGTTTCATTTAAAAATATGAGTATTTAGGAGAAATCCACATGAAAATCCTGATGAATTCCAAACTGATACTGAAATGTGGAGAACTGAAGATAAGATTGGCAAAATGCAGAAGAGAGAGAACCTGAGAGAACCTGAAACTGAATATACCTATTCCCTGGATGAGAAGATGATCCTTTCCTTCAGGGAGGGACAGAATCATTCCCTCCACTGGTGCACTGACCATTCCCTCTGCCGGGAAGAAGATATAATCCCTTCTCACCTCTTCTTTCCTCCCAGTGCAAGCTGAGAGGCTGAGTCTTCTTCAGATCTTAAATCCTCTGAACTGGCAGCTTCCATCTCACATAAATATGCATGCGCACACATGCACACAAATAAATACATACATTACACTGCTCCGCAGTTGAGACTTCAATTTCTGGATTGCTCTATATTCCTCAGCCCACTCTTCTGGCGCGGTGTTAAAAGACTTCATGGTAAGAAAGCACTGGCACTAGCTTCCCACCCTACACTTTTAAGAAGTGGATATATATTTAGAACTGTGATCTATAGCAAAGCCAACATGCCCAAGGCCATTGGTGTGATCCAGCAAAACAGTTCTTAACGTTTTCTCCTCACCTCCCTATAGTGAGCCAGTGCACCCCTAAATCCTAGCTGTTGGGAAAAGCAGTACGTAGTGGGGAACAGTACTAAAATCTTAACCCCTTCCACCATGCATGTATGAAAGGTAAACACTAGCAGTGTCGAGAGGACTCGTTCAAATTAATTCACTTTTCACAAGAACTCTTGGTTTTACGCATATGTGACCCTATATACATGCAACTGATTGATGATTAGCCCGCTAAGATTTATTTAATCAAGCTACAGCTCCAATAAAACGTAACCACAACATATCCTCTTAACATTAACAATGCTTGTTTTGAAATTCAATCTGGAATAGATTTAAGAACGAGCCTTGGAATGTTGCTGTGAATCTTGTTCCACGCTAAAATCTCTTTATCTGTAACCGCTGCCACAGCCTCCATGGTACAACCAAGGGGAAATACATGGGAGCCCATCACATGTGTACAGAATCATGTGTCCATCTCTTTAAAAGTGTGTGTGTGAGAGAGAGAGAGAGAGAGAGAGAAAGAGAGAGAGAGAGAGAGAGAGAGAGAGCGAGAGAGAGAGAGAGAAGTTTACCAAGCATCCCGAGGCTAAGGTTTTCAGAGTCAAAAGAGTTCAGGGCTCCTGCACACACCCATAATGGCAAGCAACAAAATCATGCCGTTGCTGATGGCAATTCACAAATGGAGCAATCTTATCAAGACTTCCAGCTTTGCCACAAATGGAAATTACAGAGGGTATAATTCTCACACCAATACTCACTGAGAAATACCCTCTCCGTAGCATGGTGTTCCTGCCTACTGGGGGTTGTTAGGAGATGTTGCATCTGTTGTTAAAACTGACAAATATCAATCATACAGTTTCAAAACCAATCCTGCTTAGTTACACCTCTACTGTGACGTGTCAAGTGTTCCCAAAAAGCTACTTCCCACTCTTTGGCCCACCATCTTTCCTTTGTGGGCCCTTCTACTGCTTTCTGCCATCTAGCCACCTCCATCCGACCACCTGACAACAACAGTGATACGAGTTCTTTACGATGCACCAAGGGGTTCTGTTCCCTTTCATCCAAATGCAACGCCAACATAGGGTCAGGGACCAAAAGCTGGCCATTTATACCGGAGACTCAGAACAACCAAACTCAGAATTGGTTCGGCCTGGTACATTCTCACCACATGTGAATAAGTGTCCCCCTTTCCCCTCATCAGACGGGATGCAGGTGGCGCTGTGGTCTAAACCACTGAGCCTAGCGCTTGCTGATCAGAAGGTTGGCGGTTCGAATCCCCGCGATGGGGTGAGATCCTGTTGCTCGGTCCCAGCTCCTGCCAACCCAGCAGTTCGAAAGCATGTCAAAGTGCAAGTAGATAAATAGGTACTGCTCCGGCAGGAAGATAAACGCTGTTTCCGTGCGCTGCTCTGGTTTGCCAGAAGCGGCTTAGTCATGTTGGCCACATGAACCGGAAGCTGTACACTGGCTCCCCCGGCCAGTAAAGCGAGATGAGCACCGCAACCCCAGAGTTGTCCGCGACTGGACCTAATGGTGAGGGATACCTTTACCTTTACCTTCCCCCCCATCCATGTCAGTTGAGAGGGGATAAGGTCCTATTCATGGAACCAGTAATGGCAGAGATCCTTGAAGGGAAACCTCTGCAATGGGGTGCCCTCTCACAATAAGAGCCTAGATTTGGATTTTAGTGTTAGGAATTATAAGATTGAAGCTCCCTTTATGGCAGGAGACTAACATGGCTACTTTCCTGTTGCTTGTTCTTCAGCCATTCTACCATGTGAAAAAGAATATTGCCTCTTTCTTTCTATAATATCCACCCTCGGTAAATAGTGGAGCTCCAGATTGCCTGCAGAGCTTAGTCTGAGCCAATGTTCAGCTGTAGCAACTCGAACGCCCGCAACACGGGGTGTGCATAACCCGGGGTACCACTGTAAACAGCCACTGAACTTCCCGGCTCCCTTGCCCTCAGATTATGAACTCTTTTCACCCTAGTTAATGGTCTTATGGAAGGCTGCCCATAGGGAAAACCTGGAGCGTATTTGCAATCATTTGGATATATTAACTGCTTTGTTATATGGTTTTTATTTTTTTTTAAAAAAAATCAGCATGACAATATATAGGCACATCTATTTCGCATCTTCCCCATGAGCTGCAAGGATAGAACCAATCAAGTAAATGAATACGGGAAATTACAATAATTTCCAGAAGTTCCAAGTTTGCTCTAGCTACAACAGAGCACCCAGCAATAACGTATTCCCTAATGCATGAATGAGACTCGGTTAGACATGCCTCATTTCCTGGTCCCATTACAGTTACGGCCATGATAATTGATTTGTTTTGTGCCATTTCCCTTTCTGGTTACAGAGAATGGGTCCTCTAATAAACGGGCTTCCTAATTTTACCTTACTTGGGCCTCTGGTTCAACAACACTACCCTAGTACATGTGTTTGAAGACGTTATCCTTTTCTTAAGTATGCTGAAATACCTTTTAGTGCACAAACAAGCTGTTAATGCCTCTACTTGAGGTCTCATTCCACCAGATCAGAGTTTGAGAAGTTGTGGACCTCAAGATGCTGTTGGACTACAAAACCCATCTTCCTTGACCCCCTGGTCATGCTAGCTGGGGCTTATTTGGGTTCGAATCCCAAAAGATATTGAAGACCACAGATTCCCCATCCCTGAAGGAGATCTGAGGGCTTGGCTAGTTTCTGGAAGGGAGGGAGAGAAAGAAAGAAAAATTAAAAAGAGAGGGGGGAAACTCAGAAATGAATTCTTTGTAAACCCCCATCCTTATACAAGCCTCATCATCCCTAGCTAGCAAGACCAGTGGTCAGGGATGATGGGAATTGTAGTCTGAAAACAGCTGGAGAACCCACACGATGCTAGAGGAACAGAATGCTTTAATCCTCATGAACTGCACAAAATTTAAATTTCCAGTATGTGACTGAATCCCTCTTTCAAAATACCGACAATCTGGAGGGGACCAGAATCCATTAAAAAAAAACAATGCAGAGTTTTAAAAAGCATGCTAATAAAGCAATTTAAATAACCTTGTGTGTGTGGTTTTTTTTAAAAAGGTTTTCATTTTATTATTTGAAGACAAAATAAAAAATAAAACAAGGATCGTTAAGGAAAGGCAACATTTTAACCAGGAGAAGACGACACATTTGGAATCTGAGAACGGAAAAGTTAAACGGCGGTTGTTGTCAGAAGAGCGAGTCACAAACATGCTGTTAAAACAGGTCCATTTCACAGTTGGTTGTTGTTGTTGTTGTTTTCTCCAGTTGGTTTTTAAAGCGTTTCAGTGTACGACACAGAGGCAGCTGGAAAACGGAACAGTCCTTCCTTCACAGCAAGACATGACAATTCAGAAAAGAGCTTTGTGGAAGTTGTAAATGCTCACCTCAATGACTTCTTATGCAAAGAAGAAATCATAAGCACCGGTAAGTATATACAACCCAAACAGGCCAATCCATCATGGTCCATGCAAAACACATGCACAAAAAGGTGGTTTTTTTGTTTTAGTTTCAGTGGCCTGGCTTTTTTGGGGGGGAGGGGTGTTAAATCACCTTTGTGCTACGATAAATGTTTTTTTTTTCCCCCACCCCCAGTTTTTGCTACATGCAACAAAGCCATCATCTTTGGAAATTAAAAGCTCAAGGAAGGGCACACAATATTGTTAGAATTCTTTTTGGCTTTGGCCCAAGACTCCTTGGCTGCCTTTTTTGTTGTTCTGGTTGTTGTGAAATCTGTTCTCGCACATCAAAGCGGCCCAATGTGCTTCAGTACTCTGAACGGGTGGTTTGGTGGAGCCTGCACACTTGGGTTCTGCCTGGTAGACTTCTTATTGGACGGTGACTTCAGCATGGAATGTCGGTTACCATATATACTGATGCACAAACCCCCAGTTCGGAAGCCGATGAAGATATTCCTGTGATGGCCAATTTCATTTCATTCCATGGCATTTTCAGGTGGACTGTTGGAAGCCACCCAGAGTGGCTGGGGGATGATGATGATGATGATGATGATTGAATAGGACATCCCTATTTGCATTGGAGAAATGTTGGAGGGTATGTGGGTGGGAACCACAGCTCAGTGGTAATAATAATAATAATAATAATAATAATAATAATAGTAAATTTTGCAATTAACAGGTGACCCACAAATAGTTTAAGTTTATTCTTCAGGGAAGGCCAGTGCCTAAGGGAAAAAAATGCCATCTATTGTACTGCTGGGTACAATAAATAATAATAATAATAATAATAATAATAATAATAATAATAATAATAATAATAATAATAATTTATTTATATCCCACCCAAGTGGCTGGGCGGCTCCTGACAGAATAATAATAATAATAATAATAATAATAATAATAATAATAATAATTTATATCCCACCCAACTGGCTGGGCGGCTCCTGACAGAATAATAATAATAATAATAATAATAATAATAATAATGCAATAAAACATCAAACATTAAAAACAGGGCTGCCTTCAGATGTCTTCTAAAAGTCAGATAGTTGTTTATTTCCTTGACATCTGCTGGGAGGGCGTTGCACAGGGCAGGCGCCACTAGTGAGAAGACTATTTGCCTGATTCCCTGTAACCTCACTTCTCACATGGAGGGAACCGCCAGAAGGCCCTCAGAGCCGGACCTCAGTGTCTGGGCTGGACAATGGGGGTGGAGACGCTCCTTCAGGTATACAGGGCCGAGTCCGTTTAGGGATTTAAAGGTCAGCACTAGGTCAGGGGTGCCAACTTGAATAACATTTTTTGGGTGGAGGCAGGAAAGCCCCACACTGCATAATCAATCACAAGACATTGCACATGGACACAATTTGAATGACAATGCCCATCAACTTAGTGGGGGCCTGGATCCTCAAATATTTTATTGGGGGGCCTGTACAGACATCAGCCCCTAGGAGTTGGCTCCTATGTAATGGTAGAGGAGAATTAAGCAGTGGCTTGTTGTTCAGATCAAATCAAATATGCTGTGTACTAGGTTGTTTGCAAAGAAGAAGAAGAAGAAGAAGAAGAGGAGGAGGAGGTGGAGGAGGAGTTTGGATTTGATATCCCGCCATGTCACTACCTGAAGGAGTCTCAAAGCAGCTAACATTCTCCTTTCCCTCCCCCCCCCCCACAACAAACACTCTGTGAGGTGAGTGGGGCTGAGAGACTTCAAAGAAGTGTGACTAGCCCAAGGTCACCCAGCAGCTGCATGTGGAGGAGCGGAGACGCGAACCCGGTTCACCAGATTATGAGTCTACCGCTCCTAACCACTACACCACACTGGAGTAGAGGGCCAATCAACAACTCACACCCACCCATATTAATCGCTGGATGGTACATTAGTATATATGGTAACCTGCAGCTCAATTCTATAAACATCAACGCAAATCCTATGAAAATGAAAGAGGATTTGCAAAGGTTGAATGATCTGAGAACTGAATCCATCCTTGTATATTTCCTTTAACAGTGGAAAGAAAAATAAACTGAAAATGCATTTCAAACAAGAATTAAAACAACATTTTGTGTCTTAAAAAATTCAAAAGGCTCCTGCCTCAAGATGTCTTATTAGACAGAAAATAAAATTCAATTTCATGTGGGTGGCGCTGTGGGTTAAACCACAGAGTCTAGGGCTTGCCAATCAGAAGATCGGCAGTTCGAATCCCTGCGACGGGGTGAGCTCCCGTTGCTTGGTCCCTGCTCCTGCCAACCTAGCAGTTCGAAAGCACATCAAAGTGCAAGTAGATAAATAGGTACTGCTCTGGCGGGAAGGTAAATGGCGTTTCCGTGCGCTGCTCTGGTTCGCCAGAAGCGGCTTAGTCATGCTGGCCACATGACCCGGAAGCTGTACGTCGGCTCCCTGGGCCAGTAAAGCGAGATGAGCGCCGCAACCCCAGAGTCGTCCGCGACTGGACCTAATGGTCAGGGGTCCCTTTACCTTTACCTTTACCTTTAAAATTCAATTTAAAAACAAAAAACTAACAACTTTTATGGCTATGAATACAATTCACTCAAATAGATTCAACATTTCTTAGGCTGATCAATTTTCTCTCTCTTTAAAATAGCATTTCATACATTTGAAGGTATCAAAAATACATGTTGTCGAAAATTAGATTCATTTCATATTTAGTGTTAAGAGCCAGCCTCTTTCCAAAACACAAGTCAAGAGGCACAAGAGATAACGACAGTATTTTTAAACATTTTCTGTTTTGTTTTTAGCAATTTATACAGGAAAATATTGTTCGGGATGCAAAATCCCCAGAGGACACTTAACACAGTATCTATTGTGCATCTGTGTATGTACAGAGTTTTTAAGCACACAAAATTGTGCATTTTAATGTACCAAAGTTGAGACTTTTAAACTTACACTCAGTTGCATGGATAGCAACAAGTTACAATAAGAATAGGAACAAGGACAAGAAAAACAACAACAGGCAACTTGCTATATACAAACAAGGCCGAACGGCATTAAATCGGGTCAGCCCAATATACTTTGCATCCTGAGCAACTGAACCATGTAATATGATAGTTGTGCCCCAGCATCCTCTGGGGAACTGCCAAGGATTCTGGGTACATCTATGGAACCCCTTGCTGGTTCAGTGGCAACCCTATGAATATCGTCATCTCAAGCAACCAATGGGACTGATTTTGTAGTCAAGACGACTCTAGCACTGAATCTGTCTCACGCATTTCACTTTAGATGGTGTTTTCTCTGAGGGGGAAGCCACGAGTCCCATCGTTCTGCCAAGAGAGTGTTGTGTTCCATAAAACATGCTACCAGCCATCTAGATCACAATTTCGACATATAAATAGCATGGTATACGAATATAATTTCCGTATCCTGGACAGAAGGCCAAAACCTTTAGTCAGAGTCAACATCTGTACGGGTGGGGAGGAGGAGATTGGGCAGGGTGTCACAAGTTGCTCCAATTGAAGTGGGACAAAGAAGAGGAAGAAATCAGAAAGTTCTCTCCCTGCTTATAAATGTTGGGTGGAGAAGACTTGTGTAGCTCTTGATTCCTCATGTCCATGCTCCTTGCACTGCACTGACCAGTTGAGGGACCCTGAAAAACTGGGCTGGGAGTGTTGGGTCAAGGGACAGCCAGTCCTGTTTTGCCACCTGAGGTGAAACAGGAAAGTGCCCCCCCCTACTTTAGATAGCGGCGGCTTCCAGCGAGATCTCACCGGAAGTGGCCAACACAACTCCTCCTTGCTTCTCTGGTGGCAGGGAGGGGTGGGGTAGTTGTGGGAGTGCCATGGGGTAGCTAGCTGTGGGGTTCCTCAGCCTGAGGTGGCTGCCTCAGTCTGCCTCATGGGCAGGCTGGTTCTGATGGTGGTAGCAGGGCTCACAGAATCCTGCAGTATTTGTTTTCATGCAACCAGGAGCAGGCAGAACGCAAGACACAAGCCTTGCACCTTCTTAGCATGCCTGTCTCCGGAGCTTTAGTTCCAGCCTGAACTCGCCAGAACTCAGTTCCGTCACCTCTCAGGTGGATGCTATTGCCACTATCAGAGAACAAGGGAGGTGTTCATGGTGAGTTCCAGCACCTATTTTTCTAGAAAAATAGCACTGCCTGTCTCCCACTTTGAAACAGTGTGGTTCCACCTTTCAGCCATTGTGCTCAGCTCCTGGCCAGAACAAGAGTAAGGAATCCAGGCCATATTCTCATGGCATGGGTCTTGGCACACCAAGAAGAGGATCCAGCCTTCTTGTTGTTTTGAAGAGGGCATCGTGAGCAGAAGCCCAACAACGGAGCTTCTCGCTACTCTACCGGCACAGGGGAAATCTGCCGTTGCGACACCGCAACAAGAGGAGGCATCCCTTCTTCCTGCCGTACGAAGTAAAAGAGCACAATGACTGAAACAAGGAGGAACCCCACCATGGAGGAACTTGCCTCTGCAACCACACACAGAGACACACACAGGGGCCTGTTCTAAAAATATATTTTGCTGATGGCAAAGTTTGACACTTTGCAGAAACTCTGAAATCAGAACCTTAGAAGCCTCTAAGCTGCACAGCATCTATTTCAAACACACTACAGCCTTGTTGTTGGTAAGGCGGCACTGGAGATATAAATAAATACATACATGTATGTATGTATGTATGTATGTATGTGTGTGTGTGTATATATATATATTACATAACAGTCACAAGCCATGTGTTTAAAAAGAGTTGACCAGCAACTTTGTACATTTTTTTTGGTGTGTGTAACACATGCAACAGATAGATGCACCGTTTCTTTCCAAAACATTTCTCCTTAAATACACCAAGCGTAAACGTTCGGGATAAAACATTCCATTCCCTATATACACGAAGCCCCTCTCCTTCCCCCCCTCCTCCCCACCACTTCGAATCTTTCATTGGCTCCATTTAAAAATATTTACACTTCAGCAATGAAGTAGTAATTTATAGCTTTCTGTGTGGGGTGCCTTTTCTGTATCTACGCATGCATGCATGCAAAATGACCCAATCATTAATGAATGTGTAGTAGTTAATTCAGAAGGCAAACAGAGAGGGGTGTTTTTTAACTGGACAGTGTTTGAGCCGGGATTTCAGTAAGTGGGCTAGCCTGACAGCAATGAATGATGGGTGCAAACCTAGCTAGTTATACATGAAAACTGAATTTTAGGCCGAGAATTAATTTGGGAGCTCTTGTGATCTAGAGATACTTGAGGGCTCTGATAGGATTAAGCCCACATTTACGTGATTAAACCCAGCTTAGTGGCTTTCATTGCAGTGTTATTCATTTCACTTAAACTGAAGCATGTTGATTTATCAGCTTTCAGTCGGAATTGCAGAACAGCTTGTCAGGACCATATCTTTCTTGAACTTATCCATAACTTCAGGGAGTGTGCCTATGTCATTAAATTGCAAGGTGCAAGAGGACAATTAGCAACCCCTAGCGCTGAAAAGTGCTTTTCTCTTGGGAGAAAAGCAATGACAAACCTAGACAGCATCTTAAAAAGCAAAGACATCACCTTGCCGACAAAGGTCCGTATAGTTAAAGCTATGGTTTTCCCAGTAGTAATGTACGGAAGTGAGAGCTGGACCATCAAGAAGGCTGATCGCCGAAGAATTGATGCTTTTGAATTATGGTGCTGGAGGAGACTCTTGAGAGTCCCATGAACTGCAAGAAGATCAAACCTATCCATTCTCTAGGAAAGCGGCCCTGAGTGCTCACTGGAAGGACAGATCCTGAAGCTGAGGCTCCAGTACTTTGGCCACCTCATGAGAAGAGAAGACTCCCTGGAAAAGACCCTGATGTTGGGAAAGATGGAGGGCACAAGGAGAATGGGACGACAGAGGATGAGATGGTTGGATGGTTCTCGAAGCTACTAACATGAGTTTGGCCAAACTGCGGGAGGCAGTGAAGGATAGGCGTGCCCGGCGTGCTCTGGTCCATGGGGTCACGAAGAGTCGGACACGACTGAATGACTGAACAACAACAACAAAGCGCTGAAACAAGTAAACGTTTGAAGTTTGTTGAAATGCAATTTTGCCGTTTCTGAATTCTGACTGTTTCTACTTTGAAATTTTAATCTTAGGCTCTGGCAGCTATGCAGTGTACTCCTGCGCATGTCAACCCAGAAGTAAGTTCTGCGGAGTTTAATGGGACTTGCTCTCCAATAAGTGTGTATAGTATTGCATCTTTAAATAATGTTGGCATGTCCCGACTGTTCCGAGCTTAGTAAGCTTTAAGAAAGAAATCCCATAAATTGCCAAAATACTATCCAACATGAAATGCTGTTGCTTGTCAGCTATCATGTATTGCCCAGTATCAATGCTCAAATCCAAAGAATTAAAGTCAAATGCCATTTGATATCAAATGCACATATCAAGTATTTGAACACTTTGAATTTTCAGCAAATATGTGTGCATACAGCAAGGTAGGGAATACTCAACATCAAAATTTGGGGGGGGGGGCAGGACAGGGGACAGTTTCAGGCAGTAGGGTTCCCACCCCCCAGACTTAGCATCCACCATTGCACTAGAAAACTGACATCCCTCCCTCCCAGACCCTCCAAGTGTCCCTAATCTTCAGGAACATCCCTGATTTAGAGAAGCCGTCCTGGTTTCTGATTTGACCCTTGGAATGGCCCGCTTTTCCTTAGGATGTCCCTATTTTCACTGTAGAAATGTTGGAGGGTATGGAGTTATTTGACCCCCGGGCTGTCTGAAGGCAGCCCTGTATAGGGAAGTTTTTTAAAAAATATGTTTAATGTTTTATTATGTTTTTATATATGTTGGAAACTGCTCAAAGTGGCTGGGGCAACCCAGTAAGATGTTAAGGGGAATAAATAGTAAAATGATCATTATGGAATGGGACGTCCCTATTTTCATTGGAGAAATGTTGGAGGGTATGCCCTCCCCACCCTGGTCATCTGGTGCTCGCACATAATTTGGTGATAAAACCAACAGTACAGTTTGTACGGAGGAGAAACTCCCAGCTCCCATCAGCTGCAGCCAGTATAGCCAGTGGGAATGGACAATGGGCACTACAGTCCAACAGCATCAGAAGTGCTGTCTTCATTCATCATACCATAATCTCTGGTTAATAAGGGGTCGAGGTTTGTGACAGCTCAGAAACCTCCAAGACCTCCATGACCAGTATCAATGGGACAAAAGAAACTGGCATACTATGCGCAGCAATGCTTCTATAATGATAGCTTCCACTCTCAAAAAGTGCTAACATCAGCCCTAGGTGAAACCTGGTCTTTAAATAAGTTTATGCAAGACGCAGGACCACCTGCATTTAAAGCAGAACCATATCACTTTCAACAGCCATGTCTTCCCTGAAAATATCCCGGGAGCTGTAGTTTGTAAAGGGTGCTGAGAGTTGGGGCCCCCATTCCCCACGTAGAACTACCATTACCAGAGTTCCCTGTCTACAATACCCAGGCTCTTTAGGGTCTCCTCCTCACAGCACCCCCTTAACAAACCACAGTTCTTAGGATTCTTTAGAGGAAGACGTGACTGTTTAAAGTGGTACGATACAGCTTTAAATGTGTCGGTCAGACGAGGCCACTGTATTAAAATGAAACGGAATAAAATGAAAATGTCATCTTTTGTTCGTAACTATAACACCACCAGAATGGGGAGGGCAGGGGGGAAAACACAGGTATTGTTTGGGAATGGAGGTGGTGTTAATTTGGCTAAAAGATCCAGGTTTTTGGCTTGTTTTTTACCAGGGAAGATTAGTTTGTAATTCCGAAACCAACATTATTAGATAGTTTCCCTCTATTTTCAGCTTCGTACAGAGACTTAACTGAGATTAATTTCATTCTTCATTTCCCTTTATAGATTGCTTCATGATCCAAAATGTCCTATGTAATAATGAGTTAAAGCTCAGATTTCCAGGGGTGCAGAGTGAGAATATTGGACCAAGGTCACTGTGCCCATGGGGTTTCTGCGTGGGGCCACACAGGAGCTGGAATCTTGTACGAACTTGGGCATGAGTTTTGAGATACACTTATATTTTAAAGTTTGGTCTCTACAGTTTCCACTATAATAAACGGTGGCAAACGATAGAGGTTAAGAATCGTGGTTTTCAAAATGCCTTTTTCTCAAGCGCCATAGAAAATACAACACTCCAGTCTTCGGGATAGGCCCAGGGTCGGCGAGAAAAATCATGTCTCCCACCCTGTGTGTTTTATGGGAATAAGCCACCAAACCCACCCCATTGCCTAACAAAACCCCTTTTGAGATGCAAAGGAGAAGCTCGCAGGCATCCTACAAACAGAATTGCCAATTCTACCCCGTCGCAGAAGCAATAGGTAGATTGCAAACCTCTTTCGATTCTGTATCGCTTTTAAATGTCCTGGTTGTCCCCACAAAGACCTTTGGGAATGGTAAGCTTGTAAGGTGGAGAAAATCATCTGCAGGAGCAGCTAGCTGAACACCGTAGAGCAGCTATGACCCGAAGGAATTCCTCTCGAATGAATGACGGGGAGTCATTGTTTTCATTTTTCTTTTTTTTCCTGTTTTTTTTTTGGGGGGGGGTTATTGGTTATCTTTTTGTGATTGTGTTTGTATTGTATGATTTGTATTTTTCTTTGCTGTATATTTGTGTGTGAATGTATTCTTTTAAAATATTTTGAAATAAAGATTATTAAAAAAAAGGAATTCCTCTCCCTCTACAGCTGCTCCCAGACATCCAAATATCAAAAGTTAGGGCTTAGTTGAAACAGGGATGTCTTTGTGCAACAGTTTCATTGCCCTCTCCCCAAAGCACTATCTTTCCCAATTTAGGGAGTTTAGGGAGATCTTTGTGTGTGATTCCTCCCACCCACCCTATGGGGGCACACTGAAGGCAGAACATCTCTCCCCTCCCCTTCCCCCCGGCTCAAAATGGGTACCCTCTTTATCCCAGTTCCCTTGGTTTGTCACTTCGTAGCACCAATCAGCTGCACCGTTGACACCGTTTCATTCTTCAAGTGAGCCTTTTCTGTCCTAACACCTGACAATGTCCTGTAGCCAATCACATCGGGCCACACAATGTCACCGGCACCATCAAATGTGCCATGTGAGTTGCCCTCACACTGAATGACGCTCCCATGACATCACACAGCCCAAATCTGATTTGCTACGTGATGGCGCAACACTTTGGTTGGGAAAGAAGAGCAACCTTGAAACAAAAAATGGCAGCGAATCAGCAGTTGATTGGGGCTGGGAACACCAGGAGTAGGAAAGAAGGCAAAAAAAAAAAGGAGAGCTCTCACCCCCCCTTTTTTCCCCTAGCAGGATGATCACCACCATGAAGCCGAGTGAAGTGACTGTCTTAGGCTGGTGATTTTGGGTGTCACGGAAGAGCTAGCCATTAAATTTATTATTATGCCAGGGAGGGGAAGAGGCTCTGGAGCTTTCAGTTTCAGGTACCAACATAAATAGACTGGCCTTGTGCATTACGCACCATGCTCATCCACACGCCCATTTGTCCCGTGTCTGGAAAGCACGGGCCCGAGGAGTTTTCTGCTTGCCCCACACTTTCTGTGCATGTGTCCGAGTGGTTTTGCCTTTGCCCTGCTGCTCCCCGCCCCCCCCCTGGAAAACCCACTCTTTAGCGATAAATAGGAACAAACGGCGATCCGCAGAAAACCCGATTGCCGTTTGTTCCAATTCGGCGCGAAATACTGGGTTTTCTTGTGGGAAAGCGGTGGGGCAAATTGAGGAGCAAATGGAGACCTGCGGGTATAGGGCAGTATACAAATGTTAATAATAATAATAATAATAATAATAATAATAATAATAATAATAATAATAATAATAATAATGTGTGTTTGCCTCACATTGCTGCTGTTCCTCCTCAGGCAGCAAACGGGGCTATATCCAATATTAGCCCAACTCAAAGCAGACCCAAGAGTCGGACACGACTAAACGACTAAACAACAACAAACATAGGCCCGTTAATTTAAATGGCTCTCATCTGAGTAGAATCGACAGCCCATTATCTTGGGACATGAATGTTTTTCATTTCCCTGAAAGCCCCTTTTGCACACGGGAGAAAAAACAGCTCACTGGATAACCTTTCTCCCTGCCCTATTAAAAGCACAGAAAAACCCTTAACAGTTAGGGGTCAGCTTCCCTGTTTTCAAGATGGTTGCACAGGCATGCATGTTTCTAAGAGACAAAACCCTTTTTTCATGCCGCACCCCAGAAATGCATGGTAACTCTGAACTGCATCTGGCAAAGACGAGAATGCAAAGGTTGCGTTGAAGCGAGACCTCTCTCTTCCTCCATTTGCAATAATTGCGATCACACCCTGAAGGCAGTATTGAGGGGGAACAGAGCCTGCAGCACCCTTAAAGATCGCTGCTGTATACCTCAGCGGTGTTGGAACTGGACTGATCTTCTTGAACCATTCGCTGGCCTGCGGAAATGTGCAAATCTTCATGTTCCTCCGGCCGGCTGCCTAGCGCCCAGGATTTACCATCCTCGCCGGTGCCGTACGGCTCCACATATATCCTGCGGATGCTCGGCCTCAGTTCCTGGTATTTGCCTTTCCCTTCTTCCGGGAGGCTCGTAGCATGAGGTAAGAATGTGCTGCGCGGACAGTCGATGGAGATGCTTATCTGCTCGCTGCCGGAGGTAGGCTCTTGCGAGAACTCCATTGCTCGTGTGAGATGTGGCGTATACAGACCCTCGGAGAGGGATATGGACTGGCTCTCGCTGTGCACACGCAGCCAGCGATGGTGTCGGCTGAAGTAGCTGGAGTGTTGATGCTTCCCGTGCTTCTTCTTGCCCAGGAAGCTCAAGGGTTGCCTCAAGCTGGCGGACTTTTCCGTGCATTTAGGCGAAAGCCCCCCTCCCAGCGACAGGCTTTGCAGGTGCTCCTTGGACTGATCGACGTCGGCCTCCAAGGTGCCACCCCCTCTCAGGTTCTGCTTTGGAGTCAAGCAAGGCTTGATGTCGTGGATCTGGAGAACGTCCGGTGCGCTGCCGCTCAGGCAGCTCACGGCCTGGTGGGATATGTCCTGCGAGGACGAATAGACCAAATCCAGCTCCCTCGGGCTCAAAGCATCGCTAGAGTCGTAGTCGCTGTCGGTCGGAAGGAAAACCTCCGAGCAGCCTTCTTCATCTGAGTACGGCTGGGAGTCTGCAAACAAGAGGAGAAGAGCAGATTAGCCACTGGCAGGCTGTATACCCAATACGGTTTTACCTTGGTTTCCGAACAGCTTAGTTCACAAACAACTTGGAACTCAAATGCCGCAAACCTGGAAGTAGGCGTTCCAGTTTGCGGACTTTGCCTTGGAAGCCGAATGTCCGGCGTGGCTTCTGATTGGCTGCAGGACACTCCTGCAGCCAATCAGAAGCCGCGCCTTGGTTTCTGAACATTTCGGAAGTCGAACGGACTTCCGGAACACATTCTGTTTGTAAACCCAGGTACGACTGTACGTACATTAGATGCAGTAATAGGGCAAAATTGTCAGGAGTGGTACTAGCTAGTTCTGTAATGCTTGTAGTATGAACGGGGGGGGGGGGAACGGGACACACACAGGTAGTGCTGTGGTCTAAACCACAGAGCCCCTTGGGCTTGCTGATCAAAAGGTAAGTGGTTTGAATCCCCGCGACGGAGTGAGCTCCCGCAGTTCGAAAGCAGGCCAGTGCAAGTAGATAAATAGGTACCGCTGTGGCAGGAAGGTAAACGGTGTTTCCATGCACTCTGGTTTCCGTCACGGTGTTCTGTTGCACCAGAAGAGGTTTAGTCATGCTGGCCACATGACCAGGAAAGCTGTCTGTGGACAAACGCTGGCTCTCTTGGCCTGAATGAGAGATGAGCGCCACAACCCCATAGTCGCCTTTGATTAGACTTAACCGTCCAGGGGTCCTTTACCTTTACCTAGTCTGAACAGAAGTCCATATAATTTCTCCTTTGAAATGTGACTATGTTGACAAACAGTTGATATGCTTTATTACAGATGATATCAAGCAGTGTTTTTTTCTGGGGGTACACAGAGGTAGCACACCCCTAACCATTTTGCAAATCTAAGTTTGGCCTCATTGAGGGGCAGTATTTGAATATGAGTAGGGAAATGAGAGTACCCCTAAACTTTTTTTTTTTAAATAAAAAAGCACAGATATTAAGACAGATCCTATGCTCTAGTTTCCACGAATGCAAATGGCAGCTAAGTTGATAGCACTGTGGCGTTGGCCCACTCTTTGGGAAAATGTTTGTACAGATGGAGATAAAAGGGTTAATATGCTGACCAATAGGAAGGCCCAGGGGCGGAGCCTAGCTGTGTTTAAAGTTCAGCACAGGGGTTTTGGCAGTTAGTTTTGTTAAGAGTAGCAGTTGGAGTTAGCGGTAGGCAGTTGGTGTTTGTGGTTGGTGGTTGTGAGGGTTGGTGTGTGGAACTTTGTGGTGGGGAGGTAGAGGAGTTAGAGTGAGCTAAAGGCAGAAATGAGACTGAGAGGTTAAAGTGCAACAGTGTTTTCCAGGGGGATCCTGGTTGGTGGCAGCGGAATAGTGGTGGCACAGGGTCAATAGTTCGTGGAACGACTGGGGGCTCTGTGTGATCACCACAAGCACCTAGTGAAAAGCAGTTATGGGTTGGTTGGATTTTGCATAATTTGCATTTACCAGTCTCTTGCAAATTGAGTTTTGCAAATAATAATAATAATCATGCAATTTAAATTGAATTAATTCCTTTGTATGGATGGGACTTCCTGTGGCGTCACACACTATTGCCTAACAAACTCTAAAAGGGGAGATGCTTAAGAATTTGATGAGAAGTGTGCTACCTATCCTACCCTGTATTTAATAATAGTAAAAAATTAAGCAGTATTTAATTTCATAGTGGGACCATTCAATTTGGTGTAATTCTGACCTTCCTTTGTCACCCTCCCATTATGTCCATGCCACTGCATCCTGGAATAGTGCCAACAGTAGGGATCTATGCCAGTGCAACATTCCACTGGCAAAAGCCTCAGGTCACAATGGTGTAGGGACACTGCCAATGGCATATATCTAATGTAATGGGCTTCCACCAAATCCTAAAACTCTCCTGTAAGAGTATCTGCGACATAGGACTGTGCTTTAGTGTTTGAAATATTCACTTAAATGTGTACACTGCGAATGGGGCAAGTGCATGCTTGTAGATACAGCCGTACCATGTTTTGCGACAGGGATCCGTTCCAGAGCCCCAGCCGCTGGCCAAAAAGGGCGCAGGGCAAAGCGCCACGTCTGTGCACATGCGCGGAGTGGTTTGCGCTTCTGCAAGCGGCAAACCCGGAAGTAACCCATTCTGGTACTTCCGGGTTTGCCGCGGACTTTCACTAAAGCGGACGCTAGACGAGGCGGACGTTCACGGACGTTTGTCACTGTATATGTACCATACAGGTATTTTTTTTTGTCAGGGAGATGTGATTGGCTGTGGCTTCTTGTTCCTTGTATACTCTGTAGCAAACCCAGGCTTGCTGCAGCATAAATCACCTCAAGTATTTGAACGGCTTCCCCAAAGAAACTTGTGGACTGTTTCTGGAACCGTCAGACCCTGGAGTTTGAACTTTTCTTTACATGAATGTCGACATTATTACCCTCTCTTTCCCCACAAGTTGGAAATTCACAGCTATCTTATATATTCAGTTTGCTGTGGAGGAGGGATTTCTGAAGATTTTACTTTTCTTTTTCGTCATGGAGAAATATTTGGTGCGGTACTAAGTTGGGCCTGTACAAACTACAGCAGGGATAGCCAGTGGGGTTCCAAATGTTTTGGACTACAACTCCCATAATTCCTGACAACGGCCCATACTGGCTGCAGCTGATGGGTGTCGTAGTCCATTTTGAGGGCACCATGCTGGCTAGCCTTGCTGCAGATTCTTGACAACACAACTTCAAAGGGGGTAAGCCAATTAATGAGCTTTCCTTTCTGCTATCTCCAAACTCACCTCGGATATGTTGCTTCCTGCTGGAACAAGTCTGGGCAAGTCTCTCCTTATGTTCCATATTTGGTTGCCAAGGCATTATCTTGGGTAATCCTTAACTTTTAAGGTAAAAGCGTTATTAGGAGTATATTGATAAGAAGATGATTACTAAGGTGGGCTCTTAACTTTCTATCTTTTCTTAGGTATAGCCTGCAGAGACAGCCTTCAAGAGAGGAGCTATCTAGGCTGACTTAGCTGCCAACAAGTCTAAAGTACTTGAAATTCAAATTACCGTATTGGCCTGAATATAAGCCTCACTTTCCCCCTAAATTACGACCATGAAAAGTTAAAGTGCGGCATATATTTGCGACCTTACGGTATGCAGCCAGGAGCGTGTGGAAAACAGCACCAGGAGTGTGGGGTAGCAGTGCCCGCCCTGCTCGTAATCCCCCCGTCCTCTCCTCCAAGGCCGGGAAAGGAGAGAGTGAGGAAGGGGAAAGGCCTCTAGCAATGCAATGCAGCTCCGCACCCTGCCGCCACCCAGTATGCAGCCAGGAGCAGCACGGAAGGTAGCAGCTTATATTCAGACATTTTTTCTTTTTTTCTCTCCCCCCCTCCAATTTTAAAGGTGCAGCTTATATTCGGGTGCGGCTTATATTCGGGTCAATATGGTATGGGCTAAAATGGTGTAATCACAATGCCTAGTATCCAATTTTGACTTGTTTAGAGTAGACCCATTGAAACTAGCAGGGCATAAGTTAGGCAGCTTGTGCCTGAAAGAAACTGAAAGGGACAAATTCACCCATTCAGGTCAGCAGACACCAATGGACCACCTAGGCTGATGGAGTCATCCTGGAGCCTGAGAGAACATCATTGATGTGGGAAGTCTGTAGTTCTGACTGGATAACCACAAGAGGCAGCAGAGCACAGATCCAAAGGTTCCTTCTTAGTTCTGGCCTTGTTGTTCCCGAGGCTCATCTCTTTATAACCATTTGTGTTCTGGGATCCATTTTTTCATTAGTCGTACCTCATGTTGCGTTCGCTGTGGGTTGCGAACGGCATGGGATACGAACACGGCAAACCCGGAAGTGTTTACTTCCGGGTTTCGCCATGCGCGCACGTGCAGAAGCACTCCGCGCAGTCTGCACATGCACAGAAGCGTTCTGCACAGGTCGTGCATGCGCAGAAGCGCGATATTGCGCTTCCGTGCATGCATGATATTGCCGCTCGGGTTGCAGACTTTTTGGGGTGAGAACGGCACCCCGGAATGGATCGTGTCCGCAACCCGAGGTACCACTGTACCCTGAGCTCTGCTGCCTGCTGCCTGTTCTTCCAATTAGCCAGAAATCCCTCTTTTCTTTGTAGCATTAGATAATCTTTAGTTCAACGATAATCACCTGATGTTACCAGCCTTGCTTAATTTGATTTTTGTAAAGATGTTGTTCCCTTGCACAAACCACCTGAGTGCAGTAGAAGAATGCCAGTTAAACTAAATCACTAGACCCATGCTGCAGGGAAGTCCTCTGTCCAAACTGCAGGAGAAGGCCAGAGAGGTAGAGAGGCGATGTGAAGACAGGAGAGGTGTCAAAGGCAGGAAGGAAAATGTACCCACAACCCTCCCTCCCATTGATATATATATTTAAATTTCTCTATGGAACCTTAAGCTCTGAGCTGCAACATACTAGAAGACAAAGCAGAATTTTACTTCCAGGATGAGGAAAGCTAACATTGAGCTGGAAGTCAATGCAAATTATTGGCCCTGAGATTATTTAGCCGTTTCCACAGGCATCTTGAAATCTCTGTGGCAAGTTTTGTGCTCCCGACCTGTATCATTTAGCAGAACTCACCATGTGAAAAGTGCCCATCAGTTTCCTCATTCCCCACATGGAATGGACCACCTCACTGTGTAGCGGGCAGCATTTGTGTGATGGGACCCCCCAGAATGGTACAGCTGCGGCTGGTGTTGGTGCGTGATCTACATGACAGATGTAATATGTGGATTGGGTCTCAGTATTCTATCGCTGTGTTTGCAAATGGCTAAAAAGCAGGTTTCCTCACTCTGCTTTTAGCCATTTGCCTGTGGCAAGTATAAACACAGGCAACCTTACGGTCACTGGGCAAGTCATAACGTACGATGCCCACGTGCTTCTGAATCAGAAGTGATGGGGAATTGTGCCTTGTCCTTGCCTAGACCGAAGGGGAGTGAGATGCTTTCCCCTTACCGCTCAAGACTTTTCTCCGGTGGGTCTCCATCTCTGGCGAGGGTGGCGGGGATGGAAGACAGTCGAGGTGAGAGGATGTTGAACTGATCTTCTTTTGGATGGGTTCTTCTGACAGATCCACAATCTTCGCTACCGGCAAGCCGGCGGGCGGCTGTCTGTACCGTGCATATTGTAGTGCTTCATTGATCCACCTCATTTCACGCCAGATCTCATCGATTTGCTATGGGAAGAAGATGGTGCAGACATATATATATTTATGTATGACAAGTTTGAATAGATACCTCATTGTTAATTACAAGAGAAGTGTAATGATGACTGGCGGTTCCTGTAGCTTTAAAGGGGGTAAGGAAATCTGTCATTGATGTGGTTCAGCCTCCCCTGATCTCTGAGATGAATAGTCTTCTTGTACTCCCAGAATTATTGCTGTGCCTCAGCCATCAATTTTCTGACAGAGGGCGGTTTTTGCCAACTTCTTCTGGCAAGAAAGGTGCAGCCTTTCTTTCTTGCTGGGACTTGGCGAGAACAATTCCCGATTCTCTAACATTCCTGATTTTTTACTACAGCCATGCCCAGTGTGGCTAGGGCAACCCAGTCAGATGGGTGGGTATAAATAATAAAATTGTTGTTTTTGTTGTTACTCATAGAATCATAGGGCTGGAAGGGGCCCCCAAGGGTCATCTAGTCCAACCCCCTGCAATGCAGGAATCTCAGCTAAAGCATCCATGACAGATGGCCAGCCAACCTCTGCTTAAAATCCTCCAAGGAAGGAGAGTCCGCAACCTCCTGAAGGAGACCGTTCCATGGTCCAACAGCTCTTCCTGTCAGAAAGTTTTTCTGTACGTTTAGTTGGAATCTCCTTTCTTTTAACTTGAGGCCCTATGTCCCTTACAGATCAAAATGCAAATCAAAAATGTAGTATAAACACTGACCAGCTGGGAAACACTGCCCTGCGAGCATTCCAATCGGACAACAGCCTTGACCGAAGGTGTCATGGGCTTTGAAGACACTCTAACTCAGGACGAAAGGGAGAAACGTGCTAAGAGGAAGGCACGCTTGGCAAACCCTCACCGTGATCAACTCCCGCCTGGAAACCTATGTCCCCACTGTGGAAGCACGTGTGGATCCAGCACAGTCACTTATGGCCTCACTGTTAAGACCATGGTGAGGCAAACTAAGGCCCGGGGGCTGGATCAGGCCCAATCGCCTTCTCAATCTGGCCCGCAGACGGTCCGGGAATCAGCATGTTTTTACACGAGTAGAACGTGTCCTTTTATTTAAAATGCAAATAGGAATTTGTTCAACCCCCCCCCCAAAAAAATATAGCCCGCCCCCCACAAGGTCTGAGGGACAGTGGTCCGGACCCCTGCTGAAAAAGTTTGCTGACCCCTGGTTAAGACCGTGTTTATGGAAGACAATCTTACTTGGCTACAAGCGATCGCCAAAGAAGACGACAGATCACCCCCCCCCACAAAGTTATAAATCAAGAACGAGTAAGACTGTCCTGTGTCATCATGGGAACATCACTAAATTATAACACCACAGGGAAGAAATCAAGGAGAGATTCTTGGTAGCTGCTCAACCTTTCTGGATTTCCTAACCCCTTGGGGCCAAAATCAGAGCACATTTTGGAATATGTGAAGTCCAGAAGACCAGTAGGGAGTGGCCGGATGGAATGGGGGCACCCTTACAACCCCATAGTGGGCTGCTGTTTTTCAAGACAGCAGCTGTGTGAATGAACTGTGTGTGTGTTTGAGAGATAAATAATGGGGAGTTGCCATCCTTTTTCAGGTCCCTCCGGGTGGATTGTTTAGATGGGCATATTATTCACAGTAACTCCTCCCATCCCTGTTTGATTGTTACCCAGTCTGACCCAATATATTTAATGAAGCTTACGTATGGACCTTTGTTTCTGTCACCAATACAGCTCTAAAGGAACATTATGCTAATAGCCCAGTCATATGAGCCACGCTTCTCGCAGAGTGCCTGACACATTACTGTACATATAAATTATGGCTTAATTGCCATTTCAGCTCCAGATATTCAGCTTAGCTTGGGTCAATCCTGAAATACCCCTTTCCTCCCTGCCCAACAGCCTGTTTCAGACACAACATACCTTATCTATGGCATATAATTTTTTTACTTTCTGGTTTCTCTCCAGCTCCCATTTCAGAACAGCTTTTATGGACTCCCTTCGCTCTTTACAATGTTTGGTTTGTGTAGTGACTCCAGCACTGTCTCAGATCTAGGATCATACAAATGCTCTTGTGGTTTTGCGGTCGCCGCTGAAGATTGCGGTATGCGCTGGGCCGAAAGTCCCTCCCTCCCCCCCCCAATAGGTGGAATACAGCTGGTTTTAGTTTGGGAAGGAACCTGACAAGTCTAATACACTGTCACAATAATTCGGTACAAAACACTGTGGTTTGAAAGGCTCTGCTACGTTTTCATCCATTACGAACAATCACGAAACCTAAAGCTTGAGTCACTGTCTTCTCTAAGAGGTCCTAGGCTGAGGCCACAACAGACCCCTTTGTTTGAATCCTTAATATTTTCTATTTCATTTATTTTTTTAAAAAAAAATTCTCAATGTCCCTATACATCATGCTTTGTGAGAATTGCGACTCCTAACCTTCTACGATACATACAGCTTTCTCATTTTGTAATGATTGGTGGGGGTTTGGGTTTTTTTTGGGGGGGAGCAATAACAAATTTACACACAGCCAGCCAGCTGTTCACTTCTCTTGCTTGCTGCTATGTTTGCTGAAATGAGGAGGAAAAATGGTAGCTGGCAACCATGACTGTAAACCTACTGGGATAGTTCAGGTTCACGGTTAGAGGGGAAATACGTATCTGTTGAAATGAGGATGTTACTGGTGATGATTTGTGAACATGTGGATTTGGTATAATCAGATTCACATACACAAATTAAAAAACGATTAAGACTTAAGCTGAAGGTACGTGTGAGAGGTAGGCCAATGTTAAGCATCTGCGCCCAAGTCCTAATACTTTTTGAAGTATTAACTTCAGCACTAAAAATGTAAGTGCACCACAGTTCAAGAAGGATACTGACAAGCTGGAACGTGTCCAGAGAAGGGCAACCAAAATGGTCAAAGGCCTGGAAATGATGCCTTATGAGGAACGGCTTAGGGAGCTGGGTATGTTTAGCCTGGAGAAGAGAAGGTTAAGGGGTGATATGATAGCCATGTTCAAATATATAAAAGGATGTCATCTAGAGGAGGGAGAAAGGTTGTTTTCTGCTGCTCCAGAGAAGCGGACACAGGGCAATGGATTCAAACTACAAGAAAGAAGATTCCACCTAAACATTAGGAAGAACTTCCTGACAGTAAGAGTTGTTCGACAGTGGAATTTGCTGCCAGGGAGTGTGGTGGAGTCTCCTTCTTTGGCGGTCTTTAAGCGGAGGCTTGACAGCCATCTGTCAGGAATGCTTTGATGGTGTTTCCTGCTTGGCAGGGGGTTGGACTGGATGGCCCTTGTGGTCTCTTCCAACTCTATGATTCTATAAGTGAATAAATGAATAAGGAAGGACTTGAAAATTGGGACAGGGCATAAAATTAGGCACAGCTGTCTCAGCGACTAGAAGCATGGGAAGTCACCCAAAGACTTATAATTTGGTATAAAATTTGGATAGTTTGATTGCATTATAATTTGGAATGTATTTAATGTGGATTTAATTGGATTGTTAAAATGGAAAACTTAATAAATATTACTATAAAAAAGAAGCATCTGCTAATATAAATTATGCAAAAATAAAATAAAATCCAAAGGCTGGAACACGGCGGTGAGGTGTTCAGGACCACCTGGGTTCAAAAGGCCTAGGTTTTGTATCCTGAACTCTGCTGAACTCTATTCCAGGAGTGGAATACTTGTGTCTCTTCAGATGGTGTTGGCCTCCAACTCCCATCATCTTGAACCAGTGACCCATGCTGGCTTGGGATGATGGGAAATGGAGTTCAGCTATGTCTAGAGGACCGTAAGTTCTTTGCCTTCTCCTTCAGTCCTAGAATTCTCTCCATTCTAACTTTAAACACAGAGAAATATGGCAAAATTCAGAAGGGTATTAGGAGCCTGGAAAATTCTGGTGAATTCTAGGCATGTCTACTCGGAGGTTAGCCTCCGAGTGCAGTGCATCTGGCCCGGCGCCGCTGCTCCTGTGGCAACTGGGGGAGCTGCCAGGTGAGAGGCAGCTTGTGGGGCTGCCCCGTCCGTCCGCGGAGCAGCATGGATGGGGTGCCGGGCAGTGGGGAGTGGTGGGAGGGGCCACCAAGTGTCACCCACTCCCCTGGAACCCGGGGCATCCCGCTCCTATCGCCCCTCCCTTGCTACGCCTCTGAGCATCTGTAACCTGAAGCATCTGTAACCCAAGGTACCACTGTATCTGTAATCTGCATTGAGTCCTGGTATGGGAAGATGGCAGGATAAAAATAAACAAAGTGAGATAAAACAAACAAACAAACAAACAAACAAACCATAGCCAGAGTAACCCAGTAAGTTTATATCAAGGCCTAAGTGAAACTAAGGGCCAGTACGCACTACCCCCATATGATACAGTAATTGAATTAGCAGCATTTCAGTTTGTGCTATTGTACTGGGAACTAGGCACTAGGTAAGGTTCGCAAATCGAACCATATTTCCCCTGCCTTGCACTAATTAACAAAGGTTGTAACGAACCAAGAAGATCTCTGCCTAAGCTGCTACTGAACTGAATGGAAGCCATCTAAGAGCAAAGCACTGGTCCATTTTAAGGGTGCTGGGGGACAGTAGCGTAGCATGGGGTGGGGCACAGGGGCAGTTGCCCCGGGTGCAAAATTGTTAGGGGCATGAAATTTCAACACCCAGTGCTGCCTCAATGCAGCTGTGTGCTTCCGTTGCCGGGCTCTGTTGAAAACAGCTTCTCCATGCAAACCAGGAAGTGACATCTCCAGACAATGGAATGACTCTTCTTTCCTTATCTCTGCAGCTGCGATCTCCTGGATGATGTGGACACCATTAGGCAGATGAATGTGCATGCGTTCTCTGTCCGTTTCCCTCCCTCCCTCCTGCTCTGTGTGGCTCCAGGCTCTGGCAACCCACGCTACGCCACTGCTGGGGGAGGACAGCTTCTTGGCGAATGGTGCTCCATGCCTGATCTGTTTGCCTCCCACCCCGCCACCTTCACGGGTCTCCCCAAATCTCCTGCCTAACCCAGCTGCTGCTTCACATCACCTCACAGTAGGGCCGCCTCTGTCAAAAGAAACAGTTGTTGGCAGGGTGTGCATGTTTCATTGCAGACTGACAGTCGGAGTGGTGGTGGGGTCTTGTAACGTAAAGAGAAGAAAGGCTACAACCCAGCCTAAACTGAGGTTGTTTTTGGTTTTTTTGCCTCATATTAGAGAGGTAGGGGTGGGAAATGGGATTTATAACCCAAACTGACACGCTTCTCTACAACACTCCAGTATAACTGTCATATGATTTTATCCATGAAATTTCTCCCAGAAAGCAAGCGAGGGAAAAGTGGGGTTGGGGGGGAGGGAAGAGCTGCAGAGTGGCTATTTCATAAAACCCAAATTGTATTTTGACACTAAACGTCTTTATGCTGTGCCTTTGCCCAACAATTCTCCATTTAGGTTCCAAATTACAGCCCCTGCTAGAAATCACCTTTGACTAGTCGGAAAAACAGACGGTTACCTGTGTGTAATCTAGGACTTGCTGGTGTCTTTGTTTAGCTGCAGCGACTTCACTGTCTGAAATTGCTTCCCTTAGGGATTGCTGGGTGCTCAGAAAATCTAGCTCTATGACAGCGGAAAGGCGGCAATACAGACTAATAAATTTCTCCTTGTAACTGCAAAAGTGAACTGTGGAGACAACAAAGCACAGAAGCAAGTGTGTTAGAAAGACACACACTCACAGAGGCAGCTCTCAAAAAAAGCCTTACCTTTCTGAGGATCTTGAAAGAAACAAGCTGTCATTGCTTGCGTTTATCCCAGAAAACAAGTGTTTTATATATATCTATATCTATATTTAAAAGGTTATAATTCCAGAGGAGCAGCGAAAGCTACAGAGAGTCTTGTAGCACCTTGAAGTTTAAAAGATCTAATAGTGGACTAAGCTTTCATGGACCTGGCACAGGTGTTAAATTAGACACGGATAGCTCAGGGGTAGCCTAGGTGGTGCCCTCCAGACATTTTATTTATTTATAAAAATATTTAGAGACCGCTATCAAGTGGTTTATAACAAAAAAAAAATACCTAAAACCATACAGTAAAAACATTAAGAAGTTAAAAACAGACACCAACCACAGTGGAAAGACGTACTTTCAATTGTCTGCATAGGCCTGTTTGGGGCACCCAACTCCCATCAACCCCAGTCAGAATGAGCAATGGTTAGGGGGGGTGGGAATTATAGTTGTAGGAAGACAAGGAATGTTTTCACAGGGTTTCCTGTTGAGGACGCGTCACTATATATATTTTTCTATGCATTTGGGATCGGCATGGAAATGTAACAAAGAGGTTACTCTCCACGCACCCCAGTTTGCATTTTTAAACACTGCATCCAAGAGTGTGTGTGTGTGTGTGTTTATGCGCACATGCGCCAACTAAGGACGTTTCATGCATCTGAAAACGTGAACTCTAGTACATGAAAGCTTGCACTGCACACACCAAATCTGCTAGGGCTGTTACGCTAGTCACACTCAGATTGAACCCCTTAATGGATGTGGCTCAATACGTCTACTCTGAGTACGACTTAACATTAGAAGCAACCCGTAGAAGGTAAAGGTGAGCTTTTCCATTGGACGGCTTCCTGTTGGTGTAAAAGATATGAAAGTTTCAGCTCTACACAGAAATCTTGATCAGGCAGGATGGAAACATAAGCAAAGAGTCTGTTTACACAAGCATTTTTATCACCCAGTGGGGACAAACTCAGATGATGTGTGAAGATGCCCATTTCAGTTTAATGACCAGTGACAAAGCTTTTTTTATTTCAAATGCTAAAAAGTGGGGAATTATTAAGTGGTGTGGATGCAAATGTGGACCAAGCCTATGGTAGGGTCACTCCTGGCATAAATCTATGGGTTGTAGCTATGCAACAGATGCTGGTTGATGAGCTAGAGTCTTGCACAATATATGGCTCAGCTGTGCATCCGATGGGCAACAGACCTACACAACCAATTTTATGCTGCCGTAGGACACACATGACTGATTGACAGTCATAGAGCAGTCATAGAGCAGCCATCTGCCTGCTTCAGCAGAGTGCCATTCCATGACACATTGTTCCTGATCAGTCCAGTGGGTTTGGGCATATGACAGTGAAGACTTGGTCCACAACCATTCCAAGAATTCCTTGTCCATGTACGTGGGGATGCTGTCCCTGTAACACACTGAGAAGTTGATGGGTGTGTGTGTGGAAATCTAGACCTCCCCACAACCCCAGAATAGCTACAATCGCATTCCAAAATAAACACAGCCTTGCACATGAGCAAATACTAACATGAATGATTGCGTAACAAGGGAACTGGCCCTCAGCCCTATGGTAGGGTTGTGGGCAGATGGTCCTTCACTTGTGCCTTTTTTTAAAAAATGGAAGTGACTAGGATTGACCAGGGACCTTCTGCATGCAAAACACATGACCCCTTCCCTTTATGACCCCAAGTATTTTTAGACATTTCATGTAGATAATGATCTAATGATGCCTTGACATTCTGAGTGCTTGTTGGCCAAAGCATTGCTGTCTCTATTGTTGACAAGATCTATCTATCTATCTATCTATCTATCTATCTATCTATCTATCATCTATCTCTATCATCATCATCATCATCATCAACATCATCATTCTCTCTCTCTCTCTCTCTCTCTCTCTCTCATCTATCTATATCTATCTATCTATCTATCTATCTATCTATCTATCTATCTATCTACCCTCTAACTTTAACTGTGTTAAATTTTTTCCAGTAGCACCTTAGGGACCAACTGAGTTTGTTCTTGGTATGAGCTTTCGTGTGCATGCACACTTCTTCAGATACCTGGAAAGAATTTTCTATTTTGTTTCGACTATGGCAGACCAGCACGGCTACCCACCTGTAACTGTTAAATTTGTGCTTTTCTTGTGGGCTGTAACTTCTCCAAAAATACCTCTTTCCCAGGGAAATCATGGTAGCATTTGAAAAAGTTGTGTGGAAGTGTGGCACCATGCAGCCTCACTCCTGCAAGTGCTCCTTTAAGGTAGGGATGGAAAACTTTTTTTTTTTACTCCTGTGGAAAGCACATGATGGTGGGTGGGTGGGTGGTCAGAAGCTGCTTGGTGTGTTGGAAGGAGCATGACTCACATGGGGGGAAAGGTATGCAGAGATGACTTTTCCTCTGCAAGCCACTCCCCATATCACCATTGCAGGAGAGGGCAAATTCAGTAAAATTTTGTAGTGGGCTGCAGTGAAGACCTCTGAGGGTTGCACGTGACCAACAAGCAGCAGGTTGGCCACATGTGCTTTAAGGATAGCAAAGGTGCCAACCTGTGCTGGTGTCATCACATGTGCGCCGTCACATTGCAACCACTAGTCGAACAGCGTTCCTGTCTTCACAGAATAATGCAGGGGGGGGGTAATGCTGTATTTCATGCCTTGAAAGTGACTTTTTGCACCATTTCTCCTTCCAGGCAATCAATACTGCAGTTGGATGGTTTATCAAGGCTTTTGCAGGGAATGGATTTATTTTTTGCAGGAGCCATTAGCACTAGTTTCACACTGCATGTTCACCCCCCCCCCCCCGTGTGTTATCCAGTTTTCACAACATGCAGCAATGGCTGCGACGTATATCAATGACTTTTTAAAAGGTGAACATGGAGGAAAACAGGACAATCTGTGGGGATTATGGGCCTTATTAGGCAAATGTGCAAATCGTGTGATAACAGAAAGGGCTCCGTTGCATCACAAACTCTAGCCAGGAACTGCGGTTCTGCAAGGAGCAGCAGCGAACTTCCACATTCCATCAGTGCAAGGATTTCTGCTTGTCTGACAGGACGTCCTCCCTCTCCTCCCTGTGTGCATGTCCCCATGTCTGTTCCAGGTGGCTGGGGGAACCCCTAGAAGAAATTTAAGGGGGTGCGTGGGGACCGGGAGAGGCAGGGAACATTCCATTGCACAAGCAGAAATACCTACAATGATGGAATGTAGAGACATTGCACACACTTTTGTAAATCAAGAATTTTTTTAATAATAATAATAAAAATGATGGAATGTTTGTCGTAGTAGAAACCAGGGTCACCAAAATGCTCTGCTTGTGAACTTCAACAAGACAGCTGTCTGGTCAGATTTCTAACTCAGTGCTCACAGTACTTTAACACCGATCCCTAATCCAATGTGGCAATGCATGGAAAAACCGATGAACACCCTCAATAATCTTATTGTCATATTCAGAGTGAGCCCACTGAAATCAACGGACTTAAATTATTTAAATCAATTAATTTCAATGGATCCGTTCTGAGTATGAAACTAGCTATGGCCCACAGAAATTCTATTTACACCCCTCACATTTCCTTGTTGCATTGTTTCAAAAGCCTGCCAAACCTATTTGACCAGAGATGGTGGGTAGAACCAACAAAGTGGTGCATGCTCTGGTTATCTCCCACTTGGACTACTGCAATGTGCTCCACGTGTGGCTACCTTTGAAGGTGACTCGGAAACTCCAACTAATCCAGATTGCTGACTGGGAGTGGCTGCCAAGACCATATAACACTGGTCCTGAAAGACCTGCATTGGTTCCCAGTACATTTTCAAGCACAATTCAGAGTGTTGGTGCTGACCTTTAAAGCCCTAAACGGCCTCGGCCCTGTATACCCAAAGGAGCGTCTCCACCCCCATCGTTCAGCCCGGACACTGGGGTCCAGCTCTGAGGGCCTTCTGGTGGTTCCCTCACTGTGAGAAGTGAAGCTACAGGGAACCATGCAGAGGGCCTTCTCGGTAGTGGCGCCCGCCCTGTGGAACACCCTCCCATCAGATGTCAAGGAAATAAACAACTATCAGACTTTTAGAAGACATCTGAAGGCAGCCCTGTTTAGGGAAGTTTTTAATGTTTGATGTTTTATTGTGTTGTTAATATTCTGTTGGGACCTGCCCAGAGTGGCTGGGGAAAGACAGCCACATGGGTAGGGTATAAATAAACAGTAATAACTATATTATTATTATTATTATTATTATTATTATTATTATTAAATGGGTGTATTTGCCCCTTGGGAACCAAAGTCTCTCCCAAGCCCCTTTCAGTTCTGTAAAATCTATGGTCCATCACCAGCATTGAAATGTTTGGAGACACAAACTTTTCATATCACTTTCTGAACATTGCGTATGGTTGGGAATCAAACCAATCTGTTTTGCAAAGAGATCACTAGCAGTATGATCTGAGCCTACAACTCGAAGGAGAATAGTCCTGACTCTTTCTGCTCCCCTCCCAGACATCTAGCTCCTGCAGTGGTCCAGGGAGCAAGCAGCATGTGGTCTGACAGCTCACACCAGACGTGTGGCACCATTAGTGAAATTGCAGCCGCCGCTGCAGCTTCTAGCCACTGCGGTTGGAAGCCAGGCTGTTAATGTTACTGTAACAAATGTTGCTTCAACATTGCCTTTTTTGCGGTTTCGCAATTACAGATTCAGTAGCCGCCAACTAATAGGGAGTGGAAGCTTCTAATATTCCGGAGGTGAATCACAGCCATTTTATAGGCACTGGGGAGAAATGTGCAATAAAACCAGACAGAAAATGGCCTCCGCTTTAGGGCACGAGATTGGTTGCTTTTTGTTGGAAAAGTAAAATTGGGCTTTTATTGGAATTCTCCCTGCAGTACTACAAAGTCCCCACACCATAAATTCACCGTGTTGAGAGACAAATGAGGAAAGTCTGCCGAATCCTCATTGTGTACGGCAAACCACTTTGCCATCTCCATTGCTGCTCTAATCTATGATTGACATTAAATACGTTTGTGATCTTGCCTTGCTTGACATGTTTCCGACATGCAGGTGTAACAGTGGATTGGGTCCCCTTTAAGGGGAGAAAAAGATGCTAGTTCTCTGTGTTACAGACCCTCCAAGTGTGCTTATATTCCAGGGACAGTTATGGATTTACAGAAGCCGTCCCAGTTTCCTGATTTGATCCCGGAATGTCTCGCTTTTCCTTAAGATGTCCCTGTTTTCATCATAGAAATATTGGAGGGTATGGTAGAATTTGAATTATGGTGCTGGAGGAGACTCTTGAGAGTCCCATGGACTGCAAGAAGATCAAACCTATCCATTCTCAAAGAAATCAGCCCTGAATGCTCACTAGAAGGACAGATCCTGAAGTTGAGGCTCCAGTACTTTGGCCACCTCATGAGAAGAGAAGACTCCCTAGAAAAGACCCTGATGTTGGGAAAGATGGAGGGCACAAGGAGAAGGGGACGACAGAGGATGAGATGGTTGGACAGTGTTCTCGAAGCTACTAACATGAGTTTGGCCAAACTGCGAGAGGCAGTGAAGGATAGGCGTGCCTGGCGTGCTCTGGTCCATGGGGTCACGAAGAGTCGGACACGACTGAACGACTGAACAACAACAAATGGTAGAATGTCCCTATTTTCAAATGTTGATGGGTATGGAGTTTAGTGAGCCCCCAAGCCAAGGAGATAAGTAACTAACTATACAACCTTTGGAGGACATCTGAGGGCAGCCCTGTATAGGGAAGTCCCCCCACCCCCACCAATGTTTAATGTTTTATTATGTGGCAATTATTTATAACCCACCCACCCAGTCAGATGGGTGGGGTATAAATAATAAAATGATGATGATAGAATAAGACGCCCCTATTTTCATTGAGGAAATGTTGGAGGGTATGGTGTTAAAAAGCAAAGACATCACCTTGCCGACAAAGGTCTGTATAGTTAAAGCTATGGTTTTCCCAGTAGTAATGTATGGAAGTGAGAGCTGGACCATAAAGAAGGCTGATCGCCGAAGAATTGATGCTTTTGAATTATGGTGCTGGAGGAGACTCTTGAGAGTCCCATGGACTGCAAAAAGATCAAACATATCCATCCTTAAAGAAATCAGCCCTGAGTGCTCACTGGAAGGGCAGATCCTGAAGTTGAGGCTCCAATACTCTGGCCACCTCATGAGAAGAGAAGACTCCCTGGAAAAGACCCTGATGTTGGGAAAGATGGAGGGCAAAAGGAGAAGGGGACGACAGAGGATGAGATGGTTGGACAGTGTTCTCGAAGCGACTGGCATGAGTTTGGCCAAACTGTGGGAGGCAGTGGAGGATAGGGGTGCCTTTCATGCTCTGGTCCATGGGGTTACGAAGAGTCGGACACGACTGAACGACTGAACAACAACAACAACAACAACAACATGGCATTAAATACTGGAAAAATATGTTGAAATGTAAGGCTGAACTCATATTTTTTAAATATCTGAGGCTACCAACAGTGTTGATTCATAGTTGCTGGTCACAGAAGGCATATGTTGATTGTGGGAGTTTAGCCTGGCAAATTTGGCCTGTGCATTACTCATACCCCAAGAGCTGTGGTATGTAAGAGATGTAACCACCTTGCCCAGAAAAGGGCTTCATGAATGATTCATAAAAGAGAGCTGGCAAAGAAAAAAAAACACATTATTCTGGGAATGGCTCAATCTTCTTATAAGTTTATATCACTTAGTGTGTGCATTAGGGTTATAACAGTCCTAACAACTTCATGTTCCTGTAGCTTAGTTAGATGAACTTTTGCCCAAAAACAAAGGAATGAACTGTCATTTCCAAATCTTTTGGAAAAAGGTCACCCTGAAACCAATAAATCAATTTTTGTATATGTAACTGTATAATGTATTATGTAACAGGCATAGCACGTGCAGGAAAAAAATGGAGATGGCAATTTCTTTTAATACCTGTACAATGTTTTGCACATTGTACATCACTTCTTACTGCTTAGAAAAAATTGAGGTTGCAGTTTGTCTTCGTTTCTGCTGCGAGCACCATAAAGTTCCCACATCACTTTGATTGCGCGTTCTGCGCACTGATTACTTCTTGTTATCTGGTCTATGGAGGCCTCTTGCTTCCAGTGATTCTCCAATACAATACATTACAGCTGTCTAGGAAGTTCCAGACAGCTGTAAAAGTTCTAAACAGTTCCACAAAGTTTTTCAGAAGTGCGAATATACCTATTATATATAATGCCCCAATTCTAATCTATATATTTTAAATGCTGCTGTATATGTATATATACGTGTATGGTTTTTGTTGTGCAAATTTTAATGTATTATTTTTGTATTATTGATTTAGTAAGTTGGGCTGTGACCGTAAAAATATATCCATTCATTCTTATGTAGCAATGTTACATATACGGTGATTCAAACTTTTCATTTCAGGGCGACCCTTTTTCACAACTGAGAACAATTAGTCCCTTCTGCAGGGTTTCTGAGCAAAAGTTCATCCCTTTACGTTACAGGACATCCTTTTTCAAAAAGTCAAAAAGTTATGAACCTATTGTGTATGTGTGTGTTTATAGATATGGGATAGTTTATGGGTAAAAAACCCTTGGATGGTTAAGTCCAGTCAAAGGCGACTACGGGGTGCGGTGCTCATCTTGCTTTTCAGGCTGAGGAAGCCGGCATTTGTCCACAGACAGCTTTCTGGGTCATGTGGCCAGCATGACTCAACCGCTACTGGTGTACAGAGGACTGTGACAAGTGCCAGAGTGCATGGATACTTTGTTTACCTTCCCGCTACAGTGGTACCTATTTATCTGCTTGCACTGGTATGCTTTTAAACTGCTAGGTTGGCCGAAGCTGGGACAGGGCAACGGGAGCTCACCCCATCACGCAGATGCGAACCGCCAACCTTGCGAACAGCAAGCCGAAGAGGCTCGGTGGTTTAGACCACAGTGCCACCCGCGTCCCTTATACATATGGAAACATGCATGAAAGATGACTGTTACTTGTAAGGAGGGGGGATGGGTGATAGGGTGGTGGTGACAACTCAGTCTCAGTGGCAGAGGGGTGGAACAGCGTGCAAACAACAATGCACATCATGGGCAATGCTATCACAATATTTGCACGTTCTGTGTCAGGAATATCTTGGTACTTTGCTGCTTGAAATCTGTCCATGCTTTTTCTAGTACTGGATCTGTGGGAGAGAAGATTAAGGAAACTTTTGCTGAACAAAATCAATCATCTGGCTCTGTATGTTTTTCTCTGGCAGTGGCATTTCAGCAGCGAGGGCTACCAACCAGAAGACCGTGCTTGCTGGTGCACATTCCCCAACCTTTATGGTATGAGAGAAACCACCAGCTCTCTGTGGCACTCCAGATGTTACTGGACTCCAGCTCCCATCAGACCAAACCATCATCATTAGGGATGATGGAAGTTGTAGCCCACCAACCTCTGGTGCTAACAGCTGCGAGGTCTCCTTGCATCCCATAAATGGAGTGTAAAACTCGGGATTTTGCGCACTCGCATTTATCCTACTGACCGTCAATACTGCTTGCACAAAAATTGTCTGATTTCAATGGGACTAAGTCTGGATCTGGCCCGATAACAACAAATAAATTCTGCACCAAGCTCAGTTCCGTAATCAAAATGGTAACGGAGAGGCTGTCAAAGATGGGTGATCCGCCTTCCTCGGACATATTTTGAAATCAAAAGCCCTGCTAAGGCAGCTTTGAATCGTTTTGCTTTCACCGAATGCCGCCTGAACTGCCCATTTCAACATTCACTATTCTTCATGCCTATAACCAAAGGGTCGTGTTGTTGCTCGATAGCTTGTGGACTGACTGGCTTCTGCATTCCTGTAGTTATGACTAGAGCATGTAACCTGGTAGCTACACTCCTTCTATTACTTGTCTGTAGTCAGAGAGAAAAAGTGTTGTTGCCAAGAAATCATCACGTGATCTATTGACTCTCCGCTGGGACGGGGGGGGGGGAGGCAAGGGGCTGGAGGGGAACAGATACAACTTTGTGATTTTATTATAAGGCGACTGGGTTAATATTTCTAGGTGAAGCAAGGTAGTATACCGAGTTCAAACATCTGAAGAGGGAGGTTAAGGAATCCTGAGTGCGGGGTGTAAGGGTTATTCTGTCCTGGGGCAGTGCAGACGTCGTCTGAGGCAGGGAGCAGGAGAAGAAAGCACACATTGTGACCCAGTTCCAACACCTCCTGTGTATACAGACGGAAGAGCTTAGCCTGCAGAGGAACACGCACAGAGAAGAAATGGGGGTGGGCACGGGGGGGGGGGGGAGAAAGGGGAGGCGAGAGTTACAGCATCGTACTTATATAAACAACCCCCAAAATTGTATAAAACATTAGCGCAAAGTTGCACAGCATCAAGATATAGGGGTTTTTGTAAAAGAGAAATGGGGGGGGGGGGGAATATATACCTGTATATGTATATATATACACACACACATGTTTGTGTGTCTATATATCGAGGGGGAGAGAGAGAGAGAGAGAGAGAGAGAGAGAGAGAGAGAGAGAGAGAGAGAGAGAAAGGCCATGTGTGTGTTAATTTTGCTTCATAAAATAAAGATTTAATGCTCCAACGTTCCACATTAAAAGACACACACGTGCACACAACACAACCCCTTACCTCCCCCAGAAAATAACATTTATGTTTCTTATTAGCCAGAAAACGATCGCACTCCATGAGCTTTTCAAGATTATGATTGTATAATTATGTGAAAACATGAAAATGAATTCAATTAAAAACCTTTAACATTCAATTTAGGAGCTGGTTAGCAAAACTATGCAGATCCCCCCTCCTTTTTTGGGGGGGGGGGCTTGCTTCCTCCCTTCCCCTCCCCATTTTCTCCCTGCAGCCTGTCACCAAATGGTGCAATGAAAAAGATTTAACAAGCCGCACTGAGAAAAATGAAAATGAAATAAATATCAAACAGCAAGAGGTGTATGTTTGATTAAAATTGACTTTGATGCTGAATGGAGGCATGGAATCAGCTGGGACCATTATCTAAGCTTGTAATCTCTCCCTCTTGTTATCAATCCTTTGTGTGGGGGTGGGGGTGTGTGTCAGGCTCACCAACTCTATGGTGCTGAGGTCTCTACAGCCCCACAAATGTCCATGGGGACAAGGCTCAGCCCCACAATCTTGAGGGAGCAGAAGAGGCCTGGTGGGAAGTCGCCTCAGGCTGCGTGGCATCTCCTGATGCTGTGAAACCTGGAAGGAAGCTGTTCCGGGGCCGTAGAGCTTTGGGAGATATTGTGTGGACCAGTGTGCACTGGCGTGCGAATTTTGCATTTTTTGAGTCTATGGCCATCTTTGGCCAACAAACACTCCGATTTGGGAGCTATGGTAGAAGCTCGAGGTTTCTTATCTTTTCTTTAAGTTATGTGAATCAGGGCTACAAGAAAGAAGTGTGGTAGTAACTTACATGGTTATGTTTCCTAAATCAGCTTCAGCTCAGCTTCTTCATGGAATGGATTTATAGCTACCAATAAACCATGCTTGGATGATCACATCTCAGTTTATTAAGCAGAGATATGCCTGAGTTTTTTTGCCTGCGAATGTGGCTCCTTTGTTCCTCCTGTTGCTACGAGCTGCAATAAAATGGGGAAGCCTCTAATTAACCATAGTTTCTCATTCCATCCGAACCAAGAAGCTATGGTTATGGCTTCAGAACAAGTCAAGCTGCTGAACCAATGTTTTAAGTTGGTTCGTTTAATATCCTGGCTTGTTCTGAACCTGGTAACCACAGTTTCCCAAGTTTGAACACAACAGGAAACTATGGTTTAATTGGAAGCTTCCTGGTTTAATTGTGGCTTTGAGCACCAGCAAATATGATTGTTGGGAGCATATATATATATGCATCCGAGGCTGTCTCACTTTTTAATTTCTTTTAATTTATATTAAACAAGACTAACAAAATATTCAAAGAAAGACAGAAATTGGATTGTTGAATCGTTGGAATACATTTTATCTGGAAAAATCTTAGCATGCTTGAACTAAATCCTGGCGCACTCCTTTTGGATCAAAGATTGATCCATATAGGCTCCCAAACATGGCAGAATATGGTAGCATTCTATTACTGTATTTTATTTATTGTTAAATTTCAACCATACCTAGTTCCAGCCCACCAACAGGCTTTCATGATGGCATGCAAACTTAAACTACAACACAAAAGCATAAAACACAAAGAGAAACATCTGCAACAACAATAAAAATCAAGAAATAACGGCTGCCCATTATAAAACAATCAGCCACCATCTGCCCACGTAGAAACTTTTTTTGGTTTTGGGAAATGTCTGTGTAAGTTTCGTGTGGTGATGCCTCACGAGTAACGAAGCAGGAGCCCAACCTCTCTTTTTACAGGTTTATTGTGCAAACTATTTACAGTGCAGAGTTTCAAAGTACACGTCCGTCTCAGTCGCTGGCAGAATCCGGGAGCGGCCCCTTCCGGCTCTTTCCCCAGCATAAGAACTTCGGCACCCCAAGTCTCCTCCTACCCTCCTTGCGTTTCATTCCTCTGCGCAATTGGGGCGATGGAAATGGTGTTCCTTCCTCCTGACCAGCCGGGCGAGGTGAGCGCAGGGTCTCTGTAGCTTCCCCAAGCCCCTTTCCTGCCAGACTTCCTGTTTGCCGCTCCTGGCTGGATGAGGCGCTGGGGCTCTCTGTGGCATCCCCAAGCCCTCTCCTCTCCAGGCTGGCACCTTCCCTATCCTCCCCACTGGAGGTGTGGTGGCTTTCTGCGCTGGACGAGGTACTGCTGCTCAGTTGGCGCCGGGGCTCTCTGTATCCTAACAGACCCTCCGGTCCCCTCAGCGGGCCAGGTGGCGGTTCCCTGACAGCCTGCATTCAAGCTTTTTTTGGGGAAAAGAACTGCCTAGGAAAGTCTCTGCGTAAGAAAGTCTTCAGAAACCATCAATAATGCGTCTTCGCAGGATCTAGCTATTTGAGCTTGCTATGTGGGTAGTACAGGCAAACAAGGGCTTTTGCTTTCCTGGAAAGACTATGATGGGCATAAAAGAGGTGGCACATTTAAAGTATGCTGGGTATAAGCCAGAGAGCCTGGTAAGCAGCATACTGACATTACATATTTTGACATTCACATGTGCGCATGTAAAGGTAAAGGAGCCCTGGATGGTTAAGTCCAGTCAAAGGCGACTATGGGGTTGAGGCGCTCATCTCACTTTCAGGCTGAGGGACATGGCATTTGCCCGCAGACAGCTTTTCCAGGTCATGTGACCAGCATGACTAAACCGCTTCTGGTGCATAGAACACCATTTACCTTCCCGCTGCAGCGGTACCTATTTATCTACTTGTGTTGGTATGCTTTCGAACTGCTAGGTTGGCAGGAGCTGGGACAAAGCAATAAGATCTCACCCCGTTGCACGGATTTGAACTGCCAACCTTAGGATCAGCAAGCCCAAGAGGCTCGGCGGTTTAGACCACAGTGCCACTCGCTTCCTGCCCTGTATGCATGTAGATCTGATCAGTGCATTGGTGGTCAGGAGTGGTGCCAGCAGAGGCAAACAATGGATTTTATTGATTTCTTGAGAACTGCTTTGGGATTATTATTTTTTAATGGGAAATGGCAGGAGACAATTTAACTAAAATTAGATAAAATTCCTTCACTGATTAGCCACACATATTGTGTTGTCTGCAAAGGGTTTATCAGGCCTCCATTGATACTTAAACGACTTTCTCATAATTCTTTCCTATGATAAAAATGGGTGGATGTCACTAGACTGGAAATGTTCCCGATTCAGGAGACTGTGACTTGTACCATCGAAGATGACTACATCAGGATGCTTGCAGTCAGCTCTTGTGGGCTGAATATGGGTTCGTGGTGAGAGAACCATATAATAGCTAGATCTTACAGCCAAATCTCTCTTGCTACATGCGAGCACTGAGCATAGCACTGCAAAGGTCCACAGAGTTACCTGTTAGCACTGGCTCAGTGAAATGCTCCTCCACACTAAAGACTTTGGGACTTGGGTGCACAAAAAAGCAGTTACACCATTGCGTCACCTGACCTTACTGTCAAACTACCGTATTTTTCCATGTATCAGATTCCCCCCGATTTTGGGGGGCTAAATTTAAAGAAAATGAGGGAAGATGGCCCAAAGTTGTCGAGCTTTTTTTAAAGGGGGAATTGCAAGCGTGCCATCAGCCCAGCATGGGCGTTGGTGTGGGTTGGCAAAGTGGGCAGCCACTCACCCCCACGCCACGGTGGGTGGGAATAGTGCATGCTTCCTGCAGCAGCATGGAGGGGGGGTTGCGTGCCCACCAACCAGCTGGCTGGCAGCACACAGCTCCCCCCCCCATGCCACTATCTGTGTATAGGACAACCCCAGTTTTTTGACATGATTTTTGAGTCAAAAAACCTCGTCTAATACACGGGAAAATACTGTAATTTCACACACTTTCAGGAGTGTACAAGACTCAGTTGTAACAGAACTTTGCCCCCTTATGGCAGGCCATTTCATTTACGTGACGCTGATTATTTTCCTGCCTGGTAGTGATGTACCTTGTCAGGGTTCTGCTGTGGATTCAGACCCCTCTGCAACTCCGAGCATCATTTTTTGACAGCATGGCAATGGCAATGCAGCCATGATGTCTGGTAATGGATCCAGAATTGGCCTCCACAGTCACTTACGGACACGCTGTTAAAACTGTGTTTATGGAAGACAATCTTACTCGGCTATGAGTGATAGAAGAAGAAGAAGAAGAAGAAGAAGAAGAAGAAGAAGAAGAAGAAGAAGAAGAAGAAGAATGGAGCCCTCATCCATTCAGCCTCTTGTGGACTAAATGAAACCCACCCTTCCCATATAGGCCACACACTGCAGGCAAACAAACATGACCTTCAATCAGCCCTGGAATGTATGGTTCTGAAACAAAATGGCAACGATAAGCAAGAATATATTTACAATTCAAGGCGTGAGGAAGAGCGTGATGTTCAAATTCCTCCACAAATCGAAAGTGCCACAAACAATGCATCGTACCTGTCGTAGAGGAAGACTGATCTGCTTCAGGAGAGCTTTCACTGCCATCTGGAGCTCCACGAACAGTTGAGTTGGACACTCTGCGGAATGATCCATATTTTCCATAGATTCCGAGCCAGAAAGGCTTTGGATCCATTCCCACTCCTCTCTGTATACGGAGTGAAGTTTAAAATTAGAAATATAACAAAAGTTCACTGCACAAGGAAGAATTTACTGTACGTATGTTTGGGCTCTGTTGAAGTTTTCGTTCTCGGATAGTAAAAAGATTTCTAAACTTATAACAGGCCCGATTGCTTGCGGTTAAAAAAAGGGCCAACTTTCTGATTTCATTCTCGTCGAGTGCGCATATCAAGCCGAAGACTTCTTTACCAAGGTCTTAATAATAATAATAAAAAAGCCTTTGAAACATTTCAGCTTTCTTTGACAAGAGGGCTGTTCCATGTTTCTATAATCTTTTCGCACACATGCCTTGGGCTACAGTGGCATTTTTCCAGGGGTCTCTGTTTTCTCATCAGCCATTTGATTTCGAGCACTGAACATAGCCAGCAAAAACTGCTTGGATTTTGGTAGGCACATTTCATGCCCTGGCCCCCTCTTTATGCATGGGCGAGGAAGCAGGCTTGCCTGTGATTGTATGGAGAGAAGGCAGGTTGAGGTACGCAGTTGGTCATTGTGCATGTTTCTGAGCCAGCACTTATTGACGGGCGAGTGGGGAGGAGGCATGCCAAAGTAGTGGATGGGCTCACTGGGTGCCCAATAGCTCAGCATCTTCCTTCCAGACCCATTTGTGACTTTGCTTACAACCCCACCTCCTCTGATCACAGAGAGGGACCATCCAGTCATTGGGTGAGACCATGCAGAAAGTCAACCTCTGCCCCTGAATGGCTGTGGGATGCACGTCAATTGGTTTGCCTACTTTACACCGCAGACAGTGAACAGGTGTTGCAAAATCGGTCAGGTAAAGGGATGGTGCAGGTAATGGATTTTGGCAAGCACCCTGAGGAGGCAAATGGTTGAAAGGCTTCCCTGGATCAGTCTCCAAGGTGCAGAGGGCTTGCGGCAGGGAGACAGAAGCTGTGCTGGCCCCAAGGGTTTGTCCATGAAGCGAGGTCCAAGTCCAGTCCTGGGTCTAGGGGTCCAAAGGAGGTCAGTCCGGCGGGGAGCGAGGCAGGGAGCAGGTCAAGGTCCAAGGCAGGTTCAGGCACAAGGTTGCAGGTTGAGCACACGCTTGCAACTATGTTGCTCACGCAACTTGGGCTGGGTCTGGCTGGCTTTTATCTGGCCCTATGCTTAGGGCCGCCCCGATCCTCTGGAGACTCGCCTCTCCTCCGGGCCTGGAGGCGAGCACTCCTCCTGCAGACACTTAACTCCCTTCGCCTCTCTGCCCTGAGCCTCTGTAGCTCAGGAGAGGCTGGTGGGTTACTGGACCCAGGGGATGCCTCAGCTTCCTCTGAAGAGGCTGGGAGTGGAGCACCTGCAGGCAATGGGTCCTCCCTCCCATCAGGAGCCAGAGCAGACTCTGCTGATGCCTGCACCTGGGGATCCAGCACAGGTGGGGATCCTTCAGGCTCAAGCCCTGGCCCCAGCTCAGCTGGTTCTGGAGGCGGGGAATCCTGTGCAGGCTGGGATCCCTCAGGTTCAGCATCAGAGTCTGACTCCCAGGCCATCACACCAGCCCTTTGAGGTTGGACCAACTCAGTGATGAGCATCTGGAAAGATTTGTGTGTGATGACAGGGACAGGATACTTCAGGAGGTGTGGCTAGGAGGAGCACATGTTAAGGGTGGGAGAATCTGTCCATTTCTACTTTTCTCCATTTCTCCCATTCAGTCCTCCATAATTCCACATCAGTTCATTTTTGTGTGTGTGTGTTGGTATCTATATCTATTCCTATATCATCTGTATCTATATCTAAACCACTCGTGAAAATTCATCAGCATTTTAGAGCAAATTTCACATGATGTGCACATTTCTGTGCTAAATTTCTGTACTAAATTTTGCCTGTTTGCCCCCTTTCCCTTCAAAGTGATTTCCTCTGATACCATGCTTCTTTTGGTATGTTCCCCCCCCCACAAACATATGCATTTTAATTGACACTTTACCCTAGTATATACACTCTTGTATAAGGCATAACAAAATCGAAAATTCTTTCTAGTAGCACCTTAGAGACCAACTGAGTTTGTTCCTGGTATGAGCTTTCGTGTGCATGCACACTTCTTCAGATACTCATACCAGGAACAAACTCAGTTGGTCTCTAAGGTGCTACTAGAAAGAATTTTCGATTTTGTTTTGACTATGGCAGACCAACACGGCTACCCACTTGTATAAGGCATGTTACTGGAGAACTGCATTGCAAAATTCAGAGAGGTGAGAATTTTCAAGGTTGGCTGTGCTTTGGTTTGCGTATTGCTAGGTCTGCCCCTGTAAACGTAGCTTTGTTTGGGGAATATTCTGTGATCCCACCTAGCAAGAATGTGGATGGGGAACCAACTGGGAACTTCTGCCATGCTAGGTAAAAAAAGGTAAAGGTGAAGGAGCCCTGGGCGGTTAAGTCCAGTCAAAGGCGACTATGGGGTTGTGGCGATCATCTCGCTTTGATGCTGAGGGAGCCAGCGTTTGTCCACAGACAGCTTTCCAGGTCATGTGGCAAGCATAACTAAACCACTTCTGGCTCAACAGAACACCATGACGGAAACCAGAGCACACAGAAACACTGTTTCCCTTCCCGCCACAGCGGTACCTATTTATCTACTTGCATTGGTGTGCTTTCAAACTGCTAGGTTGGCAGGAGCTGGGACAGAGCAACAGGAGCTCACCCCGTTGCCGGGATTTGAACCTCGGACCTTCTGATTGGCAAGCCCAAGAGGCTTAGTGGTTTAGACCACAGCGCCACCTGCATCCCTTCTGCTATGCTATCCTGAAGTTGTAATGCTATACATATTTGGCTGGCAATAAACTCCATTGAAAACAATGAGACTTGCTTCTGAGTTGACACGCAATTGAATTGCACTGCGAGTATCTTGGGTGTAATAAAAAAATCTATTTGCAGCTTTATAAAAGTAAATCTGGATGGCAATTTCAAGTTCACTAGCATGCATTTGAAAAGTTCAGTGAACCAATGTGGTAGGAACTGGAGCTGGGAGCCCTGAGTTCAACTCCTGCCTTTGGTACGGATTCTTTGGCACTGTCTCTACTGCTTTCAACTTTATTCCCCTGCTTGTGAAATGCCAGTTAACCCTACACCCATATTCTCTATTCAGTGGGGCTCAATCCCAGGTACCTGGGTCAGCAGTCCCCAAAGTGCTAACTAAACACTAGGTAGGGGGAAAAATATTTTTTCACTTACCTGGACACATTGCTGTTGTCTCGGATTTTAACATGACAAAGAATGTTGGGCAGCTTTTGCAGCACCAGGACTTTTATCTGGTCCACCGAGCTGCAGAGTTTCAGGTAGCCTAAATAGAGGCCAGGAGCCAGGCGCTGTTGGCTCCTTCTGTGATAGGAAAGAGTGTCCTGTTGGAGAAGAAGAAGAAAGAAAGAGAGAGGAAGGGACCCTCCTTCAGCATTGGCCTAGATACACTTTTTGGAATTGCTCCCCTTGAAAAGGATTTTTTAAATAATAATATTTTATTCGTTTTTCCCATATAGAAAGTTGCATTTGTTACTCAACGATTATATTCCAGTTCAACAAAACTAGCGGCTTCCCGCTCACCCAGCATCAATGTTCATAACCCAAATCGCATACAATTGTGCTTTAAGGTCCTGTCTTACCTCATTTCATCCCCTCTAACATGTTTCATAATACAGTCTGCTGTTGTCTTACACTCTGAACCCCGCTGTGGTCTTTGCATATGGGAAATAGCTTTTTATATAGATTAGGGAAGGTTTCCAGCCTTCTTTAAGAGATTCTCTTTTATCAGTGCCGTCCATTTTGCCATATCCCATAGAGCAGGAAAATTAGGGGTCAAAAAAGCAGACGATGTCATTGCAGGAAGTGTCTGTAGTGGTACCTCGGTTTTCGAATGTAATCTGTTCTGGAAAACCATTCAGGTTCTGAAACGTTCGAAAACCGAAAACTCAACAGCCAACAGCTAGGCCTCAGGATATTGCATTCATTGGAAGCTGCGTGGCATGTTTGACTTCCGAGGTGTGTTCAAAAACTGAAGCTTTTACATCTGGGTTTATGGCGTTCAAAAACTGAAATGTTCATCAACGGAGACATTCGAAAAATGAGGTACCACTGTATCTGGTGTGTGTGTGTGTGTGTGTGTGTGCATCCCTGCCTCTTGGTTTCCACTTTCCCTCCAATCACTGATTTTGGTCCTGCAGCTACAGATATGCGCCTTTTGCTTTTGTTTATGAAAGATCCATTGAAGTAAGCTCTCAAAATTAAGTGTGGAAAGGCTTGTGTATTTAAAAGTAATTTTTGGTGGTGAGTAAATTTAGTTTAATCAGGAAAATTGGCAGGGTTTAGGAAAGGTTCAGAAGTGCCTAGGAGCCGAGGTTTGGTAAAAAAATATAAGGATTTAAGTATGATATTGATTGATTTTGTGTAATAGGATAAAGGTAAAATTTTTATAGGTGTGTAAAATAGATTTGATTATGAAATTGGAAAACTGCAAAGAGGATAGACAATGAATTCAATGGGGGGGGGGATTCGGGGAAGTCAACCGACAATGAAATTAAGGAAAAGAGGAATGTTTGGCCTAGGGAAATAGGCCAGACTTAAGCAATGATTTTTTTTGGTATGTTAAATATGTTAAATTTTCAAAATGTTTAATGTTTTCCCCTGTGTGCAAGGGGAGTGGAAATTTGCTCCCCCCAGTGAGGGGGGAGGATGAATAAATTTAACAACTATGTAATGTGCTTAAAACTGTAAAAACCAATAAATTTTCGAATAAAAAAATAAAAATAAAAGTAATTTTTGGTGGAACTGCTATTGACAGGACTTGCACGAAAGATTGCATCAGAGAAAAAATAGCATGTGGAAGAGAGAGGGCGGGCCTCCATATGTTCAAGGCTGTGTGGAGATCAGGGGCAGGACCAACGAATTGCCATCCTGAGCTCTATAAATCCGTTGATTTGTAGACTAATGTTTGAGTGTCCTCTGCACACAGAAGTGTCCATCTTGCAGTGATTGGGGGAGGGGGAGCCTCAGCTGACGCAGCAGAAGAAATCCGCCGGCGCATTCACAATGGGTTCTTGTCAGCTTTGAGCCGTGTACTTAGAACTGGAAATGATCCTAGATCTGTTGAGTTAAGTGCCTAGCTCTAAATGAATGATGAAAGCGTTCTAATTAATATGTGGAAGATCCAGCACTAATTAGTCTCCCACCCTGACTGCTTCAGCATTAGGATGGCAGCCAGTTACAGACAGTCCCACAGTAGTGTCCAATTAGCTCAGCTGCCAGGTACAGAAACTCACGGCTAAGAGTGTCTTTTTCGTCCTTGCTAATGTTCTCTGTTTTCCTCAAGCGTATAAAAGAGACCCTCAATATTTGCTAAGGTTGACAGGAGGGGGCCAACAGGAGAAAACTTGAACTGCCACCAAAATTTGCTTTAAGCACAATTTCAGAGGTGAATTTGGAAGGCCCTGCTGAGGTTAACTATCTGAAGGAACTTAGGGAACCGGACTTTTACTTTCTTGGGTTCCATGATCACTGCAGATGGTGACAGCAGTCACAAAATTAAAAGACGCCTGCTTATTGGGAGAAAAGCGATGACAAACCTAGACAGCATCTTAAAAAGCAGAGACATCACCTTGCCGACAAAGGTCCGTATAGTTAAAGTTATGGTTTTCCCAGTAGTGAAGTAAGGAAGTGAGAGCTGGACCATAAAGAAGGCTGATCACCAAAGAATTGATGCTTTTGAATTATGGTGCTGGAAGAGACTCTTGAGAGTCCCATGGACTGCAAGAAGATCAAACCTATCCATTCTGAAGGAAATCAGCCCTGAGTGCTCCCTGGAAGGACAGATCCTGAAGCTGAGGCTCCAATACTTTGGCCATTTCATGAGAAGAGAAGACTCCCTGGAAAAGACCATGATTTTGGGAAGAATTGAGGGGACAAGGAGAAGGGGACGACAGTGAACAAGATGGTTGGACAGTGTTCTCGAAGCTACCAACATGAGTCTGACCAAACTGCGGGAGGCCGTGGAAGACAGGAGTGCCTGGCGTGCTCTGGTCCATGGGGTCATGAAGAGTTGGACATGACTAAACGACTAAACAACAATTTTGTTTTTGCCTCTATGGGCTTTCTAGTTCAGAAAAAAAACAGACTAGTAAAGTTATATAAAGGCATGTAATATAGAGGATTATAAAGTGATAAAAGTTGTATTAACGATAGATGTGTTTAAAAAAATTGCATGGTGCAGAGAAAGTGGGCATAGAGAGCTTTTTCTTCCCCCACCATATACAATACTACAACCAAATGGGACCACCCAATGAAACTGAATATTGGAAGATTCAGGACAAGAGAAAGAAAGTAGTTATTCACACAGTGCATAGCTAAACTATGGACGTTGCTCCCACAGGAGCTGGGTTGGACTCGATGACCCTCGGAGTCCCTTCCAAAACTATGATTCCATGAAAGAGGTAGTGCTAGCCTCCCACTTTTATGGCTTTAAAAGCAGATTGGACAAATTAGAAGCTTCTTTTTATCATATGTGGTGGTCTTGTAGTATGGTTAAAGCTTATTGGGAAAAGATCTATAATGAATTGGAAAAGATGTTTAAAATAACGTTTGTAAGAAAACCAGAAGCTTTTCTTTTGGGAATTTTAGGGACAGAACTACCGGTACCTAAATTGTATGGAAATTTATTCATGTATGCTACTACAGCAGCAAGAATGCTACTCACCCAAAAAGTGGAAAGAAGCAGAAGTCCCAGTAAAGGAAGAATGGATACAAAAACTTAAGGAATATGGAGAAATGGCGAAACTTACCAGAAGAATAAGAAATCAAGATAACAAACTTTTTATGAAAGAATGGGAATGGTTTACTGAATATTTACAAATAAATTGTAAATAGATTAAAACATTAGCAGGATTATTGTAACAACCTGCAGTTTCATAAGAGTGTATATTTACAGTAGATAATTAAATGAGTAAGTTAAATGAATTTGGATATGCAGAATATTTTTTTTAATGAATGAACCACAGAAAGAGGGGGAAGGAAGTCAAATTTTGAAAAGTTAAATTGATTGCAAAACTAATGAAATGTATAAACTCAAAAAGTATAAATTAAAACTTAAAAAAGAAAGAGGTAGTGGGGGCCACCAACAGATTAGACAAATTCACGGAGGATAAAGCTATAAATGACTCCCAACCACAATGCCTGTGTTCTAGCTCCACTGCCAGAGGCATTATGCGTATGAATACTACTTGCAGGATTCGCAGGTCGGCAGAGTGCTGTTGCGCTCAAGTTTTGCTTGTGGGCTTCCTGCAACCATCTGGGCAGCGACTGTGAGAACAGAATGCTGGACCACATGGGCCTTGGGACTAGGTGGGCCTTTGGCCTGATCAGGCAGGGATCTTATATGCTTTTGCTGTTCTCACTATTAACTTTAGCATTTGATCCTGGATAGCTCAGTTGGTTAGAGCGTGGTGCTGATAATGCCAAGGTTGCAGGTTCGATCCCCATTTGGGAGAGCTGCATATTCCTAAATTGCAGGGAGTTGGACTAGAGATGATCCTCCAACTCTAGAATTCCATGATTCTATGTAGCCTAAACGGACCTTTTTTTGAGAGCCAGGAACCCATGACCTTGTGCACAGCTGCTCTACGTGGTGGTCTACCGAATCTATGCAGCATCGCTCTAGCCACTAAAGAGTACTAGAATGACTCCACCCACCCAGGCTAGCCATTGGCTCTCCTCAGCAGGAAGGGTTGTCTAGAAAGGCTTTCAGCTCAGGGTGGGATCTTGCTTGGCCAATGATAGTCTTTACTGGCTCTTTACCCAATGTCTGCTGTTGACTTCGCTCTGATGTCAAGATGACCCTAGCAACATTTCCCAGGGGGACAGGGCAATTCTCCACACGCCCGAGTTGCCAGCAGATGTTTGCTTCAAACAGTATAAGGAAGGGATCTCTTTGAAAATCTCACTGAAAGTTTGCACAATTTCTCGGGGGCATCTCGTACGTATGAATACAAATTGATTGGCATCTCAATATTGGCAAGGTTCGGCTCAAGCTAGCCTTGAAGTAAAATGCTTTGTGAGGCCACGCAGCCAACGTTCGGTTCTAGAAAATGTTATTGACATTTCAGCACCTGAAAAGCAAAACCATCATCCCTCTAATTCAGGGTTTCCTAAGATGTGTTACTTATTTCAAACCATCCCTATATTAGGAGGAATGGATTGTTTTAAAATATGGAGGAGAGATATATCCAAATTCATCTGGAATGGAAGAAAACCAAGGATAAAACACCAGATCCTTATAGATAAAAAAGAGAGAGGTGGTTTTGCCCTCCCAGAATTAGAGATATACCATGCAGCTGCCGCCCTAACATGGCTAAAAGAATGGATAAATTTGGAGAACTATGAAATACTAGAATTGGAGGGGTTTGATAACCGCTTCGGGTGGCACTCTTACCTGTTGTATGGGAAGGTAAGTGCCCATAAAGGATTTCTAAATCACATCATAAGAAAGTCTTTGTTTAAAACCTGGACAAAATACAGATGGATGTTGGAACCCAAAATCCCACTATGGACATCGCCAATTGAAATAATTACGGCCAAGAGAAAGAACATGCAGGGCAAATGGGCAAGGTATAGGACACTAATAAAAGAGGAAAATGGAAATATTGTATTAAGGGAATACAAAGAGATAAGCAACCAACTGACAGGATGGTTACAATACTTCCAGTTGAATGAAAGGTTTAAGATAGATAGAAAGGAGGGGATAGCCAACGAAACATCCAAATTCGAGACGCAGCTAATTCAATCCAAAGGGAAATATATCTCCAAAATGTATGATCTGATACTAGAGTGGGAGACCAAAGAAGAACTGGTAAAAAGTGCCATGATAAAGTGGGCCCAAGATATTGGGCACAATATTTTCATGACACAATGGGAGAGGCTGTGGAAGGAAGACATGAGATTCACAGCTTGTATCAATTTAAGGGAAAATGTCATGAAAATGACATATAGGTGGCACTATAGCCCAATCAAACTATCTAAAATGTTTAAAAACCAGTCACCCTTGTGTTGGAAATGCAAAAGTGGCTTGGGAACGTACTTCCACATGTGGTGGGAATGCGATATAATTAAGGAATATTGGGGAAAGGTTCATAATGAACTAAAAAAACTTTTGAAAATCTCTATTAAGAAGAAACCAGAAACCTTCCTCTTGGGAATACTACCTCCAGAAATTAAATCAGAGAAAAGAATGTTAACAATGTACGCCCTCACAGCGGCCAGAATTCTCTTAGCAAGAAATTGGAAGAACGAGAACAATCCCACAATATATGATTGGCAAGCTTTAATGACAGAATATATGCAGTTAGCGGTAATGACGGGAAGAATGAGAGGTCAATTCAATCAAAAGACACAAAAGGAATGGGAAGGTTTTATTGACTATTTAAACCAGTACAATAACATCAAAATTTCCTGGCAATAGAAAGGTGAAATCTATATACGTATTGAATATCAATATATTATTAGAAAGTAATAGAAGATCAAGTTGGATGTAACAAGACCTGTGTGAGAAAAAGGGTTAAGATAAAGAAACAAAGAGTGTAAACGGAAGTCAAGCGTATGTAATTGTATTGTAATAATGTTGTAAATAGTAACCTTAATCTAGACTTTCTACTTTTTTTTCTTTCTCTTTTTCTTCTTCTTTTTTCCTTTTCCCAATTTTTCTTTCCCCTTCCCCCTTTTTCTACTTTCTTTATAACCTTTTTCCGTTTGTCTTCTGAACCCCCTCTTAGGATTAGTCCTTCTTTTTAAATACCGTCAAATTATGTACGGGTTGTATCTTTTTCTTTATGTGTGCTTCGAAACTATTGTGTATTCTGTTTTTTGTTGTTTAATAAAAATTTAATAATAATAATAATAATAATTCAGGGTTTCCCAAACTTGGGTCCCCAGCTGACTTTGGACTACAACTGCTATCATCCCTGACCACTGGTCCTGCTAGCTAGGGATGATGGGAATTGTAGTCCAAAGTCAGCTTCGGAAACCCTGCTCTAGTCGGTGGCTCCAAAAGCTGGCAGTGAGTGATACCCTATTTTTAAAACCATTTCCCTTTCAAAATCAAGCTTTGACCACCTGAGATTGCCTTCCTGGATGTCCTGTGCTCTGTATCCGTTTCTATCCTTTCACTGAGAATTAAAACTGTTTCTACATATTATTTGCACCCCAAACTCCACTCAAATAACCTAAATTCTTCCGCAAAGACCTTCATCATGATAAGAGTAGGTGAAATAATTGCCTAGTTGTACCGACAGAAAAAGGGCAACTTCAAACCTCAGAAGCAGGAGATGGGCAGGTGCAACACTGGAATGTGGTGAACAAATTGCCCCCTTCCCCCATGCTTGGGTGCCAGGTGGCAGCCAAGTTAGTGCATGGGCTTTTGATGCCACCCAGTGGTGGTGGCTTACAAGTGTCAATGGTGAGCTACAACGTCAGTCCGTCGAGAGCTAAAACATTCTGGAATAAGATGCATACTGATTGAGCAATGGATATCTAGATAATTGGCCAATTGCCACTTTGGGATGGGGTTATGCTCATGAAGGAGCAGGTTTGTTGTCCGGGGTACTCCTGCGGCAAAGGCTGTCTTTTGCCAGCTTCGGTTGGTAAGACAGGTACATCCGTTTCTGGATCAGGATAGCAAAAACCAGGCTTCCTCAACCTCGGCCCTCCAGATGTTTTTGGCCTACAACTCCCATGATCCCTACTAGGTAGCAGGACCGATGGTCAGGGATGATGGGAATTGTAGTCTCAAAACATCTGGAGGACCAAGGTTGAGGAAGCCTGGCCTAAACCCTGTCATCCATGTGCTGGTGACCTCCGGACTGGATTACTGCAATGTGCTCTAGGTGGGGCCGTCCTTGAGGCGGACCTGGAAACTGCAGCTAGTGCAAAATGTGGCAGCTCAGTTGCTCACTAGGGAGGGGTATCCCCATGGAGTTACGCTGCTGCTGAAGCAACTGCACTGACTACCAATTAGGTGCCTGGCTGGATTCAAGGTTGGGTACAGCAAACCTAAAAAGATAGCTTCATTCCCTACATATCCAACTGGTCACTGTGTTCTGCAGGACAGGGCATCCTGCATATGCCATCCTACCAGGAGGTCTGTTCCGCATGATATAAAAACTGGGCCTATACTGTTGTGGCACCTACCCTTTAGACCTCTCTCTCCAATGCACATCAGGCAAGCATCTTCTCTATAGGCTTTTTGGCACCTGCCAAAAGTGGGATATAAAGCTGTCAGTCAAGTCCAACATTCTGAGAGGACTAACTGCCTCTGTGTGGCAGTCAGTTGGTTGGTTGCTGCTAGGAGTGTTAACTGGTAGCTGCTCGGATGCTGCCTTCTCATGACTCACTACTATCTAGCACATAGTTTATCTGTTACGTAACCTAAGCCTGCCTTCAGGAACAACTCTGTAAACCTGAATGAATCTGATAGTAAAGTAGTTTATGTTAATGTGATTCAGATTCATGTGTGTTTTCTTTAAGAGGGACAGAAAGGGATTATCAACCCAGGAAGGTGTAATTATTGATAGGACTCAAACGAGTTAGTAACCCGCTTGTTGCTGCATAAACTCAAACAGGGGATCGTTTAAGCTCTGCTAAATTATATAAATGTTCCCACACCAAACAGGTTCAGCTTTCAACTAGCTTCCTAAAAGCTTTATCCCAGGGTGGTATCTGTCCTGGATCTGAATTGATTTCATGCATGTGCCGTTGTTTTAAACCGTTTTTATATTCAGAGTTGTGATTTTTAGAAAAGTATTTTTTTACATGCCATTGTTTGCTACTGTTTTTATATATGTTGCAAATCCCTTTGAGAGGGCTTTGAGATGGGAAGCAATCCATAAATGAAATAAACACATCATCGAAACCTTTTGCAAATGCCACTTTGCAAACAAACAAAACAAAACAAAACAAAAACCTGCAGCACACTGCTCTGCCGCTGCTACTCTCAAGGGCCCAGTTTGCCAATCCCCTCAAAGCTGTGGTGAAGAGTCCTCAGCCCAATGGAGAAAGTATCCAATAAACAGATCACTTGGTGCTGCTCCTTTTTGTGCTTGGAAATACAATGCAGTTAAAACTCCTGAATGCAATTGGTCCACGTCAGACTGATGTCAGGGGAAGTCCTGGGTGCATCAGCCCAACCAGCTGCAAAACTTTGCTGCTGGAATAAAATCAGCCATCTAACACTAGCCGCTTTCCATTCTCGCAACACAAGTATCTTTATGATCAGAAAGAGCTCTCCAAGAGGGCTGGCACCACCCATTGGCATGTACTTAACTAGTGTCCCTAAAGCAAAATAAAGAAAGCATTAGCGGCACAATAGATAGAGAGCCAGTGTGGTGTAGTGGTTAAGAGCGGTAGACTCGTAATCTGGTGAACCGGGTTTGCATCTCCGCTCCTCCACATGCAGCTGCTGGGTGACCTTGGGCTAGTCACACTTCTTTGAAGTCTCTCAGCCCCACTCACCTCACAGAGTGTTTGTTGTGGGGGGAGGAAGGGAAAGGAGAATGTTAGCCGCTTTGAGACTCCTTCGGGTAGTGATAAAGCGGGATATCAAATCCAAACTCTTCTTCTTAAAGATTACCCCAATAAATGAAGCCGACTGCTATCCTGAGTTATGTGTGCCACTGCAGAAGGTGAGAATTAAGGCACCCAGCCCCATGCCTTCACTCCTGAAACTGTTGCATTATCTGCCATTGCTATGCTTGGCTCCAAGCAAGGCAATCAGATCTTCATTGTCACATGCTTTTCATGAACAAAATAGCCGTTTGATGATCATTAAGGGAATTGCCCCCTGCCCGCAATGGGAACTTGGTGGAAATGTGATCAGCAGATCTGGTTTTTTTTGGGGGGGGGGTTGGTTGGTTGGTTGGTTGGTCCTTATATAAAAATATACTCTGTTCTTCTCACCCTGCTTTTTCATATGTGTAATGCATTTTTAATACCGCAAGCCTAGCGTAGATCCAGTGTGCACATTCTCGCTCTCACATCTTTTTTAAATTAGGCAAAACCCCCAATGGGGAGAGCGGCGGTGTGGTTTATTATGAGCTGCTGATTTTCAGTGCTTAATTCCGATTGCTCCAGCTGGCTTCTCCGGAGCCATTATGGAGTTACATGGGTCGGTGAGATAAATGCTCACAACAGCTATTACAGGAGGGAGGCAGAAGCAGGGCTCCGTTGAAGCCAGGGAGTTGGCTCTGGTTTCTTGTGCCAGGGCTGCCTGTGAGGTTTCCCTGCACTCCCAGTTTGGCATTTCACGCTCTACCAAGCTATATGAGAAGAAAGGGCCATGGGATCATATGCCAGGACACAGTTCCTTGGCTGGATTTCTTTTGGTCCTGATTGTTGAAGTGGCACAGCCACCCTGCTTCTTGTATACCTGAAGGAGCGTCTCCACTCCCATCGTTCTGCCCGGACACTGAGATCCGGTGCCGAGGGCCTTCTGGTGCTTCCCTCACACAAGAAGCCAAGTTACAGGGAACCAGGCAGAGGGCCTTCTCGGTAGTGGCACCCACCCTCCCACCAGATGTCAAAGAGAAAAACAACTACCAGACTTTTAGAAGACATCTGAAGGCAGCCCTGTTTAGGGAAGCTTTTAATGTTTAATAGATTATTGCATTTTAATGTTCTGTTGGAAGCTGCACAGAGTGGCTGGGAAAACCCAGCCAGATGGGTGGGGTATTAATAATAATAATAATAATAATAATAATAATAATAATAATAATAATAATAATAATTAAACATTTTCTGGCATCCGGGTTTCTGTTGTTTTTGCCTGGCTCTCTTGCAATCATCATCTTGCTGAGCATCTGCCTGATTTTTCTCCTCCTCCTCCTCCTCCTCTATTGCTGCATTTGTTCCCATCTTTCTGCTTTTGCCCAGAATTCTTAACTCAGCTTGTTTGCCTGGTGTTCCTGGGTGGGTGTCAATTCTGCAAAGACTTTCGAATGACTTGGGCTATCCAGACCTCCCAGTAGCCCCTTTGCAATCGGTTGGACAGGAGGTACAACCAAATTAAGTCTCGATCTGCGGTGTGTGTCTGAGGCTGAGCCCAGCCAGCGCAATGTTGATATAATGTTGGCCATAGTCCCACCTGTGATATGGGCTGTGCCCCACAGTGGTTGCTCTTGTTTTGAAAAAGAGAAAATTGGCTGCCCATGACCCAAAGACAGATTTCCACTGAACAGCTCAGTCGGTTAGAGCAGGCTTCCTGAAACTCGGCCCTCCAGATGTTTTTGGCCTACAACTCCCATGATCCCTAGCTAGCAGGACCAGTGGTCAGGGATGATGGGAATTGTAGTCTCAAAACATCTGGAGGGCCAAGGTCGCAGGCTCGATCCCCATATGGGACCATAGCTGTCAACCCTCCCTGCTGTTTGCCAATGCTATAATAAGGGAATTTCCCGCCAAAAAAGGGAAAGGTTGACAGCTATGTAATGGGACAGCTACATATTCCTGCATTGCATGGGGTTGGACTAGATGATCCCCGGGACCCCTTCCATTCTGTAGTGAGCTGCATTTCAGTTGCTGGGTCCCCAAGTTTCAGGGTCCTTTTTTTTCAGAAGGAAAGCTTGGTTAGTTGTAAAGTTTAACATAGCAAAAAGATACCTGGATCGTGATGAGCAAGATGTCCAATGCAACTGGCTCTTCCGGTGTTGAAAGGGATTTTCTCTGGCTTTGTAGTTTGGATATCTGCATCCACTTGCCATTAAAAAAAGAATAGAGAGTCTCCACTTCTCTTATTGTAACTATGATGATATTGCCATGCCGGTCCTTGATAGGTTCATAGTAGACTCTGCCCAAGTTGTGTGTACCAAGCAGATTCTTTATGCGGCAGGTGGGAGAGATGGAAAATGAAATACAACAGAAAGCATAATTATTGGCTTATTTTCACAAATACTGCTATATATACACCTTCAATGATCTGGGGGCCTGAGTGGAAGTGCTACCAGAACAGCGGGCCAATGCAAGAGGAAGAGACAGCATAACAGCTGGACCTTTAAAATATCCACGGCATCAGCTTTACACCTTCTCCACTTTTGCAAGATGGTAAATTCCAAACATGAGCAGCTGGCTATATCCCTCCTGGTGAGTCTGCAGATGTACTGCAGTGACAGACTCACTGTGCCTGGTAGCTCGGTTTTCGAATGTCTAGGAAGTCGAACGTTTTGGTTTTTGAACGCCGAAAACCCTGAAGTAACTGCTTCTGTTTTAGAACGCTTTTCGGAAGTCGAACGTGCCACGCAGCTTCTTTTATTGAGTTTTCCGTAAGTAAATGCTTCCGGAAGTAAATGAATCGGTTTTCAAACGTTTCGGAACGGTCTTCCGGAACGGATTGCGTTTGAAAACTGAGGTGCCACTGTATATCTTGTCCAGTAATTATGTAACCGCAGTTCAAATGCAGTCCTACCTTAGTACTCAAATGGCTTGGCTCCCAAACAAATCGGCTCCCGATCGCCGCAAATCTGGAAGTGAGTGTTCCGGTTTGCGAACGTTCTTTGGAAGCCAAACATCCGATGCGGCTTGCACGGCTTCCGATTGAGTGCAGGAAGCTCCTGCAGCCAATCAGAAGCTGCGCCTTGGTTGTCAAATGTTTTCAGAAGTCAAATGGACTTCCGGAACAGATTCCATTCGATAACCAAGGTATGACTGTATACCTATATCCATCTATATATACACACACACACGGGGCAGAAGATGTTGGAAAGGCGAAGGATGACATATGTGCCATGACCCTATAGCAAGTATGGCCATTGGTCCATCTAGACCAGCATTCCCAGCTCTGACTGGTAGCAGCAGCGGTCCAGGATTTACTATACTCCCTTCTGCTGGGGTTTGAGCATGGATCTGTCTGCACACCGAACATGTGTTCTGCCACTGAACCGAAAGTGAGGCAAGCGTTCCATCCTGCTGCATTGTTGCCAGTTAATTGACAAACACGAATGGAAAAGAGAGAGAGAGAAAGAAAAGCAGTCTGGCACAGGCCGTAAATCACATCGCACCGAAACCAATGGCAAAGCTCCCATTGAGTTTTAATGGAAATGGACCACATCCATTGCCTTAGATCTCTTCTCACAGATGGTAATGGGAGTTTTCACACTTACTTCAAAGGATGGAGAATTAATCCAATATGGAGATCCGTTTGAAACTCTCTCCGTGTATCCCTCAGTGCAGCTAAGTTATGCCAGGACGGCTGGGTTGAATATGTAGGAATATTTGACAGCAGGGGTAGGGAAGCTGTGGCCCTCCAGATATTGGTGACTCCAACTGCCACCAGCCTCGGCCAGTATGGCCAATGGTCAAGGACGATGGCAGTTGTAATTCAGCAACATCTGGAAGGTCACAAAAGTTTAGATCTGTGGTTTATAGGGTTGGTTCACAGGTTAGACTCTATAATAAGGCAGCACATGTTCAGAATCCTCTCTTGACCGTAGGCCAACATACAGAGAGACACTATTAGGATTCTCTCTATTCGCCATCAGTAACGCATGTGGGTTTCTATCTTCTTAAACGGAAAGGGCATCAAAAATACAGCCAAGTTTGAAAGGTGCCGTTTGCTGGAGTTGTTTAGGGCTACAGAATGTGTCGATTTCTCTGGAATATATTTATATAAAAAGCACAGTGTGTTCGAGAAAACGGCTTTGGCCATGAATATGAAAGCATTCTGGCAGAATGAATGAAAGCTGAAGGGGCGGGGGGAGAGACTTTAAAAAGGAAATGAAATAATATCGGCCTAAGGGCAAAATGAATGGGAGATGTGCATGGGTTCTTATACTGTTGTCATTGTTGTTCTACATTAATATGCTGAAACTAAAACATTCAAAAGTTGTACATAGTCAACTGCTAAGATGAATAATTTCGAAGGAGCCGCAGTTTGCCTAAAAGTCGTCCAGTTTCCCATATTTTATTCAGCTGTTATTTTAACCGGTGGATATTTTTCCCCTCTTTATTTCCTTCTGATACTTGGCAGCAAGCATTCTCGAAGCAGTTACCATGTGTGAGATCAGTTCTCTGTCTTTATAAGACAATGGACCACTGCATTTTAGCAGGACTTCTGCAGGAGAACTTCTCGCAAGATCACGATTCTTGCCAGGTCAACATCTCGGAGGAATCTGGCGGGCCTTTCTAGATGCGTACAGGCTAATCACCACTGGAAACAGAATGCTAAACTAGTTGGGCAACTGCTGGGGTTCTTATCCATCAATGAAGTACCCCCTTATAAGGCATGTTGACTCCGTAGCAATCAGCTCCTGAAGAGATGCCCAGATGTCTCAAAGAGAAAAAAGAAAAATCCCTAGCATTTAAAATATGCTCCTTACTTTGGAAGTTCTCAAAAGATCTACAGTCAGCGAGTCAGGGGTGGGAGCTGTTTAAAAGGGAAAAAGCTGAATTGACAATGTGGCACATTGTACATGTATGAAAGCAGAAGGCCTGGACATTAACCTTAATGACATTCTCATCTGAGAGATAAAGCCACCCTGAGCTGACTTTATCTGCACTTAGCAGACACTATTTACTTCTGAACAGCATTATTAAAATTGTTTATAACCAGAGCACTCCAGAGCTGCCCGACACAGTGATTGCCATTTAGAAATGGCTTCAAGTAGCTATTTTAGCTGTAGGCATTGCCATCTAATGCACACAGTAGGCGTTCTGTATCCTTACGGGCCCTCTTCTCTTCGGCTGCCCGTAAAAAGTTGCTCAGAGGGTCGGATAGACTTTATTTTATTTATCATAAAGAGGTCGTACGAACACGATTAGTGCTCTATTTCTTTTGCCACAGGGGCAACAGACTACAACTCAGGGCCTCTTATTCAGGCTGGCTGTGCAGCTGGGCACAATTTGCGCATGCGGATGAGGGAGCACGGGGTTTTTTAAAGCCGAATTCTCCACGGCATTCGCGTCTCACACACAGCGGACGGCGCATTAGCTAGAAAATATTTAGCTCTGCAAGCCAACTTGTGGGTTGGGATGCTTGTGTAAGGATAAACCTGTAAGCATCTGAGCATCGACGGGAAACTAGACCCCCCCCCATGAGACATTGTGAATTCTCCTTCTTCGCAAAACAAGGGAAGGGGATTGGATCTGGCCAGCTGGCCAAATCTGACAGGTGGATAGGGCCAGGGGCTTAGAGCGGGGAGTGCTAGGGGGGCCGTGGCCCCGGGCACACAATTTTTGATTGGGTGCGAAACAAGTGCCCTTACCACAGCCCCCCCCCAGCATGGCTCGGCATGGTGTTCCTCTTCACCCACCAAGGGCCACACTGACCGACTGGGCTCCCCTCTGTGCTGGTGGACAGGCTGCTCAGCATGGCCCTGCTTTGCTCCAGTGGGAGGGGGGAGTCACTCCAGCTGCGTTGGCAGTGAGGGCTGGGCTGGGCTGGAGTCCTCCCTCCCGGTGTGTGCGCGCACCTGGCCCAGGTGCCAACAACCGCTGCTACGCCACAAGGTAGGCAGGGCATCTCATCTGTTGATCACTTGATGCAGCAGTGATGTTGGTTGACCAGTTTTGATGCACGCGGCTTGCAGAGAGCCATGCAGAGAAGCCCCAACTATTAGCTGATCACCAGGGCTTCAAAGCACTGTGGACAACTAGGTGACCAGCTGATTGCTGGGGCATGCAAAGAACTGCACAGGGCATTGTGCACAGGGTTTTGAAGGTGCCCGCCGAACCACTTTTTGGCCCAGCTGTGTTTTTACCTGCCTCACACTTGATATCATAAGTGATTCCAAGTGTGGGGCAGGTGAGCGTAGCTTAGCCATAATGGGCCAAAGGGGGACGTCTGGTGGGCTGCATCAGGCCTGTGGATCACAGTCCCCACCCCCGTGACCTAAAATGTCATCAAAATCAAACGGTAGCAGAACCATCACCTGGGGTTCCTCCTGGGTCCTGCAGGTGCCTATCATAAATCCACCACAATCCTGGCACTGATGGCAGTCTTCTTCAGACAGTCTTGGGACTGGATTGTCATGTGCCTGCTAAGGTACTTGGGAGTCAGAATCATTCCCTATGGTGGTTGGAGTCCATTGGGGATTGGCAAAGGAGGCCAACAGTCAATGATGCCAGTGCCATTGGGAGAGTCAACTAATTCCAGTTTTGTCCCTCATCCCCTTCGCTGATCAGTGGGGCGGTCTTGTGCCCAAGATTGAGGGCCCCATTACGCAAGTGCGACTTTATGCGCACATCACATGTTTGTGTGTGTGGCGTCACATTGTCAGGAGGAGGCTGAGCATGGAGCCCAGTGTGACACGGCTACCTCTCTCTCACTCAAGAGGAGCCGGCCACCGAACTGTGCCATGCTTGGCTCTGTGCTCAGCCTCCTCATTGAGTGGACCTGGCCCCCTGGCAGCAGATATTGAGGTGGCTGAAGACACCTCCGCCTCTAGGAGCAGGCGCGCCTGTCCCTGATGAGTTCTACAAAAGCAAAACATTGAGACTAAGTACGCAGGTGGCGCTGTGGGTTAAACCACAGAGCCTAGGGCTTGCTGATCAGAAGGCCAGTGGTTCGAATCCCCATGATGGGGTGAGCTCCCGTTGCTTGGTCCCTGCTCCTGCCCACCTAGCAGTTCGAAAGCATGTCAAAGTGCAAGTAGATAAATAGGTACCGCTCCGGCGGGAAGGTAAACGGCATTTCCGTGCACTGCTCTTGTTTACCAGAAAGTGGCTTAGTCATGCTGGCCACATGACCCGGAAGCTGTACGCCGGCTCCCTCAGCCAGTAACGTGAGATGAGTGCCGCAACCCCAGAGTCAGACATGACTGGACCTAATGGTCAGGGGTCCCTTTACCTTTACCTTTATTGGGTGTAAGTTGGAAAGCAGGTTGGGGATCGGGGAGCCCAATGGGTCAGCCTCTCCACTTGTTTCTCAATGGTCATGGCATTACTAGGAACGGAAGGGGGCAAGTCACACAATCTGACAGCTTATCTGGAAGATGACCTTCCAAGGACAAGATGAGAGGATGGCGCAGAGGCCTCTATGCTGTCACACAATTACCTTGTGTGTGTGTGTGTGTCTATCTCTGTGTATGAATGTGTGCAGGTCCTGCCAGGTCAGGTCCTGCCAGATCCACAGACCACCATTCAGTGGCACAGCGTGGGTCTGCACAGTGGTGGTTGATCGGTAGGAGGGAAATGGACAGAGTACGCATGCCTAACAGCGTATGCGTCAACCAGGAGATTGCAGCCACAGTGATAAGAAAAGAAGAAGAAATGTTCCGCTGTCTGGAAAGGTCACTTCCTGGTTCACATTTTAAATGGAGCCCAGCAACGGAAGCCCACAGCTGTATTGAGGCAGCACCAGGTGTTGAAATTTTGCACCCCTAACAATTTTGCACCCGGGACAACTGTCTCTGTGGCCCCTCCCACACTATGCCACTGCCACCATTCACTTACATTAAGCATGTATCTCCACCAACAGGGGTGAAAGTGTGATGCATTTTCTCAGTCTACACTCCTGGGCTACCGTATTTTCCGGCGTATAAGACGACCGGGTGTATAAGACGACCCCCAACTTTTCTAGTTAAAATATAGAGTTTGAGATATACTCGACTGCAGATTCTCCACCCGACGACCCCCGACTTTTGAGAAGATTTTCCTGGATTAAAAAGTAGTCTTATACGCCAGAATATACAGTATTTATTTGCTGTGTCACATTTAATTTCTCCCCTGCTTCTTTCTTTCTTTCTTTCTTTCTTTCTTTCTTTCTTTCTTTCTTTCTTTCTTTCTTTCTTTCTTTCTTTCTTTCTTTCTGTTATTGATGGCCTGCGAGCTCCGGCTGGCGTGTTGGACTCTGCTGCTTGCTTCACAGCAGAAGATAATTCTCCCCCAGAGGACAGGAAGTGCTGAAGCAAGTGACAGCTGGCAGCCTCCTGCCCTCCGAGGCCATAAACCTGTGGAAACCTGCGACCGAAAAATACACCGGTGCCACTGACCTGTAACTGGGCCGTTGCAGAGAGCATTTTCTGCCTGGCTTGGAGGGCGGTGGATGATGACACGGAGACAGACATGTTTTGTCTCAGCCACCTGATATCATCCCACATACAAGAAAGCTGCAAAAATTGGGGTGGGTGGTTGTGGGGGAAGAGAGAAAGAGAGGATTTATTTTTCCCCCCAAAAAGTAAGCTGCTGTTCATTTTGCAGTTCTGTGGGTGGCACTGTTAATAAACGATCAGAGTGACGTTGACTCTCGCCAACGTAAACAGCACACATCTCTCCCAGTCCATCTGTGCACCCATCCTATTAAAATATAGGTCACTGGGAACCAGGCAGAGGGCCTTCTTGGTAGTGGCGCCCGCCCTGTGGAACGCCCTCCCATCACAGGTCAAGGAAATAAACAACTACCTGACATTCAGAAAATACCTGAAGGCAGCCCTTTTTAGGGAAGTTTTTAATGTGTGATATTTTTGTATTTGATTTCTATTGGAAGCCGCCCAGAGTGGCTGGGGAAATCCAGCCAGATGGGCAGGGTACAAATAATAAATATTATTATTGTTGTTGTTGTTGTTGTTGTTGTTGTTGTTGTTGTTGTTGTTGTTGTCAGTGGGGCCCAGAAGTGACAAGAGGAGAGGGTCACATTTGCACCTGGTACTTCTTAACTCTTCACAAATGTCTAGCCTTTTACCATGAAGCTGTAGCTAATACCAGTCCCATGTCTATTTTCCCTTTGGGATTTTAAGCGATAAAATACTGTCAAAGGACACCTGTGCCATTATGGCCCAAAGACTTAGCGGGATGGGGCGAGGCTCCCTCAGTCAAATCCCAGACTAATCAAAACTGCTTTACGGGGGCAATGAATGAATGAATGAATGAATGAATGAATGAAGGGTCTTCTAGGAATAGTTTGAAAATATGGGGGGAAACTATGGATTGATTTATATCCCACCTGTACTCCAAGGAGCTCTAGATGATACACACATTTCCCCTCCCTCAGCAATATCTCCTCACAACAACTCTGTGAGGTAGGTTGAGCATTGGTGATTGGATCCTTGGTGTCTAGCTCTCTGACCAATAAACCACTCAGTGGCCCTAACTACAATGTGGACAATAATATCTTGCCTATGGTGTAGGCCCCCTTCAGTGCCTCTTTCCTTGTTTTGTAGTACCTTTATTTAGGTAAAAGTAAAGGGGCGCGGGTGGCGCTGTGGTCTAAACCACTGAGCCTCTGGGCTTGCCGATCAGAAGGTCGGTGGTTCAAATCCCAACGATGGGGTGAGCTCCAGTTGCTCTGTCTGTCCCAGCTCCTGCCAACCTAGCAGGTTGAAAGCACACCAGTGCAAGTAGATAAATAGGTACCACTGTGGCGAGAAGGTAAACGGCATTTCTGTGAGCTCTGGTTTCCATCATGGTGTTTCCGTTGCGCCAGAAGCAGTTTAGTATACTGGACACAAGACCCGGAAAGGTGTCTGTGGACAAACCATCTTCCTGGGCCTGAAAGCAAGATGAGCGCCACAACCCCATAGTCGCCTTTGACTTGAATTAACTGTCCAGGGGTCCTTTACCCTTTTACCTTTATTTTAATGGCACTCGGGATATGTTGTCTTTTGTATAGTAACAAATGTTACAATCCCTAGAAATGACAGCTTTGAAACGTCCTATGTTACGTCTCAAAGAACTACTTTAACCCCCCAAAACTGTAATTGGGGTTATAGAATCATAGAGTTGAAAGGGACCCAAGGGTCATCTAATCCAACCCGCTGCAATGCAGGAATCTCAGCTAAAGCATCCATGGCAGATGGCCAGGCAACCTTTGCTTAAAAACCTCCAAGGAAGGAGAGTCCACCACCTCTCATGGGAGTCTCTTAACTGTCAGAAAGTTTTTCCGTATGTTTAGTCGGAATCACCTTTCTTGCAGCTTGAAGTCATTGGGCTGTTGTTGTTTTATTTAATACTGAATTTCTTTGAGGCAGAGCGTTAATACTTGCTCACCAAAGCCAGAGATTCATCTATTGGTTTAGATGTGGGAGCCCTTCTAGTTTTGAACATCTACTTTGGTCCCAAGCACTACACCAGAATAACAAGCAGTGGCGGAGCTTCATGCTCCGGCACCGGGGGATGGAGAGCAGGTGGGGGCATGGCTGGCGCACGTCCTGGGGGCGTGGTGCGCCTCCTGCAGGGGCGTACGTGTGTTCTGGGGGCGTGGTGTGCATTTTGGGGGCATGCCGCACGTCCTGGGGTGTGGCGTGCGTCCTGGGGCATGGCATGCGTCCTGGGGCATGGCATGCGTCCTGGGGCATGGTGCGCTGCCGCCAGGGGCGTGACGCCCAGCGCGGGTGGGGGGGGGGTTAGCCACAATGGCACCCCACCAGGATCGTGCTGCTGGGGGCGGTGCACTCCCCCCACACCCCTCTTCCTCCGCCAGTGATTACAAGTATTGTAACTTCTCTCCTCCATTAATCCCTTTCTTCCAGCTGAGTTTATCCAAGCATTCTGCCTCCCAGGGAAGGTGCAACGGCTAACTTTTCCTTTAGCCCGTAGAAAACTTCTCTGCAGTCTCAATTCCACCTACAGTTCCCTACAGTATATACGTATGACTTGGCTCACAACAACATATTCTCACACAACGTAGGAATGCATGTCGGTGAGAAGGCAGCCTGGCTGTCGGTGAAAATGGAAGCAGATTATGTGCATTGCCCCAAACAAGACACAGACCCCCCACCCTCCTTGCACTGACCCAGTCAATTGAGTGATCAAAAGGCGATGGCAGGTTGCGTTTTAATGTACCTTTGTGAACCAGAGGAAATCTTGCATAATGGAACTGGCGTGAGAATCATCGATTTCCACAATCGGGATCTGATCTTCGTTGGTGACCAACATGTTGTCTTTGTAATAAAATATCACAGCTAAATAGAGCCCTCTGAGGGGGGGGGGATGAGAAAAATGAGAAAGGAAGGTGATTCGAAGGCTGTTCTGGGAAGGCTAGAGAATTTCAGAGCAAGAGAGAGCTATTTCGTTTGCCTAATCCTGGCCTCGCAAATGACTGAAGCAACAGATTTCACTTCGTCGTTCCCAGAAAGGAGAATTTCCCAGAAACATCCAAAAACTAAATTCCAGCAAATACTGCAAAATAGCTTCAAAAATGTTGGAGTTGATACTGCCTTCCCTGTATAAGCAAAACAACTCACAATGTCAGTTTTTATAGCAATTCTGTTTAGACAAGTGGTACGGCAGGATTTTTACTTTTCTGCCTTCGGAAATCAAACATTGTGTGTGTGTGTGTGTGTGTGTGTGATATAAGTCAGTGGCTTTCATTAAGGGAGTACTCATTTGTTTAGTCATTCATTAAAAGTACATTTATTGTGTTACTCATTCAAATCAAATTAGATTTTGTTACTTATATTGTTTTAATTATTTCCCCTCTTTCTAACTTTCAACTTTTCATTGCCCTTTCCGCCTGTGGCAGTAGAGTTCTCTTGTCCATAATTTTACTGCTCCAGAATGCCCTGGGTATTGTGTTGTCCCAGGGTACCCTGGGGGAAATGGCATACCACCCGACATTTCTCTGATGAAAATAGGGACATCCTATTCGATAATAATAATAATAATACTAATACCCCACCCACTTGACTGGGTTGCCCCAGCCACTCTGGGTGGCATCCAACCTATATAAAAACATAATAAAACATTAAAGAATAGGGGCTCCCTACCATACCCTCCAACATTTCTCTGGTGAAAATAGGGATATCCTAATGGGACGCGGGTGGCACTGTGGTTTAAACCACAGAGCTTAGGGCTTGCCGATCAGAAGGTCAGCAGTTCGAATCCCTGCGATGGGGTGAGCTCCCTTTGTTCAGTCCCAGCTCCTGCCAACCTAGCAGTTCGAAAGCACGTCAAAGTGCAAGTAGATAAATAGGTACCGCTCTGGCAGGAAGGTAAACGGCGTTTCCGTGCGCTGCTCTGGTTCACCAGAAGCGGCTTAGTCATGCTGGCCACATGACCCGGAAACTGTACGCCGGCTCCCTGGGCCAGTAAAGCGAGATGAGCGCCGCAACCCCAGAGTCGTCTGCGACTCAACCTGATGGTCAGGGGTCCCTTTACCTTTACCTTTAATAAAAAGCAGGATAATCCAGGATCAAATCAGAAACTGGGACTGTCCCTGGAAAATAGGGACGCTTGGAGGGTCCGAGATGATTGTTTGTGGGGAATCTCAAGCTCAATGCTATTCTTCTAGAAAAAGAGGTTCTGGAACTCACAATGAACTTGTTCTTTTACAATGGCAATAGTGCTCACCTGAATGAGGCTGGAACTGAATTCTGTTAAGTTCTGGCTGGAAAAAAAGCCCTGGGAAGCTGTCTTTAAGGGGAACTTGTCTACCATTCCCTATTTTTTTTTTCACCCAGGAACCCCTAATAAGCTTCCAAAGGTTCCCCAGAATGCAGCGTGAAAAGCGTTAATCACAGGACCTCTTGATTTATAGCAACGTGATTCAGTGCTAAGACCACCCGAATCAATGGGGTTATTTTGGATGTGCGTTAGTGCAACAGAGCATCATTTTGTCCAGCGTATCTGTGGCACTGTTTACATAAAATCCATTCCTTTTAAATATTTACGTTTGTAATTAGCTACATACATTAATCAGTGGATTTAGTGAATTGAAGAATCTCCGGGGAGCTTTTTTGGAAAGAACCAGCCTCTTATCAAAATACAAAGTGGGGGGGGGAGGGGGAGGGAGACAAACTAAGCACTCGGTGATGAAAGAAGACAGAATCCAGCCGTGTGCATAACTTTCATTCACAGAGACCAAAGCTTCCAGAGGCAGGCAGGTTATACTGGGACAGGGGTGAACAGCCAAAAAATATTAAGGAATCTCAGATACGGGTTTGATCAGGAAGAAAGCATTCAAATGGCTTTCTGCTGTCATTTTTTAAAGCAAAGCAAGCCCTGGAAGTGATTCATTTTCATCAAAGGGAAACATCAGCCCCACCCCCCCACCCCCAGATATTGAAAGGGCTGCTGTCACATAAAAGACTACGGAACAAATTTGTTTTCTGTCGCTCCAGAGAGTAAGGCCCAAAGGGTTTTGCGTTAAACATCGGGAAGGATTTCCTGACAATCTGTGCTGTTCAGCAGTGGGACAGTTTGTCTCATTCTTTGTTTTACCACCCAGAAGTGAATCCCAGACCACTCCAAGTGTCCCTATTGTCCAGGGACAGTCTTGGATTTACAGAAGCTGTCCTGGTTTCTGATTTAATCCTGGAATGTCCTGCACTTCTTTAGGATGTCCCTATTTTCATTGGAGAAGTGTTGGACGGTATGGAATTATGCGATCCCCAAGCCAAGGAGGTAAGTAACTATACAACCTTTACAGGACATCTGAAGGCAGTCCTGTATAGGGAAGTTTTTTTTTAAAAAATGTTTAATTAATGGTTTATTATGTTTTCATATATGTTGGAAGCCGCCCAGCATGGTTGGGACAACCCAGCCAGATGAGTGGGGTATAAATAATAAAATTATGTTGATGGTGGAATAGGATGTCCTTATTTTCATCAGAGAAATATTGGAGGGTATACAATCCCGTTGATTTCAATAGGACTTACTCCCAGGGAAGTATGCCCACAGCTTTGCAGCCTTCTGCGCTAGACATTGAAAGCAGTATCATACCAAAATGGCATGATTCCCACTAGCCATAGCTGTCAACTTTTTCCTTTTTTTTAAAGGGAAATTCCCTTATTCCGAATAGGATTCCTCGCAAGAAAAGGGAAAAGTTGACAGCTATGCCACTAACAACTCTTGGAAACTGCAGATTATTAATGGTGATTACAGTTGTTCAGACCGCTATCCCCTGCCCCCCCCCCCCGACTTAAAACTCCCAGTTTCATGGGTAGAGAGTCTGGTTTCTAAACAGCTCTGAGAATTGTAGCTCTGAGAGGGAAATAGGGGTTTCCAAGCAACACTCGGCATCCTTATAAAACTACAGCCCCCAGGATTCTTTGGGGGAAGCCATGACTGCGGCCCAAGTTAGACTTTTGATTTACCGAATCCCAGAAGGTCCAAAGGCCATGCTTTGACCCTTCTCAGAGGATGCCTGCTCCTCAATGAGCTTCCTGGCTTCACCAGTGTCATCTGGCGAAGCCTTTTTCTACGTGACTATTGCCCTGGCACGCGGTATTTTTTATTTCCCTCAGTGCCGAGCACTTTCTGAAATCATACCCAGGCTTACGTAAGAGAGATGCTCTGGGGAGCTCTGGCTACATAGTTCAGATTCTGCCACACCAGACAAACCTTTTCAAAGTCTTCACAAACTTGTTTGAAGAATGGAAGAGATGCTTCAGGCTTCTTGAGACGGATTGCTTGCGACCTGCGTTCTGCAGTTTAGAACTATCTGGAGACGTGAATGAAAAAGAAACAAACGAACAACATAAAAGAGAGGTGTGATATTGAGTTTTACAGAAATATTAGGACGTGCATTTTTTTTTTTTTGAGACCACAGCCCCTCCAAGTGTCCCTATTTTCTGGATTTACAGAAGCCTTCTGATTTCTTCCCAGAATGTCCCGTTTTCCCTTAGAATGTCCCTATTTCCATCGGAGAAATGTTGGAGGGCATGGTAGGAAGTTCCTATTTTCACCTGAGGGTATGGAGTTATGTGACCCCCCAAGTTGGGTTGCCATCTTTGTCCTGGCAAAATACAGGACAGGGGGGGATGGGGCAGTTGGGGGACGATTCCCCCCTCCCAACCTGGTGCTGAAGTGACTTCAAAGCAATCTATTGCAGCTTAACAGGGTGCCCCTCTAGAATCTCTCCTCTCTCTCTCTCTCTCTCTCTCTCTCTCTCTCTCTCTCTCTCTCTCTCTCTCACACACACACACACACACACACAATTTGTAAATCTGTCTGTGCTTGGCTACCCAGAGCTTAAATACATGACATTTCACACATGCATTTGGAGAGGACCCCTAACATGGCAGAGAGAGAGAACCACCTGAAATACAGGACAAAACTGTATCAACACAGGAAGTAGCATTTGACATTGAAATACAGGACAATCCTGTGTTATATAGGACAGGTGGATACCCTACTCTCAAGCCATGGAGATAAGTAGCTATACAACCTTTCGAAGATATTGAAGCAATGGCAGAGCTACCTGCTCTGGCACTGGGAGCGGCATATGTCCGGGGACGTGGCTGGCGCACATCCCAGGGGGTGTGGCACGCGTTAGGGGTGTGTGTGGCAAGTGGTTCGCGTCCCAGGGCGTGTGTGATGAGCGCCGAGTGTCCCGGGGGCGGGGCGGCTAGATGGACTCGATGATCCTCAGGTTCCCATCTACTATTTTATGAAGCAGGTGTAGCTATGAAGGCTTGGGGGGCGGGGTCGCATACCTCCATACTGTCTAACATTTCTTTGCTGAAAATAGGGGTGTCCTAAGGAAAACTGTACCTTCCAGGATCAAATCAGAAACCAGGATGTCTTCTGTAAATCTGGGGACTGTCCCTAGAAAATAGGGACACTTGGAGGTCCCCCCCCCCATTTATAAAAATTATTTCATGCCGTGCTCCAAAACTGCTCTTGGAATGACAGAATTTAGGGCAACCAGATTCCAGTAGCAATCGCTCTCCATTAATGCCAATGTAAAGAACAGACAGGAGAATAACGTGTACCCTGGCAGATCTCACTATTAAATTTATCTGCTCTGGAAAGGAACAATAACTAGACAGCAACTACTGAATCCTTTTCCTGCAGCAGATTGATTATTCCACTTTACAAAGCCCCATTGTTTTGACCGGCAAGATAAAAGTTTGCACGAGGAGGATCCAGATTAAATTTGAAAATGTTGTCAGGCTTACCTTTCTTTGCTGAAGGAGAAGGGCGGCCGGGGGGTGGGGGGACACACCCTGCCATCTTTTTTGGGTGAATTCTCAAAAGAGATTTCTCCTAAACTTTTCACATGGAAGGAGGCATCCGACTGCCTCTTCTTAACAATTCTGAACACATATGTCAAAAACCATATGTGCATTCAGCATTTTTTAAAATAAAAAAAATATGAATACATTTGCACCCTAATTTGCACATTGAAGAAGGCGATAGAAATGAGGCATAAATTTAGCATCATTCTCCTAATGCAAATATAAAGAACATTCAGATGCTGATAAATAATTCCCTTCCTGGACGGGGATAGCTTGGCCACCAAAATGAGATGATTTGGAGGAAACCTGAAAGTGCATAGATTTGTGCAGTGCTTTGTAGAGACAGGTTTCTTTTTTTGAGGGGGAGGGGAGTTATAACAGTAGGGCTGCTATACGTCTGGGTTTTCCTGGACGCATCCAGGATTCGTCGGTTGGAAATAAGTGTTTGGACAGAATTTCCGAAAATCACGAAAAGGTTTGGGATGTATGGCAACCCATTGTGGGATGTGATCCATGAGAGGCAGTCAAATACAACATTCCTTGATTTCCTAGAGTGGTCATGCAAGGGGATGTTTGGTCCAGCCTGTCGAAACTTCCTGTTCCTCCTGGGATTATCCCCCCCCCCAATATGGGGTAGATCCACATGTACATATTTATAACTAAGTCTGCCTTCAGGGATCCAACTTTGGACTGATGTAGGGAAACTTCTTTTATTGACTTTGAATAAGATTGTGGCATCTTTATTCTTTGAAGAGGGATTCAAGGGAATTTACTAGGAACGTACAATTCAATCTGAGACGGACTGAACTGTATAATAGTGAGAGGCTTACACGAGCCTGCAACCAGCTATCTGCTGCGCATGCAAAAAGGGGAATGTAAGCCCTGCTAAGTAAAGGAACTTGCTAGCGCAAGTTAGGAAGGATATTAATTAACAATATATCCTCTCCTCCCACCCTGAACATTCCCACATCCATGTCAGAAGTGTGTGTGTGGGGGGGGGGTTGGGTGAATTTCCTTAGAAATATCTCAAAAACTTCATTTTGTGTGTGTGGAGATTCTGGATTTTCACTTTTTGAAATACAGTGGTACCTTGGGTTAAGAACTTAATTCGTTCTGGAGGTCCATTCTTAACCTGAAACTGTTCTTAACCTGAAGCACCACTTTAGCTAATGGTGCCGCGCGATTTCTGTTCTCATCCTGAGGTAAAGTTCTTAACCCGAGGTACAATTTCTGGGTTAGCGGAGTCTGTAACCTGAAGCGTCTGTAACCTGAAGCGTCTGTAACCTGAAGCGCCTGTAACCCGATGTACCACTGTATGGCAACTCTACCTAGCAGGTGCCTTGGTGGGATCATTCATACTTACTCTTAGCTTGGAAGCAAATGAGTTTTAAGTATGTTATTTGCCTGCAACCTCAGATAAGTTAGGAGCATGCCTGTATGAGGGAGTCCTGGCTTTCTGAAGAGAACGCACCTTAATACACCAAGAAATATCAAGTATCCATGCTACTGAAATAAACAGGGTGGATTTAAAGTGGGGGAAGCTACCCGTTTTCGCTTGTCAAATGGTTTGGCTCTGCTCCACCAGCGTTTTAATGGCCACTACAAAATGACCCACATGCAAAAACTGTGGGAATTATTTCCATCCTGTTGATTGCTTTTGTTTTTACAATCTTGTATAAACAGGGACGAGAAATACCGAAGTGGGATTATACGGCCACATATATGTAATAATAATAATTTGGGAGTCACGGGAAGAAGGCGTTTGAACGGCCTGCCATTTAATTAGGTAATAAATAACGTGGCGTGGTACTAATTGCATGGCAGCAAAACGATATGCAGATGCAAAGCTGCATCAATAAATGAAAAGGCCACAGAAGTGGGGGGGGGGAAGAAACCTTTGTGCAAAGGCTGAAGTGAGCAGCGCAAAGATTAGGCAAAGACTGGCGCTTCGAGTAGCCTTTGCAAACCAGGGGCATTTGGAGGGCACCCGGTTGGTGAAGGCTGAGCTCATTTTCGCCCCTCTCCAAAGAAACACTCAAAAACTTGTCCATATAATTTGACTTTGTTGTCTCACTGCGTTAAAGCCAACAATATAACTGGTCTGGGGAAGTGAGAGGGAATCATAGAATCACAGAGCTGGAAGAGACCACAAGGGCCATCCAGTCCAACCCCCTGCCAAGCAGGAAACACCATCAAAGCATTCCTGACAGATGGCTGTCAAGCCTCCGCTTAAAGACCTCCAAAGAAGGAGACTCCACCACACTCCTTGGCAGCAAATTCCACTGCCGAACAGCTCTCACTGTCAGGAAGTTCTTCCTAATGTTTAGGTGGAATCTTCTTTCTTGTAGTTTGAATCCATTGCCCCAGGAAGGGAATCCTGTGAAGATTTCTGGCAGATAAACCTGAGCTTTGGCAGAGCACGATGGGTTTGGTGTCATTCACAGAGGGTACTTCCACATTTTTAAAGAGCAAACTTGATCGCAGCAGGTGGTAGCCAGTGGCAGGGAAGGAAGAGGCAGTAGGGATGGAAAGAGAAGCAAGCCAGCAAAGATGAGATGGCCTACACGAGCCTTTAAACCAGGCATAGGCAAATTCGGCCCTCCAGATGTTTTGGGACTACAATTCCCATCATCCCTGACCACTGGTCCTGTTAGCTAGGGATGATGTGAGTTGTAGTCCCAAAGCATCTGGAGGGTCGAGTTTGCCTATGCCTGCTTTAAACACTAGGGCAGGGTTTCCCAAACCTACAGTAGATCTCCAACTGTTTCTGGACTACAATTCCCATGACCCAAGTTTGGAAACCTCTGCAAACCTTGACCCAAGTCTGCTGGTCTGAGGCATGTTTCCACTGAAATAATAATAATAATAATAATAATAATAATAATAATAATAATAATTCTATTATTTATACCCCACTCATCTGGCTGGGTTGTCCCAACCACTCTGGGTGGCTTCCAGCAAATATAAAAACATAATAAAACATCAAACATTAAAAATTTCCTGATACAGGGCTGCCTTCATTTGTCTTCTGAAAGCTATGTAGTTCTCATGAGGATTATGTAGTTTTCATTAGGACTTTAGGGGGGGGATGCAAATTGCTGCAGAAATGCGAAGAACTGATTTTAATACTGGAAAAATGAAAAATTTTGAGAACCCAAATAACCAGATCTTTTCATCTCTAGTCTGGACAGGGCCTAAGAAAGAAGTGTGGCCCTAATTTAAGTCAAAATAGATAGATAGATAGATAGATAGATAGATAGATAGATAGATAGATAGATGATAGATAGATGAGAGAGAGAGAGAGATGTGTCCCAGGGTTCAAAATCTGAGAAACAGACATGTTTCCAGCATTCCAATGCAGTGGTACCTCGGTATAAGAACAGTCTTGTTTAAGAATGCTTTGGTTCCGCAAAACCGGAAGTAGTGTCCCAGCTTGCGAACTTTACCTTGGTCTAAGAACGGAATCTGAACGGTGGGAAGCCTCATTAGGGAAAACGCACCTCAGGTTTAAGAACGGCTTGGGTTTAAGAACGGAATTCTCGAATGGATTAAGTTCGTAAACCAAGGTACCACTGCATTCCAACATTCTGTGTAACAACATTTCGACACATAAGAATGTAGATAATCTGCACAATATTGCAGCTGCGCAATATTCCCCACCGACAGCGGCAGAGGAATCCTCTTTGCCGCCCAGGGCAGCAGTGCGGAGGCACCCCCCTGGGGGCGTGGTGTCACGACGCGTGTATCATGACGTCGTGACGCCGCGGCGTGTCGGATGCACTGCACATGCCTGGGAAAAGCACGGACAGGGGGCTGGGGAGTGCCACCCCCCTCCCACGGAACTGGGGGCGGAGCACCCTGTCCTTCCTACACCGCTGCCCACCGACCCCCTCCCCTTCCTATTGCAACTGCAACATGAGAGTCTCTGCTCTGCGCCAGCTTCTGTTCAGGACGCCAGCATTCATGTAACTTAGCATGCAGCAGCACAGCTAAAAGCTAGCCCACATGCTGATGAAGGCTTGTGGGCCGTCATGCCCAGAGAAAATAATGAGAATAGGCCCCTAGATCTGGGCTAGCTCTGCCTCCATTCCAACCTTGCCTTGAAACAGCCTGCCATCCAAAACCAGCACCTCTGCCCTTTGCCAAATGAGGTAAGAGCTGGTTCCGCAGGTCCCAGATCAAATTACTATTCAAACATTTTTAAGGATTAGCTTCGGACTTAGCCCGTCAGTATTTTGCTGGACAAGTGCCACCGAAAAAAAAACAAAAAGGGTAAGCATCATAATGAAAAGTTTTGATTCCCCCCACCCCTTACCTTAGATCACCACAACGATACGTTTAACTACAAAGAGTTGATTTGAAATGTATGATTGGAGAAGGATGAAAGCTGGGCTGGGCTGGGCGGAGGAAGCAACTGCTTCAACCTTAGGCCCATACAATGCCAAGCAATCTGTAATTGTAGTAACCTGGTTATGCTATTTATGAAGACAAATGGGTGACCTTGTTGCTTGTAATCATCCATGTTTTCCCCCACCGGAGATTAAACTTTGGAAACCAGAGCTCTCTCTCCCCCAAGGATAATGGCAAATTACAAAGCGAATTCTAAAGCCACAGCAGATCTGTTTGCAAAGCCTCTGAAATGCAGCCAGCATGCCAAAGTTGTCAAAGGTTTTCCTGGCGATGTTTCTGTGGGGTGGTTTACATCGTTGTCTCTTAGGGTCAACTTGGTATGAGTTCTGAATTGTTCAGGGGCCCTACATGCTTAAAGCAGCCTCTCTCCTTCAGAGGTGACCCACAGAACACAGGAGAATTGTGTGGGCTGCGGGATGAGGACTTGACGGGGCTGGCACATCCCTGCTCTCCCCTCTTGTGCAGGTGCAATTGTTCAAAGGAGATGCCCAAACAGAGATGACACGTTGTTGGCTGGCATCCGTCTGTCTCAAGAGACAATGGAGTGCACACATCTGGGTATGAAGCCAAGCCTCTGTTCCAGCAGCACTTGGGTGCAATCCTGAGCACTGTGTATGTATCTCCTGGGCTGCCCAGATGACAAGACCACCTTCTCAGCCTTGCTGGTGTGGTCCAAAGGAAAACAGAATGATACATTTGGCACCAGCTTGGCTGCAGGAGTTGGCTGCAAGGTGCCATCCAACTGTCTTAAGTTCTTCCCTCTGGATTTGTGTAGGGCTTACTTCTTAGCTGTTTTTTCTTTTCCCGTGCCTCTTCATCAGCCTCACTCATCTCTGCCTCTTGGCTTCCCTCCTCACCTTCAGCTTCTGCCTCTGACTCTGGGCTTCTGTCTGCCGCAGACTCTCCCTGCTCACTAAACCCTGTTACCTCTTCAGCTTCCAACACCTCCTTCTCCCTGTCTTCTCCCTCTTCTCCTTCTGACCACTCATGGTTGTCCCACCACCACTCCCCGGGCTCTGGGCCTACTTCTTTGGGGTTGGTGGGTTTCCCAGCTGGTTCTTCCCACCATTCCTCTGCATCCAACCAGTCAATGATGCCTGGTCTCTGAACTCCGCTAATACCTCTTTTCAGTGCTATTTTTCTAGAAAAAGAGGTGTCAGAGCTCACTATGAACTCAGGTGGCAGCAGTACCCACCTGAGAGGTGCCAGAGCTGAGCTCCCGCTGAAAAAAAGACCTGCCTCTTTCGTGCCAGGATGGAGGACAGAGTCGGGTGTGTGTGTATGTGAGTATGTGTAGAAACTAGCTTACTGCAGGTGAAACTGAAAGATTTCAAAGAGATAAGGGATTTATTAACAGATTGGTTACAGTTTCACCAATCAAATTATATTTTCAAGGCAGACAAAAAGAAAGGTTTTAGTTATGAGATCACAAGATTTCAAAAAGACCTGCTAGAAAACAATATAAAATTACTGTTGAAAATGTCTAGATTGCTCTTGGAATGGTATACAAAAGATGAACAAGTTAAATCTGTGATGATACACCGGGAGAGGGACTTGGGGGGCACAATATTCAACTTTTAGATTGGGAAAGGTTATGGAAAACTGATTTGAAATTCTCGGCATGTTGCACGCTGGAAGAAAACTATATGAAAAGGATGTGCAGGTGGTATTTGACTCCTAGTGAGTTAGCAAAAAGGTATAAGACAAGTACAAATATCTGCTGGAAATGTAAAGAAAAAGAAGGCACCTATTATCACATGTGGTGGTCGTGTAAAGTAATAAAAGCATTCTGGGAAATGATATATAATTAATTGGAAAAAATGATTAATATAAATTTTTATAAAAAGAAAACCCAGATGCTTTCTTATTAGGAATTGTAGGACGGACGGATCTGGATGCTGGTGTAATGGAGAAATGTTAAGAATTATTAGCCAAAAATTTTGAGACCAGAGGGAGGTACGGTGCAGAAAAAAGAAGAATTTAGGTGTAAAAAACTAGTTTAAGTAGGGGAAAAATTGATGAGGGCTTTAGAAAGGTTCAGAAGTATTTAGGAGCCGAGGTTGAGTATAAATTATTAGGAGTTAGTCTGATATGGTATGATTTTGTCTTAAAAGATAAGGGGAAAATATATTGTGATTAGGCAAAAATAGATTTGACCATGAATTTGGAAAACTGGTAAGGAGGATTGATATTGAATTCAACAGGGGGGGGGGATCTGAGGAAGTCAATTAACAATGAAATTGAGGAAAGGAAGAATGTTTGGCCTAAGGAAAAGGGCCAGACTTAAGCAATGATTTTTTTGTATGTTTAATACGTTAAATTTGAAATGTTTAATATTTGCCCTTGTGAGAGAGGGGTTTGGGTAATTGCTTCCCTCAGTTGGGGGGGAATGAAATAGTTTAACTGCTATGTAAATGTGCTTAAAATTGTCAAAATTAATAAAAATTAATTTTTTTAAAAAAAAGGAATTGTATGTACCGATATCCCAAAGGAGCAGAAAAGTCTATGTATGCGACAACAGCCGCAAGGATGCTACTAGCCCAGACACGGAAAGAGGAAAGAGTCCCTACCACAGAGGAATGGCAAACTAAGCAGTTGGACTATGCCGAAATGGCAAAACTGAATGGAAAGCTCAGGAACCAAGAAGACAAAAACTTTTAAGAAGGAATGGCAAAAAATTATAATTTATTTAGGAAGAGGAGGAGGAGGAAGAGGAGGAGTTTGCATTTGATATCCTGCTTTTCACTACCCGAAGGAGTCTCAAAGCGGCTAACATTCTCCTTTCCCTTCCTCCCCCACAACAAACACTCTGTGAGGTGAGTGGGGCTGAGAGACTTCAAAGAAGTGTGACTAGCCCAAGGTCACTCAGCAGCTGCATGTGGAGGAGCGGGGAAGCAAACCCGATTCACCAGATTACAAGTCTACCGCTCTTAACCACTGCACCACACTGGCGAGACCACTGTAAGCAGATGAAAACATTAACAGGATTTTAATCTCACTTGTAATGTAACAATCACTATGGACAATACGGATAGATACAAAATATGGGTTATGAAATAATATGCAGTTGAAAACGTTGACAATAAGACCCATGGAAGGGATCTTATAACTCTATGCTTGTAAAATGAAATAAAAATCGTTTTCAAAAAAAGGAAAAGAAATAGCTTGCTGTACAGTGATAAAATTTATGTACGCTGCTCCGCCAGATTTCCTCTCTGGCCCCACCCACCACGATATGTGGTCTTGGGTCACTGTTTCAAAATCGAATGTTGCCTTCAGGTTGAAAAAGCTTCCCACACTCCTGCCAAGGTTACACCAAAGAGGTGGTGCGAATTGCTCACCCAACCACCGTTGTAACGCACTTCAGAATGTCAAATCGTACATATGCTCACTACAGTGAGTTCACACATCACCGTGGCAGGCGCCACAAAAGCATAACAAAGAGCACCGAGGGAAAAGAATGGTTTTCAAGAGGCCGCAATTATAAAACAGATTGCTTTACGGGGACCCTAATTAGAAGGTGGCGAGGAGGGAAGGGGGAAAAGAAGCACTTATTTTCATGCAACATTCCTTTCCCTTTTTCAAAAAGGGCATTTTCACATCGAGTGTATGTTGCCATAGTTACAGCAAAGGAACACACAGACCTTTGCTAGTCTGCATTGTTGCATATTTGCACACATAAGAATCGAAGGCGCCTCGTGCAGAATCTGCCAAAGGGATCCGCTTTGCCTTCATTGAATTAAAACAAGCCTGATCCAGCCTTGGGCGAGACAGTAGGGGGGGGGGCAATCAGAACTTTGTAATAATTTGATTTCTCCTATTAAAAAAGATGGGGGGTGAAGTTCCTTTGTCACAAAGCCATAATTTCAAGAAAAACTATATATATATAGAGAGAGAGAGGTGGGGGGAGGTAATTAATTTTTTTTTAATCGCATTTCAACAGCTCACAGAGAAAATGGGCTTTTGAAACATATCTCAAGCTGCTTCCCTGGTTTTCAAAGGCACATTTGTCCCCCTTGAATGAAGAACAGAGAAATTGCTGGGCTTTAAACGGTCTCTACGTCTAAGGGAACAGGGGAGACATTTTCATTAAAAACTTAGCAATTTTGCTTCCCCCCCCCTGCACTCATTAAAGGTAAAGGGACCCCTGACCATTAGGTCCAGTTGTGGACGACTCTGGGGTTGCGGCGCTCATCTCGCTTTATTGGCTGAGGGAGCCTGTGTACAGCTTCTGGGTCATGTGGCCAGCATGACTGAGCCGCTTCTGGCGAACCAGAGCAGCGCACGGAAACGCCGTTTACCTTCCCGCCGGAGCGGTACCTATTTATCTACTTGCACTTTGACGTGCTTTCAAACTGCTAGGTGGGCAGGAGCAGGGACCGAGCAATGGCAGCTCACCCCGTCGTGGGGATTTGAACCGCCGACCTTCTGATTGGCAAGCCCTAGGCTCTGTGGTTTAACCCACAGCGCCACCCGCGTCCCTCTCCGCACTCATTAGGGTGCCTCTTTTTCATTACGAGTTGGCATTGCTTCCTAGAGAATTTATAGCACCTGTTTTGCTGGCAGCAGCCACACTGCTTTTGTTCAGTCCAAAGGTTGTAACACACAATATTAAAAGTTAAAACCACAGCCAGAAGCAGTAATGGGTGGAGTCAGAAAAGTGCATGTGGATAAATAGGTACCGCTCCTGCGGGAAGGTAAACGGCGTTTCCGTGCTGGCCACATGACCCGGAAGCCGTACGCTGGCTCCCTCGGCCAGTAACGCGAGATGAGTGCCGCAACCCCAGAGTCAGACACGACTGGTCCTAATGGTCAGGGGTCCCTTTACCTTTACCTTTTACCCACCACTGAACCCTGCTGCCATCTTCCCTGCTGGTGGGCATCTATTATAGCTATTTATTGCTCTAGGGTGGTGGGGTGGTGGTGGGGAGAATGTCTCCTCCCACAAACTTCAGTTGCTGTGAGAGGCTGGCTGCGGACATGCAATGGTAAGGGAAAGCACTTTGTACATGCTCTGGGGGCAACGCCTCTTTTTCCACATGCTGCAGGAACCACGGGCCGCCTCTTGCCCAAGGCCCCACAAAAACATGGCACTACCAGCAGTGGCGGAGTAAGGCTCCGCGGTACCCGGGGCGGCAAAGGAAACGCCCCGGGGGCGGGGCGTCGTGACATCACATTGTGACGTCATGACGCTCCGCCCCCAGGGCGTTTCTGGGGGTGCCGGCTCCGCTTCTGCAGCCCTCTTTTAAGCCGAAGAGCTCGCTTTTAAGCTCTCCGGCTCAAAAGGAGGCTGTGGAAGCGGCGATCCGATGACAGAGTGCGCCTGCGCGTGCAGGCGCACTCCGTCGTCGGGCCGTGCGCTGCCGCTCCCAGGGTGACGGAGGGAGCGGCAGCGCGTGGGAATGGTGGGAGGGGCTGCCTCTTGTCACCCCCACGTGCCGCCGTTCGCTCCATTGCCCCAGGAGCAGCAGCACCGCACACACCGTGCGCTGCTGCTCCCGGGGGGACGGAGCCAGCGGCAGCGCGTGGGGGTGACAAGCGACGGCCCCTCCTGCCACTCCCCACGCTGCCGGTCACCCCGGGAGCAGCAGCGCTGCACGGACGGGGTGCTCCCTCGGCCGTGCGCTGTTGCTCCTGGGGTGACGGAGGGAGCGGCAGCGCTTGGGAATGGCGGGAGGGGCTGCCGCTTGTCACCCCCATGCGCCGCCACTCGCTCCGGTCGCCCCGGGAGCAACAGCGCACGGCCGAGGGAGCACCCCATTCGTGCAGCGCTGCTGCTCCCGGGGTGACCGGCGTTGCCTGGGGAGTGGCGGGAGGGGCGCCGCTTGTCGCCCCCACCCGCCGCTTGTCGCCCCCACCCGCCGCTTGTGGCCCCTGTCGCCCGGGGCCGTACCGCCCCCACCGCACCCCCCTAGCGACGCCCCTGACTACCAGCCCCGTTAAGGCCTGTTATCTGTCTTTGCCAGGAAGTCTTTAAACATATCAATTGGCTTTTGTGATCTGAAACAATTTACTAGGCAGGGAAGAGAGGGGGGGGGAGAGGGAGAGGCAGCAGAGGGCTTTGGCGAAAGCTTCTCTTCAAATGTTTGCCGCGTTGCCAATTGGGAGAGGCAAGAAGAGCGAGATAGTCTGCTAAAGTGATTCCAGATGGGCCAATATTAATATCTTTCTCTTTCTTGATGAATGAGACAGTATGGCCCAGATAGGAAGCTGCTAAAATTACAGGCGCCACGGAGACTTCGCCTGGTGCCCTACCCCACGGAGGACACTCTATCCTTACCTCTGCAGCTGTAACTCGGACGAGATGCTCTAACCTGTTGCAGCAAGCGTTCCAGAGCCTCGACCTGTCCCCTGTGCCTAGGCTCTCGGCCATCGTAGTCTTTCCAGTCTGTTGAGCGAAAGAAATAAGCAATTTTAAATGCGGAAGAGGAAAGGGAGCCACGCAGAGAGTTTCTTTGCTCTCAGCGTCTCCTGGCTCAGGACAGAGTTGGCCAATAAGCCTGTTTTTTTTAGTTTGTCCTTGATCAGAACGCTGTGAACTTCCCTCCCAAATAGCTACTGCTTCTACTTTACTACCTTTTTGGAGATTTGATTTTTTCCGGGGGGGGGGGAGGGATGACCCACACACTTACAGGGAACCCTCCCCAAACTTAGCAGTTAAATAGTGTTTCCCAAACTTGGGCCTCCAGCTGGTTTATTTTTTATTTTTTTTGGACTACAACTCCCATCATCCCTAATTATTAGGACCAGTGGTCAGGGGTAATAATAATAATAATAATAATAATAATAATAATAATAATAATAATAATTTATTTATACCCCGCCCTTCCCCGCCAAAGCGGGCTCAGGGCGGCTAACACCAATAAAATCACAACAAAAACATAAAAAAAACATAAAACAGTTCATTAAAATACAGATTAAAACACAATTTAAAATTAGGGGAATTTAAAATGATGGGAATTGTAGTCCAACAAGAGCTGGAGACCCACTAAATAAATATATCTGTTTGTCAAGGACCATGTTAAGCAGGACTGCACCGAGGAGGAATGGTGGGAGCCACTCTCCCCCCCCCCTGATCCTGACTCTTCCCAGGAGCAGGAGGACAGTATAGATTTGGAACAGTGGTTTGTAGAGGGGCATAGTTCAGAAGGCAGAAGCTGGGAAATACTGCATGGGGAACAGCTAGGAGAAGAAACACTGGAAGAGAAAGTGTTAACAGATTCACAGTCTTTGGACAGCTCCACTGCCCTCCCCAAAGTCGAGAAGATCTCAGAAATTCTCAGAACAGAAAGTGCAGAGGGTACAAACTCAGATTACTAGATTTAGGAGTGATGTAGATTAATAGGGACAAGGGGGGGGGTGTGTAAGCCTTAATTGGGCGCACCGCCATTTCCAGGGAGACGTGTTCTTTTGTCTCTCACTTTGATTATTAAAGAATCTAAGACGTTCCTTTCATTTTATCTTCTTATTTACTGCCACAGGTGAGTAAGCCAATTCCCCGAAGCCTGACACTGGTGCTAATTCCAATGGTAAATGTTGGAAACATACCAAATCAGGAAGGCAGGGCATATAGTCTCATTCCTATTGTGTCCCAAACTCTGCAGGAGATGCACATTATATCAGAAATGGTCTCCCAATGCAAAGCCTCTCCAATTAGGAGTCATATTGAGTTGGAACATTGATCCATCTATCTGATTAATGGCAGTGGCTCTGCAAGGCTTTAGGCAGGAGACATTCCCAACCTGGAGATGCTGGGGACTGAACCTCCAACCTTCTGCATGCAAGGTGGGTGCTGGACCACTGAACTATGGCCCTTCCCAATTCATGCAATGAACCTCAGGTCCTGACATTAATAATAATAATAATAATAATAATAATAATAATAATAATAATATTTGTAACCCGTCCATCTGACTAGGTTGCCCTAGTCACTCTGGGTGGCTTCCTACATATACAGAAACATAATAAAACACCAAACATTTAAAACTTCCATATGCAAGGCTGCCTTCAGATGTTGTCTAAAGGTTGTATAGTTACCGTATTTTCCGGCGTATAAAACAACTGGGCATATAAGACGATCCCCAACTTTCCCAGTTAAAATATAGAGTTTGAGATATACTCGACCGCAGATTCTCCACCCAGCGTATAAGATGACCCCCGACTTTTGAGAAGATTTTCCTGGATTAAAAAGTAGTCTTATACGCCAGAATATACAGTATTTATCTCTTTGACATCTGAAGGGAGGGCGTTCCATAGGCCACTGCTGAGAAGGTTCCCTGTAACCTCACTTCTTGCAGTGAGGGAACCCGCCAGAAGGCCCTCAGAGCTAGATCTCAGTGTCTGGGCTGAAACGATGGGGGTGGAGATGCTCCTTCAGGTATACTGGGCCGAGGCCATTTAGGGCTTTAAAGGCCAGGACCAACACTTTGAATTGTGCTCGGAAACGTACTGGGAGCCAATGTAGTCCTTTCAGGATCAGTGCTATATCGTTCCAGTGGCCACTCCCAGTCATTAGGTCTGCTGCTGCAAACATGTGGCACAGGAGTGGGAAAGCACAAGTCCTCTTCAGTGATGAAGCCCAAACAGGCTATATAGGGTATGGTACAGAGGGTATGGGGCTGTACACAACAGCCCTGCTTTGAGTAGAGTAGAGAGTGCCTGTGTGCTCAACCAGACATGCCTCAACTCTCCTGCAACCTCTGAAGAAAAGATCCTTTATGCCACACTAAGCTTGGTACCATATTATTGACAAGGCAGCTTCTTCTGCCAAATGTCTTCTATATTCTAGTAGAATCAGCTGGCAGCTCCTTATTGGGTACCGCAGGGCTCAGTGGTGGAGCTTCATGCTCCGGCACTGGGGGGAGGAGAGCAGGCGAGGCGGGGCTGGCGTGTAGGGGCATGGCATGCATCCTGGGGGCATGGCACACCACCTGCGGGGGCGTGGCGCCCTGCACAGGTGGGGGGGCAGCCGTGATGGCACCCCACCGGGATTGCGCTGCCAGGGGCGGTGCACTCCCCTCGCACTCCTCTTCCTCCGCCAGTGGCAGGGCTACTATTTGAATTTTAACAACAGGCCAGCAAAAGTCCTTCATTCCCTGCTGACTCTCTCTCTCAGGGGCGGAGGAAGGCGCCCGGCTACCCGGGGCGGCAAACCCGGAAGCACCCGGGGGCATGGTTTCGCTCCCAGCACGCACGCCCCCACCGCCCCCTTGCTCCGCCCCTGCTCTCTCTCTTTGAATTTTTTATTTTTACATTTTACAATATTTCAACAAACATTTAAACCTAAACAAATTCAGCCTACATTTTCTTCGACTCCGCACCTCCACCTCTCTGCGGTTCCTTACTTTAAACTTGCTGCATAACCAATTCAAACCTGTTTACAAATTGAACCTTTTTACTCGCTTTAAGTTATTTCTTACTACCTTGCTGACTCTCTTGTCGGCGAGAAGGGAATAATAATTTTGGTCAAGTTTAGGGCACTCCTTGTGACCTCTCCCCCCCTGTCATGGCTGCTAAGTTTAGCTGCTATTTTTCACACTTCTTTTAACGGAAAAGAATAAAGTTAATAACCCGCCTCGGCTCTGCAAATAAAAGCATGCTGCCGGCATGTTTGCCTGTTGACAGGCTCTGCATAGCTGGCACCGAGTATGTGAATGAATTCAGCGCTACCCAATGGCTGGCTTTTTGTGAACGGTGCATGCTCGGTTAGTTTACATTGCAAGCTCATGAAGGGCATGGCATTCCCGGGAAATAAAGCAGCGAAAACCACACTCAGCACCTCTCTCCCATTTGCAACCAAGGGCCACAAGATGACACGGTGACCGTTTTGTCTTTTCGCACAACGCCTTGTTTTACGAGTTGCGTAAAAGATGATGGTGTTCATCCACAACCGTATTTGGGTGAAACATCTGCATCATCAACATTGGGAGGCTGTTGCAAAGAAACTGATGGAAAAACTGACTAAGAGAAGGTAGATGGATTAAACTGAGGCATAAAAACAGAAAACGTTTGTGCGAACTTAAGATCCAAAGCATTCGCTGTTGGATGAATAAATAAGCTTATGCAATACAGTGGTACCTTGGTTATCAGACACCTTGGTGCTCAAACAAATTGGAACCCGAACATTGCAAACCTGGAAGTAAGTGTTCCGATTTGCGAACTTTTTCCGGAAGTCGAACGTGCTCCGTTTTGAGTGTTACGCTTCCGTTTTGAGTGCCACACTTCCGTTTTGAGTGTTACGCTGAGGTCTGTCTGGTTTTGCTACTTGTTTTGCGTTTTTGTTTTTGCGGCTCTTTTTTTTGTTTTGTTTTTGTGACTGTGTGGAACGAACGCATTTCAGCTACTGATTGATTGATTGCTTGACTGCAGCACATTGTTTATTGCTTTCATTTTATGGGTCAATGGTCTCGTTAGATAGTAAAATCCATGTTGGCATGCTAGTTTCCAACCACTGCTGTTCGGCAGTGGAGTTTGCTACCAAGGAGTGTGGTGGAGTCTCCTTCTTTGGAGGTCTTTTAGCAGAGGCTTGACAGCCATCTGTCAGGAATGCTTTGATGGTGTTTCCTGCTTGGCACGGGATTGGATTGGATGGCCCTTGTGGTCTCTTCCAACTCTATGATTCTATGATTCTATGTTAAATTGCTGTTTTAGGGGTTGCTTTTAAAAGTATGGAACAGAAGAATCCATTCTGCATTGCTTTCTATGCGAAAGGGCGCCTTGGTTTTGGAACGCTTTGGTTTTGGAACGGACGTCCTGAATGGATTAAATTTGAGAACCAAGGTACCACTGTAAAATGAGAGAGGAATTATTCTAGTTCTAGGTAACTAAAACACACCTTTGGTCACTTAAAGGGTGGCTGGGGGTGGGGTGGGGGGTGAGTAATTCCGCTTTTCCCCAGTATTTGATTGCCATATCTTCTGTTTTAGAACTGGTCTAAGTATTATCTTTAACATACAGAGGAAGCTGGGAATGGTTTTTGGGTGGTCGCTTTTCCACCAAGGCCAGTCTCATGTACCAGTTGATGGTTGTGCATTGTGTACTTGGCTGTGGTTGGAAGCTAGCATGCCAACTTTTCCTGGCAGCCATAAATATAATGAGATCAGCTGCTGCACGACATTTCATGTTGGTGGCTTGGAAAAGCCACAGAGAGAAGCCATTTCCAGCTTGCTAGAGTGATAAAAGTACCGGTAATGTGTAGACCAATTGCTAGCCTTCTGAATTTGGAGAATGTTAAGGAGAGGATCCGATCATGCCTCTTCATTTTAACATTTATTTTCAAAGAATATGAAATCTTACACACACACACACACACACACACACACACAAACCCTGTATGGTTTTAAATGAATATGGGTGTAGGGGTTCTTTTTCATTCACATTTTCCCATTTCTGTGTTTTGTCATTTTGTTGTGGCCCCGAACAAGCAAACAGAACCTGACCTAAGCAAGCTGTCTAGGAAGTCAGCCCTTTTAGGATGAAACTGGGTCTAATCCCGAGTAAACATGCACATAAGCGCATTGCACAAGGCCATAATGGAAGTGTAATGAATAATACTTGGAGAAGTTCTTCCTGATTGTTTAAATATGTTCCTGTGTGTGTTCTTTTTTTAAAAAGAAATCGGCAATTTTCAATACACATTGCTTTACACAAATCAACAGTGTGATGCAGCAGCAGCAGCAAAAAAAAAAAAAAAAGCTAATGCTATTCTAGGCTGTGTCAACAGAAGCATAGCTGTCAACTTTCCTCTTTTTCTAAAAGGGAAATTCCCTTATTCCAAATAGGCTTCCTCGCAAGAAAAGGGAAAAGTTGACAGCTATGAACAGAAGTATAGTGTTCAGATCAAGGGAAGTAATTGTACCACTCTATTCTGCCTTGGTCAGACCATACCTGGAATGCCATGTCCAGTTCTGGGCGCCACAATTTAACAAGGATGTTGACAAACTGGAACGTGTGCAGAGGAGGGCAACCAAGACGATCAAGGGTTTGGAAACCAAGCCTTATGAGGAACATTTGAAGGAGCTGGGTATGTTTAGCCTGTGTGGGAACCAATAGGAGCTATTCAACCACCTTACAGGGTCCGCCTCCTGGCGTGACCTAGCCAATTACAGAAGAGCTAGGAGGGCGAACACTCCTATCAGAAACAAGCTAACTAAGGACTCTCTTTTCTCTGAACACAGTTTTAAGCAGGAGCGAGTCAGTCTGGCTTTGGCAGGCTCACATGCAGCAAGGGTTGTTTTTGAGTTCTAGTTCCGTTGTTAATAATAAAGGACATTTGGAACCAACGCTGCCTCTGCCTCTTATCCTAGCTGAGTACATAGCTGAGTACATAACAGCCTGGGAAAGAGGAGACTGAGAGGAGATATGATAGCCATCTTCAAATACCTCAAGGGCTGTCACATGGCTATCTCAGCTTGTTAAGCCCATATATGATAGCCATTACATATGGCATTTACCACAAACCCAGCTGTTTTGGTTTAACCCCTTCTTGTTCCCATATTAAACTGAAATGAATCCTAAGTGCGTGGAATTACTTCTGTTCCTATCTACCCAGTTATGCTCACCTCTTACTTTCCTCTTTAACCTCCCCCCCCTCTTGATTGTTGAAATTTAGACCGGAAGCTCCTTGGGATAGATAGCAAGTTCCCGCCCCCAACAATGGTACAGTACAAAGTGCAGTACATTTCCGAGCACAATTCAAAGTGTTGGTCTTTAAAGACCTAAACGGCCTCGGCCCTGAATACCTGAAGGAACGTCCCATCCCCATTGTTCAGCCCGGACACTGAGGTGCAGCTCCGAGGGCCTTCTGGCAGTTCCCTCACTGCAAGACGTGAAGCTTCATGGAACCAGGAAGAGGGCCTTTTCGGTAGTGGCGCCCACCCTGCGGAACGCCCTCCCATCAAATGCCAAGGAGATAAGTAACTATGCAACCTTTAGAAGACATCTTAAGGCAACCCTGTACGGGGGTGTTTAAAATGTTTAAGGTTTTATTAGGTTTTTATACATTCTGGAAGCTGTCCAGCGTGGCTGGAGAAACCCAGCCGTATGGGCGGGGTACAAATAAAATAATAATAATAATAATAATAATAATAATAATAATAATAATAATTTATACCCCGCCTATCTGGCTGTGTTTCCCCAACCACTCTGGGTGGTTTCCAACAGAATGTTAAAATACAATAATCTATTAAACTGTAAAAGCTTCCCTAAACAGGGTTGCTTTCAGATTATTATTATTATTATTAGATGTGACCATCAGTGGTGCTACACATGTAAACAAACGAATAAACACATAATTTCATACACAACTGGGTGTGAGAAAGACCATGGCTCAGTGGTACAGCATTCGCTTTGCACAGAGTATAGAAAAAGAAGAAGAAGAAGAAGAAGAAGAAGAAGAAGAAGAGGAGGAGTTTGGATTTGATATCCCCCTTTATCACAACCTGAAGGAGTCTCAAAGCGGCTAACAATCTCCTTTCCCTTCCTCCCCCACAACAAACACTCTGTGAGGTGAGTGGGGCTGAGAGACGTCAGAGAAGTGTGACTAGCCCAAGGTCACCCAGCAGCTGCATGTGGAGGAGCGGGGAAGCGAACCCGGTTCCCCAGATTACTAGTCCACTGCTCTTAACCACTACACCACACTGGCTCAACCCAAGGCAACTCCAGGCAAGGCATGGAAAGGCCCAACTTGGTCTGAAATCTTAGAGAGCTGCTGCCAACCAATATAGGCATTGCTGAACTTGGAGTAAGGCAACTTCCTGCTTCCACATGTAAGTTCTTGAAGGACCAGGTATTTCACAGGCAGCCAAACACAGGGCTAATTGGGAGGTTCAAAGACCATAGATCAACTAACTCTATAAATGCATTCCATTTTTATTCATTTTTTTGCTGCCATGATCATTTCACCTTGGCTGAACTAACCTTTTAAATGACACTTTATTAATTTTTTAAAATAAATTTTATTAAGTTTTATAGCAGGCATAGGCAAACTTGGCCCTCCGGATGCTTTGGGACTACAACTCCCATGATCCCTAGCTAACAGGACCAGTGGACGGGGATGATGGGAATTGTAGTCCCAAAGCACCTGGAGGGCCGAGTTTGCCTATGCCTGTTTTATAGAGAGAAAGACAAAACTGAATATCTTTTCCCTTTCTAAACCAAACCAGGACTTTTATCCAGATACAATAAAAATCCAAAAAAGGGGTGAAGAAATGGAGAAAGAAAAAGAAATAAATAAAGAAAGAAAGAGTAGAAAAGAGGTTAAAATAGAAAAATAGAAAATTAAGATTCAGAAAAGAAAGAACTCCTAATTCATCTGTCTGCTATATAAAAACAATATTCACTTTGTCCAATCCAATATAACACCCCACAAAGCCAGTTTCTATAAACAAACATTATCTTCCATCCTCAAATCCAGATCTCATTATTAAATTTCACTTTAAATGAGAGGGGAAAAGAGAGGATGAATGAATGTTGTTCAGATAATACAAGCAGTCAATGTTGAAATAGACAAAAACTCTTAACCTACTCGAAGGAGAAGCACAGGGGGGTGTGGAAGTCTGAGGCTGCCCCCAGCCTTTCATGTTATAAGCATAAACTCGGACGTAATAGGTTCGGCCCTGTAATGAGAAAATAAAACAGACGACCCCAAGTTTATGAACCCAGCCAAAACGAACATTCCAAAGTCATACGGCTACCCATTGACAAAGGAGCGAGCCCAGTGACCCAAATACATTTCTTGTAACCTGTTTTATAGCAGGGCTGTGCTGAATGTTCACTAACGTTTGAAACTGGCACACTCAAGACAGCTGAAGCTACTGCAGAACATGCGGCTTTGCTTATGGCTGCCTGTGATGATAGCACATCAGCCGTAGCGCTGTGGCATCAGCGAGAAAAGCGTGCAGGTTCCCACAACCAAGCGGCTTAAGCAGAAGTGAGAGGAGGAGGAGGAGGAGGAGGAGGAGGAGAGGTTGGATTTGATATCCCGCTTTATCACTACCCGAAGGAGTCTCAAAGCGGCTAACATTCTCCTTTCCCTTCCTCCCCCACAACAAACACTCTGTGAGGTGAGTGGGGCTGAGAGACTTCAAAGAAGTGTGACTGGCCCAAGGTCACCCAGCAGCTGCATGTGGAGGAGCGGAGACACGAACCCGGTTCCCCAGATTACGAGTCTACCGCTCTTAACCACTACACCACACTGGCTCTGAGTCTCAGGACAGTGAAGCCAATAAGAGGAAGAAGCAGAATTAAAGGAAGAAAGGGAGGAATATAGTGGTACCTCGGTTCCCGAACGCCTCCATTGTCAAACGTTTCAGTTCTCGAACGCCCCAAACCCAGAAGTAAATGCTTCTGTTTTCAAATGTTTTACGGAAATCGAACGTGCGACGCGGCTTCCGCTGAGAGCAAGTAGCTCTTGCAACCAATGGGAAGCCGTCCCTTGGTTTTCGAACGTTTTGGAAGCCGAACGGTCTTCCGGAATGGATTATGTTCGAGAACTGAGGTACCGCTGTATATATTGTAAACTGTCTTGTGATCTTTGGATGAAGGGTGGTGTAGAAATTTGATAAATAATTATAATATTAATGAGGGAGGGAGGAAGACATTACTGAGAAGAAACAGCAGCTAGAGAAGCCAAATGTTGCCAAATAGCACTGAAACTATGCTAATAATACCATAACAAATGTCAAAAATTGACTTTTCTTCTGTGCCTTCACTGTCCACAGTCGAATGTTTCATAAACAAAGCTTGCCCCCAAACAAACACAAAGGTTACCCCAAAGAAATATGAGGCATGAACTGCTCGGGATCATCACCATCATTTTTATAATAGAAAAACGTGTTGACCACATGTTTTATTCATGTATTGGCACTGAAAGTTTGCATTCTCCATCATTTACAATTGGCTTCACCTTATCTCTTATAATATTGCATACTGTATCTTTGGGAACCTGAGAAGTAGTTTAGATTAGCTAGCACCGGGCGGTGCATGGCTTTTATCATTCTTGTACGTTGTATAAATTGCTGGCGATTTGCATCTAAATTGTCTCTCAAGGAACAGCTCCTGAAATAAGTCAAAGGGAGGTCCATGGGATGTGGATGTTAGGGCTACAACCACAGTCTTCTAGGTCAACAGAGGTACCCTGTTTTTAGATGTTCCACAGAGATATGAGGAGTTGCCTTCTGCTAAACCAGGCCAAGGCCCAAACTACACATGACATAACAAAGCAATCCTATATCCTACACAGAGCACGTTGAGGGGGTGCAAGGTAGCTGATATCTTCCAAGTGCTGCCACTCACACTTGCCAGGGCAGAAGGTGTGTGTGTGTGTGTGTTTCCCTGATCCAGGCTGCTGCAGGTGAGGGACCTGGGGATTGGTCCTTTCCTGGGATCTACAGGGCTTTCGATCTCCACTCCTGCTCCCAAAACGCCCCATTTCAGCTGCTGCCTCCCATGGACATGAAGCTGGGGGGGGGGATATTATCTGGGAAATCGTATGAGGCATCTTATGAATGTCTCTACCAAAGCATTTGTTCAAAGCTAACCTTTGCACAAATCATCATCAACAACAATAAAAACCCAACTGAAAAAGACGCTTTTGAAATCTAAGCTTCAAACCCCAAGATATTAAATGTTGGGTTAAAAAGTCAGTTTAGAAGAACTTAAATATGCCTCCCCCGACTAACACGGGTTTTTCTTTCTTTTCTTTAAATTAAAAAAAAAATGCAAATGATTTTGAGACAGGAGAATGTATCTGAGATTTCCCTCCAGCTGTAAATACTGATGCATTTTTAAAATTAAAAAAAAACCTGTTACTGATGTCAAAAGTCACATTCAGCTGCTTATGAAGGACCGAGAAGTGAAGGCAAATGTGTGTGATGTGGACATCCCTACCTGCCCCCCTCCCGAGACTCTCCATAGGGAGATCATTGCCCATCAGCCACCCACTTTTAATCTCTATAAAAACACCCCTTTCTCCTTTTAAGTTGCTGCAGCCAGCGACTTTTGTTTCCCCTACGAAGCGGTGGGGATAGAACTGTTATTTTAGGCATCAGACGTGGAGTCAGGATTGGATCTCTCCAAAGCCTTTGATCTGCCCTAAGATTACCCCATGATCCACGGCACAGCAGCTTTAATTCCACTCTCTTCAGATCTCCCCCACTAACACAGCGACTCACAAAACAACCTACAGCCAACCGCCCATCCCTTTGTGGTTTTCCGATGCTGGGTACCAGACAGAATGCGTTTAATGACTGGCAGCCCTTGCTGGAGGAATGGCACTCAGCTGTTCTCCTCAAGCAGCTTAAATTCAAAGTGGGCAGTTTTGCTAGTGTTTGGGGAGCAGCACAATCTAAATTAAGGCTTTGTCATTTACCATGGTGAGGGCGGTGATGGTGCACCTCAAAGACTGAAGGTTATCCATGACGATTTCCCCAGCCAAAGGAGAAAAGTCTTCTGAATAGCTCCATTCCACTAGGAAACAAAATCAAACAGAAGAAAGGTTAACAAGACGTCAGTTGTCTAAGAGAGGAGCATACACATTCAGCTAATTTACGTCATCTCTCCCTTGTTTGTCTCAGGCCTCTGTGTCAACGAAAGTGTTGCAGAAGGCTTTTTGCATGCAAGTTAAGCCAAGCAAACATTTGCTCTGATTTAGGCACTTTTCCTCTCGCAAAGAGAAAGGGAATTTTGGCATGCAAGCAGCTAAGCAAGTACGGGGATCTACTGGTTGCAAATCAGCAAACAATTCAGTGCTTAGGAGGTGACGTTCGGTGGGGTTCACAGTTTGAAGGAACACAAGAGGACAGTTTCATTTGTCTAAAAATAGAATACAGTGGTACCTCAGGTTAAGAACTTAACCCGTTCTGGAGGTCCGTTCTTAACATGAAACTGTTCTTAACCTGAGGTACCACTTTAGCTAATGGAGACTCCCGCTGCTGTCACACCGCCGCCGCACGATTTCTGTTCTCATCCTAAAGCAAAGTTCTTAAGGTTAGCAGAGTCTGTAACCTGAAGCGCCTGTAACCTGAAGCATCTGTAACCTGAGGTTCCACTGTAAAATTATTGAACCCAGTGACGTAGCAAGGTGGGGGCGTTGAGAGCGGTACACCCCCGATTCCAGCCTGGAGGGGGGGGTGACACTTGGCACCCCCCCCCCACGACTCCCAAGTCACCAGCTGGCATCACTTCCATGCGGCGGCTACTCACGCACTGCAGCCTTACAAGTTGCCGCACAGACAGAGTGCCTCTCACGCCCAGCATCCAGGACGGAATGCGCATGTGTGCACTTGCGCAGTCCGTCCCGGATGCTGGGCACGAGCAGCCACTGCTCGGGGGGGCTGAGGCAGCCTGTCCGTGTGGCTGCTTACGCCCGACAGCCTTGCGAGTTACCGTGCGAGCAGACGCCGCACGGACGGGCTGCCGCAGCCCGTCCATATGGCAGCTGCTTGCGCCCGGCAGCCCGGATGGACTGCTCTCCGTAGTGCGCATGCATTGTAACATCACAACGCATGTGCTCTACGGAGTGGCACCGTGCCCCCGGGGGTGCACCCACATTTGCCACTCAGGGTGGCAAAGCGGCTCTGTATGCCACTGATTGAACCACTGAATTCCTCAAACACATACAGACACACAATGAATGAGAACGGAGCTGATAATTATTTTGGAAAACCTTTAAGCTTGAAACTTAAGCATTGGGGTTTATCAAAGTTTGTTAAAACCATACCCACTCTTTTCACTTTCCCCTACCGATGTTGCTGTCTGTTTTGGGGACGGCAGAGATCAATTTCCCTGCTTTTGCTGGGCGCAATAACTAGAAAGCCCTTAAATGCGGTGTGTGTGTGTGTGTGAGTCGTTTGCCTCTGTTTACAACGCTTCCTGAGATCACTGAAATCACATACCCATTCACCAGAAGAACCATTTTGAAACACCAAAAACCTGAGTTGGTTTCAAAACGGAGCTGCGTGCATTTTTGAAGAATACTATTAAATTAAATCAGGTGCTGGATATAGCTTAAAGAGCTGAAGAAGAGCAGAGGCAGCAAATTTGGAAGAAGTAATCTAAATGAATAAAGGAGGCTGCAGATCTAAGACCACTTTATCTATAGTAAAAAGGCAGCACAGTCCTAAACTCTTGATATGCTAGCCAGAGCACACATCTAGCTACTGTGCTGTTGCTTTTAAACGAAAAGACAAGAGTGGACAATAGCAAGTCTACCTGCCTCCATAATATACAAAGGAAATAATACAGAGCCTCATAGTTTGCAGGGCTACAACAGCAAAAATAAAATGTCACACTTTGATGACTGATGACAATAGGCCCTAACTACCGTATTTTTCTGTCTATAAGATGCCCCCATGTATAAGGCCACCCCTATTTTTTGAGCCCAAAATTAAGAAATAAATATTTTAAACATTCTGTGTATAAGACGACTCCCAATTTTAAACTTTAAAAAATTGGGAAAAAACATAGTTTTATACATGGGGAAAATACGGTATTTTGCAAGGATGGACACCATAGCAAAGAAACTAACTTACGGGCAGCTTCCCTGTATCAAAATAAGGCCCAATTGCTACGTATATGAAAGAAAGAAAGGGTCATTTCTGCAGTGGCTTCCTGTTTGTGCAATGCTCTCCCCAGGGTGGTTCTCCCATCACCTTCATTGTACAATTTTAGGCGTCTGGCGAAAGCATTCCTCTTTAACCAAGCCGTGGGCTGATTAACATCCAATGCCCTTTTAAAATGTGTTGGGGTGGGGAGATTATTGGGCTGTTCTTGTTCTTATTTTTATTATGTATTTTGTGATTTTATCTTGTGAACTGCCCTGAGACTTACAGTTATAGTGCAGTATACAAATTTCATCATCATCTCTGATTATTGTCTGTGAGAACTAGGGATGGTGGAAGATAGAGTCCAACAACATCTGGGAGAGTCGAAGTAGTAGTAGAGGAGGAGGAGGAGGAGGTGTTTGGATTTGATATCCTGCTTTATCACTACCTGAAGGAGTCTCAAAGCGGCTAACAATCTCCTTTCCCTTCCTCCTCCACAAAAAATACACCTGTGAGGTGAGCGAGGCTGAGAAACTTCAGAGAAGTGTGACTAGCCCAAGGTCACCCAGCAGCAGTGGCGGAGCTTCATGCGGAGGGCGGAGAGCAGGCAGGGGCAGGGCTGGTGCACGTTCCGGGGGCGTGGCGCGCCACCTGCAGGGGCATGGTGCCCAGTGCGGGCGAGGGGCAGCCGTGATGGCACCCCACCGGGATTGCGCTGCTGGGGGCAGTGTACTCCCCCCGCACTCCTCTTCCTCCACCAATGCCCAGCAGCTGCATGTGGAGGAGCGGGGAAGTGAACCCAGTTCACCAGATTATGAGTCCACCGCTCTTAACCACTACACCATGCTGGCATCATCATCATCATCATCATCATCAACAACAACATCATCGGTTTCCCCAGCCACTCTGGGCGGTTCCCAAAAGAATATTAAAAAAACGATAAAACATCAGACATTAAAAACTTCCCTAAACAGAGCTGCCTTCACATGTCTTCTAAAAGTCAAATAGTTCTTTATTTCTTTGATATCTGATGGGAGGGTGTTCCACAGGGCGGGCACCACTACTGAAAAGGCCCTCTGCTTGGTTCCCTGTAACCTCACATCTCACAGTGAGGGAACCGCCAGAAGGCCCTCAGAGCTGGACCTCAGTGTCTGGGCTGAATGATGGGGGTGGAGACACTCCTTCAGGTATACAGGGCCGAGGCCGTTTAGGGCTTTAAAGGTCAGCACCAAGACTTTGAATTGTGCTCAGAAACGTACTGGGAGCCAATGTAAGTCCTTCAGAACCGGTGTTATGTTGTCTCGGCGGCCACTCCCAGTCACCAGTCCAGCCAACCTTCTCATAAAAAATCTGTCACAGAACGTGGCTTGGTGGGCTTCTTTTAGCCATGTGACATGGGGCAGGAGATACCCAGTCACATACAAGCGCCTGCCTTGATCCAAAAGCGACACATACATTTTGCATTATGGTTTTTCACATGGGTTCAACTTCTGGGACTGTACACAGCCTTTCAAACATAATGTGAGAAGCAGCGCTCAACGAAACTGTAACTTTTGTCCATTAACCTTGAGCTCCCCGAAGCTCTAACAACACAAATGCCTCAGACTTTAATTGAGAGTCGCAGAACTATCTCCAGCCACGGCTATGAAAATTTAGAGGCTGTTAACAGAACATCTTGTATGGGGGTTTCTCTCGCTGGCGCGTAGTAGCCTTTCATTACAGAGTGCCTGTAAGTGTCATTATATTTGATGGCCTGTCACATTTTCCATTGTAAACCACAATTTTCTGGGCTTTATAGCTTTTGCTGCGTTAAATCACTTCGAACTAAAGCTGGGTATACAAGCTGCCAAAACAGACAAGTTCCATTACTGGGCCGGCGTAAAATGGAAGAAGACCGTCCTAGGTTGTTTAATGTCAAACCAAAAGGAATGTGCAGTCTTGTCAGAAGACCTGATCTGAAGGGAAGAGGAAAATGGGCTGCAATTTGGGGCCATTCTTTGTCGTCATGTACAGTGAAACCATACGGTGCATCGCGGAGGGATTTAGTGTTGGGAATAAAAGGGAGCTGACAATAGTAGGATCATCAAGAATCAGTGCTAGCTATAGTGAGTTCTAGTCAACTTTCTAAATCAAGATGTTGGAAAGGAAGGGGGGAAAGGGAGGAGGGCTCCCTAAAATTGTGTTTCATACCACATTTGGAGGAAGAAGGGAAAAAAAGGATGACTCTGGAATCCCATAAAGTCTTCCAAACCTAAAAGGTAAAGGTAAACGACCCCTGACAGTTAAGTCCAGTCGTGAATGACTCTGGGGTTGCGGTGCTCATCTCGCTTTACAGGCCGAGGGAGCCAGCGTTTGTCCACAGACAGTTTTTCCGGGTCATGTGGCCAGCATGACTAACCCGCTTCTGGCACAACGGAACACCGAAACCAGAGCAGCACATGGAAATGCCGTTTACCTTCCCGCTGGAGCGGTACCTATTTATCTACTTGCACTGGTATGCTTTCGAACGTCTAGGTTGGCAGGAGATAGGACTGAGCAACAGGAGCTCACCCCATCGTGGGGATTCGAACTGCCGACCTTCTGATCGGCAAGCCTAAGAGGCTCAGGTTGCCTTATTTCAAAAAGTGAAAATCCGGACACAAAAGTTGTTGAGATCTTTTTTTACAACATCCCCCCCCCCAAAGGAAGTTTGTTACCTATTTTTTAGGAAAATCATCAACAAACAAACAAACAACACTTCCGATATGAGCTGCCACATGCCTGGGTTTTCCTGGACATTTTGGACGCTTTTCTTCGAATATTCTGCCCGGATGCCATTTTTGATGGACGAATCTCGGCTATGTCTAGGAAATTCTCGACCTATGGAAGCCCTAGCCAAACCCATCATGAGGTAGAGCCTATATCAAGGGACCTAAACTAGCATTAGTGGTACTGCATTGGCTTAAATAGCATGTCAGTCACAGCCAGAGAATGACCATGGAGTCAAATGCTCCAGCATCCGGCAATTGTTTTAAAGGAAAAGGAAGTCTGTTTGAAAGGTGTCTCTATTCATTATGCCTTTAATGGCCCCCCTGTGACTGATGAAATGCTCAGACATTGCTGTATCCCATATAGTATTCTCCCATATATTCAGGTGTATTTCAGTCTGGTTTGTCCATTGGTGAGCTATCGCTAATCTCGCTGCGGTCAGTGAAATGCTGGTGAATTTTAATGAGAGTGTTTAACAAACTATATCTGCAAAATGATGAGGAATAGTGAAGAACTGGACTTGATTGGAAAAATGAGAAACTGAGAGAAACTGAAAACGACATCTTCGCCCATCCCCACGCACAAAGTAAATGTTTCTGTGGAATTTCACATGAAACAAAGTGCTCTTATTGGCTTCTTATTGGCATAAATTGGCTTCTCATCCTGGTTTAAAAGATGGGAAAATGAGTGTTAAGGGTGATCACTTACCACCTATAAAGGATTTTGAATGTTCACTCTTTTAAACTGGCGTATAACGAAAGGGCTCAGTGCCCATCTTCCACCTCTTTAGTATTATATTTTCCTTCTATCAGAATGTGGAATATATCTGAAAGCAGTTCCCTGGACCTTGTCAAATTTGCAGAGATTCAGGCTTTAAACACTGCGAGTAGCTTTTTAATGCACTGGGCAGTGTTAACAAACACCAGAAATTGCCTGAACTGAAGGCTCTGGAAACATTTAAAATGCAGGTGTAGATGTTTGGGCAAAACAGGTCATGTAGTGTTATATTTTTAAAGGCAGCAGGATGGGGTGAAATATTGCACAATACTCTTAGATAATATTTGCTTTCCTCCTGGTAATAGTTTTCCTTACCCATCAGTTGGAAGGGGGGAAAAGATGAATCCTGATTCCCCATGGAAATGCAACACATTTTCAGTAATGCATGCAAGAACCAGGATGTACTTACCAATAATGTTTAAGAATTTCAAAACAGTGTGAAATACTTTGCTTTAACCATCATCCAACAGGCTGGGTATTATTATCATTTCTGTGTCACTACTGCAGATACTGCAGATAAATTCCACTACTTTATTTATTCTGCCTTTAGAGGGTCTCCTTCTTTTAGAGATAATGTGTGTGTGTGTGTGTGTGTGTGTGTGTGTGTGTCACAGGGCTGTCAGAAGGAGGCCTGGAGCAGAGGGAGGGGGCAGAGTGGAGCGACGAAGGGACTGTGGAAGGCAGTAGGCTGGAACGAGGAGAAGGGGAAGAGAAAGGGTTAAGGGAAGCCAGTCAGATGGAGGAGGGAGTCCCTGATGCCACAGGAGAGGGTCAGCACCGCCAGCTGAGCAGTAGCTCAGGAACTGATGGAGAGGCGGTCACCGTACCCTTGGCAATGGAACGAAGGGAGTGGAAGTGTGTCGCTTTACCCAGACTGCTTTGCTGGAGGCGGTCCCGTAAGTCCGCACTGCCGGCAACTGAGAGTGATGGATCGGACACTTGAGAACTGAGCTCCGGCTTGTATATATGTACATAATAAAGACTACTCAGACACAGCCAGCCTGGCAAGTGCGTTTTCTCGTGGAAGGCTTCCACATGATCCTGACACACTCTCTCTCTCTCTCTATATATATATATATAGGTGAAACTCTAAAAATTAGAATATCGTGGAAAGGTTCATTTCTTTCAGTAATTCAACTTAAAAGGTGAAACTAATATATGAGATAGACTCATGACATGCAAAGCGAGATATGTCAAGCCTGTATTTGTTATAATTGTGATGATTATGGCGTACAGCTGATGAGAACCCCAAATTAACAATTTCAACTTTGGGGTTTTCATCAGCTGTACGCCACAATCATCACAATTATGACAAATAAAGGCTTGACATCTCTCGCTTTGCATGTCATGAGTCTATCTCATATGTTAGTTTCACCTTTTAAGTTGAATTCCTGAAATAAATGAACTTTTCCACGATATTCTATTTTTTAGAGTATCCCCTGTATATTAAACTCCAGTAGCTAATGAACAATTGCTTACATAAATTGACTTTTCCACGATATTCTAATTTTTTGAGTTTCACCTGTATACACACACACACACACACACTTCTCAAGTTTATACATTTCACAATCATTTTGACATTTCAAAGCTTGACTTCCTTCCCCCTCTTTCTGCGGTTCCTTAAATTTATTTTTAATATCTTCTGCATATCCAGATTAACTTAATTTGCTCATTTATTCATCTTCCTTAAATATATACTGCAGCTTCATGCTGCAGATTATTACAATAACCCTGCCAATGTTTCTTACTTTCTTACAATTTATCTGTAAATATTCAATAAACCATTTCCATTCTTTTATTTTTTAAAAAGTTATCTTGATTTCTTATTCTTCCGGTAAGTTTTGCCATTTCTGCATATTCCATAATTTTTTGTACCCATTCTTTCTTTGCTGGGACTTCTCTTTTAGAGACAACATTGCCCAAATAAGGGGGCAGAAGGAAGAACAGAACCCTTCTTTGCATGCAAGAATGGACAAAGGGCTCCCAATACACTGGGGAGTGAAAAGTAAATTTTCACCTGTGGAATATTCTTCATTGTGAAGCATATGGGGACAAGTTCCCTATTGACTTCGGAAATGGGATGATAGAGGCATTATTTTTTATTTTTTGGGGTCGTGCTGTAATACCATCATCACCTTATAGACTTTTAAACTGTAAACAACAATGGGCAAATTACGTCTCTTTCAGGTGTGTGCAAAACCCCCAGTAGAAATCTCATTAGTCTTTTCAAACTTATTTTGCCCATCCTTGAAATTCCTCAGATGTTTGGCCTGAAAGGAACTCACTATCCATTTCACTTTAAGGTGCAATCTGGTAGCAATCTGAGCCGCCGCCATCCCTTGAAACATTCTGTCCATCTGACCAAACTCTTCATCCTCCTTTGTGATTTCTCAGGTGTGTTTCCTGAGGAGAAACACCCACATCCACTTTGGATTTCACTTTGGGTGAAATTTCTGTGGCCAAAAACGGGCGGCAAGCGCAACTTTCCGAACCCATCTCTAAAGTTGGGATTCAATCAAAACGAGCCTGCTTTTTATAGCCTAATGTTAATTCTAGGAGGCTGTTGAATTTCTCCTGAGAAATTTCATTATTGACATGAATTCAGGTGAGCCGTTCTTCTGACGCGTATTGCCATCTGGCCGTGCAAATACTGTCTCAGTAAATGGGCCCACAGAGGCCAGCTTGGCAACCCTTTTGCGTATTATCTTCCAGTAAATGTGGTCCATAAAAAGGACCTTCTGTCACCTCCCACCCTCAAGCAAATTGTCACAGCAAGTGGAAGTCTAGCTATAAGCGTCAAAGTAGTAGCCCAGATATGAGCCATTTATGAAACAATTTCACATTTCATCATACTTTCTCTAGAGTTATAATATTGCAGAGAGAGAGAGAGAGAGAGAGAGAGAGAGAGATTATATATATATATATATATATATATATATATATATTCTGGACAAACTACATTTAGGACTTATGCTTAGGACTATTTTCTTTTCTTCCCTAACTAAATCTTTAAATTCTTGTTAAAACACTTCTAGATGGTGCTTAGGGATCAAAGAAATTCTCTCCTCAGCATGGGGCCTCTTAAGCTGTGAAATCTTACTTTCCCTGACAAAAGCACTGGCTTTGAGGTGAAAGATGGAAATCAGAAGCCTCAGAGACTGAGGGATAAGAGCTCAGGGAGGCTAAAACAAACATAAACACTGACTCGGGCCTTCTTAATGTGACTTACTGTTATATAATGACACCAAGGAGCAGTTTTACTCCAAGATTTTCTATCTGAGTGGCAGCTGCTCCCCATCACCTCAGATCTGAGGTATGCAGAACCACGTGGTCCATCTATTGTATGAAATGCAATGCGTATGCAGTTGGATAATACCACCAAAAAATGACAGAAGATGAAAGAATCCCTCATAACTCTGTTTCTTTCTGAATGCGTCAGCTGCTTTGCCTGAGGAGGAACCTTCATATTCACTCTGAATTTTGCTTTGGGAAATCTATCGACACGGATTGGCTTGTTTTGCTTTAGGGTTAAGTTTCGGCGGCAGCTCCGAATACGGACTATGAGAAATGAAAGCATTAAATGGCCCCCTCTCTGTTTGAATTAGGGCTCCTCACACTTGCTTCTGAGCAGTGCTATTTGCTAGAAAAAGAGGTGCCGGAACTCACCACAAACACCTCCCTTGTTCTCTTATAATGGCAATGGTGCCCTGAGTTCCAGTGAGTTCCAGCTGAAAAAAATCCCAGCTTCTGAGCAACCTAGAAGATCAGGTGTTATGTACTGAGTTGAATAGGATCCAAAATGCAGCAGTCTGATTGGTCCTAGAACAATAGGATCCAGAATGCAGCAGTCTGATTGGTCCGCAGGAGCCACCCAATCCAGCTCCAGGTGGAAGTGAATCCGCAACCCGATTGGCATACAGAATCCCAGAATTAGCCAATCACGTGGGGCCCATTGTGTAAATAGGATCAGGTGAAATTTCATTCCCTCCTCTGGTGTAGTGTGAACATTCAGAGGAGGCCTGTTTCTTTTGTCCCTGACCCCCAGGTCCTACACAGCTCTTTTTTAAACCAACTTTTCTCCCCTCCCCCTTGCCGCCGCCTTCGTAATGAAAGCTGGGGATTCTGAAAAGCCACTTCCATGGCTAAGTAGAGTAGAGTGGCACTCAAAAATGATTTGCAGTTCATTTGATGCTTTTCAAAATTCTACAGTATAGTGGCCAATTCCATAGGTTGGGGTTCCATGAAGGGGGGGTATATAAAAATGCATAATGAATATTACCCGTGCATCCCAGAACCAAGGCCGTATAATATTATCGCATTGTTTTCAGTCTTGAGTACCATGTTCACACGAGGTATGGGGAGGCTGAGTTTAATCACCAGGGCTGTGCCTAAATACAAGACTTTCCAGTGCAAAAATGTGATGCCTTAAAATTACACATAAATAGAGAGATCCAAACAAGAGGTGCAGTTTAAGAAGCAGCTTGAAAATAGGGGATAAACTTCATTTGACACTTCGTAACAAAGCCCTGGTGCCCTTTGCAAACTAGTGCCTCCGGCAGAGCACTTTGAAATGGAAAAGTAGCAAAAGGAATAATAATAATAATAATAATAATAATAATAATAATAATAATAATAATAATATTTATTTATTTATACCCCACCCATCTGGCTGGGTTTCCCCAGCCACTCTGAGTGGCTCCCAACAGATTAAAAACAGAACAAAACATAAAATATTAAAAACTTCCCTAAACAGGGCTGTGGGGTGTGTGCTTAACACGTCTCCTGCCATCCTGTTTTACTCCCCAAACCACAAATAAGATGATGCCTTTGACCAAACACATCAATGTAGCGAAAACATTACCAAAGTTACAGATTTTGCCACTGCCATCTGCTTTAACTCCTGTGGTATTCTAGAGCTATGCAGGTTCTAGAGCTATGCAGCTATGCAACAATGGGGTAAAAAACAGCTGGGGAAAGAAAGTTTTTTGGGGGAAATGACTGGCAAGGGAAGGGTTAAATATTGCCATCCATTCCACCCCTCCTGTGTCACAAAACACTGGAGTACGCTGTCCCAAGGGAAAATGGGTCAGAAAGTCCTCATCATCCCTAAGGCACAGTACCTACTAAACATACAGAAGATATACACTTTAATAATAACACAAACCATGCAAAAAGACAAGGTTTGTGGGAAGGGGTATACTTTGCTGGTCCAATGCCACTGGGACAAACCTATCAATTTCAGTTTCTCTCTCTCTCTCTCTCTCCAGACAACAGTTTAGACCTCCACATTTACACATCAGATTGCATTAAAAAAAAGCTGCATGAAAATTGCACTGTATTGCACATTTCTCCAAACATTTGCATTGTTTGTATATAACAGTGCCTAATTTTTGCAAAGCAATTTCCTCTAATACAATGTATTTCCGTCTGTTATTTTCATGAATATATGAATTTTTAGGCACATTTCACCTGTGTGTGTGTGTGTGTGTGTGTGTGTGTACAACACATTCCTTGGTTCGCAAACTATATTGCAAAATTCACAGAAGTGCAAATTCTGAAGGATGGCTGTTTTTTTTGGTTTGCTACAGAATGTGCAAACGAGGTAAGTTCACTTTTAAGTGTAGACTGAATCAATTTTTCATCCTCACCCCGAGCCATATACCACACTTTTATTATAAGCAATAAAGTTAACCAATCTGAAAGCAAATCCTAATTTCACAGGGAAGCCATAAGTAGCTTATTTTTGGTATTGGTTTTACCCTTACTTTTCTTCTTTTTTAATAGCAATAAAGTGTGACATTGAATATGATTCATAGGGACTGTGATCATAAACAATTTAACTTGAAAGAAGTGATGCATGCTTCTGAGTACTTGACTATTTGGCATGTTGGAGCATGCCGAACCCATGCCTCATCTTTTCCCTTCTTCTGAGAAATTTTAATTTGAGGTTTGTTGGATGGAAGATTGGAAGTAGACCTGGGCTTGAAAACATCTAACTCCTCATGCGAGGAACTACAAGAAGGAAGATTCCACCTAAACATTAGGAAGAACTTCCTGACAGTAAGAGCTGTTTGGCAGTGGAATTTGCTGCCAAGGAGTGTGGTGGAGTCTCCTTGTATGGAGGTCTTTAAGCAGAGGCTTGACAGCCATCTGTCAGCAATGCTTTGATGGCGTTTCCTGCTTGGCAGGGGGTTGGAATGGATGGCCCTTGTGGTCTCTTCCAACTCTAGGATTCTATGATCCTTCTGGATGTTGTTTGAGCAAACTTCCCATTGGCCATGCAGGTCGAGGATGATCGAAGTCAGAACAACCTTCGGAGGATACCAGATCTTAACAATCAGCTAATCTGTTTTCTCTCTCCCCTAAAAAGTTGTATTCCCCCCCTTCAATTTCCTGGGACTGGCCCAAATGATAGAAATTGTTCTAAATTCTTAATTTCTAGATCTGAACAAACGTGTTGAGAAAAAAACTATCCGCCATTTTAATGGTTGATTACATCTGCTACCTTTCCCTTGACTAGACTCTGTGGCTGTGAATCAGCTGGATAGCTAGCTCATGACATACTCAGACCACCATACTAAATAAAGTGTTGATTTTATTCGTTTGATTTTTTAAAAAAAGCACTAATATGGGTTGTTTTTCTATAAATGTTAATAAGCGATAGCAAAGCATTCTGTGTATCTTTGTTTCTCCCAACCTTTATATTGTTTCCAAATGTTTCCTTTGTTCGGGGGCTAGTATATATCACTTTCTTGCTCTTAACAAAATATAAAATAAACTAAAAAATTCATTCCAGTAGCACCTTAGAGACCAACTAAGTTTGTTCTTGGTATGAGCTTTCGTGTGCATGCACACTTCTTCAGATACACTGAAACAGAAGTCACCAGACCCTTATTTCTTGCTCTTGTTTGAGTAAATATGATTAAAGCAAGGATGTTAGTTTAAAATGTGCTGTTGTTCTTGTTGTTGTTAATTCAATTTATATCCCTCTCTTCATCAAAATATCTCAGGGCGGTGTACAACATTAGAAACACATTACAAAACTTCAATGATAAAAACATAATTAAAACATAGTAAAAAGCATACTGACGTACAGCCCAATAGTAAAATAATCATAATAAAAACAATCCATTCTTCAAGAAAGGGCTGGTTCTCATGTAATCACAATATGCACAAAAGCTGACCTCTGGTGTCAGACATCACTCAGTGATACTGTATCTCACACCAGAGTGGCTGGGGCAACCCAGTCAGATGGGCGGTGTAAAATAATAAAATTTATTATTCTTATTCTTCTTATTGTTATTATTATAATACATTGCATATTTGCAATGCTACTAACAAGAGGAAACCTATTAACTTCCTGGCCTCTTAAAGTTGGAAGTCATGTCCCAACCTGAGAAGAATGGCAGATGAAGTTGATGGACTATGCCAAAATGGCTAAAATGACTGGAAGAATCATAAATCAGAAAGACCAAAATCTTAATAAAAAATGGGGAAAATTTATAGCTTACCTTAAAGAGCATTAAACTTGTTAGTAGGATTGGAATATGCTAATGGAATATCCATTGCATATAATGGAGATGTAAAAGATTTGGATCATCATAAAAGATTCAGGAGGAAATGATTAAGAATAGGACCCACAAAGGGGAGGAGGGAAGTCCAGGAGATCTTGTTTTTATGATCTATGTTCGATATATGACTGTAAATTTTTTAATCTGAAATACCAAATAAATAAATTTCAAAAATAGAAATAAAAATGGAATTCCTTCAGATATGAGTGCTCAGTCACATGGAATGGAAAGACAGGAAGGGACCTGGGCATCCCATTTGCAACCTGCCCAGCCCTCCTAATCAAACCTTACTTTGTCCTCGGGGAACAATCTCGATGATCTTACTCAACATTTGACCCCGTACCATATTGTTAACCTGGCCTGATTTGTGAGATGGTTGCTGTAAACAGGCCATCTTAATCAGACAGGTCTCATCAACGCAAGGTCATGAAACCAACCCAAAGCCAGTACCTTTATATTTGGTCACCACCGCTGAGTTCATGCTATGAGGTTCTTGGAAAGTGACAGTGAGTGATGTGCTGCTTGTCACCATGAGGCAGACGTTGGTCGGTGCCTCGGGGGCTCCTGTGAGCAAAGAGAAAACATCATGTTACAGGCGGAACAAATACTTTTCAAACAGTGTTCATCAAAGAAACGTCCCCAAACCATACAAAAAAAAATGTGAGCTTTCAGATGGTGTCGCTTTGAACGATACTAGGCAGTCTATGCTAATGAGATCTGATGGACACTATTTGTTTGGTTGGTTGGTTGCCTTCATCTCTTTTGGATAATGCTAGCACCCCAGAAATCAAACATTTCCTCGATATATGTAGATAAGAAACAAACAGACACTTGCTGAGATCAGTACTAGGACAGATAAGGAACCAAAGAAATTTTGTTATTTATTTTTTATCTGCATTTCAAATTATTGCTAAATAAGCAAGCACATTTATATGGCAGCTCAAACCATTGCTTTATTTTCTTTATGTGCAGCAGTAGCATGACCACCTTTCACACTTTTGCCAGAGAATAAGTTCCCAAAAGCACAATTGAACATATTTTGGCATCTAGCTATGTATAGGTTTGCAGTGTAAGCTTTCTCAAACTGCAGTAATTGAAACATGTTTGTTTCAGAATGAAACTCTCTCTCTCTCTCTATATATATATATATAAAGTTTATACATTTCACTAGTTTTATGTTGTTGTTGTTGTTGTTTAGTCGTTTAGTCGTTTCTGACTCTTCGTGACCCCAAGGACCAGAGCACGCCAGGCACTCCTGTCTTCCACTGCCTCCCGCAGTTTGGTCAGACTCATGTCGGTAGCTTCGAGAACACTGTCCAACCATCTTGTCCTCTGTCATCCCCTTCTCCTTGTCCCCTCAATTCTTCCCAACATCAGGGTCTTTTCCAGGGAGTCTTCTCTTCTCGTGAAATGGCCAAAGTATTGGAGCCTCAGCTTCAGGATCTGTCCTTCCAGTGAGCACTCAGGGCTGATTTCCTTAAGAATGGATAGGTTTGATCTTCTTGCAGTCCATGGGACGCTCAAGAGTCTCCTTCAGCACCATAATTCAAAAGCATCAATTCTTCAGCGATCAGCCTTCTTTATGGTCCAGCTCTCACTTCCATACATCACTACTGGGAAAACCATAGCTTTAACTATACGGACCTTTGTTGGCAAGGTGATGTCTCTGCTTTTTAAGATGCGGTCTAGGTTTGTCATTGCTTTCCTCCCAAGAAGCAGGCGTCTTTTAATTTTGTGACTGCTGTCACCATCTGCAGTCATCACGGAGCCCAAGAAAGTAAAATCTCTTACTGCCTACATTTCTTCCCCTTCTATCACTAGTTTTATACATTTCACTAACTTTACATTCATTTTGACATTTCAAAACTTGACTTCCATCCCCCTCCTTCTGTGGTTCCTTAAATTTATTTTTAATATCTTCTGCATATCCAAATTAACTTAATTTGCTTATTGATCCATCTTCTTTAATTATATACTCTTATAAAACTGCAGGTTGTTACAATAATCTTGCCAAAGTTTTTTTTTATCTGTTTATAATTTATCTGCAAATATTCAATAAACCATTTCCATGCTTTTATAGAAAGTTTGTTATCTTGATTTCTTATTCTTCAGGTAAGTTTTGCCATTTCTGCATACTCCATAAGTTTTTGTAGCCATTCTTCCTTTGCTGGGAATTCTGCTTCTTTCCATTTGGGGGCAAGTAACATTTTTGCAGCTGTAGTTGCATACATGAATAAGTTTCTGTACAGTTTAGGTAGTTCTTTCCCTATAATTTCCAAAAGAAAAGCTTCTGGTTTTGTTTACAAGGGCTATTTTAAACATCCTTTTCATTTCATTATATATCATTTCCCTGTAAGCTTTGACCTTACTACAAGACCACCACCAGAATGAAACTTTTCATAGAAATGCTTGATGATCCTGTGGTCTCCAATATGGCCCCCTTAGGCCCCCACCAAGGCGCCCTCATCCTCCCAGTTTTTAAAATGAGGATTTTTGGCTTGTTGGTGGTGGTGGGGTTGCCTGTGCACTTTTGTATCCTTTATTTGTTTTAGTGTATACAGTGGTACCCCGGGTTACGTACTTAATCTGTTCCGGGTTACCCCGAAAAGGACGTAACCCGAACAATTCTTTCTGCGCATGCACAGACTGAAAAACCCCTGAAAAAACCGAAAACTGCGAAAAACGCTCTGCGCATACGCAAACCGCACACATGTCGGGTTGCGCATCCGGGTTAGCGGAGTTCGTAACCCGAAAAGTATGCAACCCGGAGCGTATGTAACCCGAGGTATGACAGTATGTAGGTGTCTTGCCTCTTTGCGGGGCAGGGCGCAAATTCTGAGCATAACCAACATTTTTTTTCTGTGAAATGGGTATTTTGTGGTGCTCACAATAGCTTCTTTGATTTCCAAGCAGGCTGTTGAACTCCAAAAAGTTTGGGGATCCCTGCACTAGATGATGCTAGATGGTTTGGAGGGTTCAGAATAAGCAAACAAAAAATGAACCACGGCTTGTAACACCGGTTTGGAGAGATTGCTCAAATCATGGCTTGCTGTTTTGAGGATTTGTGATTTGAGGAAAGTCATATATTAAGATGTAAGAGAGAGGGGAAGGAGGGAAGAGGGAAGTGGAGAGGAAGAGGGAACATGAGGTTATTTTTTGAATCTGTGTCATCTTGAGAGAAAGGCTTTAGGGAAATAAAGAATATGGCAATTGTTTAATTAAATACTGTTATGTACTGAGCTTGGATCCTAGAACAATAGGCAGGTAGGATACTAAAAAGCAGCAATTTGATTGATCTGCAGGAGCTGCCCAATCCGGCTCCAGGAGGAAGTAAATCTGCAACCTGATTGGCCCACAGGAGCAGCCCAATCAGGCTCCAGGAGGGGAGTTGAATCAGCCAATTACGTGGGACCCATTGTGTAAATAATGTATATATATATGTCCAGAGGGGTTTTTTTTTGGGGGGGGAACGACGACTCACTCACTGTTGACCGTGAGCTGAGATAAAGAGCATGAAATCAACAGTCAACTCCCAGTATATTTCAAATAGTTTTCTGTTTTTAGCCTATTAATTAATCTATCAAATGTAAATTCAAATAAACATTGCTGCATCTCTTAAAAATGTAGGTGTCTTCTGTTTTTAGTAGTAGAAGCCTTAAGAAAGTATCATGTACTTGCAGAGGCTGCTTTACAGCTATGAGAAACATGGGTCCTGTCTTCTTCATGAACTAGATAAGGTCTACTTGAATCCCATCACCCACAATACTTTAAGTTCCAGGAGGCAACTTGTTCTATCTGTACCAGTCCCCCTGGTTTTAAGACTGAGGTCTACTGCTGCTCTGCATGAATGCCAGTGAGGACGAATAATTGGTTTTTCTTACTGGAATGTTCATAGCCTGATTTCATGCGCTTGTAGAGTCGGTATCTCCACTCCCAGGATTTCAGCTGCTTCTCCTTCTCGGAGCTGTCTGTGCTGAGCCCTTCGTTCATCACTTCTGCAGACAGATCGCTGACTCGTTGCTGAGCCTCTTGAACCAAGTTGCTCAGATGGATCGACCTGCTTTCCATACTGACAACTAGCAGGGGAAGGGAAATGTGGAAGTTAGCACTAGGACTTTTGCATGGCAAAATCGCAAATTTCATCCGCTGTCCAGGGGTTAGGGTGAGGTGCAGGGGAGAAAGATCAGTGTGCGGGACAACTTTTGCCAAGCAGCTGTGACCCAAAAGGGGAGCCCCACCAGCATACTCTATCACACTGCAAGAGAGTCTGAAGAACAAAACACAGGAAGAACATAGGAGGTACTAAGCCTTACAAGGAGCGCTTGAAGGAGTTGGGTATGTTTAGCCTGGAAAAGAGGAGACTGAGAGGAGATATGAGAGCCATCTACAAATGTCTTAAGAGCTGTCACATGTGTGACGGATTGGCCCTAGGGTGGAGGAGGTATGACATCCCAGCGCAGAAAGAGTTAAGCCACCTTCGTCTTGATGGACAGTTCATCCTTGGGGACGGGGCAATCCCCGGTTTAAAAGGAGGGAATGGCCGTTTTGGCAGTTGAGAAGAGGGAGGGTGTTTGTGGAGACAGGGAGAAGATGGGTGTGGGGCCAGGATAGTGGTGGTTAGGCTAGGATAGGATGAAGATTAGTCTGTTATACTGAAAGAGTTTATATTCTAGATGTAACTAAGCTGATGAACTATTGAAATACGCGAAACATGATGTTCTGAAATGAATAAAGACTTGATTTTGTTGAGCCAAGAGAAAAGAGGCATTTATTTGGTCCAGCCATATATGGGTGCTCATGAGGAGGTGAACCCAGGGAAAAGGCAAAACTGACCTGCAGGGTGATAGTTTGTGTCTTGGAGTTTCACTCAGGAGGGGCAAAAGGGCAGAAACCTTGGTAAGGCTACACAGTTACTAAAAGGGTTTAGCTAACTGACACAGTGGGGGGATCTAATGAGAGAGAGCCCCAGAACTGATAGAGCTGAGAGGTATTCTTAACCCAGGAGCCCAGAGCAATATATATATATATATATATAACAGGCCACGACAGCTAAGTTATCCCTAGTTATAATAAAAGGGGATTATCCGCACAGACGGACCTCAAGAATCAAGGTGGGGGTGGATAGAAAAAGTGACCCTGAACACCTCAGAAATAATACACTTAGTAACAGAGGGGAAGTTGGCAGGGAGGTTTGTCGCAACATGGAAGAGGGAACAAGCTTGCTTTTTCCTGCTCTGGACGGTAGGACTCGAACCAATGGCTTCAAGTTACAAGAAAGGAGATTCCGACTAAACATTTGGGGGGGGGGGAACTTTTTGACAGTAACAGCTGTTTGGCAGTGGAGCTGACTCCCACAAGAGGTTGCGGACTCTCCTTCCTTGGAGGTTTTAAAGCAGAGGTTGGATGGTCATCTGTCATGGACGCTTTAGTTGAGATTCCTGCATTGTAGGGGGTTGGACTAAATGACCCTTGGGTCCCTTCCAATTCTATGATTCTAAGGGCTATTTATTAATCTAGAACAATTATATCTTGTCTTCCACGACAACTTCCAGGTTGCCTTATAACAACCGTTGGTACCATAATGAACCCACAAACAAATCCAGCTAAAAATTACATCAACTTAAAAGATTTGTTTTAAATAATATAATAAAAAACCCATCCCAACCTTAGATGTACTTGCTCACTACACATTGAGTGTACCCTGTAAGGTAAAAGGTAAAGGACCCCTGGATGGTTAAGTCCAGTCAAAGGAGACTATAGGGCGTGGCACTCATCTCGCTTTTAGGCTGAGCATTTGTCCACAAACAGCTTTCTGGGTCATGTGGCCAGCATGACTAAACCGATTCTGGCACAACGGAAGACTGCGATGGAAACCAGAACGCATGGAAATGCTGTTTACCTTCCCGCCGCAGTGGTACCTATTTATCTACTTGCGCTGGCTTGCTTTCAAACTGCTAGGTTGGCAGGAGCTGGGACCGAGCAACGGGAGCTCACCCCATCGTGGGGATTCGAACCGCCGACCTTCTGATCGGCAAGCCCAAGTGGCTCAGTGGTTTAGACCACAGCACCACCCGCGTCCCTATGAGTGTACCCTTTGTGTAAGTCTGGCCCTCTGTATCACTGATCAGCCGCTGGGCAGGGAGAAGAGAGAAAGGGAAATAGATGCGGCTCCCTGGTGGTGCCAAACTGCTGGATGGTAACTGAAAATTCCCAATCACACAAGCAGCACCCAATCATTTTGCACAATTCCCTGACCTGCTGAAGTTATGGGTATGAAGAAGCAGTGTTCAGCCTTCAGGTGGCCCCTAGATGGATCGAGACGCCAAATTTAAAAAATGGCGATAAGTGCAGTGCAGTGTTATTATTATTATTTTAATGGAAATGAAGTGGTTATAGATTCGCATTCTCTGTGTTCATAGGCATGTTTGCATTAATGACAGGAAATGAATATAATTTATGATTGCCCCCGCATGCCATCAGACTACATTTGTTTACCGATGAAGTCAATGAAAAATTAGTTTAGTCTTTTTTCCCTCTCCCCCCCCCCCACTGCTGTTTAGAACACTCAGGACTGTGTTTTCCTGCAGATCTGTCATGCCTAATGAATGTTGCTTCAGCCGTCAATCACGTACTCCAAAACCCTGTCACACTTCTTTCCCCCCCAGTCACGAACCATGACAGAAAAATAAACAAATAAATATAAAACTACACAACTCTTTTCATTGAGCAGCTATACTATGCAAGGAGTGGGGGTGGGGTGCGGACAAGGGGGGTTGGGGATGAAAATAATCTCCTGGGAAGGTTAAAAGAGCCCAGGATAAATGATAATGTAAGTGCTGTGGACATTGCAAAGCAATAAAGGTGCACCAATTCTGGCTTTTTTTAAAAAAAATATGGGGGGAGTAATGCACCCTCACATACACACACAGTCCAGTGGAGAAAAAAAAATCGGCAATATTAGTAGCCTCAAGGTGCAATTTCCTGGAGCTCAGAGATTGACAGGTCAGTACTAAATGCTGTTAATTTAACTAACTCCAAATTAATGGCAGAGTCTGCTCGGTCCGGACCCCTGAAAACACGGTTTCATTATGGACATGCTGGGAAAGGCCTAAATATAGGCATTGACGGTCTCGAGCGAAATCTGTAGGCATTGGTGTATTTTTAGCCACAGGTAAGGCGTCAAAATATGTGTCATGGATTAATGGGCCTTGGCAAGCCGCTCGCTCTCCCCTCGCAAACAAACAAGCAAACAAGAACAAAAAACGGACTGAGACCGTCCCATGAAAGAAGACAAAGGGCAGTTTCATAAGCCACTTGTGAAGTGCTCTTAGTGTATTAGCGGAGTGCTGATATTGGACAGGAGTCGGCCTTCGGTAGCAGCCAGCAAAGCAGACATAGCACAACCAAACATGTGAAAATACAAGGATTTCATTTGTTTCTCGCTGTCAGTTTCCCCCTCTCCCAGCCAGGGCCCGGCGAACTTCATTTGGCTTTCATTGGGATCCTGCGAGACCAAAAGCACAGTTCCCAGGGCTCCAGATTCTGGATTTATTTATTTGTCTAATTTATTGTGCAGTTGCTCGAGGATCTCGTGTGGCTCGGTGCTATTAAAGGACAGGCAAACTCTAAGGTCGCAATCTATCGCACAGCCCCACATCCCGCTGAATTTTCAACTGGACAAATTAATTCACTGGTTAGCATTCACGCAGTGCTAACGGAGCGCTAGGTGCTGATCACATCAAAAGGAGGCTTTCATTCGTGCACAGAAGACTTTCTGTGCAATTCTTACAAAATATCGAAATCACAGTGCATTTTGGGGACTATATTATATAGCCCATGGGTAGGCAACCTAAGGCCCGGGGTCCGGATGCGGCCCAATTGCCTTCTCAACCCGGCCCACGGACGGTCCGGGAATCAGTGTGTTTTTACATGAGTAGAATGTGATCTTTTATTTAAAATGCATCTCTGGGTTATTTGTGGGGCCCGCCTGGTGTTTTTACATGAGTAGAATGTGTGCTTTTATTTAAAATACATCTCTGGGTTATTTGTGGGGTGTAGGAATTCATTCCCACCCCTCAAAAAAATATAGTCCGGCCCCCTACAAGGTCTGAGGGACAGTGGACCAGCCCCCTGCTGAAAAAGTTTGCTGACCTCTGATATAGTCCTTTTTTTGGTGGGGAGCAAATTTAGCTACTCAAAAAGCAATAGGTGTATGGGTCTCCATTTGCAAGGTTCTGATAAGCAAGCTTGTCTGATGACACACACATCTATTATCCAGTTACAGCTAGAGCTGAATGGAATTTGTGCCCAATTGTCAAGCTTTTTAATAATAATAATAATAATAATAATAATAATAATCTGTAACTGGATAATAGATACTTTGAAGTAAGTATGTTTGCCTAAATATCCTAAGGCATGATTTACAAGTTAGCCTCTGTTTTTTCCACTCATGTTAATGGGATTTAAACATGGGCCACAGGGGACTGTACCCTCTGTACATCATGCCTGGGCCTTGCCACATGACATCTTTCTCTCTGTGGTGCCGATTATCATATGCAAGTCCTCATGCACCTGGCTTCCTTATGTCTTGACACAGCTCCCCAATGTGGTTGCCTGGCCCCTTTCTGTACAACTTAGCTACAGTACGCATCCTGCCATACTCACAGTGCGGACTCTCCTTTGCCCCAGCCTTCAAAAGAATCTTGGCAATAGGCACATTATTTGTCAAGATGGCGACGTCCAGTGCAGTTAGCCCCTCACTGTTAGGAGTGTTGAGATCCAGCTCCTCGGGTGTGTATTGATAGAGGAGAATCTGGACAGCGTCCAGGTCTTGCTGCTCCACAGCTTCCAGCATGGCTTCACAGCACTGAAAGTTCTGTTCATCCACATGAGATTTTTTTTTTTGTAAAAACAACAACAACACAAAAGATGTCAACATAACTGTGCATCTTAGCATCTCTCCTCACATTTTTATTTTTATTTTTTCAATCATAAACACACAGAAACACACACACTTAAAACAAGGAAGCAGAACCTTTTTCAACCCGAGAGTGATGTTCCTCCATGATACAACTTTTTTTGGCAGGCAGAGCCATGGATGTGACTGTTACCTTTGTACAAATATTATACAAAAAAAAAAAAAAAAATCAGATACAGAAGCTTAGTCTCTTTTTCTACTTCTTTCTCTTTCCTTCTGTACCCAAAACTTGTCGGGGTTTGGGTGCTGGAGCTCCTCGTGCACGAACTTGGACTGATCATGCACGAGGTACCAGTTGCGGGGAAAGCGGCCAGCGTTCCGCGTGCTTTTGAGCACGGTCGCCGGCCAAGTCTCACAATCCGAAGGAAGCTGAGTAAGCCAATTGATGACTCCGAAGGTGTATGAGTTCCTAGTTGCCTTCTTAATGAAAAGTTGCCTCGTGAAAATAAATATACCCTGACTCTGAATAGATGGACCAACTTAAAGAAATTAAATTTTTACTTTGAACCTTTTACTCCCCCTTTACCCCAAAGGAAGACAGACGCCGGTTGTATCTTTAGTGGCTTCGGCAGAACCCGCATAGGCTCGTCCCCTAAGCTAAGTTCTCCTAAGCTTAAAGTCCCTGCGCGCCCAATCTTCCGCGAGGCTAGCTAAATAAGACTAAAACAGAAATATCTTCCGCAAGCCTAGCCCTAGGCTAAATCTAAAAGAAACCTAACTAAAACTAAACCGAATGATCTTCCGCGATCTAACTCTAACTAAAGAAAACCCATCCAACCCATCCAGCCCGCTCCTAATCCCTTAAACTAAACTTGACTTCAACTAAAACCCAACTAAAGCGAAACGGAAAGAATGCACGAACGAACGTGCCTAACCCAAACTGAACGTGCCTAAGTGGGGGTGCCTCTGCCTTTTATTAGGGAACAAACGTGACATCATCATCAATGTCTCAACCAATAAAATCACTGTTGCTGCCCTCCAAAAAGGCGGGAAGCAAGTTTAACGCTCATTAACAACTTTGAACATGACCGGAACTATAAAATAAAGGCGGATTAATCTCATAAGTGAACCACACTATTCATTTATGCTTTCACTTTCACTTTCGCGCGTAGTTATACCAAAAATAGATCCCGAAAACCTCATAAAATAACCAAATAAATATAAATCCATGGCGGATCCGTGAAACGTATTCCGACAAAAACTGTGTTTGAAATTTGTATTGTTAGCTGTCCCAGGCTACCACTGGGATGAAGGGCAGAAGAACAGGGAGATAAATAAAGACTTGCGCCATTGGCTCAACTATTAAACTTTTTTTCTTCCACTCCTTTGCTTCCCGACACACACACCCCCACTGAATTTGGCTGGGGGGGTTCTCCTTTCTGATGCAGTCTCAATCATGATTGATGATAAAATATCACAAAACATCACATCAAATCCCGATATAAAAGCACAATAAAACAGCAACTGTAAAACCAGCAAAATTATCAGTTACAGCCCAAACAGAAAGGTTTTTGTGACATTGGGGGGGGGGAATTAAGTATCGTTTGGGAGGGGGTTAGACATTTGCCTGAATATGCAAGACCTTTAAAATGTGGAGGGGGAACATTGAGAGTCCTTTCTACAATCAGGAACCCTGATAAGACAAGACTTTCTCCTTTTCAGAGCTCTGCACTAAACACGTGAGAGTCTTGCCTGTGCATCTCTCAGCTCTCCGCATTTTAAGTCTTCATGTCTTCAGGCAAAGCATGATTAGGGCTTCTGTTTCCTCATTTTCAGGTCACTTTAATCACTGGTTCACCTCCAGCTTATGAATCAGAGGCTGAATCAAGTTTGGGGCTCTTATGATGAGATATGTCACCTCTGTAATGCCTATTCAGTCTTAACAACATTCCTAAATTATTGGTCTTAACAGCTGCCTGTTGGAGTGAATTCTGCATTATCTTGCATAATTCATTTTTTTAATTATTATTAAAAAGCAACAGCAACAACCCACACACCACCACTTCTAGGTCTCTGGGCAAGAGATGCCCCCAAATGACTGGAAAATGCCTTATATCATGTTTTATTATTCACTTTGAAATACATTTACTGGGCAGTTCAAAGGGTTGTTTTTTTTAAAAATCAATTTAAGCAAATCTGATCTTCTGTGGATTGAACAGCTGAGGTCTCTTGAGTTTGTATAGAAGCAGAGGAGATACAGCCATTGCCTTTTCACTCTGAGAAAGAAAGAAAAAGGGAAGCAAGGATCTGATATTCAAGGTCAAACTACTGCTGTTGTTAAATATGTCTTTGCAGATAATATGTAGGCTTTTAAAAATGCAAATTGTGTCACCTGGGGGAGCTGACAGTTAATGGGACCAGAGCAGGGATGAGGGGGATGGTTATTTTAACTCTTTTTGTGGTCCTGAGGAAAATACTTCTACTGAACCAGCAGTTGCTTTGGGAATCAATTCCCCATTGTCTCAAAAGTTAACACTGGCTTTACCTCTGTACGGTAGGCTAGTTTATACATGCCCTCACACACCTCCATCCTCCATCCGGACAAGCAAAGGACTAGTTTGCTATAATTCCACTCACCTGTCAAACTTGGCTCATGAAGGTGTGGGGAAGGTAAAGATATGGCCCACTGGTCAGATTCAGCATCCCACTCTCAGTTTACCCATTTATGTGAAGGGTTTAGATGCCCACACTGGTGTTAAACTCATGCAGAGGATGGTTTATTAAGCCACGCAGTTCTTAGCTTATTATTCCGTGCAGATATGGCCAGCATGGTCTCATCGCTCCAAAGGTAAAGGTAAAGGACCCCTGGACAGTGAAGTCCAGTCAAAGGCGACTATCGGGTTGCGGCGCTCATCTCGCTTTTCATGTCAAGGGACCCGGTGTTTGTCCACAGACAGCTTTCCGGGTCATGTGGCCAGCATGACTAAACCGCTACTGACGCATGGAGCAACCGTGACAAGTGCGTGATAGGGTGAGCTCCCGTTGCTCTGTCCCAGCTTCTGCCAACCTAGCAGTTCGAAAGCACACCAGTGCGAGTAGATAAATAGGTACTGCTGTGACAGGAAGGTAAATGGCTTTTCCGTGCACTCTGGCTTCCATCACGGTGTCCCGTTGCACCAGAAGCGGTTAGTCATGCTGGTTGCATGACCCGGAAAGCTGTCTGTGGATAAACGCCAGCTCCCTTGGCCTGAAAGCGAGATGAGCGCCACATGCCATAGTCACCTTTGACCAGATTTAACTGTCTAGGGGTCCATTACCTTTACCTTTTTATAGTTCCAAAGCATCCAGAAAATAAATGCAGGTTGAACAGCAAGGGATGGGGATGGAGGTACTAGCACCTGCACAATGGACTGTTCAAGCCCATAAAAGAGCAATCAAATCTTCCTGTTCACGAGTGAGGCAAAAAAAGGACAAGGCTTAGGCAGTGAAGAAACACACCATCTTTTAATTGAACAGGAGAGAAGCAGGTGCAGAAATATAATATGGCCTGCAGGTTTTTGTTTACAAGAACATCTTTCTAATGCTCTGCAGTGGTACCTTGCCAAGTTCTGCAGAATTCCTTTTTCAGTATCCCTTTGTGATAATTAGCTAGTAGCACTGTGCTAGTTTTGGAAGAAAAAGGGAGAGAATTATTTGCACAGCTAGGCCCAGCTGAGGTTGAGCATGCTGCACGTTGGGAGCTCTGTGGGAAGATTGTGACAATACTGTCTGGCCAAACAAAGTTGGTTCTACCGTGGACAAACCAGGCCAAATAATTTCCCCTCATATGCTCTTGCTTCACAACCAGAAGAATGGCATGTTTATGTTGGCTTAATTGGCTTTAGGGTACTGTGGTCTGATCACTACTTCTTCCCACCCTGAAGACTATTGCGCCAGTGAATTTCCTATCCCGAGGAAGAGAAGTGGCTCCGTGTGTTTTTACCCCATGACCATGTGATGTTGGGAGTAGGGTCAGAGAAGAGTAGATGACTCTTATCCAGGATTATAAACAGGAAGGGCAGATACCGGTAAGTTTCATGTCACTTCTAAGAGCATCTAAACTCAACAAATTAAGGGACTGTATATGGGATGCTGCGAGTTGTGGATAAAAATAATGGGGATCTGGGAGGTAACTGTGCATTCGAGAAGGTAAGGGGATGGTGTTTGGGTGGATTTCCATACCTGATATGGCAACTAAAGCACAGCAAGACAACTTGCAGGGCTAGGCATCGGGCTTCCCATAACCCAGCCCATATAAATAAGAGACCAGTAAGTCTGGTTTTGTGTCAAACCAGGCCACAGTTTTACTGACTACAGATGAAAGAGGTTTGGCTTGGGCATGGGACAATCTAAATACTTCCAGCCCGCCCACCGGAAGTGATGTTGGTCAATCCAGACAAGGGTTCCTAAGACTTACATCAAATAGGGTGACCCCTGCAAGGACTGCCTCTTGGGGGAGTGCCTTCGGCCCTGGTTCTGCCTGGGCACGCAGACATGGCCACTCCCCCCAGATCCCTTTAATGGGATACCCCGGTCAGGCGGAAACTACAACATCCTCTCCATCCAAAACAAAGGATTGCCCATATGCCCAGTTGTGACGATTGCTATGAGGTAGGCAAAACCGCCGGATCAGAGCCAGTTAGCCTGGTGGGCAAATTCCTACCTGGCCCCTTAAGGAAAACAAGGAATGTTGTACTTCACTGCTACTTATGTATCACATCCCACAATGGGAACCCAGTAAACTTCAACATGTCTAAAATTATTCATAGGTATATAAAAAGGATCAAAAGAGAGAAGAGGAGGACCCTCCTAGCACCTACTTTTTTCTGTATTTTTTCTTGCCTCTCTTTCCCTCCACTGTATCCACTATAAATAGATACATTTGCATGGCTGTTTTCGGCAGTCTGTCAAAAGATTCTTAATTCAAGCTCACACTCTTTTTCTTTTTCTTTTGGCTTTCCCTGCGGTTGAACTATAACTTTGGGAACTCAAAACATTTGTTTTCACCCCAGCAGCATCCGTTCGGGATAGAATACACAGAGATGAATAATAATATTGCTATTATCAACAACAACAACAACAACAACAACAACAACAACAACAACAACAACATTCCTCTTCCTCCTCCAACAACAATAAATGTCTTATTGCACGCAGAATACATGGGTGTGATTACATTTTTGTATGGCAAACAGGGATGAGAAGGCAGGACGAGAGACAGAATACGGACCCAAACCTGGGAGGTTCTTACAAGGGCAGGAGGCTTTCCAGAACAGATCTCAGATCCATTCTAGAAAAAAGCATATGAGACAGACTTAGCTAGCACTATCTTGAGATGCCCGTTGGCTGTCAGAATCAACTGAAAGGTAGCATTAAAAACTCTGATGCTGAAATTCAGTAATGTGATATTGAACGGGCGTTTTTGTTTTTATTAGAAAGCTACTAGTTTACTGTGATGTCGCTGGATGTGGATACTGGCGATTTCTCAAATTATTTGAGGGAAAGAGATTTCAACCTGAAAAGAAATTGCGAGAATAAACAACTCCATCTATAATCAGAGCTAGTCTTCTCTTTTGGGATTGGGGTCTGGTAAAGAAAAGGAGTTGGGCAGGTCGCAGTGACCCAAAACCATTATCGACTTCTAATGTGTTTTCCTGGGTTGGAGGAAATAAAATAGTTGGGTCTTATTCTGTGATTAGAACTATAGCACAAAACAAATTCTTACAGCGTCTTGGCAGGAAGATAAAATAGTCCATTGGTATTTACACCCTCCCACAATCCTCCTAAAAGGAGGAACAAAATGGAACAAGACACATTTTTGGTGTGTGAGAGTGTGAAAATTGCACAGAATGTGCATCTCCACCAAGATTTCAATTTAGTATCTTTTCTAAGAACTGAACTGACACAAAATCAACATTATGTGAAAATAAAGCAAACAAAGAAAGACAAACGTTTCATTTACACAAACTGTCATTACAGATGGCGGGTTTGGGATCTTACAGTCAAATCTCCCCTCTCTCCCTATCCTGATCTAGCCTTTTTCTTTGAGTACATGGCAGGGTTTAAGAACATAATTACAGAATCCCATGCCTGCAGAGTCAAATGGCACAGCTCAGGAAAATTTGTATCCGTCTCAATTGTTTGAGTGAATTATGTAAAAGAAATTAATTCTTGCATGCAGTGACAGGTGGTGCCCACTAGACCTAATGGAGCAGCTAGGAGGTCATGAGGACAATTATTATTATTATTATTATTATTATTATTATTATTATTATTATTATTAGTGAAGTCACAGGGGTATGGCCAAGCTGTTCTGATTTTCTCCCCATCCCCCTCTCTTGCAAAGCTACTGTGAACTTCGAATATTTGCATTTGTTACAAATACTTAGAACCTAACTAAGCTATGTGCTATGGTAATAGTTAGGAGATACAAAACAAGCCACACACACACACATTTCAAGTAAATTTTTGCTGCCGGTATACTCACTGAAATGAATGACTCGCTAGGGCCATTAATTTAAACAGGCTACCTATATTGTGCTCTGATCTTCTTAATGGTAATGATGATTACAAAGCATTCATACAACAACCCTGAGTTGAATGAGGATGGTATTGTGAGAAGAGGATTAGGATGGGATAACAAAAGCATCCAGCAAAATAGGCAGGCTGCAGTCATAACCCCAGTACTCCTGCAATGATGGTGATAATCATAGCTACAGCTATGCTGGTCTGCCATAGTCAAAACCAACCAACCAAACAAACAAAATCCTTCCAGTAGCACCTTAAAGGGACCCCTAACCATCAGGTCCAGTCGTGTCCAACTCTGGGGTTGCGGCGCTCATCTCGCTCTATAGGCCGAGGGAGCCAGCGTTTGTCCACAGACAGCTCCTGGGTCATGTGGCCAGCATGACAAAGCCGCTTCTGGCGAACCAGAGCAGTGCACGGAAACACAGTTTACCTTCCCGCTGGAGCGTCCCCTATTTATCTACTTGCACTTTGATGTGCTTTCGAACTGCTAGGTGGGCAGGAGCTGGGACCGAGCAACGGGAGCTCACCCCGTGGCAGGGATTCGAACCACCAACCTTCTGATCACCAAGCCCTAGACTCTGTGGTTTAACCCACAGCGCCACCTGGGTCACTTAGAGACCAACTAATTTTGTTCCTGGTATGAGCTTTCGTGTGCATGCGGCATTTCCATTCTCATTCTGGGGCAAAGTTCGCAACCCGGAGCAACTACTTCCAGGTTAGCGGAAACAAAATACAAAATAAAAAAATTCCTTCCAGTAGCACCTTAGAGACCAACTAAGTTTGTTCTTGGTATGAGCTTTTGTGTGCATGCACACTTCTTCAGATACCTGGGTTAGCGGAGTTTGTAACCTGAAGCATTTGTAACCTGAAGCGTTTGTAACCCGAGGTACCACTGTAACCTCCAGCATTTTGTAAACAAAAGAGAGATCCAGAGAGGGTAAAAACGTAGTGGAGAAATGATACCTACTAGAGCTGGGTGTGAACAAACTACTGGATCTAAACTTAGAGAAACGCATGATTAATTTGACGTATTACAGCAATAATTGATTGAGGGGGTAAATGAAGAAATTACCATTGAAGACTTTCGGAGACTGAGGCGGTCTGATCTGGCTCTGAAATAGGCCTCATCGAAAGACGAGTGGCTTCCCTTCAGCTTCTCTGAGAGGTTCCGATAGAGTCGCTTAGCGGCGTTGGGAGAAGACGGGGGGTTGTTCTTTCTCGACTGGGAAAGCTGCAGGCTCTGCATTTGCTGAGTCATATTTCACGCAGCAGTTCCTGCGCAGAAAGCCAGTACGGCTCCAGCAATGGAATATATGTGGGGTTGAACTTGCTGAGTCAAGTCATTAGAAATATTTGGAAATCCTTCGTGAAATCACCAAATTCTGCAATCAGAAGTAAACGGAGAAGAAATGATGCAAAAATTATTTCCCTTTAAACATTTCGTCGGTGTTTCTACGTGAAATATTTGATCAGGGTTCATTTAGAGAGGGTTTGAGGGTAAACTTGGGAGTTCATAGACCTCATTGGCTAGTGCCCTGATCTCCCAGGAGCACTTGCAACAGAAAGCAAGAGGAGGCTGATGCCAATTCATCAACCATCATTTTTAAAAGTGGCTTGAGAAAGGAACAATGGTTCAGTGGTAGCACACATGCTTGAAAGTATTAGCTAGCTGGTGATAGAGTAGACAGTGCAGTGCAGTGCAGTACACTTCTTCCAGTGTACTGGAAGAAGCAAAGATCACCAGTGACGAAGCAATGATTCTTCAACATCAACTTCGTTGAACTGGTCATGTTGTGCGGGTGCCTGATTATCGTCTTCCAAAGCAACTACTCTATGCCAAACTTGAAAATGGAAAGCGTAATGCTGGTGGTCAACAAAAGAGGTTTTAAAAAAATGTAGTATGAATACCGACAACTGGAAAACACTGGCTTGCGAGCGCTCCAATTGGAGAATAGCCTTTACCAAAGGTGTCATGGGCTTTGAAGACACTTGAACTCAGGACGAAAGGGAGAAATGTGCTAAGAGGAAGGCACGATTGGCAAATCCATACTGTGATCAACTCCCGACCGGAAACCTATGTCCCCACTGTGGAAGGATGTGTGGATCCAGAATTGGCCTCCACAGACACTTACGGACTCACTGTTAAGACCATGTTTATGGAAGACAATCTTACTTGGCTACGAGTGATCACCAAAGAAGAAGAAGAGAGTAGACAGTATAGGTCAGAGCAGACAACCCAATACCCTGACTTGTTAAGACAGCTCTCTGTGTTTCAAATCACTTACACTGTCTGCAGCCTTCTAACAACAAGTGGAAAAACCACACTGTTGTTGTTGTTTTAATGCTTGAACACATACCGTACAAATTTATTGATTGATTCATTAAATTTGTGTACTGCCCTTCATCTGAAGATCACAGGGCAGTTCACAACACAATTTTTTTCTACATGCTATGTGTACATGAAACAAAATCCATCTCTGGGGAAGGGTGCGGGTTGCTAAAAGAAAAATAACTTAAATGAAACAGCACATGAAGATTTTACTTACTTGTTCATTTTTATTTTTATAGGCACTTTCAAAGTAGCAATATTTGTACTCTTAGATGAAGTGGAATAACTTGGGCCTACAATTTTGAAATGAGCACTGAAAGATTACAACACAATTGTTGCCATTGCTGAAGTCCAGGAACACCGGAAGGAGAAATTTGGGTGGTGGGGGCATAGGAGGGAAGGGCTCAGCTCTGCCCCATAGATTTCTGAAAGAGAAATAAGGGGATATTTCACACTAATACTCTCATTCTAAACGGAGGTCATCTGAAGGATGTCTTATAAACTTTGATGGAATTAGCTTTCAAGTCGAAAACCTCAGGGTTGCAGCTCAACTTTACTGTCCATCTGATTATTCAGTTATAATCTATACGTGAATATTGCGCTTCCTTGAAATAATCACAAGGATTCAGCAATGAATGGGTGGCTGGAGGATAGGCTGCATGTCTGGCTTGGTGGAGGCAACCTGTCCACCTTGCTTCCTCTGGTACAGCCTATGAAATCCTCAGCCATGCTTTGGATAATAGGCACTTAAGGAACTCTAGCATTTTTCTCACTGAACACGCCTCCCTCACTATTGAAGCAGATTGCTTCACTTTGCTCTTAATTGGTCTTTTAGTACCAACCAATCAGTTCCCCAATTTCACAAATTTCTCCTCTTATCTGCTGTGATTGGCGTGGGGGCAGCGGAGGGACAGGGCAGCGAAACAGGCATTTCAGACGTGAATTGGGTCTGGTCGCAAATAGCCTCACACATTTCCTAGGCTAATGAAGTATTGTAAACAGACGGATTCCCCTAAATGACGAACATATGGTGAGAGACAGGGCCAATAATTGGGTTATACAATGAAGAGAGTGCCTTGTTAAATCCAATTGACAGTGTCTCCAAAGAGAATTTTCTAAAAGATGCTTCTGCAGGAAGAATAGATGGAAGAAAGAGAGGGGTTTGTGTGTGAGGTGGGGGATTTAACAGTCTTCTAGGACTCCAGACTTAAGTTATTCTTGGCTTATTACTTAGACAGCGTAAAGCATTGGAAAGGAATCATTTCAATTCCATTTTTCTAAATTGAATTCTACAGGCTATGAAATATGTATATGTGTGCATATTTGCTTGTTTCCCTTATCTTCTGCTAATCAAAAGCCTAAAGAGCAGTGATGGCCCAACTTGGCCCTCCAGCTGTTTTGGGACTACAACTCCCATCATCCCTAGCTAACAGGACCAGTGGTCAGGGATGATGGGAATTGCAGTCCCAAAACAGCTGGAGGGCTAAGTTTGGCCATCACTGCTATAGAGGCACTGAGGCTCCACTGCGGCCACTGGAAATCTTGTTTTCCTTGCGTGGCATTGTTTAACTTTACAATCTTGAGGACTAGAAACTTACTTTTGAACAGAGAATGCGCTGCCCCTTGAGGATGATGAATTCTGCAGTCAAATGGGGGGGCACTTTTGCATAGTAGTGGGACTGGGGCTCCACAGGTGTGGCTACCCAGGTAAGGCTACATTGTGTTTCTGACTTCCCAGTACCACATGCAGCTGCTGGTTATGGAGGGGGAGGCAAGGCAACAGAGAGCTTGGCATAGTACAGGCACAGCATTGGAAGTATCCGTTTGGTTGTGCCATTGCGCCAACCTCCCTGCTCCCTTGCCCCTCCCTTCCTCCCTCCCACCCTTGGCAGCCAGCAGTGGCACACAGCATTGGGAAACCGAGAGAGCAATGCTCCACCCATGCCAGCAGCTACAGCTTGTGAAAGTTCAGTCACAAAACGCACACAGTTCCTCTAGCGGTAAGCGGCATACACATTAGACAGTTGAAAATGTCTGCCTTAGTTGTGGTGAACCAATTATCCTGGCATGGTCAGGAATGGTATTGTGGGAAAGCTGAGAGGGGTTAGGAAAATAGTAGCTGTGTTTGGGGAGCCTTTGGGGAACTTTTGCTTGGGGGAGAGGAAACCTACAAAATGCCCACTAGAAGAAGAAGAAGAAGAAGAAGAAGAAGAAGAAGAAGAAGAAGAAGAAGAAGAAGAAGAAGAGTTTGGATTTGATATCCCGCTTTTCACTACCCGAAGGAGTCTCAAAGCGGCTAACATTCTCCTTTCCCTTCCTCCCCCACAACAAACACTCTGTGAGGTGAGTGGGGCTGAGAGACTTCAAAGAAGTGTGACTAGCCCAAGGTCACCCAGCAGCTGCATGTGGAGGAGCGGAGACGCGAACCCGGTTCCCCAGATAACGAGTCTACCGCTCTTAACCACTACACCACACTGGCACTAGCACAAGGATAGATGTGAGTATACTTTTAAGAGCATCTCCCATATTTAGTTCTGGACTAGAGGTGCCGAGTTGCACCCAGTATCGGTGCCCCAGTTGTGTGTACATCACATACACACAGCACTAGTGCGCCGGGCTCCTCAAAAGGTTGTGCCAGAGTGTTGGACCTTCAGCACTCTGGTGTGACCTCTGATGAGCTCAGTGCGCCTTCCTGTCCAGCGCTGGCATCCCTTCACAATTTGAAAAAGAACTCTTACAAAATAAAGAAAAGCTTTTCTATAAAATGTAAAATTTGTTATTAGAGTGGGAAATAAAAGACGAGCTTGTCAAAGCCTCTATGACACACCGGGCAATAGATATAGGACACAACATAGATTTTCATCTCTGGGGGAAACTTTGGAAGAGTGATCTGAAATTTACAGCATGTTATTCCTTGAAGGAGAACTACCTGAAAATGATTTACAGATAGTATCTAACTCCAAGTAGACTTGCTAAGACGTACAAGACAGAATCAGATAAGTGTTGGAGATGTAATGAGACTGAGGGTATGTTCTATCATATGTGGTGGACCTGTAAAAGGGTAAAAGAGTATTGGGAAATAATTCATAATGAATTGAATAAATGTTTAAAAGTACTTTTCCAAAAAAAAAAAAAAACCAGTCCTTTTTCCTGCTGATAACTCAGACAGAAATTCCCAGGTGTCAGGAAAGGTTATTTATGTATGCCACTAATGTGGCTCGTGTTTTGTTAGCCCAAAAATGGAAAATGAGTGAGGTCCCAACCAAAGAAGAATGGCAACTTAAACTGATGGAATATGTGCAGCTTGCGGACCTAACATATAGAATAAGAGAACAAGAAGAACATATGTTCAAAGAAGATTGGAAAATGTTTATTGAATATATGGAGGAGAATTGCATTTATTTGAAAACGCTGACAGCATTAAGATAAATTCAACAGTGTAAATAATTTTTGACAGGTGTCACAATGGAATACTGAATGGTTTAGTTTATATAAAACACGCAGGGATTTTATGTTAGGCAAAATAAACCATGGAAAGAGAAGAAGGGAAGACATTGATATTTTGAGGTTGTTTAAATGAATATTCTAAAATGTAAAACAGAAAATTTAATAAAAATTATAGAAGGGGGAAAAACCACATGGTGCCCCTTCACACAAGCAGTACCGGAAACAGGCAGCCATCTCCTTGATATCTGCTGTGTCTTCTAGACCCTTTTCCCCTAGCTTCTCATTATGCTCAACTGCCATCAAAATGCTGTGAGTTCACAAGTTCCTGTCAGGCGGGGTTTGCCTGTGCGTTTTTATAAATATCATTTCCTGCATACTGAGGGCCTCCCTCAAGCATGTAGAAGAAACTGATTTTATTTCACTTCCAAACTGATAGCTGCTCAACCACCCAAGTTTGAAGGAACTGTGGGTTGTCGTTGCATTGCTAATTAATAGCATTGCATGCATTTTAACTGCAAATTTGCCTGTTTTATAACCATTACTTGAGGCACCCAAGCAAACCTTAACTCAATGTCCCTATTAATGTGGAATTCATTGAAATGTTTATAATACTTACAAGTTATTCACAGTTATGTTCATGGGAAGGGAGACACACCATCTGACTACAGGATATTTCGGGTTGACATATAAACACCGCGACCCACCTGAACAGCCTTTGTAACTCACTTATGGGTCGGGACCCACAGGTTGGGAAATGAAGTCCCATTGCAGTCAAGTGCGAATCCTCTAACATTACTTGTGTGTGGACTAAGAGCTCTTCTTCGGGTTTTGCCAATCTCAGCTTTAACTTAGATGAGATTCAGAAGGTGTTGAAAAATTCTTGAATATGGCAGCAGGTTGTTGTATGACAACCTAATTCAGACTGAAAATGCATCCTCTCTTTTATTTACCTTTGCAAAATCCCAGAGGGCTTCTTAACATTTGAAGCTGGCATCCATGAGAAGGGGTGTGTGTGTGTGCTTGTGTGTTTGGGTGTGCATGGCAAAACAACAATGGCGAGAAGAGCAATTCCCAAAACTGAATCTCTGCAGAGACTTGAAAGTTGTAAGGTAATGCACGTTTTGTTTTGTTTCTAAAAACCTGCTACTTCTGCAGAGGCCAAGACTACATCTTTGACACACGACTCTCTTGTCCAGAACTGTCCAGTGATAGAGAACATTCACTGTCAGTCAGTGTAAATCTACTTCCTATGTCCTTAAAGGATGTGTTGTCAGCATCAACAGGCTCCTCAGAGGTAATCATTAAGAGTCCTCCATAGCTCTATGAGTCCATTATGGGAAGTGCTCTGATAACATGAGAGGTTGAATTAGATATTGTAAAAGGCACACAAAGGCACTACATACTCTCACTGGAAAGGCCCCAGCCTTGAACTCAAAGCTCACTAAAAGCTAAACATCTGAAAGGCTGCATTAGCAGCGTTTCTTCATCATCATAGCACATTCAACCAAGATGCAATGGAGAAATTTCTGAAACAACAATGGGATACCAGCTCCACCCAAGGCATGATGAACAACTGGGCGGGGGAAAAGAAAGACATAACATTTTACAAGGACTGGAAGAAACACTGCAGACCGAATAATTGCCACACACAGGAAGAACAAGGATATAGTTTGAGTTCCTCACTTGCAGTTTTATAAATTATTTAATGTGTCAACACGAATAGAAGTTATTAATATTGCAGTTATTGTATAAGGGGTTATTATTATGACCGGAGTGTAATAGAAATTAATAGGATTTTGGAATGCAGAAATAAAGCAAATAATCAAGCTATCAGTTCTAGCACATGGGGCCCCCACCTTATCTAAATTATATAATTCGTAATTTGAACTATTGGTATTAATAATTGTATTATAAATTGGTATTGCTATAATGAGGCTATCATTGGATCGCAATTGAAAACTAATAAAAATCATTATTATATATAAAAAGATATCCCATTGAAAAGAAACACACAGAGAGAGAGAGAGAGAGAGAGAGAGAGAGAGAGAGTGTTTTTCTGTACAATTTTCAGGGTGGAGAATCAAATTCAGAGAAATGTGAATTTCAAAGCATTGTTGCATCTCAGTTCACAAATTGTTTCAGGAAGAGTAAATCGGGAAGGTCGGCATTAGAATGTGAACTGAACCAAATTGTACCCCCATCACTAGCTTAGTCCCCTGTAAGAATCTAGAATGCCAACTAGGGTATAGGGTAGCCAATCAGAATGAAGAAAGAAAGGGCAATGAAGAGACTTCTCCAAGAATGGGGAACATTGTGTTGTCTAGAGCTACATCCCAGAACCTCCAGGCTTGGCAGGGCTAGGGTGGCAGGATGGACAAATTGATGAAATAAGATAATTATTGTTTGTTTGTGTTCATTTATGTTTGTTTGTTTTTAAAGGAAAATTTAATAAAAAATAAGAGAGAGAGAGAGAGAACAAGAACAAGATGTTGCCCTTGGACACCCAATGGGGTCGACTTTGGTATTCTTTTATAATATGGTGCCCTGTGTGATACCAAAATTTGGTGCCCCCCAATGGATCTTCTCAATTATGGATCTACTCAATTTTATGCCCCTTCAGCTCAGCACCCAGTGCGGGGGAACTGCCCACACCATAGCTGTCAAGTTCTCCCTTTTTTTAAGGGAAATTCCATTATGCCAAATAGGATTCCTCACAAGAAAAGGGCAAACTTGACAGCTATGGCCCACACTGCCCTAAATCTGGCATGGCACCCACTTGGTTTTCCTTGCTCTAAAATAACTCTTTCCCCATAATTACTCACCAAGAAGCTAGGTGAATCTGCAACTCAGCTGCTGGTCTCTTTTGATTATTTAAGAAAAGAATCAAGTGTGGGAAGGTGTGAGAGTGGCAGTGAGACAGAAGAACATGTTGAAGGGTTCAGGGCTGCCTGGTTTAATCTCTATGGGAATATCGCCTTATTCACAGACTTTTGGGAGGTTTCTACGGCAGTGTACATGCCATACATTTAAAGCATCCTGGGAACCGGAGCATTCCCCTCACTGACCTATAGTTCCTAGCAACTTCAAAAATTGTAATTCTCAGGATTCTTGGGGGATAATCATGTCCTTTAAACGTGCTTTGCATTTGTGGTGTGTTAGGTTACAACCCCCCAAACAACCCCTCCATATGGCAGATGCGTTATACTATATGGGATTGCCACTATTCCAGAAGGATCTCTCCTCCCACCACTTGATATTTGGGACTTTAGATGTTGGTGTAGAGGTCCTCCACAGGATGGCCATGATCTCAGGTGGGGCAACAGGAAGCTGGTGCATGGAGGGGGGGCTGTTTCAAGTGACTGGTGAAAGAAGTCTACCTTTAAGGGACTCTGGGAGGTGTGGGAGCCCCACAACTTCAGGAAATGCGGCATAGGGCAGTTCGTTTCATCCTTCCGTAGCTGTGTTCCTAGGCCGAAAGAGAATGAATGTCTTCCTTTCTGTAAACACCTGCTTGGTTTTGAAAACTGGCAGCAACAATTCCGCTGGGACCGTAGAACAAAAAAGGAAGCATATTCTGGCCTCAGACATCAGCTAGGCATCCAAGGGTCCTTATCTCCTAGGGTGAACATCGCAGCAAGGTGAAGACCAGTCTGTCCCCCATCCATCATGGATAGCTCGGTTGGCAGAAGATGAGACTCTTAATCTCAATGTTGTGGGTTTGAGCCCCACCTTGGCCAAAGGATTCCTGCACCACCCACCAGATGGATCACTTGCTCCCCACCACCCACCAGATGGATCACTCAGCTCCAATCACCTGTTGCTTTGGGACAACAGAAGGAAAGGCAAGCACATTCTTGTCCCATTCACCAGCAGGAGATCCAAGGGCTGAAGAGCTGTGAGAGATTTCTCTCTAGATTCGCAGCCTGCTGTGAATCCCCTTGAGAATCATGTGATTGAAGGGTTTAAATAAATATCAAGTAACGAACAATGCAGGAACCTGCTTGCCTGGAAATGCCATGGGACGGCTCCTAATGGATCCCCTGTGGAGATGGAGTTCATGTTCTAGTGAGGAAGAGCATGCATTGACGTAGCATCTGCTTTACATGCAGAAGGTCCCAGGTTTGAACATCAGCATCTCCAGGTAAGGGTTGGGAATGCCATCTATCTGAAGCCCTGGGGAGTCACTGACAGTCAGTGTAGGCAAAGCAAAGCAAAGCAAAAGCAAAGCAAGATGGACCAATAGTGTTTGATATAAGGAAGCTTCCTATATGTCACTCATGCTTCCTCAATCTGCACATGTAGCAACGGTGCCCCAAACCCTTAAACTTCATGCTCAATGGTGCTTTTCCTGCAAAGTCTCAGAGTGTCAGGGATAGGCTGGATGAGCAGGAGAGCTGGGAACTGCCAGCCCAAGATTCCCACAGGGAGGGATCGGACTGGCTGGATGAAGAAGACTGATGGGAGCCTGTCTTAGAGCCCAGAACCTGTTGGTGGGACACTGAGGAGCAGTCAGTAGATGGGACAAGCTGGTAACAGATAGACACAGGAGACTTGAGTGATCAAGGAGGGGGGCAGGAGAAGGAGGGATTTCAAGAAGAGTTTGGATTTGCTATCCCGCTTTATCACTACCCAAAGGAGTCTCAAAGCGGCTAACATTCTCCTTTCCCTTCCTCCCCCCACAACAAACACTCTGTGAGGTGAGTGGGGCTGAGAGACTTCAAAGAAGTGTGACTAGCCCAAGGTCACCCAGCAGCTGCATGTGGAGGAGCGGAGACGCGAACCTGGTTCCCCAGATTAGAAGTCTACCGCTCTTAACCACTACACCACACAAGAACAGCATGTGCACAGACAGTCACAGTCCTGCTGACTCTCCTTGCCCTCTGACTCCACGCTTGAGGAGGGTCCTGCACATTGCTGAATAACACCTCAGACAGGCCCAGAGGAGAAGCTCACCCCCTCAAAACAGCCTTCGTCTGCTTGGGAGGGATTCAGAGTGAGAGGCTACAGGGGAAGGGCATGCCTAGAGCTTAGTTTCAGCAATGCCTTCATTGAGTTAAGACAAACCAAAGACATTGCTGTGTTGTTGTTTTTCTTCTAATAAAAAGCTAATTGCATCCCGTGCCTTCCATGTGTGTGCCTGCCCTGTGGATGACAGTACTTGTTGACAGCTCCTTGACACAGAGGTACCACTTGTTGCCACTTCTCTCTTCCCTGAAACTGTCCCCAGAGACTCCCCCACCTCCTCCTTGCCTTTGTCCCCGACTGCTGCTACTTCTTAAGGACGTAAGGAGAGTCCTTCTGGATCAGGACAAAGACCCACCTAGTCCAGCATCTTGTTCTCACAATGACCAACTAGATGCCCCTATGCTATGAGAAACCTGCAAGCGGAACCTGGGCTCTTGCCACTTCTGATACCCAGTGCCTCGTACTCAGAGACATACAGCCACCTGCCTTTCTCTGCTGACAAACCTGCTGCGGCTTCCTTCTCTTGTCCAGTGTGCTGCAATGATTAGAGTGTCAGGCCAGGGCCTTGGAGACTCTAGTTCAAATCCCGACTCAGTCTTGAGGCTCTCTGGCTGGCCTTGGGCCAGTATGCATCTCTCAGCCTTACCTACCTCACAGGGTTGTTGGGAGTGTAAAATTGAGAGGCATGATAGAACCACGTGTGCTACCTTGAGCTCCTTGGAGGTAAGGTGAGATGCATAGATAATAATAAACAAACATAGATAACTCGGTTAGTTAGACCATGGTGCTGATAATGTCAAGGTTGCAGTCAGTGGCGGAGCTTCATACTCCAGCACCGGATGTGAAGAGCAGGCAGGGGCGGGGGGTGGCACGCGTCCCAGGGGTGTGGCGCACCACCCACAGGGTCCTGGGAGCATGGTGCGCCACCCGTAGGGGCGTGGTGTGCGTGCTGGGGCCCTGGTGCGCTGCCTGCTGGGGCGTGGTGCCCAGCATGGGCTGGGGGGGCAGCCGCGATGGCACCCCACCGGGATCGCGCTACCGGGGGTGGTGCGCTCCCCCCTCACTCCTCTTCCTCTGCCAGTGGTTGCAGGTTTGATCCTCATCTGGGACAGCTGTGTATTCCTGCATTGCAGGGGGTCGGACTAGATGACGCTCAGGGTCCCTTCCAACTCTACAATGCTATGATTCTATACACAGAAGTACACTCCACTTCCAGCCACTCCTGAACCATCCAGGATTCTCACGTGGCTTCACCAGCCACACCTGTGCCATGGCTCCCCTTGTTCTGTGTAACATGCACCACAGCTGCTGGCTGGAGCCGAAACCTGGCGGGAATTCTTTGCAAAAGCCGGCCGCAGCTAACGCTAGGTGGTGCAGCAAGCCAGTACACCAGAGGACTCTCATCTCCGGGGACCTCGGATAACAGCCAGCTTGGGTCACAGCGTAAATGAGGTGATGCGGGCACAGACCCCTAGCCGCTCCTCCTGCCCGTTCCATTGCTTCGTGGTCCTCGGTGCAGTTTATCCCAGCCGGTCAAGTGATCAAATCGCGGGGACATCTGCAGGAAGCAGCAGGAGGGCATGCATTCCGGTTGCTCGTATGCTAATTGCATTTAGCCGCTTGGCTCCCTTGGTGCCTTTCCCCTTTTGTCAAGAATTAATGTCACAGTGGCAATAAAGGGGTGATAATGAGTGTAAATAATCCAGTAACTTGCCTACCGCACAAGCCTTACACTTCCAGGAAAGGGAGGGGGGAGAGACAGCGCACACTGCATTCTGCAGTTCCCAACATTATTATTGTACTTGAGCACATATCTGTAATTCTCCTGATACTCATGCATGTCATTAATCATAAAGCATGCGTCTGGGGCACCAGTCAGCCCCGCATAGCATTGCATGTCAACAGCGATGTGCTTCTTCGTGTAGATTTATTACACAAGGGTGCATTTTCAGGTGTAAGCTTAAACCCTAACCTTTGACACCCCTCTGTCTTCCACGCAATGAACGTCGGAGGCAGCTTTCTAACTCGAGATTGTGGAGAGGAATTCCTAAATGTCATGCATGTCCCAATTGACATAGGTTTGCAGCCGTCCTATATATACATGCGCCTACACTTCCACGGTACAACTCAAGTGGGCACATGGGATAGCGAGCTTCTTTGTGAGGTTCCCGGAAAGCTGCATGCACAACAGGTAGGAAGACACCGCACAACATTTCTACAAGGTCCATCTATCTGCCAGCTGTCTTCTCCCCTCCCCCTCCCCTTAAGCTATAAGATGTGCATGTTAGAGAATTAAATTTCACTCACCAGTTTAGGAGGAGGAGGAGGCTGAAGAGAAGCAAGTTGGTGCCAACTGTCCACTCATTTCATTCAAATTGGTTTCTTTTGCGTGTTGCTGTGTGCTGAAGCTTCCAGACAGAAAGAGAGGGAGAGAGAGAGAAAGAGAGTGAACCTCTTCCCTATACCGAATATATATATATTCACCATCAGCAGGGGCTGAAGTTGAACATCAGTACTGTAAAAGCTTTATGCAAAACATAACGCACGCAAAAGAACAGAGAGGAGGGCTAGCAGCGACACGAGGCAATATCCAAATAAATAGAATTGAATTCTTTAACACTTTCTGCCCTCTTGGCACTGTAGCTAATATACACGCTTTTCAGAGTCTTGTTTTGTGTTGTCAAGGAAGCCTCTGGCCATATGATGCGATCTGCTGTTATCCTGTTGCGTCTCTCAGAACTGATCAGACCAGCGAGGAAGGAGAAAGAGAGAGAGAAGAGAGAGAGAGAGAGAGAGAGAGAGAGAGAGAGAGAGAGAGAGAGAGAGAAAGTAATAGCCCAAGAGTAAACAAAAACCAGAATGGTAAGCAACTGTCATTCTGGCTGATCAAACAGGCAATAATAGAACAGCCATTTAAACAACCACAACAATTAGTTTTATGTGAAATCCCTAAGAGGGCAAGAACTCTGAGCCCATCACTTGGTCCAGCAGTTTATTTTATGGTCACATCTGATGAAGTGGTCTCTCATTTGCCCCACTGCCAGGTCCACTGCCTTGCAATTGCAGCAACAAAGCAACAGCTACATCCATGGCTCTGGGACATAATGATAATGGGAAAGATCCCAGCCAGCACTGAACAGGTTAGCACCCCAAAGGTTATGAAATCTGCCCACACGTAAACCAAAACATTGCAGCTCCAATTATGCTTAGATTTAAGCTGTAGCAAATCCTAGCACGCATCTTTTGCAGTGCCTTGAACTATGTGATAAAAAAGGCATTTGTGAAATGTGCAATTTGAAAGAGGTTTGTGGTGTTTGTTTTTTAATGGACTCTCCTAGGGTTTCAAAAGTACCGTACGCTAAAAATACACCTGTGTGTTTTATCTAAGATAAAAATGACTGAACGCCGTACTATACAGTCCTGGTTCATTTCAGCTAACCGTAAGAGTCCTGTTAAGCACCTAGCAACAGAATAAAATTAAGAGAGCCTTTAGGACATTCATTGCAGATTCTGCCATTTTCAATCGTCTGCAACATTGTTTATAATGCTCCTGTGTATTTTTCGGGGAGTTCGGTTATGCAAGGCAACAAATGGGCTCATCTGCTATGTGGAATCATTTGGAGAAGTGCTGAGATCCTACGAATTGCTGAGCAACCCCTTTATTTTTCAGCATCTTCCGGAATGCCTACAGACAAACACTTAATATTACTTAATGTGGGCTAAGCATTCCTTAATCCACATCATTAACCATCATGTCAAATGCCCAATTCATGGTGTTTAAAGAGGGAGAAAGGAGAGCTTTCAAGGAACACTTATGACTATATTGGAGATCTGCAATGTGAGCATGGAACCCAGGTGGTGGCAGCTTATGCCAGACTAATTCGCACAACATTTAAGTAGGCAGTCTTGCATATAGGCAGAGCTAGTGGTGATAATGCAGTCTGTCATTATACAGGCTGGTTTGACAGGACAAGTAGGCACTTCAGAAACTCTGGACTGTGGCTATATGAAATCAGGATGCTTTGGGTAACAGGAAATGCTACCCATGAAGGCTGCAATTCTAACCCTGCATACCTTGGAATAAGCCCCATGGAATTCAATAGGACTAACTTCTGATCTTGGGTTCCATGATCACTGCAGATGGTGACAGCAGTCACGAAATTAGAAGACGCCTGCTTCTTGGGAGAAAAGCAATGATAAACCTAGACAGCATCTTAAAAAGCAAAGACATCACCTTGCCGACAAAGATCCGTATAGTTAAAGCTATGGTTTTCCCAGTAGTAATGTACGGTAGTGAGAGCTGGACCATAAAGAAGGCTGATCGCCGTAGAATTGATGCTTTTGAATTATGGTGCTGGAGGAGACTCTTGAGAGTCCCATGGACTGCAAGAAGATCAAACCTATCCATTCTCAAAGAAATCAGCCCTGAGTGCTCACTAGAAGGACAGATCCTGAAGTTGAGGCTCCAGTACTTTGGCCACCTCATGAGAAGAGAAGAATCCCTAGAAAAGACCCTGATGTTGGGAAAGATGGAGGGCACAAGGAGAAGGGGACGGCAGTGGATGAGATGGTTGGACAGTGTTCTTGAAGCTACTAACATGAGTTTGGCCAAACTGCAAGAGGCAGTGAAGGATAGGCGTGCCTGGCGTGCTCTGGTCCATGGGGTCACGAAGAGTCGGACACGACTGAACGACTGAACAACAACAAACTTCTGAGAAGGCAATGATTGCTGCAATGCGTTATAAGCAGGGCTGCCTCTGAAGATGGTTCGGAGACTTCAGCTGGTGCAGGTTGCTCACCGGAGCAAGACAGTTTGAGCATATTACACCGATCCTGGTCCGACTGCACTGGCTACCAATTAGTTTCCAGGCCCAATTCAAAGTGCTGGTTTCCACCTATAAAGCCTTAAATGGCTCAGGACCGCAATGCCTCAAGGACCGCCTCTTTCCACATGAACCTGCCCGGACCCTGAGATCATCTTCTGAGGCCCTCCTTTGTGTGCCTCACCCTTGTGAGATCCGGAGGGTGGCAACATGAGAACTGGCCTTCTCTGCAGTGGCTCTCCGTCTGCGGAATGCTTTTCCCTGAGAAGTTCGCCTGGCACCTTCATAATACACCTTTAGGTGCCAGGCAAAAACATTCCTTTTTAACCAGGCATTTGGTTGATCCGATTTACATCCTATGCCCTTTTAAAATGTGGGATTTTTTTGGGGGGGGTATTGGGTTGCTGTTTTTACTTTTATTAGGTATTGTATGGTTTTATATCTTAATTTTATTCTGCGAACTGTCCTGAGACCCCCGGGTATAAGGTACTATATAAATTCAATAAAGGAAGGAAGGAAGGAAGGAAGGAAGGAAGGAAGGAAGGAAGGAAGGAAGGAAGGAAGGCATGGTTAGCCTTGTACCATAAATCTCTTCCTACTCTCTTGCCTGCCTTCTCTATCAATTGTCCAACTCTGCCTGACTCCCATGACCTGAGAGTTTCTACGCAACTCACCACCCAAGCTCTAGATTTATTTATCCCCCAAGAGTTAAATTATTCAGAAATAACTTATTCATGGCCATTTATCTGCTGCCTCTTATCAGTGTCCAGACATCCTGCTTCACACGTTGCCCTGGCGATATAGTTGTCCCCAAGGTACCCGAGAAGCTGTTTATGCTAGAGCAGTGATGGCAAAAAAGAGACCGAGTGTCCAAACTGCAAACCAAAAGCCACTTATTTATCGCAAAGTGCCCAGAGTTGTTGAGCTTTTGGGGGGAGAGCTGCTGACCAAAGTTTTGGAGCTTTTTGGGGGAGGGTCGCAAAAGTTGCTTTGCTTTTTGGGGGGGATGCCCCAAAGCTGCTGAGCTTTTTTGGGGGGGGTAAAGGTAAAGGTAAAGGTACCCCTGACCATTAGGTCCAGTCATGTCCGACTCTGAGGTTGCGGTGCTCATCTCACGTTACTGGCCGAGGGAGCCGGCGTACAGCTTCCAGGTCATGTGGCCAGCATGACTAAGCCGCTTCTGGTGAACCACAGCAGCACACGGAAACACCATTTACCTTCCTGCCAGAGCGGTACCTATTTATCTACTTGCACTTTGACATGCTTTCGAACTGCTAGGTTGGCAGGAGCTGGGACCGAGCAACGGGAGCTCACCCCGTCGCGGGGATTCGAACTGCTGACCTTCTGATCAGCAAGCCCAGCACTGACATCATCGTCTGCCAAAGCACCAAAAAAATCAGCACAGAAAGGGTTAAACAACTAACGCTGTTATGCCCAATCAGAAACAGCCACTGACACAGCAAATTGAAAAACAGACCAATCGCTGAACACAATCTCCGGCTACTGGCAAAAACAAAAACGAAAAAAGGTTCTAGGTTTTAACAGCGGTAGCGTGAAGGGGAGCAGGAGAACAAATGGGGAAAAACAACAAGATGGGCCGATGACGTGTGTTTCAGCAGTGAGGGCTCTGTGTGCCAAGTCTGGCATGCATGCCATAGGTTTGCCACCGCTGTGTTAGAGGTTCCCTGGGAGAGGAAACCTGAGTGAGAGGCAATTGCCTTGAATAACTCTATCTAGGGTCATGCACATGAGATACTGCTGAACAACCACCTTCTTCCGAGTTTCAGAAGGAAGCAAGCAAACAAACAACCCCCGAGTCTCTTCCCAAAACCAGTTCAGTCACTTTCTGCACCAAACCCCTCTCCTGTTTTCCTCCTTCTACTGACACAATTCAGTGTTCTCTGTATTTATTTCCACAAGCTTCCCCCCCCCCACTGGTGCTACCGCCATCCTGGATGTTACTATTCCTCAGCTGTCCATATGCTACTAAGTAAACGGGATGCAGGTGATGCTGTGGTTTAAACCACCGAGCCTCTTGGGCTTGCCGATCAGAAGGCTGGTGGTTCGAATCCCCGCAATGGGGTGAGCTCCCGTTGCTCTGTCCTAGCTCCTGCCAACCTAGCAGTTTGAAAGCACACCAGTGCAAGCAGATAAATAGGCACCGCTGTGGCAGGAGGGTAAACGGCGTTTCCGTGTGCTCTGGTTTCCATCACAGTGTCCTGTTGCACCAGAAGTGGTTTAGTCATGCTGGCCACATGACCTGGAAAGCTGCCTGTGGACAAACACCGGCTCCCTCAGCCTGAAAAGAAGATGAGCGCTGCACTCCATTGCCGTCTTTGGCTGGACTTAACCATCTGGGGGGTCCTTTACCTTTTACCTTTACCAAGTAAGTAAACAAATACAGTGGTGCCCACTGGGGATGGGGGAGATATTTAAGCAAAACCTGCATTTCCCCCCGCACTTACCAAAACAATATTTGAACTGCACCATCCTTCAAAATTTACACTTCTCCAAATTCTGCAGTGTGGTTCTCTAACCAAGTACAGTGGTACCTCTGGTTAAGAACTTAATTCATTCTGGAGGTCTGTTCTTAACCTGAAACTGTTCTTAACCTGAGGTAGCACTTTAGCTAATGGGGCCTCCCACTGCTGTTGCACAGCCGCTGTGCAATTTCTGTTCTCATCCTGAAGCAAAGTTCTTAACCCGAGGTGCTATTTCTGGGTTAGCGGAGTCTGCAACCTGAAGCGTCTGTAACCTGAAGCGTCTGTAACCTGAGGTACCACTGTAATGTGCCCAGCCTGTACTGCATATTCTCAGGTAAAAATGTGCACATAAATGAAGTATTTCTGAAAATTGCACACAAAATGCACTATTTTAGAGGAAATGGCTTGCCAGAGAGAAACAGAGAGAAACTGAAAGGACACTTTTGCCATACCTAGTACCTACAGAGGTGGAAGAGGAAGGAAATGCAGCTAGGACCCTTGCTGGACTGTATCTGATTGGATAGATCTGCCTTCCACCACCTGCACAGGCAAAGGTAATTGGATAGCGACAACCAATGGGTAACCTGCACCTTTCCAGGCTAGAGAAAAGTACAGCCCTTGCCATGAGCACCCGTCCCTGTGCTTCATTGGGAACAGGAATCACCTTTCATGCACAGTTGTACCGTGGTTTACAACCATAATCCATTCCGGAGGCCCGGTTGTAAACCAAAACAGGTTGTAACCTAAGGCGCGCTTTCGCCAATGGGGCCTCAAAAAGGGGGGGGGTAATCTAATAATAAAAAATAAAAATGGGCTGTAATCCAAAAAAAGGAACACATACTTCTGGGTTTGACGTGGTTGTAATCCAAAACGGTTGCAAACCAGGGTACCACTGTACTCTTGGAGAGGCCAACTCAACAGCTCACATCCAGAAACATTCAGGTAAGCATTACTTGGCAAGACAGTTTGTTGGGAAGCAAAAATGCGGACCTTGTTGTAGTTGCAGTTAGCCTTCAAGAGTCTTAGAAAGGGAGAACAGAATCGCTGCTAGCTGGCAGCTATGAGGAATCTTCATGCCTTAGAACTGGTTCCACTCTGGGGGTAGGAATTGTGCCTCTGCCCCCCCCCCCAGTGATCTTCTTGTGTGAGCTGCATAATGGAGCATGACATCATGGCTCTGTTTCTGCGAAAATAAAATCGGTCGCATTTAATGGAAGTAGATGTGCGATCATGCGTGAATGACTTGGAGGTGCCCACTTATCCTGGTAGCGTAAGTAGATCGCTTGTATAAGCAGGATTTCCCCTCTTCAGTTGCCCACAAGCTAATCATTGAAACCAACTCTGAGTCGCCGTTTCAGCAGATTTGGATTCAAGACCTGAATTGGCCTGGTTCTGGGTTGTTATTTTTGGGTGGTGGTGATGTCAATAATCTTATCTGAAGCCCATGTAGGATTTCAGTAGCAACAGAAAACATGAAAATAGCTATGAAGGCAACATATGAACATCATAGCTTAGAGTGATAGTTTCTAGCACCATAAATATAGACATAGATTCCCCATCCCTATCTGTCAATGGATACAATATTTTTTTCTAAATTCACACAAGAGAATTTTAATTCATATACTCCTTGTTTATAAATATAATTATATTTCAGCACCCATGTGGTGAAGTCATACTGACCCGCATTATGCATATATGAATGTTTAATGTCCTCTACACATTCCCTCCTGGTGCTCTTTGGCTACATGTGGCAAAGAGCATTTTGTGATGCATTAATCCACTATTGCTTTAATTTCCATGATCATGACACTTCCATTCAACATCCAAGGATGGTTTGAGTGTACAATAGCATGTATGAAACACCTCTGGTCTGGCTGTTTCAGGAGAAGATGACACCATCAAGTTCTCTGTACTATTTAATGGCTTAATCATATAAGCAGGAGAAGTGAGGAAGTTGATGAGAGGGTCCAGCTATGCTCAGTTTCCAAATATCCCCTGGTTCTACAGTTGCTGCTTATAAAACCCAACACAACATAAAGTGAATGTGCAAAGTCTGGCAAATGTTGACATTCAGATATGAACGCTGTCAGGTCCAGAAAGAAATGTCTGGTTTTTTTTTAATGCTGACAATCACACTTAGGTGTCTATGTCAACATTTTGTGGCTTTTTGGACGTTCATGAAATTTGATATGAGACTGTCAGCATTCAGCAACAGGTGGGTAGCCGTGTTGGTCTGCCATAGTCGAAACAAAATAGAAAATTCTTTCCAGTAGCACCTTAGAGACCAACTGAGTTTGTTCTTGGTATGAGCTTTCGTGTGCATGCACACGAAAGCTCATACCAAGAACAAACTCAGTTGGTATCTAAGGTGCTACTGGAAAGAGCATTCAGCAAGTTGTTGTTGCCTTTTACAAATGAACAACCCTTTTCTAATATCTTATATACATTTTGATTCTTCTTGTAAATGTGGCACTTCGGGAATGGTTAGACTATTGGTAGGAAAAACTCTTTCCTGGATATCAGTATCGAGAAGGAAGTGAGTCATTCGTAATGTGCTTGGCCATAGGATCCTTTGGGGGAAACCTGCCAGGCCATTTAGGAAAGATCACGCAAGACTCTGATATGGAATCGATCGTGAACTTACCTATACGAACAAATATAGAATTGGCTTTAAAATGGAAATTTTCTGAGATCTCAATAGCCTATAACTGGATCAATCACTTCCTACACATTTCAACAAGTCAAAACTGACACATTGAGTAAGAATGTCCAAAAGAAGGCAAGGAACCAACATTTTTCTAGGAAACTATGGGTGCTGTTTATTCAGCTTGGGTCTCCTTTGAATGTCACCTTGTTTCATCCACCTTGCCACAGGCCCCCAAATTCTAAGCCCAACCTTCTTTTCCCACCTGAAGTTGTCCCTGTCCCAGGAGCAACCACAGTCTAGTTCAGGCACCCCCAAACTTCGGCCCTTCAGATGTTTTGGACTACAATTCCCATCATCCCTGACCACTGGTCCTGTTAGCTAGGGATCATGGGAGTTGTAGGCCAAAACATCTGGAGGGTCATAGTTTGGGGATGCCTGGTCTAGTTCATCATCAGCAAACTTATTCCACAGCACAGAACAGAGCAGCAAAGCAATTGCCTTTCTTTAATGAAATTGGGCTGCCTACCTGTGGTTGAGGACAACCACAAATTGTTTCCCTCTTATTGCTGTAGCGTCTAAAATTATGCATTTTACAAAACAAATAAGACGGTGGCTAATATGCTGGGAGCTGGTTTCTGTTTCAATTTATGACAATTTCTGGGCTTTGAAATGTGAGCTGCGCCACTTGCGAGGTTGGTGGGCGAACTCTACAAGTAAAAAGGAAATGTTTTCTGCTTATACCTTGCTTGCTTATCTATTACCATTTTTATTATACAGAGCACTTTGCATTTTACAAAAGTTGCACATGGGGCAAAGTCCTCTGCTGTGCTTGGAATCCCATCTAAGTTGCTACGAAATGAAGAAATGACAATGGTCAGGAAAGAGAGAAAAGACAACCCTACTTTAAATCAGAACCATTGGAGGCGGTGAATGTCCTGTGTGAGTGTCTGGAGGCGGTTGGAGGGTGGACGGTGGTTAATGGATATAGGCTGAATCATCCCGACAAGACAGGAGTACTGTTTTGTGGGGATAGGGGACCTGCGGTTGTGGGGGGCTCCCTGGTCCTGATTGCAGTAAAAACAAAGAGGTAAAGGACCCCTGGACAGTTAAGTCCAGTCCAAGGCAACTATGGGGTTGCAGCACTCATCGAGGGAGCCGGTGTTTGTCCACAGACAGCTTTCTGAGTCATGACTAAGACAGTTTCTGGCACAACGGAACACTGTGATGGAAACCAGAGTGCACAGAAATGCTGTTTACCTTTCTGTCGCAGCAGTACCTATTTATCTACTTGCACTGGCGTGCTTTTGAACTGCTAGGTTGGCAGGAGCTGGTACAGAACAACGGGAGCTCACCCCGTCGTGGGGATTCGAACCGCCGACCTTCTGATCGGCAAGACCAAGACACGGGACGTGGGTGGTGCTGTGGTCTAAACCACTGAGCCTGAATGCAGTAACTGCTATAACTGTCTTGTAGGCCTGATTCACAAATGTGGGCACATAATTTCCTTTCAACAGTTGGTTACTACACGATTAACATTACCGGGCTGATGAATGCATGAACTGATTCTATTGCAAGATGTGTCTAAGCGGCTAGCAAATGTGCTCTATCTAGGAGGGGCCCATCAGACATGCCAGTCACCCCCCCCCCACTTCACACCGAAAACCACCAAGGCATCAACATTGCACACGTGAATATCCCTTATTCAATGTCACATGAGACGCGTGGGCAAAGTGTCGCGATTTAATTACTAACGTTCGAGCCACATAATAAATGATCCTGATGTTATCTTACTGAATGCTCATTTGAAACACACGCCACATGGTGCAGCTACAGGCACTCCCTGGAACAAGGGCTGCTAATGTGTAAGGCCTTTGCAACCGGGTTAATAGATATTTGCAATAGTAGTGAGCAACTTAGCTGGCTTAATTAAAGAAAGGACTTTTGTTTCACTGTTAGGAACTCATTTCCTCCTGGGTCAGGATTTGGTGCTTTTTCAGCTATCACTCAACCCTCTGCACAATTTGCTGTACTTAATAGTCTCCGTTTGGGAAAACATATTAAATGTTACTGAAAGAAAATTACTTGAAGGGGAGACAAAAAAAAACCCCACCACCCAGTTTCCCGTATACACATTTATATACGTCTATGTACACAAACACCATAAATGAATAGAGATTGGGGGGGGGGATACGTTGTTCATTTATCTGTATCTATTAATCTAGTTTTTTTAAAATAAGAATTTATTGGGTTTTAACAATAAAATACACAAAAAACAAATACAAACACTACATAAACTACACAAAATAGACACAAACAAAACAATTATTTACTTATCCTAATCTTCTTTATAATCCTAAACTTGGGACTTCCTCGCATCCTCTCTTTTGCGTTCATTTCTAATCTTCTTTAGTAACTTTGTAACATTGTAAAATCTACTTTCTTACATCTAATCTTAATTTAACAATCATAATCAAAATATCTTAAATATCTGTTAATCTAGTTCTCTCTCTCTCTCTCTCTCTCTCTCTCTCTGCCAACCCCACTCTCCAAATAGTGGAAAATTCAGGGAAGCCCTTAAAAGACCAGTTTCTCCTCCATTTCAGAAGGAAGCATGGTACTTTCATAACCTATTTATTTATAAATGCTGAGGTTGGGTGCAGCAGTACTGGGGTGCTTGGAGAATTTGCGCAGCATAAAATCCTTGCTGAATATGATGCATCCACCACCATAAGGAATGATTAATGGATTGGACTGAGCTTTTCTGCAAGTTTATACACTGTTTCAGACTTAAGATGTGGTTTCTCAAACTCTGCAGTAGAAAATGGCACACACAGTATAAAAGTGCAAGAACACTAGACTTAATTATGCACATACTTCCTGGTCTTCTGATCCAGAGCTGGTCTGGACATTACATTTTGCCATGGCGTTTAGCATTCTTGTGGTGGCTTTCCCATTTCCTAAGCATTTTGCCTGCTAAAATTTATCACATGCTCCAGGGAACATCATGCTTTCTGCCAGCAAATGATATTGACAATGGAGGGGGCAGGAACTTGTTACATTATGACCTCCGACTCGCAGTGAGTTAAAATATATAGGGAGGTGGGAAATTTGCTCTGAAGTCCCAGAGTGACTGTGATCCAACAAAGGATAGAGAAGAAATTTGATTCAATTCCTACTTTCTGAAATAATATAAAAACTTGAAACAAAGCCATTTTGGGGAAACTTTTTGCTTCTCTGAATTTTGCGATACAGCTTTCTAGCCAAGCAACATGTACAAAACCTCAAACACTAAAGTATGCATAAAATTGCATATATTAGTGAAAATGGTGTACAAAAAATGTATTCTGTTAAGGGAAACCATGTGACAAAAATGTTATCGTTAGGAGAAATTCGCACTCAAGTGCTAATGAATTTTCAAGATGACTTTAAAAAACCGATATGGAAATGTGCAGGACTCAACTTACATTGGAAAAACAAGAAACTGAAATTGACAGATCCATTCACCCCTAGATTCAACCCATACCAGAGAGAAGCAGAGAGAGAGATTAGAAATCTGCACGGGGTAATTTTGCAATCAGGTATCAAGAGTGCCATCTGAACACGCCTCCTATCACAGATGCTATGTAACTTCAGCAAATGGAAGAAGGGTAAAGAGTGCTAATACAAGAATAAGCTGCTAACTAATTGAAGAGAGCCTTTATCAGTTCATGCACATGCTATCATCTAATTAACCGACCAATTAATGTAGCGATCACAGATTGACAATATAGGCAATATTTCTAAAGTATTTAAGTAAGCCATCAGAGCCCATCAACTAAATAGGACTAGGATTTTATTGCTTGCTTGGGGAAATCAGCTTAAAACCACATTGTTCTAATCATGCAAGGTTCACTCACATGAAACAGCTTGGATTTTATCGGGATGGGGTGGGGGACTTTTTCAGAAGAGCTGGGAAAATTTAGCACAGCTCCCACGGAAAGTGGTCCATTAAGGGCAAATGGAGAACTGCACCACCGGCTTCAGTCTGCTCTCAGCCACCCCCCTACCTGCCTGCCTTCAGACTTACAAACAGTGCAGGGGGTGGCACTGCCTGTCAGCTGCCTCCTTCTCTTCTTCACTCTCAAGGTTGCCCTTGTAGAACTCAGCAGGAAAGAGAATGGAGGTAAAACTAGAATTAGCTGGCTGTGCCCATCATTTCCTCTGGCTCTACCTGTTTGCTCTCCCTGCCCTCCACCCCACCAGCCACAATGGGCACTAGGCACTGGTTAACTTCAAAAACAAGTCAAAACAAAATAAAATAAAATAATTCCTTCCAGTAGCACCTTAGAGACCAACTAAGTTTGTTCTTGGTATGAGCTTTTGTGTGCATGCACACTTCTTCAGATAAGTGTGCATGCACATGAAAGCTCATACCAAGAACAAACTTACTGCTACTGGAAGGAATTTTTTATTTTATTTTGTTTTGACTATGGCAGACCAACACGGTTACCTACCTGTAACTTCAAAAACAAGTGATAGCTACACAATCAGGAGTTGCCAACCTCCCCATCCCTCAACCTATACGTCCATCTGATGTTGAGGATCCCTCACATAAAAAGCTTACCACCTTACTCTCGCCCCAGATGCAACCCCATGTGATTCAGAACTGTGCACAATTTCACCACAGCAGACAGTAGGAGAAATTGGTGAAAGGCAAACTGCAGCAGAATAGAAACAACGCTGCGTGTGACAAATCCAGGACAGAATGGAGAACAAAGCTTTCTTACCTCCCTAGTTTGTAGTAAGCTACTGTTGTTTGAAATGGTGTGTGAATGCACCTTATGAGTCTAAATTCCTTTAGAATAAGCTCACTGGTCGGCAGCATTTGGAGGAGAAATGAATTAGTTCAGAGCAATTGTCCATGGTAATAGTATCTCAGATTAAAATGCACAACACAGGATTGTCTGGTCTACAGGTGAGAGGACCACATGGCCTGCCACTTATGGTTACTTCCACCTCCATGATCCTACCGGCTTTCCCAGCATGGTTCCTATTGCCTCCACGGATGCTTCATTGAGTCGCCATTTCTGAAGCACGGCTTCCGATTTAAAATATACACCCAACAGTGCAGAAAGCAGGGGGATATGATATGACATGGGGACATCGGAAGAAATGGTCTCTGCCCCCACAGATTACAACTATCCTTACAACCCACTGTCACAGTTAGCCTACAGCTTCTCATTATGTCTGAAAGATGCCTGGACAAGTTTAAAGCCAACAGCCATTCGTAACGTTTCCAGCTCTCGAAGCACGATTCTTTCAGAAGGCACTGGGGAAAGTCAAGGAGAATAAACGAGAGCGAGCTAGAAGCCGCGGAGAACACTGACAATGTCAAAGTGGAGCCTAAAAATAGAATGTTCTTCTACTCCAGACGCAAGAAAATACATACCAAGGGAATCTTAAGCGTGGGATCTACGCTGGCAAGAGCAAGGATACGCTGAGGTAAAGGGGAAACAGAGCACATGTTCTTGCCTAACTAATCACGCTGTAATAGTGATTAGATAATAGCCATTTTCACAGGCATTTGGGGTGTATGTACAATTAATCTGGGGAGAGGGAGAAAGAGAATGGGATCGTGCTTTCCGCCCCCAACCTCAACCATTGTTCCTTTGTGAACACATTCTCCGTGTGTACAAATTGTACATGCACAGGTTCCCTTGCTTTCTCTCCCCACAAGTAGGGAGGAGAATTTTATGAAGCCACACATCCCCTGCTTTATTCTGAATGCAGGTTTGAGCCACACAATCCTTTAGCCCAAAGGAGGGAAACCTGCAGCTCCCCAGATGTGGTTGACTCCAACTCCCATAAGCCCCAGCCACCAAGACCAATGGCAAGGGATGGTGGGAATTGTATTTCAACAACTGGAGGGCCACGTGTTCCCCACCCTTGCTTTTAGCCCAATAAGATTTATTACCAGGGTAACGTACAAAAAAACAACAATGATAAAATATCAAAAATAAAAATAAAAACAGCTTAAAAGCCATTAAGGCTGCAAGCCTGAATGCTTGTATGTGGAACTTAATGGGCTTACTCGTGAGTTGGCATGAATAGGCTAGCACTGTATACAACCAAAGCCACTAATATCAGCCAATTGGCAACAATATACAATTCACATAATTCTATGTTAATTTATTTACATTTTGTGCTTAGGAGCCAACTCCTAAGGGTCAAGGGGGCCAGGGAGGCAATATTGATAGACATTGCCATTCAAATGTTGTGTGCATGCTGAATAATAATAATAATAATAATAATAATAATAATAATAATAATAATAATTTTTATTATTCTGGGCTTCCATAGCCCCATTTGATTGACTGTGCAGCGCAGGGCTACCTGGGTCCCCCCAATATTTTGTTCAAGTTGGCACCCCTGCTTTTGTTTATTCTTTGGGTGGCTGGTAATCTCTGGTGCTTGTAGTGTTTGAGGAAATGCAGCAATACATTGCTCTGAACTTGACATGGATGAGACAAGATTTAATTTGCCCACATGCTGAGAAACAAATATGTTCGCCTTTTCCCCGGCCATGAGAAGAAAGGGGCTATAGCTGGCTGAATTACTTCTCAAAATAATTGCTCGTTTTTAATTATTATGCAGCACCTTCTAGCACAGAGCACAATTCCAGCGTTAAAAATCATAAGGGCATGTTCCGAGGGGCATGAAGTGAAAATTAAACTGGCTGATAGTAAGATAAAAACATCACTGAAGCATGAAAGCAATTACAATTGGGTTTTTATTTGCTACATAAAATGATATTAACTTATTTTCACCTTGAATTATGGGAAGAAGGCCCACCACATACTGACACCTGACAGTATTCCCATATCCATCATACTTAGGTCTGCCATTATTCCAAGAACAATACAGGAAGAAGAGGAAAGTAGAAGTTGTCTCCAAATTGTTTTATAAAGCCTAACAACCAATAGCCTTTGCATACCTTATGCCTGTTCAAACACCAAAAACCTCAAACACCCTTCCTGATTATGATGGTATCCTCTTTTGAAATATTTTGCTTTAACCAGAAGGTCGGTGCTTCAAATTCTACAATTCCACGATTCTGTGAAAAAGAAGGATGAGGAGGAAGAGAGAGTAAAATTCCAGGGAAAAAAGGGCTGGTTTCGATCCCAGCAGCAAACTACCACCTCTGAAGATGGTTCAGAAACTTTAGCTGCTGCAGATTTCGGCAGCCAGGTTATTCAACAGGTCAAGACGGTTTGAGCATATAATGCCAATCCTGACCCGACTTGCACTGACCGCAATACGGACTGCTTCTCCCCTTATGAACCAACCCAGACCCGGCCATCATCATCTGAGGTCCTTCTTCATGTGCCTCTTCTATGTGAGGTCCGGAGGATGGCAATAATATAATAATAATAATAATAATAATAATAATAATAATAATAATAATAATAATAATAATAATAATAATAATTTATTTGTACCCCGCCCATCTGGCTGGGTCTCCCCAGCCACTCTGGGCGGCTTCCATCAAATATTAAAATACATTTAAAATATCACAGTTAAAAACTTCCCGAAACAGGGCTGCCTTCAGGTTTTTTCTGAATGTCAGGTAGTTGTTTATTCCCTTGACTTCTGATGGGAGGGCGTTCCACAGGGCGGGCGCCACTACCGAGAAGGCCCTCTGCCTGGTTCCCTGTAGTTTTGCTTCCCGCAGTGAGGGAACCGACAGAAGGCCCTCGGCGCTGGATCTCAGTGTCCGGGCTGAATGATGGGGGTGTAGACACTCCTTCAGGTATACAGGACCGAGGCCGTTTAGGGCTTTCAAGGTCAGCACCAACACTTTGAACTGTGCTCGGAAACGTACTGGGAGCCAATGTAGATCTCTCAGGACCGGTGTTATGTGGTCCCAGTGGCCACTCCCAGTCACCAGTCTAGCTGCCGCATTCTGGATTAATTGCAGTTTCCGGGTCACCTTCAAAGGTAGCCCCACATAGAGCACATTGCAGTAGTCCAAGCGAGAGATAACTAGAGCATGCACCACTCTGGTGAGACAGTCCAGGGTGTTTTTCTGTGTTTTTCTGAACTTTTCTGTGGTAGCTCTCTCTTTGGGGAATGCTCTCCCTAGGGAGCCAAATTTAATAACAACAACAACAATAATAACAATGGTCGAAAACTATATGGGGGATGAATCTGGCACTTGCCAAGGTCTTCTGACAAATACTTCTACTGAGGTCGATATTTTCTTGCAACTGTTGCAGAAGGAGAGAGTTATGAAATGCGCCCTCAGCCTAGACAGTTGAGATCAGGGATAGGCAACCTAAGGCCCATGGGCCACAAGCAGCCCACCGGGGTCGTTTAACTGGCCCACGAGCTGCCCCCAAACTGAGCCGCCCGCTCAGTAAGTCCCCCCCTCCCAGCTGCGCTAAATCGGCACGGCACGGGGACTCGCTTCCGCGGAGCCAGAAGTCGCATCTGCGCATGCTGAGATGCCGAAAATTGCGCCTGCGCAGACACCAGAAATCGTGGCTGCGTGTGCTATCTGGCCCATGGAGGGATCTCCGCTGGAGTGAACCGGCCCAGGCGAGGTAAACCTTGCCGAGCCCTGGTTGAGATGGTTCAGTTTGGAATTCTACTTTTGTGGTAAGCAGGGATGCAATAGAAATCTCTTTCTTTCTGAGCCTCTAGTTATGCAATTGGCAAAGTAGAGGATGGGTCTTTGGAAGCATTATGCAATCAACCATTCTCCCTCTGAACGAAGGACAAGTACACTCTCGAAGCTTTTACCCAATTTTGACGAAGCAGAACAAGATTCAGTGCTACTTCCAGAAAAAAAAACGATACGTCGCGTGGAAAACTGTACTCCAAAATAGCCTACTGATATGGGGAAAACACTCAGATAAAGAGTGACAAAAATATAGGACTCAATTTGGATTGTTTGCTTCCTTTCAAAGTTTAGAAGGCATTTACCTGAGGCTTAAACCAATATGACGCAGGAAATGTCTGATGAGATCTCCTGGCATTCGTGTTTTCACTTTCCAGCAGCTGTAGGGGGCTCTGATTTTTTATCAGAGCAACAGCGTGTGCTGTGTGCAATTTAGTCCTTTTCCCCATGCTGTTTTCTCAATCTAAATCACTCCTCTCTCCAAGCTGTTGCTAGCACCCATAAGGAGTGTGTGTGTGTGTGTGTGTGTGTGTGTGTGTAAACAGGTACAGATGCTCATGCTATCCTGTGTGGCTGGAGCCTTTATCTAAGCATTTCCCAGTTACAGTTGTTAATCCAATAGGAAGGGAGGATGACAGAAAAAGAATTCCCCAGCTTTTGTCAACAATAGACCTTTAGTTGCTGGCCAGGTTGTCTTGCTGCTTAAAATAAGGCTATCTAAAGTACTATACGTACATCCCCGATTTTCTCTATGTAATCATCAGCTTGCAGGACACAGACACAGGCTCAGTCTGAAACAGCTCTGCCAAATCTTCCTTTCAGTGATACTTAAGTTCAAAGAGAGGTGAGATGGATTTGGAAATTCTAATATTCATTCGCACCGCAGAGCTTTTTAGCAGCAATGGCCAGCAAATGACCAACATTTGGCTGATACTAAGAATTAGATCTCCTCCATGGGTCACTGCCTTGTCGTGGCGAAGGGGCTTGAATAACTCAGGGAAGCTATGAGCTATGCCATGCAGGGCCACCCAAGATGGACAGGTCATAGCGGAGAGTTTAGATTAAACGTGATCCACCTGGAGAAGGAACTGGCAAGCCACTCCAGTATCCCTGCCAAGAAAACTCCATGGACAAAGACAACAGGCATATAAAAGTTATGACGCTGGAAGATGAGCCCCTCAGGTCGGAAGGCGTTCAACATGCTACTGAGGAAGAGCGGAGGACAAGTACAAGTGGATTCAGAGCTGATGAAGCGGCTGGGCCAAAGCCGAAAGGTTAGTCTAGGGGCCAGTTGTGAGATAATAGAGATGTGCAAGCATGGGCAAACAGGTCAATTCTGAAGAAGTGTGCATGCACACGAAAGCTCATACCAAGAACAAACTTAGTTGGTCTCTAAGGTGCTACTGGAAGGAATTTTTTATTTTTTATTTTGTTAGCTCAATTCCAGTTTCTTATTTTACCAATTTAAGTTCGGTTGGACACGTTTCCTCATCAGTTTACTTTTCTTTTTTAAAGTCCTCTTGAAAATTCACCAGCATTCTAGTGATCACTTCTCCCAATATACACGTTTGCAATGCAATTTTGTTGAATGCGCACATTTTTCGAAAGCACTTCTCCTTAACATAATACATTTTAATGCGCGGTCTCCAAATATATGTATATATTTGCACTTGGAGAACAACACTGGGAAATTCAGAGAAGTGGGCATTTGGAAAGACAGCTGAGTTTCCATTCACTTCTTGTTTCAGGAAGTGCAAATTAGCCAGAGAAGGACAAGCAGCTTATGCTACTCCCCTCAGTGCTATAGGTTTCTTCTGCTGTGTGTTACTGTGTGTGCTTTAACTAGGACAATTTCCAACATCAATTTCAGAACTGGGGCACGCAGTTTGCTGCAGCTTTCCATTTGTATCTGCCCAGCCCAGATCTCCGTCTTTTGCAGTAAAACACTGCAAAAAAATAAAAATAAAAGCAATTGTACACATAATTACTGTGCTTTACTGATGGGAACATGCACCTGTGCACATGCATAAAAGATCGTGCAAAAGGAATATTGCTACAACTACAGGTGAAATTCGAAAAATTAGAATATCGAGGAAAGGTTCATTTCTTTCAGTAATTCAACTTAAAAGGTGAAACTCATATATGAGATAGACTCATGACATGCAAAGCGAGATATGTCAAGCCTTTATTTGTTATAATTGCGATAATTATGGCGTACAGCTGGTGAGAACCCCAAATTAACAATTTCAACTTTGGGGTTTTCATCAGCTGTATGCCATAATCATCACAATTATAACAAACATAGGCTTGACATATCTCACTTTGCATGTCATGGGACTGTCCCATATATTAAACTCCAGTAGCTAATGAAAACAATTGCTTACATAAATGGACTTTTCCACAATATTCTAATTTTTTGAATTTCACCTGTATATAAGCAGAGCAAGATCACCCCCCCAATCCTCACCTGTAAATATGTTTTCTTAATGCATACCAAGGCACATGCCCAGCCTAAAACACCACACCTGACTAATGTGCATGATGCACACATGTTCATCATAAAACACTGCAGGAAAGCCAATATTGAAGCAATAGCACACCTGAATATTTCTTGCAATTTTCTATGATGCATCAGTATTGTCAAAGGAAAAGACAAGGTATCTACAGAAGGAATTGAAAGCTATGGCAAAACTGTGCAATTAGACCAACTCTGTACATGAGTTGAAAGGCTCCTAATGCATCATATGCACTTTAGAGGGTGGGAGGAGATCAGATGATTTGCAATAGCAATCTAGGGAGACATTCAGACCAGGAGAATTTCAGGAGCATCACCATGAGCTTCTGTGAACACCTAGTCCAACTTTCAGCATAACCATGAGATCCTAGTATGCCCTTGAGCAAGAAACCATCTTGCAACCTCAGCATAGACACATGATTCACAAAATGAGAATAACAAAAAAAAATTGGTCCCCCCTACAAGGTCCATGAAAGGATTTTAGAAATAATATATGTGAAACTGAGTGACTAGGATTTGTTCATGCTTACCAAGCTCTATAAACCCCCACACAAATTATCCATAAAATATGATTTTCGGGGGAGGGGGGATTGGCTTGAGATACAACTAATAAGCAATCAAATGTGTTACAAATCCATAGGATGCAGCAAAGGCAGGGCAAAGACACCTAAAAACATATTGCTTGAGGTAAAGGGACCCCTGACCATTAGGTCCAGTCGTGTCCGACTCTGGGGTTGCGGCGCTCATCTCACGTTACTAGCCGAGGGAGCCAGCGTACAGCTTCCGGGTCATGTGGCCAGCATGACAAAGCCGCTTCTGGCGATCCAGAGCAGCGCACGGAAACGCCGTTTTACCTTCCCACTGGAGCGGTACCTATTTATCTACTTGCACTTTTTTGACGTGCTGTTGAACTGCTAGGTGGGCAGGAGCTGGGACAGAGCAACGGGAGCTCACCCCGGCGCGGGGATTCGAACCACCGACCTTCTGATCAGCAAGCCCTAGGCTCTGTGGTTTAACCCACAGCGCCATCCATGTTGCTTAGAGGGGGGGGGAACCTAAAACCTAATAGAGGATCTGAATTTGCTCCACCAAATCAGGATAACAATTGTTACATTATGTTATGACATGCAGCTGTTCTCAGCTTTCTTGTCGTCAGGGCAGACAAAGCGACTCTTTGGGTAATTACATCATCCTTTCCCACTGAGGCAAAATCCACATGCTTTAAATAGGGATCGATAAGAAACCCCAGCTAGAATTGGGGGCAATATTTTGCCCTTTATGCCTGTGTTAAAAAAATGATTGCAGGAAAGGTAGCAGTTCAGGTCCTCTCCTGATGGATGTTCACAAACCGGCAGTCTGCCTCCCATCTCCATCTCTCCAAGACCTTTTGGCCCTGTGTTTATCATTGTCTGGTTATGCTGACATGCACAGGAAAATTCAGACCTGAGATCTATTCTTAACTACCAGCGCAGCTGGAGCTGAATCTCATCCTTGGCAAGTGGACCAGAGCCATTCATCTTTTGCCCCATTTGTTGTGGAAAAACGGCACACAGCTCCTGAGCATTGACGTAAACTTGAATGACGCCCTCTCCACTCACCCTCAAGCTCCCCACTGGCACAGTTAATGACCCTCCCAATACAGTGGTACCTTAGCAGTCGAACAAATCGGCTCCCAAACGCCACAAACCCGGAAGTAAGTGTTACGGTTTGCAAACATTTTTCGGAAGCCAAACGTCCGACACAGCTTCTGCGGCTTCCGATTTTTAGTGCAGTCGAACGGACTCCTGGAATCATAGCTGTCAACCTTTTCCCTTTTTTTGCAGGAAACTCCCTTATTATAGCATTGGGAAACAGCAGGGAGGGTTGGCAGCTATGTCCGGAATGGATTAACTTTGAGAACCAAGGTACCACAGTACTTAAATAGCCCAGAAGTTCCAGATTTCCTGGGTCATAACTTGGGTTTGCTTATTTATTTACAGGTGGGGTTGGAACTCTATTGTCCAGCCAACACTTGAATCTAACCTAAGGAAATTTTGCGAGTAAACCATTCTATAACTTACAAATGTGTGGTCTTTTTCTATGCTGTGGGAAACTTTGGAAGGAGCTTTTAATGGAACTTGCTTGGAGGGGTATATTTTAAAGGTCTAACAGCCTATATTTCCGTGCTTTGCTTCGCAGCATGATTTGCATATTCAGACCCAGAAACCTCCCCCCTAAAGAATTCACACATGGCTCAAATATTTGGTTTGGGCAGAATTTAGGCCACAGCTTTATTGATTACAGCAAGTGATTGGTTGCACAGGCTCTGGTTCAACCGGCTACCTGCCATGCAGGTAGTGCTGACCCAAGGTTCCAGCATAGGTCAGCCAAGGGTGAACACCTGGATAATTGGAAAGCTGGGAGCAGGCTATCTCCGCCACCCAAATGTCCCCCTGGACTCAGGCACAGGCACAACCCCCTCTCAGGGGTTGACCAAACCATCGAGTCCCTGGATTCCTTTAACGGAATACCCTTCACATAGGGATGGTGAGAGTGTTCTCCCATTCCTATCACCTGAACCAGAGCCTATCCGCAACCTTACGAGTTGTGACGATTTGCTATGTGGCAGGCGAAACCCAAATGGCAACAGCCAATCAGCCAAATGGGAAAATTCCTGCCGTGCCCCTGTCCCAACAAGAGATGACACACGACAGCATAGCAAGGTCAAGTGCACAAGCCCTAGAAGTAGGGAGAGGTGGGCGGGTGTTCCGAATGCACGCACCGAAAGAGGAAGCTGTGGGTCACGTGAATGGGTATAAATAGGTCCCACGATCCGTTTAGACTGCGCCCCTTTGGTCCGATTGAACCCAGCATCGAGGGACCTACCATTCGGGTGTTGTGGCTGACCAATCGTACCCACCCACAACACAGGGTGTCGGTTTCCAGGTCTCACCACAATATGTGCCCTCTTTGAGGGAGGACCTGATTTGTCATGTTATACCTCTGCTTGGGTTCTCTCACCAAAGAATACTCACCCCAGACCTGGATCTTCACATCCAATAATAATCCCCCCCCCAAAACAGGTTCCCTATTTAAGGTAATTATGTGTACTCATCATGAGCACTCATTCAGGAAGCACTCTGTATTTTAAAGTGGGAACTGCCACTTTCTCCATGAGTGCCTTTTCGGGACTGTTGCTTCATTCATCAAGGTGGGTTAACTTCATTTCTCTTAGGACAAAAGCAGCCAGGTTGGGCTCTGATTTTGTTGACTGATTGGTTAGCTGATATGGCACTTCTTGAGTAGAGTTCCTAAAGCAGCTCACAGCCTACTATAATTACATTATACAGATACCATAATTACATTATGTGTTATTAAAATTTGAAACAATCAAATTACAGGCCACTGGGGATTTAAATGTCTTTCAGGGAAACTGTGTGATACCTTTTAAAAAACGAGGCAAATCTCAGTCCCTGCTGTCTTTCTAAGACACAGAGAAGATAAAGATGACAACTACCGCATCTGAAGCAGATTTTCACATCCACACACCCCAAAATCCCTCTAAATGTAAGTCATTCAAAATGGATTTTCTGTTGCAAGGAAAACTCTTGCAACCCGTTTCACTGGTATCAGCTGCAACCATGAGTGGCAAATATGGCAAAGAATTAAAATCATATTTTCGGCACTCTTTTTTCTTATCATAAACACCTGCAAAATAGTTAAGCTGCCAGTGTTTCAAATTAAAAACAAGCCCTTGAGTGTTCTGCAGATCCTAAGAGTTTTCGCACACTGAAGGAAGGCTATGGGGTCCAAACAGATTTGAGGATCATTAATCAGATGACACAAAACAACAACCTTTCTCCACACAATATCAGTAGAAGTGAGAGCTGTTATTTAATGGCATAACTAATGCAAACTGCTTTTAAAAAAGCTATCTCAACAGAATGTTAACAGTTCCATGTACAGTGTGGCTTCAACATTTGGAGAAACAAACTGCAACTACAGAGGTGTGGTTTGCAAAACAAAAGCTTTCTCAGAATTGCAGCTGGATTTACAAGCTTTTACAAACTCTGAATTTCATTATTCTACAATGCCCATTTCCATTTACTTTGTTTAGTTCTATAGTCGTGTCCGACTCTTCGTGACCCCATGGACCAGAGCACGCCAGGCACTCCTGTCTTCCACTGCCTCCCGCAGTTTGGTCAGACTCAGGTTGGTAGCTTAGACAACACTGTCCAACCATCTCGTCCTCTGTAGTCCCCTTCTCCTTGTGCCCTCCATCTTTCCCAACATCAGGGTCTTTTCCAGGAGTGTTCTCTTCTCATGAGGTGGCCAAAGTATTGGAGCCTCAGCTTCAGGATCAGTCCTTCCAGTGAGCACTCAGGGCTGACTTCCTTAAGAATGGATAGGTTTGATCTTCTTGCAGTCCATGGGACTCTCAAGAGTCTCCTCCAGCACCATAATTCAAAAGCATCAATTCTTCGGCGATCAGCCTTCTTTATGGTCCAGCTCTCACTTCCATACATCACTACTGGGAAAACCATGGCTTTAACTATACGGACCTTTGTCGGCAAGGTGATGTCTCTGCTTTTTAAGATGCTGTCTAGGTTTCTATTTACTTAATCTCCACTAAATTAAAGATTTTTTTTAGAAAGAAGCAGGGAGTCACTGCACTGATGTCTCACTATTTGCAAAGCTGTTTGATGACACCACCCAACCCCCATCCTCCTCTTTAACATTCCTTAATGTGACACACACACGCGCGCGCGCGCGCACACACACACACACACACCATTAATGGACTTTAGAGAAACTGAGATTTAGCCACATTTGCAAATTGCAATAAGCCAGCATGCCTGTCTTGCTTTACTGTATTAGTGAAAAGAACACAAAAAGATGCATTACATTTGTGGAAATTGTTTGCAAAAATGTGTATATTTGTCAAAAATGCATAAAGAAAAATGCTGGTGAATCTTCATGGCGATTTTTTAAAAAGCTAAATCACAAATTGCTGCAGCAATGTGGAAAACTGAATGTAAGAGTGCAAAAATCAGAAATGTAAAGAACCAAAATTGACCAATACATCAAAAGTAACAGTAAGAAGTGCTAGCTTACTGTAATTTGAGAATCTGGACTCCTGGTTCATTGTTCTGAAACAAGCCAGGCTTATAAAACCAGCCTTTGAATTTTATTTATTTATTGAAAACAACCTCTGAAGATGGTTCAGAAACTTTAGGTGATGCAAAATTCAGTGGCCAGGGTGATCACATGGACAAGGTGGTCAGAGCAGTATATAATGCCAATCTTGGCTCAACGGCACTGGCTACCAATTAGTTTCCAGATTTGATGTATAAAGCCTTAAATGGCTCAGGACCACCATATTTCAAGGACCACCTCTCCCCATATGAGCTGACCCAGACCCTGCAACAATAATCTGTGGCTGTTCTTCATATGCCTCCTTCTGAGAAGTCTGGAAGGTGACAACATGAGAATGCACATTTTCTGCTGTGACTCCCCACTTGCGGAATACTCTCCCTGGGGAGGCTTGCTTGATGCCTTTGTTATTTCATTAATATGGTGTGTATTTTTGTGTTTTTATATTGTAACCTCTCTGTGATCCTCGGATGAAGGTTGGTGTATAAATAAATTAAATAAATATTTTTACTCCCTCTTCAGCCTCCCAAAAGACTCCCAGAGCAGGTAACAAATGACAATGACAGACCCTCCAAGTGTCCCTATTTTCCAGGGACATTCCTGGATTTACAGAAGCCATCCCAGTTTCTGTTTTGATCCTGGAATGTCCCGCTTTTCCTTAGGACGTCCCTACTTTCCCCGGATAAATGTTTGAGGGTATGTGATAAGATGGGTCCTTGTCCTCAGGGATATCTAAAAGAAATGACACAAATGGAAATGAGATTGGGAGGGAGGGGGACACTATCACACTTGGGGTCTGATAAAATGGTGAGGAGGGAAATGGAGAAATGAGAGTTTTCGAACGAAATCCATTCAACTTCCGAAATGTTTGAAAACCGAAGCAGTTACGTCCAGGTTTTCGGCATTCGAAAACCGAAACATTCAATTTCTGAGACATTCGAAAACCAAGGTACCTCTGTGTGTGTGTGTGTGTGTGTGTGTGTGTGTATTTGTGTCTCTGTGTGTGTAACTTTGTATTCATGTAACATTTTTGTATGCAGCTGTGTCTTTTTCTAACGTTTTGTTGAGGTTCTCTGGTGTTGCTTTCTAAGCGGTATAGAAAATCAATAATTAATACTAACAGAGGGACTTAAAGCATGTTTGTGGCTGGCTCACTGTGGCTGGTCTTGTTACCTTTGGAAGAAATTCCTGCCTACCCCAGCTTCCTTTGCAACTGAACTGAGCACAGCAGCAACATTTTAGTTCCAAACAGAGGCAGCATCTCCTCATGCAACTGTGATACAGAAAGGTGGAGATGGACATGGGTGCTAATTCACAGGCTGGGGAGGCTGTTAAGAATCCAGTGTATTGTGTGCGGAGGGGAGGGTTGTTAGGGGTATTTCATTTTCCTTGTAAGCTTCCAACCATCACCATTACAGAGATGTAACAGTTCTAAGGTGAGGGCAGTCTTGAAGAGATTTTGCAGACAGGACTAGGAAAGGATTAACTTCAAAAGTTAGGGTCGCCCTGTGTCCTGCTTTTCAGAGGCCTATTTGAAGAGTTGTCAAAGAAGAAGTCCTCTGTCTGAAGGGCAGATAAAAGAAAACACTTCTTCGTGCAGCAGAGGCGCATGTGATTGGTGGACCGGGGGACTAGGCTAGTCTCCTAAATGTTCCCGGCAAATTAGTGTGTTAAGTGTGTACCTTTTACTCCAACCCGTTTGTATTATATCACGATAATTATCACGCTGAAGGGACAAATGCTCTCTGTTTGAGAGCTGTCCCCAGTTTGTCTCCTGCTAAACCCAGGGCGTCACAGCGTGCAAATGCATTTTTGTCCCTGCTTACGACGCTGCTGATGAGTCATCAGGGAGAGCATCTGGGGCCGAGGAACAAGAAAGCAATAACTTGTCCATCAAGAGAAGTAACTACGCGGGGATTGCTGGCATTTGGCGCATGGCGTTTAATGTGTCTCCTTGGGTTCTGAAGACACCGCCACGTGGTTCCCCCTCCCCCCGGTGGATATTAAAAGTGTATATTTTCACGTGTTGAAGCACTTTCCAAGCACAATTCAAAATGTTGGTGCTGACTTTTAAAGCTCTAAACAGCTTCAGGACTCTATAGTGGAAGGAGTGTTCTACCCTGTCATTCAGCCTGGACACTCAGATCCAGGACTGAGAGTGCACTGGCCCCGGGGGTTTGTCCTTGAAGCAGGGTCTAAGTCCAGTCCTGGGTCTATGAGTCCAAAGGGGGTCAGTCCGACGGGGAGCAAGGCAGGGAGTAAACCAAGGTTCAAGACAGGAGCAGGTGTAAGGATACACTCAGACACGCGTAGCAGCTATTTTGCTCACTCAACTTGGCTGGGGCTGGCTGACTTTTATCTGGCCCGATGCTTAGGGTGGCCCCGATCCTCTGGTGACTCACCTCTCCTTCTGGCCTGGAGGCAAGCACTCCTTCTGTAAGAACTTAGTTCCCTTCACCTCTCTGCCCTGAGCCTCCACAGCTCAGGAGAGGCTGGTGGGTTACCGGACCCAGAGGCAGCCTCAGCTTCCTCTGATGTGGCTGGGAGTGGAGCACCTTCCAGCAATGGGTCCTCCATCCCATCAGGAGTCAGAGCAGACTCAGCTGATGCCTGCACCTGAGGATCCAGCATAGGTGAGCGCCCTTCAGACTCAAGCCCTAGCCCCGGCTCTGCTGGTTCTGGAGGCGGGGAATCCTGTGCAGGCTGGGATCCGTCAAGTTCAGCCTCTGAGTCTGAATCCCAGGCCATCACAGAGAGGCTTCTGTGGGTTCCCTCACTGTGAGAAGTGAAGTTATATGGAACCAGGCAGAGGGCCTTTACGGTAGCGGCACCCACCCTATGGAGTGCTCTCCCATCAGATGTCAAGGAGATAAGTAACTACAGTATACAACCTTTAGAAGATATCTAAAGGCAGCCCTGTATAGGGAAGGGTGTTGTTGTTGTTGTTGTTATATATGATGGAAGCTGCCCAGAGTGGTGACCCAGTCAGATGGGTGGGTTACAAATAATAAAATTAATAATATTGTTTATTGTTACATTTAAATCTTATTGTACATTTTGGTAGTATTTGTGAAGAGACATATTGCTGTCCCAAAGCACAGGACTGGTTCACTACCCACCACTATGACAATAAGGTGTGTATCTGTATCCTTATCAATCACCCCGTCGACATCCTACCATTCACATAGCAAAGCTATGGGATTAAAATTGGCCACAACTTTATTAACTTTCAGATGTAGGGAGACCTTGGCTCAGGCACTGGGCGTTTATCCTCCTTCCCAGTCCCCAACCAGGGATCTGGGAGACATAAGGGTTATCCAGAATGTGTGGGGATTGGGCTGGCTTTGGAGAACATATGTTCAAGCAGAGAGCCCGCCCCCCGTTTTGCTGCCGTCGCAGGGGAGAGCAATGACAACCTCTCGGCGTATGGCCAATGCTTCCCCTCAAGACCCCTTTAACGGGGAACCCTGGGATCACCACCGCAAGGGGGGCATGGGTCACAGCTTCATGCCCCCTCTTTAGGAAGATAGACTAAAGGATTCCTCCCAAGGCCTGAAACCGCCAAAGTTGTGACTTTTTTCTATGGGAAAGGCAAAACTTGCCAATGCAAGAAAATTCCCTTCCGGCCCTTCAACAGCGACCATTACGTACCTGTGGAGAAGAAGTTAACCTGCAAAAGAAGACTTGACTAAGGGAGGGCAGAATGGGAGAAGCTCTGGAGCCAGTGTGGTGTAGTGGTTAAGAGCGGTAGACTTGTAATATGGGGAACCGGGTTCGTGTCTCCGCTCCTCCACATGCAGCTGCTGGGTGACCTTGGGCTAGTCACACTTCTTTGAAGTCTCTCGGCCCCACTCACCTCGCAGAGTGTTTGTTGTGGGGGAGAAAGGGAAAGGAGAATGTTAGCCGCTTTGAGACTCCTTCGGGTAGTGAAAAGCAGGATATCAAATCCAAACTCTTCTTCTTCTTCAACTCATACTTCGCAGGTAAGATTCACTTTCTGTTGAGTGGGCAGGGCAGTTACCTGGCCAAACCACTAGAACATGGATAGTAAACTATAATTGAGGGTTATTGCCCCCACATCACTTGGGAAGACAGACGAACTAAAGCCAGTGTCGAAGCAATGATTCTTCAACATCAATTCCGTTGGGACTGGTCATGTTGCATGGATGCCTGATTATCGTATTCCAAAGCAACTATACTCTATTCTGAACTTAAAAATGGAAAGCGTAATGCTGGTGGTCAACAAAAGTGGTTCAAAGACTGTCTCAAGGCAAATCTAAAAAAAATGTAGTACAAACACCGACAACTTGGAAACACTGGCCTGTGAGCACTGCAATTGGAGAACAGCCTTTACCAAAGGTGCCATGGGCTCTGAAGACGCTCGGACTTAGGACGTAAGGGAGAAACGTGCTAAGAGGAAGGAACGCTTGGAAAACCCTCACTGCGATCTACTCCCGCCCAGAAACCTATATCCTCACTGTGGAAGGACGTGTGGATCCAGAATTGGCCTCCACTATCACTTATGGACTCACTGTTAAGACTGTGTTCATGGAAGACAATCTTACTCAGCTACGAGTGATTGCCAAAGAAGAAGAAGGCAGTCGTCTTGAAATTTGTTACACTCAGATTATTATATACGTTTCAGTTCATATTTAAAAAAGCATATGTAGCCACTGGCAGAGGAAGAGGAGTGCAGGGGGAGCGCACCGCCCCCAGCAGTGCGATCCTGGCGGGCTGCCATTGTGGCTCCCCCCCACCCGCGCTGGGCACCACACCCCCACAGGCAGCGTGCCACACCACCAGGGCGTGCGATAGCCCCCCGCCTGCTCTCTGCCCTCCCCCCGGTGCCGGAGCATGAAGCTCTGCCACCGAATGGAGCTGCTTCTTTGTCTGCACTGCGTTGTTTTTTTACCCAATGAAACAGCAAAGATTAGAAAGTCACAAAAGAAAAAGCATGTTCTTCTGAATTCTAGGCAACCGTTTACAGGGTGCAGTAGCGTGCACTGCAATTGCTGGAAGGTACATCTTGCCTGCTTTTTAAACGGAGCCTTTACTTTTGAAAGCTAGTCCTTGCTCAGTCACCATCTCACCCCCCCCACCCTCCCCATGACATCAGGACGCCTGGAGCCCAGCAGCAACCCAGCCTCCTGGTTGCAAGTAGTGTCAAGGTTCAGAAACAGGTATCCGAGCCCTGTGACGAATGAGTCTCTGTGTTATGTGAGACTGTTTAAACAAACACAGAGATGCTTTCAAATGCAGCCTGAATGCCTAAGATCTCCCCCCTTTCTTCTTCTTCTTCTTCTTCCTCCTCCTCCTCCTCCTCCACTCTCTCTCCTCCTCCTCTCTCCTCCCACCCTCCTTCTCAAAAACAGAAGATTAAGCTCGCCATAAACATGAACCGATGAAAAGAATTCGCATGGAGCTCTGAGTGGTGCCACTGGGAATAGCCGCTGGAGAATTACAAATTGCTTCTGGAGACACTAGTCTCCCTTTACAGCACATTAACATAAAAGTACACATATCTTCTTTCTATAAGGCACTAACTTGTAAATTAACCTTTAATGGAGTATAAATGATGTCCTGAAAGAACTGCTTATGCAGCAATATTTATGATCTAGAAAATTGCAAATATTTACAAGATCATAGGTGTTAATAGTCTGTCAAAAATGTTTGTATATTGTACATACATTAAACCGCCAGTTAAAGGCCGCGCTGGGGGGAGGAGACCACCCTCTTTCAAGTCTAATATAAGATTTCATTTGCATGCCATATATGCCAATCTCTATAATTAGACTCTATCTTAAGATATACCAAGACAATTTTAGGGGGAAAGGTAACTTTCTCGCCAGAGTCCATTTATTTTACAGCTCAGCGCTGCCTGCCTGCGTGAACTGTCTGCTACATGATATTGTCTGGGGGAAATTATCCTTCCATAAAAAGATCTAAGGTTTGTTCCAGCGAATTGTCCCATGGCCAGTGCAGCGATCTCAGTGAAAACAGGGGAATGTTCAGGCGGTTGCAAGCACCGGTTGGAACCAGAAGCTTACTTACTCTAGAGAAGCCCCACTACTGGTGCTCATGCAAAATTCAGACTTCCAGCTTATGCTTTTGAGGCCATACAATACCCTGTAAGTAACACATAAAATCTATTTTTAGAAAGCCAAAGAAATAGCATAGTCAGGGCCTTTGAAACTCAAAAAACATATCGCAATAGTTTCCTGCTGTGTTCTGGGATTAGGTGAGATCAGTAAATAAATTTATGAATGTTGAATGTGCAAGTGAATATCTAGAGACAATGGCTAAAACTAACACCATTAGTTGTACTGCTGGATAAGTGTTTGATGGTTATTGTATTTGTTTAAAAACCATTTTAAAAAAAAGAGTGGAAAACCATTCCTGAATCCACTATCACTGTCAATGGTCCTTAGGGCTGGATTTAGGTTTGATGAGGCCCTAAGGTAATGGGGCCCTTTATATGTCCAGCTGTCCTTTCTCAACAAACCAATTGTCGCTCTTTTTGTGTTGAATATATGATATACGGTAATTTATGGACCTAATAGTTGTCTAAAGCCATAACGAGATCAAAATAAACAAATTATGTATTACATGAAATCAATCAGTAGGCATAAGACTCATACCTTTTATGCTATGCTGCCTGACCATCAGTGGTGCGGGTGGCGCTGTGGTCTAAACCACTGAGCCTAGGGCTTGCCAATCGGAAGGTCAGCGGTTTGAATCCCCACAATGGGGTGAGCTCCCATTGCTCGGTCCCAGCTCCTGCAAACCTAGCAGTTTGAAAGCACGCCAGTGCAAGTAAATAAATAGGTACCGCTCTGGCGGGAAGGTAAACGGTGTTTCCATGCACTGCTCTGGTTCACCAGAAGCAGCTTAGTCATGCTGGCCACATGACCCGGAAGCTATCTGCAGACAAACGCCGGCTCCCTCAGCCTATGGAGCGAGATGAGCACCGCAACCCCAGAGTCATCCGCAACTTTACCTTTACCATACCCTCTAATATTTCTCCAATGGGAATAGGGACATCCTAAGGAAAAGTGAGACATTCTGGGATCAAACCAGAAAATGGGATGGCTTCTGTAAATCCGGAACTGTCCCTGAGAAATAGGGACACTTGGAGGGTTGAGCTATTTCAATGGAACCTCTTGAAAAAGAGATATCCCATTGTGCTGAGCTCCCTTACCACCCCATACAGTTTAGTATCTTCAACCTGTATTGTTCGCACAGTTTATACTGGTTTAAACTGAGAGTCTCTCATTTCCACCAACGAGAGGGCCCAGCCCTATTTACTGGAGATTTTATATTGTCCAATAAATTAGATGAAAGGCAGCTCATTTCCTAACTTCACAATGGCTTTCATGCAACCACCACAAAACACTTCTAGTGAACCACAGTTTATGTTGTTTCCCCCCGAAACCAGAGGTCCTTCAAATAATCTAATCATATCCCTCTCCCAACCCCAAAAGGGAAAAAAATGCACAAAACCCACAGACAAGGCATACCAAGGGAACAATAAAAGTATGGTTTCCCTCAAATCACCAAACACTTCCAATTTTCTTTGAAATACAAGAAGAGCATGGTCCATCTGAGACTTGATGCTGTATAAAATCATTAAATGGCATGAAGTGGCTTGACCTAGGCTCCTCCTAATATACAGCAAAAAGTCAGACAATGTCCATGACCACTAGCAAACAAAATAAACCCATCTTGCTGAGCCGCTCGCACATAACTGGTTGAATTGGAACAAATGCCAAGGATCTATATTGTGTGAGTGTCTGAAGGTGGTTGGAGGATGGATGGCGGCTAACAGATTGAGGTTGAATCCTGACAAGACAGAAGTACTGTTCTTGGGGGACAGGGGGTCAGCTGGTGTGGAGGACTCCCTGGTCCTGAATGAGGTAACTGTACCCCTGAAGGACCAGGTGCACAGCCTGGGAGTGATTTTGGACTCACAGCTGTCCATGGAGGCGCAGGTTAATCCTGTGTCCAGGGTTGCTGTCTATCAGCTCCATCTGGTATGTAGGTTGAGACCCTACATGCCTGCTGACTGTTTTGCCAGTGGTGCATGCTCTAGCTATCTCCCGCTTGGACTGCTGCAATGTGTTCTATGTGGGACTACCTTTGAAGGTGACCTGGAAACTACAACTAATCCAGAATGCGGCAGCCAGACCGGTGACTGGGAGTGGCTGCCAAGACCATATAACACTGCTCCTGAGAGATCAGTATTGGCTCTCAATACATTTCCGAGCACAATTCAAAGTGTTAGTGCTGACCTTTAAAGCCCTAAATGGCCTCGGTCCTGTATACCTGAAGGAGTGTCTCCACCCCCATCATTCTGCCCAGACACTGAGGTCCAGCGCCGAGGGCCTTCTGGAGGTTCTCTCCCTGCGAGAAGTGAGGTGACAGCGAACCAGGCAAAGGGCCTTCTCGGTGGTGGCGCCTGCCCTGTGGAATGCCCTCCCAGCAGATGTTAAGGCAATAAGCATCTATCTTACTTTTAAAAGACATCTGAAGGCGGCCCTGTTTAGGGAAGTTTTTAATGTTTGATGCTGTATTGGGTTTTTAATATTCGGTTGGAAGCCGCCCAGAGTGGCTGGGGAAACCCAGCCAGATGGGCGGGGTATGTATGTATGTATAAAAATTTTAATTGTATAGGGATAACAAAGCATTATTTAAAGCCTCGTCACTTGTTCCATTAAAAACTGGAATGGGCTTCTATTTACATGTCTTTCCCGGTGCTTCCCACTTCCACTCCCCCAACCAGTGATGATGTATGAATTAGTTAGGCTTCATTTATACCTGGAAATTTGTGCTGGAGCACAGCAGTATGTTATAATAGCGACGAACAGCTGCTTTGGGGTGTTGACCTCCTGCTTTCCACTCCTGAATAACTGGGGAGGTGCCTGCCAGGACCTCCTACTTTGCCCATCAAAGGTCTCGGCAAAATATCCCCTCCCACAGTGGGTTGGATGACTGCACTTCCTGCTCACTTCCTGTTTACACTGGCTCAGCTTCTCCTATATTAAACACGCCCCTTAAACATGCCCGTTGGATGACAGGACTGGACACCCTCCGTCCCGTTATGGACAGGGGAGTCGTGCAAAGACCACCTCACTGTGAGCAAATGTAGCAGAGGCTGGTGTAGGTGCCTTTTCCCCTGTTGGAGGGGCTGTTGACAGGGGTACGCCCACACCATGTTGTCGTTTTGTCCCTTTTTCTGCTCTTTCATCCGTGAGAACCACTGTGTTGCACACCCAGGGCTGCCATTTTGTCAGCCTGGCACTTTCTCAACACTCCAAATGTGCCCATTAGACCCCAAAGCTTGGGGTCCTCTGAGGTGACCTTCTCTTCTTTGAGGGAGACAAATTTCATGAATTGGGCCCAGTGAAGGATGCACATGCAAGTCCCGTCAGCATGGAAAGAAAATTGTCGCCAGGGCTAGCTATTCCTGCAGATCAGCGCTAAGAATGAAACGTGGACCTTTGCTGAGCTTTTAGTATTTGCTGGATCACAGCGATGAGATCTTGTGGCGCTTTCTCAGATCCCTAAAATAAGCCATACAAGAGAGGGGTTGCCACCCATAACACATCTTAAATCAAATCAGACTTTATTCGCATAGCCAACAGGCCCTTGCAACTAAAAAAAACCCAGATAAAACAGATAAAAGCACTAGAGGAAAAACCAGTCAGGTACACAAGTATATGAATATGTGTTACTAGTATACTAGTAACACATCTTTGTAGGCCTTCTTTGTTCTTGGCAGTCTTGCCGTGGACTTTACATGTAATTTAAGCACAAAACCAATAATAGATATTACTACCTGTGGGTTGTTTTTTTAAAAATTCTCTGTTTGGGCATTAAATAATTCCAATTGTCCTGTAGACTATCAAAGTTCTCAAAGCTTCATGTGTCTGGTGCCACCATCTGAACCAAATTAACATCATGAAACTAAGATTTCAAGGCAAATAAAAATACTATATCATCTTAATAAAAGCATCATGTGGCATGGGAAAACGAAGGCAAGAAAGATATAATTTTATAGGCCTTGCCCCTGCTCCTCTTACTGCAAGCTGAAATTTAAAACTACTAAAAGAAGCACACATCAGGAGCCACATAATGAATCTGCTACGAATATTGGGCCTGGCTTTCGAGCTCACTTTAGACAAAAGCCTTTGGAAACAATTGGGAGAATTGCAGGACTGTAGTAGCGAATAGCCCTCGTGGCTTTGAATTGCACGGGTCAAGCAGTCTCTATCGTCTTTATCAAAGTCGTGCTAGAAGGGAGGGGGTGGGATCCTCATAGACAGCTATTTCAAGACAGATGCCAGAAGATGAAAATGGGCTCATAAATGTAACTCTTAGTTTTATAACATCCTTATAAAATGATCACAGGAAGCTGCTCTTTGGACACCATTATGGGGTGCTGTTTGACAGGAGGGACAAAAAGAGAAACAAAGTAAGAACATGGAACTAAAACATCAACAACAACAACCAAAATTGAGATCATGCTAGAACTCAAAAACTCGGGGAAATGCATAAAGGTAAAGGAACCCCTGACCATCAGGTCCAATCGTGTCCGACTCTGGAGTTGCGGCGCTCATCACTCTCTACAGCCCGAGGGAGCCGGCGTTTGTCCGCAGACAGCTTCTGGGTCATGTGGCCAGCATGACAAAGCCGCTTCTGGCGAACCAGAGCAGTGCACGGAAACGGCGTTTACCTTCCCGCTGGAGCGGTCCCTATTTATCTACTTGCACTTTGACGTGCTTTCGAACTGCTAGGTGGGCAGGAGCTGGGACCGAACACCAGGAGGTCACCAAATAGAGCAAAGCCATTGTTTTAAAAATAATAATTGCAGAGGACAATATTAGGGATGCATGGCTAGAATGAAAAGGGATGAATGGCTGCCTATGCATTTCTGCCTATATACATTAAAACGTAAGGCTGTTGTCAGGTTGGAGTTCCCGTGGCTGCCAATAGGTAAGGTAGCAAGCAGGAGCTGTAGCCCCTAATCTTCAGTGATATCTATTATAAATGGGGTAGGGATCCAGGTGTTGTTAGACTATAATGCCCATAATTCCTGACCACTGGCCATGCTGACTGGGAATGAGGGGAGTGGACTCAACTCAATCCATTTCTTGAGTGCCACAGGTTCCTTGAACCATTGTACTAAAATAAGCTGCATCGTATGATGCCATCACACTCTTGGTTTCCTCACCTCTGCTAGTAAATGCTAATGAACTGTGAAGGAGAAGCTGAGCTCAGCAGCATCATAGCACACATTCTCTTTTGCTAGAACTTGCCAAGAAGACGAGGAAAGGAAACACAGGGATGTTTCTCTAAGCAGCAGCCACATTGGCTGAGACAATATCTAGTTTTTTCTAGTATGGAAATTGCCAACATCCAGACAAACCTCAGAGGATGCACCAGCCAGGAAGCTAGACAAAGACTTCGTTCTCCCTCTTGAATGAGAGCAGAACAGTAACAGGAAGCTCCAAACCATAAGTAAGTCCAGCGCCACCCAGTGACTAAACGACAGAATGACACTGTTCACCTAGGACCATGCTAGGTCATAAATGGAGACCTCAACCAAACTACAGGGGTTGGTGGAGTTATTGAAGTACTTCATGATGTGCAAAAGCCCTAGAAAATAAAATAACTTATCATGGAACATTGGGTGGCATGGGAAAAGCTGTGAGTAACCTTGTCTTGGTCGCTTCACTTCTCTTGCCACCCCCCAAAAAACCCCAGTACAAGGCTGCTGCATGGCACAGTTGGTCTTCCTCTGCTTGCAAATTCCTGTTGCTGCTATAATGAGGGTCAGGTAGGACTTGCTAACTCCCAGGACTGCAAGCCAAGAGGGTACATGTATCAGACGCTGTCTTTCAAAGTCCACTGTGAATCTCTCTTTGTAGGACTCCTGAAGTTCTAGACATATAACTGAGATCTGACCATGTTCGATTTAGCTTGAAAATAACAGAGAGATGTTCAGTAAGGCCAGGCAGGAACCAAGGTTTCATTTATCAAAGTAGGGTGGAATTCAGTCTTGATCACTGATAGTGTAGGGGCCCTTGGTCATCTTCACTAAGAGGCCTGCTACTGCTTTGGGAGGCCTTGAAGAGCAACATAGGTAGAAAGCAATTGTAGGAAATCAGATACAGACGACTCCCTACTTATGCAGGTGTTTGACTGCTCAGCCTCCCCGCCTAACAGCTGATGTATGGGCAGGGTTGCCACCTTGAATAAAATATTGGGGGGGGGGGTTCCCCAGGAAAATCCTGCCCCGCATAATCGATCACATGATGGGCACACACATACTGTTTGAATGGCAATGCCCATCAACTTGAGTGGGGTGGCCCCCTCAAATGTTTTATTGGCTCCCATGTGCACGGGAAATTAGTGGCTGCTGCTACTGCTGCGCTACCCCACAAATCAGCTGTTAGGCGAGAAGGCTGAGCAACCTCAACAAAGCCTCGCTCTGCCTCTGGCTCATGAGGAGACCTCCCAGGAACTCAAAAAGCATGTCCTCTTTGGGTTCTGAGGAGGGTTTCCCCCTGAGCCACAAGGACTTCCCAGCTCTCTCCTGCCACTTCCAGGTTCCTGGTGTCATGCATGTGTGTGGTGGTAAATTGCACTCAAGTGAGGAGTTGCCTGTACATTTCTGTGGCAATCAGATGAGTCTGTGGCAGGAGGTAAGGCCCATCCTTGCAACAGGCCCTGTTCCAGTGCTTTGATAATGTCACACAATAAAGCACAACATAATGTCATTTCTGAAACATCTGTGAGAGCTTCAAAATTGTACCCAAACTGAGGATTCCTAGATTAGCAGTTAGGCACAATTGGCTGAAACAAAAGACTGAATTGTAGGCTGTTAACAAAAGATCAGTTTAACTCGTTTTATATACCCAAAATAGTATTCTTGACTTCAGCCTTGGTCATAGGAAATACTAAAAAGCAAACATTTGCTATTGAGAAAATGAATACATTTTGAGCAAAGAAATAAGGCAATAATTTGCCGCACTCGACTTAGCAAGTGTTGGGGGAGGGGAGGGGGGGAGAGAAACAACTCATTTCAATGAATTATCAGCTCCTTCGCTTTCATTTGGCTCCACCTATCTCAATTCACTCAAAGTTATTCAGCAACAAAGTATAATTAATTTTCTTTCGTGGACAGCCAAGTCATTTAGCGTGTGGATATAGCAACAGTTTGGGCATATTGTAGCTGACAGTTCAAACAGTAATTATTATCTGCCAACAGTTTGCAGAAATAAAATTGTGATTTGTAATGCAAATGAATTCCCAGGAGAATAGACAATGGGATTTCAAACAAAAGGGTAAAAAATAGTGCCGTGGATGAACAATATTCAGCGCTCTGTTCAGGAAAATACAAAGGTCGCATCTCCAATACAGAGGAAAGGCACACTTAAACCCTATTTTCAAAGGGAAGCATGCTTAATTCTGTGCTGGATGACAGCCAGCATGTAGTGAATTGATATACAAGTTGTTGTATGAAAAGGCCAGAATAAAAAAATGCACACTATTGAGGATTTCATAGGGATGGCTAACCTGTGTGTCTCCAAATATGGCCAGACTCCAAATTCAAAGTGCTCAAATATTCCTCTGCCTGTTTAAAGCTGCTATTTTCCTCTCAGTTTCCTCCACCTCTGTTTTACTCAAGCTTCTGCTGGTTGTTTCAGGCCTACAACTTTCCTCCTCTCAGGGTCTTTCCCTCCTCAGTCCCACATCATGGCCACTGCTGTTGCACAATCTGCCTTCATTTTTTGCTCTCCTACCCTTCTGTGGCTTCATGCAAATCAAGGATTTTGATTATTATCCATTGGAGGCTGTGCAGGGGCATTCATACATTTTTATTATACAGTCGTACCTTGGTTATCAAACTTAATCTGTTCCGGGAGTCCGTTCGACTCCCGAAACCGTTTGGAAAACATGCCGCCGCTTCCGATTGGCTGCAGGAGCTTCCTGCACTCAATCGGAAGTCGTGTCAGATGTTCAGCTTCCCAAAATGTTTGCAAACTGAAACACCTACTTCCGGGTTTGCAGCGTTCGGGATCCGATTTGTTCGGCAGCTAAGCTGTTCGATGTACGACTGTATGGAGAAAAATATTAGAAATGATAATCTTCAGGATTTTCATATGAATAGCCCCTATTTTAGTAACAGCAACTTAGCATTTACACAGCACTTAAGAGTGTTCGGAGAACTTCTCTGCTATTCTCTCAACAATTTTTACAAGAATCCTCACGCTGAGGCTAGTCAGCTTTATCCTCGTGTTGCAAATGAATGACTGAGGCTGGAGCTATACAGATATATATATATATATATATATATATATATATATATATATATATATATATATATATTTTAACGGTCCACCATCTTGCTTCTGGTGTGGTCTCTCCCATCCACCACCAGAGGACAACATATTGAGAAGGAGAAACCTCTGGGGAAGTTGGCAAAAATATATGGAACAAATTCTGGTAAGTGCTGGAAATGCCAAAATGAAATAGGTACGTATTTCCACTGTTGGTGGAAATGCCCAAAGATTTATGAATTTTGGAATATTATATATGAAAATTTGAAAAAAAAATGTTGAAAATCACATTTCGGGGAAAACTGTCGCAGATTGCTCCACGGCGTTGTAGCAGATAAGTGCAAAAGCCACAGGTTCTTTAGTGCAGTATTCTTTTATTGTGAGCTATATACATACAGACAGTTCATACAAAGACAAATAGGACAACTTCACTCTCACTCTCTCTGACTCCACTCTACACCACCACACCCTGCTTAACAGGTTCCCCTTTAATACAAGACAACAGCCAATCATCTGTCGGCCCACTCTTGCTGAGTCACTCTGACACAGTAAAGTTTGCAGGTCTATTGCATCAGCTTCTTTTACTTTGCAAGCAAGCTCAAGCCTGCAGACTTACTAGGTTACAAAACATTCTATGTATCCCGACAAAAACCTGAAATATTTCTATTAAGTTTGACCCCTGAGAATATTCCTGAAGACAGAAAAAGCATCCTTTTGTACATGTGTGCTGCAGCTAGGATACTTATAGCTAAAACCTGGAAAGGAGAAAAAATACCAACAGTCCAAGAATGGCAAATTAAGCTAATAGAATATATGAATTTAGCAAGGATGACAGCGGCAATAAGAGAGATACAAAAACAGAAAACAAAAGCAGAATGGAAATATGTGGAAGAATATTTAAGAAAAGGAGGTTTGAAAACGGAACTAATGATTTGCTTAGATTAAGTTACGCATGTGGGAGATTGAAACTATATAAAATTTTGTTTTTTGTTGTTGTTTTTTGTTTGTTTGTAAGAATGAGAGTAATTAAATTATTAGTTAGAGTAATCAAATGAGTATTATACTAAGAAAACCGTTGTAGAAGCAATATGAAGTCATATTTTAAATTTGATGTATAATTTGAAAGAGACTATTGTAAATTTATGTCTGTTATTATTTGTGTGATGTAAGATTTAATGTTTTGTTTTGTTTTATGTTTGAAATCCTTTTTTTAAAAAAAACACAAATTTAATAAAGGCTTATTTTAAATTTTTTTTAAAAAGAGGAGAAACCTCATTTCAAACCTCATTTGTAGGTTGTCTTTGTAGTTTTATAGTTTACTGTATACGTCACTAACTCGTAGGGTAGATAGATAGAATATTAGATAAATATTAGATAGATAGATATTGATGATAGATAGATCAGATAGATAGATGATAGATAGATAGATAGATAGATAGATAGATAGATAGATAGATAGATAGATAGATATAGAATATTAAGCCTCTGTGATATTATTATGGTGATGCCAGATTTTAAGAAGACAAGGGCCAGATGAGCTGGATACAAATAAATTATTATTATTATTATTATTATTATTATTATTATTATTATTATTATTATTATTATTTTCACTTCTATGCAAGTTCTTCTGTTTCCAATGAGTAAGTAATTTTAAAGGTAAAGGACCCCTGACAGTTAAGTCTAGTCGCAAACGACTCTGGGGTTGCAGCGCTCATCTCACTTTACAGGTCAAGGGAGCCGCCGTTTGTCCACAGGCAGTTTTTCCGGGTCATGTGGCCATCATGACTAAGCCAGTTCTGGCAAAACCAGAGCAGCGCTCGGAAACACCGTTTACCTTCCCGCCAGAGCAGTACCTATTTATCTACTTGCACTGCATGCTTTTGAACTGCTAGGTTGGCAGAAGCTGGGACCGAACAATGGGAGCTCACCCCATCGCAGGGCCTCGAACTGCTGACCTTCCGATTGGCAAGTCGAAGCGGCACAGTGGTTTAAACCACAGTGCCGCCCTACACAAATTCATAATGACTTATTAGAAAGTGCATTTTTTTAAAAAAAATTACAAACCTGAAAATAATCAGAGTGCAAACACAAACCCCATCTCATTGTAACCACAATCCTCTTAAAATACGTTAGTGATTTCAGCAGAGATTACGAAAAGGTCTCCCTTTTAGTAATGATTTATTCATCCATTCTTTGACAAAGCAAAGAATGTGTGTTTTTTATCTGCTGTATAGACTGGCCTCAGGAACATCTTTCAGGATCAATGTCTTTAGGCTCTGTGATAAAGGATTTACAGGGAGGTATCCAAAACACCTTTGTTGTTCCTTCACGATGAATGCCGATACGTATATTTTCAATGGATGAATTACATAGCCTTACCATGTCTGATAAATCAATACAAGCAGTGCTTTAATTCCAGCCCTTGGGATCAGCCTGGTTTCTGTAGCTTTGCAAGACTGCAAAACATTTTCTGGAAGTGGAATATACTGTTGGATCGGTGGAATCCCGACTTTCGCCTACACTGGCAAAATTGGGCAATAACTTTTGCATCACAGCCCAAGGGCCAACCACCTATAATAATAATAATAGGGCAGATGCTTCACCACAGCAAAGCACCTTCAAGAGGGAACAGTTTGCAATGGTGTAAGGTAGGTGGGTGAGTGAGAGGCCATATTTAATTGTTCCTCCGCTCATAGATTTCCCCTAAAACTCCCCCAGCTACTTCCTCTTGGGGTTCTTCACCCAATGACCCATGTTAGAGTTCTGATATGTATGTGTGTGTGTGTGTGTGTGTGTGTGTGTCCAGAGGTTTAAAAAGAGGTTTAAAGACTCTCTCGAGGCAAATCTAAAAAAAAAAAAAAATGTAGTATAAACACTGACAACTAGGAAAAACTGGCCTGTGAGTGCCCCAATTGGAGAACAGCCTTGACCAAAGGTGTCATGGGCTTTGAAGACTCTCGAACTCAGGAGGCAAGGGAGAAATGTGCTAAGAGGAAGGCACGGTTGGCAAACCCTCACCGTGATCAACTCCAACCCCAAAACCTATGTCCCCACTGTGGAAGGACGTGCAGATCCAGAATTGGCCTCCGCAGTCACTTACGGACTCAGTGTTAAGACTGTGTTCATGGAAGACAACCTTACACAGCTACGAGTGATCGAGAAAGGAAGGAAGGAAGGAAGGAAGGAAGGAAGGAAGGAAGGAAGGAAGGAAGGAGTGTGTCTAGGGGTGTGGGGGATTGCCTATGTGTAGGGGAAGGGTTAAACTCCATTCTGCTCACCACTTCTCCCATTGCTAATTGCTCTCCACAAGGTTGCTAGACCCAAGTGTTTAGCCCAGATTTTTCTTTTTCACTTTCAAAGCTGGGTGAGTGAGGATGGCACAGGGCAATCCTTTTTCTCCCAAGAATGCTCTGGGAATCATGCAGTGCCATTCCCACGGGTCATTCCAGACCACATTTTCCGAGGGGATGACAGCCAGGCCGCTGCTCATAGGCAAGCTGCAATTTAGACCATTGTTTGGTCCCAGCTTTGCCCACCTAGCGGTTTGAAAGCACATCAAAGTGCAAGTAGATAAATAGGGACCGCTCTGGCGGGAAGGTAAACAGCGTTTCCGTGCGCTGCTCTGGTTTGCCATAAGAGGCTTAGTCATGCTGGCCACATGACTCGGAAGCTGTCTGCAGGCAAACACCGGCTCCCTCGGCCTATAGAGTGAGATGAGCGCTGCAACCCCAGAGTCGTTTGCGACTGGACCTTACGGTCAGGGGTACCTTTACCTTTACCTTTTAGATGAGCCCTATGTTGTTTTTCTCCCCATGTAGAAAATAAAATGGGTGGGGAAAGAAGAAAAAGTCTTCAGCGTCCACAGCGTCCACAGTGAAATGCAAACAGTCCCGCAGAGGTCAGAATTTTGCAGAAAGTGCCATTTCTTCATAGTTCCTCTCACCAGATTCCCACCTTCTAAATTCTAAGTGTGCATGAGTGAAGGACAGAAAGATACTGCCCCATGCCATGCCTTATTATCTGAGCTATGAACTCCCTATGTGGGATTTGCAGAATAATACTGGTGTCCTAGCTACATGGGCAAGGTAGTTGTGGATGCTATTATTTGCACTAGGCCCAGGGTTGGTGCTGAATCCTGTTGTCTTCAGGAGCATGGACTTTGTCCAGAGATATATAGAATATGGAGTAAAGGGGGCTATTTCCCTTTACCACCTTGTCCCACCCACATTCCACCCCTTTTCAGCTGTTCCATGAGCATATCTTCACAGGTGGAATGGCTACATTGTGTTGTGTATTTGCTCTTCTACCGGTGCAATGAGGCTTACACCAAATCCTGAAATCCCTCCGCCAGTGAAATTTGAGATCAGGATTGGGCCCTTCTTATCCTGCAGCTTAAAGATACAGTTGTACCTTGGTTCTTGAACAAAATGCATTCTGGGAGTCCGTTTGACTCGCAGAACCGCCCAGAAACCAAGGCACGGCTTCTGATTGGCTACAGGAGCAGCATGCAGCCAATCAGAAGCCGCAGAAGCCACACTGTACATTCAGCTTCCCAAAATCGTTTGAAAACCTGAACGCTCACTTCTGGGTTTCGAGAGCCGATTTGCTCGGGAGTCAAGGTGTTTGAGATCCAAGGTATGACTGTACAGTGGTGCCTCGCAAGACGAAATTAATTCGTTCCGTGAGTCGTTTCGTATTGTGAAAATTTCGTCTTGCAAAGCGCGGTTTCCCATAGGAATGCATTGTGCGGGTGGGGATCGCAAAACGTTATCGTCTTGCGAAGCATGGCCATAGAAAAATTTGTCTTGCGAGTCACCAGAAAAGCGCAAAACCCTTTCATCTAGCGAGTTTTTCGTTGCGCGAGGCATTCGTCTTGCGAGGTACCACTGTACTGCATTTTTCTTAGAAGAAATGATAATACTAAAATAATAATAATAGTAATGTATTTATTTTACTTAAGCAGGGGAAACTACCAGTAAAAGATTGCTTTGTACCATCCATTCAAATTTATGTTGCTAGGGAACAACATGAGAATGGTACTCTCATATTTTGGAAGAACAAGAGGGGAAGGGAGTCTAAATAGCATGCTGTTTAAGAAAGCACATTTCATCAGCTATGAAGACTTTAAAAGTGTCTATTGCTTCAGACCTTTCAATCACAAAAATGTGTTGTGATTAGGTGGCTGCTTTGAAAGCCAATCATGCTTTTTTGGAAACCTAGCAGTCCCAAACAAGAAAATACCTGCAACTCCATTCTTAGAAAGAATCATAGAGCCCCCACTATATTTTATACTGGCACATTCGTAAGTAGAAAGGTGATTGAGAAACAAAGGGGAAAAACAGCCTTGTAGCCAGTGTTGCTTGGAAATTCTAAGAAACAAAACAAAACAAAAAGGATATAGCACAGTTTTGAAATGTTCAGTCCACCATCTTGATTCAAAATGGCATCTGATGGCATCTTAAAGGTAAAGGTAAAGGGACCCCTGACCATTAGGTCCAGTCGCGGATGACTCTGGGGTTGTGGCGCTCATCTTGCTATATTGACCAAGGGAGCTGGTGTACAGCTTCCGGATCATGTGGCCGGCATGACTAAGCTGCTTCTGGCGAAGCAGATCAGCACACGGAAACACCGTTTACTTCCCCGCCGGAGCGGTACCTATTTATCTACTTGCACTTTGATGTGCTTTCGAACTGCTAGGTTGGCAGCAGGAGCTGGGACCGAACAACGGGAGCTCACCCCGTCACAGGGATTCGAACCGCCAACCTTCCAAGTTGCTGGAAACTGCAGGAAGAGAGAGGGTTCTTGCATCCAGATCTTGCTTGAGAGCTTCACACAAACACCAGGCTGGCCATTGTGAGAACAGGATCCTGGACTAGTAAACCTGCTTTTATTGACCTAGGCCAGTGGCGGCCAAACTCAGGCCCTCCAGCTGTTTTGGGACTACATTTCCCATCATCCCAGACCACTGGTCCTGTGAGCTAGGGATGATGGGAGTTGTAGTCCCAAAACAGCTGGAGGGCTGAGTTTGGCTACCGCTGATCTAGGCTTCCTTGTGCCCTCCACTTCTGCTGCAGGGTGACTACAGTAACCGAGACACAGCTCTGTCCCATGTGCCAGGCATAGGATCCCGATTCCTGACTCTTTTATGGCAAATCTTTGTTTGCACCACTCCAGCTAACGTAGATTTCATGAAAGGAGCAGGCTGGCTAAAGGACGCTTTGTACAACATTCCCTGCTGCCTTACTCAACAGTCCTTTGATCTCTCAGAACGCACTGTGAAAAACCCACAATTGGAACGAATAAAGGGCCCTCCAGTACATACGCAGTAAGCAGCTGGTGACACATAATGGGTCTTGCTACAAGCTACGAGTTTCCAATGAGCTCGTTCCTTCCCACTATGTCCTCTTTGATGTATATGGCAAAGTTGAAGTCCTTAAACACTGTGGGGCACATCTTGACATGAGACAAGAGAACGTACATTTGAGGCCTTTGTTCACAAAAAGATCCAGTAGCTGAGGCTAAGGAAATGAGGAATCAGCATATGCCCTGGAATACAAGGTTTTTTTGGAGGGGTGGGGTGGGTGTCAGTCTTTCTACCACTGAATGATAAAGCAGAAATGCCAGGTTCAATGTTTCACCTGCAAAAAAGCTTATCTGTTCTTGTCATGCAGAGAACCCAACGTGGTACACTGGATTGCAGCATACGGCTAGGCTTCACTCATTCAAGTTTATTGGCCACTAGTTGCAGAATGCAAGCATGATTCCGTATTAGAAGTGACTTGCCTTGTCCCCAAGGCATTGCCGCACCTCTGTACCCAACCCAGTGCCTTCCAGATGTTGTGGGACTCCAGCTCCCATCAGCCCCAGCCAGCATGGCTAATAGGGGTGATTCGAGTTGGAATCCAGCCCCAACTGGAAGGCAGCAGGTTAAAGGGAAGGCTGCTGTTTATGGCTGTTTTGAAGATTCCTCCTAACCCCCTGGAGCAGATTTGGGGAGTGCATGGAGTCAATGGGCAAAGAGAAGGGGGGGAGTCCAGTTGCACAAGCAGAAATCTTTATGCTGGTAGGACATAGCCATTGAATATTGCCCTGGTTGCTAACAGGCGCATCAGGTTCCATCCCATGCTGCAGGTGCCCGGCGCATGCATGTCATGCACAGTGTGTGACGTCACATGTCACCACCCCAGTGGGAAGGCCCAACAGAGCACCCTGCTATAGTGTGTGATGCATTGGGTTGGCCGGGCACTGAAATTTTTGTGGGGGCTCAGACATACAGGGCCCCCAATGGTTGCTAACCACATGACTAGTGTAACCTGATTAGGCTCTAACAGAAGATCAGGAATACCCTGTTAGGATCAAATACCGGAGGAGTGCTTCCTTTTTAATCCCGCAGGAGATCAGCCTAGTACTGGTGAACCATTTTGGTTAATGTGTCAGAGGTCTTGTTTTAAAACCACCGGGGCGCAGCTGTTTAATGAACATCTGTACCCACTTCCTTTGTCTTGCTTTGGTATTGTCTCTGTTTTTGGGACTGGGGAACAGGCAGCAGTGCAGTACTGCTGATAGGAGTACAAGACTGATTACATACCCTCCAGCATTTCTCCGATGAAAATAGGGATGTCCTATCCTATTATTATTATTATTATTATTATTATTATTATTATTATTATTATTATTATTATTCCCCTGTCCATCTGACTGGGTTGCCCCAGCCGCTCTGGGCAGCTTCCAACATATATAAAAACAAAATAAAACATAATACATGTTGGGGCTTTTGGTTTTAACTGGAAAAGCCTCAAAACCAGTATAGCACTTGGAGTGGTGTCCAGCAACACTTCTGCTGCGTATCTTGCTTCTCCAGTGCTTTTGCAGAGTTGTTCAAACCTCAAACCTCTTCTTGCGCAATAGTGTGTGTGCCTTTCTTGCCAGCAAGCTTTGATTTACAGGCATATAAATCACAGACACTCCCGGGCTTACGGACGACATGTCTGCCGCTCCGGTCAAAAGCGAAAGTAGGACTGAAGAAACAGTGTGTCACAAATCACATAGACATCCTGTATACAGCAGATACCCCAGATGTTGTGACACATCTTCCCTGTGGGAGGGGCGTACTGTTGAGCTTATTTAACCCTGAAAGCTCCAAACCTCACAATACATTTTTTTTAAAAAAAACCTTCCCTATACATGGCTGCCTTCAGATGTCTTCTAAAGTTGTATAGTTACTTATCTCCTTGCCTTGTGGGTCACTTAACTCCATACCCTCCAACATTTCTCCAATGAAAATAGGGACATCCTAAGGAAAAGCGGGGCATTCTAGGATCAAATCAGAAACTTCTGTAAATCAAAGGTGGAGCTAGCTGCTCTGGCACTGGGAGTGGCACACATGCTGTGTACCCAGGGGCGAGGCTAGCTGCCCGCGGGGGCAGGGCTAGCATCCCAGTGGGGCACCGCCCACGGCGAGTGTCCTAGGGGGCACTGGGCGGGGTTAGCATCCGAGGGGGGCGCCCCCCACGACGAGCTTGAAAGTGGAGCTTGAAATCAAGAGATGACTTGTCAGGAGTCGATGATTCAAGCTCCACTTGGTGGGATCTTTCTTTGCAACACAGTTTAATCACCACAGATATCAATGTTTCTTTATCTGGTGAATTTTGAACATACAAACAGGGCATCACTTCCCGGAACTGTAGATTCTTCATTAGAAAACAGTCTCCTTTCCCCAATATGTGCATATATATTCACATTATGTAAAAGGTTTTAAGTATTTTCCTAAAGAAACAACACAGGAGTATTTTAACACAAAGGAATGTTTTTAAAACATTCATTCTGCATGTATCTAGATGCTGAAATGCCATAAACGACTGTTAAAAAATGCCATCTAAATGCTAATTGCACAATTACACACACCATTATCAACAAGAAAGTACTGAAGTCTGCAAACAGCAATATTGATTTGTAGCTGACATGCATATCAGTTGTGGGTGAAGAATCACATTTGCATTGCTCTGACTGTGACTGACACCAATCCATCAACCACAAACAAAGCAAATGCACACACACACACACACTACAAAGGAACCACATATTAATAAGCACGAGAGAGAGAGAGAGAGAGAGAGAGAGAGAGAGAGAGAGAGAGAGAGAGAGGCTCATCCGAGTTGGGAGCACGTGAAAATGCATTAAAGAAAATGAGAAAGAAATTAGACATTTCACACATTGTACTGAAACAAAAGCCATTGGAAAGAGATAGCTTGTCATAATTATGTTGATTATTTTAAACACACTTTGAAGTGCTAAGTTAAAATTCAACAACATGAATAAGCTTGTTTCCAATATAATTCACACTTTGCAGTTCCTTGATGGGACGGCAGCTTAATGCTGATGTGGGCACTTGCCTTAATTCATGAATCTCCCCCATCAATACGGAGGGAAGTACTATTTCTTATAGTGAAGCTGAAACAAGGCAGTTCCCAACAGCTTCCTGCAGCAGAGTGTACCCACTGCATGTTTGTGAGTGCCCAGCTCTTGTTACTTTTTTAAAAACATAAACAGCTTACATGTGCATTATAAACACAAGTACCCTGTTCAGGCGTTCACCATACAACACAAGGAGAAATGCATGAGGAGAGGGAGAGCTTGTTGGAGGGGATGGGGAAGAAGTCCGTTCATTTTACACTTCAGCTTGAACGTGCCTCACTTGCGTTTCCTAAATGAAAATGCAAACGAAAATGCAGCTATCTTTCAAAATTTACACCTTTCTGAATTTTGCAATGTGGTTCTCAAACTAAAACATGGATATCTATCTATATGCTATTTTTGACAATGCAATTTTTTTGTCCATTTTCTCCATCTATATATCTAAATGTTTATGATAGTGAAAATAGCATGTATAGATGGATGGATAGATAGATAGATAGATAGATAGATAGATAGATAGATAGATGATAGATGGATAGATAGATAGATAGATAGATAGATAGATAGATAGATGATAGATGGATAGATAGATAGATAGATAGATAGATAGATAGATGACAGATAGATAGATAGATAGATAGATAGATGATAGTGCTTTTCAGGTATATGTAAGGTAAAAAGGTAAAGGATCCCTGGATGGTTAAGACCAGTAAAAAGCAACTATGGGGTTGTGGCGCTCATCTTGCTTTCAGGCCAAGGGAGCCAGCGTTTGTCTTCAGACAGCTTTCCGGGTCATGTGGCCAGCATGAATAAACCATTTTGGGCACAACAGGACACCGTGATGAAAGCCAGAGCACATGGAAACACTGTTTACCTTCCCACTGCAGCAGTACCTATTTATCTACTTGCACTGGTGTGCTTTTGAACTGCTGGGTTGGCAGGAGCTGGGACAGAGCAACGGGAGCTCACCCCGTCGAAGGGTTAAGCCACTGAGCCTCTTGGGGTTGCTGATCAGAAGGTCGGCAGATAAATGTATACCTAGTGTTGCTTGGGAAATCAAGAAACCAAAAAACACAGTGCAGTTTTGAAAACAGTAGTTAAAATCAGTGCAGTTTTCTGCAATGGAATTTCTCCATCTCCTCCCTGCACCCAACAGCACATGCTGTACCCACCCCAGAGCACCCTCTCTCTGGAAACCCCCAGAACAGATTTAGGAAGTGCATGGAGTCTGAGAGGGGCGGAGGCCCATGGTGCAAGTGGATATCCTTGTGCTGACTGGAGAGTTACTTGCCGTTGCTCTGCACAAAAGCCACTGTAGATAATGGAAAATAGCTGACATATATATGGTAGAACTTAAAAAAAAAAATACATACCATATTGGCCCGAATATAAGCCACACAAACAAATAAGCCACACCATTAAAATTTGGCAGCTTCAGGGAGGCTTGGCAGCCACGGACAGGACGGGCGCCGTAGCCCCGTACTACTCCCAGGCTGCTCTCTGGGGAGGGAGCCGCGCCGCTTTGCCGATGGTGTAAGGTCGTGAATATAAGCCGCACTTTAACTTTTCACGATCAGAATTTGGGGGGGGGAGGAGTATGGCTTATATTTGGGCCAATACATTATGTTAGGAGAGATTTTCACACAGGCTTTAAACAAAAATCATAAACTGATGTGGAAATGAGCTGAACTGCGCTTCTGGTTGGATAAATGAGAAACTGGCAGTGCAATGGACACATCCACCCCTACCTTTTAATAATAATAATAATAATAATAATAATAATAATAATAATAATAATAATAATAATAATAATAATAATAATAATTTTGTATTAGTTTTCCAATATCCATCCCTATTTTTTGGTCCCACTCCCTTGATGACACCTACTTCCAATCACCGAGCTCGACCTCTGCCTTCCGTAGCAGGAAAAAGGCCTGCGGTGAGATGCCTACTGTGCTTGTAGAGGCTCCTTTCATGATCAGTTCCTGATCCTTTCATGATTCAGTTCCTAGAAGACGTTTCTCATCAAAAGCTAATGGAATCTGCTTGAGGTTGTACTGCACTGTTTCCCAACGTTTCACACAAGTGAGAGCAGCGAGGGGGTAGAGTTGAGTGTTCTCCATGGGGCACTAACATCACAGAAAGCTCCTCCTCCTCCTCCTCCCCTTCTTCTTCTTCTTCTTCTTCTTCTTCTTCTTCTTCTTCTTCTTTAAATTTCAACTGAGTAAAGCAACTTCAAGCATAAAAAATGAGCAACAATGTCAAGAATTTCATTAAAATCCAACATATCTAAAACAGTCAAGAACCACGACAACAGCTTCTCTGAAGCCATGTAACACTTAAATAAGGTCAAGACTTCAAATATAGAATTTTGGTTTGTTAGGAAGATTGATGGCATCCAGCGTCAAGGTTACAGAAAGGCAAAAAGTGTTTCACAGATGCAGTCCACTGGAAATCCACCAACACTGGACAACTGAGCATTTAAGAGGCCCAGGTTAATAAGGAATCCCATGTTCCTCCTTTACACTATTTTCTGCTGTCCCTTTTCCCCCCAATGAGAGACTTATGGATTTGTTGAATTACACCTCCACCAGCAATTGTTGCTTTGATTAGGGAATCCAGTTCTTCATCACCTCTTATTGCAAGCTGTAAGTGATGGTGAGTGATTCGTTTCACCTTCAAGTTTTCGGGTGCATTTCCTGCTAATTCAAGAACCTCAGCTGTAAGGTACTCCAAGATAGCAGCACTATACACAGCAGCTGTAGCTCCCACACATCCATGACTTGTAGTCCTTGATTTTAGATGCCGGTGAATACGACCCACCGGAAACTGTAAGCCAGCCCTTTGTGAACGGGACACTTTTGGGGTCTTAGTCTTGCCAGAGTCTTTCCCAGCTTTGCCGCCAGCCATCTTGAAGGAGGCTTGCTTCTCCTCCTGGAAGGCGCTTCACAGATGTTGAAGGGCACTCAGTGGATGCCTATCGCCTTGCAATTCAGTGTGGTGTAGTGGTTAAGAGCGGTGGACTCATAATCTGGTGAACCGGGTTCATGTCTCCTCTCCTCCACATAAAGCTGCTGGGTGACCTTGGGCTACTCACACTTCTTTGACGTCTCTCAGCCCCACTCACCTCACAGGGTGTTTGTTGTGGGGGAGGAAGGGAAAGGAGAATGTTAGCCGCTTTGAGACTCCTTCGGGTAGTGATAAAGCGGGATATCAAATCCAAACTCTTCTTCTTCTCTTTTTCTTCTTTGGCGGTGGCTTCCAGTTCAAAACTGCCCACAGAATGCTCTTCTGAAAAAATCTGCTTGTCTAGCCTCTTTCTTGATGGGTGTTTTTTCTTTCTTTCTCTCTGCCAGGTAAACACATATTGCTTTTTGAGAATATTATGGCCTGGATTTGAGATTGCCTAACTTGACCTGTATGGTACTTTACTTTGAAGTGAGCATGCTGTTCCATAGGCTACTGCTTTGTTGTGCTTTTGTGTGTTTTTGCATGGGGTCCTTTTTATTCTAGGTGGTTTTTTATAGTTTCCAATTTAATTTTAATTATATACACTGTTTCCGGTGCAATGTTTGGGAGAGAACGCAGCTAACGAATGCTAATAATAATCTTCAGAATCTAATTGCAGTCATGATACTCTGCACTGCAGCATGAAGCCTATGAAGTTTATGGGACTCTGCATAAATGTTTGCTGATCGGAATCTTTAACAGGAAAGAAAGAAAGAAAGAAAGAAAGAAAGAAAGAAAGAAAGAAAGAAAGAAAGAAAGAAAGAAAGAAAGAAAGAAGTAATGTTACTAGGGAAATGAATGTAATTCTGATGAATTCTCATTTTTAGGGCCTTGAAGTGGACCTGAACATTTCCACCCTGATCTTCTCCTGGACCCTAAATAGGGGGCTTGGCTTATTGCTTTGACATTGTCAATTTCCTGACCCTCCACTCTTGGTTCCATGGATGAATATTAGCTGAATTCACAGTTTCAACTACTGTGGATTACACTTCCCAGAACACCTTCCAGTGGCAGAAGAGAGGACTGGTACTCAGTGCAAAGAAATAAAGCATTATTTTGGGAACAGAAAGACTGTAACAAAGAGGTAGACCATCTGGGCAACTGGATAGCTCAGTTGGTTACAGCATGGTGCTGGTGGTATCAAGGTCGCAGGTTCAATCCCCATATGGACAGCTGCATATTCCTGCATTGCAGGGGGTCAGACTAGATGATCCTCAGGGTCCCTTCTTGCTCTACAATTCTATGCTTCTATGCTTTGTAGGCAGAATACCCCATGTTCAATCCCCGCCACCTCCAGTAAAATAGAGAGACCCCTGTCTGAATCCCTGCAGAGCCTCTAGTTCAGAGAATACTGAACTAGATGGACCAGTGGTCTGACTCAGTATAAGGAAGCTTATGTTCACAACTAAAGAACATAAGAGCAGCCTGCTGGATCAGGCCAATGGTACACCTAGTCCAGCCAGAATCCTGTTTACACAATGGCCAGCTAGATGCTTGTGGGGGAACCCAGAAGCAGGACTTGCAAGCACAAGAGAATTCTCCTATCCTGTGGCTTCCAGCAACAGATATGCAGACAAGCCTTCTTCTTCTGTAATTGGAATTACACTGCAGTGACATATCTAGTTGGCACTGAGCCAAATGTACTAGGGCATAGGGATGCGGGTGGCGCTGTGCTCTAAACCACTGAGCCTCTTGGACTTGCTGATCAGAAGGTCAGCGGTTCAAATGCCTGCAACGGGGTGAGCGCCCATTGCTCTGCCCCAGCTCCTGCCAACCTAGCAGTTCAAAAGCACACAAGTGCAAGTAGATAAATAGGTACTGCTGTGGCAGGAAGGTAAACGGCATTTCTGTGTGCCCTGGTTTCTGTCATGGTGTTCTCTTGCACCAGAAGCAGTTTAGTCATGCTGGCCACATGACCCAGAAAGCTGTCTGTGGACAAATGCCAGCTCCCTTGGCTTGAAAGCAAGATGAGCGCCGCAACCCCATAGACCCCTTTGACTGGACTTAACCATCCAGGGGTCCTTTAGCTTTACCTTTTTACATAACTATGGAATGGTTTTTCTAGGTTGCCATTCTGCACTAATGGGAAACATGCCTTAAAAGCAGAATGTATTCTAAATAAAAGCAAATATTAACGTACTTCTCTTGGTTTTATTGGCCATACTTTCATTGTGGACAAAACGGTTCAAATGGGGGCATTTTCAAAGCTAAGGGGTGAATTCCTACTCTCCCCATTCATGACTTCCAAATGCAGGCAAGGCAATTCCATACAATTCCATGCAATTCCATACAATTCTATACTAGCAGTCTCTTTATTTTATTTTATTTATAATCTTTTTTATTCTTCTTCTTTGTTGTTGTTGTTGTTGTTCAGTCGTTCAGTCGTGTCCGACTCTTCGTGACCCCATGGACCAGAGCACGCCAGGCACGCCTATCCTTCACTGCCTCTCGCAGTTTGGCCAAACTCATGTTAGTAGCTTCGAGAAAACTGTCCAGCCATCTCATCCTCTGTCGTCCCCTTCTCCTTGTGCCCTCCATCTTTCCCAACATCAGGGTCTTTTCCAGGGAGTCTTCTCTTCTCATGAGGTGGCCAAAGTACTGGAGCCTCAACTTCAGGATTCAGCTTTACACTACACATTAGACATAATCATCAACATTTAGGATTCTCTGAATCCTTAGACTTCCCTCCACCCTTCCATGCTTTCCATTTCCAATCTTTTTCAACTGCATCATATATTTTCTCTATTTTTCTTAAAATAATCCATTTTTACCTTAGTTTCTAGTACATTACAAGCATTACTCAGATCCTGCCAAAGGGTTTAGTTGTTTCTGGTGTTCTCTTAGGTAAATTGTAATTTCCCCCCATTCCTTATTAAAGCTTCTCTCTTCCTGGTTTCTGATTTTCCCATTCATTTTTTGCCATTTCTGCGTAGTCCACCATCTTCACCAGCCATTTGTCTCTGGTCGGGACCTTATCTTCTTTCCATCTCTGGGCCAGTAGTATCCACGCTGCTGTCGTCGCATACATAAATAATCGTTTCTGCTCCTTTGGTATCTTATACTAGCAGTCTCTTTAGCTTGGTACCTCAAACTCTAACTAACAGAAGCTCTCTACCATTTGTGGGTAAGAAGATGCATTGGGGCTGAGTTGGAAACCTCGTATAGGCAATGGATGTTCACCATTTTAATGACAGAACCATGGAGTTGAAAGAGCCCGATTGCCATCTAAGTACATCTATTGGGGCAGAACCACTCACCTGTGAGTTGCACACTATAGAACAGGGATCACGGGATATACCTGGTCAATTGTGGTCGATCTCGTGCTCCTGGTTGATTGCCCCCCCCCACGCCCAAAAAAGCTCAACAACTTTGGGTCAATACAATGGGTAGATGACAATGGGATTAGATTAGACATGCCTGCTATAGAACATCATGTACAATATAGAACATAATGTACCACAAAGAGAGAGAAGACTTGACACACAGTGGTGAATGCAGGTCAACAGTTTCAAGGAAGCAAGCCAGACACGATCGGCAATGTGGGAAAGTCCAAAAGAGAAAAGAAAAGCTTCTTTACCCAGGATTCATAGTGAAATGGTTGATGCTTCAGCACTGGAAAGATAAGAACATCACTACGGTAGGACTTTTAAGTAGACTTTTAATTCAAAGAGGGGGGTGACCTTCAGCAGATGAGATACTCAGAGACTGCTGAACAAATAGAGACTCTGAAGAATTCCACCTAGTCCAACCATGAAACAGGCTCCTTGACTCCCTTTCATGCACCTTATCCTTGATACTTTCTCGATTGCTTTCAGAGCTATTGTGAAATCACAGCATTAATGCTACAGAGAGAGGAAGAGAGTCAAGGTGCAAAGTACTCAAGGCTGGCCAAATTATTTTGATGCACAAAGCACACATCCCAGTAGGTAGGGATGAGGGAGAAAATTGTTTCAAATTTTATTCACAGGCAAACTGTGAATTTTGCTGCACAAACTTGCAGCTTCTGAAACAATATGCGAATTGAAATACACTGCTTGGATTTTCGCAGCACAGTTCTTCAGCCATCTAATGCATAAAGTTTCCATAAAAACGCACATATTAGTGAAAATACCATACATCATATCAGTGAAAACCACTTTGCAAAGGTGTGTATAATATGCAAAATTGCACACAAAAATGTTTACATTTGAAGAAATCTGCACTAAAACATTGCTGAATTCCCATGAGGAATTTTCACTATTTTTATTATTTAATTGCAAACTAGTGTGGAAATGTACAGAACGTAAGACAGGAAAAATAAGAAATAAAGAGAAAGCAAATTTGAGAAATTTGCTCATTGCTACCCACAAAGCACCTCTCCATCTCCAGAGCAGAGCAAGAAAAATACAATAATGAATAAAATAAAATAAGCTAGCAATTTGCTGCCCCATCATGACACTCAAAATGTGGCACCTGAGGCAACTGCCTCACTCTGCCTAATGGTAGGGTTGGTCCGTTTCACATTCCTTCTTCCCTAGGCTCTTCCCCTGTTTCGGTTTCCTTTCCTATATTTGTTTTCCTTTCTGGTTTTACATGCTTTTGTTTTTAGTTTTTAAACAGTTGTGTTGCTTTAATTAAAACAATAGTGGGGAAAGGTGTGAATACAAATACATAACACAACCACTAAACAACAACAACAACAAAAGCACAGGACCTCAATTGAATTTGACGAGAGATTTCTTCCTGATCCCAAATCCGGCAGCCAATCCAACCCTGGGCATCTGCTCAACTTGTACCCCAAATCTTTCAAAGGGGAAGAAATGGCAAGGTGTACAACTGACATGCCACCCCATAACCTAACCCTGGTCCTTGTGTGCTTCCTGAAGGGAGCCTGAGAGACCCTTTGTAGGCTATGCCCTGCTCTTCTTCTTGTTGTTGTTCAGTCGTTCAGTCATGTCCGACTCTTCATGACCCCAGGGAGCAGAGCATGCCAGGCACTCCTGTCCTCCACTGCCTCCCGCAGTTTGGTCAGACTCATGTTGGTAGCTTCGAGAAGACTGCCCAACCATCTCATCCTCTGTCGTCCCCTTCTCCTTGTGCCCTCCATCTTTCCCAACACCAGGGTCTTTTCCAGGGAGTCTTCTCTTCTCATGAGGTGGCCAAAGTACTGGAGCCTGAACTTCAGGATCTGTCCTTCCCAGTGAGCCTGCTCTAGCAGCAATCAACTCCTTCTTTGAAAGGAGAAAACCAAGTCCGAATCTCACCAGCTTCGCTCGAGTATGGGCTTCAAACATGCATCTAACTATAGCTTCCAGAGGGTTCGATTCAGTTGGAAGCAGGGAGGGAAAGATTATCAACTGTTTTGCTTTAAGGAGCTGTTTTGTGTGCACAGGGGGAAATAGGCCAGTAATTGCAGCAAAGTATATATCTGTGCTAATAAAACAGTAGTGGGGAAAATAGGCTCAGGATCCCCGAACAACTGCGGCAAACGCTTTTCACATTTACTGTATTGATGCCTCCCTTGCGTTGACAAAATAAACTATCCCGCAGTACGTTCTCGTGGTCTCTAATGTAAAGAACCGCTTACAGAAACCTCCTGGTAGCTTTTGTGTCACCGCTAGCCTGTGTGACACATTAAGTGTATAATCACGCAGAGGAATCTGATACACGCTGAAGTACAAAATGTATCGGGCAAAAATTGCCTTTATATAAAGGAAAGGAGGAGGAGACGCAAGCCAGTCATGCAACGTTTCATTTCACCCAGCGAGGGATTAAATGGCTTCTTTACCAGCCAGAAAGCTATAATAAATGTATGCGTGACATACATTTACAGGGTGGCTCTTAGTACTCTGTGTGGGGTTTGGGGGAAGCTGAATTGTTGTTGGGTATGAAAATCATGACTCTCTCACTCATTCACATGTTTATTTTTGCTTCCTTGATCCCATCGTACTAAGACTTATTCCACGGGGTGTCTTTACGTCGTGAACCACTGTGTACCTCTGATGATCCCTAGCCACTTAACATTTTTGGGGGGTCTGTCTATTTAAAGCAGAATGTCGTGCACCAATTGCATTATGAAGAACAAGATTGAAATGGTTTTAATATGTCTCGTGGTAATGAGGTCATTAGCAGTGCCTCCAGGGCTTCATACTGGAACCATCTGCCTTCACAGTGAGAACAGCAGCCAACATCTGTTGAAACAAAGGGTTATGCCTGATGTTGGGGGTGCCGATGGCAGTGGTGTCCCCTATGACCAGCTCTCCTCTTCCTGTCATGACGCCTTCCTGAACATTCAGCCTCCTGCTTTGTACAGTGATGCTGTGCCATGTTTCATTGTTGTGTGCCTTAGATGTTCTGGCCGTGAGTTAAAAATGACTCCCAGGCTGCACACCTGGTCCTTTAGGGGCACAGTTACCCCATTCAGGACCAGGGAGTCCCCCACGCCTGCCCACTCCCTGTTCCCCAGAAATAGTAATTCTGTCTTGTTGGGATTCAGTCTCAATCCATTAACTGCCATCCATCCTCCAATCACCTCATCCTTTAGTGAAATCTAACGTATGAGATTATACCATTATAATTCAGGCGTCAACCTAGACAGCATCTCAAAAAGCAGAGACATCACCTTGCCGACAAAGGTCCGTATAGTTAAAGCTATGGTTTTCCCAGTAGTGATGTATGGAAGTGAGAGCTGGACCATAAAGAAGGCTGATCGCCAAAGAATTGATGCTTTTGAATTATGGTGCTGGAGGAGACTCTTGAGAGTCCCATAGACTGCAAGAAGATCAAACTTACCCATCCTTAAAGAAATCAGCCCTGAGTGCTTACTGGAAGGACCCGATCCTGAAGTTGAGGCTCCAATACTTTGGCCACCCTGTGAGAAGAGAAGACTCCCTGGAAAAGACCATGATGCTGGGAAAGATAGAGGGCACAAGGAGAAAGGGACGACAGAAGATGAGATGGTTGGACAGTGTCCTTGAAGCTACTAACATGAGTCTGACCAAACTGCGGGAGGCAGTGAAAGACAGGCGTGCCTGGCGTGCTCTGGTCCATGGGGTCACGAAGAGTCAGACACGACTGAACAACAACAAAATTCAGGTGCCACTCACAGTATGGTGCCTTGTGCTGTTTTCCACTGAGCTGGGGAGCTAAATTCAGTACTGTGTGAAGGGTGAAGACAAGCTTGACTATATGCTATAGCCAGACCAACAGGCCCTCCTGCTGCTCTCCAGGTGTGTCAGAAGCCTTGCTACCTGCAACAAAAGGTTGCCAGCTGGTCCCATACTTCCTTTTGCCTCTCGTCCATTTTGTGCTGAGAAATGTCATTTTGAAAGGCTTGGGGACTGGAACATTTCAAAGCAGAGAGGAAATGCCACTCAAAAACAAGCAGGATCTGCATCAAGAAATCACTTGTGTACTTTCATTATCAAATCTTGCACTATGCAACTTTCACGATTGGCTATGAAAAGCCAGCCCTTTCGTTGTGTGTGCTCATGTACTTTTAACATCTTGTCCTTTTTCATGGTTGATGATGATGAAGAAGAAATTTCAACAAATACAGCTCATTATAGTCAAGGGTTGGAAGAATCTGAAAAGCTGCACCAGGTGAAATCCCCTCTTTTACACAGCTGTAAGAGGAATTCCAATGTTGAAAGGCCAATTAGTCTTGAGGCACTAAGAGCAAACTAAAGGGAGAAAAAAGAAAACCACAAACCAAATGCTGGTTTTTCCAGCCTCCCTTCATTCACGCTGGCAGACAAGTTAGCAGCGCCCCAACCCAAAAATCTAGATGCATTATTCATTTTTTTCAAATTTGTATTTGGCAAAGGGGGGCGGTTTCAGATATTGCAGATCTCTTTTGCAGTTGCAAAGTCATGCTTCAGGTGATTTATCTTCCAATTTCTTCACTCAAGTGAGTTCATGTCAAATCTGGAGGTACAGGATCAAGATGTGGCAAAGTTGAGATTCTGAGTAGTTACTTCCTTTTTACAGCTCATTTAAGAGGGTGCTGAACCACTGGCCTACAAGCCAGTTCTGGTCCCCATGCCTTTTTTTGGGTGGGGGGCTGGGACTGGGTGATGTCTGAAAATCAGTGCAGCTATAAAAGTTTGCCCCAATCTTGCTTTTTTCTTCATTTCCATAAGAAACAACCATAATGAACAACTTCCAAAAACAGAAAGTGCAAAATCAACAGCTCTGTCAGCCTTTGTAAGGGTAATTTTTGCTAAATGCAATAGTTTACCTATAGTTTGATAGTCCCCCCTGCTGTCAAAGAGCTAACTAAATTTATATGCCCCTTTTCAATTTTTGATTGTGCCCAGAGTAGCTCACAACAGACATCAGATACACACACACACTCAGAGAGAGAGAGAGAGAGAGAGAGAGAGAGAGAGAGAGAGAGAGAGGTACCTCTAGTTACGAACTTAATTCGTTCCGGATGTCCGTTCTTAACCTGAAACTGTTCTTAACTAGAGGCGTGCTTTCGCTAATGGGGCCTCTTGCTGCCGCTACGCTGCCAGCACACGATTTCCATTCTCATCCTGGGGCAAAGTTCTCAACTCGAGGTAACTCTTCCAGGTTAGCGGAGGTTGTAACCTGAAGCGTTTGTAACCTGAGGCGTGTGTGTGTGTGTGTGTGTGTGTGTGTGTGTGTGTGTGCCATAGTGCTTGGCAAGTTGCAACATGGAAATATAGTCAGATGCATAAAAAACCCATTGCACAAATTGTGAAGACTGCTGGAGCATATAATTTCTCAGAGAAAAAACACATAAACTGCTTAAAACGTGTCTTTAAGTTTATTTGTTCAGCAGGGAAAGTCATTACAGAAATAATTCCCCCCCCCCCCACCAAACAATATAAACCCATAAATGATATAGCATTTAAAAGCAATACAAATAACACATTAAAATGTTATTTTATTCCTGATATAGAATTTAGCCAAGGCTATAACAGCAGCAAGAGCAGAACACACTCCTTAGGAAGAGGAACTGCTAAATTACTTATATTCAGGACATTAATGAAAACCCTGATTTAGTTGGCCAACTGCAGTCAAGCTATTAAAACCCTTTAATAACTCTTTCTAAACTTCGTCATAAATCCAACACAGTGACGAGAATCATCTATCACACTTTTTCTGCAACTACAAAATCTTTAAACTATTATTCAACCCCCTCGTTAATCATGTCGGAAGCATTTCTGTCTCCACAGTCTCAAGCCATAAAGATGTTAAAGCTTTCCTATTGCTGGCATCTCAAAGCTCTGTCAAATCACCTTGAACCATACTGACACGCTGGCAAGAAAAGCAGATGATTTCAATGCCACAACACGAGGCAAATCTTGCCGCATACCTATATCCTATAGTCCCTGCTTACATAAGGATTTAGCAACAACAGTATTCAATGATAAGGGCTAATTCAATTCAAGACCATGGTATAAAGCTAAAGAATACTGTGTACTGTGTTCTAATTTGTTGATTTTGAACCAGTAACTCGATAAAGTAAAATCCCAAGGCAAACTGGAAAGCAAGCTGCTTTACTTCTAACCAACACAGCAGGTATGGATCTAGGAACAGACAATATTAGCTGCTTAATATAATATTTATGCATACAGTTTATACACACAGTTACATTACTCAAGTAATGTAATTAACGTACTTGCAGAGTTTAAAAATATCACCAATGCTGGTATAACAACAGCAGATTATGTTGAGCAAGCTCATTTGAACAGGAGAGCTATACTTTTTTAAAAAAAATAGGAGAAAGTCATCACCATCCTTTTATTATTGATGTAATGACCACCTGACTGGGTTGCCCCCAGCCCACTCTGCGCGGCTCCCGATAACATCCACAAAGGAAACATACTCAAGATTACTTAACATGGATCAGTTACACTAAAATATATCGTGTCTTGCTCATAATGGTGTAATGCTAGTCGTAATTTAGAGATCTCCCCTTCCTTGGGGTAAAAGCTTGCTTAGTAACAGATGCCCTGAGGTCACATGAGTTCTTGAAGTCCAGGTGTGGGACACCTGTGGACCTCCAGATGTGTCATAGGCCCTGAGTGGTGGGGGTCTGGCCAGGCCAGGTGACCTACAGAAGACACCAGGGAGGGATTGAGTGGGCTGGGAAGGTCAGGAGAGCTGGAGGAAGAGAACCCAAGGGAAGATCCCAGTGGGAGGAGTTTCCTATGTCCAGTCCCATCTACCCACTAGCCCAGACAGCATGAGGCATGAGCTCCACCTCCAGAGGTAGGTTCTGACTCATCCACTTTGCCACGTCAGAAACTATGTACAGTCCCACCTCACCAAGGGATGGGAGAGGGATTCGGGTGGCGCTGTGGTCTAAACCACTGAGCCTCTTGGGCTTGCCGTTCTGAAGGTTGGCGGTTCGAATCCCCGCGCCGAAGTGAGCTCCCGTTGCTCTGTCCCTGCTCCTGCCAACCTAGCAGTTCGAAAGCATACCAGTGCAAGTAGATAAATAGGTACTGCTGCTGCGGGAAGGTAAACAGCATTTCCGTGCGCTCTGGTTTCCATCACGGTGTTCCGTTGCACCAGAAGCAGTTTAGTACTGCTGGCCACATTACCTGGAAAGCTCTCTGCAGATGAACACCAGCTCTCTTGGCCTGAAAACAAGATGAGTGCCGCACCGCATAGTCCCCTTTGACCGGACTTAACCATCCAGGGGTCCTTTACCTTTACTTTTTACTACCTCCCCTGTCCTGTCCGCCACTGAGGGGACAGTAATGCCTCCTCCATCGCTGAGGTCTTGCCCAAGAATCAGAACCATTTGTCATGCTAAGCTGTGCCCGCTACTTTCCCTTATAACAGGACTGCAGAGGCTTTTTTGAGCTTGGGCTCGCCAGAATTCAGTTCTGGCACCTCTCAGGTGGGCGCCATTGCCATTATAAGACAACAAGGCTAGGCGTTCTTGAAAAATAGCACTAAAAAGAAGAAGAGGGTCATTAAAATGTGAGAAAGGTTTCTGCACAAACAGTTCCTAACACTCAAAGGGAAAGGGCAGCTGATGCCTCAAGGTCTCTGCCTGTCACTCTCTTTCTATCCTTTGCTTCCTTGAGCTCTCTCTCTCTCTCTCTCTCTCTCTCTCTCTCTCTCTCTCTCTCTCATACTGGCTCGGCACCTGTTGTCTCTTTTTTATGTTTCACGCTGCAAACCTTTCAAGACAATGCCTGTAAAGAAACTGCAGTGCTTCAAGGAGTACTTTAACAGGACGAAATTCTAGATTTTACTAATACACACATACGATCAGCCTATGAGTTTAATTGTTGTTTCTTTGTGTATATGCGCTCTATGTGGGGCTACCTTTGAAGGTGACCCGGAAACTGCAATTAATCCAGAATGCGGCAGCTAGACTGGTGACTGGGAGGGGCCGCTGGGACCACATAACACCGGTCCTGAGAGATCTACATTGGCTCCCAGTACGTTTCCGAGCACAATTCAAAGTGTTGGTGCTGACCTTTAAAGCCCTAAACGGCTTCGCTCCTGTATACCTGAAGGAGCGTCTCCACCCCCATCAATCAGCCCGGACACTGAGATCCAGCGCCGAGGGCCTTCTGTCGGTTCCCTCACTGCGAGAAGCAAAACTACAGGGAACCAGGCAGAGGGCCTTCTCGGTAGTGGCGCCCGCCCTGTGGAACGCCCTCCCATCAGAAGTCAAGGGAATAAACAACTACCTGACATTCAGAAAACACCTGAAGGCAGCCCTGTTTAGGGAAGTTTTTAAACTGTGATATTTTAAATGTATTTTAATGTTTGGTGGAAGCCGCCCAGAGTGGCTGGGGAGACCCAGCCAGATGGGCGGGGTACAAATAAATTATTATTATTATTATTATTATTATTATTATTATTATTATTATTATTATTATATATTTTAAAGTTCCTGTATGTGATTCTTTCTCTCGTGATTTTACATGTAAATGCCTAATAAAGGTTTGATAAGTAAGTAAAGAAACGAATATGGTGTTGCTCTGGCAGACAACATAGTTCCTATATGCATTCCTCTAATTCAGATGCTAGAGAGGTTTCAATGTGGCCCTCTACGCACTTCTGTGCGGCCCTCAGAACTCTCCCAGCCCATTCTTCCTCCCCAGGCAACACCCCTCACCAGCCCAGCTCGCCAAACTATCCTCTAGGGCTTTTGCTTGGCTGGTAATGTGTCACTGAATTGTGCTAATGTCTCTTGTTAGCATAGATGTTTTTGTGGGGAGGGGAGGTTAGAAGCCTCTGACTTCTGTGTAGGTGAAATGTAGCCTACAAAGGTAAGAATCTCATTCCTTGCTCCACCCAGTTTTTTCTTTTTCTTTTTTGCTATTGGGCCTACCCACTATCAGGAAGACTGCCCACAAAGGAAGGCAGTCCGTGGAGCTTCAAAGGGTTCCTCAGCCCTTCTCTCAACAAATTCTAACATAGAAGATGTGAAGGCTACATATTCTGAAGTCTTGGCTATGTCAGCATTTTGTGATGCTAGTCCTCGTGGGTTTCTCAACTACCTCTGGTTCTGGACTGTGTGATGCCAAGCTCAGAATCCCCAGAACGTTATCCCTAAAAACACCTCTTTGAGAAAGCCACTCTAGAACGTGACAATCTGAATGTCAAGGGGCTGTCAATGAGCCAGGGCAACCACAGGGCAGGCACACACATGGAAGGCAATTAGCTCTTTATTAACAGAAAATAACACAGCAGAGTCCTCTGGTTCGCCTTAATCCATCTGAGATGTTGCTGAAACTGACCACTAGCTCTGCCCTTCCCACTCTGGATCCCTCCCAAGCAAAGGAAGGCTGCATCGAGGAGGCGAGCTCCTCCTCTGGTCCGGTCTGGCTCATTGCTCAGCAATGTGCAGAGCTCTCCTCAATTGGGGTGTCAGAGGGGAGCAGAGCCAACAGGACTGGGATTGTCTTTCCTCTGTGCAGCAACCTCTGACTCCTCTGAGTCTGCGCTCACACTGTGACTCTTAGCCTCTAACCCTGTCCTGGAAGGCCGTCCTTCTCCTAACACCCCTTGATGGCTCAAACCATCTGCTTCTAGCACCTCCTAGAATCTCCCTTCCCCAGACTGCTCTTCAGTATCCCACCACCAGGATCCGAGTCGTCATCTTCTGTGCTCTCTCCCTGAGGGGCTCTCGGCTCCTCATCCAGCCAGTCACTGACACTAGAGCAAGGGTTTTCAAGGTGGTGCCCGGGAGCACAGATATGCCTGCAGGGGCCTTCTCTGGTGGCCCATAGGGTTGCCGCCCACTGCTGAAATTAGACCCAACAGAAGCATCCCGTTGTAGTCAACAATTGAATAGGTGGCAATTCGTGCTTCATTACAGTAGGTGGGTGGGGAGGCCCGCAACAGTTTCTTGCATTCACAAATGTGCGCTCAGTCCCAAAAAACTCGGGAGTCGCTGCTGTAAAATTGCTGAATTACTTGTGTAACGTTAAACCTCACACAGAACTCAGGAGAAGAAGCCTGCTACATGCAGAGATGCCCTACTAATTGGGCAGAGGGAATTCTGGTCGGCGGAATTCAGATTGCAGGCAGGATAAAAGCAAACTGCAGAGTGGAACACTCTCCTATTTAAAGCACTAGGAAAACATGCAAGCTCATGCGAGTCCACTGGTCTACTACCCTTAGTATCGCAAGATTGTCGTGAGAGCACTTGGACTAAAACGGTCAGCCAAAAGCTCTACTTTTCTGGTTTATCACCACAACAGTTATTGCATGTCAAGACCCTGCAACCACCCCTTCGTTGATGAATAAACACCAGGACACAGATATTAGGTAATTGGGTAATTGGGCAAAATATTGGCCATAACTTTATTGGTTACAGAATGTGAGTGGCATTGGCTTAGGCATTGGTTTGACCCAACTATATCTGACTCCTGTCCGTCATGCAGGGAGTCCGGTAAGGGTAAACACCTGATGGGGGAGTCCCGTCGATGCAAACCAACTCAAGCTCCCCCAGGGTTCCCAAGGGATCGTGGCATGGCCCTAGCCCCGCCCCAGGCTTCGGACAAGATCCACACCCCTGGATTCCTTTAACAGAACACCCTTAAGCTTGGAGGGGCAGGTGATGGCCACACCTCCCCTCCCCCATCATAAGATCAACCAATGCCTAACCGCAAGACCTTACAAAGTTGTGACGATTGCTACAAGGTAGGTGGAAACCAAATGGCCCATGCCAATTTGCCAAGTGGAAAAATTCCTACCAGGCCACCAACCGAGGTCCCAATTAGGGAGGGCGGGCGGGAGATTGAGGAACTGAGCCAAGAGGAAGCTCTCCGACTCATGCCTCCATTTAAATGTGTCCCGGCCACGCCTCCCCAGCCACCGGATTGGCTGGCTGGTTGATGACGTGGCCGGGATCCCCTGGGCAATGCAGAACTCCATTCCCCGCCCCTGGGGAGGGGAGTGGGTGGCCACATGGTCCACCGCAACTCCTCCCCACATTTAAGTGGAGCAGATTTAACACTGGGCTTCAGTAAAGCAAGTAAAGCAAATCATTTAATTGGACAGCGCCTATATGATACCAAGCAACAGAATAATCTGGCCACAATAAGGACATTTTGTCCATGGTCTGATTATTTCCCACCTAGTCATTTTGACACTCGGGCACCCTATTCGCAAAATTAAAGAATTCCAAAATACAGACGCGCTTTCACTTTCGCGAGATTGAATGAACTCCCTTCAGCTGTGCTTGAGGGTCGATTTCAAAAAAATTCCACTGGAAAAATGGTTATGTCACTGTGGACATGGCAGTATTGAGTCAGTGGCTCGCGTCCTTCTGGCTTGCACTCTTTATAAAGATTTGAGGAGTGAGGTTGTTACCCCTCTATTATTGCCCATGCCGGGTCGCTCAACCATTGCTACTGTTCCAGTTACAGGTGGGTAGCCGTGTTGGCCTGCCATAGTCAAAACAAAATTAAAAAAAAAAAATCTTTCTAGTAGCACCTTGGTATCTGAAGAAGTGTGCATGCACACGAAAGCTCATACCAAGAACAAACTTAGTTGGTCTCTAAGGTGTTACTGGAAAGATTTTTTATTTTATTTTGCATTGCTACTGTGTCCTTTCTTTTAGCACATCAAGATGATCAGGTGACAGCAAAAGCTGCAAGGTGTTTTTTAGTGAGGGCAATTAGAATAACATCTATTATTTAATTGTTGATATTAACCCACCAAATGTATTTTCTATAGTTAGGTTTTTACCTCTCTCTTCAGTACATTTTATTTTATTGCTGCAGCTGGTGGCTGATGCAAATAAAGGTTCTTCTGATTCATGCAAGCTCAGATTCTAAATAAAAATCAAATGATAATAATAAAATGATAATGGGGTGGGGGGTAGGGGCAGGAATGTCCTAGGTCAGAGTGCTCCTGCCAAGCAAGTCAGGAAATGTGTTCCTGTCTCCAAAGGGATGGACATCCCACCGGCCAGCTGATAGTAATGTAAAAGACATGAACAAGTTAAAAGGACAGCTTTGCAGAAAGTTAGTCAGAATTAGAACTCAGGATTTAGAAACTTGGTCAGAATGGATCCCTATCCAGTATGCCAACATTGCCCTCTTGTGGCCAACATGAACTGCTTGAACTTGATTTTATTTACAGTGCCATCTTATGCATATTTACTCAGAGGTAAGTCACATTGTGTTCAGAGGGACTTAGTCCCAAGTAAACTGTGCATAGAATTGGGCCACCCAGTTCCCACTGATCCAAGAATTGCCATCTTAAATATTATACCCAGACAGAAATAGGAGATTATATAGAAGGTCTTAATAATCTCACCGATTTTTGTAGCAGGATACGAAAAGTTTTATTCCTTGGAATATATATATATATATATATATATATGATCTGCTTTTGACAAACTTTCTTAGTGAACTATAGTGTTCCAAGGAAAAGCTAGAGGACTTTTTGTAATTTAATGGCATTCAGGAGGCAATTCAAAACACATCATTCATTCATTCATTCATTCATTCATTCATTCTTGCCCGACTTTCACCATAAGGTCTTTGGGCGAGTTAGCAATTTAAAAACATGTTATTAAAATATAGCTCAAAACGAATTACAATCACGACAATGGCCAAATCAAAAATCATTGCAAATTTGGGTTCGGCAAGAAATGAAGAAATGAGACAAGATTTCCCTCCCGAACTTTTACGGCCTTTCCGGCTATTTCCTTTACTCTCGTTATGCAACCACCATAAATGCTTCCATTCTGCCTGGATCAGGAACTCTCTCTGCCTCATTCCTCAAGACTATTGTTATCATCTCTCCTAGAGAAGCAATTTTAAACCAATATGTCCCTTTGCTGTTCAAATGCTTTAACTTATACTAATACATGTGGATTTTAAATGTGCGCAGACTAGCATTGGTGTGAAAATAGCAGAAAAACGAGAAGCAGGTTGTGATTGTTTACAGACGGCAAACTGCACAACGATTGGGACTGGGGCTGCTACTTTTTGCATCTGCCAAATTCCAAATTCCAAATCCTGTAACCTGTTTGCAAAACCCGAGCCCCTGATCACACTGGGAGCCACTAAGAAGAGTCCTACTTACCTCTGATCTCAGAGGCAACATAAAGTCATTATGACTAATAACCGTGGAGCATCTTATTCTCCCTGGATTTGTCCAGTCCCCTTTTACAGCCATCTAAGTTGATGGTCGTTGCTACATCTTGTAGTAATGGAATCCAGTTTCATTAAATATCTTCTTTGGCTGATCTGAATTGCCTGACATTCAGCTGCATTGGATGACCCCAGATTCCAGTATTAGCAGAGATTGAGGAAAACGACATTCCCCTAACTTGATCTCTACACACCACCCTCTCCTCATTACTGACTTCCTAAATAAAGTCCTTCAGCCCAGACACAGAGGTCCAGCTCCGATGGCTTTCTGGCGGTTCCCTCACTGCGAGAAGTGAAGTTACAGGGAGCCAGGTAGAGGGCCTTCTTGGTGGAGCCCACCCTGTGGAATGCCCTCCCATCAGATGTCAAGGAGATAAATAACTATACACAGGGCTTTTTTTCCAGCCTGAACTCACTGGAACTCAGTTCTGGCACATCTCAGGTGGGTACCGTTGCCATTCTAAGAGAACAAGGGAGGCGTTCATGGTGAGTTCCAGCACCTCTTTTTCTAGAAAAATAGCACTGACTATAAAACTTTGAGAAGACACCTGAAGGCAGACCTGCATATGGATTTTTTTTTAAAAAAATTAAATGCTTTATTGTGCTTTTATTTCTGTTGGAAGCCATCCAGAGAGGTTAGGGTAACCCAGTCAGATGGGTGGGGTATAAATAATAAAATATTATTCATAGAATCATAGAATTGTGGAGTTGGAAGGGCCCCTGAGTATCATCTAGTTCTACCCTCTGCAATGTAGGAATATGCAAGCTGTCCCGTATGGGGATTGAAACCGCAACCCTGGCATTATCAGCACTACACTGTAACCAACTGAGCTATGATGATGATGATGATGAACAGGCATAGGCAAACTCAGCCCTCCAGATGTTTTGGGACTACAACTCCCATCATCCCTAGCTAACAGGACCAGTGGTCAGGGACAGAGGTGTAGGAAGCCGCTTGGGCACCTGGAGCGGCAAACATGACATGCACCCGGGGGCGGGGCGTTGCGTTGCTACGTAGCGCACATGCGCAGCGTCGCTATGTACGATGCATGCATCGTACGTAGCGGGTTGCCGGCGGCACCACTCCAGCGCCATATGGACGGTGCCGAGATCCTCTGCTCGCAGCTGCAGCCATGAACTGAGGATCCTCTACATGTGGCTGCAGCCACAAGCAGATTATCCCGGCACTATGTGTACAGCGCAGGAGCGGCGCCATCGGTAAACCGCATGCCTTGTCACCCCCGGAGACGTGGCACCGGGAGTGCACTGCCCCCACTGCTCCCCCGTTGCTATGTCCCTGGTCAGGGATGATGGGATTTGTAGTCCCAAAACATCTGGGGGGCCGAGTTTGCCCATGCCAGAAGAAAGAGGAGGAGGAGGAGGAGGTTGGCAATAGCAGTGCAGTGAGAGATATTGGGGAAGGAGTCTAGAGGAAGGGATGGCACTCAATGGATAACCAGGCCTGGAATGAGCAAAAAGAGAGAGGCCAGATCAGGTGCATAAATCCAAAAGTCTGTCTCACACCTCACCATTCAGCCATTAACATACACACTTGCCCCGTCTTCCTCCTTTTCCCCTTCTCTGCTTTCAAGAACAAAGGATGGAAATAGAACATGTGTTCTATCTCCACTGTCAGAGGCATTTTGTTGAGAATCGCAGGTGAGCAGAGTGCTGTTGTGCTCAGGACCAACTTGCCCCACAGGCATATTGTTGGCCAGAACAGGACACTGGATTAAATGGGCCTTGGCCAGATCCAGCAGGGTTCTATTTATGTTCTTATCATTCAAAGCAGCCTCAAGAGTGAGATTCCTATGGAGAAAACTGCAAATAAAACAGTGAAGCAAAAGCTGGAAGCAGGCAACATTATTTCCCACCTCCGCCGCAGCCCTAACCACAATTTTGCTCATGTACGGATGTGGCGTGGCAAGGCCTGATCAGCACAGGCTGCACATGCCATTTGCCATTTTGCCAGTGATGTTCATCTCTAAATGTTTTTGGTATGAGGCCATGGCCCTCCAATGGAAGCTGCTTTGATGCACCCAAACAAAAGATGGCAGGCCACGAGCAGAGATGGGTGGAGGGTTTGTTTTTTCCCCTGAAGAAGAGGAGAGAAGGAGTTAATGGATTGTGACAGAAGTTAGTCACATCTCCTCAATGCACTCCAGGGGAGCCATCACCTGTTGCGATGGTGAGAACAGCACATGAGCTGAAGTGCAATGGGACAGGCAAGTAGAGATTTACAAAGGTAAGGCTGACACCCTGAGTTACACTTTTTCGTTCTGTTACATTATGGGCAAAATCAAACAACGTTCCAAAGGCACTCAAAGGCTATTGTTGTAAAGAGGCTCTTGTGAGCAAAACAGCATTCATCTTCATTCCTGTGGAACAATTTCTACAAGTTAAATGCATCTCAGGTATCCCTCGGGATGCTCAAGGCCGTTGTCTGAGATTCCGCTCTGAAATGCACACACACACATTTATTCTGTGCAGGTTGGCCTTATAATCCAGTTTTGATTCACTGTTAAACTTGCTAATGCACATTAGCGGATTTGGGAAGAAAAGGAGGGGGTGCATTCTGAGCACTGCTTCAGGGAGCTCTCCCTAATGCATGTCAACAGGGGGATGAAAACATTGCCAGGTCAACACTTCAAGCATACTTGGGAAATGCATGTGTCAAAATCTGGTAAGCATTAATACAGTTATTCACCATTAACATTGGCTGTTATTACACACCAGTTGGTATATAACATCAGGGATGTGGGTGGATCTGTGGTCTAAACCACAGACCCTAGGGCTTGCCGATCAGAAGGTCGGCAGTTCGAATCCCCGCAACGGGGTGAGCTCCCGTTGCTCAGTCCCAGCTCCTGCCCACCTAGCAGTTCGAAAGCACGTCAATAAATAGGTATCGCTCTGGCAGGAAGGTAAACGGCATTTCCGTGTGCTGCTCTGGTTTGCCAGAAGTGGCTTAGTTGTGCTGGCCACATGACCCAGAAGCTGTCTGCAGACAAATGCCAGCTCCCTCAGCCTATAGAGCGAGATGAGCGCTGCAACCCCAGAGTCATCCTCGACTGGACCTAAGAGTCAGGGGTACGTTTACCTTTACCTTTGGTATACAACAGGGGTAGGGAACTAGAGTTGGCAGGCAGGTTAGATCCAAATGCCTCCCCCACCAACTTTGGGGTCAACTTTGACAGATGGGTGTGACCACACACTGGACAATCCCCTGACATTACTATGATATCAGATGACATCAAAGGGATTTGTTGCAACTGATTGTAACGAGTTTCAAGTCTTGTTCTGCAGCTGCAGTTTGGATTCAAGCCACCCCTGCAGATCGATGTGTTTCTTCTGCAAGCTAGAAGGTGGTCTGACGAACTTTCATAGGCAGACAAACCAGGACAAAGTAGTTTGCAAATAGACAAAGTGGGATTTGCAGGGAGCTCCTTTGAACATTTGTTTTCAGGGCTAATTGGCTGATTAGAACTAAGCACGTCCTCAAAGACCAGCTGAACTGAGTTGAAAGAAAACCACTGACCCACACTGCCACATCTGTACTAGGGAGCTCTTGATGGGAAAATCCTCTAGGGCAGGCATGGCCAAACTTGGCCCTCCAGCTGTTTTGGGACTACAATTCCCATCATCCCTAGGGATGATGGGAGTTGTAGTCCCAAGTTTGGCCATGCCTGCTCTAGGGTTTCCAGGCATTTGAATGGAACACCCAAAGGGTCTTGGAGGAAGCACAAAGCTGCTAGGCCAGCTTCATTTTGGGGTTTGGACAGGAACAGCCAAACAGTACATGGCCCCAGATGAGCCAATGGAGTGGTCCTCCTCACCATCTCAGCTACCTGATGCAGCCAAGTGCAACTATAAGGAGGATATACAAGTACACACACGCGCGCACACACTATACATATATAATTTTAGAATATACTCATAAAAGGACAAGATGGTTGGACAGTGTTCTCGAAGCTACCAGCATGAGCTTGACCAAACTGCGGGAGGCAGTAGAAGACAGGAGTGCCTGGTGTGCTCTGGTCCATGGGGTCACGAAGAGTCAGACATGACTAAACGACTAAACAACAACAACACATATCCAAAAAATCCTATATCTGATTCTCAGTTAGAAATCTGACTACAGATTTTGGGCTCAGCTACCAATTCCACAACTAGCATCTTATTTCCAGAAATGCAGTGCCTTTCAACTGTAGAGACCCACCAGAGGCATAGCATGTGGGGGCCATGGCTTCGGGTGCGCATTTTTGAGGATGTGCAGGCACAGAACTCTGGCAGCTGAGGTGCGGCAACAGGCGGGTTGGTCTAGTGAGCAGGTGGATGGAGGGAGTGGGCCAGGAGCCTGTTGGAGGCAGGCTCTGCATGTGCCCCCCTGGCGCACTCCCCCAGTCCACCAGCGGGGAGCACAACACTTGCCCCGCCTTTGGAACTGGCAACCCACGCTACGCCACTGAGCCCCATTGCTGACCGTACAATCAACGATCTGCTGTGATGAATTTCAAAGCAGAACACAAATTTACTCCCATTTTCTGTTGGACAAAGAGATGTGAAAGCTCACCTAGGCTCCCTATAGCAAACATCCAAGCCAACGGAGGGGAAAGTTCTGTACGTAACAGAAGTCATACTGATTCCACAGACAGAATCTTACTGTCTTGTGGAGGCTGCGCTTTATCATCGTTTAAACTTTTCTCCCTATAACCTGCTCTCCTGGGACAGCCCATTTTTCACTCGCGTTGAAAGTTGACCATCCATCATCCCCTCTTTTAAAGGAGATCCGAACAGAGCCTCATAATGAAACAGAAGAGACAGAGAACTAGTTGATCCCTATAAACAATGTTTAGCTGTAAAGATGTGAAAGGTGTTAGAGAACCACATGCATTAATCTTCCTCTGTAACATCTGAGACTGCAAGGCTACATTGTATGCCCTGGCAAAGGAGGCCATCCATTCAGCACAGAAAATACAACGCGACAGTTATGGGATATATACACCCCCATTCTTAATTCCAAGGGCTCTAATTATACCCCATGGATTACAGGGCATTATTTTAAAACTGTTCCCATTACTGTCTGTGGTACAGAAGTGTAGGTTAGAAATAGAGCTGTTTTGCTCTCTCCCTCTAAACCCGCTGCATTTTCAGAAGTCTGTTCCAAGAAAAGGAATCTGAGGTGTGTATTGGCTTCTTCGTTCACACTGCCTGTGAGCCTGATTGCTCAGGTGTATGTGTACCTGGGGAACAGTGTTCTCTGGCAAGGTCATGTGGTCAAGGCAATATTTTTATTACAGTGTGGATACTACTACTACTACTACTACTACTACTACTAATAATAATAATAATTTTATTATTTGTACCCTGCCCATCTGATTGGGTTGCCCCAGCCACTCTGGGTGGCTTCCAACATGTATGAAAACATAATAAAACATTACACATTAACCCAGCCAGATAGGCAGGGTATAAATATTATAATAAACACAGTGGTACCTTTGGTTGTCAAACTTAATCTGTTCCGGGAGTCCGTTTGACTCCCAAAACCATTCGAAAATCAAGGCGTGGCTTCCGATTGGCTGCAGGAGGTTCCTGCACTCAATCGGAAGCTGTGGATGCCACGTCGGACGTTCGGCTTCCAAAGAACGTTTGAAAACTGGAACACTGACTTCTGGGTTTTCAGCGTTTGGAAGCCAAAATGTACAAGTACCAAGGCGTTCAAGAACCAAGGTATGACTGTAATAGCAACAAACAACAACAACAACAACGCTTCCATATACAGGGCTGCCTTCAGATGTCTTGTAAAGGTTATATAGTTACTCATCTCCTTAACATCTGATGGGAGGGTGTCCCACAGGGAGGGGGCCACTGCTGAGAAGGCCCTCTGTCTGGTTCCCTGTAAACTCACATCTCGCAGTGAGGGACCCACCAGAAGGCCCTCGGAACTGGACCTCAGTGTCCGGGCTGAAAAATGGGGTGGAGATGCTCCTTCAGGTATACTGGGCCAAGGCTGTTTAGGGCTTTAAAGGTCAGCACCAACACTGTTCTCAGAAATGTACTGGGAACCAATGTAGGTCTTTCGGGACTGGGGTTATATGGTCCCAGTGGCTGCTCCGAGTCACCAGTCTAGCCGCCACATTCCGCATTAGTTGTAGTTTCCAAGTCACCTTCAAAGGTAGCCCCATGTAATTAGGGATGGGGAGAAATTAGATTAAATTTGCATGTTAATGCAAACCTACCCAATTCACGCTTTCTGAAATAATATGGAAAGCAGAACACAGCCATTCTTCGAAATTCTCACTTCTCCAGTTTTTGCAATGCAACTTTCCCATCGAACAGTGTGTTTAGGAATATATGCTGCTAAGTGTGTGCGAAAATGCACATATTAGTGAAAGCGATGTGCAAAAATGCACCAGGGGAAATTGCATTTCAAAAAAAAAAAAATGTGTATATTGGGCCAAGGCACAAACAAAAATGTGCATATTGGAATAAATTTACACTAACATGCTGGTGGATTTTGATGAAGACTTAAAAACAAAATAAAATGCAAAGTTGCAAGGAAATGCAGAAAACAAAACCGGAACTGAAAGATTCCACTACCCTTGTTTATAACAGAATACCACCACTGTACATGGTAAAGACTTGCATTTGTGTATCCAGCTGCAATACTCATGTTAATATCCTCACAGTGTTGTCATAGCACCAAGCTATGTTGGCAGTTCACCAGTGCAATCATTGGTATGGTCCATGCTAAATATTTCTGCAATGACATAGCCAATCTTGGGGTCAAGCTATAAATTCACCCATTTAAAAACAACACTTTGCCAAATTAAACTAACTCAAAATTACACACGCGCATCTAAATTTAGAACCGCTTCTCAGACACCCGCAAGATTTCCAGAGAGTGACCAAATGAAAGTTGCATTTTCCCAATCAAACAGAGTCCTGCCCGTGAAGGACTCTGTTCTTTCCGTATTCAGATTATCTCACAGGTTGCACTTGGAACATATTATATAAGCAAGGCTAAACTGCAGAAACGAGTGCTTCTGTTAAGCACTCCTGCAGAGAGCTGGGAGGCAGGAAGGAGGGAGGGAATAGACATTTCTCTCACACAACATCAACACAGAGAAGAGCAGGAAGTTGCTATTCAGACGCTAAAATCTACACCATCCATGGCTTCCCCCAGTGATTCCTGGGATCTGCAGAATGTTAAGGGGTGATGGGAATTGTAGCCCTGTGAGGGGTAAACTACATTTCCCAGGATTCTTGGGGACGACGACACACATATGCTTTAAATCTATGGTAAGGGTGTGACAGACAGGGAAGTGGAGAAAACTGCCCATCGCAAGAAGAAACCAGATCTCACAGAAGTGCAAGGGTATTTTTAATTTACAAAGGAAAACTGGCAGCTTTTCTCCTTCGAGGTCTTCATAATGTTTGTACTAAATGGAGTGGGGGGGGCAGGAAAACACATTTCATATAATCATATATTCATAGATAGGTTTTCATATACAGTGGTGCCTTGGCTCCTGAATGGTTTAGTTGATGAATAAATCGACTCCCGAATGCCACAAACCCAGAAGTAAGTGTTCCGGTTTGCGAACGTTTCTCAGAAGCCAGACGTCCATTTCGGGCCAATCAGCCAATCGGAAGCCACGCTTCGGTTTTCGAACGTTTTGGAAGTCAAACAGACTTCCAGAATGGATTGAGTTTGAGAACCAAGGTACAGGTGTCTCCCCACTTATGGTACCTTTGACTCACACCTGACCAGGTATACATGTGGCACTGGGAAATCAATCAATCAGTCAGTCAGTCAGTACATTTAAATGGCAAACAGGTGTGAAAGGGGAAAAATGACCTGAAGAGCAGGAAAACTGAACATGGTGTGGGAAGAGTGGGGAAATGGCTAGCTATCCCATGAGACTTTGCACCGACCTTTGAGGACTATGGACAGTTGGAGTTTGTTGTTTCATATCATCCTCCAGCTCTGAAGAAACCTGAGAGTCACCACTGGCAGTCTAGTAAGTGCTGCTGGGGTTTTTTAAGGGCTTTTCAAGAGTTTCCAGAGGTTTAGAGGGGGTTTACACACTTTGTAGATGGTGTCCCCCCACCAGTGTGGTGTAGTGGTTAAGAGCGGTAGACTCGTAATCTGGTGAACCGGGTTCACATCTCCGCTCCTCCACATGCAGCTGCTGGGTGACCTTGGGCTAGTCATGCTTCTCCAAAGTCTCTCAGCCCCACTCACCTCACAGAGTGTTTGTTGTGGGGGAGGAAGGGAAAGGAGAATGTTAGCCGCTTTGAGACTCCTTCGGGTAGTGATAAAGCAGGATTTCAAATCCAAACTGTTCTACTATACACAATCAAAACAAAATCGAAAATTCTTTCTAGTAGCACCTTAGAGACCAACTGAGTTTGTTTCTGGTATGAGCTTTCGTGAGAGTCCCATGGACTGCAAGTGTGCATGCACACGAAAGCTCATACCAGAAACAAACTCAGTTGGTCTCTAAGGTGCTACTAGAAAGAATTTTCGATTTTGTTTTGACTATGGCAGACCAACACGGCTACCCACCTGTAACTGGTACTATACACAATTTCATGTATACATGTGGTACCCGGGAACGTAACCCCCACGTATCTGAGGAGACGACTGTAATGTGTTTTGACCTGGATTTAAATTAAATTTATTCAACGCCTTTATTTATTTTGATCAAAGAAGGGTAATAAAGGCAGGTATACCATTCCAAAGAAGGCGAGCTTTTACATCTTTTCTTTAGAGTTATGTGCACCCACATTTCAACTAGACAAGCAAATAACTGTCTTCCAAGTTGCACGGCATTTGTCGACTACCCAACAGCTTCATTTCCATGATGTGAAAGCTGTGCTTTAGACTGGTGGCAGTATTTCTCATCACCGTGATTCCTCCACAGGTTCCAAAATGCATATTTCCTTAAAAACAATACAAACGACAACTAAAACTGAATCCCCACTGCTAAAACTGCTCTGTGCAGCATTGCAGTGTAAATTACTCGTAGCAATAATAGTCAAATTTTTAAAGGCAGCCATGTCGCCAAAGTTTGTAATTACGGTCATAATATCAGCTCGGCCAGCTTGTAACATTTGACTGAATTTTGGAACAAGTGGATACACCATTTCTGGTCCAGAATCCTTCTCTAGCCCAGGTTAAAATCAAACAAGGACATTTCTTCCTCACTTGGATATAGACTTCCAGTCCTCTCATGCTCCCACTGACAATACTGGAGGCACAATCAGGGCCAGATTTAGGAAGTGGGCTCAGAAAAATTAGCTACTTTCCTGCCTCTTTTTTTCTTTTTTAAAGCTTGGGGTAGTAGGTTCATCACTAATTAAATGTACTAACCAAAAGTACTAATGATTGATGTACCAATGATGTACGATGATCTATCACCTGCAAGGACTCCTCCACAGATATGGAAACTGCAGTAGAAATATGAACGTGAACCACTTCAAACAACAGAGTCTCTACAACAATGTAAGAAACTTCGCTCTTTATGATACCCTGGCACATTAAGAATGCCCCATCTCAAGGCTGATTAACTGTGCAAGGATGCAGGGAGGACAGAAGGTAGCCTGCAGGGGAGAAAGGTTTGATTTGATTTTCCATTCCTAACTTTCATAGGGAAGCTTCATGTAAGACACACTCTGTCCCATCACTTGATCCCTATAGGCAATAGGTATCAATAAAGCTATCACAGAAGTAAATGCTGCAGAGAAATCTCTCCATATCAGCCAACATGCGTGATCTGTGCACATCATGATAAGGTAGGAGTGGCCAGGGCTGGATTTAGGTTTGATGGGGCCCTAAGCTACTGAAGGTAATGGGGCCCTTTATATGTCCAGCTGTCCTTTGTCAACAACAAATTGTCACTTTTTTGCATTTAATATATGCTGTATGGTAATTTATGGACCTAAGAGGTATCTAAAGCCATTTGCACATAACAAATAGGAGCCTACACAACACAAATACTGTTGCTGTATGTAGGCTTTATTTTATTTGGTTTTATCTTATATTTTGGAAATGTACATCCAGGTGTTCTTTTCCTTTATTTTTTTTGGGGGGGGGGGCAAGAGAGTGGGGCTCGAAGCTATAGCTTGTTTAGTTTATACATAAATCTGGCACTGGTAGTGGCTTATTATGGCTGATTGTGAACAAGTAGCAGGGCTGGGTGATATCTAGTTTTCAACATCACGATATATCACCAGCTAAACATTGGATATACCAATATATCACGATGTCTGAAATAAGGATGGAGCTATGTAGAGTAAATATTGGTCTGAAGCTCAACATCAAAAAAAAAAAAAACCTAAGATCATGGCCACTGGTCCCATCACCTCCTGTCAAATAGAAGGGAAAGAAATGGAGGCAGTGAGAGATTTCACTTTCTTGGGTTCCATGATCACTGCAGATGGTGACAGCAGTCACGAAATTAAAAGACTCCTGCTTCTTGGGAGGAAAGCAATGACAAACCTAGACAGCATCTTAAAAAGCAAAGACATCACCTTGCCAACAAAGGTCTGTATAGTTAAAGCTATGGTTTTCCCAGTAGTAATGTACAGAAGTGAGAGCTGGACCATAAAGAAGGCTGATCGCCAAAGAATTGATGCTTTTGAATTATGGTGCTGGAGGAGACTCTTGAGAGTCCCATGGACTGCAAGAAGATCAAACCTATCCATCCTTAAAGAAATCAGCCCTGAGTGCTCACTGGAAGGACAGATCCTGAAGTTGGGGCTCCAGTACTTTGGCCACCTCATGAGAAGAGAAGACTCCCTAGAAAAGACCCTGATGTTGGGAAAGATGGAGGGCACAAGGAGAAGGGGGTGACAGAGGATGAGATGATTGGACAGTGTTCTCGAAGCTACTAACATGAGTTTGGCCAAACTGCGAGAGGCAGTGAAGGATAGGCGTGCCTGGCGTGCTCTGGTCCATGGGGTCACGAAGAGTCGGACACGACTGAACGATTGAACAACAACATGTAGAGTAATTGGCTGGCTTCACAGTATTTCCCACATTGTGATTTTTACATAACACACACACACACACACACACACACACACCATGATTTGCAATATATTGCTAGGTCAAAAATTATGAAACTAATTATCACAATACGGACTTCAAACCAGTTTTGGGCGATATATCGATATATCACCCAGCCCTAATAACAAGCAGCGTGCTGGTTATTGATAGCTTCTGCTTTGCTCCCAGGCTTGAATGAGAGGACTTTGTTGGATAGAATCCCAGATGTTGGAAGCCAGAGCATCAGGGGCAAATCTGAAGATTTGCACAGAGACCTCAGGAGCTACCTTTCTCAGATCTCCCTTATTGGTTGCTGTCTTTAAATTTATATTGATTGACATCATTTTTATGCACCTTCAAAATGACAAAACGAAATGCCAATGCAGTTGCTGAGGCAGTAGGGCAATTAGAAAATGCAACAATGAAAACCGTATCAATAAAACAGCAGTCTCCATTGCAGTAGCTCCAAAACTCCAGAGCTGGTATCAATGGTCAAGAAATATCCAGGTGAACAGCTGTATTTAAACCTTTCTCCACTCTGCTCTGAGATGGACTTCTGTGGGCCCTGATGCATTTAACAAGCCCTCCTCCACTGATCACAGTAGCTGGGCCAGTCTATAAGAGAAGGCATTGTCTCAAGTAATTTGGTCCTGAGCTGTTTAGGGCTTGATAAGTCAGATACTAAAACCAGAAAATTTATTTTGTAACACTGTTATCCTGCTTTTTCCTCAAAGGAGCTGTGCATGTTTCTCCTCCCCTACATTGTATAACCACTACACCACACAACTGGATAAAGCAGCTCTTTTAATTCTTCATATCCTCCTCCTCTTCCTCGCCACCCAGTTCTGTGAGCAGCTCTTTCTCTGAATCTCATCCTGTCTGATAAATGTAGGTGGAATTCAACTGAATTTCCAGCAAGATGGGATTCATTCATTCCTCAGCAAACACAGCACTCAACAGTATACAGAGAGTTAACGCGTCATATTTTCTCAGACAACTGGTGCCTGACTTAGCAGGATCACTTCAACTTTCAGCTACAAAGGAGAATGCTGCAGCATTCTGATCGCCTTTGGCAAGACCTGAAACGTGTGGCTGTGTCTTCCTGTAGCTGTGTACATTATCCTAATAATATACTTTGCGGTGTCAACCTTTCTGGGAAAACTGTATTTATTCTCGAGAGATAAATTCAGCCTAGATGGTAAATCATTTCATCTTTAAGTCCTCTCAGCAATGACAATCCTGCCATGCACAAGTGATAAAAGCCAGAAAACAGACCTGTAAGCCATTATCTTTCCATCTAGACTCTGAATTCTCCAACTCCTTGGCTTCCAGCCACCTACAGAATTTTCTGTAAGCTGTTTCTGTCAGTCAATGACAATTTGTTTCTCGTGATGTTGTGGAGGGGGGTGGGTGGGGTGGGATTAGAACTTCAAAACCTCAACTAAAATAAAATGCTTTTTCCAGTTCACATAAGAAGGCCCATGAGCTCCAGATATCTGTCTCAGGAAGATTGAGCACAATAATGTTGGCACAGTCACTCTGAAGAGTCGTCTTCCTTCAATAAGCCTTCAATTTGGCTCAGCACAAAATAAGGAGCAAGTGGATTGGGGGGGGGAGGTATCTTCCAAAGGGAGGTTGGCTAGTTTGGATACTTACGAAACCATAGTTGATTAAGGAGATTATTGTTTTCTTAATAACTGAGCTTGGGTAGAAGCTAGACAAGGTCACTACTGCTGCTCTTGTCAAGACACTGCAACTTCAACAGTTGTTTATTATGCTGGAAACCAGGACTGAGCTGGCATATTCCACCCTTGATCCACCCCTCAAGTTCCAGGTTTCAACACTCGTCTCTTTAAACTAGGGATGTGGTAACTTGTGGCCCTCCAGAAGTTGATGGTCTGCAACTCACATCATACCTGACCATTGGCTACGCTGTCTGGGGCTGATGGGAGTTGGAATCCAACAACATTTGGAAGGCCGAAGGCACTCCCTTCTGGCTTTAACCATTACAGCTCCTCAGGCAGGGCCACCTCTGCTCTCATTGTGCTGCTTTTTCAGCAGCAGGACCTGTAAAGTAGGGAACCGGGTTCGCGTCTCCGCTCCTCCACATGCAGCTGCTGAGTGACTTTGGGCTAGTCAAACTTCTTTGAAGTCTCTTAGCCCCACTCACCTCACAGAGTGTTTGTTGTGGGGGAGGAAGGGAAAGGAGAATGTTAGCCACTTTGAGACTCCTCCGGGTAGTGATAAAGCAGGATATCAAATCCAAAAAGGTAAAGGCCCCCTGGACGGTTAAGTCCAGTCAAATGCAACTATGGGGTTTGCGGTGCTCATCTGGCTTTCAGACCAAGGGAGCCAATGTTTGTCCACAGACAGCTTTCTGGGTCATGTGGCCAGCATGACTAAACTGCTTCTGGTGCTATGGGACACCGTGATAGAAACCAGAGTGCATGGAAACGCCGTTTACCTTCCTGTCACAGCGGTACCTATTTATCTACTTGCACTGGTGTGCTTTCAAACTGCTAGGTTGGCAGGAGTTGGGATAGAGCAACGGGGGCTCACCCCATTGCGTGGATTTGAACCGCCGGCCCTCTGATCAGCAAGCCCAAGAGGCTCAGTGGTTTAGACCACAGCGCCACCCACATAAGACCTGTAATGAGACTTCGGTTATAGTAGACATAGTCAGGTATGGCTGCAAGGGTTTAGGTCTTCTAAACTTGAGAAGCTCAGCTTCCCACCCGGAACAGGAACACTCTCCAAGACTGGAAAGGGCAAGCTTCTTCCCCATCCCACCCCTAAGAATATTCCCATCATCACAATGTGAGATTGCAAAGGATCATGGGGTGCACCTCCCAGATAAGTAGATGGCTTCGTTGGTTAGGTACATGTGAATTATCAACATCTGTGGACCACACAATTGAGTCTCTTGCTCCCTTCAGCTTTACTGACTCACAGAGGATTGCTCTGCTTTCAGGCTATGCTCTTTTACTGTTCAACGTTGCTTGCCCACGTCCACTTCAACAACCAACACTTCCACTGTCCACTTCATCCGTCTGATGAATCAACTCTTTTCCATGAAAGCTAGTGCTGCAATATATTTCCTAGCTGGTGCCCTAGATAATTACTTTGTGAGAAGTTCAGCTTGCTAACCAAAGTTCCTACTCCACAGAATGTGGGCATTATCAAAGTCAATTCCCTATATACTCCCACAGGCACAGAGAACCCCAAAAGGTTACGTGTGGGGAAAGGAGAAAGATGTCACAACTGCTGCTATTGCAGTTTGGGGAACTGAGAGACAAGTGAGCCCTTTCCCCAGAGCTGCTGCAGATTTTTGGCAATATATGCCCCCACTCTCAGATTATTCATACCCATTCAACAATGTGATTAAAGGATCACTGGCTGACAATTAGCCAACTGGAAATCTCATTGTGCCCATGCTGAGGGAAATTATTTTACACAACTTCTAAAACAAAATGCCTGGTCTTGTTAACAGAAAAGCCAAGAGTAAATAAGGTGTCGGGGAGATGTGGGTTTTTTGTTTGTTTGTTTTTTTGCCTAAATAAGGGCTTGCAGCTGGAACTGAATATTGCAGGACTAGTGCTATAATGAGGCAAGTTGAGATATGGACTGCATGTATATCATACATTTAAATCACATGACTTCCCCCCAAAGAATCCTGGGGACTGTAGTTTGCTAAGGGTCCTGGAATTGGTTGGGGAAAGGGGTTCACAACTGTGAAGGAAACTATAAAGAAGATAAGATTTTTTAAAAATGGCTGTTTTGGTGGGAAGGGGAGGAAGAGAGGAATCACAGAAAGATAGATGTGAGAAGGAACAAAAACTGGGGTTCAAAACTGGATAATCTTGAACGGACATCAATATATCCCTCAAAACAGGTCCTTCCCATTTTCCAAACTCAGAAGTGCTCCATATTCCTGCCTCTCATCTCCCTTCAGGGCAGGAGTAATCAAAACAGCAACCTGCTCCAAATCCATTTTTCTTTGGCTTGCATTCCTCATGCTAAATAGTTTAGCATTTTGCACACAGGACAGCTGACCTGATCTACAAAGTTGTCCTTATCGTGAATCCCAATCTATTTCCCCAAGCCTGGTTGTCCGCTAACAAACAGTCTAGAAAACATCTTTACTTCCTTCTGCAACCGTCCATCTACCCCATGGATTTGCATTACGAATCAGTTTGGCACTGTACATTTTGTTTAAGTAGCCAGATGTTTGCTGGATTACCTTGGACTCTCGTGTTCCCATGCAACCTGCACGGCAAGAAATCTGATAACAATGAGCTGCAGCGAGAGCACGTTAACACCAGCACACTTCTAATAGCCTGATGCGGAAGAAACTGAAGCCAAATTCACATGGTGAATCCTAACAAAAATATAAAAGGAACGTGACTTGAAAATCCCTCCTTCCCACTGGATTGCTCGCTGGATTCCCACAAGTTCATTTTTATATAATAGGTGCGTAAGTCACACAATACGCTCAGTAGATTTCCACAAGTTTCATTTTTTGTAGAATAGATGCTCAATATGACCTTGATCCTATCTTTCAAAATAATAAGCACCAGGAATAAAGCACACACATACACTTTTTAAAAAATGGAAATGAAACCTGCATTGTTGCTTTTAAAATCAATCGTTTTGAACTACACGCAAGCATTTCAATTTTTGCATGCCACAAGTGGTCTTGATCTCAAAAGCTACACTGATGGTACAACTCTATGTGGGATTAACTCATGAGTGCCCCGCTGTGTTCCATGAAGATTATTCCCAGCAGGTAAGCATGCACAGGACTGCATCTTGAGCCAATGTCGATGCTACAATCAAGTAGCAGTCCCCAGTCCATGAAGTATACAGTAATTAGCAACACCCTTGCGATATACAGTTCCAAGTTGACGGGCAGCAAAAACTGAAGCTGCGTTCAAAAGAAGATTTTGACTTGCTAGAGACCACATACTATGAGCCCAGATGCTCAGTCCTGCAAACACCACTTCGGTGTTTCTGCACAACAAACTCTAGGGTGGAGATAAACTACCACCATCATCCTACAGCACTCAGTGCCAACCCCCTGCTATCAAAAAAGGAGGGGAAATGAGTGCAGAATCCAGTAACATAGCGGCACAAACTTTTCCCTTTCTCTAAACAACCCGAGTTGCACTCCTTAGTTTACTTACCAGCTAGCATCATAGGGTGTTTTTTTCCCCTCCTCGCACCTTGACTGCAGAACACCTGCCTTCTCAAGCTGGTGCCGTTCGTTGGGTAGAGTAAGTCATTTTTTCAAAAAGGCTGGCTCTAGTTTCGTGCCCAGTTTCCGAGTTCCTCTGTTCAAGAGATGCCGTGCAAAAGGCACTAAGTCGAAAGAAAACGGGAGAACGAGAGCTTTCTGAGAACCTCCACATGGTTCCTGTTGCTAGGGGAACCACTCCCTTTGTCTGCATAGCTTAAGAATGGCCGCCTCATTTGTAGAAGCTCGTTCTCAAGTACTGCAAGCATCAACAGCAGTGTCAGAAGGGGACACAGAAGGGGGAAAGAGACAAGCGTCTGGTGTCCATAGACCTAATTATAATAATTACAAATTTTAAAACAAAAATGCAAGCTTTGGTCGCGCTACTGAAAGGGATGTCGGTTAGGAACCGTCTGCGTCCCCCATCTTGGAGGATTCCCTAAATATTTGATTCCTGCTTCCCTAGAAGCCTGTGAGTTGCCGCTGCTTGTTTACAAAATCCTGTTGCTGCGGCAAAGTTGGAAAAATGTTGCTTTGCTCTGATCTTCTGTGAAGAAGAGTGTGGCACATTTGGCTCACCGAGCAAACCCATTCCACATTAGCCTACAAAAACCACACACAAAAAAACATCAGGGAAATGTTCTCGTGTAAGAAGGGACCCACAGATATGCTGACAGGCCTGAGGAGGAGGAGGAAGAGGTATCAAGTTTCCTGAGGGAAGCAGGTAGCCATCCCCTTGAAAGAACTGCTGGGAGACAGGGTTTTTGGTGTAAGAGCTCATTTCAGAAGCCAAAAGACTGGAAGATAGAAACTGTCTTCAAGGCAAAGATTGGGAGCTTACGGCTTTCTAGGCTCCCAACGGCCCCAGGCAACATGACGAGTGATTGGGGAACTGTAGTCCAACAACAATTGGAAGGAACAAAGATGGCGGAAGCTGAGGTGGGTGTCTTGACGCAGCCATATGGAGGAAAGAACTTGCAATGAGGATCCACCACCCTAGGAACAGACTGTAGCAAGGAACACAATATCATTTTCCTTATCCACTTAGAACTGGTTCAAATGCTGGTGAGGATATATGGTACAGTCTTCCCTGGGACTGTACCACTTCCAAAGAACATACGTACCCCGCATTTCAAGTTTCACCATATGTAGAGAATGTGTCTCACATGGGAGCATGCCCTGTCTCAGACAAAGTGGTTTGCGATTTAGCAGTATATAAATACTTTTAAAAATAAATACCCCAGACAGGGAGTGTGGGGTTTTTTTTGGGGGGGGGGGTTGGGAGAGAAACCACCAAAAAGACTTCTTTTTATTCTGTTTGCATTTTCAGAGTTTGATGCACAGCCCAAATATATGACCTATTCTTGTCATACCTTATACTATATAATATTTGTAAGAACATGGTCAACATTCTGAAGTTTGCCTGGCTGCCATTAGGGTGATTAAACATTTTCCACCCAGGTTGTTCTATCTTTTAACATCTTTCTTTCTCTCCAGAGAAGTTAGTTAATTTTAGACCCTGAATGTCGTGGTCTTATGGGCATTGTTTGAACTTCAGCTAACATTTTTCTTCTCCCTCTGCCCTCTCACCCTGGCCAGTTCTGTTTTACAACTTCTTCTACATTACCGATACGCTGGAGTGAGAAAGGGCAACCTATGACCACCCTGATGTTGATGGGTTCTATTCTCATTAACCCTGACCAGTGGTGGACTTTGACATCTCAAATTCCAGTGACGACCTGTGCAATGCCAAAATCCAGGAAACCCCCCCCCCGGCCTCTCACCTTCCATTTGATGACATAGTTCTATGGCAGCCCAGTAGTTCTGCATCTGGTGGGGCCGAACCAGTGACCGGTCACGCTCCCTAGATCTGCCTTTGCATTGGCTTGGACTACTAGGAATTGAAGTCCAACAGCATTTTGAGGGGCCACAAGTTCCCCACCCTTCTGCTAATCTTTTTTTAAAAAAGCACAGGCAGATTGCTTTCCCTGTTTTGTTTTGTTTTGTTTTGTTTTAAAAAAAACCGAAATATTCGGAGGATGTGCGATTTCTCCTTTTGAAAAACTCGCTTAATTCATAGCACCATTGTGACTATTGGAATGCAATGGGATTTGCTTCCCATGCCACGATGTTCCTAAGCACATTTACTTGGGAATGAGCACCAGTGTGCTGTGGAAACGAACGTGTTTTAAAAGTAAAATTGATAAAACTAGCACCTCTAACCATGTATGTGGCTGTGCCAGCTTCCTGACGACTATGAAATAAGAAATATGAAAGCATCCTGCAGCAACGAGAGACATCCCTTGGTAGGCACCAACATGCTCACATTGGCAGTGGGTGTAGTGGTTAAGAGCGGTAGACTCGTTATCTGGGGAACTGGGTTCGCGTCTCCGCTCCTCCACATGCAGCTGCTGGGTGACCTTGGGCTAGTCACACTTCTTTGAAGTCTCTCAGCCCCACTCACCTCACAGAGTGTTTGTTGTGGGGGAGGAAGGAAAAGGAGAATGTTAGCTGCTTTGAGACTCCTTCGGTTAGTGAAAAGCGGGATATCAAATCCAAACTCCTCCTCCTCCTTCTTCTGCACTGCCATTTTTGGGGTCCCTGAACTTCCACCATAACCACACTATTCTCTCTCTCTCTCTCTCTCTCTCTCTCTCTCTCTCTCACACACACACACACACACACACACTGCTCTCTTTAAAAGAACAATTTCCCCAGTACAATTATTTCCTCATTTTGATGCCAGAGAGAGATAAACAACAGCATTTTGTGACTGGAGCAATACCTTCAATCTTATAGTAAAATACTGACTGAGATTTATTCTGCCATAAATGCTCTAAGAGTTGAACAGGGATTGTTAAAACACTATGGAAATTATAATAATAATTTAAATAAATAAATAAATTATTATTTATACCCCATCCATCTGGCTGGGTTTCCCCAGCCACTCCAGGCAACTCTCAACAGAATATTAATATTAATAACAACAGTAATAATAAAGCGATAAAACATCAAACATTAAAAAAGAAGTTCTGTGAGGGGAATAGGGGGCTTCCTAACAACTACAGCTCCCAGAATTCTTTGGTGGGAGCCATAACTGTTTAACGCGGTATCATAGTGCTTTAAATGTACGTTGTGGACACACCTTAAGACTATGCGAATAATGCTCTCCTTTATCCAAATGTTTGGTTATCAAGGACTTTGAATGTCTCCCCAGGATAGCTCACATAAATGAGTCTGTCTTCCACTTGGTAAGTTACACAGAGTCATGTCTTGGTTTTCAAAAAAAAAAAAAAAAAAAAGTTCCACCTGGAGACAGATATTTATTTTTAATGTCTTTGTCTCGAATAATAAACAGAGGGCAGACATATATATATATATATATATATCGTGAAAACGCTGACTGACAGGTCCCCTCGAAGCAGCAATTTAGCATGTTTTTCCATAGCCTCATTCTACAGACTCCGCTGCTTGTTTATTAAAGTAAATAAACAAACTCCAGTCACGCAGCGCTAGGTGATTTCTAGCCGTGTGTGGGCAGCGGGTGTGAGGAGAAACTGGCGCTAATAATTTTATATCCCAATGCAAAGTTTGAGAGCAAGGCTCTCTTGATGGCTTACAGAGAGCCTTGGCTCTGGCATTCCTATGCTAATGCTTCATGATACCCCAGCCCAGGCAGCCGCTGCTTAAGTTTTCTTTTAACAGACGTGTGGAGAAGCTTGACTTTCATGCTAAGTGAGGTTTTATAGCAGCCTTACTCGTCTCAGAAGTGAGGGAGCAGCTCTTTAGCGAGATGAGCAGTTCTCAACAGGCGCAGACAGTTCCCTTTGTTGCAAAGAAGTTTTCCCCTCCTTTTCTTTATTTTTTTTGGGGGGGCGGGGGAGGGGGAGGGTGAGACACAATATCATTTTCAAGGCACGGAAGCGGGTCGACAATGAGAAACCGAGGCTGCGTTCAGTTTGGTTTCTGTGAGTTGCCTGGTTTTCGTTCTTTCACATTTTAGGTGACTTCATCAAACCGGTCACGACGTGTGGGTGCCCGGTTATCGTCTTCCAAAGGAACTACTCTATTCCGAACTTAAAGCGTAATGCCGGTGGTCAACAAAAGAGGTTTAAAGACTCACTCAAGGCAAATCTTTAAAAAGGTAGTATAAACACCGACAACTGGGAAACGCTGGCCTGCGAGCGCTCCGATTGGAGAACAGCCTTTACCAAAGGTGCATGGGACTTTGAAGACGCTCGAACTCAGGATCGCAAGGGAGAAATGGTGCTAAGAGGAAGGCACACTTGACAACCCCTCACCATGGTCAACTCTGTCTGGAAACCTATGTCCCCACTGTGGAAGGACGTGTGGATCCAGAATTGGCACTTCACAGCACTTAGTATTTTTCTAATTGATCTAAACTTCTGTTGGTATTGTGTGCAAATAAAGTTGGTTTTATGGAGTAGAACATTCCTTAATCTTATTTAGACCTATTACATCTTAAAGTCCATGCAAAAACTATTCTGATTATAAATCCATGCAAAACGATTATAAGTCCATGCAAACATCTTTAAGTTTCTAATCCAGTATAATCCATGCATTTAATCATTGAGTCTTAACTCATTAATTGCAAACTCATCCCTTTATCCATGCCAGTCAGGTTAAATATGCTTTATTCCAATGGAAGTAATGCTGATAACATACCCCCCCCACCGGACTTGGGCTTCTCAACAGCGGAGGATCGCTGGGTCTAGTGTCTGAGGAGTTCTCCCTCTCTCTGCTCACTACTCTTGGTCAGTTCTAGGGTCCTCTCCTCCACACCGCAGCAATTCCTTTACATCTCAGGATCCCCTCCTGAGATTTTGGGGTTTGCGTAGCCTGGTTCCCCCCCTTAAAGTCTCCAGGGCTGTCTTAAGCATATGTGGCACCGGGGTGCAAAGATCCGCCCAGGTTGCCCCAGTCCCAGGCGCGCAGGAGGGCGGAGCTGGCCGGCCGCTTCAGCGTCTCACTGGCTCGATCACCTCCAAACTCGCGGCGCAGCAGAAGAGCCTTCCGCAACACTCCGACCGATGGGTGGGCTCTTCCCCAGACTCAACACTCAGGCCCTGGACTCTTGGCCTGGCGCCCCTGAGTGCCCGGCGCCCAGATGCCATGCACCCCTAGTGCCTATGGGTAAGACGGCCCTGGAAGTCTCTGCTGCAGAACATGTCATCGCTGTCGTCGTCGTCCCCCCAGGTCGGGAGAACAGGGAACACGCGTTCACTTGCTTGTAACAAGAAACCCGAAGTGTACTATTCACTTCTCAAAGGAGCACACAACCCTGTGAGCAATGGTGTGTGGTCAGTGGATCAGGAGAACTAGGCTAGTCCCCTAAATGTCCCTAGTATTAAAGCCAAGCTTTAATACTCTAATTCACTAATACAGAAGTCTGTCTCCCAATTTCCGAAAGTTAGTTGTTGTTTATAATGAAACTGTTATCAGTGTAGTTAAACCACAGAGCCTAAGGCTTGCTGATCAGAAGGTCGGCGGTTTGAATCCCCGCAATGGGGTGAGCTCCCGTTGCTCAGTCCCAGCTCCTGCCAACCTAGCAGTTCGAAAGCACGTCAAAGAGCAAGTAGAAATAGGTACCGCTCCAGCAGGAAGGTAAACGGCATTTCCGTGCACTGCTCTGGTTCACCAGAAGTGGCTTAGTCATGCCGGCCACATGACCCAGAAGTTGTATGCCTGCTGCCTCGGCCAGTAACGCGAGAAGAGCGCCACGAGCCCAGAGTCGGACACGACTGGACCTAATGTTCAGGGGTCCCTTTACCCTTGGAATGCCCTTCCAAATGGGAATCGCCTCTTTACTGTCTTCCATGGATCTAGATTCAGGTAGGTAGCCGTGTTGGTCTGACGCAGTCGAAAATATATTAAAGATTTTTTTTAAAAAATGTCCAGTAGCACCTTAGAGACCAACTAAGTTTGTTCTTGGTATAAGCTTTTGTGTGCATCCACACTTCTTCCGATACCATGGAGTTCTTCGGTCTTCCATGGAGTGGTGAAAGCCTCATTTTTCTTTGGAAAATTTTTGAGGTACGTGACTTCCGGCGGCGACGCCATCGCTGGGTGGTCGAAGGCTGCTTCGGGTCTGAAGCGCCTTGTCCATCCCGGGGGTTAGGAGCCGCGCTACCGCAGCGCGCGGCTCCGGTTGGGGTGCGGGAAGAGCGTCCCGCACCCTGGGCTCCCCGGCTGCGCCCGCGGAGGCTCCGAACCCTTCCCCTGCCCCCCTGTAAAGGGGGAGTGGGGGTGAAGGGACAACGGAGCCGGGCTTACGGGGATATGCCCCAACCGGGATGCAAATGCGGCGGCAAAGCCCGTGGTGAGCGTCTAAGTTCTACCTGTGAAGAATGGAGCTAAAGGAACCCGGTGGTCGTGAGTAAATAATCTTGGCAGAAATCGTGTTTTTGGAACGATCCGGGGGAAGGAGAAAGGCAGCCTGCCTCCCTCCCTTCGAGCCTAAGAATTTAACCAATTTGAGGGATTGCTGCCACAGAACTGGTTATAAAGTATCTAAAATCGATACATTAGACTGGCAAACTTTTTTCTTGGGAAGCTAACTAGCGGAAAATATCTCTATTTAAAGTTGCGGCGTTTGCGCTCCAGCTTAGGAAAATGGCGACGAACAAAGAGACAGGAGAAGAAATATGATACCCACTTCCTCCTCTGCCAGTATGCTGGGTTTCGTCCTTGAACTGGTATTGAACTCTGGACTAACAGATGAACAAAGGCTCACTGCCTTGAAGGTGGAACTACTTTACAGAAAAGTCAAAGTCTTGTGTGGGGGTCTGAAATGGAACCAACTGCCCACAGAGGAGGCTTACAAAACTTTTGACACTTTGGAAGAAAATCTTGTCAAAGAGCTGAGAGGATGGATGGAAAGATGGGAAGAAATGAATGAGCTACTTCGGAGAAGAAATTCGCTTGTTGGGGGTGGCAGCCCCAAGGCGATGTCAAGATTTGCTATATCCAGTCCCCGAGGTGTGAGCTCGGGGGCCAGGGACAGAGAATTAAGGTATTTACAAGAAGAAAAGGAATCCTACAAAGAACCGGAGAAGCTGAGAGAGGGAGAGTTGGATACCTCGGAGCTCGTGGCAAGGAGAGCTTTGGACTGTGCCTGGATCTGTGGACGTTGGGGAGGGAAGTTGCATGGAAGTTCAGTGTTGATGCCATCAGGAGAAGAAGAATGGACAGAGGGGGTGGGGGTGAAGTATTAAGTAAAATCTAAAGCAATCTGTTATGGTATTTTGAAATCGGAGGGTGAACACTGTCAACAATAGTTTGTTTTATTATTGGTTTGAACATGAAAAGAGATATTTCAAGTTTTTATGTTATTAGCAGCAGTTCAAAGGATAGAAGAGATAGATTTGATGAGGATGATTTGTGAGGATTTATGAGGATGTAGTATAAATAAAGTCAATTTAAGTGGTTTAAGTTTATAGATTAAGACGATTAAAATTAAGATGAAGATTAAGATGAATGTTTTACTTTATATATATAATTAAGTTTAATTTTTAAATGAAGAGGTTAAAAAGTAGATTATGGATATAAACTCGAAGGTGAAAAGGCAGGGGAAGTCAACTGTCAAGATTGGAAAAAGAAATTTTTTTTTTTTGAGATGTCTAATTAAGAAGAAAAATCATGGCAATTTTTGTATTAGATGTGTAATTGTATTTGTTTTGTATGTGTATAAATGTAGGTGTGGTTAAGGTTGTATGTTGTTATAAGTAAAAATGTCAATAAATTCTTATAAAAAAAAAAAAATTTTGAGGTACGTGTGGCTGCCCATCATTGAAGGGTTTTAATTTTGCCAAATCGGTAATGATTAAATGGGCACAAGATGTAGGTCGCAACATACAACTTGAAGATTGTGAAAAATTGTGAAAAGTAAATTTGAAATTTAAGGATTGTATATTGTTGAGAGAGAATTACATGAAGATGATGTATAGATTGTACTTATCACCAATCAAATTGGCAAAAATGTACAAAAATGGAAAGAAAGAGTGTTGGAGATGTGAGGCTGACGGTACTTTTTATCATATGTGGTGGGATTGCAAAAATGTAAAATTGTATTGGGAAATGATATAATGAATTGAAGAAAATGGTGAAAATAACATTTGTTAAACAATCAGAAGCTTTCTTGTTAGGCATTTTAGGCTTCTCTTGCCGAAAGAGAAGAAGACATGCTGATAGCACAAAAGTGGAAAAGTGGATAAATACCAACTAAAGAGCAATGGCAAGAGAAATTGATGAACTATGTAGAATTGGCAAAAATGATGGACAGACTCAGAGAAAAAGAAAATTGTGACTGTGAAAAAGAGTGGGAGCCATTTTTAATATATCTGCAGAAACAAAGGAAGACTATCAACTTGATGGCAGGATTTAAATAAACACTCACATCTTTATAACAAAGAAACAGTTAAAATGATAAAGGAATGTTATAGTGGACTCTTAAGAAACAGCAGTATGTAATAAAGGTAAACAAACCAGAAATGGAAGCTGGGGGCAGGGAGAAATGATGTAATATAAATGTTATTGATATTGAGATGTATGTAATGATAGAAAAAGAAAACTGATTAAAAAATTAATCATAATAATAATAAATAATGCCACCTCCACAGGGACATAACTGTTTTTTTCAGTGGAATTTTTTGAAACTGACCCTCAAGTACAGTCGAAGGCAGTATATTCAATCTTGCGAAAGTGAAAGCGCGTATGTATTTTGGAACTGTTAAATTTTGCAAATAGGGTGCCCGAGTGTCAAAATGACTAGCTGGGAAATAATCATACCACGGACAAAATTTCCTTATTGTGGCCAAATTATTCTGCCGCTCAATATCATATAGGTGCTGTCTAATTAAATTATTTGCTTTGCTGAAGCCCGGTGTTAATAACTGTTGTGATAAACCAGAAAAGTATAGCTTTCGGTTGACAATTTTAGTCCAAGCGCTCTCATGACAATCTTGTGATATTAGGGGTAGTAGACCAGAGCCCCACCACAAAAATACACTGTTGGAAAGTTTCTCTCTCCCTCCTCCCCCTTCAACAAATGATGTTTTCTGAAATCCTTTCAAGATATTTACTGTATATTCTGGCATATAAGACTACTTTTAAATCCAGGAAAATCTTCTCAAAAGTCACGGGTCGTCTTATACGCCGGGTGGAGAATCTGCGGTCGAGTATATCTCAAACTCTATATTTTAACTGGAAAGGTTGGGGGTCATCATATATACGCCCAGTCGTCTTATACGCTGGAAAAAACGGTATTAACTGTTAAATTAAAGGAACAAGATTCCTTAAGGAGAATCAACAGCATTTTTTTTTTTTTGCTTGCAATATTCCATAGCCCCTTAACTTTCTTTCAGCTTACAGTTGTACTGCAATAACCAAGAAGCTCAATACATAAACAATCGTGCTAAGGGTAGGCAGTCTTGATCACCTTCCCACTGGAGAGACATTGGCTCTGATAACTAATAACCAAAAACTTTAGCAGATGCTGTTTTATAAACACATTTTAACCATAATATTTTTTTTCTGTGTGCCAATTTTTTTTTTTTGTACCTCTCTCTCAAAGGCTCATTTAACTTAGCCGCATATCTACTTGGCACCCCCCAACATATAATAACCCTGGCGCTTTCTCTGATTGAGACAAGTTGATGGCATCAACAGTCTGTTCGATATTATCTTTCAACTGCCTACCTTTTCAAACAAGTTGGCCTTGCTTTTGTGGTCTTGGCAGTAATAGCGATAGGGGAGCAGGGTTTGGTTTTCTTAAATACCACTCCATGTCCTTCCTAAAAATAACACTTGCTTTGGGGGAATAATGTTTTGGCTCTGAAGCTGCTGTTAGTTCCCTGTCTTATAAAGAAAAGGTTACACACACAGCGTCATTGACAGAGAAGGATGCTGCAATTCACAGGAGAGTTACGTTGCAACTACGGAAGAGGAAGAATCTGCCAACTTTGAATTCCAAAGCAGACTCACCTGATTCACTGTGGGCTGGGTGATATATCAACATATCATCCAAAGTCCATATAACGATATTGGTTTCATAATTTTTGACCTGGCAATGTATCACAAATCAGGGTGTGTGCGTGTGTGTGTGTGCTATGCGAAATTAGGGTTGCCAACCTAGCAGTTCAAAATAACACCAGTGCAAGTACAGTGGTACCTCAGGTTACATACGCTTCAGGTTACATACGCTTCAGGTTACATACGCTTCAGGTTACAGACTCCGCTAACCCAGAAGTAACGCTTCAGGTTAAGAACTTTGCTTCAGGATAAGAACAGAAATCGTGTTCTGGCAGTGCAGCGACAGTGATAGGTCCCATTAGCTAAAGTGGTACCTTGGGTTAAGAACAGTTTCAGGTTAAGAACGGACCTCTGGAACGAATTAAATTCTTAACCCGAGGTACCACTGTAGAGAAATAGGTACCGCTGCAGTGGCAAGGTAAATGGCATTTCCATGCGCTCTGGTTTCCGTCACAGTGTCCCATTGTGCCAGAAGCGGTTTAGTCATGACCCGGAAAGCTGTTTATGGATAAACGCTGGCTCCCTCGGCCTGAAAGCGAGATGTGCGCCACATCCCCATAGTCGCCTTTGATTGGATTTAACTGCCCAGGGGTCATTTACCTTTTACCTTTATATCACAAAGTTGAAAACCAGATTATCGGCCAGCCTCACTGTTTACCTCTACATAGTTCCATTCTTATGTCAGACATTGTGATATGTTTGCAATATATCACCCGCTAAACATCACAATATGCAATGTTAAAAACCAGGTATCTCCCAGCCCTAATCATGGATCCACTGCAGACTTCCCAGTGCTGCCGGTCCCTTTATAAGGTGGTCCATGGGTTGCAGCATTGCCTCTGTTCCCCTAAAATATTTCTTTTCTTCAAGTGTTTAAAAACAGGTTACCTACAGCCTGGAGTGGCTGCTGGGCAGCTGTGGGGTTTTATCCCCCTGTACATTCCACAATGGAGGCAGTGACAGATTTCACTTTCTTGGGCTCCATGATCACTGCAGATGGTGACAGCAGTCACGAAATTTAAAGACACCTGCTTCTTGGGAGGAAAGCAATGACAAACCTAGACAGCATCTTAAAAAGCTGAGACATCACCTTGCCGACAAAGGTCCGTATAGTTAAAGCTATGGTTTTGCCAGTAGTAATGTATGGAAGTGAGAGCTGGACAATAAAGAAGACTGATCGCTGAAGAATTGATGCTTTTGAATTATGGTGCTGGAGGAGACTCTTGAGAGTCCCATGGACTGCAAAAAGATCAAACTTATCCATCCTTAATGAAATCAGCCCTGAGTGCTCACTGGAAGGGCAGATCCTGAAGTTGAGGCTCCAGTACTTTGGCCACCTCATGAGAAGAGAGGACTCCCTGGAAAAGACCCTGATGTTGGGAAAGATGGAGGGCACAAGGAGAAGGGGACAACAGAGGATGAGATGGTTGGACAGTGTTCTCGAAGCGACTGGGATGAGTTTGGCCAAACTGCGGGAGGGAGTGAAGGATAGGGGTGCCTGGCGTGCTCTGGTCTATGGGGTCACGACGAGTCGGACACGACTGAACGACTGAACAACAACAACAACATTCCACCCTGAGACTGATGGAATGTCATTGGGCCCACAATCATTTGCTGCACAGTAAACCTGCACCTTATGAGCATTTAACGTGTGTGCATTCAGCTTTACGTGCTTGGCAATAACAATAATAATTTTTTAAGGGGGCAGGAACAGAAAGCAGGTGAACATCCAGGATGTAATGATTTTGGCATTTCCTCCTACGATTGCACCCAATGTGTTGTGACTATACAGTGGCACCTGAAGCATCTCAGAAGCCGAAAATTTTGGTGTACGGATGCCAAAAACCCGTAAGTAAAATGCTTCCATTTTTGAACGCGCCTTGGAAGTCAAACGGCTTCCGCTGCGTGCTTTTCAATTTTCTCCATTGATCTTGAAGCCAGCCCTTTGTGCCTCAGTTTTCAAACGTTTTGGAAGTCGAACGGTCTTCCGGAATGCATTATGTTCGAGAACCGAGATACCACTGTACATGCTTTTGGCTTTGGGCATGATCCCTGGAACACAACTCCCATGTAAGTTGCCGGCTTCCTGCATATTATATTCAAAGTGCACAGTAGCAAGGAAGCTTAGCTGCTCTAAGCTGGCTGGATTCACCCGTTTTTTGTTTTTTTTAGAAAATAAATCTTTTAGTAGAACCAAGGCAGTGCTGCAGCCTTTGAATCACCACATAAGTTGTAAGTACTTTTATTTATTTAGCTTTTTGTTTCCCACACTGATTTTAAAGGATGTTCTGCATGGAAATGGGATGGGTTACATTTAGTCTAATATCTGTGAGTAACTGGGATGGACTGGGCATTAATAGGTCCAGCTACCCCTAGCTGTAGAAAGTATTCATCATCAACAGTTATTTATTTGTTTACTATATATAAGAATATTTAAGGTAAAGATAAAGGACCCCTGGATGTTTAAGTCCAGTCAAGGGTGACTATGGGGTTGCAGTGCTCATCTCACTTTCAGGCCAAGGGAGCAGGCGTTAGACCACAGACAGCTTTCCGAGTCATGTGGCCAGCATCACCAAACCGCTTCCGGCACAATGGGACACCGTGTTTGAAATCAGAGTGCACGGAAATGCCGTTTACCTTCCCACCACAGTGGTACCTATTTATCTACTTGCACTGGCATGCTTTTGAACTGCTAGGTTGGCAGGAGCTGGGACGGAGCAAAGGGAGCTCACCCCATCACAGGGATTTGAACCGCTGACCTTCTGATCGGCAAGCCCAAGAGGCTCAGTGGTTTTGACCACAGTGCCACCCACGTCATATGTGTGTGTGTGTGTGTGTGTGTGTGTGTGTATAATATCTGGAGCTCCAGTCAGATCCCAAGGTTTCCGCAACCGGAGGTGCCTGTTCTGCACAGTCATGCACACAGCGCAATAGAGCGCTACTGCGCATGCATGCGAATCAAAACCCAGAAATATACTTCTGGGTTTGCCGCATCCGTATCCCAAAGGATACATAACAAGAGGGGCACATAAATAGAGGTACCACTGTATATATAGAGAGAGAGCCAGTGTGGTGTAGTGGTTAAGAGCGGTAGACTTGTAATCTGGTGAACCGGGTTCGCGTCTCCGCTCCTCCACATGCAGCTGCTGGGTGACTTTGGGCTAGTCACACTTCTCTGAAGTCTCTTAGCCCCACTCACCTCACAGAGTGTTTGTTGTGGGAGAGGAAGGGGAAGGAGAATGTTAGCCGCTTTGAGACTCCTTCGGGTAGTGATAAAGCGGGATATCAAACCCAAACTCTTCTTCTTCTTCTATATATCACTATCATAAAACTATCAAAGCAGTTTACAGATTAAAACAATAAACATAAAAAGCTGAGAACAGTTAAAAATCAACAACCCTTCTGGAAGGATGTACTCTTAACTGACTACATAGGTCTGACAGAATAGAAACGTTTTCAGCAGGTGTTTAAAAGTTGGAACATAAAGCACCTGCCCCTTTTATGCAGCAAAAGGGCATGTGCGACTGTGACCGAAGCAGGTCAGCCAACTCCTTAGAAAAGAGAGGGAAAACCCACAATGATTTCTTTTGCCTGGCACGTCTCCAGTTTCAAGCTTCGTAAGCTACCGTACTTCTCAAAGTGTTGGTGAAGTCTGTCAGGTGAGATTCCCAACATTTCGCCAACTTCCCTGGCCTCAACCTACTTTTAACATGTTCTGCTTGGAATCTTCCTGTATCCTCACAAAGACATTTTTTAAAGGCGCCAATAATAAAAGGGTTTCAGGGCTGGCCCAAGACATTTTGGTGCCTGAAGCGGAATGGCAAACAGTGCCCACGCCCTCAGTCAATGTGCTCAGTACCCAAGGGGCTGGTCAAGTTATTTTGGCACCAGAGTCTGGGAGTAAAAATACAATAATAGTAAATTAAACAATTTGCTGTTTTCATGACCCTCAACATCAGCTGTCTGCGTCAACTGCCTGACTCTGTCTAGTGGTAGGATCCACCCCTTAAGGGGTCTAATTATAAAACGAGCCCACTGGGTTTTTCTTATTATTTATGACCATTTTTTCACTCATCTTTACATTGGATCCCAGTGAATTTGAACTTCTTAGGAAAGTATCACTTTCTGCAGAGAAACACATTGCTCACAACCCCACCCACCCCCCAGGAAGTCTTCTATTTATATGTAAAACTCTGAAAAGAGAATTTGTGACTTGCTAATAAATGCGTGTTATTTAAGGCTTGTGATAGAGTTCACAAGGCAGGAAAGTTTAAAAAATATTTTTATGTGCATTTCAAGGATATAAAATATAGTGTGGCATAGCAACCTTTGCTCTCCTTGTTGCAACCTTATTATTTAATATTTATTAGAAAGCATTTATAAACCACAGGCAGTTTAAAAAGCTATGTTGGGCTGTTGTAAGAAGGTTCGCTTGCAGGCTTCGCATGGTTTGGTCGCTGTGAGACTAGATGGGTGTTTGGCCTGATCCAGTTCTTTAGTGTGAAAGAATTGCAGGATTTGACCCCAAACCATTTTGTTCATTTATGGCTGAGTTCACTGAAAAGGATTTCACATATGAGGAGCAGGCTGCCGTGGTATATCTGCGACAGCCAATTCACACATGCGCGCTACTGAAAGTGGGTGTGTGTGTGTGTGTGTGTGTGTGAGAGAGAGAGAGAGAGAGAGAACAAACACCACCCATAAGAAAGTGATTCTAAAACTTTGTTGCATTTAGGATCACTATTCCAGTGCATTTGCCTTGCAGACCACCAGTGACTCCAATTTTGGGGCAGCAAGGTGATTAAAAACACATACTGGGTGATATTCAGTGTAAATCACAGGCATAGCATGGGGGGACACACTAGGGGTGGTCACCCTGTGTGCAATATTGTTAGGGGTGCAGAATTTCAACACCCAGTGCTGCCTCAATCCAGCTATGCACGTCCGTTGATGGGCTCCGATGAAAACAGCTTCTCCATGCAAACCAGGAAGTGACCTCTTTAGACAAAAAAATAACCCTCTTCTTTTCTTATCTCTGTAGCTGTGATCCCCCTGGGTGATGCTGTTAGGCAGTTGAATTCGCATGCATCTATTTCCCTGCCTCCCATCCCGCCTCCAAGTAGCCCCGGGTGCTGGCAACCCACGCTATGCCATTGGTGTAAGTTCTACTCCAGGCATCCCCAAACTCGGCCCTCCAGATGTTTTGGGACTACAATTCCCATCATCCCTGACCACTGACCCTGTTAGCTAGGGATGATGGGAGCTGTACTCCCAAAACCTCTGGAGGGCCAAGTTTGGGGGTGCCTGTTCTACTCAGAGCAGACCCATTGAAATTAAAGGACTTAAATCCATGATATTTTGGGGGGTCAGCAACAAAAGCTCAACAACTTTGCCCCTTCCCCCCATTAAAAAAGGGAAAGGGGAAAGGGAAAGCTCAACAACTTTCCCCCCAAAAAGCGCAACAACTTTTGTGACTAGATTTTCACTTTTTGAAATATGGCAACCCTATATCATGCCAAAAACAAACAAACAAACAAATATGGCTACCATGTGAAAAGATACTTGCAGTAGTGCAACAGCATCTAGAGGGTACAATTCCCATCAGCCCTAGTCAGTATACCCAACAGTTAGGGATGATGGGAGTTGTAGTCTGACAACATCTGGATAGCCCCAATTTGGCTATCCCTTGACTATCTAAGACAAGGCTTATAAACATTATTTTGGAAAATAATGAGGCCAACCCAACCCAGGGGCGGGTGATTTAATAGCATTAAGTACTAGAGAGAGCAAAATAAATTATGAGTGTTGGAATCTGACTAGAGTAATTACAGTCAATGTCTTGTCCAGGGCATGGATCTGACTGGAAACTTTGAGCAAAAAGTAGCAAGGAAACGGTAAATATGGAGAAAGCCCAACCAACCAACCAATAACAAAAAATCTGTCTTTGTAAAAATAATACATAAATTAATCTACCCTGAACCAACCTGACACCCTTAATTAATACACAAAAAACTAAATTAAAGCATCAGGATTCCTGCCTGTAAGTGAATGTACTAGGTGCTGATAAAACTATTCCAGCAGAAAAGATAGGTAATAGCTAGGAAATATTCATGCTAATCATATCATTAAGGCCCAAATTGATTCTCTTGAATTATGGTGCTGAGGAGACTCTTGAGAGTCCCGTGGACTGCAAGAAGATCAAACCTATCCATTCTGAAGGAAATCAGCCCTGAGTGCTCACTGGAAGGACAGATCCTGAAGCTGAGGCTCCAATACTTTGGCCACCTCATGAGAAGAGAAGACTCCCTGGAAAAGACCCTGATGTTGGGAAATATTGAGGGCACAGAGAAGGGATGAGATGGTTGGACAGTGTTCTCGAAGCTATCAACATGAATCTGACCAAACTGTGGGAGGCAGGAAGACAGGAGTGCCTGGCATGCTCTGGTCCATGAGGTCACGAAGAGTCAGACATGACTAAACAACAAAGGCCCAATATGCATTTGTCGGGATGGGTGTTATGACATCCTCTCATTCCCTGCCCTGATTCCTGCTCATTGACTGCCATTTGTAGCAGATGGAGAAACAAAAATATGACAGCATTAAATCATGAATTTCTTTAAACAACCAGTAATGGACATTGGGTAAGCATAGATAGGGATGTGGGTGGCGCTGTGGGTTAAACCACCGAACCTAGGGCTTGACGGTCAGAAGGTCGGTGGTTTGAATCCCCGCAACGGGGTGAGCTCCCGTGGCTCAGTCCCTGCTCCTGCAAACCTAGCAGTTCAAAAGCACACCAAAGTGCGAGTAGATAAATAGGTACCACTCCGGCGGGAAGGTAAATGGCGTTTCTGTGCACTGCTCTGATTCGCCAGAAGGCTTAGTCATGCTGGCCACATGACCCGGAAGCTGTACGCCGGCTCCCTCAGCCAGTAAAGTGAGATGAGCGCCGCAACCCCAGAATTGTCTGCGACTGGACCTAATGGTCAGGGGTCCGTTTACCTTTACCTTTAAGCACAGATAGTTAGTTACATGCCCTATAGCATCCTCTGAAATCCAAAATTAGAGACTAAGAACCTAAGATTAAAATGGCAGGCCCAAAAGAGGGAATGGTCACTCTATTTCTAGTCCAGACCACTTTGGGGTATGGACATTCCTAAGTGTGCTCCATTCCATTTCTGCATTAATCTGTGGTTTGTTTTGCAAAATCCAGAGGGGGGGGGTTGTACTTAAGGCTCACGTTTCAACTAGCCCGACATGCTAACAGAAGCAAGGGCTCTTGATAGTGTAACAGGGCTTCTCTTCCCTCCTAGCCATGTGCGCCTGATCTGGATAATATTCATAGAGTTGGAAGGAACCCTGAGGATAATCTAGTCCAGCCCCATACAATGCAGGAATATGCCGTTGTCCCATGTGGGGATTGATCCTGCAACCTTGGCATTATCAGCACTACGCTCTAACCAACTGAGCTATTTGATTACCAGGAGAACCCCCCCCAGAACAGTACGCAGAGGAGAAGGGGGATAGTTCCAACTGGCAAGCCGAAATGCTTGTGCTGGAAGAACGATCAGAAGAGCATGTTGTCGAATTCCTCACTTAGAATGTATTCAAATAGATATTTTGTTTTATGTCAAAATAAGACATTTGTATCCTAAACTATGCGTTTCAAAACACATTTAGGGGTAGTTTTCTGAGCTGGAAACGGCAGCAGCACTCGAATTTGGAGAAACGTGAAAATGAAAGGATAGCTCTGCTGCGACTTGTGGATCATGTCTACAAAGAGCTAACTCCTCAAGCATCCTTATTTGAAACCCAGATCTCCAAGGTCAGTTCTATCAGCCATCTACAGAGCTAGCACCCCTGGGCTGCTCTTTATGGAACTGGTTACTGTATTCTATACATGTGTACTTTGAAGCAAGTGAGTTCAGAGGGAATTGCTCTCAGGTATGTGTGTACAGGGTTGCAACCTAGAGGTATCATTTATCTGAGCTGTTCTCCAAAACTACAAACTGAGGCCAAGTGGCAGTGATGACCCCAAGAAACTTATCTGTAGCTGAGCAAAGATTGAAATCCAAACCTGGGTTCGTATCCATCAAGCCACCTCTTGAACCCTGCTATCCTTTGCACCTCTTTATGTAGCAACTATCATCTTGCAACCAAAGGTTTGGCTGACTGATTCGAATCAATATGTACAAACCAACCTGATCGCTCCATGTGGATCTCCTTCCTCAGTCCTCCTTTCCTATAAGCTCCTCTACCTGCCCAGTCTGTGCCAAAGAGTCACCATGGCAGGAAGGTTCGGCACTGGCATATTCCCTTTGTGTGGGGGGATTTGTTATTTTGTGTTTTTATACCGTAAACCGCCCTGTGATCCTCAGATGAAGGGATCAAAGAGATGGAAGGCACCCCGACAGTCATCTCATCCAATGCCTTGCAATACAGGAATCCTGCTCACAGTCATCTCTGGTTGGGCTCAAACCACCAACCATCTGGTTAACAGCCAGATGCACTGATCATTGGCATAAATTTATCAACAAAATAACAGTTCCTCAAGCCACCTCATATTTAAAGTTAAGAACACACACCAACTAGAGAAACCTGTGAATCGTCCTGAGTCCTGCAGTATAGGGCAGAATAATAATAATAATAATAATAATAATAATAATAATAATAATAGATGAGGGAAGCATATCTTTATAATTTGGAGACAGGAATTTGGAAGCTTGGCCCTCCCAGCAATGAGAATTAAAAGGCAACATATCAGAAAGGAAGGATAGTTTCTTACTGAGATGGAAGGAGGCAAGGGTAGCCAACTCTAGTTGCTGTTGGACTACAACTCCCATCATCCCTGGCTATGCTGGCTGAGTCTGATGGGAGTTGGAGTCCAATAGCATTGGGAAGGCTGCACAGTTTCCACATTTTAACTGGTGCTCCCTTTAACTGGCGCTCCAGGCTGTGTTGGCCTGGCTCAATTAATTCCGATCACGGAG